>NC_048903.1:16355885-17605037 GCF_011077185.1 Oxyura jamaicensis | reverse complement strand
AGAAAAGAAAAGAAAAGAAAAGAAAAGAAAAGAAAAGAAAAGAAAAGGAAACCCCAGATATTTCCATTCCTTTTCCCTCTTTCCCTCAGCACAGGTGGCAATGACATCTTTTTCTCCTGATGCAGAAGGCTCCAAAAAATTACATTTATATGACACCTCAGTTAAGAGAGAAGGAAACATCTATTCTCTGTTCTCCCTCTATTCTCCAGTGATAAATGAGTGGTCTGACCTTGTTACTACTCATTTTTATGTTTGCTCTTAAATGATCTTGATAGGCCTGTAATTGCTTTAGGTATTGTATATAAGCTAATGAAACAGAACCAACAACATATAAAGCAACCGGTATTGTCAGGCCTAATGAGTTTATCTTGAAACTTAGTATATTCATTTGTTGAAGCTCCAGTTCATGGGGTCATTTGATTACATGGAAATCTAACTCATTTTAAAAGACTATGTTTTTGGTCACTGATGATACTGAGAATCCAGAAAACATGAACAAAAGGAGAAAAAACCCCACAGAGATACATAACAAACAGAACTATGTCTAAATACGCATATATATATATATATTTCATTCTATGTCATTATAAGAATCATAGAATGAATCCCAGAATGGTTTGGGTTGGAAGGGACCTTAAAGTCCATCTAATTCCAGCCCCCTACCATGGGCAGGGTCCCCTCCCACCAGCCCAGGCTGCCTCCAGCCCCATCCAGCCTGGCCTTGGGCACTGCCAGGGATGGGGCACCCACAGCTGCTCTGGGCAACTATTCTGGAGGCCTCGGTTAAGGTTTTTCGATGCTTGATGTTGCTGCTGCTGTCTGTATCACTCTGAAAATGGCCTATTTGGCTTGTAACCTAGAGGAAACTGTCCAGAAACACATTTTCTTTAAAAGTGGCATTACAGAGGTTTATAGGAGGAAAAGCAATTTATTGGTCTTCCTGGGAAGAGAAAGAAAATCAGACAAGACATTTGTTTCACCAGGGTTACTATCACCACAGCTAAATGGGGTAATTAAAAAACGTCACATTGACTTGCACTTAACCAGTTCAGTATGTGAAGATATGTGTGCAAGAGATATATCCTCAGCATTCAAGCTATTAAATCCACTGTGAAGACATTATAACATTATAATACAACCCTGCCCATAACCCGCAGATAACATTTAATCTTGCTAGTGCACTTATTGAAAGAAAGCTTGAAGGACTTGGGAATGATTGGAGAAGATAATGACCCCTGTAGAGAGTGTCACTGAGAGGTGTGCAAACCCAGTCCTACCGCTCGCAGTCTGCAAAGATAAGGCTCTCCATCAAAGTGAAATTTGGCCGACTAGTAGAAGCAATCACCTTTGTTAAATAGAATATGACAGCTGAATTTTGACAGATACCCTTGGCTACTAACTTTATAGCTTTTAAATAACAGCTCTAAACACTGATCAAAAAAAGAATTTTCTAGCTGAATATCCAGGGGAAAATGATTCTTGCTGAACAATACCCTTTTTTCAGTGAGTAGTTAAGAGTACTATTAATGAAGTGGGGGACTATTTAGACAATATCTGACCAGCAGGGGTATTTGACAGTAACTCTATGTTCAAACTTATCTTCTAACACAAGGTAAATATCACACAAAGTATGGCCCAGAACGACTTGTTCTACTGCAAAGAGATTAATGAAGTTCCGACTTTCAGAATCACTTTGAATGCTCATTTAAAAGTGTAAGACCAAAAAGGCACATGTGTACATGCCTATTTACAAATATATTGGTATATACATATGACTTGAAATTACTTGGAACAAAATAAAGCTGGACACGTTTTGGTTTTGTTGCATCTGCCCAAGAATTTTTTTGGCTTTTTATCAGAACACACATTGTGGACACTCACTTGCCTAAATAATCTAGTCATTCAGTACAGTTCTGATTTCTTCTAACCATTTTAATCACAAATTAAATTATTCCAACATTTTAAGATATGAAAATGTGTTTCATCGAGGCACCAAAAAAACATCTACTAGGTGCACTTAGCACAGGTTGTATTAGTTAAATAACAATTGAATAAATATATAAACATAAGCTGTGAAAAACAAACAAACAAACAAAAACAACAGAAAATTGAATATTAAAGTACTTTGGTATATACATATTATTGTATTGTGGGGTGTGCCTGTTTTTGAAGCTTGCATACCCATACAGTAATGTCAAAAGTTTAGACCCTGAAATTGGACCATTATGTTAAGATACTCATTTAACAGTTGCACATTATTAGCGATTGTTTTCCAAACATCCACAAACAGCATTGCATACTTCAGCATTAAATATAATATATACAACAACATTGGTGAAGCCTGTACTACTTAAGCCCTGCTCTATATAACCAGAGAGGGGCACCGGGGGGATAGATGCTGCTGAACATCCCTGTCTCAGCTCACATCCACTGCCAAAGAGAGCAATTTCCTTTAGAAGCTCTGGACACTCCATTTCAGTGACTAAATGGATTCTGCATGGTTTTCAGAAGCTGTCTCTGCCAGCACAAGGTCCAATGTTCAGAAGGCACAATTAGACATTATTAGTTTGCCTTATGTTCATCCAGCTTTGGCTGTATACCAACAGCACTAAGTCTCCTGGCTCTGCACGCTATCCTGGGGGGACCCCAGCTGCTCTAGCTGCTCTACAACAGGCAGGCAATCAACTGCAACCCAGTGTGCCGGCACTTGTGCTCCTCCCTGGGAATCATGCTTTCTTCTCCTTTCTACGCTTTCAAGTTTGCAATAGCCACAATGGGAAAAACCCTGCTCACTTTTCTCACTTGAGTCATCTCAGGGGGTTCAGCATAGATGATTACCTAATAAATGCTTTATTTGGAAGATGGGTATTTCCTCCCATGGAGAAGGCACTCTATCTTTGGAAAATGCTATTTGGAATCAATGCATCTTCCAAATTCATGAAAGTAAGGCATCTAGCATTAAAAATAAACAACCACCCAAATTTCTCTGTGCTGTAGAAATTCCTCTTTGGATGTGACAGAAATCTCTGAGGACTCTTCAGCTTACTGCTACAGTCAAAATCAGAATCTGGTATTTTAGTTCTGAAGATGCACAAGCGGATCTAATTGCTAATTTCACTGCAGCTTCAGAGATATGAACTGCATATGCTGTGCTTACTCCCACAGTGTCATCTCATCCTGTCAGCACCAGTATTTTCCCTCAAAACAGATTCAAGCATATGTGCGGCCCTGCTGTACGCCCTCCAGTACACAGGTACAACAACAGGTACCTCTGCTGCAAAGAGCTTACGATGCAGGAGGAATGGAGTAGAGAAGAAATGGTAATAGTGCAAAAGATTTGACCAGAAGTAAAATTGGAAATTGAAAGTCTTTCTCCTAAGTCCCAGATAAATACCTGTCATACTGTTTCTCACAGTTACAAAACAAAGTCTACTACATTTCTTACTGGAAATATAAAGAGAAAGATAATACCTCCACATCTCTCTCCGAATACAAATCTTCTGGGGTCACCAATTGGCTTGGATCAAATTGAAATTCTTCAGATTGATGCTCACAGTGTTTGCAGAATAAGGACCCAAGCTTAAGAGTTAATCGAAATATTTTATTTCAGTTACATTTCCTCCCCAGAGGGGATGATCTGTGTTGAATACAGAGATAAAAATTTCCCCTTCTCTATGTTCTTTGTAATGCCCACATTAATATAATCCCTTAGTTTAGTTTACTTTCCTCAAATTGACTAGTTAGAGAAATTGTTTTCATAAGTCCAGGTTTCTTTCCCATAAAGCAAAATGAGTGGAAAATCGTTCTGTGATCAGAATACACAGCACTCCTTTAACCAGCTCATCATTCTGTACATCAGGTTACAGTTCTCTCTCAGCAGGCAATAAAACTTTTGATTTTATTGCATGGCTCTCTAACCATAAATCCCAGTTTTGAAGTGATCCATAACACAGGGTTTTCAAGTTCTCCCTGACCATCATTTGATTCAGCAGAGCATGGTTTCATTATTCAAATAATTGCAGCAATGCAGTCGCAGTGATTCAGCAGTACCTCCAGCACTGCAGCTGGATCCCACAGCTCCAGGTAGGCAGGGAGCACAGACTGGAACAAGACTTACTAACTTACTAAGACTTAATTGTCATTTTACAACCAAAAGAGATTTCTCTCCTGCATCTGTTCATTTCCTGATGCAAAGTGGGATAAGAATACCTGGGAGACGGTTTGGTATCTTGGTAATACAAAGATCTATACAAAGGTCTTGGTCTGGTTCCTCTTCACCTTAATGACTTTCCAGACTTGTAGACTCACACTGTAGACACACTGTCTGAGAGAGAAGAACTAAAGCTTATTTTGTCACTGCTACGTTACCCTGCATTTTCATCCATAGAGGGAATTCTCTGGGGACAAGCTACAGCTCAGGATGCAGTGCCCATGCATAACCTTGAGAAGTGCAGAAGGCTGGGAAACAGCACCTTCCCCGAGAAATAAGTCGGCCTTGGGCTTAGAGAGGATACATACACAGCTGAATGGTTTTATTTTTATTTATTTATTTTTTTTTTTTTCATTTTTTTCTGGGCGCCAAAAGGCCAGCCTGCAGGAGCACCTGGCTGCAATAAGCCTTTCCGCCAGGAGGTGCGCAGCAGTCGGCCTGAGCAAACAGGCAGTGGGCAGGTCGATAGCCTCAGTACAGACTGATCCCATCTGCTGCCATTTCAGTGGCCACTGGTCTCTGTCCACAACATAGCGTGTGGACCAGGGAGAAGGATCTGAGCAGTAACTGGCTGAATATGCCAAAATAAATTAGGATGTGCCAGGGTAAGTTTAGCAGATGTGGACTGTGACCTTGCACCAAACCCACTGCCAGGCATTTCGGGTGTGAAAGATGGCTTTCTGGCAGCTTGTCCCTCAACTGCAGAGTACTAAGCAGGTCCAGGTCCTATTTGCCACTGTTTAAAGCTCCAAGAGGAGGCTGAATCAAGAAGAGTCAAGCATATTGCTTTATTGAGTTCTTTCTCTGCTTCATTTTGTGTTTGTTTAGTGTCTTTCTGGGTGACTGAGCAACAAAACAGCCTTTATCACTCCTGCATCTAGGGTGGATCTAGCTGGGAAGAGGTTTCAGATCCTTTTTGTCCAACACTTATTTGTTTTATGTTGATGAGCCAGCTGGTTTCCATAAATGTACCTGCAAATAACAATGCTTGCATGTAGTGATTCAAGCATGATTTCTAACTGGGTTTAAAGACTTTTATCAGCTCAGATGCATAAGTAATATTACTTGTCTTTCTAAAGGTTAAATATCCACTTCAGAAATACTGGGGTAAATCTTCAGCAGCAGAAAACTAATCAGCAGGTCAGGTAATGATTCAGAACAGCTTTTCCCTAGCATATTTTAATTATAAAATGCCTCAGAGTGCAACCAAGTGGGTCACAAATAGCCAATGCAAAGAAGATCCTGAGGACATGAGAACAGCTCCTTGGTGCTCTTATCCAGTTATTTATAAATGAGTTTATAATAATATTTTTTCTCCTTGCCTAGAAAATGTAAACAAGTACATTGCATATGAAAACCAAGGTGGACAGATGAGATATATATTCTGCAAGGGAGATTCTGATTCAGTCTCCCTGGGCATTGCTACAACTATTGATGCATGTACAGATATTATTTTCACTAGATGAGATTTATATCTGTTGTAAGATAGGATAGTACAACATAATTCTAAGATCTGGTTTTGTTTATTAACCTAGATGTCATTATGCTTTAATTAATGTTTCCTGGTAAACTAAGACGGCACTTGGCCAGGGCATTTATCTTATTTATCTTATCTTGTGAGCGACACATATCCCAAGTTCATTTAGCTTGAATTCACAGTTAGGGAATAAATTTCATTTCCCTAACTTGTGCAATTAAGGCCTGCGGTTTAGATGCAACACATCACTCTGGCCAGTGCTGGCATCAGAGGTGCTGAATTTCTGAACCTCAGATCCTTTCAAAAAATATACTGCAAGAAAGTTGCAGTAAAGCTTACCGGAATCCCAACATTTTTCCCTATTAGTAATAATACATTCTAAGCACAGCTCCTGAGTAGATCCAATTTGCTTAAACTTTTGTAAGGAGAGTACATTAAGAAAGCAAAATATAAAGAATGATTGGTTATAAACAGGATGTAGACTTGACTAAATAAACCCACAGTTCACCCAGGCTTTAAAACTGCAGTCCCAGTCCTTTGCATCTCACAAGAGAAAAGGGCCAGAGCAAGGCAAAAGAGATGGAATGGCTTCACTAAGGCAGGCAGAATTCTGGAGGACAGGAACAAGCTCTGACTTGGACTGTGATAGAAGTCTACAAAATTGTAAATAGCAGGAAATGAGTAAACATCCATTGACTATTTAGTGTCCTTTCCAGCATGAGATCTTAGGGGCATCAGATGGAACTAACAGGAACTTAGTTCAAAGCAAAGAAAGAAGCAAGTCTGCATGCAGTAAGCAGACAAAAAGAATGGCCCAACTTTATAGATGAGAAACACTAACACCACCTCCAGTGTAGGAAGCTCTGGAGAGGAAAACAGAAGCCAGGAGACTTGTCTTGGGCACCTGTGCCTTCTCAGGCTCGTAGAATAGGGCACTGGGCTAATGGACTCACTGTGACCATTCTTACTTTTTATTATGAGCCCATTGTTTTCATAGCTAAAAAGAAGATAATAAAAATATCATAAAATGAGCATTTTTTACTGTAACACTATAAACACTCCAATACATAACAGAACCCAGAAAATGAGCCATTACCTTATACAGCAGAAGGAAATAATGAAAAAGAATTATGAATTGCTTATTATCTTTGGTGGCAGAGAAATTTGAAACAGCCACTTTACTTCTTTGAGGTGGTGTATAAATTTAAGAAATCATTCAATATTTCAAACCGTCAGGCACAGTATATAATTTTTTATATACAAATCATTGTGTCCTTTGTTGCTGAACCAAATGTTCTTTTCATACATGAGATCAATACCAGGCACTCTTTTTATTACATTCACACCATACGTTGTAGAATTCAGCTATAGACAACTTCCATAAATCCTGAAAAATTCTTGCACTATTCAGAAGTAAATCTGCAGGAAGTATAAAGTGTCAGGTACTCACTCACCGCTAGCTTTGTTCTAACTGTTCTCCCATCAGAGTCAGTGACAGGATGACTACTGATTGATGCCATGGTATTGTAAAACATCGCAGAGGGTTTTGTGGAAAAATCCCACCCAAAACATTTTGTGGTCAGTTATAAATAAAGCCTCATATTCCCCTCATGTTCAATGCTACATTGGTCTGGTGCTTTTGTAAGTTCTACTGCACCATGATACTATGGGTATAAAAATGCAGTCAGGAGGAGAAAGAAATCAGAGATAAATTTGACACAAAGATATAAAAATAAAAGCTCAGAATTCTGCTCTAGTTAATATAAAGGGCAAGAGAGGGAATTTTTTGTTTTGCTCTGGCAGTCTTTGATCACAAGAATTTCCCAAATGTGTTTACTTTGTTCAGAAAGAGAGAATATATAGAGGCTGATTTTCCCCAGAAACTCCTTTATTGGCCATTTTGGCAAAACACCTCTCATTGATCAGAATATTTGGCTCATAATTGGACAATTCACTGAAAGTAGCTATCATCCAATAGGAGGTTGGTGACAATAGCACATCTGAAATCTACCATTGACATAGAGGTGTCTGTATTTTGGTAAGTGAATGGTATTTGAAGTCAGTGTGCTATTCTGCCTGCTCTTTGGACAACAGCTGTAGGTGGAACATAAAGCACTAGAGGGTCTGAAATCATCAAAAATAGTGGGAGAAACAGAAATTGGCCTTGGTATTTGTTGTTTCCTCTTTTCCCCCTTACTACAATATTTGCTGTTTTGAATGAAATATTCAAAAGGATCAAGAATCTTCAAAATGACTGGTGTTAGGGAGGGATAGCTTATATAAAATGTGTGACATATATTACACAATAAATACAAATATTCCTAATACATAAAACATTCACATACAAATTCATTGGAAGAAATTTATCTCCCAAGGTGAAATTTGTGACCATGTGCTTATCCAGGGTCTTATACTCTTCCTAGACATTGCCAGTAGAGAAGTAAGCAGAGACACGGAGGCCTGGACATCTCTGGTAGATATTGTATAAGGATTGACTGACGAATAGTACAGCTACACTATGGAATGGAGTGAAATGGCCCTGCGGCGGGATGATTGCCCAGCTGTGTTATTTCTAGGGTTCAACCCAGTCACCTCCATGCACAACTACAGTACTGCATGGATAAATCAGTTCCCTCCAAGATAAACAGGGATGGTTTTGCTGCATGCTTTCAGCTTGTGTAGGCACTTCTGAAATAAACATCCTTCCTTTTCCATCTCTTCTAAAAAAAAAAAAAAAAAAAAAAAAAAAGCACAGAATTCACTGCATTAATCAGAGATGGCGATACTGTAACTCTCTTGATTTCTGCAGGAGTAGAAGCAAAAGGGGCTGGTTTGAATCATACACAAACATTTCTGAAGTGTCTTTTGCAAAGTATATAAAAAAGACAAAGCGTGCTAACAGGGGAGGACTCACCATCCTTTATATCCACAGTTCTGCACAAAGGAAAAATAAAATGCATGGTTATGTTCTTGAAAAGTTTGGTTTGAAGAACGCTCTTCTGAAAAGTGAAATATGCATTTGGGAAGCTGACTGCACAAATCGCTTTCTCTAAGCACAAATAACTTCCCATGGGGATTACTGAGGCAACCGAGGTTGGAGAGAAGAAAAAACTCCCTATCAGTTCTTCCCACACTGCTCCTTAACTTACATACTCTGTTCAAAAGGCATCCTAGATCTTAACAGTTAAAATTCCCAGCATTTTTTTTTTCTTGTATTTTCCAAGGAAGGAATAGGGAAGCTACACAATGATTTGAGAGCAGCATCACCTGTAAATGTATAAAGGTAGACAAATAGCAGATGTAGTGGAAATTCAGCCCAGTTAACAAAAAATAAAATAAATCTTGATGGGACCAATGAATAATGCACAGGCTACATCACTGGAGTGACCACAGGCAGGTCTGTGAAGAGTCCATGCTGTGCTGTACAAATAATTTAAAACAGAAAAAACGTGAACACTGCATAACACAATTGCTGATCACAAGCAATCTTATCAAGCCAAGTCAGCAACTCTGCAAACATCAATGCACTCTAGGTACTGTCACTGCAGTGACTTCAATAGGGCTATAACCTCATCATCTACACATAACTCTAGCAGAACTGAGTCTTTGTTACCTTTTGAAATGTCTCTTTTGAGAGAAATTATGATCTCGTTTGTCTGCTGTACAGAAAGAGAAAAAAATCCCCAGAGAGTGCTAACTCCCCAAAGAGATGAATTGTTCTGACAGACTTGTGTCAAAAAAAAAACACACACACAAAAAAAAACCAGGATATATTATGATTTTACCTGGGGAGTCTCAGATAGCCAATAATCATAACGTGATAACGATGACAGAACTACAGGCTATTTCTATATAGGTTTATATTTTTTATATAGGTTTATTTATAATATTGGCTTTTGCATGTTCAGTGTCTGAACAACAAAAAAAATGTTATGTCTCAAGAATAGCTGTAATTTTATTCAAAAGGACACCCTCAAAAAAAAAACCATCACATTCAATGCAGAGCATAACTGAACACTGCGAGCAACTTTAATTAGTAATAGAGGTATGTGTTTCCCATGGTGTTTTCCACTAATATTGCTTGTGAAACATGGCTGAGAATGGATAATAGTGTATACGGAACTGTTCCCCTATTCTCTCATTTATCCAAATAATCAGGAGTTAGTTTACATTTTCCTCCTCATTTCACTGCAATAGACCAAAATAAATTTCATTTAAGCTCAAGAAAACAGAATAAAAAAATAAGTGTGAATCTGAGGTAGCAAACTAAAGCAATTCCTTTGATAACAAAACCAAGGAAAGTACTGCTTATAGCATGGGGTCTTAATACTGGGGGAGGATTCTTCAAGGCAAGTTCTGCCTACAGGAGGGTATTTATTTTTCTTTCAATTGTAGTTATAAAACATTTGTAAATATAGAAAGAAATATGACTTGTATATGGATAACTGAGCCAAGGATCCAGATGACTTACTGAATCTCTCTGAACCACTTTTAATTGCAAGTACCCAAACTTTTGCAAAAGTACCCAACTTTTGCAAAAGCACCATGCATTGAACAGCACCAGAAGTTTGGAGATACTTTTGAACATTAATCTCTCCTTTGAAGAGACACTATATTTCGTTTAGGTTAATGAACCGGTCAAATTTAAATTAATTTGTCTGAGAGCTGCAAGTTGGAATTTACAGGCTGTATGCTCAGAGAGAGTAGAGTTTTTCTCATATTCAGAAAACAGTTTCATGCATTTGGACTGGAAGAAGCAAAATAATAAAATAAGCAGGCAGTATATCTGTTCATCTAAATATTTCATGTGCTTATTACCTCCTATTCACCATTGAAAGACAGCTACTATACAACCTGCTAGCTGGGATTTTTATTATTTCTGATGTTAGTGACTCAAGAAGGTATGCATGGCTGCTTCTTTAATATTTTTGGATGCTGGTTCACAGACTGTTCTTTTATTTAATTCTCTTTTTGTTTTGCGTCAGGGTGAGTGTTCCCAGAAGTGCTATTACATCTTCGTCATAGAGACCATCTGTGTGGCTTGGTTTTCCCTGGAGTTCTGCCTCCGATTCATTCAAGCAAGGAGCAAGTGTCAGTTCTTCAAAGGGCCCCTGAATATAATTGACTTCTTGGCTATTTCACCCTATTATGTCTCCCTCATCTTGGCAGAGGATGACTCTAATGAGGCAGATGACAGGCCAAGCAGCAACACATATTTGGAGAAGGTTGGTTTGGTGCTACGGGTTTTACGTGCCTTGAGGATCTTGTATGTAATGCGCCTTGCCCGGCACTCCTTGGGCTTACAGACTTTGGGCCTCACAGTTCGGAAATGCACACGAGAATTTGGCCTGCTTTTACTCTTCTTATGCGTGGCTGTCACTCTATTCTCTCCTTTGGTCTACCTTGCTGAGAACGAATCGGGCAAGGTGCTTGAATTCACGAGCATACCTGCCTCTTACTGGTGGGCCATCATTTCAATGACCACTGTGGGGTATGGAGATATGGTACCACGGAGCGTCCCGGGCCAGATGGTAGCTCTGAGCAGCATCCTCAGTGGGATTCTCATCATGTCTTTTCCTGCAACATCAATATTCCACACCTTTTCCCATTCCTACTCAGAGCTGAGGAAGGAACATGAACGATTGCAGTCTCGGGTAAACAGAGTAAAAAATGCCAATCATTCTGGTGAAAGTGACACCTTCAATGACACAGACAGCTTGATCCTAGAGGAGCCAGCATCACCGATCAAATACATTTACACTGGGAACTAAGCCTTGCTGTAAAACATTCCCAAGAATAGGAATAGAAACATACACATGTATGTCAACATAATATGTAAAGCAAAGCAAGAAAATTAGGTTGCAATGCTATTTTTCTCTGCCAGGATAGGTATTACAAAGCAGTACAAGCCAATGCAGCTGGCTCCAACACATCATTATGAAGGCGGAGGTTTTGAGAATGTCAGAAGTCACAGTTTATTCAGTAACAAATAAATATTCATTCTTCACTAGGACTAACGATAAGATTCAACTTTGTCTCTGCCAGTTATGTATCTTGCTGAAAAACTAATATCGAATGAATAGCAAGCAAAACAGCTTCTGTTGGCACAAATAACACTTGTTATTTTATTTGCCTTTGAGTTTCCAATGTTCTTTGCAATTAACACCTTGAGCCAAGCATTAGAAAGGATTTTTTTCAGGGCTATGCACCAGTGTTATTTGTACAATGCTCATCAGCCAGGCATACAGAAGAAGCCTCAATATAAATCTGAGCTCTGTATCTAAAGCTACTAATAAGCTTATAATAAAAGCACTATATGTGAAAGCTTTCAAAGTTTGCCTGTAACCAGATGATCAATTTCTAAACAATGAATTGCACTGCTGTTGTAAGACACATAGTGTTTGCAAGAGAATTTGCTTGAAAAATGGTTGAAGTCTGAAATTATAAACATTTCATACTAGACAGAAATTTTCAAACTTTTTTCATATATTTAAAAAATGAAAAAAAAAGAGGAATAAAAACCCAAACTTGAACGTATAATTTTGTGTTTTTATTTTTTTCTCTTTAATTGAATGGTGTTGGCTTCTCTAGAAAAAAATAATTAAAAGTTATTGAAAATAAAATGACAGCTCAGAAGTATTCAAATGTATAAATAGCAAAACTAAGAGGAATGATTGCCGGAGGCAGTGGGAGTGATTTGCTAATGCAAATAGAAGATGTCCCTCTTGGCATACACAAGTCTAGCCAGAAGAAAATGACAGGCCTACATAAGTCAAAAATGCTACTTCTTGAGATATTCCAGATGATATTTTAAAATTCAACCTTTTAGATGCTGTGAATGCAGTTAGTGGAAACCTATACCAAGTAATGAAAGTCAGGTTTGTGCATACATCTATGTATATAGGGTCTGGTCAGCTCATGCATGGGTCCTCAGCTTGTAAACAGTCTTGGTGGTATCTGCAGAACTTTGACATGTTTAAGTACCAACATGAAGCAATTTTAAAATCAGATTTTCAGCTTTCATTATTCCATTTCCTAAATCCTGCCAGGTTCCCTATGACCTTGCAGCGAGGCAGAGCTCAGTGAGATGACCCTTGAGTTCCAGTTTTCAGCAAGCACTGTGCTCAGGCAGGGCATGTCCCCGAGAGCCCAGGGGACACTTCCAGGCGTGTGACCAGCCTCCCACGTGGACACACAAACACAGTCACCGGCAGAGTTATGCAACTTCGGGCAGGCATTTGGGAGTTCCAGTTTTTTGATGCTATCCTTGCTGTGCTTCATAGCTTAAGTAGAGAAAACCACAGTTGTTGGCACAGTTTGCATCATGTGACTCAAATTAATCTCTTGGGTTTATCTTGCTATTGACCCTATGATCTAAAGCAGGGAAACTCTAGCAGATTATAGATGGGATGTAGCAACACAATCGGAGCAAGTAGACTCTAGATGACAGGAATTTTTATTTGCCACATAACAGGTGCAATTTCTGCTGTTTTATGCATAAATCCATCTGATATTTTATTAACTTTTATTTTTGCCAGTGATTCTCTAACACAGGACTACTCAGATAGGAAACCAAACAAAATCCAGCCTATATGTGGAGAATGACCTCAAGCCTTCCAAGCTCCTAGGCATGTCATGCCACCTGCATTTCTCTTGGGGATTCTGTATTTCTTTAGGGTTGCTTCAGCTTCTCAGGAACAACCATTGCGTACTGCCTCAACACCCACTGCAGCACACTTCTGTCCCTCTGCTCTGGCAGAGATGAAGACAGTGCAAGAATGTGCTGAAAGTTGGAGGAAAGAAAAAAAAAATCACCACCACCATTTAACAGTGAAGTAAGTGCTGGTACATTTGGCAGAATCAGGACCATACTACACATTTCCATTTCTAACCAAATTTCTTCCTACTGCCGGGTCAAGCCTGCACCAGCTTTCATAGAAAACGTCCTTCATGATTCACTGTGTTATTAGGAAAGGAAAAAAAAAATATGTTGAGGGGAACATTTAGTTCCTGTGTAATTCAACTGAGTAACAAATTCAGAACAAGCAGTTACAATTAGCAGATATTGTTGTTGCCAAGTACATATCATTTCGTAACTAGACATAATTAAAAGAGCAGTTTAGGTGCCTGGCATACAGCCCCCTCTCTTAGTTCAGAGCCTCTTCCCTGAATCTAAATCCTAGAAGATGTGGGGGACCAGCACCTGATATCCAGTGGGAACCACGTTCCTCAGCCCTCCTCAAGGCATCACATCTGTTTTCTAACTTCTAACTGAAACTCTGATAAGCAACATCTTTGCCTTATAATGAAGGACCCACAAAATTACTAATGGTAATGATTTATTTCGGGAAATCGGTAGATATTCTGCTCTGCAAACCAGCTAGAATAGGGACAGGATCACAGGGATATGCAGTACAGGGCCCTTCCAATTGCCAGTCTGACTCAGAACCAAAATACAGTGAATTGGTTTTGACCACGGACTAATGCAAGTTTCCTGTGATGTTGGAATAGTACTGAGGGACTAAGACCTTTGCTCTGACCTAACTGTAATTTCTTCAGGGATTCTGCAAATTGCTTTAAATTCTCTCTGTAGCACTTGTACCTCCCAGCCATTCTCCAGCTGTTTCTCCTCTGACTTTCATCAGTTCCTCTGGCAGAGAAGCTTTATATAAAATGGATGTATTCTTTTAGTAATGAAGTTCTGTTACTTTCATGGGGTCAGTATTTTATAACTTTAACCTACTGCTAGATCTCCCAAAAGTTGCTTTTTATCTGTCCTTGGCAATCTGAAGTTTACATCCAGTCACTAGCATCCATATATAATTCAGATTAATTATTAAGTCATAAATTATTGGAGAGAATGGTACATTACTTATATGAATTATTCTGTAATTTAATCCTACGTATTACACACATTCTAAACATAAATTAGAGCTGAGCTATTTTAAATTTATGTTGGTCAATATATTTTTTTTTATTTCAAACATACCCAAACAGTAAAGCTAATTATTTAATTTCTGCAGTTATAATGAACTCTTAAGCATGTCTGCCGATAAAAAATTATACAGATTATGCCCCCTCTAATTTTATTCTTAATGCAATCTTTTTAACCCCCCCCCCCCCTTTTTTTCCCTTCAGGAAATTGTTCTTATACATTGCAGTGATCTATAAAAAATGATGAAAACTTAAAAGGTCAAGGAAACGAGAAGTACAGCACACTCCCTGAAAGAGGAGCAGAAAGTTTTCACTCTGATGTATTAGCCACATGTTAAAATTAAAACTGACAAAAGGCCAATATAATACTCAAGTATCCTGAATGGAGTCTGTTTTCTGCATTCCAGCACATTTTTACTGAAAGTGTTAAATTCCTTTCTGTGAACTATTTTGCTTATGTAGCAATAGTTTGTCTGAGCTAAACAGGATGTTCACCACTTCCCTGGGTAAAGTTTACCCCTAAGCTACATCATTACAAGCGAGAGCTGCATTCTAGCAAGGACTAAGGAACCAACTCAAGTGAAAATTACTTAGATAATCAGCACCAAGTAGGAGTGCTTAAGGACCACCTTAGCAGAATATTAAAGTAGACTCAGCAAGAGGGAAGGGTAAAAATCCAGCTACATTTCATTATTTTTATACTTGATTCCTGCCTGGTTGTAAAAAATAAAGCATATATCTGTAAGAGAAGGGCTGTAGAAGACTTTGTTTGCATCTCTTCTGAAAGAGATATTCTGTTATGTCACCGGTAAAAAGTACCATAACTAGTAATAAGATGTAATCTTCTTAATATAACATGTAAAGTCACTTAAAATTTTAAATGAGATGTTTTACTGGTTCATACCCGACAACTTTGTTTAAAAAAATAAAAATCCTTTAGGACTTAACATATTAGCATAGAACACCATACATGCAGATGGCAGTCATAGTATCTTCTGAAATTCCTTGCTTGCCAGTTCCAGTGTACAGCCAAGAATTACTCAGTTAGACATCATCTTTCAGGAAACTGATAGTTCTCAGGAAGAATAAATGGAGTGATACAGAACTTTTCTTCTGCCTAAAGTAGATGAGGCGGAGTTTACATTGACCTTACATAGCAGTGAAGCCCTTTCAATGCCTTTGTGAGCATTCAGTGATTTTCAGTTAAATTCAAACAAATTTATCATTTGCTGATATTCCACCGCTTGTCTTTAGGTCTGTATCTGGGTACACATAACCCCCACACATAACTCCCAGTTACGTACACATAACTGGGTACACTTCAACAGTTACATTCCTAGCTTCCCAGCTTCTTTTGTCTTTGCCTTCCTGCTCTTGGAAGCTCACCTCAGGAACAGTTCATTTGCTATACAAAAAGCCATATCGTTATGAATCCCAATAGGAAAATTCTATAACCTTAAAGGTGCAGAGCGACAAATACTAAAGATAATTGAATTGCACTCATGAACAGAGAATGCCAATAAAACAAACATGAAGTGCTTTTATTTCCTTCGATCAACAGGTCTTGTACCATCCTGTAAGTGTCTAACGCTGTCTTTTAATAAGAAAATTTTAACAGATTTTCCTTAAAATTTCACTTGCAAATCACTTTCTTGAAATATCATCACCACCACCAAGTAGATGACTATGATAAAACTTTATGCCTCGAGGATCTACTTTTCCTCCAAATTATAAAAATATTCATTAGTCTGGTGTTTTCCTTTTGCCAAGATATCCTGGAGCTTTCCAAACTGCCTACTTTCACACCAAATTAGTTAGAGCTCTTCTGGCTCTGAGAGACTTTTATGTTAGAATTTCATAAGAAATCATCTCAGCTCAAAGACAAACTCCAAGAAATTTCAAAGCTTCAGAGAAAAGGAAGAGCTAGGAGCTACTGATGATTAAAGAAAAAAAAAAATTACACAGTTCAGCAAAGATACATGAATAGACTTGTACAGCACAATTACTGTTTTTAACAGGATATTTCTAGGAATCAGAAGGTAAAACCGTGGAAACTTTCTTTGCCTTTCCCACTGCCTAATTTTCAGTTTGATTAATGCTATTAACATAGCTTTATCTGTAATTCCAACTCTGTTACATAGGCTCATACCTAGGACATTGTCTGCATCTAATATTAAGTGAGACTTAGTTCAGTAATTTAGAGTTGATAAAGATAATGCTATCAGCTCATTAAGGTGTAAGTATGCAATCTTAAGCAAATTAAGCTATTTCATACTGATACAAAGATAGGTAATGGAAAATGAAGGTCAAATAGATTTGTGCCATTAGTGATCCACAGATTGTGAAATGTTCTAATAGAATTTAGAATTGCATTTTCCTACAGAGTTTTGTATTTCTGAGTAAAACTGTCACAAAGTCTGTTCCTTTGAGTTATTACACAAGTAGAATTTTTTAAAAAGACAGAAATTTCAAGAATAAGATTATTGGAAGGAACACTACACAGAACAAAAGATAAATCAGTTTCAAATCATGTCCCAAAAGAGCAAAGTATGTCAGCACTACAGGATAATGGGTTTGCTCGTCTTTAATAACCATTTGTTGAATTAAGAGCAAATTAGGGGCCTGTTTTTGGAGGTTGTTGGATAATTCCCATGATCTGCAAAGTACCTCTGGCTCCTGTGGAAGTCTAGATAGCTTGAATCACCCAGTATACTGAAAACTCTAAGTAGCTCTTAAATTTTATGTTTGATTTATATTGAGAAAACAGATTTGAACACTGAAGTAACACAGATTTTGACTGTTTTTTAAAAAGACATTTTTTTACATTGCCAGGTTCAGTATCTCACCTTGGGATAAAAAAAAAAAAAAAAAAAAAAAAGACAGCCTAGATGTGGTGAGAATCTGTATCACTCTTAAAATCCATAGACTTTACCAACTTACTGCAGTTGAGAACAGGGCTGCAAGGACTTCTCTATTGCTGCAACATTTGCTGTCATTCTTCTGCTTCATCAAGTGGTTCTGAAATGCAAAAGAGACTATCAGAAAGCTGAAGAGAAAGACTGGCCTTCCTTTTACAAATAACTGATCAACACTTCAGGCTCTAGAAGTCTCATGAGACAGTGACACCTGCAACTCCCTTGTTAACATGAATTGCAATACCAGACACAAACATAAGCCTTTGTATTTCCAGTCTTATTTATACTTTTAGTACTGTTGGTTGTCATTTCGTATATATCATGTTCTTCCTAAAATTACAGACTACACACCCTGAAAGTGCCACACCAAGCACTCCCAAACACCAGCCTTTCCAAAAGGGAGGAATCTTCGAAGGACTTTCAAAGCTCCTGCCAGATTTCCAGCCTGGCTCATTCTGGGTGGGAAACTGGAAGAACACGGAAGCAAGTCTTGATTCATCCTGTCTCCAACACAAAGAGAAGCCACTAAAGGCCCTCTAATAGCACCACAGGGAATATTCCAACCTGTAAATAGCTATTAGATAATTGTTGTGTTCTTGCACATGGGAGAGAACACGCTCTAATTAGAACTATGGGGAGGTGCTGAACCTGCTCCTTAAGGGCATGCTCATTTGAGAAAAGCTGGCATAATCACAGCTGCTTGCTTGGTCAATGGGCTAAAAAGCAGCACTGAGGACTGCTAATATTTATAAGTTTCTCCCATTTTATTCAGAGAGCAAAAGCAACAAGCCAAAAAATCTTGGAGTACCCTGCACAAAAGACAACAATAGCACTCATTTATCCTATCTGCTTTTCTGTTGAATAATCAAGCTTATTAGTTTTGGAAGTTTCCTTTTAAAATGTGGCAGGTAAGTCAGGTGGATTCTAAGCTGAAGGCTCTGCACAGCGCTGAACCCTGCCTGAAGGCATGCAAGGGAACTGTCTCAATGACCTGCGTTTATATGACTGGGTCTCAAGAGATAGCAGGGCGCAGGTCTAGAGGAACAGGTATTAACAGAGGTTTTTCCTCACAAAGCCTGTGAGTTTGCCTGTAAGGAATGACATGGCAGACAGTTTTTAAGCTAACATTTCCCCAGTTATGGCCTTCAGTGGCACATCTGAGGATTTGTGTGTCTTTGTAACATTGCACTGGTCTCCCTCCCAGTACAGTCACTGGGTGCACTTTTACCAACTGAAGAAAATTACCGAAGAAACATCAACTTATGTGCCAAACGTCCAGATGAGTGTAATTGAATCTGCAGGAACACTGCTTTGGTGTTGAGCCAATATTGAGACATCAGTGTTCAGGATCTTCTCCTAGTCTTGCAGTCCATCAAGGAAGCGAGGCGCACATGGACAGACAACGTGCTCGCGCTTCGGTGGCTGTGTTCCAGCTCCGTTCCAGCCAGATCTGAGCCAAAGGCTGTTGGCCAAGCAAGACCCCCACTGCCCAGTCACCGTGCTGGTCCCCTTCTTGTTCAGTATCTTACCTATTTTGTTACTGCCTTCTGAGACTAACACTTTATAATACTGCAAGGCAGCTTTCAGATACACTTCTAATGCTCTTATACAAATTAGAGCAGCAAGCTGGAAAAAAAAAAAAAACAAACACCACACACACAAAAACCAAAAAACATACTCCAGTGATTCAGCCCTTTTTACCTCCGGGACTTCTATCTCTTCAACATATGAATTACCAAAAAAGACTTCACACACACTGCTACCTGTGGCTCACAGAGATGCCTCCATCCTCTGAAACCTCATAGCAGACCACAAGCACCCTGCCTCTGAATCATGCTTTCAAGGCCAAAATGAATCAAGAGGTTCGTTTATAATTAACATCAATGTTTCACATAATAGAAACACAATTCAGAATGACCAAGTCTCTCCCCTTTTTGCTTCCTAAACTTTCTGATAGTTAAGACCCTGCCTCAAAACCAGTCTGTAGAGGTCCTGCACTAAACCCTGCTCTGCCCTGGATGCCCTCCCAGAGGTCCTCACTCCTTCTGTCTGACAGCCCTCTAGTGGTACCTGCACTACTCAGCAAGGTAAAGGAGCAGCCAACTCAGAGCTTAGATGGATGGTCCTCTCCTGTCGGAGCTAGTAGCTGTTCTGGTATGATGGAATTTATAGCCTATACTCACGTCACTTTATTTATTTCTGGTTATCCTATATAAAATGGTCCATGGACACAAACGCATTGAAGATACCACTGCAGCCTCTCCAAAAGTCTTGCTAAAAGGTTTTCATTGTGAAACGCACACAGCAATGATCCTGACAGCAGCCTTTAGCTGATGTCTCCTCCCCAGCTCCCCCCTTACCTCTCCCAGCTTTCAGGCATGCATCTTGTGTGATTCCATTAACATCAGGTATAAAATAATTTGTTGGAGTTCCTCTGCAGACTAAGTTAATTGTTACAGGAAACTGCAGCTGATTCCAAGGACTTCCTACCCCCAGTAACAAACAGGCTGAGCTCTTCTGGTTTCTCCCTCTGTTGACAGTTCTGTCTTTTCACATCCTAAATGCTCAGATTTACACTACCTGCCCTCAGAATCACCTCGAGATCTTTGTCATGCTTTTGCCTCCACATATCCCCTTTCATAACATTTCATGTGAGCCATGCAGACCCCATCAGTCCCCACTGGCCCCAGCAGAAGCAACCAGAACCAGAAGAACCAATCTGCAAAGTGTTTTGCTTGACAAAGTAACAGAAACCCATGTAATGCTGTGAACGTTTCTAAGCTCACTAGACCATTGCACTCATTCCTAACTACAGACATCATTCACCAGGCTTGAAATGTTACAGGAGCTGCATTGCCTTGAGGCACTGAGAGCTGTGAAATTAGCAGTAAAGTACCTTGGCTAGCTTAGCATGAAGGCAAGGAGATTGCAAATTAATGTTAAGTTTGATTCAGGTTTATCCAGAGGGCAAGAATGTATTCCAGTGTTCAGGGAAGGAAAAAATAGTTTAAAATAAAAAAGATTTAAAGAGTCAGCATGACTTTTCAGAGTCAGATATTATTATTCCATATATTAAAAAAAATGCAAAGGGAAGTTAACTACCTCATTTTTTTTTGCCTTCAGCAGAACAAGCGGGGGTGAATTTACAGTAGACTGACTGATACATTTCAGGGGAAAACTTCATTGCCAAAAGCATAATTTGGCCCTGAATACAGTAGCTGGTCAAATTAGCTCATTTATTCCTCCCTGAGTGGCATCAGGCAGCTTACTGAGCCCAGGGCTCTTGCTAGAAAGAGATGCTGCAACTAGGGTCCTTTGGAACCAGAGCACTGGTCAGCTACAAACATAAGGACATCAGCAGGTCTCAGCTTCCTGCACTTCAACCTTGTTTTTCTTCTATTTCTAATATATCCAAGCCCCAGCTTAATTAAACCACTTAGCTTTACCTCAGCAGAGATGCCTTGCAGAGAACTTGAACGCAATGTTTTCCTCCAGCATTCGGAAGAGATACGTGAAACCCTAGCATCAATAAATAATGCAGGAACTACTGGTTCTAACTTTAAAGACTGACTGAAAACACCACCCCCATTTCCTCCACCCCAAATTCTTTACAAAAAAAAAAAAAAAAAAAGATACCTTTATTCCTCTCTGCTAGCATGCTGACCTCCCATCTCAGACCCAGGTGTTTGAACTTTCCATGAGGCCCATACCACTGCTGATCATAGCAATCTACAATAATGCCCAGCTGGCCTTCATCCCCCAGCCTGACTCATCAACACAGAGATGTTTCTTCACTCGCCCTGGCTCTACATCTCTTTGTAAAGTCCCACAGGCAACCAAAATGAAGAGCTTTGTCTAGCAGACCTCTAAACATGTATCTTTATATGCAGTGTATAATACCCCTTGAGAGGAAAATGACACGGTGCTTCCCAGGATATAGAGCAGCAAAAGGATGCCATGTTACGCACTCTGGGAAATTCATTTTCAGCTTTTTAACTCCTATTATAAAAAGGCAGTGGCTTTTGTCAGAGACCCTTACTCTAGCTCCTTTCACAATTCAGAGGCATCAATCACAGACCTGTCTCAGGATCAGCCCTCCTTCAGAGTTCGTACTGAAAGCAGTAAACAGACTGGATTACTGATGCGTACCTTCTGAGAATCGAAACTCCAGCTAGCAGCTCAAGAGCTACCTGGGAGCTCTTGGTGAAACAAATTACAAATATTTTTTTTTTTTTTTTTTTTTAATTTTTTTTTTTAACGTAGCAGAGCAAGTAGACTGAGTTACATAACTATTAACACAAAACACAACAGCATAGCATTTTGTCATTTACAAACAACCATAAAGAAAAGCAAACAAATTGGTTTTGGTTCCCACTTGTAAGGCTGGGTGGGAAGAAAAACTAACTAAATGCATTCATCCTTAGATCTCAGGCTTTTCTCTGCAGATAATTTTATCTTGAAATTAGACGCAAGGTAGTCAAAACCAAAAGAGAATTCCAGTTAGTAATGAAAGATCAAAAGGAAAATAGGGAATATTGAAAATGAAATCACATCTTTATATTGGCAAAAGATTAAATTCTGTTTTAAATATTTTTAATTAATTGATTGTTTTTATATTTCATTAACCTATAATTGGTATTTATTTTTAAATGGCTTGCTTTTACACTGAGCAGTGATATCCAATGCCAGTAAAAGTACAGCACATAATTTTAAAAAGAATTATTCTTGAACACAGTGGTTATTACTGCACGATCTTACATTGATAAGCACCAACAAACATGACCCTATTAATGGGGATGATTTTGATCATCCATTCTGCTGTATATAATCCTCATTAAAAGGACTGAAACTAAGCCTGACACAGTGTTACTCATTGCTAATCGTCTGTAGGTCCAGTAGCACTGTATGCTGAGTGTATTACTGTAGAGAAAATTGTCTGCTCAGAAGAGTTCAGAGTCAATGGAAAAGGTAAAGGAGGGAGAGTGATTTATGGTGAACATTTTCCATGTGTCTCAGTGGTTCCACATTTTTATGTAATGTTCTTATTTTCAGCCATCTATTTTTAAAATGTCTCAGAAGGATGTGCAAGTAAGTGAGTCAGGGCGAAGATTTGAAGGAGACAAATTAAAAAGAGAAAAATGAAGCACAGTGGACAAAGTTAAGAAGGCAAGTCCATGCACAGGGAGCTGGGCTGAAAGATGTACTGAGGCAGAACTGTCTCACTGACATAAAAGCACATTTTGAAATATGGCTTTAATGGTAGTCCTACAGCTAGTCATCAGCAGCGCTCACTGATTTTCACTGTGCTGCTGACTTCTCTGTGAACTGCTGTCAGGCCTTCATTTCGTGTGGCATGCAGGCAACAAAAAAGTGACCATTTCCCCTCATGACAGCAGGAAAAAAGGAAGGTTATGGTAGGGGTAGGTTAACAGCAGAAGCAGTTCATTAGTATTACTTAACAAGTAGATTTTTCCCACTTTCAGAATGGTGCAAAATCATTAAGAAAATTATGTCATTGACAGTATGTTAAGATTCAGATCCTGGGGGAGTATCACACAAGATTTTCACAAATTCCAGCTGAAAGGTAGGTTTTCTTTTCCTACCATTGGTCTGCTCTAAGAGAATATAAAATGAAACCCAGTAAAAATGACCATCTATGTTGAGGATGCCTGAAATAAGTGAGAATAATGTGATTGCACTGTTCACTGCAAAATAAAATAATTGAGGGGAGAAACACTTTTTTTTTTTTTTTTTTTTTTTTTTCTGTAACAGTAGAAATTTTAACATAATCTTTCAGCTGACAGCCAGTAAAACATGAATAGTTTCTTAGGCTGAATTATCACTACATGTTTCTAAAGGATTAACCAGTATGTTGTTTTTAGAGTAGTCAGTGATTCAGTATGCCAGAAGATTGGAAGATTAAACAAAAGCTAATCTCTAGAAAAGTAGGACAAAATCCTTTGTTTCTTTTTCAGGAAAAAGAATTTACAGCTTGCAGGTTCTCAAAAGCTGGTCGTGGTAAGACAAAAAGGTTTTCTCAAAGCAATACTTGCCCATCCACCTCTTTCAGAGGAACACAGCATCCAACAAGGTTAGGAATCAGGAAGTGTTAGTGTTGTTCCTTTTTGTTTGTTTGGACAGTTTAGCACTAACAGTGATGAACTTCTTTATAAAACAGGCTACTCTTTTGTTGCACTAGTGGCCAGAGTTGGACAAAACTGGAAAAGGCTGCAGAGTTTGAAGAGGTATTCAGCAAACTACTGGAAAGAAACAAAATACCATGAAAAGAGTTTATGTATATTTTAAAGAAAGCTCTTGGTATAGATTCAACATTTATTTCAAAACTTGAATGCACAGTATGAAGCATATTCCAGGTTCTCAACACTGACTGTGGGATCTCTTCTAAGAGAACAATGAGATCACCTTGTGTTCTACCAGAAGTCCTTCACTACAAAGGTTACTGTCACTTTCACGTAACTAAAAGTGCTGCCAGCCTTTAATTGTTTTCAGAAGAGAATAACTATTTGAATTTTGGATGCAAACCCTGAATTCAAACTATTCCAGGTTATAAGCCATGCCTCTTTATTCTTCTGCTGTGTTTCCTTGATGGTCTGTAAAACTAATCCAAAGCAGATGCATGCTCATGTCTTAGCTTTTGACATTCCATTTCTAAATCCAGAAACAATTTACTATGTTCTGTATGTATATATTGTGAATGAATATTGTATTATAATGTAGACAGTGAGGCATATTGATGGAAGAGGTCATATCCAGTTCTTGACTAGGCAGCAGTCACATTCTTCAAGAGACCAATGAAACAGACACGTGTACATTTAGGAGAATTAAATAATACAAATTCTTATATGAGAAAGATGGTGAATTCAGAGCCAACCTCCTACGATAATTCTACATTAGCTTCACCTTTTATATTTAACTATTATATTTTCAGCAATCCTCTATTAGAAATGTCAGTAGCATTCAGGACTCTGATAAAAAGATAAAAGATAAGAGTGACAGGTACAGTTCTTGGTAATATAAGATACAACCAGGGAGCAAGTTGATTTTTCAAAGCTACCTTAGGTTCTGGACATTTTAAGGAGATTTTAGTTATTATTTAAGGGACCTTTGACAAACGTTGACCAAAAATCCAGGAGTTTAGCACTCAACTCATCCTGAAAATTATGAAAGTGATCTAGGAGAGTCTCTGAAATGTCCAAATATCTTCAGTAGCTCTGGAAAATATACAATATCGTCCTGTATGACAATGAAAATGCCATATATTAAATAGATCTCTTGTGTACTTCTGTTACATATTCTCAAGCACTGGAAAAAACTTCCCATCCAAGAGCAGAAGATTGGTCAGGAATGGCAGCAGCACAAAGCTCGCAACTCCTGGGAGGATTTATCCACGGGGCAGTTAAGCTTTAAAACATATGCGATTCACAGCCAAGTGATCTTCCTTTCCTCCAGGCTCCCTCTGCAGTCATGTTCTGCTGAGAGCCCCAATTAAACAGATGCAGATGCTAAATTTAGTTACCCTAGCAGTGATGTACCAGTTCATGCTTTTCCTTGGGATCAAAGGCAGCGCAGTGGGAGTGCCTCTCTGACAGCTGGAGAGGTCACCTCAGAAGTCCCTGCTCACCTGCTCAGGGGTCAGATCTTTCCCAAGGCAAGGTCTGGACCCAGCAGTAGGCTGCAGTCACTTTTTGTCTTCAAGCAAGTTGTGACATGGATGCGGTGATCTGCTAAAGAAATGTCAGCAGCAGAATTGGGGCTTAGGTTTGCAAAGTTCCCGTCAGTTGTGCTGTGTGGGAAAATGTAAGAACCAAGTCTGATTTTCTGAATTACTTTAATATTTCTTGTCAGTCTTGCAGCACACAACTGTCTGTCCTTTCAGAATGAAACAGCGTAGATTTCACAAGCCACAGATACTGGTAATCTGCAGGAGAAAAATGTTCAGACTACTTATCATAAATGAAGTACATGAAACATTCACCTCAACAGGATCAGAAATAATGACAACAAACTTACAGGTTCTTGTCCCTTTTATTTCTCTCGTGTTTTGATCTCCATCTCTTACATATCCCACTTATGGCACCTGCCTTTTACCTCTCTCAATAAATATGAACAAAGCTGCTCAGTGAACCCAGCAAAAGGCTGGTTTGTAGTTTCAGTGGAGTTCCCTCTGGCTATCCATGTGCTAAGCATCATTGTATGAAAAGTGAGCTACCTATAAACTTGAGATACTCCTGGCTAAGGACTTGTATGGAACATTTATTAGTCAGCTCATATACTACTTACTGTCTTGTTCCGTTCCCACAAATTCCTCTGTCCAAACCCTTAAAACTAGAATAATGACTCCTCAGTAACAAATAAGGTTTCAGATCTCACAGTGCAAAATTATCAGTGTTACAATATTTAGCATCTGCCGCATGTCATTCACTGCTAGTTATCAGCACTTCTATGGCTCCCTAATGATTTTCTGAGAGAGAGAGGCAAGGATGAGCTCCATTCGATCCACGGTGAGATGATTTAGCTCATGCTGGCAGGCAGATCTGGCAAATGTTTGTGTTGAGTGACATTTTTGATGGACATTGCTGCAATGACACTTGCCAGAGTAGCATCTGTAAAAGAGTAATGGTTGAGCACATCTAGACTGGCATTCTGTGCAGGTCAGCTGAAACAAGCGGTAAGGAAGAACACAGCAGGCATTATTGTTTGCAAACAGCCATTGGGAAGGTTTAACAGCCCTGTAGCCTGAATGAAATGGTGGAAGTTTGTTGTTTTATCCTCCCTCCCTGAAACTTTCCTAACAGACCCAAAATCAGATGGCAGAAGAGCTGTTCAAAATTTTACTTGTATCATTCTGATTTCAGTGTACTTTCTGCTTTAAACAGAAAGGTATGAACAGCATTATTTCCAGGGTTTGCTGGCCAAAATACAACTCTATATATTTGCTAGTTAGGGTTTAGAGTCCTTCAAAATACAAGATATCTCAAAACCCCCAGTCAGAAATTTTTATTCACATTTACAAGTGTGTATTCCCAAACCACTATATTTGCAGTGTTTTGTGGAAGATCTTCTGAAAACAAAGAAATTTCTGTCTATTCTCAGCTGATGTAAGCCAGCACACCTCCACTGAAATAATTAGAACCTGCTTCTAATGGTTTCAGATTCAACTAAGATTTTTTTTTTTTTTTTTTTTGTCACTACTGTTTAGGACTGTTACTCAGGGTGAGATGCTTTAATAGTGCTCAGATTGAATAGGCACTAGAAATAAAAATAAAACAAACAAACAAAAACTTTTATTTTATTTTTTTATTTTTTTTTGTATTTTTCAGAGATCCTAACAACAGAGTTATTCTGTACTCAGTCTGCAAAATGGGTAGCGACAGACTTAGAGTTGTGAATGACTGATTACTCTCCTTGGTTTCTAATTTTGCCTGAGTAAATATTACAAATCTTGAGATTGTAAAATAAGTCATAATGTAATTATAACTTGCCACTGTTTCAAAGGAAAAAAAAGAGTATGAATTGATATTTCTGATAAACAGTCTTAAAATAACATAGCCCTGAGGTTACCAGCAAGACAAACAAATTATCTTCTTTTATCCATGCTTCCATTTCGTTTTATTTAAAGATAATATGATACCTCATTTTTGCCTATTATGGCTGCCTGCCTTTTCTCTGAGATAAAATCTTGCTTAATTAGAATAAATGTCACATCCTATCCAGGTTAAAGTGGATAAACTCAGAATTTAAAATGGACCTACATCATTCTAGAAGAAGAGTAGGCTAGTGTTTATAGATCTGAGGACTGTGCAGTAGTACAAGTACATGTACGTTTGGAAGGCAGCTAATTTCAAGCCTTCACACGGATCAAGCCAAGCAGTGTGCACTGAAGCATTGTATCTACTGACAATGGATGAAAAGCACTTTATTTTACATAATGAATGTGCAACTTGTAAAGGCAGTGTTTGGAACTCAAGATAGTGAATTTATGTTGTAAACTGCTCAATTTTTGGCTTCCAAGCTAAAAACCTGCCTGGAAAGGATGGAAGTCAAAGACTGAGATTCAACCAAATTCCAGAGCAAGACTGCAGTGACAGATTGGACATAAAGTGTGTGACAGAAGAGGAAAACACTTAATGGCTTGTGGTAATTCTGTATGTTTGTGGTTGGCAGTGTAATTTCCTTGTCACCTCATCACAGTCTGGAAAGGCCTGCCTCTTGCTTTCCTTTTCTTAGGCACAAAGGTAATAACTCTTCTCCAGTGCATAAACTGGAGTTGGCCCCAGTGAGAACGCAGAAGCAGAGAAGTGCAATTTGGAAAGGCTGAATTAGCTTAATGATTTCTGATTTACCCAATGAAAAGCATGAAAACTTCATCCTGAATACAGCCCCTGATCCAAGAGGCAGAGACTTCTCCTGGACAGTTTCCTGCCACTCTGCAGCTAGAAAAACTGGGCCTTATCATTAGCCATGATGGATAATAATCTAGCTACTTGAGTTAATGCAGACTCACTCGGCCAGAACAGGACTCAGCTTGGCAGTAATCACGACCCAGACCCATAACAGTACTTAATGTCACCAGTCACCTAAATTTACTGTGATAAATGGAATATTTCAGTGGATCCCTAATGATTTCTATTATGAGAGTATAAAAGGCAGAGACCTGAAAAACCTAAATCACACATCTCATTATGTTTTGAATGATAATAGCTCTGCTGCCCATTCGCCTGGCAGGCAGGGTGAGTCTCACAGAGTAGAACATGGCAAGCTCTGACTGCTTTTCTTTTCTGTGACCCATTTTAATCAAGCAACACTTGATCTGGGAGACATTCAAGTTACATCTGGCACATTATCAGAAATCAAAGAGATCTGCAGTTTGAAGATGCTGGACTCCATGCTTGCCTTGGACAGCGGGTAGTTTCTCAATATGGATTACATTCTGCCTTCTAGTCTTTTAATTTTTTTCTCTTTTGAGGCCTTATCCTGAATTATCTACCAATATCTATTTTTTTAGCAACGGAAACTCATTTTAACCACTGTGATTTCTAATCTCATTGCAATTGTAGCATTCAAGAATGAAAGGCTCTCAAATTACATTAAACTGATCAGGAAACACTCTGGGAAATGCTATATTTTAAACATCAGATAGCAACTTGAGCCGTAAATTCAGAACAATGGACTGTACTAACTTGATAAGGAAAAGAGAGTTAATTTCAAATTACATGATTTAAAAAGACACTCAGCTGCAGTCTCCCTGTAATCACCAGACTAGTTCTCCAAGGACTCATCTCAGTTAAAACATGTCATTTATCTGCTGTGATTCCTGCTGTACTTTATTTCAAAGATGCAGGATTTTCAGAGCAGCTCTGTGACATTTTTTATTATCTACCATGGATGATTCAAGAGGGGAAAAATATACTAAAAATTGGGTGTATGGTGCTCATATCCTTCACAAAGACAAGATCCTGAGTATCTCTGTTGATGCAAGGCAAGGGCACAGTGGCATGATCACTGGGAGAAAAGGTGAACCCTTGCCTCTGTGCTGCAGGGATTCCTATTTTGAGCTGTGCTTAGGACTTACCAGGAAACATCACCTGGCACGGAGAAACATTGAGGAGATAATGCTGACTATGAGAATGGATTTGGCTCTGCACTGGCATTGGCTCAACTGAAATGCCCTGGAAAGAAACAAAAGTTTAGGGAAAGCATGCTCTCTAACAGCAACAACAACAACAAAAGGATCAAAATGTACTCCAAGATTTAAAACTACCGTTTCTGTAATTTGAATATATAAATACAGAGCTATAAAATAATGTGCTTGTCCAAATCCAAATACTCAATGAATACACTCCGGTGGTTTGGCTTAGGTTGCATCCAGTTTGAAAATGTATATATTTAAAAATAACTTCACAAAGGTAAAGAAAGGGATGAATTTCCACAACAATACTAATTTTGAAATGAATTAATTTCAAAGAACTATTCAGTCTTATATTAGGAGATTGGAATTTACTCTGAGTGGGTTGAAAACAGCATGAAAGAAGGACAGTGATGGAGAAGAGCCTTTGTGACTTTGCTTAAGGCTGAGTTTCCTCATGAATGCTCATTTCACTACAGTACAATCTGAAATACTTCTACAATCATCCAAGGCTTTAAAAAATGGAACAATCTCTGAAGCCAGTGTTTGGCCTCCATATTCAAATGATTCCCCAAATCTTAATGCAGTTCTGTCTTGATTGCTTCAAAACTTCCTGTTTTGCCAAAGACTGCCCAGCTCAGAGCAGAACAGAAAAAACAAAAAAATCCACAAAAAAAAAAAAAAAAAAAAAAAAACACACAAAAAAACAAAAAAACAACCAACCAATCAAAAAAAAAAAAAAAAAGAAAAAGAAACAAAATTGCTCAGGTGGTGGTCAGCGTGCTACAGTCATCCTGAATTAGGAGACTGCTGTGATTCACTATGGATATCTGGTCAAATAGTTAAAAATTTTGCAGAATGTATCTGCACAGATTCCAAGCTCAATGGTGATTGATGTGTGACTGGGTTTAACCTGAGGCTAACATGAAATTAAAAACAAAGGTAAACAACACTGCAATTTGAACAGACGGTAGTGCCAAGAAATAAATGTTTACTACACAGAAAAGGAATCTGAAAACAAAATCTTGTATTATAAAGCTATTGACTAATCAAGGCTATTAAAAAAAAGATTTCATACAAGCCACTGTTACTTAATGTAATTTTGTGGAGAAGCCACAGCACATTGAAAGTTCATATAGTGGTCAATGGAATATTAAAATAATGAAATTTTGATTCAGCATGATATTTTAAAGCATATGACTGGGGCATGGTAATACCATTATCTGTTTCATCATCTGGTACTATTGAGGAAAGTAGCTGAGATCATTTAAGAGAGTGGATGAGACACTGAATAAGGACCTCAATGGCTCTGAAAAAGGGCCAGGGTATGGAAATCCAATCCTTAGTCTTTGCAGAAAGTCATAATCCTGAAAATAACAGCAGGGGGTGACACCAAAGCTCTAACATGCAAGGAAGGATGCAAAATAGATGAAAGTTCCTAATTATTTCCTTAATAATTTCATAGGAAATTGACATTCTATAAAAGCCCTGGAAAACCCGAGGGTACGAGTACATCTCATTAGCAAGAACCATCAATAAATGCATATAGAATAAATAATAAATGCTTGATCCTATAAGTGGACATCCAGAAGTCCTGTTCTCCCCTAGGGGAACTATTAACATAAAAAATTCAAACTGGCATTACACATAGAGAAATTTGTAAACACGCCTCCTGCAGAGACCAATCCTATCGACAGCACGGCATTCCCAAGTTGAGACACTTACAAATGTGTTCCTCCCCAGATCAATATTCAGGATCGCTCCGGTGACCTAAAGGCTTCATCCTAGCCGAAGCTGAGACCCATGATACTCGGAGCAAGTTTTGATATTGAAAGCTCCTTCCACAGAAAATGCCACTGAAGGGAAAGACTTTGTCCCAAACTGATGAGTGTTTATGGCCACTGAAAGCAATCTTTTAATATCAAGAAAGAGTTTTTATGACAGTTTTTTAGATAAAAACCCAAGCTACACAACTGCTAGAGGAAAATGATTTCTCCACTAATTCCTTCTTTACACTCAGTGATGATAAGAGAAAACAGAACCATGATTCAAAGACTGAGAAAAAGGAATTTCATGACAACAACCACAACTCTCTGTGCCTTCTTGAAGCAAAAGATTTGGGACATCCTCTCATTCTTCTTGTGTTTCTTGGTTTGTTGGTAAAGCACCAATGCTGACAGTGCTATATTAGTCACTTCTGGTTAGCTTTGTATTTCGAGCAAGACTTACCATCTCATTTACACATCTCTAGCTAGCATTCACAAAATATCTTGCTTTTTCAGTGCAGAGGCAAAGTCTACAGCAAGCAGAATTGATCATTCCATTATCACTGTGTTACACTTAATTTCCTCTTCATCTTTCAAGTCAGAGACCATCTCACACTACATCAATAGTGGTGGCAACGGACTGATTGATTATCCTCCTCTTTGGCAGGCAGGCATGCTGCAGGTACATTATAAGACTATTCTCGTGCTACCCCAGCACAACCAAGTTTCCCCAAACTAGTCAAAGAATCAAATTAACAAACTCACTGAGATATTTAAGCACTCTGATATGACTTTGGAATGAGTAATTAACTGATGCAGCCAGACAGTTTGACAAAGCACTAGAAATCTCTGCCAAGAAGTGGACTCTGTTGCTAGCATAAACCAGCTTCCACATCCACCTCGGCAGCTCCTTGCCTCGGTTCTGCCACAGAAATAACATGCAGGGCTGCTGTGATCTCACCCTTTCCTAGTCATGCCAAGGAGGCGGCGCAACTGCAGGACAGAAAGGCAGGGACAGAAATTCAGCATTTGCTATTCTGAGGAAATGGAGGTAGAGCAGGAAACTAACTGAAAGAACCTTTGGGAAATGAAGCAAACACTTCATCCGTCAAAAGCACAGGACCTTCTGGGAAGGAATGTCCCTAGATTTCCTCCTGACCGTAGCAGAATAATGTCCTGATGAAATCACATGGTTACCATGGGCTTTGATTTAAAGAACAAAAGAAGCACTCTTCTTTTTCCCTTCCAGATGCACCAGCTCTTTCCCTTTCCATTGCCCAGCCAGAATTCCATTGCCCTGATGCCTCAAAAAATAGAGGTCATTGTGATTACACCTATAAGAAAAGTCAATTTTATATATATATATATATATATATATATAATCAGTCCATCTCTTTTGATGGAAAGATTCTGAAGAACCTCTGAAGCTTTGGCCTTCCCTAACATACCCAGGACATAATCAGTCATTGGATTTCATAGTTTATCAGCAGAGTACCTTGCAAGCTGTCCTGCACAACAGCAGTCCATCCATGTGTAACTGTAAGCAGAACAGAAGCTGAACAGCAGGTCAGAAGCACAATCTGGTGACATTTTTTGCTATGAAGCTTTTGTCCCCTTACATTTAGCTGTGCTGGTTGAGGCCCACAGCAGTGGAAGTTTGTTTCCCACAGGACAGGTGTTACCTGCAGATGCTAATTGCAAACCTGTGTTGCATTCTGCAAGCCAGAGGCAAATAAAGGAAACTGCTCTAACCCCAAATCAACCAGCTCAAACAACAATACACCTCAAGTTATTTGCCACCAAAAACCCTAACTTGCAAATTATCATGAAGACATAAGTCTATTTTAATTACCATAAAACACTGGCACCTAATTGTTGTGGTGGTGCTCAGATCTAGTACTAGTAAAAATGCTGTTCCCAAATTGGCAACAGTATATAACCCATCATTTACTGCCTTTTCTTTTTCCTTGTCTACCTCCACAATATAAGTATATGTACAAATTTAAAAAGCATTTAAGAAAATTAATTAACAGGCAAACTTTTGCTCCATTTTTTTCTGGCAAGGTCAACTTACTAATTCGCAATAATAATTACAGGTGCTCTTGGTCTACTACTGTTTGTGTTCCCTAGATGCTACTGGTACAGATCTGAAAAGAAGCAATAACTAAAACAGTCAGCATGCATGATTGACTCTGCACTAATTTAAGTTCAGCAGGCTTTGATTATGGAAAGTGCAAGAAAACAACAGCTAGCTTGAGATGAGGCTTATACCATTGCAGGCTGAATATTGAAAGCACAATGTACACAACTAACACTTTGAAAAGCACTGATTGACAAGCATATATCGCATTGTTTCTAAGATCATCTTCCAGTTTTAATTTACTTTCAAAATGGGATTCCCTCTCACAGTTTCCATCTTTTATATGACTACGCGTTACTGACCCTGCCCAAATTATATATTTTGACCTCTGGAAGAAGGAAACTTACGGTACATAACCTTAACTCTTCCCTTGGCAGTCATGCATGCACTTACAGTTTTTGAAACAATAAATAGCTTGGCGTTTTTCCGCCCATGTAGCTTTACAGCAGGGAAATGAAAGATGCCCTCATTGTGCTCCTTATGTTTCTAATGAATTTCTTTTATAGCTAAAGATATCATAAAAGTGAGTTTCTAAGATAATGTAACCAGAATTATAAGAAATGAATTTTACTGTTGTGTAGTTAGGGTGCTGTTAAAGTTTAATTTCATTTCTTAAACTTGCTGGTTGTTTCATCCAAATGGGCTATGACTACACGATCCTTTCTATAACTTTCCGCTAGGCATAGGATTTACATTTTTTTGCAGAGTTAGACAAACACAAAATTATAACAGTCCTGTATACACTTCTATAGTTTGCTGTTGCATATTGTTATGGGTCTCACTGTATAAATAAGCACTTTCTATTGAACATCAAACGAAATGTCTTGCACTAGGAATTTTTTCAGTAGTAGACTGAAAATAATCATATTCTAAAACTAGGGAGTATTCTGAGCCCCAAGAACAAATTTGTTCTCTCACTTGCAGGCAAGTGTAAATCTCATTTATCAAATGCTCTTAACATCTTTATACAATTTTTATCAACATAAAGAACTAGTTCTCTTCAATATTAACCACTCATATTACCTACATAAAGGGGAAAAAAGACATCAAGCAGATGGTAAAACTTAGTCTTCAGATCTGGCAAGGAAATAGCCCTCTAACACATTCCTAGTGCTGTATCACAGATATAACAACACGCTGAATCCACCATGAAGAACACAGCTTCCCATAGGAAATGTTTACTTGAAACAGAAAAAGAAGAAATTTGGATCAGTGGACGTTCTGTTTCACAGCCGTATGTTTATTACTTTCACTGCATTGATTTCTTAGAGTCTTGTTTATCCTAGAAAAGGCATGTCTGATGTTAGGAAACATCTGCAGCTAAGTTCACATCAGGATACCTTGCTGCTTTGTAATGAATAAACACAGAACAGCATTGTCATCATCTGAAACTCAGATACAAATTGATGGAGTGTGGTAGCATAAAAGACTAACAAGATCATTAGATATGAGTGTGGGGGACTAATAAGTAGGAGTAATAAAGTTATTTTACAGCACAGCTGAAACAGACTGGAAGGCTGTGTGCAGTTCTGGAAGCCGCATTTGCAAAGGACACAGAAAAATCACCAAATGATGGATGAGCTGTGTCTGGTACCCGGGGTTCTGTCTGACTGTTGCGTGGCAACGAGGGGTGCATGCTTCCAGCCCAGCCCTTGTTCTCGAAGGAGCTTCTTTAACGGGCACAGATCTGCCAGCTGCAACCTTTCCTATAAACCCTCCTGCATCCTCTGACCTAAGACATGGAGTATCACATTCAGGCTCAGGAAAAGGGGGACCAAAAAATAGACACCAAGGAATGCTATGCCAATAGGAGACACTATTTAAGCCTGTGTCAGGACCAGAATATTTAGCTGAATGCAAACCACATCAATTTGAGGTCAATTTGTTAACCTCAGAAAAACTTGGTTGGACCTTGAGAAACTAAGATGAGATTCTCTGACCAAAGGATGGCAAGAGAACCCAGGCAAGGGATGGATGACACACAGATAGTAAAGGACATGCTGATGACACAGGCACAAAGACAGGAATGTTAAAGGGTGAAAGCAAATCCCAGCAGATAAAGCCCTGATGGGTGACTGTTGGTACTGACAACTACAACTGCATGCGATGCATCAACAGGCCAAAAGCAGCACTGGCGTGCAGCTAACAGTCTCTTGTACCTGCTGGAACAGCCCTCAAACCGGTAAACTAAGTACTTTTAACTAAAACACAACTGTTTGGGCAGTCCAGGCATGCCTTGTATTTTGTTTTGGCTGAGCTTCACAACCCAATGCTCTGGGAAATTCCATCATATCCTCTGTAAGAAGTTGTTCTGAGTTTTGAGATGGTTTGGAAGTTAGAAGTTTTCTGCTCTCCCAGGACAATCCCTTAGTTATCCACAGAAACAACACCAAAGAGTTTCTGTAAAATTACTTCTTAGAATAATCCAAGGTCTGATCCACACAAATCTGCATGCAGTTTATTAATCATGTTTTATCTTTCTTCTTTGACTGGATAATACAGCTTGTGAAAGAATTTCCTCTGCCACAGTCTTCCTATAATCAAAGCATTATTTTTTCTTTGAAGCACCTGATATTGACAGTTTTGATGTGCTTGAAGAAGTATCTGTTTTTCACTAATGGCATTTTTAGCTTGTCTGTGATAAAATTTTTCTGTATTTTCTACTGAAGATAGTTGAAGCTTTTCTTGAGGAAATGAAGGGACTGAAACAAACAACCTTCTTCTGCTTCTTTTTTTTTTTTTTCCTCATTTCTGGAAGAAAAAAAAAAATCAAATCTCCTTTGTGTTATCACTTTTGTTGGGTGGTAGAATGAATGATATCTATGTGGCTTCTATGCCCGATTTACAACCCAAGGAAATCTAAATCTCATGGTTTAAATTTTACAGCACTATTTTGTAATTGTTTAAACGCACAGTCTTTCCTTCTTGTGGTGGGGGCAATAGGAATACACCTGTCATTTTTACCCCATTCCTTATCCCTCGGCTCTAGGGCTGAAAAAAACAAATGCCTCCCAGACAAAGACAGGCGATGTGGTTAGTTCTACAGCAAGCACCCTGAAGACTATAAAAACCAAAGTCAGATCCCCAAACCCATGAGTTTGCCCCCAAACAAGACAGATTTTACTTTAAAAAATGTTGCTCATCTCCACACATGCATTGTGTCCTTCTGCCCCACTATCTGTTGAAACGGATCCACGTGAGGCCCTAGGTAGGGTTGTTGGAGAGACCCCTTTCACTTCAGTGTTTTCTGGTGTGGATTCTCATGTGCAAACTGCCTTTTCCCTTTCTGATGTCTAGGTACAGAGAGTGCCCCACTCATTCTCACCCCAACCTGATCTAAATCTGCCTAGGGTTAGGGGGTGCACTACCATTACGTGATGAGGATCTTGCCTTTGCTTTACCAGTGCCTTCCTTTGGATTGCTGAGGACAGTTCAGGAGAAGATGATCACATTATCGAAAGCCCTGTTCCTGAAAGAGACAAGTCCTGAGAGTTTGTTTATATCAGATGGAGAGATTGAATTTCATCTGATATGTCACAAGCATCCAGTCTCTTGGCCACAAAATAAAGTGAATAATTTAGCAGGGAACTGCTGTATGCCAAGCAAACAGGCTGTAAAACAGCTCTCTACTAAATCTGGGGAACCAGCTGGCCAGCGCAGAAGCACAGAATAGTATTTACTGCTTATGCACCATGCTGAATTGCAACAACATGGCCCAAAATTAGGAAAAAATGAAGAAATGGAAGAGTTCTTTTTTTGCTGTCCACACTCAGAAACTCTTCTTCTAGCACATGAACAACTACGCGGAACACTATGGGACTGAAGCTATCACTTATAACGTTCCTAACAGCCAAAGGGCAGTGTGTAATGGTGCAGTTTGGGCAGGAAATGAAGGGATTTTAATGAGTAATTTGGGATACTACATGTAGACCTCTCTATTGCCTGGATGTTGCAGTTAGAAAACCTTCACATTCCTTCCATTACACTAAACAAACAAAAGCTGGTTTTATTCATTTCCTAGTGGGTAGCTTTTGGAAAAGAGTTTGGTATTGACCTAATTCTGATCGTCCTGGAATCAGCAGGAATTTATCACTAGATTCATTCACAGCAGGAATCAGCTATCACCGCTCCAAGAAACCCAGTGGTACAGATCTACACGTTGTGCAAAGCCTTTGTAATTACCCCATTACTCAGAGTAGCTGCAGAACCATCTCACTGGCCCCTTTCCTCATCTGGCTTCCCTGCTGGCTTCCACAGTTGTCCATCTGTTTTCCAGGTGCCACCTCAGTCCATTTACTAATGACACCTTTCTCATGGCTTTACAGAGTTAAAATTGGAAGGAAAAACTTCTAATTTTAATGAAGGAAAAAATTGGCTGTCTAGGATATGTAGTTGTAAATTTGCAACTGATTTGCCAAACTTCTTTCAATTCAATTCAATAACAGAGGGCTAAAATATCTTGGCAGAGCAGACACTGGAAATAGTTACCTATTCTCCTCCACACATGAAATATTTGCTACAAATACATCCAGCTTTGTTTGTTCAAAGCAATAGAAATACCAATGAATTCTTTGAGAAATGTTCACAGAAATCTTATCCGCATCCATTCAAAATGTCTTTTTTTTTTTTTTTTTTTTTTTTTTTTTAACAATTATGTCACCCTAAATATTCTGCTCAGCTACAGCTGACATACAAGCACCAGAATGGATAAGTAAGAAACATTCCTTTTGTGTTTCTGAACAATTTTATATGAAAACTAAGAGCATTTGAGCTGAGCTGACCTTGACAATTTTTACATCATCCCACACCAGGACTGAACAACAAAGTTAAAGTGGAGACAGTAGAGTTTAGAATTAGTTAAGATGGCTGCAAGACAACTTTAAGCACAATAGCTTATGCCCCAAACAATGAAGTTAATACTGGACATAAAGCACACTGCCAGAAGTAATTTAAGAAACAATGACCTCAGTGCCAGGCACTTGCTCATGACTAATGTCTAGTTCTGAGTAATCTATAGGCCCATAAAGGAATTTGAAGACTTAATAGCATTCTTTGTGGAAACGTGTGTTATTTCTTTTAAACATATCTTTTAAAAGTATGCATTTTTACCTTAATTTCTCATTGAAGAGCCCAAATTGAAGGTATTTACTGCTTTTCAACTAATTCTGGATAGAAAGTTAACATTCAAAAGGTAGTACACACCTCAACTTAACTGCTCATCCATGGGAAGGTAAGAAATAAAATAAAGGAACATTTCACTATTGTGCACCAAAAAGCAAATCTGGGAAGTAAATCATTATGTGATCTTTGGGGAAAAAATGAGGAGTTCAGCAAACAAGCTGTACATGGAGATGTGTTAAAAGTGATTAATAGCTGTAATTCAGACAAAAATGTAAAATCATTGCAATAGAGAAGCTCTTTTAATAGAATGACAAATATAATGAATGTAGTTAGAAGACGTGAGAATAACAGTGTTGATGCCACTCAGAAAATGCTCTCTAACACTAGTGTTAGTACACTAGAGTTAATGATGATAAGCATTTTTCAGGAAAAGTGAAACAAGATCTTACTGTGCAGTTACAGTCACTGTTTGGTTATACTTTGCCATACCCAAGCCTCAACAATCATTTGATGTAAATCTCTCCCCAGCTGGAGTCTGTAGCCTCCATAGCGCTTCCCTTCCACAGCTCACACAAGCTTTTTGCAGGAGAGCAAATCAGCATGATTTCTGTCCTTCACTGAGGTTGCTATTATAACCTTGTCTTATAATTATTTTTTACTTATCCAAGTTATGAGATGAGTTTGTGTGTTATCTGTTCATTTGTAGCCCAAAGCTCTTTGTGAGCACTTTCAGTATTTAAACCAGAAACTAGCCAATATTTAATTAGCATCTGGCATATCCAATAGTCTGCAGTGTCTTCCCCAAGGGAATGACTGTAGTTTTGCAGGCTGTGTTTTTGCCTTCTTCAATATCACACTGACCTAGCTCTGCAGAACAAATAGTTTAATCCTGCAATGTCTTGAGGTGCTCGGCACCTGCAATTCCATGGGAAGGCTGGGGATAATCAGCAACTTGCAGGATCAGACTCTTAGTAGTCCACATTTTCTTTTGGCAAAGAAGTAGACAGGGCTAATTAACAGGATAAAACTGTAAAGATGTGGGCTTATTTGCCTTTGAGTTAAACCACAAAACAACTTAATTACACTTTAGCCTCACGAACCTTCAAGTAATCTCCTGGCTTGGTCAATTAAGCTTTGAATGTGAAGGCTGCCAAAACAGTATCCAGTTGTTCTACTTGTTATAATTTCAATCTAAAGCTGTAAGTAAACTAGCCTGCTGCCCAAGTGTAATTCCAGTTCCTCTAGCTCAGCCAAACTACTGCAAAACTAAATACATTATTTACAACTGACTATCACTCGCTTAACTTGGGAGTGTGAGTAGTGCATGCTCAAAGTCAAGTGAAAACACTTTGGCTGCATCTTCAAAAGCAATGAGCTTCCGTTGAAGTGGGTCAGATGTGAGTTTGACGTCCACACTTGAGTTTGTGGATAAAGCACTGAAATTTCTCTTGAAGCACAAGTATATCTCTTTGATAAAAAGCTAGCTCCTTTTCCTGCACTACAATCTACAAAACAGCTTGATCTCTCTCTGCTCTGCTCAGCCAGATCCAACAAGGTTAAAAACTTTTCACCAGCATCACTTCCCAGAGAAGAAACTGAATCTCCATTAAGAACTCCTCTCCTTCTGTGCTGCAGATCTCCCTTTGCCAGAGAAACTTAAAGCCAACACCCCTAATAATTACTTGATTGAAAATCCAATCACTTACAGTTAATTAGCAGAACACAATTATTCTGTTCCTTATATCTGTGGCATGCTTGCTTTTTGCAGGAACCTTAATGAGATGCCCTCTGGAATGCTTGTAATTGGAGGTGAAAATGGATTTCAAGTTTCTAAAAAGGAAGGTCTTCAGACACTGCAGGTCATAAACGTCAATGTATGTAAGAAAGTATTTCAGTTTGGTGCATGGTCCACACTCCACATCGTTATATTGAAAGTTTCAATATCTGTACATTAATATTTTGCTTTTAAGGTACTGAGAATCCACAAAGTTCATTCATCAGTTCTGATGGCAGGTAACAGCAAGCTGATCAAAGACTGAAAAAGCAAGATACCGGATAAATTACCAGAGGGTAAAGTGATTTTCAAGAGCCAAAGTGATTTCATTACTTAACAGGAGTTAACTTTGTGCAAGAACTACCCATACTAAAGATATTTATTTTAGTTGCTGAGGAATAATCTGAAAAAAAAGCACTGTGAATCATTTCTGTTTTGCTATGAGTTGTTTTCACATTTATTCTTGATCTGGTTTTGTGATTTCCATATTTTATGCTTTATCCAGTTAAATATTCACATGAGTCACAATGTTGAATATTTACTTTTCCCTTCACCGTTGTTTTCTAAGTATAGTTCTTTGTTTAATACATTCTGACCTCATGTATATTTGACAGCCTCTAAAGAGCATTTTTCCTCTGGAAGTAATAAAGGAGTTCTGTTTGTTATATTTTTATAATTTCTCAAGAATTTATGCCGTGAGCAGCTCAGGCTGCAACTGAGATATTAAAATTTCATTCTCAAGATTTCATCGTACGTCTTTGGCTCAAATACAAAAAGTGTTTTTGTGATTTTACATGCTGAGTACCTTAAGATCCATCAACTCAGCACAGTCAAATGGGGGGGCAGGCAAGAATGGTTGCGGCAGTTTGAGTGCAGAGCCATTGCACAAATAATACTCACAACTACCATAATTATCTGAAAGTCTTCAAGGAGCCCACGTAAGATCTGATAGTCCAAACAATTGAAGTATAGTTGCTACATACTGCCTCTTACAGAGGCAAAATAACATCATATTTTCTGAACTGTTAACACTGAGCTAATGCACCAGAATTCTACCAGGGAAATGGTCCTCTGGAAGAGCAGCAATTTAAAAGAGATGTAAACAGGACCACAGCTCTTTGAGGTCATTGCAGAATCCACAGCAGTGTTTTCAGTAAGACCACAGCCTTTTACAAAGACAACTGTCTTTGCAAAAATTGCCTCTGGGAGATTTTATTCTGCTTTTTAACAACTACCCTTTCATTTCATTAGATGCCTCCCAATCCCCCATAACAGCAAATATACAATTAATTCTGCAGGATTAACTGCTTAAGGTGATTTTGACATTAACTGGCACTAAAAAATAAGCTGTTAAATTAACAGCCTTTTTATTTTAAGTGGTTACTTGATGAGAATTATATTAAACCCTAATCCTACGTCACCAAAATAAACAGGAACAGAATCAGATCTAAAGACACCAGAAATCTCTGTCATGTTTACACAAAGGCAAAGTTCATTCCGGGTTCTCTGGAAAACTGAAAATGTTCTTGCTTTCGTACACAGCCTGACAATGACTTAGTACTGCATGGTCCAATCACTCTCCATTGGAATTACGTTTCCCAGCGTTTTATAGCAGTTTCATTAACTGTTTTTAAATCAATCTTTGTAAATTTCCCGATTTTAAGGAACACATCATGCCCTTTGTAAATTCTAAAGATCCTCCTTCTCTTTACACTTCAAATTAAGACTTTGCCAGTAAAAAGCTAGCAAGAGTATTAAGCGTTCTATATCTCCATTCATTTTAGTAATCTCTGAACATTACTGTGAAAGGATCATTAATCCTACCAGTCTGCCTTGTATAGCATTTTCTCTGTGTCCAGTCTTAAGGAGGAGACAAACCCCTGCAATTTTTAAGTTAGGCACTGTTTAACTGTGCTATGCTAAGAAGAAAGTGAATAATGAAAATGTTTTATCCCCCCATGAAAATAAAATAAAATAAAATAAAATAAAATCTCTAAAGGTATATGAGAACAAATGGGCAGCTATTCAACACCTATAAAAATCTTAACAGCCTGAGGAATCATATTGCTAGTCTGATCCAACTAAGACGGTAACAGGACACAGCAACTCAGCTTTACCAGGAGAACGCATAATAGAACAAAGATGGCCCTCAGCTTGGCACAAGAAAGCGCAAGCATACAAGTCAGATCTGTCCTGCTGTGTGTGTGCCCCTGCCTGCTGTGCTTGCACCTGCTGAAGTCGCTGCAGAAAGCCACAGCTTCCCTCCCTGTTCAAGCCACGTGTGCCACATGCAAGACAGCCCCTGTCCGTGAGCACCATGCTGTCAGGTCATGGTTATACCATCCTAGACTGAAATCATGCAGGAAAAGAGACAGCCCCCAGCCAGACACTGCTGTCCCACGTCCTCTGGGAGTCTGCAGCAGCCGCAGAACAGCCTCAGCCTGGCCCCGTAGGCATCACTGCACCCAGAGCAGCTGAGAAACCTCCACTTCAGTGTGCACTTAGAGACCAGACAGGACAACCTTTTAGAAACAGTAGTTTATGTGATGCAAATAACAGTCATGAAAACGACCACCTTTCCAGGAACAAATCAAACAAAGTAGAGAATTTCTTAGCATTTCTCAGAACTAGAAACTACACTTACTTTTAAACAGTCAACAAAATTTCCCTAAACTGGCACTAAATTGTTGTTTGTTTGTTTTTTATTACTACTGCAATGTTCCAAAAGGCACATTAATAATGCAAATGCCCTGCATCTCCCATTTGTTACCAGTTATGGGATCAGGCAGAGCATGTCAGCATATCAGCTTTCTCTAGAAATGAGACATTTGAGAATCATCTGCTGCTAATGGTAAATGTTCTTCACTTACAAATGCACCTTCAATGTTTTTATTGACTTCAGTTTGTTTAGATCTTATCTCAGTACACAATAAACAAGCTGCATAAACACTAAGTCATTTCATGATGGAGAACTACAGACGAGTAGCTTTGGTCTAAAAAGCCTATAAATTTGCACTTAGGAAATGCTTATCCTGCAACCATTCCCACTGCAAAAATCCACTCTGGGAAGCTTTACAGTATCTTAAGGACTATATCACTAATCTATGGCAGACATGAATTTAATCTAATGCATGCAACTTTGTTATTTGTACTTTATTTCATGAAGACAATATGCCGCAGTAATGTACTCCCTTTAATCATCAATCCGTGTACAGAACTGCCCCGACTTTCACCGCTAATCTGTAATGCTGCCATTGCTACGGCCAGCCCCTTTCTGAATCCAGATTACCTGCAGCTGCCTGCTAGGCTTAACTGCTCATTCCCTTCTAAATTAAATGCTGAAAGGGGTGAAGGCCGCTTCAGACAGCATTGTTTCTGAGGCTAGAAAAAATGCACTGATAATCTCCCCAACCTGCAAAGTTATTTTTTAAGAGCATCAGCAAAACTACTAAATCTCAGTATGAGGAAAGCTTTTATTCTAAGCATAAGATTATGTTTAATCTTAATGCTCTTGAAAATAAAGATGTTTTAATGCCGTCCCTTCCCATGCAGTTGTGCCAGCCGCTACTTTTTGACAAGACTGCCTTGTACTCAGGGAAAAGCATGGGTTAGCATATACCAGTAAGCATAAAACTGCTTGATCCTTACTTTTCACACCTGCTGGTGGGGGCCAACAGCCTCTGTGAAGACGGCAGAGGGTGACAAGGGCCAGCCAGACTCTCAGGGGCAGAAGTGGGGAGACTGCCTGTATCCTGAGGAGCCATGGCCCACGAGGCATGAGTGGGCTCCCATGGCCTCCCAAGGGACATTGGTAGCAGTGGTATGGGCTTGGGGAACAGTGGCCGGAAAGTTGCCTGGCAGGAAAGGACGTTAGGGTGCTGGCCAACAGCCGGCTGAATGTGAGCTGGTGGTGTGACCAGGCGGCCAGGAAGGCTGGTGGCATCCTGGCATGTATCAGAAATAGTGTGGGTAGCAGGACGAGGGAAGTGGCTGTCCCCCGTACTCAGACCTTGAGCTTCAGGCCCCTCCTGACAAGGGTGTGCAGTTGCTGGAATGCGCTCAGAGAAGAGCAACGAAGCTGGAGAAGGGACTGGAAGATGAGACTTATGGGGAGCAGCTTGGGGAAATGGGGCAGTCTGGAGAAGAGGAGGGTGAGGAGACCTCATTGTTCCTCCAACTGCCTGACAGGAGGCTGCAGTGAAGAAGGTGGTGATCTCTTCTTCACTGTGACAAGTGACAAGAGAAGTGAGGAAATAGCCTCAAATTGTGTGACGGAAGGCCTGGCTTGGATGTCAGGAGGAATTTCTTCACAGACAGGCTGGTTAGGCATTGAAACAGGCTGCCAGGGGTGGTGGTGGAGCTGCCATCCCTGGAGCTATTTAAGAGACGTGTAGGTGGCACTTAGAGATGTGGGCTTGTGGTGTTTGGTGGACTTGATGACCTTGAAGTTCTTCTTCAGCATCGACTCTGTGACGCTTTGACACCATGACTGTTGATACTGATACTATGACAGCACGATTCTCCCCGCTACACCAGCAGAAGGGCAGGGCAGGGGCCATCACCGGCCACCAGCGGGCTGTTCCCGCCCGACCGCCCCCTCAGGCGGCTCGGACTACGCTTCCCACAGCACCCCGGGCCCTGCTCTTCGCGCGAGACGCTCCCGCGGAGGAAGCGGCGGGGCGCGTCCCGGAAGCGGTGCCGCAGTGGAGCCGAGCGCCCGCCGAGCCGCCCCGAGCCCAGCATGGCCGAGCCCGACCCCAAGAGCGTGCAGGACCTCACCGCCGTGGTGCGCCCGAGCCCCGGCCGGCACCGCGAGGCGGCTGCGTTACCCCGAGGGGATGCTGGGGCCCGCCCGGCCCGGCTCTGGGCCCGCCGGGTGTCGGCCCCGCTCCCTGAGGGGCAGCCCCGGTCGGAGCTGGGGGGCAGCGAGGGGAGGGAGAGGCTGAAGGGCTCATAACCGGGAGGGGTTGGCCGCGGGATGAGCGCGGGGAGCTGGAGACGGCTGCTGTGGGGTGGTCGTGGTGTGCCCCGTCTTGAAATTGGTGGCCGAGTGTCAATTCTCATGTGTGTGTACGTGTTTGTATAATGCAGTACCCAAATACGGGATTATACTGCAAAGCTTGAGCTCAGCAATGGAAAAAATCACGTTGTTACACATTCTGGTAATATAAGGGTAAATGCTGTGACAGCCTCTTTAATGGAAACAAAACAGGCTTCTTACTTGTTTTTCTTTTCCTTTTTACTAGGTGCAGACGTTGCTTCAGCAAATGCAGGACAAATTTCAAACCATGTCTGACCAAATAATTGGACGAAATATCCTTTTTAGAAGTCCGATAGCTACTATACCACTGTAAAATTATTTTTTATGTATATTTCCAGTGGGATTTGTAAGATACATTTAAAGTGATCATAACAGTTTGAGCAAAGCCATAATCAAAACCAAAACCAACAACCTGACAACACTACTGCTTTGTGGTCATATTCCTTAACACCAGTGAACTTGATGACATGAGCTGTCGCATAGATGACCTGGAGAAAAATATAGCAGACCTCATGACACAAGCTGGAGTCGAAGAACTGGAAGGCGAGAACAAGACCCCTGCTACTAACAAGAGTTAAAGTGAGACAATCACTTGCTAGCCTTGAAACAAATTGTCAGGTCGCTTGAAATTACCGATTTTAAAAGACTAAAATGAAATTTTCTTTTGATTTGCAAGGTAGTCTGAAATTCCTGCAGAGCAGTGCTATACGTTACAGTAAGTGAATGTGCAGGAAGCTCCCTTCAGCAGGAACTTGTTAGTTTCTTCACCAAGGATGTTTTCTTCATGCATAATTAGTTTTGAGGAACTGCAATAGCTGTATTCATCCTCTCTTGTTCACGCACTCTGATAGTCTTGGTAAGAGCTGGAATAATGACCATCTTTGCTGCTTGGAAAGGAGAAGAGTTGGAAAGTTCCTGCATAAAAACATTAGAGAAGTAGATGTCTCATCCATTTGGCAAACAGCGATTAAGAATCTGGTACTAAAATATATAAAGAAATTAAAGTGGTGACCTCATGCAGCATTTACAACTGTTGCTAAAGGTATTTCAGAAGGAAGGGGCAATGCAGGAATGCCAAAGCATTCCAGCATAAACAAGGGCTGTGTGTTGGAGCCTAACTGCAATATGTGAGTGCTAAGATTTCATTTCGGTTTGTACAGAACTTGATTTTTGCAATCCGTGGAAGGGAACTGGTAAATGAACACACGTGATATTAGATTAATGTTTTCTTTTTTTAGGTGGCTAAATAAGGTATGTCTCGGCCTCATGCCTGAAATTCTGAGATTAGTTCTAGAACACTACGCAGCCTGTGTAATAGGCACATATATATTTGAAATGTTTTTTTTTTCTTGTTACAGGATCTATGTTTTGTATACTTTGAGAAAAACACAAATTATTATGGACTTCATTGTCCCCAGTGTCAGTTTTCTTAGCTTGAACCCCCAAAATGAAAGTTTCTGATCAGTGTGGTTTTTAAATTCTTCTCAGTAATTCTTTATTATTTTTCCCCAACAGATTGCCAATAATTTAAGATTAATGCTGGAAGACTTTTTTTTTTTTCTACAAGCCCTTGGAATTACCGAACAGCTTTTTGCAACTACTGTGTGTAAAAGCATTTTTATATTGTTACAGAGCTTGCATTCCTAATGTATATTGTATAGGTAGGAATAGGTTAGTTTATATTTTGATTTGTGTACTGTAATTTCACTCTCTGAATTCTTGTTATGAGGATCAATTAGTTATTAAAACACAGATCTTATGGATCTCAACTACTGGGCGTATTTTTTTTGTTGTTACTTTTTTAAATACTTTTTCTAGACATTTCATTTTTGATAGCTAAACATCTAGTGACTTCGATTAAATGGAAATCTTAACTTCTATGTAACTTTGTGGAGTGAAGCACAAGTTTGAAACTTGGCATTAATCTTAGCTCTGATCACCAGTCTTGACTAGCAGATGACTATGTATTGTGTTTTCCTCATAAATGTAGTAAGGTGGTTTTTGGAAATGTAAGACACTGAATATCAAAATCGTATCTCATGTTCATCATATTACCTTACATGTGTGTTCCTAGAACATAGAACAGAAATACAGGTTAGACATCAGAGACATCTGTACACAGTGAAGCAATGACTGCCGTTCAAATGTGGTATATTTAAACAAAGAATTACCATGAAAAATCTCACTATGGGATTCAAGTTTTTTTAACATTGTAAACCTCTACTTTGTAACTGACCATGTGTCACTTGGCATCACCTTTGAACAGCAATTATGATTAAAATACTGATACTTGACAGATTAGGGATGGGATTGTAGGGGTGTGTGTTCTTTCAGTTTAAATCACTGGTTTGTTGTACAACACAGTTTGCTAAACAAGGCAATGATGCTGAGTAACAAAAGGAGAATCCAGTCAGAATTGTAAAGCCTTACTACTCTTTGAATAACAGAGCTGGAACTCTTCAAAATAATTAGTTTAGAAAAGTGTTTGCTTTTATAGTCATATCCACATTTATGGGCCTGAAGTTTAACTGATTACATTAAAGTATTTTGGTAATTATAAGTGTTTTTAGAAGAATCTGTAATATGTCACTGGTGTGAAGAAAAATGACCAATGTCTCATATTACTGACAATCATTGCAATCCTACTCCAGCTTGAAATACAAATTCAAGAAAGCACTAGTGGCAGTCAGCAGTTACATGTGGACCCCACTCAAGACTGCTCTTTGAGTGCCACCAAATTAGTACCTGTGTATTACGAAGGCAATATGACAGGTCATTTTTCAAAACTGAGAGGAAATTGTAATAAAAGCTGATAATAATAGGGCAATTTTGTGAACATAGAAAATGTATCAATATACCTTGTAATACCAGCCTTAGGCTATTTTCAATGTCATTAAAAAAAATCTAATAAATTATTATGTGTTAACAAATAGTCAGGTCATATATATTAAAGTGAAATCTAGCGTAAGTATATAATTTTATCAGAGATTGTATTTAGTTTTAAGTTATGGAAAGACCTTAGCACGACCTCTGTCTATAAAATACAGGCTAGAATATAAATGTATTGTGTACAGTAAAAAGCTAAGCACAATTCATGCCTCATCAGATCTATATTGTGCTGGGTAGTTACAGTATAGACCAAAGCCATCTGCTATTATCCCAGCGGAAACCAGAATACATATGAAGAAAGCTGTTCCTTACATTAATTTAAACCAAGTTCTGTAATCCTGTGATCTGTTTAGGACTGTCATTTGAGATGTGGCTTGCATTTTTTATCTTTTTATCTCTATGCTTGAGTCTACATAAGCACTTTCTTTTAAGATACCTTTTCTGCTATCATCATGGTAACACACAGTTGTGTTTTATTATTGACATATTTACAGTTTATTTTCACAACCATTTACTGATTATAGGCACCTTACTCTGATTTCATTGCAGACGCAGGTACGGTGGACAATGCATTTTCAGATTTGTAATTCAAACCTAGTGCAATTTCGCACAAACCTATGCAAGTTCAGAGACACAGCAGACCCATGCTATGGCAGCAAAATTGTCTGCTCTGCCTTTGTAAGTGAATGTGGGTATTGGGTCATTTCTGCCTCCTGCCTGCCTACATCAGGGGAGAGGGTTTCTGCTTTGATAGGTGCCATCTAGGAGGCAGTGAAATGGATGGAAAACACTCTCTTGAACTTGTCATTTTCTTTATTCTTTCCCTTGCTTAGTGGGCTAAGCAGCAAATAAGTGGACAGTGAATCTATTTTTCAAAAAATGAGCATGAGGTACAGAATTACACAGAGCAAGCAGAGACTTTGGGTTCTACATTTATGGGGAAAAAGAAAAAACAAACTGAACATAGAGAAGACAGAATCCCTGTAACCATGCTCCTGCCCAAGTTTCTCAGGCTCTCTCCATTGTCTCTGCTCTTACCACTTGTTACTTCTCCAAATTTTCATTATCACCACCCTCTTCAACCCCCCACTTTTCTTCAGCATGGAATTCAGAGTTCAATTTCAGCTGTTACTAAGGAAAATGACACAGTTTCAAGGTAAATACTGAGTATAGAAGCGTTCTTACAAAAGATCCATATTAGGAACAGCAAATAGAATGTCTTTTTCTATGACAAAAACGATGAGTGACACCACACAAGTCTTTGACCAATATTTAAGAGCCAATCATTAATAGCAGTATCATTTTCTGTCTTTAAGACCCGAGAACCCAGAAACAAATTGAAGATCATAGAAGTTGTTTCATATGCACAAAGTTGTGCATGCTGTTCTAAATGATTTAGAAATAGGTCTGAAACTTCTGCTACATCTCTTTTGGTGTCTTAAGTTCTATCGTTACAGCAGGAGCGATGCTCTCATTTACAGAGATTCAAAACTTATATCCCTGTTTTGAAACAGTCCCACTGATAAGTGACACAATTATGGAGTCCTTAAGAGGATTTTTCATTTAATCTCTGTCCTGAAGACAGTGTACTGTAAATAAGACTGGACACAGATAGCTCTTTAACTAATCAATACCATGGGGTACATGCACTGAATGAAGCCAGTTGTAGAGAGACCCTAAGCTATGACACCCACTGTCTGCAAGGGGTAGTTTCAAAGCCCGCCTTTCCTTTCCCTGAGTTGAACGCAGGGAGGTTTCCTCAGAAAAACTTACTTTCATGGTAAGTACTGTTGCCCACACTACTGCCAGTTTGTGGATGAATCTTGTGAGGAATTAATACAATTTCTTCTTGCATTTCTTGGCAAGGGAGACAAGGAACGGTTGCACAAATTCACATTAACCCCCCCTCTAGAATTATTATCTCAACATTCCCAATAAAGTTCTGCTGGGTCCTTTCCTCAGAAGGAATGATACATGGGAAATTGATTTGCCTGACATTACGGGGGAAATCAGTAAGAAAGAGACCTCACCCTCCTGTCTTCCTAGGGCAGTGCTGAGACTGCTCACTGGTTCTCTCTCCAACCTTGAAAATTCACGTAATGCATTCCTTCATATTATAAACACATTTGACACTGCAACCTTGAAAAACAAATAATTTTGATTCATTTTGGTTTTGCTGCAAAATAGCTGTAAACAAGGCTAGATACACTGTCCATCCTCTCTCTAAAATTGCACCTGTCAGCAGTTCTGGAAGTATTCACATGGAATTATTTATATGAAACATTTTCCTCAGTACTCTTTTCCTCAATATTATAACTCTAGCAGATAGTGCCTTCTAGTGGGCACACTGCAGTCTCACTAATAAAAGGAATGCTACTCAGATTAATTATTTGGTTACCTTTAATAAACAAGTTCAGATGTTAGGACTTTAATGAGCCACATGCTGTTTTGAAATGTGATTATTACACAAGGTACTGAGGCTTTGTTTACAGTTAAGAAATTAATGGGATATAAAAATCCGTTTCTGAGCTTTAAGTCTTAGCATGTTTTGAAAGACCTGGTACTTGTTGAACTTTTTTTTTCTGACTGATGTAGAGTTAATGAAATTAGGTCATTATGAAAATAAAGCATGGGATTAAAAAACTTTGCATCATATAAGCTCTGGGATAAGTGATCGAATAGGTTTTGTCTCTTTGGAAGATGTACATACATTCACAGAAATTGTTCTTTCATGTTATTTTGCTGGAGACCTACTTTTTTTTTTTTTTTTTTTTCTTTAATTGAAGCTCATCTAGTTAAATGGATATATATAAATTCTTCAGTTTACAAAGCTGTACCATATATAATCCTCACTGAAGAAATTAAATTCCATTTGAAATAGCAACTGGAGAATGGGAAGCAATGCAGTTGTTATCCATGACAGACACTGTGTAGTTTGGGAACATCGAAGCAACTGATAACAGAGGAACAAGACTCATGCTTTAAGACCCAAGGCTATCTGCTACTGTCTAGACCCAACCTGAGAAGAGCGCGCGTGCTGAAGTGGGGCTGAGCTCTGACGTACGACACATCCCAGAGGCGATACCCAGGCAGTGTCTGTCTGCTTCCCCAGGGGCTGCTCCACAGCAGAGCAGGAATTTGTTTAGTTCACCAGCTGCTATGGAACAGGAGAGGTTTTGTATCATACAACAAGCAGCCAATTCAGTTAGACTGTAAGAGGACGAACTTCAGCCAAATCCTCTCTTCAAAATTTATTAACTTTAAAAAGTATACTTTAAAGTTAGAAAGCAGTAAAATCGGTAAATAAATGCAGTAGATAAATGTCTAAGGCCCAGAAATGCAAATGTCATTGATCTTTGCAAACAGATTGATTCTGCAAGGATTTGGTTCACTTGTGAAATACCAGGAAGACGACCTTCAAGGGTCATCACCAGATCTGGTAGGAGAAAGTATATTCCTATCTCTACACAGCAGTAAGGTTTTTTAATGAAAATGACTGGTCACCAAAGATAAAACAACCTGAGGGCTTGCCTGCCTAAATTCATGTGGAGAGACCCAAGGACAGACCTCAGTCATGTTATTATCTTTTATAAACATGCCTCATTCCAGTAACTGAGGATTCTCGGTGAATGTTAATGTGATATAAGGGAAAAAAAAAAAAAAAAGAAAAAAGAAAAAAAGAAAAAAGAAAAAGAAAACCTTACACATTATTCAGTGAAGCCAGCTCGCCTGCTGTTAACACACACACAGAAAAACCATTATAAATAGACCACACCTTCTTAAAAAACTAATGGGACTGCAAATGTTAAAATTAATGACAAATGCAATCAACATTTATTAGAAGGGACATCACTGGGATCTCCAACGAGTCAGGCAAAAAATTTAATCAGGTTCTTATCAGAGGGTTACAAATAGATGTGTCATTTTAATAAATTTGACAAGTGTACCATGCAACTGAGAACTGGGTGCATCTTAAAAGACAATTAACCAGGTCTCAGTGGTCTGGAAACACTTTGCAAGTCCTTTTTCCAAACTTTTAGTGTACTCTATTGTGTGAGGAGGCACAAAGTTGTGCTCTTCTTCATAAACAGCCCCAATTCTCACCTTTTAAACTGAATGTTTGAACAAAAAAAGTGTTCAGAACCAGTACACAATCCTTAAGCAAGAGGTCTTCAATTCATTCAGCATTGCAAGGTGGCAGTGGAGGAGACGGTTGGGGTACTTTTACAAACTGGTTTTACAAGCACTTAATTTTATTTCTTTACAAATCCTTCGCACTGATGTTTTTCTTTAAGGTCAGAACCATTTTAAAATAAAAATCAAGATGACAGTTTACAAATTTACCACTGGGCAACTGTGGAAGTGAATATGACTAGTTTTAATTACCTCACAGAGATCCTGGACATGCTCAAGGCCTTCCCCAGCCACATCCTCACCAAAGACTTTGGGATTCAAGGTGACCGATGACCTCAATTATTAGTGCCACCCGTCAACAAGAAATGTACTAAATTGAAACCCTTGAAGGAGAGGTCTGTCGCTTGCATGATAAAGCTCTTGTTTAAATTCCACTTTGAGCACTTTTAAAACAACAGGCAACAGTAAACAGCATTTAGCAGAATGACACCATCTGCCATTATTTTCTCCTATCATCTTTCCAGCATTTTAAGCAATGATTTGGTTAAAAATGCTGACAATTGGCACTATAAATTATGACTTTCTGCTCTCTGAATAGTCAGGAGTAAAAACAAAGTGCAGAATTAAATCTCGGTTTTCATGCATTATCATGCTTTCAAGATGTGTCTCCAAATTAATCCACTCCTGCCTCAAAGTCATGAGAGGCGATCTAGATACTGCTGGAACAAATTCAGTGAGGTTTGTCATTGCTTCTACACCTGGTTGGGCTACCCAGAACGATGGATAGGGTTCCACTTCACAGAGATAACAGTGAAATGAATGGCTGAAGGAAAGGAGCAAGACAAACCAGCCACCTTTGCATCTTTATTTGGAGCCCTCTCATACCTCAGTGCTGCTCCTTCTAAGGCTTAGAATAGCAGGAGTGTACCGCTCCTCCAAACACTGTGATATTTACGGGGGCTTTGTGTTCTTCCAGTGATACAAGACAACAAGCAGAATGTAAATTTCTACTGCCTTTACGCCTGTGTAGCCTCCTTGTCCCAGTGTGTTTTATGAAACCCTGCTCCACCTCCCTGCAAGCACTGAACAAAATTTCTGTTTCACACATCATGCAAAATTAAAAACAAATTTATTGAACCTGAGGCGTATTTAAAGATCAGGAGGCTTTTCATGCTGTAAGCTATTTTAAACCATCTTTGAAACTGCTCCATAGACTGAAGTTAAACAATTAAAATGCATAATCACATTTAAAAAGCAGCACCAAAAATGTAAGTCATTTTGTCACAGAGGCTGCTCCAGTATGGTTTGATTATTTAACGTTATGCTGTAAAACCAATTTATACTCGATACCCTTGATCTCTATTTCAATTTCAGGATGTTAATATATGCACCATTGCTGTATTAGCTGATAGGGCAGAACAAATACTTAGGGAAAAGTCACGATTAGAATTCGAAATCTCTCTCAGCCATGTTTAATACCCAAACGTACTCACCTTGCTGGCTTCTGCTGTAGATTTTCTCCCCTGAACCCCATGTTTTTTTCTTTCCTTACCTGCAAAGAAAGATTAATCAACATCGGTAACAGGTGAATGAGGAGCTCTACAGGGAACATATAGGTGCAGTCACACCTGCAATGAATGCAAAAATCCTCAGCCATCCATCAGATCTTGTCCATATGAGATGTTCCACAGCCCAGGGGCCTCTCTCACAGGGCAGGGAGCGCAGGCAGCCTCCACACAACATGCTGCAGAAATGTTAGGACCCAGATAGCTCAGTCTGAAGGTGCCAAAAGCTATTTTCTCATGTTCTTCATAGCATTACATACACGTCCAGTTTCTGCAAACTTTCTTCTATTTCTTGTGGTTTGTTTCACCGTGTACAATCCTGCAATGAGATGATGTGAGGGGGTTTGGATCAAGCTGAAGCAAGCCATGTGTTTTGGAGCCTCTAACACAGTCCCGAGCTCCATTCACCCTCTACCAGAGGGAACAACACACCAGATTAAGGAGGACACAGAACCACCATCACAGAACACATTATTTTGTATTCTGAGCACTAGCAAAGATATCAGGGAAAATTGAGCAGGCATTTAGAGGAATTTAGCTGGCAGGCAGCATTAACACAGGGGCTACCATCCCCTGTATCACTAACACTTTATTAATTGCATGCATACAGCCTGAAAAGTGATTCATTACCTTTTGTTGTTTGAGACACATTGCGTATAAACACAGCCCACTATTGGAATACACATTCCCAAGCGTTTCAAACTGAGGACTTGTCTAGAAGAATGGTAACATGTTCTTGTGCTCCCCGAGGAAGGCACAGAGGGGCAACTGTTCGCATCCTCCTTGAATTCCTCCAAGAAAGGACTATGGCAGGTGGTTGCTTGAACAGCATAGGGAGGCAGGGGCAGTGTAGAGCTGTCCCAAAAAACATCTGGTGGAGATGCAAGTCCTTTCCCCTTCAGATGAGCACGTGGCTATGACCCAGTGCCAGTTTCCCACGGGACAGTTGTCATTTCAGGGAAAAGAGGGACTTGAACTGGAACAAGGATTTACAAGGATGCCTTGGAGGAGGCAGAAGTATAATGAAATGCTCTGAACAGCAAAAACTGCAGCAAATTCTTCCATGTCTGCAAGAGGGCTGCTATTCCAGCCCGCTAAAATAAGCCTGATTCTCTTAAAAAGGAGCAGATAATTTGGAGGAGACAGCATTGCCTGGAACTAAGTGAACAGTCATTTTCACTGTGTACTACAAATCCACTCTTAAGTATCTGCCTAGTGTTTCTGTAGTAAATCTTCATTCTGAGGACAGAAAGCTTTCACTTTGGTATCAGTCACTTTTTCTCAGCATTTTACAGCTTGTATCAGAAAAGGATGGAAATCTCTCCCTACAGCAGCCTCTTAGAAAAGACAGGAACAAGTGGCTCATTCTTGATAGCAACACCCATATATTTTCAGAGGCAGGTTTACCAAGCAGAGGGACTACGACACTTACTCTGCAAAAATTCTGCAGTATTTTCTTGTGTAAGATAGGAAAGGATGGTGAAAGTAGCAAGCTGTCCTTCAAGTGCCCTTGCCTAAACAAAATGAACAGCCTGAGTTCCTATCATTAGCAGGCAGAACACCTCTGCAGGAGGCACACGGCTTGAAACCCAGAGAATTCTGCATGATTACAGCTAAGCAACTCCTCAAAAATCAAACAAAGTTTTCCTGAGGGAATTTTTCTATGAAAAAAGCTGTTTACATTAAGGTTAGCATGTATTAACTAGGTCTGAGTAGAAAAAAAAATGTTATTTGGAGATAAACAGGGAGTTTCAGCTCTCAGAGGGATAAAGGGTTGAGGGCACATGCCCTCACTGCAAGGACACAGAAGATGTATGCTTCACCTTGGGGTACTGTGGGCAGCATCTCCAGCTCCAAGGTGATGAGCAAAAACATGCGCTCGTAACAGAGCATAAATACACAATTACTGGAGGAAATATATTTCTTTGAAGTTGGGAAAGACTAAATGCCCCACAATGCCAGGCTAGTTGAAAGCTACTTCTGCTAAACAGAAATTGGAACAGCTGACCACAATCACACATCACAGTTTTCCTGTCTCTGATGTCTATGCTTCTGATTTCAGAATCATAGAAAAAACTAGAACGAACAATGACTAGATAGTTGATCTCTCAGCCTAGAAATTTCAGTGAGGTTTTGTGGTTCTGGAGCACTCCCACTAGGCCCTGTGGATCTTTTTGGAGGAGGTCCTACAGGTTTTGCTTTATCACAGAATAAATATACACTATATAATTCTTCAGAATTATTGCACAGATGTCACTATATATGTTTAACTAGGGAATTTGAATCCATGACTAAAAATCTTCTAATCTTCATTAGAATAACTATTGTTGCTTAAACATCAGCCTTACTTATTACAATGGCTGTTAGTTAAATGCAAGTCTTATGATGCAAGTCTTATGGCGATATTACCTGGTTAGATTTTTACCTTTCTCCCATGCATAGAGCTGAATTGTCACCTGGGTGGCAGAAGTCTTGCTACAAGATCGAGGAAATACTTTTGTAGGATCAGTGACAGAAATATCTCTTTTTTTTTTTTTTTTTTTTTTTTTTTCTTTTTTCTGAGCAGACACCTTAGGCCTGTTGCTACATTTTGATCACAGGAGCTTATTACAGCTCAAGAGTTTTGCCTCAGTGTGAAATTATTATTGAGTCCAGCAAAGCTGGCTTGCACGGAAAATGCATGTCTTGTACTTCAGCTATTTCTTTGATTTTATCAGTTTTCAGGTATAGTTGTTGGAACTAAACAGCTACTGAAGACATCACATCAGTGAGCGCATGCACAGGCCAGACCCAACTTAGGATTCTGAATTTTGGTAAGGGTCAGAGCCACACTTCTTTGTCTCTACTGCCGTTAGTGAGATAGTTCAGCAACCTCCAAATGACAGCCACAAGCCTGCAGTTGTCACACTGAAGTCAGAGCCTCATGATGACAGCAAGAGTAATTCCTTGATTTTTTTCTGTTCCAAAGAGCAGGAACAGATTTGCTGCCTGAAGGGAAGGAGTGAAGAAACACTAAAGCATTTACAACTGTCAAACCTAGGGCCCATGGGACAGCAAACCTTCCAGGTTACATGAAGGAGCAAATCTCATTCATTTTCCCTTTTAGCTAACAGGTATATATAGCCTTCAAAAACAGCCTGAACAGTACCATTTAATGTATTAGAATTTAGAAAATTACAAAACCCTCAACATTTGAGTTAAGAATCTGTCTCCATATACTGCAGGATTCTGGGCCACTGAGCAGATCCTGTATTCCCTTCATCTCTCAGAGCAGCCATGTTCTGTTACTCTTCATCACTGTAACTAGGAAGCTTTCAAATAAGTGGGATCTGCAATAATCATTCACAAACAGTGCAGAGTTCAAGAGCTATACAACTGCAAAAGATCCTAAAAACTGAAATGTATATGATTTGGATAAAAATATTATTCTATGAATATGTCAAATAGTCTTCAAAATGACACAAAACCATATAGTAAAGTGGTTGGAATAATGTGATTTCAGAACTGCTAGCGTGACTCTAACACATTACTGATGCTAAATTACTGTCCATTATTTATCGTTAGTGTGATCAGCTCCAGGCAGAACATACGGCAGGACTGAACTGAAGGAGCAGAGAGGGTTGTCTTAAATGAACAGTCAGCAGAGAGCACTAGGATAAATCGATAAAGGTACGAGATCATTTCACATTTTTGTGGAAGTTACGAAAACACACTGTCAGCCTGATTCAGTAGATGGCACTCTACCCTCTGTAATGAAGCAATGCTTCAGGATAGTGTTAAGGGAAGAATCAGGTTCTGGATGAGAAGTACAGCTGAGATCCTTACTCCTTGTAGTCATTAGATGCTCAGATACCGTGGCACTAAGTGCCACTGATAGGCCTTAACAGATGGCAAGATTCAGGGTGCTTTTCAACTCCAGGCTTGATAGCCCAATGACCTGGTTGTAGATTGGGTATTGACATTCTGCCTTCCAAAATTGCTGTGAAGTTGAAATTGGGCATAATGGCATCATTCATTTCCTGTCCTGAACTCCTTGGTCATTTCAGTGCCAGTTCCCAATCCAGCAGTGCATTGTATTCCAGCTGGTGTTGGAAGATTGCCATGTGTGTAAGTATAACGCTTGGGTAATTCAGGGGGATGGAGAAACACCTCAGAAAATAAAGATACTTTGCTTAGGTTCAGGGGAGGAACTTTCCAAGTGATATAATTAAGCAAGAGGGACATAGTCCTTCAATTTTTCACAGCCAGTCTCCTTTTCTTCAGCTCTTTCTTTGCTAAGGGAAGTTATTTTCTGCCCTCAGCTAAAAAATGACATATTGACACATTCCAATAGCAGCACCTTTGGGATTGTGATCTCTTATTGCAGTGTGGGGTCAGACTACAACCAAATTCCCCATGGCATTGAAACTGGACAGAACAGTATCCTTGACTTCCAGTCCTCAGTCACTGCTGATTGCTGTATGACTACCCAGCACGCTGGCTGCATATCAAATGCTGATAAAACCAGGTGGGCATGCATATAGAGCATTATAGGGATACAGTGGGGATAGGAAGGTATTGCAAAACTAAACACAAGCAATACAAGAATCTGAAGTTATTTTACTTATTGTAAGTCCTGTGTCTGAGAAACAGAAATGGGTCAGAATTTTAGCAAGAGATTGTGTTGGTGACCAAATAGGAAATGGCATTTCTGACCTACTTTCCCCTAAAAAAAATAGATATAGAAATCTTGAACTTCTTTTCAAGCAAAACAAGAATCTGTAGCATTTGTGCTTCTCTGCAAAAATCCTATTCTCTTTTATTACCCCAGCAAAAATCAGAAACAACTCACTTCAGTGAGGTAGAATCAGAATGAACATACACTAGGTGTGAAGAAATAAATCTTTTTGTTCCTTCAAGCTGGCACCGTGCATGAGATGGGATGGATGGCTGCATTATTGGTGTCCTCCTCCAGCTCAGGTGACAGTTCAGGATATTAAAAACCTATGTCTCTAGGGATGGTGAGGCAGGGAATCCAGAGATGAAAGCCACAGATCACATTGTTATCTCATTTATGGATGAAACCTTTCTCTTCTTATATTCACTTGAATTTCAAACCCCATTTTGACAAATGCAGGATAAGCACAATTTCGGACTACAGTGAAAGTCAAATTTATGTTGTACTTTTATGCCTGCGCTGTTCCACTCTCATCAGAGACTACATAGTCGAGAGAGGCGATGTTTCACCCATAATTCTGATCCCACTTCCCCAAGCAAAAACAGGAAAGAATGGAAGATTCAGCATTCTTCTGCTGATAATTTATCCCTGTCAGACTCCAAAAATAATAAATAACACCAAAACCAAACTAAAACCCATAAGCCTCCATCTAGTTTTGAATAGTGATTTTCAAAACGAGCTCATTCTGCCATGATTCTTCTCATGACACTTTCCATGATTTTTCCACACCAGCAACTTTCTAATAGCAGCAGAGAAAGAAAGAGCAGCTCCATAAAATAGCATTAAACAAGGAGGCTCATTGGTAATTAAAGTGGGAATGGAGATAGAGGAATACTGGGTAAAGCCTGCTGGAATGCCTCTTTGGGATATTTCAAACAGTTTTTTGAAATAACATTTCTGTCTTCCTGGAGCTAATTATACATTTGCTGCACACTAAGCAGAAGGCTAAATTAATTGGAAGAACAAAGGTAATTTGTTGCGGGTTGGAAGGAGGCCATGGATGCTTGTTTCCCTTGTGGGAGAAGAGCTGATGACCTATCCTAGGTTTGTCATCATCAAAAGGAGGGATGCAGGACCAGAACGTTCATCCCACCCAGCCCATCATACAGAACTACTACTCTCCAGCCTCCTCTTCATCCCTAGCTGTGCCAGGCACTGTGACTACTGCCTGGGTAGCAGCAGGTGGAAAGTCTCTCTGCCTCTCCTTCCAGCCCCCTTCCATTCTTTCACCATCTGGCAGTAGATTGCTTCGGTAAGAGCTGCCAAATTCAACGTGTCAATATTAATCACGAAAGTCACAATGGAGTATTTGTGAGGCCCATACTCATGTTCTGCCTGTCAAATAGATCATCTCCTTTGCGCTAGTTCTTCATAACATCTGGAGACACCTTATTAAAATAGAACAGATCATCAGCAGCTGGAGCATTTCAAAGATGAATGGGCTTTATGCCAGTAAATATGGTGCTTGCCAAAATGCAGGTGGCAACTATATCTCTACAAGACTGTTACCCTTCCTATTGTATACATTCATTCAGACAGGCTATACCATGTGGGACAGGTATTGAATACCTACCTCTTTTCCCCAAGTTGTCAACATTTGCAAATATGAATTATGCATTTTCAAGCTTCCAGAATGTCTGCTTAAATACAAAGCAATTCAGTAGTTCCTTTTTTTTTTTTTTTTTCTCTTATAAAAAGAAGTATGATCAAAGAATTTGCTGAACATTTGCAGAAAATCAATTTCTCTGAGGTGCAAGAAGGCTATAATGCCAAACTTGGAAGCCATTTAAAAATATACATTTCAGTTTGAGGTGTTCGTGCTTTTTCGGGAAAACATACACATGCAGTTGGCGTCTTTAAATGCAGTTTCATTCCCCTGTGAGAAGGATTTAATTGGCTTCAAATAAGAAACCACTGTTTTACATAGTACAATCTTTCACTTAATACCCAAGAATCCATGTCACGTATTTAAACTACAAGTAAAATACTTACTAATGAGCTAATGTTTTGCAAACACCCACAGAAATATTTGAACTTGACCACCTTCCTTTTAAACAGGACGCGGTCTAGAGAGGGAGGTAGCTTTCTCGGCTAACCGCAGTGTTGATGAAAGAACATGGCTGTTAAACACAATTGTGGCCCTTCATTTTACTTCCAGCATTTCCCTCTAATTCACTGTTTAACTTCAGGAAAGACACTTAACCTCTACGCGCCTCAGTTCACCCGTCTGTAAAATAGTAGATAAGTCACCTAATTCGCAGGGATGTTATGGAGATTAATTAACTAACGTCTGGAAAATGTCTCAAGATCCTTCTGTGAAAGGCATTATAAGGGCAAAGGATAGTAGTATAACCGTATGCAAAAGGTTTTATCACTTGGCACAAGACAGTTTGGTTTTATCCTCTTTCGTTCTGCAACATCACTGAGTATTTTTACAGGGACCATTGGCTAATAACAGACTCATAGAGCTTCACAGAGTACCATTATCTTAAGTCAAAGGACATGTTGTTTCACCCTAAATAAAACTCTATTTAGTCAGCTCCTGATACTGCTTCAAGATCCCCAGTGAGGTCAGAGCCCCGACAGGCTAGATGCTGTACCCAGTCCTTGAAAAACGGGCCTTGAATATGCAAGAAAACTGCATCTCCTTAACATAAGAGATCTTTATAAGCTAATTTAATTGATCTGACAAATGTGCTATGCGGGCTGTCTTTAACGGCGGTCTATTTTCATGGCCAGCTCTAGGTGGATGCAACCCAGGCAGAGCTGCCTTGAGCAGCAGACTGCTGTGGCCGTGGGCTTTCTGCCAGCTTTGCCTGTGCCAATCTATGAGATGTCTGCCTGACCATTGCTGCTCTCCTGACCAAAAAAAAAAAAAAAAAAAAGAGTTGGTGTGGATGGGGGATGAGTTATTGATCCCTCTGACCCCCAAACTCAGTGGTAGCAGTCTTCTACCCTAGCCTTTACTTTTCCTTTGCCATTCTGAATATAGTAGGTTTCATTCAAACCGAAAGAACAGATAGTGAAGCTGACATGATTTTTAGTCCATGAGATGACATGAAGTCAGACCTTACATTAATTCAACTTCGCAGTACCCACAGTAACTGCTCTTTGGTGCTTGCCACATGAACAGAGGGGAAAAAAAAAAAAAAAAAAAAAAAAAAGGAAGAATGGAACAGGGACAAAGTGAGTAAATGGCTTGCCCATCATTAAGAGCCAGAAATAACTCCCAGATCTAGCCACTCCCTCATATGTATTAGTGATTTGTTTTGGTCAACCTGATTTTCCATCAATACTTTTGTGTATGATCTGATAGTTCCTTTACCCAGGAAATTGCATTATACTCTGCTGTTTTCTCCAATGAGCCCTACATACAGCTTGACATGCTCCACTCCCCCGCCACTTGTTACCTGCTCTTAGTCAACTTTAAAATAGAAAAGTACCTGTCACAGCCACATTGCCTTCAACTGCACATTGCTGTTAAGTTTTGCATTAGGAAGGGAGCTGGAAAACTTTGTTTTCAAGTAGCTGTTTATCTTCTTGTGCTATTCTTATTCACTGTTTCCTCTTCAAACCACAGACCTGGAAGGGCAAGGGAATGGGGAGAAAGAAAGGTTTGGTCGCAATTTAGAGTCATTTGTTCCTGTCAGAATTTATACGAGCTAAATCTCAAGCCTGGACAAGCCTTAATAACTATCATATTTAAAGTTCAGCTTTACAGGGGATGACTTTGTTGCCCAAGGGGATAAGTAATAGAATATAGAATAGTTCACCTTTCATGTGCCCATTCATACCCAATCTAGCAAAGAAAGGCTGGTGCTGGCCTTTCAGAGGCATACATGACATGAATTTATCAGTCTCTAAGCTAATCCCATTGGGCTAAACTACTGCTAATTGGTGTCCTTGCTAGATAAAGTCACTTAGAAGGTCACAGAGAGCCAAAAGAGCTAGCTTTACTGCCAGGCCTATTCTGGAGGGATGGGAAGCCTCTACATTCTCCTGATAAGCTGACCCATCCAAACATTTTTTAATGTTCCTCTCCATACTTTATCTCTACAATCAATGTTAGTTTCAAGAGAATGCACCCTACTGAGGCAGTGATCTACACATGAGAAAAAGCAACACATGGGCAGAGAGGCTTTCCGCAGAGCGAGGTGCCTCGTCGATAGCGAAGACATGAAACAAACGGAGCGAGAGATCCCCCTCCACTGGAGTGTCACAGGTCACAAATGGAAATGTCTGCACAGAAGACTGAGGAATGTCTCGAGCAAAGAATTTTTACCACTGCAGACTACTAGGAAATCAATAATCATCTGCCAATTACCTCTTCAGAAACTGGCTGCAAACAAAGACATTTCTCCCATCATTGGCCTCAAGTTCAGAGCTTCTCTGCCCAGGATTACAACTTCACACATTCCTGCGAATAGCTACCACTAGCAGTAGGCTGTTACCAGAGAAGTTTTTATTTCAGTTGATAGAGGCCAGTGCTTTCCACCTGGAAGGTCCCTGAGCTGGTCCCTGCCAACCTGCTGCTGCGAGGTGTACGAGCAAGAGGCACGAACAAGCCTGTTCAGAAATCCCCCTTGCTGAAATCACTCCTGACCTAGGAGCACAACTCAAAGGCAGTGTGTTCTGCAGTAACCTATTTCTCGTTAGCAGCTCAGTCACAAAAGACATCCGCAGCAGCAGCTGGCCATCCCTGTGGGATATCATGCCCGGAACAGTGAGTATGGGTGTCTGCCTTCTAAAGGGGCAGTGGAAAACAGAACAAAGATGGGAAAAAGGGTTGCTAGGAGTAAGTTCAGTTGGGCAACAACCTTGTTGGGGATGTGGATGAATGCTAATGTGCTTGAATTATTCACGTGTAATCTGGTACGAAGAGGTTTAGCCCAAATAGCCTCCGGTGGTAGCTCTCTGGAAGAAGAAATCTCACCGAAAATGAGACTCGGGGCAGGAGGGAGAGAGAGAGATCTGGGGAGAAAACAAAAGCAAGAGGATCCTCCCATAACACCTGTGGCTAGAGAAGACATTTCTCCAGCACTAGAAGCTGATACCTTTCACTGGCACTAAATTTGTTTTGGCAAAAGACAAACACAAAGAAAAGGTCTGACCTTGTTCTTTTTCACAGCCACATCTCTAACAAGACGGAGACTGCCACAGGATATCACTCTCACAGAAACTTCCCCTCTTTAGTAGTCTGCTGATTGTAATCCTTCCTTAAGGGGACCCGCTTTGCCTCCCCCCATCTCTTAATGGGGAAGCTTGGACCTTGTGAGGAGCTTTATTTTGTGATGTGCATACTGTTAGTGGGAGTACACACTGAAGAATACATGTGCATGAAAAACAATGTAGAGGAAAAACAAATTTCCTTACTTTTAAAAATTGATCTCTTTTTTTTTTTTTTTTAATAATTCTGCAAGTTGAAGCCGAGCCCAATTTTCAATTGGTAACACCAGGTTTGCATTGAGAGGAGAAAGAAACAGCTCTAAAATTAGAAGACTGAATAATCTTGGGTTTAAAAGCATCACAAATGCTGGTCTTGTAAATATAGTCATCAAGAGAAATACAAGCATGTTTGCCATGTAATTGCATATTCAAAAATAATACGGAGAGAGCGTTTTGTAAAGAAATGCAAATTTAACACTCATGAGAGGTCCAGTCTGGACAGCCTGGAGAATGAAATTGCTCCACTGACTCACTAAGGAGACAGAGCAGTGCAGCAGGTCAGTCTCCATTCAGTTCTGCTCACAATGGAACAAAATCAGTGCAAATCACCCCTCATTTACACGTTGTTCCTGTAGCTCACCCCTCTTGCCCCTTCCAGCCTTTTGTTGTGTGATCACAGGTGGCAAATCTGTAAGGATACAAGCTCACTGATGTCTTTAGCCATTTTGCCACAAGAGCAAGCTTGTAAATGAAGGAAAGAAACCGACTCGCTGTCCTAATTCCATTTCCTTGGACCACCAAGCTTCACAGCATTCAGACAAAGTATTTGGTGTGCCTCTCTGAATTCAGGCAGAAAAAGATTAAAAAAAAAAAAAAGAAAAGAAAAGAAAAAGTCATTTTTCAGAAGAAAAATGGACAGAGATAGGGAAAAAGATGTCAAGATAAGGGAACAAAAGGGATTGAAATAGTCCCTACTTTCCAAATCCTCAGGAGTTTGGTGGGGGCTAACCATTACTATTCCAATGATCTAATCCCAGGCTCTCCCACTGGTGGGTGCTCAGCCTGCAAACCCAAATACCACAGACCTGAATCACAATTACATGTAAAGTTGAGCAGCGGATGGATCTACAGAGCTGCTACTAAGCACTGAACAGAGGCGTGCTTGAAGGTTTCTCACAAAAGTTATCTATTTGGCAGCTTCAAAGTCTCAAAAGCACATTTGCTAAAATAAACTAAAACATCCCAGTTTTAAACCCCTGCTCATGACTTTCAGACAGGTCTAGGATCAACACAAAGCAACCAGATAACATCATACATGCTTACTGACCGCATATGAGCACATACTCACGGACTAGATCAAATTGGCTTGAAAAGCAATGGAAGTAAAACCCATCATGTGGTGTAAATAATAGATTATCAGCTCTGATGTAAATAACAGATTTGCAACTCTTTCAGCACCTTAAGACACAGACATGTTCTTCAAATAGCCTGAAACTCTACTACAATATTGAGCAGTACAGTATACAGCTTACAATATCCCCAGATATTGGTCACACCAGTTACTGTAAGCTTAAGCTGCAAGAAACTTTTTACTGAGGCTTAAAAGCTTCCATTTCAAGAGCATAATACAAATCCTACTGGTAAACTTCAGCATTTAGATCCCTTTTGAATACATAGTCTCATTTACAGCAGACAAGACCCAAAACAAGTCCTGCCAAAAAATGTTCTCCATGTTAAACTTGAACACTACTTTTCCAAGAGCCATTCTAGCGAAATACTTGTTTATCAAGGGAAGCTGCAGAAAGGGATGGGTGCATTTTGTTCCCACTGCCTTTATCCAGATGCTTTGGTAGAGGCACTCCTTAGTAAGAGTGAGATGGAAAGGAAGACAGGTGGAAGAAAGCAGTATGGTTTGAAAAGGGTTTTTGGAAATACTTCAGTGGGCACTTTTGAATGTGATTCATGTGATAAGATCACTGGTAACTCCTCCACAACTGCATCAGATAGATAATTATAGAGGGATAATTACAGAAATAGAGATCTCCCAGTGTTTCCAAAAGGAATTCTCCATGTTACTGCTTCTATGACACTATGATAGCAAATGCTTGTAATAGGTCCAGCGTCCTCAGAAAAGATGCCCTGAAAGCCTGCTGTGCTGGGCTCTCTAGATTTCCCTAGGAAGACGCAAGCCCCAGAGAGCTCAGCCTCACTTGTCCTCACTTGGACAATGTGTGGTACATGTATGGTGACACAGGGTGAATGAAGATCTTACAGCCATGAGGTGACCGTCTTTTTGAACCAAAGAGAAAGGTTATATGTAGCTGAAAGAGTTTAGCAGAATCTACAGAGATTAATCAGGGTACGAAGAGGGACATTCTCCTGCCGCCAGTAGCAGTTAGCACCATCCAATTATGACAGAAAGCTTCCCAGGGAGTTCAGCCACCTCACCCCAAGGGCTCTCCCCTTCAGACAAGCAAGCCCGGCTTTCCTTTCTGCGATACAGACACTTGAAGCAAAATTCGTGAGTGATGTTCAGCTGGAGTGTTTGCTTTGCTCTAACGACCACCGTGCTTGCATCCCGGCTCAGATCAAATGTAGTGCTGAGTATATGCACTCCCTCTGAGGATTAATCATCAAAATAGGGCTGGAAGAGAACCTCAAAGGTCATTCAGTCTATCTTTCTGCCTAAGGCAGGCTAAGCTACACAAACTGTTCTTGACAGACGTTTCTCTAATCTGTTCTTGAAAGCCTCTGAGGATAAGGACTTCACCACCCCTAAGGAAATCTCTTCCATGCTTAACCACATTGCAGTCCCAAAGTTCCTCCTACCAAGTAAAATCTCCCCTGGTTTATGTGACACATGGAATAGCAAAACAATGCAAAATGAGGTCAGAGAGACCTTGTCTCCATCTTGCACATTTAATTGTGATTTTTTTTTTTCCTTTTAGCTAGAGCACATGCCGAGTCTTGAGTTTAGAGTTCATATTCAATATGACACATCCTGGCATCTTGTCTGTCCAAGATGCCAGACAAGCAATGGGATTGTTGTTGATGAACTTTCCAGTTGTGACTTTGTCTTCCAGACTGTATTGGAAGCTAATATATTGCAATGGAAAAAATGGAAATTTTTGAAGTAGTGCCCTTAAAAAGAAAGCATCTATGAACAGAAATTAGTTTAATTTTTCTCTTAACCTGGTTGTTTATTGAACCCTTTTGACATTTAAAGACTTTACTGTATTTCTGCCTGTCTGTGCTGTGACACAGGCAGAAGAGAACGTTGATTCAAAAGAGATTCTTTTGGCAATCATGCTTAAATGCACTCAGCTTTTAAAGACAGGCTTCCCATAAGGTTTCCCTTGACCTGAACTGTCATCACTTCCATCCACAAATCTCTCCCAAACCTCAAGTCAATGATTTAATCTCATAGTGGACCAAAACGAGGTCAAAGACCTAAAGACAATTTCTTCTTCAGGAGTTCAGAGTATTTCAGAGGGACTTGCCCTTTGGTCAAGATATACAGATGTTAATGGTCAGCGAGCAGCCCAGAAGAATGAAATTGAGGGCTAGAGAAACTAAACAAGAGCACAGGAAAGGGAACTTGCTGCAAGAATACGATGAGCAGCAGGATCTTGGGGAGAGGTACCCAAAGCCAGGCAAAAAACACAGGAAATTCTGAAGCCCTTTCGTGGCAACACTAGGGAGGAGCAGGTCAGAGAGCCATGCCTGCAAAAGCAAGTGGAAGTAGTCTAGAGAAAGCTTTTTCATTTGCTAAATAGAAAAAGACAGCAAGTCTTCCCCCGAGCACGGGTTTACAAGCTTTCACTTCTCCATAGTAGTCTTCCCCTTCAAGCAGAATTTAACTCAACTGCAGTGCTCCCAGGAATGGAGACGGACATCATCCAGAAGATGGTGCTCTTGGGTAAAGCACAACTTCTGGGAGAGGAAAAAAAAAAAAAAGTTTCTTTAAAATTCCCTTGGATTTCATGGCATAGCAGGATTCCTGCACATTTATTCTCAATTCACTGAGGAAGCCCATGCAAGAATTGCCACGCAGCACGGAGGAAGGCATAAGGAGGCAGACAGATTACTGGAAATAGGACTGGGCTATTGAGAAAATTCCCCACCCATCCCTTTGTTAGTACATACACACAAACAATAAAATTGCAAAAATAAACAGTTTTGCCATCAGCTTGATCCAGATCTTTTCAGGATCAAGGAACTACTTGGAGTCCTCCTCTAAAACCCAGCGCTGAAAATATGCCAGAAATGATGTGGGGAAGGGGAAACAGTCAAAACACGAGGAACATGCCTAGCAATTCATTCCCAGTCATCATATAACTTTTTCTGGGTTACTCATGTGCTGAGAGCACCACCTCTGACTATTGCCCACAGGGAAGGAGGGGTTAAAGGAAAGGGAAAGAAAAAAAGCAGCTGTATTATGAAGGCTCATGAATCAATATTATTTAGCCAGCATTTCATTTTTAAATGCACTCATGCATCTATCAAATAAATGTTTTCTCTCAAGGATCTCCAAGTATTTTACATAAAAAAAAATAAATATGACTATTTACATAACAGAGATTGAAATGGAATTATTTTCATTGCCAAAGCAATCTGTTTTTCTTACCTTTTTAATAGAGCACATCCACCTTTGTACTGGTGAGATGATGCATTGGAATATGCTACCGTGGCTTGTTCCCAGATTTTGGTACAAACTCCAGAAAGAAAAAAAAAAAAGTGTATATAGATAGACATATGAAAGCTTAATTCTCAGATGTAGTTATGTTTTTATTTGAGGGCTAGTGAAATCAAAAACAGACAGAAAGCTTAACAGATTTTAAGGTAAGTGTCCAGCAACTTTCTTGCACCAAGGGCAGGGCACCTCTTGCATTTGGCTGAGCCTTCATTGCCACCTTCTTTGTGCTCTTTGTTTCAGAAATCATGGCCACATGAGCCAGCTTTAGCCTGGGCTAGCAGTGAAGCCCAGGCTGCCTTTTCAATATAATTCTGCTACCCTGTGAGATGCAACAAGCATAGTTTCTCTTTTTATTAATCTAACAAGAAGCTAATAAACCTGATCTTTTTTATTATTATTATTTTTTCTCCTTTTTTAAAGAATAACCTTGTACCTCAGTTGTTGGCTGAAAGAAAAAGACTTCAACAAAAATAAATGAAGACCCAACCAGCAGGCTCAGAAACCTCTATTCCCTAAACTGAGAGTCAATTAGTTATAATCAATTAAATAAAATTAAGGAAAACAAAGTCACATGGGCTTGGGGAAGGAAAAATGATAAATGAACTACCACTGTAGTCACTTGGGGAAAAAAAATGTCACCATCAAGGAGAAAAAAAATGGAAGCAATTAAAAATTTAAAAAGTTTCCTTATTGCAAAGAGACCAGGGAGCGTGCCAGCCCCCCAAGGTTTTTATCAAGATTTTTGAATTCATTTCATTTCTCTGTGCTGAGGTACTGTGGGAGGTACGAAGCCACGAGGCCGGAGCCTTGCACTGCCCTACTTCACAAACCCAAGTGTAGCTGCCAACACTTGGGCTGCTGCAGGCCAGATGCTTACAGCTGACTTCAACCCAAATGTTTTGTCCCCATTACATTTTAAGAATGCCCTCCATGAACAAAGGACAATCCTACATAGGTGGTGGTTTGAGAAAATGAATATCCACCACCAGGAAGATGACTGATTAGACTCTATGGCTGCTCAACTAGCTATACAGATAAGACCCAGAAAGAAAAGATTTAAAAGATTTCAGATGAGGCATGCAAATCACAGTAGAAAAAAAAAAATGAAAGTCCAAGCTGCCCTGGACATAGGGCATCTTCTTGATGATACCTTTGAAGTCTGCACTGTCTGGATTTGAGTTCAGACAAATCTGACAAGTCTAGTATTAATACATCTCACTTTTAACATAGATGGAGCTTCTGTGACACACTGCCAACAAGAATGTCAATGAATACCAGCCTTGGTGGTAGGTTTCAAAATCAATATAATCAGCACAGTGTTCTATTCACAGCTTATAAATTGCTGTCACAGTGGCTAACTTCACAGTCCTATCAATTCCAGAAGCCTTGTTAAAGCTGCCTGTGAAGTTTGCTGGACACAGTTTTGTCAAAAGGTATTCTGCCTGCAGCTCAGCGCTGGCACACCATTCAGTCTCTGCCCAGAAACTCCCCATGTTGCAGCAGCCGAGGCCACAGAAGAGGAGGAAAACATGCTGACAACATTTCAAGAGGTAAGGCAGAAACAAAAGTGGCATATTTGGAAATAAAACTTTTTTTTTTTTTTTTTTTTCCTTCTCAAAGAAGCGTTCTTAAAGGCCATGAATTCAGGAATCTTTAAACAGAAGCAGAAGGTAGAAAAATAAAGCAATTATAAGTGCAGTGTTTTCTACTTCACCAGTTCATATTAATACCACAGAATTCCAGATGTCTAGGAGCACATGATGGCTGAAACATGCTATTTTTCACCACAGGACAACTCCACACCACCCACAAGACATACATCCTTTCAAGACAAAAATCACATCATTATCAAGCAGCTAATTTAGTCTTTCACCTATCATGTAATTAGGTGAAGAACTCATCACCCTCTTTCTGTAAGCTCAAATATTATTTTAGGATTCCTGTGATATGTGCCTTGTGCCTTGGACCTGGATTTGGCAGTATTTCATAATCTTTCACTAATCCTACTTCTCCAAAAATATCTCTGTTTTCAAAGAATTTGAATAAATCAATTCCTGGTATGGTTCCCTTGATTTCAGGTGAGTTATACCCTTCAGTTTCAAACTTAACAACATATTCTTAAAGTTTGGAAGAATAAAGTGTTGTTCAACACCCAGACAATCCTTTAAGGTTATAAGGTTTCATCATGACCCTTAGTGGTAAGGTGTCGTTTATTAAAATATTTTTTCTCTACTATATGCTTTATCCTGCCACCGTTAAGACTTCAGAAATCAAACTATCAACTAAATAATGTGAAAAAGTACTACTGCAAATCTACCTAAGGGGAAATAGACACAAACATTAAGTGATTTGCCTGCAACAGTTGAGGGAACCCATACTGGGGCTGGGAAATGAACTAATGCCCCTCAGCTCTTCATTCAGTACTTTCTTCTTGGGCTCACTCTCATCTTTCTCAGAAGTTTGCTTCAATAGCCTAGAAAGACAACATTTAATTGCCTTGGGTGGTGTCATCTTCTTCCATTCAGCCCTGAAGCTCCTACAGACACGACTATCTCAGAAAGCATTAGTCACTTCCACAGACAAGGGAAATTTCTGCTTTTTAACAAGAACAATTGCCTCCCAGTAGTAACTTCTAGTTTTTTGTTTGTTTGTTTGTTTGTTTTCCCCCTCTTTCTCCAGTAATTTAAAACCACCGGGATTAACCCATTACTCCCAGGATTTTCTCTTTTCTTCACAGCAGTTCTGTGAAAACAAAGAAACATTAAATCTGTTGTCAAACATATGATGCCAAAACACAGAACTGCTACAGCTCTAAGCTTTGTTGGGTAGCTTGGTATTTTATGCTGAAAGAGCACACAGGAAATATCTGATGTCAAAAAATATTACTTTGGCTTCTAAGGCAATCTAAATTAGCAACCTCCCCACCAAATCCATTCTTGAAACTACTCCTCCCATTTTTTTCCAGCAAACCATATCACAACTTCAACCACAATGCAAACATACAGATATCTAGGAGAACTGCAAAATTTTTTCAGTCTATGTTGGAAGTTTAGCTATGGATTGTAACTAAAGTAGTCAGACCATTTATATTCAACAGGGATGTTCAAGTATCACATCAAGATTAGTTTAGTGGGGCCAATTTTAAACCCAAAAACCTGACTCCCAAGTTATCAGCTTTGTATAGAAAACGTCTGCCGCCCAGCCTCTCTAGAAAGCTTGGAACTATACTTCTCATTTTCACTTCTCATCTCACTTCTGCATTATCTCCTACAAGCCATTGCATATCTATTGTGAAATTTCTTGTATGCCTCTGCCCAAAATTTCTCCTTTTTCCTTTCTTCTCTTTTTTCAATTTGGAATATTTCGCTGCATTCAGAATGGGAACCATATGGGTGCACTTCGCTCATGTTCTGTACCTATATTATCTCATGTGACCTCACAGACGTTAGCAAGAAACTCAATATAAGCACTTTCAAACATCAGCTGTCATTGTTAAGAGTGCTAAAATTCATGAAAAAAATAGATCTCACTAGATTTTTACTATCCCCTTTCTATGCTATCTTGTCACCAAATGCTCAGATTTACAGCAAGATAGTTCCAGTGAAAGCTGAACCTCCACAATCATGTAAACTTCTGGGAAGGTGTCTAAGCATTCTCAGAAGGGATGCCAGAACTGGGCATGGGACTGAAACCTTTGAATGCTCAGTGGGACTGAGTTCTGAATTAAATGCTGCCATGATTAAGTTACCGGGAGCTTTTTTTCCCACCACAGACTTCACAAAGAGTACAGAGACCTTGAATGGCTCCTTAGGGTAAGATTCAACTCACCTACTCCACTTGTCTACAAATTGGGTGTCAAGTCAAAGTTAGTCTTCAGTGCCACTCACAGTGCCACTGACTGTGTTCGTCATCCTGGGCAAGTCACTTCATTTTTCCTAGCTACATTAATTTCTGGAGTGTTTCATATAAGTGAAAGTAGTAAGAAAGCCTCGCAATGGCAATGTCCGGTATAAAATCAAAGTCTACAGAGAACATTCAACACTCCCACAAAAGAGGTAACACGAAGACATGCCATCACTTATATGGATATTTTTCAAGAGGCAAAGGCTATAATGGATCTTATTCTATTGGAGAGGTATCACAGACTTGGTGGAAGTTACTGTGGGGTAACAGCACAGTGCCTTTCTATAATTATGTAAATGACACTGGTTATGACTACTGGTTATATTCACATGAATGACCCTGATTTTTCAGAGATACTCCTCTTCCAGGTGTCATTTTGCATGCAACATAAACTGTGGACTTCAGAGAAGCACTTTAAGCATCTAAATATCAGACTGTGCCTACAAATTGTTTAGACAGATACTTTAATACTGTAATTTGTTAGTGCAATTACTTCAGTAGGCAAGACCTTGTGCAAGGAGGCAGTAAATAATTAAGACCACCAAGCTGGAGCCTAGGGCACCATTTAAAAATATTTTATCTAATATTTAAATTTGGTAAGTGTAGGCAAAAGGTGCTTAAGGAGAATGCACTTAGACAACCAGCACATAAGCCCCACATTGCACTACACAATCTATTTGCACTTATTGCTGAAGATTATTTTTGAATGCTCTGATTCTAAAGATATCAAAATTGGCTATTGTAAGCAGTTGATGCTGCTTGGCTTTTCAAAGCCTCATCAAGTTTTTAAAAACACAGATGGCTGTTCTAAAATAAAAAAGAATTTACCTGCAGTGATGCATTTACACCAGAATAGTCGGTCTGTAACAAGAGAAAGAACAAGCCGTATATTCAATATGGAAAGTTACATCCATGAACCCTAGTGCTGTCAGTATAAACAGGTGCTATGCTGAAAAATCTGAAGCCTCATTAATGCATCATTTAATAAAATGCACCATTTTCTCATCTTCCAGGTCTCTTTACATCTTCCACAAAGATTTGCTTTTCTAAGTTAGTCATCACAACCCAATGATGTGATAGATCTCGAGTCTCAGAAATGGTTCTGACTACAGCAGTTGACAACATAAAATGCCATACAAAAGAAATACTAAAACCTTTATGTATGTGATTAAGGCTACTGAGAATGCTCCATCTACAGCCCTGAAAATAAAAAGCTTCTTGCTGCTTGAAAATGTTGTTCCAGCAGCATTTCAGCTCAAAAATGTTGTAGGAAAAACAAGAGACAAAAAGCCTTCAAACAATCCCCCTCGCAGAAATAAATAAATAAATAAATAAAGCAACATTAAACACAACAGATTTCACAATGTCAAATCAGTAGCCTGCAGCTTTTTCACAGGCTCAGTATTTGTATTGGGGAAGCTGTCCAAGCCAACAGAGCATGGCATGAGATGGACAGAAAAACCTTGCAGAATCAATGCAGGAGGAATCCTGGAGTGAAAGAAAATGAAAGGCAGCGGGGTAGAGATAAAACCACCGTTAGGTAAGTCATCGCTCTGTGGCCAGCAGAGAAGTCCCTATAGAATCAGGCAGCTGACAAAAAAATGTCTTCTTGAACAAGAGAAGGTGGCAGGGTGGTCTCTGGCAGCGTACGGGCACAGCGAGAGTTTCACACTCTGGGCATGAAGAGGAAAAAATGGCTGGGTTGCTACCGACAGACTGTTGGGAAGCAACTGATCCACCCCAAAAAAGTGAATTATATCTTACAACCTCATTTTTTCCTCACCTTCTCAAGTTATATTAAGCTTCTGGACTGCTTCTGGATGTCTCAGCTTAAAAAAGTCTCATCCTGTAAAGCTTAAGAACTCCGAGCTTTGAGATATAAATATCCCTAAGGATTTCAGATCTTCAGACAGGAATTTTCCCAAGAAATCTTCACCTTTTACAATTTCCACAAAGCCTTTGCATCAAGATGATCAGTAACTTTGTAAGTATATTTTGATTTCACAAAGCTTAGATGTAATTTTCTGGTATAAAATTCAAACTAAATTTGCTTCCAGACCAGTGCCATCTTCAGCTCCCTCAGAGCTGCACCACAGGACCTGCTCTTCAGTTGCATCTTGATTTGTATTTTTACTTTCCCCAGGGTGGTATCCTCTGCTGCCCACAGTAATTGTCAATAATAGAATACAATCAGGTAATTTCCAGGAGGTATAAAGTCTTCCCCTGAGTCTCCAGGTACTTCATGAGAGATACAGCCCAGTTCAGGGCCACTTAAGAAAAGTGTAGGCCTGAAATGTCACTTCTTTGAGGTTTTAAAGTTTCAAAAACAAATTCAGGTTTATGTTTAAATGATTTAAATGTGTCATCTATGTTCAGCAAACAAAGTGAAGTGTTGTGACTCATAACACCCAAACACTTCTTGTTGGTGAGAAAAAAATGTCAAAACAAAAGTGTTCTCCAAATCAACAATTTTATTTTATTTTTATTTTTTCCCCTAATTCAGGAAGTAAACAAAAGATGGAAATAGTTGAACTTTTCATAGGTTATAAGTGGGACAAGTCAGTTTGCTCAGATCTATGCAGAGTACAGGTCTCCACACACCTGACCCATGACAAAGTTGCAGAAATTCTCACTGCCAGCACGTCTCTTTTCCCTCTAAAAGCAAAACCAAAATTTCCCTGACTTCATGGAAAAGTTATACTAGTGACACTTTCAAATTCAGAGAAAGGCAAAAATGAACAGCCTGAGGAAACTGAAATACTTGAGAGATAAGTTCAAAATGCAGTGCAATAGCAGACACCTATCTTAGCAATACAGTATTGCTCCTATAGGGTTTCTATAGGAGTAGCAAATATATTTTTTTGTATCTACATAAAAATACTTATTTAATTACCAACAGTAAATATTTATTCATGAGACTTCATACATCTACGTTACTTACACATCCTTATTGTGAATTCTCTGATGTCTGATAACCTGGCTGAATTTACATTGTAGCCCATAAGGCCATCCATTGGGATTTCTTCTCCCTGCTCAATTGCCTGCTTTCACACAACTTGTTAGCAGAAACCATCACTGATACCACTACAACTCTGTCAAATTTGGTTGAAAAGAGCTAATAGGATCAAAAGTTATTAAAGGAACAAAGAAGAGACAGTGCGTTCATAAATCTTGCTTCTTGAACAAACCAGAGATAATGTACTGTATTAAAATAAGAAAATCCCATATTAGGAATCAAATGTTTTACCTGTTGATGATAATGACTGATAACAACATGGTAAGAAGTGCTTTTCAGTCCATCTCCTTCAGGGGGTGGATTCTCATTGCTAAAATTTATAACGTTAAGCTGTGCTGTCCCAGTGATCTCTTAGAGAGCAGCTTCTAATTTAATAAGCTAAGAATCTTTCATTGAAATGAGGATAAATAGATTAATCAAAATGAAGAAATATTTTGTTTAAACAAAGATCACAATCTTCTAGCTGCCATGGAAGAAGTATCCACACAGTCCTTAAAGCTGGGCATATTTCTTTGAAGTGATGTTGCATAGCTCCCTCTAGCATATAAGAATTTCCCCTCTTAACTCCTTATATACTGCACCCATAAGCACAGACTGATGCTTTAAACTATATCCTTACAATAAAAATTAAAAAGACTTCTGGATAAAAGTGTAACATTAACTCAAACCCTAATACCTCATTGAAGAGTCAGTTATATAATCCTATATTAAAAGAAGAAAAAAAGCAAGTTATCAGTTGTAAAGTACTCACAGATCCTAAAATTAGGTCTAAAGTGGTATAGCCTTACTACAAATTTTGCAAGTCAGATCCACACCCATCTCTTGATAAATGAAGTGATAGTATTGCTTCACTGTCAGACTACCTAGAAGTTGTCAGGGTTCATACAGCGTGCTTGTCATATCTCTCTATCTTAAAATATACCGTTCCCATTTATCCTCACATTCCAAGGCAAAAATAAACAGAATTCACATATTACTCATGCAACCTTTTCTTCTCTATTAGACCAGACGTTCCTCAAATACTAGATCCTACTTGACGTAGCTGATGAAAACATATTCATACAGTATCTTGGTATGTTTTTTTCTTTAGCATAATTTATTTTGGGTTATCCCCTTGTCCTCAAAATTATGCAGGAGGTTCCATGTTGAAGTTACCAATTTGGTCTTGATAATCCCTGTTCAGCTCAGCTTTTTCATTGGCATCAGTTATTGCCTTAAGGAAAAAAAAAAAAAAAAAAAAAAAAAAAGGAGGACATGAGGACATCTTTAATGCCACTGAATCCAGTTCATAGCTGGCTGGAAAATTCTTTTTAGCTATGCAACTGAACAGTTTGCATCTGTATTCTACCTTGTAAGAATTATTTCAATCTTAAACCCCAGAAATACTTCACTCCAATACCTCTGCAGGGACTTTGTCAGGTCACTTTTGACTATGAAAGAAAAGAGAGTCAACTATGTGCTATGCAAAACTCACTATCATTCATCTAAATATTAAACCATTTTTTTTTTTTTATTAGAAAAGATGCTTCATCAAAAATAATATTCTTAAAAGCAGGTACCTGACACACTTTGGCTCAGGATGCAACATTTCAGCTGAACTATTTAGGAATGGGAGAAAGGGACTGAAGTGGCCTCAATGACAAATCCTTTAAGTAAGGGTCACACGAGCAGAGCTGCAGACAAAATTCAGCACAAAGTTGGACCCACAACCAGAGCAATTCTTGTTACAGTGCAATCTTTGATAATAACTATTACCAGTAAATAAAACAAATGGAACAAGAAAGATTAAAGCTCCATTTGATAGCATTTTCCTAAAGTATATTCTTTTGTTCAAAATCCTTAAATCATACTGAATGCTATTTTTACTTTAAATATAATCAAGGAGAATGAGAAACTAATATTCTCAAATTGCAATTATGAAAGAAAGCATGCAACATTTAGGTGCTTCATTTAGAGAACACTCCAGGTTAATTACATGATTTTTCTAATGAAGATATTTCCATGAATACTTAGGATTGTTGCATTCATCTCATTTGGTAATGAATAGATTGATACACAGATGATTTCAGCATTTCATTAAAATAGCTGCAAAATAAATGCTGAAATTCATTCAAGTGAATTGAGAATGCTAGTTCCAATTATGCTGCTTCCTAAGATTAATTAATAAGTTGTATTGTTATGATTAATCACAGTCAGATGATTACAAAAAGTGAGGTTTTATCATCTGAATGCTTTCTAATTGCACACTGTGATATACCTATATCTTTCAAGTCCACGTGCAGTAAATCCAACAATACATACAATAATATCCAAGAACTTGGCATAACCACCACGGAGCTGCTGTGAAACCCTTTTGGAACAGCTCTATCTAGATGCCCTCCTTCATTTATTGTAATAAGAAACAAAGCAAGCAGGACTGGGGCCCCAGCTCACATCCTGCCAGGGAGGCAGGTAAATATAAAAAAGAATGCAAAATTTGAAGGACCAAGATGGAGAATAATTCAGTGACATTTTTATTGGACTGCTGTGATTGCCAAGCAGGTACAACAAGAAATTCCCTCCACCACCTGCCAGGCTTTTTAGCCTGGCTAACCAACCACACACACAGCCTGGCCTAGTCCAGGCCCCTCCACAACCCCTGCTTCTGGCCTTCCATGTTCTTTAAAATCAGCTCTTGTCACTATTTCTTACCCCTTTTCCCCTCTCCCTTTAATCTGTCATAGCCAGAAGAGTAGCAAAAGCATTTCAGGTGACAGTTTACACTGCTACACATTAATTTCCTTGAACTGGAGTAGTAAAAGTCTTACTGTCATTCTCAATTGAGGGCTTATTTCTAACTGTAAAACCAGTGACCTTTTTTTGACCTGATAAGACAGCATTTGGTTTTCTACTTTACCTGGTCATTCTGCAGCTTTCTACCCCTCTGTCTTTTATGGTGTTTTAAAATAAAACTCCTTTTGACATAGCATTTGGAAATGAGTTTTAAGGACTACTCTCTGATAATAAAATAAGAGCTTGATCCAAAGGCCAGAGAGGTCAGAAGAAGATTTCCATGTGGCCATGTGCCCATTTCAATGAACTTTAGATCACAGCTTAGGTTTACCAATAGTTTTTTGTTTGTTTGTTTTTTTAAAATCCTTTATAAGTATACTTTTGCCACAATTCTGAATAATTGGGAGACTTGCATTGTGAAGAAAGAACATTATAGGAAAAAAAAAATCAGGAAATTTTTACTCTTAATTTCTAAATTGAATCACTACGAGGAATACAGTTGAAAGGGATTATTTTAGATCCATCCTTTTCTATTTCTAATTACACTTAAGATTTTTAATAACAGCAAACTGCAAGCTCTTCTCAAAAGATGAAAGATAAATTGCTTTCATTGGATCCTGCTTGGCTGAATAATAATAATAAAAAAAATCTGCTAATGTTTATACAAACCTTTATTTGCAAAGAACACTGAGGTTGCATTTCTCCACCAGAATGATATATGGTTTTCTAATAATGTTCCTTGAAACTACGCAGTTTATTCTTCATTTCAAAACTGCCATAAATTGGGAGTTCCTAGTTCTATAATTTCTCCAAGGGTGATCTGCTAGCAAGGTGTTGTTTTGACATGCCATTTATTTTGGAGTGGACTTGGAAAAGCAAAGATGACTTGAATAAACAAGTAGAAGTTATTATCTAATAATGATGTTTGCTTGAAGGCTTAGGCCAAGTTAGTTTTAACACCACTGATTTATTTCTGGATGCCTTTGTGCTAAAAGCGATCATATTATTTCAATCAAAATTATTTGGTGATAAAAATATAGATAATACAGGTATTTTTAATAAATCACTATCACTGACAACTTTTCATTCTGGTCAGAAATTATTCTGTTGCACAAAGGAAATCTGCAGCCTCACAATCCTCAAAATTCCCCTTGATCTTTTCTGGGATCTTCATGCCAGACAAATGAGAAGTGAACCAGTTGAAGTGAGGCTTTGCTACGTGGCATGCTATTACTGTCCTGCTCTGCTTCTACATCCTTTAGGAGAAAAAGCATGCTTTAAAATTGTTAGAGTACAATTTAAGTTCCCATTGTCAGATTTGCTGCTTGAACACACCTAGTACGTATCTGGGTTTGCCATTTCAGATAGAGGTGTACTGAAGATCAAACTAAAACATTTCAGGGGGGGTTTAATACATTCCAAAGATCTGACTGTAAGACAACTCCTCAACTAAAATATCTCTACCAGCATTTCTTGCTTTAAATTTTCTTTCACAGGAGATTCTAGATGACGCATTAAGTAGGGGCTGGGGAAGACATTACACTTCAATAATATCTCACCTCAGTTTTTTAAAAAAAACTATTCAGTCATAGAAACACAAGGCAGGGACAATAAGGACTTCACTTTTAAGTGGTGTATTTTAAGACCGTTAGGAACCAAGTGTTCTGCAGAGTACACGCCATGGTCAGTCTCGCCAAAGTAAATCTTAGACAAAAGTATTTTGATAGTTTGCTTTAAACATTTTTCACCCATATGAAGGGAACTCGAAAGTACAAAGTTTGATGATGTTGCCTCATTCAAGCAATATCATTTATTTCCCCAGAAAGCAAGGGCAGTACAGCAAAACCTCCATTGAATAAGATGACCCATCTTTACTAACCACATCTCTATATTTTATACCAGGTATCAGTGACCTAAGATGCACAGTCAAGTTCCAGAATCATTCAATCAAGCCCAGGAAGCACAGTGCTTTGGTCATACCAAAATGATATAAACTGAGAATTTACCTTCTACGGCAGTTTCTGTAGGTCATTTATGCTAAAAGGTGTTCCAAACCATTAGTATGGTATATGAGAGGAGACCTACATTTCTGGGAAGCTCCATTATAAAAAATAATAATAAAAAGTGATAGTTTTGTGATGGCTCTCCACATTAATTGGCTGATGTGGAAAAGGATGTGCAATCAAACCACATCACTGCGCTATGATTTTTTAATTAAACAATAAATTAACAGTGTGGAGATCAATACTCAATTCCATTTGAAAATGCCAGATGGGCCCAAATTCAGAAAAGGTCACACATTGTAGATGAGCTCTCCTGAAATAATTAGTGAAAGAAGATGCAGTCTAGCCTCTTAATTTGGAGCACATTTTGAAAAATGTGAGTAATTACTTATTTTCAGTATTAGGAAATTAATACAGAGATTATTGAAAGTCTGGAAATTTTACAACAGCATAAAAAATGTGAACTGAGGGTTGTGAGATGGATGCTATGTGTAAAGGAGAAATGTAAAGCTAGCTGGGCAAAAACAGGAGAGGGATGAGGTGTTTGCACTTTTGTTCTGCTCACCTTTAAAAGATCTATCCAGCACAGACGTGCAATTTCAAGACCTACAGAATTTATTCTCAGATGTGAATAGCCAAAAGCAAGCTTATCCATTTAAGCAAAAGAATAGGTAAATATAAAAGCATCAGGAAGGAAGCTGAATAGATTCAGTAATCAAATACCACCCAGTGGACCTCATCTAGTATCTATAGAACTGATCTGGCTACTATTTTGTTGTTATTAAGCATTGAGATTTAAAATGTAATTTTCCTAGATGCTGCGATGTGTGATACACTATATTTTACTACATGCAACATCTAGATGGAAAGTCATACTACTAACATCAGTTTTTCCATCTTTTTGCATGACCAGTATTCTAAAAAGTTGAGATCCAAACTACAGATAATTCGATCCAGATACATTAAAACCAATATGGGAAATTTACAGCAGATAAGAACTGACTCAGGTGTCCTCTGATCATCAAAACAGTGTTACATGGTGCAGTTTGAACCAATTTTTTGGTTGTTGCTTTGACAGCTAAGCCTACCTCTTCCTGAAGTAGGGCAAGCAGCACTAAGCCCTGTCAGAGTGCTCTTGGAAGATTAGGATCAGCCTCGCAAGTAGCAGATGCAGCAATCTGGTATTGCTACATCAGAAAAATAGATGTGTCCACCTCGTGGCATTGAAACCTACACAGCGAGTTGTCCCTTGGTTCACGGAACAGTTCAAACTTACTGCACTTTTCTTCAAAATCTGGAGCAAATCAGCCAGTAGCTCTTCTAAAGGAGAAAAAAGGGAGAGACCCAAAGCACCCACCCCAAGAACCCGTGTTCTGATTCCAGTTCCCTGGAGGAGAGGTAGGTTCCTACTTTAAGCATTTCAGAGCATGAGCTTAACTTCAGAGTCCTGATGTCTATTTATCATATTGGGAGATTAATTTCTCTAAGCTTCTAATATATATTGCTAAAATTAGTCAGTACTAATCTCTCCTCCTTTCCCCATTCTCCCAAAATTTCTCTTCTAAGGTCTCATATTACTTAGGCCTCATGGATTACTTACAAGAAAGAGGGCTTTATCCTGGCTCCCTGGGATAACTGACAGAAAAATAGAGGCCTAATTATTTTAAGCAGCGGTATCACGGGGACTATACCACAAGATACAGGCAGATTTCTGAGCCTCAAGCTAACCTAGGAGGGCTTCAATGCACTCATATTAAGACCCCAGCAGTACGTGGATTACCTTTGTTACTTGAGATTCATTGTGATATTGATGAAGGCGACACTGTATTCCTCAACAGAGCTTACAAGGGTAATAAATGTAAATGGACACCATGTAGAAGACTTCTGTTCCAGCAAGCTGGAAACACACCTTCCACCTCTATGAATCATTCCCTCCAAATAAGTACGAGCCTACAACTGGCAAGAAACAGTCCCTAGAGACAAACAGAGAATTATCAAGTGAGATCACACCTCAAAATGGGAATGACTAGCTTAGCAATAACTCCATCATTATATCCTGGTATCTGTAGGTCCTAATTACACCTAATATTTGGTAGCCTATTAAGTATCTGATGCAGTGGTGAAAGAAAGGTGCAAAGAAGGACAATGAAGCCAATAAGCAAACACACAAACGAGATATCTATCTTTTGTGAGAGCTTTTTTCCCTCTTCCTCTTCACAAAGCAAACTCTGTTCTACAAGAGATTGGAAGATGGATTTCACACAGCAGCTGAGGCCCTCTCCACACCCCTTTTCAAAATCTAAGTGCTGTTCGACCAAGGTGGCAGTCTGTCTGACACCTCTGGCAGAAGAAGTACTCTTGTTCTCTCTCCAATATCCTTTATGGCCATGAAAAGAAAACACAGCTCTCAGGTGGGTGAAAACTAGAAGGGAAATACATGCAGGAAGTACAGAATCAGTCTTAATAAATAAATAAATAAATGTACCATAATTTTTCTTCACTAATTTGTTCTAATATAGCTAGGGCTGGGAAGAAAACAGTTTTTACATAGGGCACCTTACCAGAATAGGTATGTGAAGCAGCTGAAACCCTTCCTAAATGGTATTGACATCTAAGAAAAATAGCAAAAACTTGGAATCCAGGTCTTAGCAAACTAACAGATGCTAAAAAAAAAAAAAAAAAAAAAAAAAAAAAAAAGGAAAAACAAGTACAGAACAACTCAACAACTCAATGTTTCACAGAGACACCTGGAAAGCAGAACAAGACACACCTCTGCCAGTTACAAAAAAATAAATCCAAGCTTTCAAGCTTTTCCCTAACCTTCACGTATTCTTTCAATGGCATTTAACAGAAAAATCTCTGTTGGAAATTGTTAGGTTTCTAAGAATAAAAACGACAAGTGGCTTAGCAAACTGCAGAATTTGGGGAATGGACAGAAGGAATCATGCATCTCACTGGGCTGTGTAACACCAGCACGCACCAAACAAGAAACTGGAGCACGTCAGATCTTACACCGTGGATCAAGCTCCCCAAAGGCCAGTGTTCCTTTGCAATTCTGTTTCTAGGTAACCAAGTCCCTGTCACACACAGATTCCCACATTTCCGCAGGGGACACTGACACGAGCAGCACAGAGACCGCTGCTATCAATAGGTAATGCTGTATCTCTGTCTTTTTATAAAATGTCAGGGAAGCGTAACATTACATTGTCACCTGCAACTGGTGGTGGAACAGGGCTGAGGCTGGGCTGTATATGCTCAAAAGGTTACGTGTGTGCTGCTGCAAGCCATTAGATTTCTGTAACACCATTTCTCAGGGCTGCAGGGCAGCAACCTCGGGATCTGCAAGAGCATTCTTGGTTGGGAAGAACTGTGCTATCACAAGGATTAGCCTGAAAACTGCGAACGCCTGCCAGACTTTGAGCTGCTGCCATCTGCAGCACGAATGGATGGACAAAGCAGCTCGAAAGCCACTGGGTGCTTTCTGTGGTGATGCCAAGGGCTTGTGCTAGCAGCTTCCTAGGGGAAACACAGCTCTTACACTCAGTTACATGGAAACACTAGCATGAAGGGCTGGCCCTTAAGCAGCAGAAATGGCAAGTCAGAGGGGGACAGATATTCAGAGGCTGACTGTTACTGCCCTGCTGCATGCAGAGAGCTGCACCATCCTGGCTATACAGTGAGACAGCAGAACTTGCTGCATCCAACCTGGGGCCTTAGAAGGCCTTCTCCATGAAGCATCCTATGCTCAACATAGAGGCTTCAAGACATGATATCAGTGATTGATAAGCCTCACTTAAGACCCTAAATTTAATACCAAGAATTGAAAGCCTGTGAATAATATCCTTCGAAGGGGAATAGCAAGATGAATGCAGAGTATCTGTATTTTAAAAAGTTACAGCATATTACCTTTCTACTTTTATTAAAACCTTTTTAGCTTAAAAGGAAAATACCTAACAAAAAGAACCACATACCAGGCAGGAGGCAGTGCTAAGAGACATTACAGCTTTCGGGTGCTTTCATCTAAGCACGCTCAACAAGCTCTATAATTGTTCAACATAAGCCAGTTCCTCTCCTGCTTCCAAGACTCTTTCTTTTAGTACTAATTTGTCAGAGAGATGCATCAAGGCAAAAATTAGTAATCAACCAAACATCAAACCATTCAGACAGCACTCAGGCCAAATATCAGACCCATATTTCCAGGCAAGTAACAAAATTAAAGGCAGTAACTTACATTAAATGTTTTAGATGTACAACCAATGAATACTACTAGCAAAGTAAGTTTGGCAAGAACCTCCAATGCTCATCTTTCCTACAAAAATATCCTTCGCATGCAGACCTAGCTGAAAGCTGATATACAAACAACAAACAAACAAAACTCCTAACCTCAGTATAAAGACTTCATTGCAATATATCCAAATGGTAGATTTCATAAGCTTGAGGTAAATGTTTGCTGAGAAATTATGCGGCCTTTAAAAATACATCAGAATTGGGTTAAAGAAATTCAATGATTTATTGATGAAAATCACGTCCATCAAAACAAAATTATTTTGCACTCAAGTCTACAGAGAAAGCCCAGAAAGCCACCCTTGTTTCTCACAACCATGTAGTTAGATCTATTTTTAAATACAGACAATAAGGGGAATTGAATTTATCTTTAGGTTTCTGATGTCTGCTTTAAAGTTTTAAGGCTCTAGCAGTAATGAAAGCTTAGCTTCTCTCATCAGCGATGCCCTCTCTCTCTCCCCCCTCGGTACCATGCCAAGTGTTTGGTTTTTGGCATATCAAATGATGGAAGAAAAGCTGAGACACAGGGTGGCATTTCAGCATAAGCAGAATGGACAGATTGGCTCAAACAAAGCTGCCAAGCTTAATACAGTTTTAAGGAACCCCTCAGATTTGCTCTAGTCCTTCTATCTGTAGTCACTGCTGCTGCACACGTCTGAGAGAAGAGAGCTCTAAATGAAAGACAGCAAGAGATGGAGCCCAAGAAATGGAGCCACCTGACACACGGGGAAGAAAGTTCACCGGGGACGAGTTGACTGATCACTGTGTCAGTCAGCTCATAACCCTTAAGTACACGGGTTAAGCTGCAAACAGGCTGCATGGATTCACAACAGAACAACCATGACAAAACCCATTCAGCATAGACAGCAAAACTTTCCTGGGCCTCTGGGTAAGCCCTGGGACAGCCAGCCCCAGGGGCCCTCTGTTGCCAGCACGTGACACAGCTCATTGGCAACTGCTTTGCCCTGCAGTTCACCCATTCCTGCAAGATAATGTTAACACTACAATAAGATGACAAGCCTTTATATGTTAAAGACTCCTCAGATGCACAGGATTGGTAAATATACAGCTATTAGATGCATCCGTACCAGCCAGCTTTAAAGTCACACGTAAACACCTAGATTTCAGGTATCTGTTAGACTACACGTGCTCTGCATCTCCCTGTTAAACTACACGAGTGCTGGAGCCAGGAGATGCTGGGCATACAGTTCAAAAGGCAGAGAGCAGGTCCATGGATCTAACTGAAAAAATTTACTTCTCATTTTAATCTTATAAAATGTAACAACTCAGCAACACTACCAGAACACTGAAAGGTACCTGTAAAGTGCTCTTGCAATGAATTTTCAGTTCAGTCACAGCTTGCCAGATATATTTCTACCTCTTCCACTAGCTATGTTATTGCTCAGATTTGAATTTTTTCCCCCCAAGATGGATATCACTGTAGTAGCCAGATTTTTGCCTGAGCACTCCATGATTCTGCTGGAACAATGACAGCACTCGTGACAGCAGTAGAAACACAGCATGCCTTACCCATTACTAAGAAAAAATGTCTCAGTACCAAGTGTGGGTTAGATCCCTGATTCCCACCTGCAAGACTACTGGGGAGAGAATCAAAATCCTCGAAACAAAAGATGACACACTACTTCTGCTTTCTGTTTGAAAATGTCATTTAACATAGCTTCAAAATTGTTGCTGAAGCCGATAGGACATATACCAGATCTCCTGTGGCCATATCAAAGTTAACTAGATAGTTTTATCCAGAAAAAATTCAAAACAATGCCGTCTCTTACTCATCCCTTTCTTGTTTTCTAATTTCACAATAGTGAATTAGAAGCCATTTATATCAAGGCTTCAAATTGCAAACATCCCGCACAGACTTCTGAGATGCTAGCACTTGCCGTGCTCATCTCTTTGCCTGCACAAAGACACGTGGCGAGGGAAGGTGCAGGAGCAGCACGCGGCTAGCCAGGTAGCATTATCTCACCCCATGTATAAAGAGGGAATTACTGCAACTTTGGTATTTATAAGAGGACTTTCCTTTCTTAGCGACTTCAAATCTTCTATTTGGAAGTTGGGTTCTAGACAATATTAGCAGCATTTGATATTCTTAATCCTAAAACTTTGAAGCTGTAAAAAGTGTATATATTCTAATCTGTATGCTAAGCTAGGGGGTATTTTCTGCTGAAACTATAGAATCATTCCACTATCTTTCGTTATTCAGCTATACCGTGACTATTATTACAGTAATGCCATTCTGTCAATTGCCCTTTCATCTTTTTTTCTTAACATAGATCCATTTTTAAACCTACCACGGGTTTTATAACACACCCCTTTAATGTGTCATTTATGCTCTTCCCACTTGAGTTTCAGCCTTTGTCCAAGATTTGAAAACTATATGATAGCCTGCTCAATCTTCAGGCAAAGCAAAATAATCCTATTTCACTTACACAGGAGCAACCCATTTTACTTTGAAATGTAAATAATTCTAAGTGTTGGAGGAATGTGAAAAATTTCCCAACACAAGTTCCCATTTGATAGCTTATAATAGAGTTCTGTCTCACTGCCACTGAACTCCAAAAACTCTGGCTGCAGTTCAGCAGCATGGTTAACTCATATTTATGTCCTGCTGATCAATATGGAATTTACATGCTTTGTCAGATCAAGATATACACAAAAATAAATACTGGTACCTCCCTATTCTTCACATTTAAAAACCTCTAATTCCACTCCACAGACAAACACAGGAGATAACCAGCACACAGGTAACCCTAAAACATATATGTGAATTTATTCTCATGAGCCAATATTCAGTGGATTGGTGAGTTTTTACAATATGCTGTAGCAACTGCAGAGAAAGGTCATTTATTTCATCACATAGCAACAAATGGGCTTAGAGCTAACTGCAATTATCCTCAGGGAGCAACAGAAGCCCCAGCTGATCTCAATTAAACTGGCATCAAATCAGAAGAACCCCAATGAATCCAGGCTGTAAGTGGAAATGGCATTTAGCCATTTTAATACAGGTAATGCATTAATAAAAGTTGCAACATTCCATCTTAATCTCATAATTTAATAAAACTCCAGAACAGTTTTTGAGCAAAAAAAAGCATTTTTAAAAAATATTTGTTCGTAAAACACTATTTTTAGTTAGAGCTAGAAAAATAGCAGTTTAAGATGAATCTGACATGTTTTGAGAAGACACTAGAGTGTAATGGTATTAATAAAACAAATGTTACTGTTATTCTGGAAACACCACCAAATAGGTTTGAGAGCTTTTGTTTTCCCTGAACGTATTTTTGCTTTTAGTCCCAATCACTATTTACTGCCACTGGCAGTCAGACACAGAAATACAAGCCTAGCAGAGATTATTTTACAGAAAAAAATCAGAACAGCCACCACATTATTTATCCAGGTTGCCACCTGGTTCTGTATTACTTACATAATATATTCATAAGGCACCTTCACTGTAAATCAAGTTGAATGTTCTTTCAAATCAAGTCAAATTGTTGGTTAGAAATGTTTTTGTTATTGCTTCTATGAAGAGAAATACCATAACATTTTACTGCTTTTTCAACAGCTGAGAAAGGCCCTGTCCCCTCTGCACCTTTCAGTGTATTATTTTTCAGATTTTATGAGGCATTTCATTAGATGAATCATGGATGGAAGATCTGACCTTGGTGCAATTTAAATTGACCAGTCATGGGTCAACATTTGCAAAAACCGCTGAGCACCTGAAGTTTATATACATTTTTCAAGTGAGTTATAAAGGAATAAAATTAGTGAGGAACAGCATTTTTTAATTCAGGTTGAAAGATAAAGTGGAAAATATATCAGGATTGATGCTGCTGAACCTAATAAAATTTTAATTTCCTCTCTCCACAAGCATCATCTTTTGTTTAACTTTGAATCAATTGCTAGGTTCATGCAAAACCCAATGGATGTGCTGTTATAGTACCTGATCTGAAAAGTGCTCAAAGCTTACACGTTTTGGGGGAAAGAAAAAAAGTCAGCAAATTGGAAACAATTCTGTAACAAAAGCCCTCCTTGAACAATACATTTAAATTATAGAGATGAAAAGCCAACTCAAAATGCTCTTGTATGTGTTCGGAACTGGTTCTGTCAGGGCTTTGACATTTTAGAGCAAATTGCAAGCGTTCGTTTCGAGTCCGTCTGTACAAGGAGGCAGCTGCCACATCCTTACGCACGGGGTTACCCTATGAAATACTCAGATTCCCCCCTTGCACCCTTAATTCCCTCCATGCAGACAGCCACCACTATTACACAGGTCAGATCTAAAGCCCTCTAAAAGGTAATAGATCGCTTTCAATTATTTTGATAGCCTTTGCATCAGAACTGTGTATGCACAGTTGTATGAGAAAACATTTTTATTATGGGATTTAATGAATAAGCACTATTTTATTTTTAAAAGGCGTAAGGGAAGGCAGACAAAAGATGGTTTCAAGAACATTTTAAATAGGGTATCTTCCTTCTACTGATCTATCTCACAGTCCTCTTATAAATATTATAGCAGAAAGCAACTCGCTTGGCAGATTTAAGATTAATTTTACTTTTGTTTTTTAATATGTTACTGTTAGTTGATTCAGCATTTGGATCTCTTGGAACAAATCAATTATATAAACTACCAAACTTGTTTCAGTAGCTATCTTGATACCAAATAAAAATCCATACTGAAACAATTAGTGCTCATGAGCTCATTACACAAGACATTAAGGCCCGTTGATCAATAATCTCGTCAAGTAGGTGATTACCATCATAAAAAAACATTACGTCTCCAGGCAGTGGGCCAGAGGCCGTGTCAAACAACAGGCTCTGTTTTTCCAGAATCTTCCATTTAAACCCATCTTCATATTTCTTCTCCTCCCATCTGCAATTCATAACAGAGTAGGCAAACTTTTTAGACACCTACTGGGAGTTGTTAGCAAGACAAATATATTTCTAGGGGCTAAATAACAGAGTTCTTTGTTCACCTTATTACCTCTGGCAAGGATTTGATGTGATCCTAACTCCCAGAAAGGCAAATCCTCAGAAAGGTAAAAGCAAAATGTCATCCAGGCCATGCCTGAGTATTCCTTTATTTACAGCATAGAGGAAGAAAAAGCTAGAGACACATCCGTCACATTAACCTATAACCCAATCTAACTTTGTTATCAAAGGACATCATTCTTCTAATATATGAAATCATCGTTCTGCTTTTGTTTGTTTTAAAAACGAAGCATTAAGTCATTACAGGTTTTGTCTCTGCTGCTTACTTTCAGAACGGCCTCATCTCTACCCCGAAACAGAAGCAATCACTTCTAGCACACACCACACTACAGTCATTGCCAAAGACTGCTTTCAAAGTTTTTTTTTAACCTAGCATTGCATAAAAAAACACTTGATAAACTCTTTGCCCAATCTTAGTTCTCAGTAAAGCAGATATGGAGAAAGAATCTTCATTTTAAAGATGAAACATTTTCAGCTTTTACCATAAGACGAAGAACCAATTATCCCAAACTTTGTTGACAGTAAGGTTCTAAGTGCAGCAGAAAAAAACTGATTTCAAAGATTATGCTCAGACCAAATAATATCTTTACAAATTAATGTAATCAAATTTAGTAGCATCTCATTAATAACAACTTGTCTGTGATTTGGCACTGATGTGACTTTGGCAGCTGTTGCTGTTACCAAGCAAATGATATAATAGAAATGTTAGAAAAATGTTACCCATAAAACATCCCCTGGAAGTGAGTGTTGCTCCTTCAGGCAATGCAGCAAATTAATGCCCAGAAACCTGTGGTGCCACCATCACTAAATAAAATATTTCAGAGGAAAAGTTTGTGTGAATAGCAGAAACTTAACAAATGAAAAAATACCTACCTACTTAAAATACAAGGCACTCAATAGGAAAACATCACTGAATTTGAAGTGTTTGGTGCTTAAACACCCCCACCACACAACACCTTTGGTCTTATGATGAAAGCTTTATTCTTATGTAAGCAGAAAAGCCCTGGAAAACCCTGGGGAGCTGACTATAGGAAATGCTTAACAATTTTGCAATGTAGAATATTCTTAAATTGATTAGATTGCTAAAATCAGGGTGCTGAACACAACAATGTTATGTCAATTGAACACAAGTTTGTAATGTTAACTTTGAACTTTTCCTAACCAAAACAGGGAAGAAAAATAGCCTTGACACAGGTCACCTTATAAAGACTGAATATTTTATTCAGAAAAGATTTATCGGGTTTCAGCACTATATTACAGTTATAATTCTTTCAGTCTGGCCATATGCATGCATACTGGGAAACTGATCTGCCTATAAATTGTTTGTTGCTTCTACTCTCCAAGGTAGGAGGCAGCAGTGGCAGTACTGAGGCAGCAGGGTTTTTATCCTGAACTCATTCACAGTGTCCTGAATTCAATTCATTCTGTGTCTCCTACAGCGAGGACTTACTGTGCAGTAAGGAGACGAGAAGCCTTTAGTCTGGGCTGACCATTCTGCCTCGGCTATCATGGATGTGGAGTGCTGATTTTCCCTTATAAACAGCTGAGATTCAGCCATAGGTACCCTCCAAATCCATTTCCTGCAATAATCTAACATTTCAAGTAATCTAATTTCAAAAAATATGAAATTGAGTTTGGAAGTTACAATTCATTTATGTGATCCTCCTCCATATGCTTACTCGAAGAAGTTCAGTTTTTTACCTGTTAAAATCCATGAAAGCAACCATTGATTTATTTACATGCATTCCCATGCATGCTACAGTTAAACTAAAACATGATTTGGGATCTTGAATGACAAGAGAAGACAGTGACATAGAGGAAATTTGCAGCTAAAGAGTGGGGTTTAATTTCTTAATTTTTCCCCTTGCATGCAGAAGAAAAAGCAATACACTGATGCAAAATGTATACAAAAAAAAAAAAGTAGATTTAAACTGGCAGGGTAGAACTATGCAGCCAAATTAACTTTAATCATTACTTGAACGTGAGGCTCTAAACATCTGTACAGTGCAATCTGATGCTCCTCACTAGCAGACATGAGGAATATGGATACAATAAGGCTTGATAATCCACAGGGGCTAAGTCATTTGAAAGGCTTTCCCATTCCCTGAGGCAGTAAGTGCTGTTGTTTCAGTTCAGTTCAAAAATTATTGGTGGCATAAATAAGGCATTGGAGTGCTTAGGTGAGGGCAGATGGAAAATTCCATCATGTCTGAGGGGAGATAGGACAAAAGGAAAACTGCTTCCATCTTAAAGCTGGAAAAGTTTAACAGCTAGACAGGTGAAAAAAAAAAAAAAGAAAAAAAAAAAAAAGCCAAAAGCTTTTAAAATAAGAAAACCAGTTTGTATTTGCTCATTCAGAGTTCTCTTAAGACAGTTATTTTTTAAAGAGCTGCCTTTGTTCAAGGGATATGTGGGGACACTGTCACAGAATTAGGAAGCATAAATTGGCTTCATCAGTTCTGTCTCGTGTTGCTTCCTCCAGCATTCAAAGTCACACAGAATTTGGCACGCTGGTTCTTTATAAACAAACCTCCCTTCAACAAGGCCTGAAAAGATGGAAGGTGGGAGGCAAAGAAAGTAAGTCGATATATCAACATGAAGGAAATAGCATTCTGAAAAAGGGAGGAAAAAGCCAAACTACTTTCAGAGTCAAGCACTGGGAACATTAAAGCATCAGGGACCAAACCTCAATTACAAGGCTTCATACAAATCTGAATCAGAGAAAAAGCTTTCATTAGAATCTGAGTGACATCCACATCCTGGGAGATACATCCCTCAGAAAAGGTCTCCAGTGTTCACAGGAGTTATATCAAGTACAGACGTTGTTTTCCTTAAAACTGGAGGAGTTACTTGCAGCAGAGGAGTCAAGGGTAAATATTAAACCAAGTTTGCTTCTTATATGTGCAATATAGCCTTTACCTACATTCACTGCCAGATCTGTAGCACTAGATGGACAATTTAGGGATGCATAAAAGTGAATAAACCACCACTTCCTAGCCTTGTCGAGTCTATAGAAGTGATCTAGTGGGTAACATTTCAAATACTTCAAATGGTTAACAAAATGGTTAAGGACCATGAGCAGACTACGTTGGAATACAAATATAGCATTTGTAACTGTACATTTTAGATGTTATCATGAGAGTAGGTAATCTTTGTATAAGTAAACAGCCCTAAAAAGTCATTAATATGAAGTTAATTTGGGAATAAAAACAACCATTTACATTCCTCATTATAATTCTGAGTTAAAAAAAATCCCAATCTGAAGTCAAAACTTTCTCAATATTGAGCTTCCACACACTCATCTGCTTCAGGTCTGTCAGATTTGATATTGATTTAGTAGAATAACCTTTATTTCAACCAAAGAAAAAGCAGCAAAAACAGTCCCTTTACAACTCTGAAACAATAAATACGCAGCATCAAAGACAAGAACCTCTACTCTGAGTCTTGTCTGAGACAATAACCTGGGACTGAATACCTAATGAATACTAACTTGCTCTAGGAAAGAAATACAAAACAAATAAATGCAGGAGAATGTTATCTACAGAAAATAAATCTGGGATAAATCCATATATCATTTGCAAATAGCACAAATCAGGAGAAGAAACATTATGAAACAGATGCAAATATATGAGTAGCATCTGAGTGATAAAAGAGACTTCAGAACAGCTTCTTGTGCCTCAGTGAAGCTGATGCTGGTAGAGACAAGCCCTCATTTGGGAAATGGGCAACTTTTCACTTAAACAAATAAACAAAAAACAGCCAAGATACTGCACTGAGGTAAGAAAATAGTTTTCTTATTCCCCTTACTATGCACTGATGATGTCTCTGAAGCGTAATGCTTGGAGAATTTCAGTGAGCTGGGTTTTATCTCCCTAACTACTGACACTGTGCAAATTTCTTTTAAAAACTCTGAAAAGTTTCTTTGGAAAATCGGAAAGTAGAAGCCATTTGTGCTTTCAAATGCATATTTTTATCTTTGGTGGAAGACCAGCAGCTTGACAAGCAAGACCTTGCATGCACTATGCATTCTTCCTCTCGAGACAAAGAGTACATTACAAAGACAGTTTGGGAACATTGCAGCTGAATCACCATTAGCCCTTTTAAATTAACCTTTTGCAATGACTTTAGAGTTTAACTACTATATTTATATAATATTCTTAGCAGGATTTCTGAATTTAATCTCAGTTTCATCAAGAAATGGGAAATCTTTCCATTCTTTTTAAGGGACCTTGCAATCCAAAACACAAAGGAGAGTCCTATATACATGAAAAAAATCAGGGGATTCTTATGCTCAGGTGACGGAGCCAAGCATTTCACTGTGCTTGGAAATAAATTGGTAGTGGAACATTACATCATTCTACTGCTAAATGATAATGCAAAAAGAAAGTGTTTACAAGCGAGTCCTCCGATTTAAAATCAGTAGTACAATATGTACTAACCTAGCAATGAACTCTGATATTTATGGGTAGTTGCTTTGTGAAAAAAAAATCAAAGCATATTTGCATCGATCGTGGGGGCTGTATGGGGAACACAATTCATTTCAAAAGATAACAGCAGCAAACAGATTGAAAGAAGAATTTTAGTCTGCTCCACTGTAAAAAGAACAAATAACCACAACTAGCGGAGTAATGCAAGAATCTATTTGCAAACGCCTTTATGATAAAGTATTGCATATTAATTCTCTCTTCTTACATTTGTAATATGTTTAAGTATTTTCTAACAGATACTGGTTTGTCTGTAAATATTTATGAACCCTGAAGCTACAAGAATAATACTTCATTTGAAAATATGTTCTAGAAATGCACTTTTCAACTTTCACTTTGCTTTAAAAAAGACTCAGCAAGCTAGCCAAAATGCAAAACAAGGACCTTTTGAATTCAGTAACAAATCACAGAGAAAACTGACACCCCAAATGAGAAGTTTGGCCAAAATTCACAGCTTGGAATTCATCTGCAAATGTTATTAATTAGAAATATCAATTAATCCTTCTAGATTTTCCCTTCCTTGGGAATGAGAAGATTTGTAAGATAAGTGACTAAATTTATCATTAATTATCCAATATGATCTTTACTTGTCTTGCTCTAACACAGATAAAAGGCCTAAGAATCTGTTTAGAGAATACATTGCTTTAACCCTCCCACTGATTGAACAAAGATGCACACAAGAAGCTAGAGTAGAGCTGAGGAGACAATTTATACAATTACGGCAGCTTGACCTGAAATGACCATGAACACGCTGGTCCCAGGAACTGGAAATGTAATTTTAAAGTTAAGTAGTAAGGTTCCCAAAGCTCATTTCCCTCCTTCATAAACTAGCATTAGGGATCCTCTGAGCATTCAAGTATTGTTTTTCCATTCAGCGTTAATTCAGCTGTTTTCCCAGCATACTATAATCTACCTGTCATTGCCACCACTAAAGCAAATACTGGCGAAATGGGCTACCACATATATGTTTAGAGAGTCACTAGCATCTTTGTTTCTAACAGATGGTTCCAGGAATCTCATTGTATAATTCTTAGACCCCTAAAATCTGTCAAAAACCCTCATGCAGGTAGATTCAAACCACCAGATCCCAGCAGCTCAGCTCCAGTAAGAGAACTGGAGACTCAGGTGTCCAGGATAGAAGTTGGAAAGCCTTGAGCCAGTAACTCAAGTACCATCTACACATTCTGTGCTCAGGCTTCAGCTTTATATCCTAGTCACTGGCCTGAAATCCACAGATCAAGTTCTACTATAAGAAATGCACAGACTACTTCTTAGGAAAACATCTATCTATATATATGCACACACATATTTCTATATATATCTATATATACATATATATACACACACTATTTCTATAGAAAATTGATCTTGTGCTTATGCATTAAGACTACATTGTCTGGTTTAAAACTCATTTTAACTTGAGTAATCTTGATTTGGCAATCTCTGCATCATCTAATACTTCAAATAGCCTGAAGAGTCGGTTCAAATGCTGTACACTAAAGACAGATGAATCTGCGTGGTGTCTCAAGAGATTTTTTTAAATGACTAGAACAACACATGCAAGTCAAGAAAAGTGAACCGAGATGGATGCTGCACAAGAATAGGGAACTACTCAGTAAAAAAATCCCATAGCAAGGCTGCTAGCAGTCCTGCTAAAGTAATGCTGGGAAGCATTCAGCTTTCTGAAGTGGAGAGTAACCAACTGCCCAAAGGAGAATAATAAACCTTTTATGTTTTTTTGCACACAAGAAGCTAGAGCAGAGCTGAGGAGACAACTTACACAATTACGAAAAAAATCTGAGAAGTAACTGATTGATAGTAGGAGCCAAGGATTTCCTCTGTCTGGTGTTCCATATTTTGGTGTTTGCTTTTAACTCTACTTTTTTCTGAAAGGCTCCGAGTGAATGTAAGATACTCTTATTCTGACTTTAAGGTACCATACTTTGATAAACAAGAAATCTGACTAACAGTAGCAAAGTAGCTTCATGGGAGATGACTCTGTTCTGCTTTAAGACAACAAAGGTTACTGTGGTTGATATAGTAAATATTGAGTTCATCATCCAATCTGCACTGATACATCAACTTGTGTAACACTACTGGTACCCATCTAAATATCTTCCTTATTAAGCCCTACACATAAATATACCACCCATGCAACCTGTTTTTCATCCAAAGCCACATCTCTGGGTTACAAACTTTCAGTAATTCAGGTAAGATTTGACATCCTCATTACTGAATAAATGTTTTTGTATCATCTTTAGTGATGCCTCTTCCCACAAGCCTTTTAAATGATGTTAAGATGCCTTAAAGAAGGAGGAGTGAGCATACACAAGCAAAAAGAAACAGCAACAACAAAAAACGAGCTCTGGATTTCTGCAAGTAAGGGATGAGTTGGATTTCTTTTCCCATCCTGAAGTCTCCTGATGATGGTACCAGCAAGGTACTTTGCAAGCCACTAAGAGGAATATTTCACCACATCAGTGTTATGCTGTTGCAGCTGATGGGACAGTTTTTGTAGTTATTATTGAAGTAAAATATTGTTTCAGATGCCTTAACCATTTGCAGACACTGTCCCACCCATGAAGACTAATGAGAGCACAGACACTGACTCTCCAGTTGCACACTGGTCATGCAGCAGTTTGTCCTTTATTATCATTAAAGTACTCCCCCCCGCCCCCACCCCAGTGTGGATGGTTTTGATTAAATGACATTTCCTAACTAAGCACTTTCTCACTAGATTGTGGCAGATTTTCAGTGCTGCTACATCTGTGGAATGTTTTCAAGTTATTCTCTTAAGTAAACATAAGACTATAAAATGTAAATGTAAACAAAACAGTTCTCTAACAGTAAAAGCATAATTTGAATAAATAGGGAAGTTAATGAAACACCATTATATGTAAGAGACTATCATCTCCCTCTATGCACTAAGCAATGAACTTGCAACTGCAAATTCAAAAGTAAAAGAATCTATTCAGCTCAATCTTTTGATTTTTATACAAGTCACAAAACATTTGTTTCTATACATTAGCCATTCAAACTACCTTGCAATTTTCTTATTTCTATTAGCATTTCAGTCGTGACTTATCAGTCTGAGAGCAGGCAGGAAGTGAACCATTTATCTGTAAACTAACAATCAGTGCAGAGGAAAGAAGCAGGCATTAATCTGAACTGCAAAATACAAAAATTACCAGATACTGACACTCTTCCAAAAATGTAAAACAATAAAGAAACAATGTGTGACCTCCTTATCAAAAGGAACCCATGTATACATCCTTTTTTTTTCTTCATAAACCATCATTTCAATTTCATTATGTATTGGAATCAACACTTCTCAGTGCAACACTTCATATACATACAAGAACATCAAGATAACCTGGAGTCAAGATTGCTTTTGGACCTTTCTCCTTTAACAAAGAAAAATTCCATGTTCTCATCTATACTTTCAAGCCTTTAGCTCTAGTTACGGAATTACAAACAGTGGAAAAGTGATACCTACAAACCTATACAACATTATAAATTCTCTCTAATTCTCTTTTGGTCTCCTTCAGGCCTAAATTCTGTCTCATCTACGGTTTTGATCTCCTTTTGCTACAAAACTCCAGGAGTCTGTGTTATATTGTTTTGATTCTGCTTACAATACAAAACGGTAGAAACCTACTGTGTCACAGAGACTTTGGGGACTGTTTGGAAAAAAATCCCACAACCTGGGAAACACAGTTACTTCCAGTTAGACAAAGCAGTTTGAGTCCATAAATAAAATGAGACATGAAGTAATAAATATAGCAATTTCTGCAATTGTTTTGATAGCTTTGATCAGTGATAAATTTGAAGAGAGGTAAGTATTCTCTAATGTTTGGGTTTTGTTTGCTTGCTATAAGTGTAACTGTGATTATCAATTAAAGAAGAGATTATATTGTCAACAAAAGACAACTGAGTCTTTCAAATGGCAGTTTGCATATGTTTACCTAGAGTGCTTAAGAATCTGAGACTAGATTTTCCTCATTTGGGTGCCTTACTGTTAAACCAGAATGCAAATTCTAGTATGTACTTACCATTTCTTTTGTTGCTTTTTCTCTCACTTTAATTTCAAGACAGAACCATTCTCTGCTCCTTCCTGAGATTTTATTTATTTATTTTTCTGGAAATTCCTTTTGATAATTCCATCTTCCCTTTAAGGGCAGACATACATGCACACATAAGAAAACCTCAGGAAAGGAAAATGTATTGTGCTGCCTGAAGTCATCTGTCACATAACCATAAAACGTATTGCTCTAAGAGGCAATAACTGCAGCTTTGCTCTCTGTAGTAACAGTGAAGAATAACTGGGAGCTATAGAAAAGTGGAATCTTCTGCTACTTCATTCTCTTTGCAGCCTTGATACATTAAGACAAATTTAAAGATTCTGCTTTATTACTGAATTCTCAAACATGAAATGTGTAGTGTTTGTAACACAGAAAAGGCCTTACCTTTCTAAAAGGTAGAGGAACAAATCAAAGCCAAGAAAGACCACTGTCTCTGCACTGAGAAACAAAAGCCTTTCCAAAAGAAGACAGCCTGTGTCTCTGCTACCCGAGAAGTTAAAATGCTCACACAGGGTGTTCACCTTACACCAGGAACTTCCCATTCGAAGCATTTGTGTTTTTCAAACACAAAACTACTCCCACCTGCTCTGAGAATTTTTAGGAATTGTCTCTTACTCAGAAAAGTGAAAGTTACTGCGTAGTCTGTAGACTACCTTTCTCAAGTCTATACTATGAATTAAAACCAAACAAAAATATAGTTAACTGACAGTATAATAAAAAACGAGCAGAGGATGACTTAATTAATTGATGGGTTGTGTAACATAATGGTCACAGATCATCAGTCACACAATACAATTAAAAACAAAAAAAAGTAAAAAATAAACTACATGCATTTGCCTGATTAAGTTTGGCTGGGAATAGAAACATTAAATTCGCATTATGGTTTGACCTTCTCTCACCTTTCTTGCTGTTTTCAGCAAGTTCCATTTTTTTAAGGGGGGAATTCAAAAAACTTTGTTTTAACTGGTGCTTTAAAAATTGTGTTACACTTCAGAACAGTCACTTAATTTAAATCATACTACTTCTTGAGAATTCATCTATTATTGTATGGTTTTGCTTAAAAGTCCTACTGCTTCTCATGAGAAACTTAATTAAACAACAGTGTTAAGCTGCCAAGAGTATACAAACTAATGACCAACTGACTTTCTGATGCCATACAGATGCCATTAGTTCTAAGAAATGTAGTTATCAGCGTAGGAAATGGCTTATTTCTTCATAAACTTCTGCCACTTGGTCACAAACACCATACCAGTACAAGCGATACTTGTACTCCCCTCTGGGCAGCTGAATACTTTCCTAAAGATGCACATCCAAAGTTAAGAAATTTCACAGTCTTCAAGTATCACTTTGGCCAGTTAGACTCATTTTCCCGGTAGTCACTGCATACAGCTGAGATCCTGCAGACAACAAACACATATCCCAAGCTTGCATGAGCCATTCTAATAGGTTATACTGTTTAGAAAAGTTTTCAAAAACCACAGGCTCAAATGACCACAACTTGCTGTTGGCTTTCAGACTTGGCCATAAGAAAGTAAGGATATAATCCCTTCAATAAGACATACAAAGACTGACTGCAAAAGGGGGCCATTGTGCATTCATTATGAACAGCGTCTCTCAGCTTCAGAGTAAAATAGCTTTCTTTTGAACAGTTCTGAAGGTTGGTTTAACAGAGACAAACTGAAGCCAATGCAGTCTGGCTTTTAGACTTCTCACTGGTTGGAAAGCAAGAAAATTTGTAAGACTTGTAGCTAGATTTTCCATATGAAAACTATTGCTGTAACAGTAGTTCCTCTTCTCATGCTTAGGTGAAAATAAGTGTTTTTTTTTTTTTTTTAATTATTATTATTATTTTTATTTTATTTCTTTTTCCTCCAGCTTAGTACCTCTTTTTCTACCCATCATATATTTTGCTGTGAGATTACTATCCTCTGGGGGAGGAAATTATAACTCTCTTGGTCTGGTACTAAAACACTAGATGTGAATTGAACACAAGACATCTCTTACAATAGGTATAGCACTTTCTACAAAATTAGAGCAATCGTGAGGAAAGCCTTTTATAATTCACTTGGCTTTACTTCCCTAGTGCTCTCAGGAATATTATTTTTGTTTTTTAATCTCTTGAACATTATGATCATCGAGACAACTGCTCTCCAAAACTCTTTAAAACCAGCCCCTTTAGAGAAAGGCTTCATGAACATCGCAAATTATGCCAAATCAAGGGATAGTTTATTCTCCCAAATTCCAAACCTCCATAATAAACTTAACTGCACCTGAATTTCAAACACTTGCTCCACATTCAAGTTTTACAACCTCATGGGACTTAAACTGGCAATAGAAAAAATGATTTTATGACTGGAGCAGATCTGGCTTAAGAAAATTTCACTTTTCCTAGGACAGGTTGGCTACATTTCCCCTGGAAAATCTTGTGATTTATTTGAATTTACTTTCCTTGATGCATCACCTCTATTGGAAGGGGTCCTGACCCGAATCCTAGCAGAGCAACCATCATTTACTGCCATTTCATCATTTCCTGATGATGTAATTGTTCACAAAAGTATATGGTGCTAAGCCAAAGAACTGAAGAACGAACAGCTCATGGTCACTGGAACAGATTCAAACAACATTTCTGGATATACGAGCATCCTTTGACTCAAAAGCAAATCATCACTTAACTTGACTTTTTGAAAACAAAGAGAAAGGAAAAAACAACCTTCATTTTTTACTCAGTGGTGGTTTTCTTTAAAAAGGTTCCCTTGGTTATGCTTTCCTCCTGCAAGTCACGCAATGGAGCTTGTATTTTCATGCAGCCACATTTAAGCTGAACCAACAGTCAGTGATAAAACCACATACACCACTTCGTATTTCCCCATAACTGACACTAACAGAGAGTGCTTTGCCAGTCAGAAATGATTCTACATCGGTGTGATCTTGTTTCAGCCGAACACTAGGGAAATGCCCACACATTATTTTTATCCAAAGCCAAAGGAAAATAAAAGAATTGGAAATTCAGCCAATGAATACAGTAGCGACTGACTTCACAGGGCAGCATCAGTAGTATTTTCACCCAATGTTCCCTCATTTGTTTTGCAAATTATTTTGCATATAATAAAAAGAGCTTCGCAGAAATAATGTGAAATGATAATAATAAAAAACTTTTAACTATCATTTTTTATGCTTTATTTGGCTTCATCAGATCTGAGAAAATCTAATCTAAAGAAGTCATCTTATTGAAACAGTATCAATACATTCACCTCTACAACCTATCACAAAACTCGGATTGGAAGTAAACCTGAAAGTGTTAAAGTTGGTTTGGGCCCTACCACACCTGGCCACGTAGGAGCTGTTCCCTTGCTGTGATTAGCACTGCATTAACAGCTAGAATTACAGCAAGCACAGAGAGAAGCTTTGGCAGTCATACACAAAAGGGGCACAGGGGAATTCTGACTTCACCTAGTCTGGCTTTCCTTCCCAACGCTTAATATCTTACTGTCGCGTGTACTTAATTCACTGCAGACATACTAAATGTTCACTGGCAATGATTGTGACAAACCTGGCAATCTATGCTTAAAGGTTTAACCTGATGACATAGTAAGATATGAGCTCATCCTTTTTATTAAATCAAGAACAAGACATTCTGCAGGCTTAAAAAAAAAATAAAATCAAAAGATATGGTTTAGTATAAGTTTGGGGTTCAGTGATTTTAAAATATTAAGTAGTTTCTAACACCATGATAAAATGTTCACAATGGGCAGTTAGAAATGTGAAAGCTTCCAAAATGCAGATAAGACTGAAGCAAGAAAAGCAATGGCTTTCCGACACTGACGTCAAACTGATTTGCAAAGTGTTCTTTATCTCCTATTACTGGTTGTTCCATCCACCCTTTACATCTTTTCAGTCTAGCCTTGCCTGTGTTGTCCCACACGCCTTGCTTTATGCTTTCAACCTCATTCTGGTTACCAATATGTCACTTGATCTCTTCCTGCCTGACTTTTTTTCCCCTTGCATACATACCTTGCTTTGATCTTTACTCTTGCATACATCTAAGATGTGAATTCCATGCAAAAATACCTGAGAAGCCTGTTTAGGAGTACAATATGTTCTTCTTTCTTTCTTTTTTTTTTTTTTTTCTCCCCCCTAGCCAAAACCACCAAAAACATCAATTGTGAAATCAATTTTCATCACAATTCACTCAAGGGACACACTGAGTTTCCTATTAAACTAACATTTCAGGCATTTTGAGTCAAGAGAAATATTAGATTTCAGCACTATATTTTAAAATATACAGTATAAAAATTAACACACTTGGAAAAATCCAAGATATTGTCTTCCAGAAATGAAGTGTTTTGACATTTAGTGAAATAACTCCTTTCAACTTTTCTTTCACAACTAAGTTTTACTGAAGTTGCTATGTACTTGTGGAAAGTTTCCTTTTTAGCAGAACTGTTTTCTCACGAGGACATACTCTGCTGAGACAGTCTCAAGTAGTAATAACTACACTGTAGATGCACTTCACCCGTCCTCCCCAAGCTACCTGCTCAGATTCCTAGCACTGAAGCAGCTATTACTTGTTTTTATAACTCAAAAGCCTCCAGATCTCACTGATGATCCTAAAGGCCATGCTGATAAATAAACTATCATTTAATAATTTAAATTTAAGTCCGTGAGATACGTACGAAATCGGTACAAAAGTGATGCTTTTACAGGGATGCATATTAAGAGCCAACACAAAATTAGACTGATGGACAAAACTCCAGTATTATGCACACACAGAACAATGAGCTCTCTTCCCCAAAGTAATAGCAAATGTAAAACTGGATAAAATATATTTATAATTTTCTGAAACAAAACAGTTTCATCTTCATATTTCAAAAAAAAAGGGCGGATTAAAGTTGGAACTGCTTGTACAAGCTTAAATATTAAAAACTTAAAAGTACTTAACTAGGATTGTTTTTAAAAAAACTCTAAGCAAGTTCAGCACTTCCATGTTTCTAGAAGAACAGCTTATAGACTATATGCTGTCTTCATTATGTTTTGTTGATGAATGCCACAGATACAATTCAGAAGAGAGCTAGCCATTTGCTTTAACAAAAGAATATAACAGGAGTACAATATACATGAACAAAGAGCCAGAGATACTAAGTTGCTTCCTCCATTTCTGCAAGCAGAACATTTTCCTATTTGTAGATCAACACCATCTCTTAAGCCAATAGAAAACTGCCAGTGGATAAATGTGGATAAATGGATTTATCACATCACATAAATATCACATTGTCTGCAGCGTGCTATGGTGTCTCTGAGCTCCCAAATGCCAACGTATAATAAACAGAAAACATTTTTACAGGAACTAATGACTGTCACAGCAAGAAGGATTTTACACTGGATTTTTCAAGTTCTTTTCATGCAATTGTGTACAGCAGCATTTTATATTGTTATGAAGTTAGTTAATTGGAAGAGTCATATCTCCCCTCAGCCATGATATTAAGTCACTCTCAAAATTTGTCCCTAGCTATAGAAACCAGCTTTGTAAGCTTGTTGTATGCTCCATTTTCCCACTCCTCCAAAACCCTACAGAGAGCAAAAAAACAAACCACAGTGCAACATGAAATAGCCAAAATATGACTTACAGCAGCTGTTTTTATACACCTCGTTTCTTGGCTACAATCATATCCTGAAGTCAGTGTCTTGATCTCTCTACAATGGGATTGGTTTGATAAGTTTATGACAATTTGTGCTGCTACAACTGATAGGATTTGCTCTGTACCAGTTTCTGTAGTTTCAGTACTACCAATCATCATATGCCGTTTATAAAAGCAATAGAAAAATATAACCTAGGAACTTCGGAATTTTGTTAGGTTTTGCTTCAAGTATTTTTCAGTGTCCCACAGTTTCTTCACTCCTGTTTTATATTTCCAGTTGCAACTCTACTATTATTCTAAAATTATTTTATAGCAGCACATCCTTACAGTCATCTTTTATAGCATTTGGATTGCTTCTCATCTGCCACAGACCGCACAACAGACTTTTACTCCCCTACATGCAACTAATAGTCTGGAAAGGATCTGGAAAGACGGTGGAGATTCGATATCAGCTTACACATATCTTTAACCTCAAACAGCACATGGCCTTTTTCCTGTCTTTGGACAGGGATGAAGTCAGAATCTCCGTCTCTTCTTTGGTTGGTTTTGAATGGGAACAATTTTAAGTTTTGACATGAAAGTCAAAAAGAAAAAAAAATATATATCCTTCAATGTAATAATTTGGTACTTCATTAGGAACAAACTCTTAAGATTTCTCTCTGAAAAGGGAGGAGCACTGTAGGAAAGAACTGAGGTAATGAACATTTCTGTCACTCACCTTACAAACTCAAATTCCTTCCACACATTAGATGCTGCCTTGCTCTTCTCCTCAAACACAAGTGACAGATTGTATTAGATGCATGAATTACACGAATTATATTTATGTCACCAGCAAATTAGCTGCTAAATTTAGTTTGCATGATGCTATTGACAGTTCCTTGATTTAAGAACCTTTTTACATTTTAGTCTTTTTTCCTCCACTTCTTTCCTCTTTTGTCAAGATCTCCACCGCATTTTTGGAAGCACCCAGTAAACAGTGCAAATGTATGACACAGACTTAAGTACAGCGAGATTAAGTTACTCCTAAAAGGGTAGGGAAAAGATTGCTTTTAAATGAATTCATAAACGAAGTAAATATTACATAAGCATACCAGCCAATAAATGCACCTGGCCCTGTAGATAAAAGTTTTAGCAGACTTATTTTTGTCCTTTTTTTTTTTTTTTTCTTTTTTGTATCCCTAGCAAGTGCTTCTGTTCCAAATAGAATTCAGGCAACTTTCGATATATTTAAGGAATTGTAGAGATTTGAGCTTTATGGCTGGCTCCTCAAATTGACTTTGTTTCTAGACCTCAGGAAACAATTCCTTTACTATGAAACCACTTCTACACATCACAGGTAGCCAAAAATTTACAGCATGGTTCATTCATGAGCTACAGCTGCAAAGTTCTGCCCCACTGAGTACATGCAAATCTCAGCAGGATGCATTAGCTTCAGCATAATGAGGTATGATCCAGTTTGAAGCCCCAGGTAAAAGAAAAGTTCAACAGGTACATACTCATCATCACTTATGATTAAACACCACAAATACAATAAATCTTTTTTTGGTAAAGACTTTATTATTATTATTATTCGTATAACACTTTCCAGTTCATTGTGGTTCATAAAATACTTTAAGAAGAACAAAGCCAGGAAGTCCCACTCAAAACTACAGAAAAATTGTCATCATCTCTGCCCAGTCAGATGACACGGTTAGACCTTTAGTTGTCTTTTAACTAAGTTATCAGGAAGAATACAAGCTCCCATCTGAAAGAGCAGGCAACTCCAGATGTGCTGTAATAACCAGTATGCTGAAGTCCAGAATTTTGCAGTAACACATTGTTCAAAAATACTGAGATTCAGCTCACTGCGCATCACAGCATTCTCCTGCCAAATCCTCAGATCACCTCCCCACATTAGTTGTAGAGGAATCCCCAGGAAGTTATTAGGATCTGCAAAGCTTGATGATGCCATTACATTTGTGAACTAATGGAGTTTCTATACATACAAAATTATAACCAAAAGACCACTCTGAAGATGAATAGTTTCTCCTGGGGTTCATTTTGTCAAAATTCTTAAGTATTTGGCCACAATAAATTCAAGCAATTGACAAGCAGATGTTCCATGCAGCTCTTCCCTTACATGCACAGAAATATTTATCCTTTCAGGATTGGTTTCTGAATTATTGCATAACTTTAAGGCTACTGCGATCTACAAGTTTCATGAATAAACAAATATTTTGATGTCTGGGTTGAACTCTGGCTCCAATATGAAGTAATACGTCAAGCTACTTCGTATGAGGCATAGTACAAGAAAAAAAACTGCGTATCGTTGAAAAGTTCACAGTGTTGGTGTTTCTGAGCAACAAAGGATGTTAACCGGTCATTTGATCTCTGGACGAGTTTGTGAACTATTTATGCTGCCTGTGGTTTACCCAAGTAGGGAAATTCTGTGGCACAGCTCGGCAGGAAAACACCTAAGGAATTCCCTTAGTAGAACAACCTGCCAGAACTGGAACTTTACCTACAGAATCACACAGAAGGGTTTGTGATCCAGGACTCTTCTACAAGGAAGAGCAGAAATATATTAAGAAGCAGTTAACTAGAATAAACACTGGAGGTTGAAAAGGAGGCTGTTTAAAAGCTTTTAAATGGACGTATATATATGTATGTATATATAAAAGCTCTATAGGTCCACTCAATTACAAAAGGTTGTAAAGTTGGTTCCTTAGATGTGTTTTAGCATGAAATAAGTGCGATAATGTTTTAAATCAAAATAGCCCAAGTACTGTTGTTTTGTCAATGCTTCTGCAGATATGCATTCTGTGGACTCAGTAATATTTGGTATATTCGGCTGCCTAACAAGTCACCTAGGCACCCTTTTAGCCTTTATGCTACTTTTTAATTAGGACTTCTGTCTAAACTCAGAACCAGACAACAGTTTTGTGCCTTCTTAGAAAAAGAGTGAACACGCTTTACAGCATAAATAGAAAGCCACACACTGTAGTAACATCACAAAGAATAACTGGTATCTAACCCCCACTGCGTGCACACAAGAAAGTTCCTACTAACGATATGTGTGCCTTTCAAGGTTCCGGATTTTTTTAGGGCTAGTCAGATTTTGTTTAGAAGCCAGCTCCCTAGCAGAATTAAACTATATTTGACAGAGAGCCAACTAAAATCATCAGAACAGAGGTATACATAGACTTCTTTTTAAACTCAAATTTCCAGATTGACTCTAATCTTCTTACAGTAGTGAAGGTTAAAAATAAAGCATATTTATATATCTCTTCAGAGACAGCCTCAAGTTCTCGTTCCCCATTTATGTGAACATAAATTCCAAGGGGAATCCTACCAGGGGGATGAGAAGGGAAGCTTTGAAGGCTTGGGCCCCAACACTTAATCTTAAGCACCACGAATTGCAGAAGAAAGAAAAAAAAAAAAAAAAAGAGAGAGAGAGAGAAAATATCTTTCCTTGTATGCCTACATGGTTCTCTTTAGGCAGAAACAAGCTCCTTGCAAGAAAGTGTTTCAATATGCCTAATACATTCATAAGAGACTCTTCCTCTCCCACCCCTTGCCTCCCCCCAGTTCAGCCCCTGTTACAAATTCTCATATGTTAGGATTTAAAAAGTAAGTTTTAATCCTGGCTCTGCCAATAATCTTCTGGATGACCTTGAGGAAATCGCTTAGCCTCAGTTCTTTCAGCCTCACTGTAAAGCTGGATTAATTCTTATTCACTCACAGTGGTGTAAAGTAAATGATTGTCAAGCAGTATTCTGAAGCACTACAACATGCAAAAGATAAGCAAGACATACACTAAGCTTTGCATGAACTTGGCAAAGATAAGCTTAAAACAACTGTCTATGAGGTTTGAAGGGAAGCTATCAATATTCTTATTCAAAAAGGTTTTCATCTTGCATCCCAAATGAATCCCACCTGAAACTCAGGTTTTTATTAAAAGCATTCAAGACAGTAAGCACATACTTGATTTACGTTAATAGGATAGGAAAAACACACAAGTAATTACCTTTTCCCTTATTTTTTTCTTTTCATGATGTATGGCTCTGTACTTAAGTATACATATGCTTTGCTTCAATAGCCTTGTTTCAATAACATCCAAAATCTTGTTGAAACATTGAAATGACTCCATTTTGCAAGACTTCAAAATGCAAAGCCAGACCACCATCTTATTGTGCCTGTAACATGGCTAGACACCAAGGAGTGGTGGATGGGAAAAAAAGCCTAATAATATCCATTATCCTCCATTTAAAAATTTAAATTAATTGGTTACTGGCTAGTCACACATTTGTTTTTACAAAACACTCCTAACACAGCAAAGCTGTGTTACCTAGTGTTCCCAATAATGATTTTAATTAAACTGTCAGCTTTTTGAAGCCAGAGTTATCTAAAGACTGTTCTTGCTGGTCTCTTATTACAGCTGGATTTTGTTTTCATTAGTCTCTTTCTCGTGGTGACTTTGTTCTTTGCACTCATTACAGTGAAGATTCGTATACTGAAATGACACTTTTGCAGGAAACTCCCAATTCAACCAACACAGCGTTTGTTCATTAAAGATACAAACCTGCTTATCAGGAACTTATTTCTTCTGCATAAATAAACACATAAGAACTACAATGACCTACAACACTGAAATTAAGAGTCAAACATTTGTAAGGGCTGAGAAGAACTGTTCCAAAGGATGACAGGGGTTCTTCAAATACATATACACAGAAATACTGTCCATACCTCTATAGACGTTTGCAGGAATACAACTTTTTGCAAATCTAAGGTAACTATCTTCAGACTTAGCTATTTATTTGTTTCTACAAAAGAAAAAAGTTGCAATGCATACCAGAAAAAAACAAACCCACAAAGTGTGGCTTATAGAGTTTGAGTCAAAGCCTTTGTCTTCCAGTACCTCAGCACTCAGTGAGCTGCTCATGTACTAGAGATTCCACTAGCTGGTGAACTGGCATTCATTAATATGCAACTCTTAGCAAGACTCATTCTCATTTTTGACTGCTTTTTAGTACCTATTTTCTTAATATGCTGATAGCATACCCATGGCAAGAAATGCTTAAAGTACTAAGGCATACACTTGCAATAGTTTCCTGAAGATGAAATAAAATATTAGTAAGACTGAGAATCTCAATAACCAGACATAAGAATTACATCAAAAGGTCTTGAGTAATTAACATACAGTGATGTTTCCGGATAAGCTAGTACCATCTCAGTCCCTAAAATAATCCATCTTTTATTTAAAAATTCTTTAATGTGATCTTTTCTGTACAGATCCTTGGAGCTAATTGAACAAAACTCTGAAATCTCACGCAGCTTCATACTGTTCTTGAAAAAATTCTAAGATCTCAAGCAACAGTGTCCCAAGGGAACAGAGTGAAGCCATAATCAGGATTGCTCTTCTGGCTGCAGCTGAGCTGGGTTCCAAGTTTAATGACCTGAGCAGAGCTAGCTCACTCCCTTCCTGCCAAGTGTTGCTGCCCCTTCACACCTGCTGATAGAAGGGCTTCTGTAATTGCTTTCTACTTCTGTCAAGTGACCCCGCTTCCTGCTTTTTTGTTTGTTTTTAAAAAACATCACCACCACAAGAACAACTTGCTATTAAAGGCAGATAATTTTTACTAGAATTGAAAAGCATTTAACATTGACATAAAGGACTTGAGTGTTAATTAAAATAAGTAAAGAATTTTTGAAACCTATGAAATCCACTGTGGCTTCTCGCTAAATATTCACATGCCTAAGACAAAGAAACCAGAACAACGACAATAAAAAGGATCAACTTAAAGCCTCATGAAATCTTCTGCTAAAGAAGCACTTTTCAGGAAGTGGACGTCCTGTGGGAATGAAGGCAACAGAAAAAGCAAAGCATGGCTCACGCCGAATGCAGAACAGACCCTGTAGAAAGCTCTCACGCAAGAACTCCATGAGTTTGTCTATTGGAATCTGAGAAAAATAACTCAACATATTAACCGCTGCCACCTTTTACAAAGTGCTTTGTGTGTTGCTGGCATTCTCTAATCTGTCAAAATGTGGCCTTAAATCTAAATGGGAAACCTTCAGGTGATGTGGTTAATGCGACCTTTGTTTCCTATTTAGATAAAAGCCGTTGGTCTTAGTATTTCAATTGCAAGATTCAAGACAGGCACTGTCTATACGGACATATAAAAAGTAATAGGATTACATTATTCAAGCTATTTATCCCACGTTGTACAAGCTTTTTCTGCCTTCAAAGCATAGAAACAGGAAAACAGCATATTTCCATCAGTTTCAATCCATCAGTTCAGTGGCCTCCCTCATCTCTATATCCATTCCAGAGAAAAAATGTTTCCTTTATTTTTAAAGCTTTTGCGGCACAGCTATCCATCAACGCAGAGATCAGCTTGCCTGCAGCCAGCCCAGTGCTGGCTTCTTATGAGTATCAGAAAAAGCTCAGACTTGGAGCAATAAATATGCATTTATTTCCCAGTAAAACCAATTGGCAGCACAGTTCGGTCAGTGACTAGGAGGAAACACTGAAACACGTCAGGTTGATAGATCATGATCTGACAAGTTACCTAATACCCACATGCACCAAAATCCACCAGAAAATGCAAATTCAGTCACAAACCAAACACCTAAAAATAAACAAGCATAAGGCCATCAGATCACAGGCTCACAACGGTCAGGATGTCGTACTCAGCAGCAGAGCTACTTTCAGAACGGCTTAGTTTATTCCTGCCCTATCACAACATGCTATTGTTAAAAATCAATTTAACTATGCTCATTATGATCCCATTACTACAAGGCCCTATATATTTGATTGTATAATCAGAGAAAAGTTTCTTTTCAATATATATACATATGCCTCAACAGGTCATATGGACAGAATTAATAGTGTGCTTAAATGAAGGATTAGGGTGTAAATGTGCTTGCTTTTCAGTGAAGCTACACAATAGGAGACAAAATGCCTTCCTCTAATGTGAAGACCATTTCAAAGAAAATTTGATTAGATATTTGAAGAGCTATTTTATCCATAGCTGTACTCACAGCAAGCAAGATGAATGTAATAAGCAGACAAAGCACTCCTGCAATCCAGACTAGGAAATGGAAAAGCAAAGATTTTTTTTTTTTTTTTTTTTTTCTCTCTCTCTCCGGAAGAGAACAATAAACCCAAAGAGAAGGCTGGAAAATATCTGGAAATGGCCAAAAGATTTTGGAAAATGCAGCAAGAAACATATTAGCTCCGAGAGCTGTAACACCTTGGGCAAAGCACCTTGCCTTTATATCTGTCATTCTCCTGATTTCTGTTTAGAATGGAGATCTAGAAGATATGTACTACATATTACTTGTCTGCATAATTCCTGACACGAAGACCCCCAAATGTGTTTGACTAGGCACCTGAAGAAAAATGATGCATCTTCAAAAATAAAAAGTTAGAAAAAACAAGTTGATTAAAGCAACAGAGGAAACAAGATAATATAAGAGCAGTGGAATTTGAAAATTATTATTATTATTATTATTATTTATTTTTCTTTTTAATTAAGACTACAGAAGGGCCAACAGTTACAAAATTAATGAGGTAAACTTTAATGCTTCAGGGCTGGGAAATTTAGAAATTATCCCAAATGCAAACTCCACCAATTCTGAGCCCAGCAGACAGCCACACTTCTCAAGCAGCCCTGCTGCAGGGACTGCAATAAAGGAACCACTTCACCTCTGAAGGGCAAAAAGTCAGAGGAATATTTAATATGGCATTCATAATTATCCAGACGAGGTAATGAATCTTCCGCCCTTCCTGTATTTGCTCTTATTCTGTAGAACATAATAAACAAGAGGTTGTTTTAGGTTCAAAAAGCTTACAAGCATGTGAAGGAGCAACACTGGAGGCTTCATTACTGCAGAACATCGGAGCAAGAAGGTGGTTTCTAAAGGCATCGAGTGACAGGATAATAAAAATTATTGATTTCCCTCTTCAGAAGGAAAACTGAATTCTATTTTAATAAATTAAATGACTGTGGACACAAGAATAATGCCTGTGTGAATTCTAGGCCCAGATCTATTTTGGCCTTGTGAGAACAACAATCAGAAAGCAGAAAAAGGCCAAGCTGGGCCTTAGGCCAGAGTTGTTTTTAGTTACTTATAACTTCATTGTACTTTCAGTTAACTGGCACTTCTGAAGTATTTATATTTACTGGGTATCAATGGGATAAAACCTCCAAAAAAAAAACAAAAAAAAAAAAACTAGAAATTTGTGTGTGCTATTGGTACAGGTGGCCTCTTACGTGCTGTTTGACCTCTACTTTATTTTTACTAAAAGCTATTCATTTTCCACTCAAAGCTTATCTGTGTTAAACTGCCCAAAACAATGGTGGGTTTGTAATTATCATTAGTGTCTAGAAATATTTAAAGCTGAATTTAGTACATTTTTAAATGAACATTTAAAGAAGAAGACGGCGATCATTTTACTTTATGGCACACAGTCATGCATTAATCCCTAAACAATGTCCCAGATTTCAAAACCTATGAGAAATGTATTTCTGACGTACTGTGTGTATAACTGCTTTTATGGTGCCACTCCACTGCAAGCATCATAAAACACTGAACACATAACAAATAATTCATAGCTAATAGAGGTATGCGTGGTATTTGCCAAACCGCAGGACAAACCTGCTTTTTGTCAAAGTTAGCTTGCCAAAGCACTAAAAAAAAGGTTAGAAAAAAAGGTTAAAATGTAAGCTTAAATAATTTTAATATGACTGGCTTCAAAGGTATCATACAAGGGAAACTATATTTTTCAGTTATTTGAGCTTGAAGGAAAAAAGCATGATTTTTCTTTTAGTTTTTCTCTTCGTAAGAGGTGTCCTTGGGCTTGAGTAAAAATAGCCTGTGTCAGTGGACTAGTACAATGCTCCTTTTTTTTTATCCATTAATATATTTGATGGGGCCTAGAATGGCACACATTTATGAATTGTTCTTTCCTGAATGGGATCCAGATGATCTTAACACAGTTTGGCACAGACCACTATCTAGCTCAAGCACAGCTTTCCTGGAGGCCACGTTCCATAATAACCATCCTAAGCTTCAATGAAAATTACGTACCATGGCCTACACGAAGTGAGAGAAATACTTCTGTTGCTGTTACCATGATCTGATATATGGCTAGAATGAACATCAACACTAATAAAATATTTAATAGCCTAGATTTAACTTGGCTTGCTATAGGGTACAATGAAGCTTTTGACTTGATTAAATATTCCACTTGAGTGTGGGATGCAGGTTTAGCATTGTTTAATTCTTCCCCAGAGCACCATGCCAGGTTTTCACATAATTAAGTGGGTACACTCCAGACTGTTTACAATTGGGTCCCTGACGAGACTACTGCCTGAAAACTTTATGTTCTTTTCATAACTACATATAGGCTATTAAGTTCTTTAATATTTCCTTTGTAGGGGCTGTTTCAGAAAGAGTTTTAAGTAATTTATCATTAAAGAAGCCAAATAGATGCCACCACCACCTCTCTCCCCTGCTTTTTTTTGTTGTTGTTGTTGTTATTTTTTTTCTAATTTCTTCTCTGCCATGGGTTTATGACTCTTACTTACACAAGTAATTAAGAAAAAGCTGAAACAGAACTAGCTTAATTTGAGGCATAGAAATGAGCCCTTTTACAGCATATTAATCTGTGGAATAATTACAAAGCAAAGAAGAAACCTTTAGTTCGTTTGAAAAGAATGACTGTCAAAGCTTCCGGAAGAGAACTATGCTTGATACATTAAAAATATTAAATTTGAAACACTGTCATCAGAATCAACTGCTATTGCACAGAAATACTCTAATAGCATATGAAATCATTCTCTCAATATATATATATTTTGTACAAATTTAATAAGACAGAACAGTTCCTTTATTCAGAGGTATTTGTGCTTTCAGTCCGCTATCCCGTCACATATTGTTAGGATGCAAGTATTTATATTAACAACAAAACATCAAATTGGAAGGGGACTTCCAATAAGAAACACCCGTTCAAGGTAAGTACAGCAGTAGACAAGGTAGGAAGCTTGTATACAGAGCAAGTCCTAGAGTTTTAAAAAAGATACTACTACCTACATTGTCCTTGTACAATGGCACGCAACCCAACATTAAGTGAATTTGTGTGTTCTTACAAACCTTAGAGTCCACAAAATATACAGTAACCACAGAATAAATGGCACTTCAAGTTGCAGGTGATGAAGTCACAGTCAAAGAACGCAAAGCAAAATTTAAAAAATGCTCCCAATAAGCAGTAAGAAGATATCCATGAAAGAAACAACACTGATCCTTTTCTTCTCATTTCACATAATTACCTTGAATGCCACGTCCAAAGATCATTAGCAATCCCGGAGATAAACTGCTTGCTAACATGGATCCTATCCATGTTCTGATCCCATCCAGGTATCATGTAGGTGACAAATACAGTTTTTCCTCTTAAGGCCCATCTACAGTGTAGACATTTGCTTATTAAATATTTTGAAAATAAAGTACAATTATATTAATTATAAAAATAACATACAATTGATAATCTGAAGTTTAATCCTTTTTTATTTCCCTGAATATTATACGAAGCATTACACATCACTTTAACAAAAAAAAAAAAAAACACCTCTGTACTAACCTTTGTTAATCCATATATATATATACACATATATATACACAGACGCCTCGATTATCTGTGCAAATACCCAACTCTTTTGAATACATGGTATTACCGTGAATTCATTATGCATGCATTCAGCATTAACTCATGTTCTGTTTCACGCACACGACGGTGCACATCTTTGCACCAAATCCTGGCTTTGGCTCTGCAGTAATGGTGCAGAAGAGTTATCAGCCCCAATCTCCACCCACTGTAAAAAGGGAGACCAGACACACATCCTTAGTACAGCACTCAATTACAAGGGCAGAAATACAGTGGCATATCAAGAGACACAAAAATGCAATTTCCTCCTAAGAGGAGCATTCTCTCCCAAATCCTTTCAATTTCTAATTTTGTTATGCTTTAAATTGAGGTTGTGGCCTTGACTCTTTTTTTTTCCTATCCTTCAGAGATTTCACCAGCCACCGCAGTATTTGCAAAAACCATCTGCAGCATCAGACAAGTCTCCCTAAGATTCCTCTCCCTCTTGTATAACTATATTTACCATCACGTTAAATGAAATACACCTCCGCACAGCACACGTTTTCATGCTCCAGTTTGTGGGTAATTTCTTTGGGGTCAGTAATCAATAAAAGTTTAAATGAAAACTATGAACTAGACCCAGCTGCATTTAGATCCCTAAGTAATGGCATAACAGTATTTTCACATGCATTAGTATAAAATTCAGAAAACACCCCTCTCTCCTAAACTTGGGCACAGACATTTACATTTCAGTCTCTGCTCGCAAATCTCATGGGTACACATGAATTACATCAGCTGCATGCAGTGATGCTCAAAATTTCAGGTCTAGGAACAAGGACTACATCACAGCCAAAATTTAATTCTGAAGGAGCTCTCTGCATTGAGTATGTATTACATCAGAGCCTTAGCCCTTGGACTGATTGACATAGATGTGTCTGTTTTTCACTTTTTCTTCTTTAATGACAGCACAATGAGCAGTTTCATTTGACATTCAAGTGTTTGCTGGTGTGAGATACTTGCTCAAGTTTACAGTTTCAAAATCGCTTCATTATTCAACACGTTCATCATTCACTTGAAGGCATTCTCATGTTTCCAAACCACCACCTTGCCTTACATTGCAGCATGACTGAATGCAAGACTGCACCTAAATCTCATCCACTGTAAAACAGAGGGTGCAGATCTTTAGTTCTGGCAATTGTACAGCACAAAGGGTAACAGGGATAGGCCACTGACACCTGCCATTTCTGAACTACTGCGGTGGGCTTCTATGGGAGCGAAAAATCAGCTGGAGCCTGATAAGAAAATGATGTGCAACTCTGTGAAGTAAGGACACTAAAACACTTTTAATCTCCAAGATACCTTGTATTAGTACATAGAATAGAATACAATCCATTCTTGGCAGGGAAAAACAATGTACTAAGTAAGAAAGATTTCAATGTCTAGCAACAACCACCTCAGTGCCTGCTGGGCATGGCTTACGGTGCTGTACCTCCAGCGCTGCTCAAGTTGAGCAGCAATCACCAGCTTCTTGACATGGCCTCCTACGGAGCTTAGCGAAATCCCCTTCCACTGTCTATGAGACACAACATTGACCTGCTGCCCTGTAATCTGAAGGCATAAGGGGAGTACATGCTAGCTAGTTCGGCTGGGTGGTTGTGACTACAGGCACCAAGATTCCTCCACTGTCAGTTAGGCGATAGGAAGGCATTTAGTCCCGTTCTGGAAACCCAGTGAGACGAGCAGAAGAACAGGAGCTAATCGATATCTATGTCCTGCTCACCAGTGATAGCTCCTTTGCGTACACCGCTTAAAAGGCCAGATTACGTCTGACAAGACTTTGTTGTTGTTGTTCATTCTACAGTTGTAGCAAGAAGAGACCACATAAGTTTTCATTTGATTATAACAGCCAGCCTGCACTCATCCCGGCAGCATTAAATACCAATTGTAGAAGAAGCAAAATTTACAGGGTAAATAACTATGTTGCATCCTGAATTGCTCCTCATATGATCGAGTAAATCCTTTAACTGAGCAAATGCCTGAAGCAGAATTGGACGGGGATGGAAAAAAAAACAGAAATCGCTCTAATCAGAGAGAGGGAGGGAGAGAGATTGGTCATCCAAGGCAATGCCAAAGTCACTCATGGGCAATGCAATACTTTGCACATAATGCAGTTACAAGAAATCAGGCCTCTACTACAGTAAGCATGCTTTGACTGTCAGCGCTTTGGGTCATGTTTTGCTCTAAGCTCCGCAGAGCTCACTCCGGCTCATTGGGCTGAATGGAGCCATCCATCCAGTCTTTTATGATGAAGAATTAAAAGAAGAAAGCAATGAAAGCTAGAAAATTCACATATTCTAAACTGCTTCACAAACTAAGTTAGAGGACAGGTGAGTTTACCTCAACATCTAAAACCATCTCACGACAGATGAAAAGTTGTGTGTCTTCCCACCAAGAGTACCGAATATTTCATTACATTTCCCATCCAGCTGCTGTGACTGAACACGTGAATAAAATACAAAGTAGTTTCCATATTCGAGACTTGCAGCTTCTCCTTCTTTATACCTTCAAGTTCAAGGAACTGAACAAATTGGGTAAATACTAACAGAAGTACTATCTAAAAATTGAATCATGAACTAAGATTTCTCAAAAGTCAGGAAAAGACAAAAAAAGAAAAAGAAAAAATGGCAATTTGCAAGAGGGCAGGGGGGAAGGAACTTTGTTTAACATATACAAAGTCTTGTATTTTTTATGCTAAAACAGAAGTTAGTTATCAATAGAAGATGGAGTTTTGTTGCTGTTTCTCATCAATCCAGAAGAAATGGGAGGAAAGAGTCAGTTTGAAGTCTGTACGTGCCAATTCCAGGCTAATTGCAAGGACTGGAGTAACAAGGATGAAGTATATACACAAACTCATTTGCTAGATTCCATTTTTATTTGCTATCAAATTCTGTAAGAGGACAATCAAGCATCAAACAATAAAGTAAATAAATGTTCATCTGTAAATTAGTAACTTCCAACACTGTAGTTAATCCCCATGACTGAAAATAAAAATATCACATTTGTTTTTAACTATAGACTGAAATCTTAAAGCCTTCTTAGAATCAAGAACATAGAACTTTTTTTTTTTTTTTTAAAGTAAAATTTGAGTGTGAGAAATGTACTCATCCTGACAGTAATAAATATTCTTAAAGTTTGTAGAACTAGCAAGACCTTTTTTTTTTTTTTTTTTTTTTTAAATAATGAAAGCTCTGATTTTTCAGGAACTTAAAAAAAAAAAAAAAAATCCTTAACTTCTAAACCATTATTTCAGAAAACTGCTCAAAACAGCAAGATTAATCACTTGAAACAAATATTACAATGATCTGATCTTAAAGACAGACACCTATCCTGAACAGTAATTCATTTTGTTACCTAGAGAACTACTATCTGCAGGCAAATTAAACAAGTATTTGAAGATCTGAAGAGCCAGGAATAAAAACACTGAACCCAGTCAGCCTTCCAATGAAGCTCTAACAAAATTGTTCAGTTGAGAGCAAAGAATTTAATCTATTGCCTCTGTATATAAGCCTCATGTTTAAAGCCAAAAAATTCTATAAAACAATATCATATTTATCTAAAATTAAGATTAAAGCTAAACACCAGCTACAGCTCTGGCAATTGAACATTGCTATCTAATTTTAAACAGAGAGCTCTGGGAGTTGTAACAAAACAACCCTCAGAATTGCCATATAGAATTGCCTATCTGGAGGGCCTAAATAATTGAAGGCCAACTAAGAAAGCTGAAAAGATCCTGCTTTTTACTAAGTAACTAGAGCAGCATTTTTTTTTCCAATTATACTTCCTGAGATTTATGATATCTTCAGAACACGATATTCTCTTATTTAAAGTCATTTTACAAACTCTTTCCAAAGCCATTACCAAACTCATTTAGAGCTCGCAACGCAGCTTGCCACTGTGTTATGACACTGTAAGCACTGCTACCTCACCAACCTTGAAAGAAAAAACAGGGGAAGAGGCCTTTTATCATCCCTCAGCTTTTTTCTTGATATCAAACTGAAAAAGGCTGTTTTTCAATAAAATAAATAGTTTGATGTTTTTAATATGTTCTGGTAGGTACTTTAAAAAAAAAAACTTAATTTGAGAGCTCTGCTTAGAAAAAGAAATTGTGTATATGCCTGATGATTACACGTAAGAATAGAAGTCATGATACCCTTATGGCAGCTGTGGAGCAACACTGCTTTATAAATCTCTCTAGGATGAACAGTTATAAACACAGGCTTTATTAGAAATACCTCTTTCCATCTTCTTTCCTTTGAAGTTAATGGAAGTTCTGCTATTCTTTTTAATAGTAGCACAGCTTTTTCCTCATTTAAGATTCCCATTTTACATATACTTGCACGCATATAAGTGCAAACACTAAAACCCACAGGACTGTATTCACATCCAACGTAAATCAGTCTGTCTTAATTACAGAAGAATTACTGAGCAGAGAATCCAGGCTATCTTCTTTATTTTTACTTAACATTTGAACTGATTAAAAAGAGGGAAAAAAAATCATCAATCAGATTCTTACCATCTTTTTTAATGCTTCTCATTTTGCTTGGAGACAAAAGTTACAATTACTAAAGTATAATTAGTTTCTTTCAATCTCCAGTTTTCTGATAATAATATATATATTTCAACAAATCCAAGAAAATACTTCAATTTTTAAGACTATCTTGAATTAATTTCCAAGTATCCCGAGTTTAGCAAAGTCTTTGTTATTTCAAGGAAGGCAAGTTCTTGAAGCAGCAGGGGTCGGCCGCTGCCTACAGGCCAAGGAGCTATGGCCAGTAGGAGCCCCGCCACATGAGTGGGGTGAGTGAGGCAGGCCTTGCTAGCAGCTTCCTTCAACTAAGAGGCCAGATCAATGTGTAAATCCAACATGTAAAGTCAAGCCAGGGCGTGAGTCAGAATCAGACCTAACAATAGCAACTAGAGTAAGACACAGAATGGTAACCGTTAGGTAGGCCCATGGCGGCAGTCTGAAGGCAGGCCAGGAAGTGGGGATACAGATAAGAATCAGTAAGGCCTGCGGCCAGGCACAGGCAGGGCACTGCCTGAGCTGGAAACCCATGCTTGTACTACTTAGTTCAGAAAAGGTCTGAAACACTCCAGGCTGAGTCAAAATGGGGCTCTGAGGCCCATGGCAGGGTGTGAGAGGAGACCCCAGGTGAAGCTGCTCAGGCCCCTTAATCTCCATTAGCGCCCTCAGGTCCTGACAGGAAGAGACCTATTTTCATTTTTGAAGCAGCAGCTGACAACGATAATAATTTTCCCGAGGGGACAAAAGAAGTAATAGATTTCAAAAGAAATCTATTACCTCACAAAGCCTTATATCTTACATCACACTGTATTTTCTTGCAGATCAACTCCATAGCTAGTTTTTAACTGCCTGTAGGTTATACAAGAGAAGTATGTTATTTCAAGAATAACCAAGGCCAATCTGAGACGGTTGCCAAAATGGATTTCTGTGTAGGATTTGTACAAGCCAGAAATACTGGACTAGATCCTAAGAAATGCTGTTTCTTGGGAGGTTGTAAGGAAGCCTTCAACTTATACCTCCACCCTCCCTTTATTAACACTTCTGTCTTGAGCTTCCTTAAGTTTCTAGGAACCACTGAATCACACAGAAACTGAATTGGTGTGTAAGGCTTCCTATATTTTTGTAAATACCTTAATGTTTTGCTTTTATTTATTTTACTCATAGATACACAAGTGTCCTGAGACACTAAGGAGTCACATCTTCCTGTAGTTACCTCTGCATGCAAGTCTTTAGGTTTTCTGGCTGATGAGGCAGAAGTAGCCATTTTGTAATACCGTTTTCAGAAGATGATGTGCACTACCAAGAACAATCTGAAAGACTAACTAGGAACAAGCAGTCTTCTGGCACAAATTTTAGGCTTACATTAACCAAATCTGCATCATGGCTTGTAAAGAGGTTTATTATATGATCATGTATCTGACAAACAAATAGAGCAGTTTAAAGAGAACTATCAAGCATAAAGAAGAATATGTTCAATTTCTAGCCACCGTAATGTAAAAATAAAATAAAATAAAATAATAAAATAAAAAATCTTTCCACCTCTCATTATGGAGCATTGATGAATAATGGTTTATTTTATTTTTCAAATGGGAAAAGTTGTGCCCAGATAATGGGTACCCATTTAAAGCTGCAGCATCAATGTTTCTAAACAGTGCTCATAAAAATATAATCATGTTAATTGGTGAAAGTCTCAGGATTCCTCTCTCTTGGAAAATATTAGTGTGTGAATCTGACATAGACAGAAGCCATCTTTGACAGCCTGTTTCATTTAGAGGAGAAACAGAACAAGTAACCAGCCAAGTTTTGAGTGTTTTTACTTTTACTGAAAATAAAGTTATAAAGTTGTTAAGGGAATTTCTGAAATGTAAGTCATTGCCTCTGGATTTTTTTAAAAAAGTATTTTTCATATATTGTAATCCTTCTGAGTCATATTTCCCTCCCTTAAGGGTTTCTAAGGTTATCTTATGACCCTCAGTTTCCCAGTGCTACACTGCTGACATCGCTTAACTTTTTTTTTTTTTTTTTTTTTTTTTTTCCCTTGGGAGCTCTAGAATATTATTCTAGAATTTTTTAATGATATTTCACGCGAATAGTGGTGCTGTTTTTATGTCTCTCTGTTCACTGGTAGAGAGGGCTTGATACTGTTTTCAATTCTTACTTCAGCTGTGGAGAATCAAGAATCCTTATGTTTCCCAAAGTGGGGACAATTGCTGCTCACTCCTAATCTCGCTGACAACAATCTGACCTACATGTTTTTCTTGGTTTAATGCGCATGTCAGAGTAATAAGGATAGAGCATATGGAATGTCAGAAACAAATACATCTTTGTAAAACTGGATGTATAAAATCCATATGCAGCGTGTATACATTTAACTTTGTTCATGAAGTGTCCTGTCACACTCCTCCCAAAGAGGACTTTTGGGTTTACCACTGGAGGCTTTTTTACAGGTTCCAGAGGGCACACTGCTTTCAGGACTACATCCTGAAAAAACAAAACTGAATTTGCGCAATCTCATGCACTTATTTAAGACTGAAAATATGTCATCAGGCCTGGCCCAGATTTCCTGGGACTGCGAAATAACCTCTGTACCCACATTGCTCAGCCACTCAAGCTGGTAGCCTTCCAGGAGCCCAAACAGGTTAACTCCCTTAAGACCAGGTAGACATGCTGTTTTAGATATTGCCAGTCTTAAATCAGCATTATCCGTGTTGCCAAAGTTTTGTTGTCAGGGCCTTTGGTTCACCATGGAGTTTGGCCTAAAGCACAATTAGCTCATGCACTAGGTATGGAGGAGCTGTGAGTGAAACAGCAGCGTGTACATGGAAAATGGGAGCAACAGGTGAAAAAAGAACAGGAACCGTTGGGCTGTACATTGAAGGCTAGAATCGTAGAATCCTAGAATGGCTTCGGTTGGAACGGACCTCAAAGATCCTCTCAACTCCAACCCCTGCCATAGGCAGGGACGCCACCCACTGGATCAGGTCGGCCAAGGCCCTGTCCAGCCTGGCCTTGGATGGGGAAGGGATGGGGCAGCCACATCCTCTGGGCAACCTGTAACAGTGCCTCACCACCCTTTCACTGAAGAAAGGAGGGAGAGAAATGTTTTCTACGATATGAAGGCGAGCCACGGAACACCCCTAAAAGAGGAACACCGCTCGCCTGCGCGCCACTCTCAAAATGGCGGCTGCAGCCCCCTCCACCCCCTTCCACACTCTCCTGCCCTTCTCCTTCTCGTCTCCGATTGGCGGGGCCTGCGACGCCAGCCAATCAGCGCGCCCGACGCAGCTCCGTGGGCGGTGCCGCGGCCTGGCCCCGCGGCGGCCGTGCGGGGAGCGGCGATGCGCGGACTGCGGCGCCAGCTAAGCCGCCTCGGGCCCCGCCTCGGCCCCTGGGCGGTGCCGCGGAGCCTCCGTGGGGTTTTGAGGGCGGCCGGGCCGTGGCGGGGCCAGTCCTCGGCAGGCTCCGTTTCCGAGCGTGGCGGTGCAAGCATGGAGGAGGTGCTGCGCCGCTCCGTGCCCCTGCTGCCGCCCTACGAGACCAAGGAGAAGGCGCCGCCTCCGGCCGAGCGGCGCAGCGCGGAGTTCGTGCTGTACTACCGCGGCCTGGAGGCCGGGTCGCCCAGGGCCGAGCTGCTCGGCTGCCTGGCCCGCGACTTCGGCGCCGATCACGGCCGGGTGGCGGAGTTCAGTGCCAAGGTGCTGCAGGCTCGGGAGCAGGAGAGGGAGCAGGGGGCCCTGCTGCAGGCCGAGGACCGGCTCCGCTATTACCTGACCCCCCGCTACCGGGCGCTCTTCCAGCACCTGGGGCGCCTCGAGGGCGGGCTACGCTTCCTGGTGGAGCTGAGGGGCGACCTGGTGGAGGGGCTGGCGGCAAAGGCGGTGGATGGGCCTCACGTCAAGGTGAGGGCTGGGCCTGGGGTCCCCAAAATGAGTCGGGGGAGGCTTGAGGGGATGTGGTGTGGGGCGTCCTGTGATCCCAATTCACTGTGTAACAAAGCAAAGCTGCTTCCCGTAGGCCGTGGCACCAGCAGGAACTGACTTTGCTCACACAGCTCAGCCTGGAAGGAAGGGAGCGGCTGGTGGTGTGAAGTAATGGCCTCTCCAGTGGGAATCTGGCTGTGAGCTACTGTGGGCTAGCATTAGGGCACTGGAGCAAGGGCCACACTGCCCCAGTGTGACACAGTGTGGCTGATGTTAAAACTGCCAGGCAGTGTCATGGTGCACCAGACATTTACCGCAGAAGTGATGGGACTTCTGAGCCTGGTATAGGGCCGCAAGTGACATAGCAGCAGTGCCGTGCTAATGGTGAAGAATATCAACGGGAGAAAGAAGTTTTGTCACGGTCGGTTCAGTACTGTGTAGAAAACGAGTGAGGTGGAACATCTACCGTGATGATATAATGCAGCGAGGTGTCGTGAGCATGGAAGAAGGAACAGTGTAGCAGCCAGCAGCGACAGGACTTTGTGAAGGCAATGAAGGTTCTTTCTGGAAGAACGACAATGAGTTGGCCACGTGTACTTGCTAAAATTTGTCTATGTTTAGATCCAAGTTAAGTTTGACAACAATAGGATGTTTTTGATGTCAGTGGTGAGTTCCTAATTTTGCTGGAAAAAGAGGTATGAATGAAACGTGATTAACACGTGACTGAAGTAGTAACAGAATTGGTAAGATTCAGCATCCAGTTGGATCAGCCTGGTAAAACCAGGCTGAATTTGCAGAATTAGCAAAATAGAAATGTGTATAACATATGAACGCCTGTGCAGCAAATAATACGTTACGTCAGAAACACGCTAAACCCATTGCAAAGTAGGAGAATAGCGTCTGCAAAACTGAAGCTTCAATAAAAGGGTTCTTCTCAAAGCATTTTTGAAAGGTTTGGTGGTGTCATATGACTGCGCTTGCAGTTTTTTTTTGCACTTGTTGGTAAGATTTACTTTTCAAATGTAATACAGGCTAAAGTGAGAGGTGGTGGTAAGGAACGCATAGCCAGGAAAGCTTAAGCTAGAACTGGTTTGCCTTGTTCTCTTTGTTTGTGACCGTTTTGGCTCTGATAATTTACTCCAGATAATGCTTCTTTTCAGTTTGGAGTTTCATTTATGTTAGTCTAATCTGTTTTCCGCGACAACCCAGATGTTAAGCTATGTGTTTCTCTGCTCTTCTTGCTGGGTTGTCTGGGAAGAGTTAGGCCTTCCTTCTGAATCAAATGTCTCGCTCGGCCTTTAAAATCTATTTGCTTCTATTGCAAGCAACCATTGGAATAACTAGAGGCTATTAAGGGAGTATCCAGCCCACGGGAAGTTTTGACTGTCACTGCAATGGAGCTGGTTACTAGCAGGTGGTCAGCTCAAGTGGGTTATCAAGAGGTTGTGTGAAGGCGTGAGTATTTATTTGGACAACTCAAGACATAGGTGTGAGTTACAGCATTACCCGTTCTGAGGTTAAATGTCAAGAACAGAGAAACCAATACGGCACAATATTCAGGCTATTGATTTTTGAAGTGGGGATTGTTGCTGTTTTTTTTTTTTTTTTATTTAACAAAGGATTTAAGTCTTGAGTAGAGAAGGATTCTCATGATACAAGATGTATCTTGTGATCTTTTAGTTTTAGTGGACAGTTCTAGAGTGGCTCTTGACTGGATTCCCTAACTACAAGAAAGAGATGAGAAAAAAAGATAGAGAAGCTCAGGAATTGAGGATGGATAGTAAATCCTTCAGTATCATCGTTACATATGATGAACTTTTGTCAATCTAAATTTCTTAAAATATATTTTTAGACGAAGAAGATGCAAAATACCTGATGATTGTTTCTCCATTAATGTCATTGTTCTTGAATCATTAACACAATAGATGAAGCTCTGCAAACCGCTGCAGTGCTGTCTTTTAGTTACTCCCGAGTATAGACACCTTCATAAAGCTTTCAGCTGTCTATTTCATAAATCACTTTTTACCTTAAACATCAACGAAACTTAAGTGAAGAAATACGTTTGCTTAACTCACTGTGATTTTATGTACTGTGTGATATGTGCATCGCTCCTCTGCTCTCCAAATTGTGTCTCATTATTAGAGTTGTGAAAGGCTCAGAGCACGGAGGTCACTGAACTGTATTAGCAGTGTCCATAAAATCAGAAGTCATAGAAAAAATCTGTGTCTTACATGTCAGGATCCAGTGTAAGGCAAATCGGGTTAGAAGGGCTCATTTATAAGAAACTGAGAAGAATGGTGACTGCCTTACGGGAAGAACTTCATAGATCCTTGACATAAACTCTGAACAATGCGTTGGAAATGCTTAAAGTGGCAGGCTGCGCAAAGAAAAGGTATGTGCTATAAGCAAGGTTCGGGTCATATTTAAGTTCATTATTATACGGCAAAACCATCACCTAGAGCAAGATGGAAAAAATTATTGGTACTTCCAGTGACAAGTTGTTGACATAGTCAGTGTCTTCCTGTGGATGTTTAAAAGGTGATGAGTTGTTGATAATCAGATGGCAAAAAATAGCAGTAAACTGATTTTTTTAAAGCTGTGCAGCCTCTTTTTTAAGGAGTCCACCGAAAATACATAGAAGATGTATTGAAAAGAAAAAAAAAATCATAAAATGTCCCAGAGGTGGGTTTTCTTTTCTGTTAAACACATGGCTCCATTGTTACTATCATAGGCCTTATGGATAATGTTTCAATGACAATTTCCAAAAAGCAGTAGTGTCAGAAGGCATTCTTTGAAAAGTTAAATTACAGTGTAGCTGGGCACAATTCTTTTTCATGATGCTGTTTGGAATTTTTCCCTTTCTCTCTCCTGATCTTTTTATGTGTTAACCTGCCTTCCACCAAAGGCTGTGCACCTTTTCAGGTATCTTGATACATGAGTTAATTTTCTGATGACTTCCCCTTAGAACACTCAGCATGAAACTTGTTGAAACCCTCTTGTATGAGTGTAGCGCTCCCTATTTCAGTGCAGAACGCTCCCAGCTACGTTACTTCTTTTTCTGTCCCGGCTCTTTCCTACCGGGAGGTGTTTTTTATGTTTTGCCTGCTTTCTCAGTTTTGGCATTTGAAATATAGACTCTGGTGAAGAATTCATAACGTTAATCTTGGTAGCAAACAATGATCTATTGCATTTAGAGTTTTCTTCATCTTTCTATATGATTTAGGAAAAAGTCAGTTGAAAATTCAAGTTGCTGGTAAGAAATAATGGAAAAAGAATTTTTATAAATAAGCCTGGTTCCATAATTAAGCAGTAGTTAAGGCGTATATGCAATACTGTGGTTCTCATATTTGTCTACTAGAAAACAGGAAGAAGCTCATAGTTGTTTTGATATTTTTTTTCCCCCCCTCATAGGAGCCACTCATACATAATGAGGATCTAAAGTTACATATTTTCTTGAATTACTATTTTTCTTAAGTGTCTCAAAGGTTTGAATGCTACATATAATCAGGGAAAATGGTTTAAAATATTTGTGGAGAAATTGTACTTTTGAGGAGATTTTTTTGGTACCTAGGCTGAACATGACTATCTGGGGAGAGGAGATATTTCTGGACGTACCTACGTATGTCCACAGGAGGATGTATTTCTATGTATGTATTTCACACAATTGTATTGACTTGAAGTAACTGTAGTCTCCTTGACAAGGGCACCAGTGTTCACTCCAAATATTGAAGCAGTCAGTTTCTTTTAAAGATCTGAGCAGCCCTTATCTAGAGAAACAACCAAAAGTTAAAAGTTTTTCCTTGAAAAAAAGAAAGTGTTTGGTATTTACCTATCAAAAGGCATCTTTAGCTGTTCAGTTACTGTAGATTTCGTTTAAATTCTAACATACATAAAAGTAAACTTGCAGCAAGAGTTTTATAACTTGTGTGTTTGTATCTGCATTGAAAACGAAATCTGGAAATAAAATTAAATGGATCTTCATGATGCTGGAGGGAAACTATAGAATGCTTTATATATATATATTTTTTTGGTTTTGCCCAGTCCAAGATATTTCTTAGGTGGTCTTAGTTCTTACTTCGTGTTTTGAAAGGCCTATTTAAACAAGGATTACCCACTACTGTGGTGTGAATATTAAACACTATTTCCTCAAAGCGTGTCAGTGCAAAAACAGCTCAGACTGGCTTTTATACCAGCGTACCTTGGACCTAAAGCAGCTCAATCATATGTTCTGCATCTTGGAAAGCAACTTCCAGTTCAGCTGGGCAACTTTATGTCCATCATATGGAGCGCCCTTGCTAAACCTGTACCCACTTCAAAGCAGCAAAATGCATCAGATTCCGGCCTTTTCCACTTGTACCGGTCTCCCCATAGTATAACTGGCCTCCTTCCAAGCCACTCGTTGCCATCTGAGCCGTGGTAGTGCCAGTAGACGGGAGCAGTGTGCTCAAAATGAGTGGTGGGAGCGCAGCCATAAGCAGCTTTCCCTCCTAGCTGCTTGCCTGCAGCTGGAAGTGCTGCTGCTTCTCCAAAAAGCAGATGGATGCTGGGAGAGCCACAGGAATCTGATGGTTTGACCCCAGCTCTTACAACTGTAGTTAACTTTTTCTGGCTTATGTTGTACCCTGGCCAAAAAAAAACCAACCAAAAGTCACCAACAATCCTGAAATATGTGGAGGTGGTCACTACACCAAGGGGTATTTGACCAATGTGATTTACGGTTATTTTTGAAAGTCTTCAAAGCTTTCAAAAGAAAAGCAAGAACGGTTTTTTTATTATTATTATTATTACTATTATTTAATTAATCTATTAGCATATATTGCCTTGTGATACAAGCACAGGTGGAAGTATAGCTTGACAGAAGACTTTTGGCACATCATGCTAGTCTATTTTACAACTTAAAGACAACTCTATTGAGCAAGACCAACAAAGAATTAATTTATTAAGTTAGTTTCAGGTAAGCCTACAGTTCTGCCCAGGCTGCTGGTAAGGTGGTGCTGGTATCACACTGTGTCCTGTATGCGAAGCAAAAATAAGAAAGAAAAATAAGCTTTAGAATCTCTATAAGGAATATTCATGCTGTGTTGAGTTCAAGAATACTTTCTAAACTCACATAAAGAATTTTAGACAGAAAGTCTTTAATAATGTAGGCAGGAGGAAATTAGTACAGAATATAAAATTCATTATTATGATGAATGCTTTTGAAAGTATTTGGTATTAGAGTTGGCTTTAATTCAGTATCACACTGTGTCAAGTCTGTTGTGATTTTTGATTCTGTAGTCTTAATGCTGTTCCTTTTGCTTTTCTTCCTCAAAAATTTTCACGTTTATATAGACGTTAAAAGAAAAATTCTGTAAAACCCATGGTTTTAGGTACATAGTGGTCAGCGGTATGCAGTTTTCTGTTTCATTATCCTGAGTGGGTGGGCATGTGCAGCTGCAGTGCTGTTGGATCTAGCGCAGTAATCTTCCTACGGCATGAACTCCTTGAAAGAGATTCAGAGGTAGAAATACTTCTTGAATTTAAAATCCTTATTTTAATCAATTTTCCTAAGACTTGTTTCATGATATTTAAATTAATGCATCTGAGCACCTGTGCAACTGCTGCTTTATCCTCAAGACTACTAAAACGCTAGCATTTATTGCCTTTTATCTACGTTGTTTTGCGTTATCTTCCATTTTCCTGTCTGCAGTTTACTACTGATGGTAAATTCATTCTGTCTGTAAACAGTCATTGTGTTAGTCCTGTGTGAGAAAAGCTGAGCTGTTAGGCCTTTCATCAAGTAGATGCATTGTTTTCCTCGAACTTCCCAAGGCTGTAGTTTGAAGTAATTAAGGTTGTTTTTACTTGTATTTGTATGCTATACCTAGCTTACTTAGCAAATATGTCCATCCTTCTTTGTGCAGGAAATGAGTGGTGTTCTGAAGAACATGCTTTCAGAGTGGTTTTCAACAGGATTCCTAAATCTGGAACGGGTCACGTGGCAATCACCTTGTGAAGTGCTCCAGAAAATTAGCGAGTAAGTGCTAAAAATTCCAAAGACTCATGAGTGAAGTGGTGATGAAACACATCTAACTGTAGAGATCCACTATTTTCAAGATAACTGCTTCTTCAATACTTTGCCATAGGCAAAGTATAATTGAGGAGTAGTTGCATTTAATGCACTTATGAGCACACTTACAAAGATTGAATTAAACAGTGAAGGGGGACTGTTGTCCCACACTGTGATCTTTCAGCCTACATGCTGCATGTGTAGACAGCTCTTTTCTGGTAAATGAATTTCCTTTCATCCTTCTCAGTTACTCTCTCTACCACGCTCCCAGAGTTGGTTCCCTGGTTGGAACTGGTGAGGTGTGCAGAACTGGTTGTAAACTCTACGTGAAGAGAGCACCTGTTTTTTGTTTTGTTTTTTTCTTTAACAAGCATTCACACAGAATAACTGAATTGTAGGGGTTGGAAAGGACCTCCAGATCATTGGGTCCAACCCCCCTGCCAAGGCAGACCTACAGCGTTTATCCTTAACCTTCTGTCTAATACTCAAAATTGTAGCGATGAAGTTGGAGATGATTGAATGAAAGTTATATCGTATGACATTTCATCATATTAAAATCTTAAAAAAAAATAAAAATCTCTAAAGAGATTTCTGGAAGTATGTGACTTAAATGTTGATAAGGCAAACAAAATAGGTCTTATACAAGCTGATTTTTCCATATAAAAGGAATTGGTAATATGTCACTTAATCTTCAGGGTATTTTGGCAAACGTACTAGACTTTCAAATACAGTAGAGAAAAGAATGTTTTGAGTGATTGTTTGAAGGTGTGGCTGTGGGAGTGCTAGTAGAAAATTAATTTCATCTAGGTATATATATTGTTTGTCAAGATCTATTAAAGCATTTGGCTAGCTTACTAAAACCTATTGAAGTAAAAGATGTTGCATTCTTGTATCTGCCCAGTACACTACATAAATCTTCAAAATAACAATTTACAAAACACCCTGCAGTAATATCTGAGTACTTCTAAAAGCAAGTGACACTATATGGGTGGTGTATTAGTGGCAAATACTTTTTAGAATAGGTTGAAGTAGAAGAGCAGAAATGCTCTAAGATAAGCATCAAGCTGAACTTCTAAAGTTGTATACTAGACAATATTATTACTGGAAATCATTTTCTAACTCTTTAGGTGAAAATTTTGAAGTATCCTACAAGGATGATCATCTCTGTAGTTTGGGAAAGCTAATTCCTTAGAAGTGTGTTCACACTCATTCAATGACTCATTCAATGACCTGATTCAAATGACATTTGAATCAGGTATCCTACACCAAATAGAAGTTGCAAATGGAATCTCTCAATGAGCATATCCCAAAAACTAGAGAGTATTGGTATGCAGTAGGCTTTAACAGTTGACTTGTCACAACATGGTGATGGATTTTACTTTTTTGAATTGCAGCCTAGTTCTCCTTCTTTGGTCTGAGAATTTTGTTGCTGATATCAGTGGGGAAAAGTACTGAGCTTGTAGGATTGGCAGCTGACCTTTGTTTATAAATAAATAATAAAAAAAAAACACTCTTTTTTTCTTTTCCCCTCATTGAGTTCTGAAGCTGTGCATCCTGTTAGAAACTGGGTTGATTTGAAGCGCCGAGTTGGGCCATATAGAAGATGCTACTTTTTTTCTCACTGTGCAATCCCAGGAGAACCACTGATAGTCTTGCATGTTGCATTAACCAGTGATATCTCCAGCAGCGTCCAGGTACAGTCACTGATAATATTCAGTACGCAGCAAAGTGCTCAAATTACAATGTATGCCTTGGTTTTCTTTCATTCTTTAGAGTTGAGAGAGTTGGTTTTCCTTTTAAAAATGACAGGGATACTCAGGAAAATTTTGGTGCTTTCTTCAATCGCAAGAGGAGTAAGATAAGAAATAAATTAAGAAACAACAGTAAATGAGATTAAAACTTCAAAGCAGTTACAATTGCTTCTGAAAATTTTAAACCCCATTACAGTTATTTCCTGCACTTCCTAATGGATAAGTAGCTCTTCTTAATACTTTTTGATTAGATTTTTGTTGTTTTTCACAGAGAATAATGAATAAAACAGTGGGAAAATGTGTTAAGGCATTTGAAAGTTAAAAAGAAGAGTCCCCTCACCATAATTAGAGTAATAACTACAACTATTTTTTTTGTCTTCATTCTCGTTTTCCAGTCCATAGTAAAAGATGTGGAATCTTTAGAAACAGAAGATGCAGACAAAATCACAACAGCAATTTTCTACTCAATCAGTTTGGCTCAGCAAGGACTGCAAGGTGTAGAACTTGGCCATCACCTCATCAAACGGGTCGTAAAGGAGCTGCAGGTGGGTGTGGCACGTAATTTAACATTTTGCCAATGTGCTCCCCTTACATTGCTGTGTTAGTTTCCATTTCCTCACGTTTATCAATGTGAGGAACTGCCTGGTCTGCTGCATTTTCAGCTTCTTACCAGATCAGCTTTTGAAAATGTGGAGAGAGTTGGAAGAACATTTTCTGCGATTGGTTGATATCAGCCAGAGGTAGGTAGTGTAGATACTTGGAACATGCATGTGTTCCAGTTGGATAGGTGCTTAAAAGTCAAATTAGTACTTTTCTGTTGAACGTATCTCTAGCTTTAGTTTGACATGTATATTATTAGATTCACTATTTCCCACAGTTGAGCGGTTGTGGTATTGTTAACACATGCTAAATGGGAGCCCTCCTGTTCAGCATGTGTTAACAGGGCCTTGATCAACATCTTCTCTTTTCAGTGTACTTAATTGTTTGTTTGAAATCTAATGGCTGCTCCAGTAGCAGTAATACTTCATTACGTAAATGAATTATTTTTCCTGTTTGTTACACTGAATTGCTGCTAGTTACACATAATGTTCACGTTTGCCTGGTAAAAAAAAAAAAAGTTTAATTTAAAAAAAAAACTCTTTGCTCAGACACTTAAAATATAGGAAGATGTCTTCAACACTTGAAAGTTACAGGAATCAGTTCCTTTATGAAAACCTATGAATTCATACAGTATCGTGGCATGCTGTAGGGTTATTCTTTGTGGTTTTAGGACTAGTTCTTTTAGAGCCTTCTTCCAAGTGACAGGAGAAAAGAATGAAAATTCATTTATACAGAGTGTTGTGGGACAGATTTCAGTTTTAAGTATATTATTTAATTTAAGTCTTTAAGTATTAAATTATTAACAAGGATACCACTTCAAAGTAATGGTCAATGCCTGTGTTTGTATTCATTGTTCTAACTTGTGGATTAGTAATGATGCTTGGAAAATTGTCCATGATTTAAAACTTCAGTTCTATTTACAAAAATAACTCAAAATTGGATGCACCAAATTTCTACTACTACAAAATGATTGATTAGTCAAGTACTGAATCATAGCTGGCTGCCCTGAAGTTGTTTTTTTTTTAATGGATATTTTGGCTGAATTTTGTTGCTTCTTGCTTTCAAAATGGCTTTTAAATTAATTGTCTAAAGTGCAATAGTCCAGGTATAATTAGACTGTGCCATCTGTCTGATCTTGACTGAGGGGAAATTGGAATAAATTCATGCAGTTATCTACTTTCACATCTGAAAAATAATTTTTGGATAATTGAGTTGCTCTCGTAAAATAACCCCATTGACAATGTATTTGTCCATCGCTAAATTGCTTACAACACTGGAAGAATTATGAGTGGGTTACAGAGGAAAATGGACAAACCATGCTTTGATAACATAGATCCAAGTTCTGAAATTTGATTTGTCTAACAGAAGAATTCGTTTCTTATTCGTAATTAAGACAAAAGTTTCTACATTTCAGCACTGTAAAATGCAGTCCTCCTTCATTGTTTGTCAAATACGTAATGAATAGAAAACAGTATGGTTGAGATAAGTTTAAGAACTGGATCAGGCTGTTCTCGTGATTCAGGAACAACTGTCATTACCTGTGCTCTTATTTCTCATTCCTATTCCCAAAGCTATTATGTGCTGCATGGATATAGTTTATTCTAGCTGGGTGTACAAGAACTGACGGTTGGTTGTGTGTTGCTAGAAATCTTAATCTCATCTTTTCAGAACAAGGCCAGATACTCTTCATCCTTCAGTCAACCTGAAGTGATCAGGCTGAGTGCAGGTGAAAATTTATGGAGGGGAACGCAGGCCAGTATTTCAGGAGGCCAGATCTGATTGTACAATTTGACTTAGGCTTTAATAATCTGCCAAAACCAGTTTTTATTTACAGGTCACATTTTTCCCTTTAGGTCAGACCTTTTAAAGTTGAATTTCATCCTCCCAATCTTGTCTTACTTCTAAAGATATTAATGGCCTTTCAGACTTCGCATCTGGACAGTAAGTCACCTCTGGCCATTATTACCTCACCCAATACACTTGGCTATCCACCGATGGCCTTCAGAAGGGTGAAACTGTGGTAATGGTCAAACTGATGTTTAGGAGGGAGTGTGTAAGAATATTTCCCCCCAGTTTTCATGTTTTTTTTGAACTATATAACAGTAGAATTTTCAATCAGCATAGGGAGGGGCTATCCCTTTTTAGATGGAAGTACATCTGAAAGATAAAGACTTAAGTATTTTTTAATCTTCTTGCTTAACATAAGATTCATGTTATAATAAATTTTCTATGTAGTGTTTATTGTTTATTATCAAACATATTTATACTACATGGACCTTATGAATTTTTATGTACATTATCCCCATTCACTTTGCATCTCCAGCCCTTTTCTTCCACTGATTTTTTTTTTTACGCATAAAATAAGCCACATTTCATAAACAACATTCTGTGTAATAAGTGAAGAAAATAGTAAAATAGTAGTTTTGACATTAACCTTGGGGGGGGGGGGGCGGCGAATCAGTAATTTGTTGTGGCCTTTAACAGCTTGTAAGACGTGTATGTAATTGGAAGTGCAAAGGAACGCTTATTTATATGTAGGAATTCAGATGCAGAAGGTGAGTTAATATTTTAAATCCCACAGCGATGAGATCCATCTTCATATACACATTATTAGGCTTATTTGGCCAGATACCAGTCACTTTTTTTAAATAGCAACAGTCAAAATAAGGTATTACTGTAAATCCAAGTTTTGTTCTGCATTGTGAATTAAAAGTGTGACACTCATCAGTCACTTTGCCTTCCGAGTAACTTCATATAGTGTTATTTTAACCTGCACCTTGTAGTTTGAGATAATTGATTAAATTTTTTTTTTTTGACCAGACATACACTCTTACTGGTCTCACAAAATCAAAAGCCCATCTAGTTACTATGGCTGTTCTTAATAATAGTAATGATGGAACATAGCACAAGAAAAGACTTTTTTTTTCCCTGACTCTTCGGCACATTTCTGATTCAGAATCGAAGCGTGGATTTAGCTTACTTTGAGGTACAGAGAACAGATAGATAGCTTCACCTCACATCCACTGCAGATCTGTTTCTTTGCTGAATTGATATGGAGAGAGTGTATACGGAAGTCTAAAGTTACAACACATTTCATGCCTTTTTCCAGAAGTCTTCATATTTCGTAGTATTTTATGACAAGCTTGGACAGCAAAGGACCCCTTGTAGGTAGATGGCAAGCTGTATAATTTTTGTGAGGTCTGGAGTGAAAAGTTCTTCAAACTGCTTGAAGTTTGCAAGCACATGGAAGTGTCATTATTTTGGTTCTATAATCTGTGAGTTAAGAAGGGTTTAAAGCCCCAATATGTTGGAAGTGTACAGTGATTTCAATGAAAGGCCAAGTTGAGGGCTGTTTTACATCTGTAACAACCTCCACGTATCTCCTCTACACCATCCCTTGTTGTCTTGGGGCAACATTGTAGGGCTGAACAGAGCTAGAGAGAGGAAGGATAATCAGGACTGTGTATCCATGACGGATATGGTTCTCTAATTTTTTTCAGTTCTTTGATATTTTCTATTTTCCCAATTCTTCCTTTCTTCCTCTTCATTCTAGAGCATAGTTCTTGAATTTCTTGTCTTGAAATCTGCAAGAACCATTTCCCACTACCTATTTCCCATCTGTGAAGTGACTCTAAGACATCATGCTGTTGTTACTGGTGTTTGGGGTGAGGGATTATTTAATGTACTTCTGTGATGCCTACTCATTCAGCTTTCGTTGTAAATGTGGTGACTCTTGCCTTGGTGGACTTCATTGTTCAGAGGAGAGAAGTTGTGTGCATTTCTGCTTCAAAATACATACATTGTGAAATACTTACACTGCAGTTAGGTTCAAGGCAAAGGCAGGGCACGTGATCAGCACTACTCTTGGCAGCATGTTTTACCCTTCTCTGAAAGTCCCACTTCAGTGCATTAAATTGCATGCATGTGCACTCTTTCTCTCTGGTCAGGTCCAAGTAAAGGACTTTCCAAGGTTGCGTGTGTTAAGATTGAACATAATTCTTTGCAGCAGCATAATAGTCACTTACTTGAGAAGGCACGAATGATATAACAGTAGTGCTGAGTTGACTTGGTGACAGCAGCTGAAACAATGTAGTCTCAGCAAAAAAAACCCAACTTGTTAGTATCAGAAATTACATCTCATTAAGCTTGCAGCTGCCTTTCTAAAAAATAGATAAGGTCTCTGGTAGGAAAATATTTTCTTTCTATAACCTTTGCATTGCTTTGCAATAAACAAATCTCTCCTTAGAGCACTGCTAAATGTTCAGGTGTTGCAGGTTACGTATGGTGAGCCTGTCTTTAAATTAACTGATTAAAAAATACTTGGCAGAGAGCATTTGAAGGACTTGAGGATTTTGTTGTTCATCGTACATGAGCAGTTGATGCTTAATACACTTTTGTAACCTACTATTTGTTTGAATTAACTTTTGTGTACCCGTTTGATCTGCAGAATGTTACTTGATTCAGACTTTCCCAAGACACTGCAAACTTCTAAAACTTTTTTTTACACTCATGTAAAAATCCTTTATATGACTTTGCCTTAGCTTAACCTGCTCTGACACTTCCACTTGTCTTTGTAACCTCAAAACTGAATTCTCAGCTGTCATTCCTCATACGAAAAGCTCTGAATCAGGCATGTCACGAAGGTGTATCACTAGATCAGAAAAAGACGTGCACTAAATTAAAAACATGCTAATAGCCATTCTTTCTCCCTCCCCAGTGAAGCCTTTATTTGGGAAGACCTTTGAAAATTGTACTGAAACATTGAACTAGACGACTAGACGGTCTCTACACTATAAAGTTATGTCTATAAATTCAGTTAGTACCAGATTCCTTAAAAGAAAATCTCATTAACAGGCAATTTAGACCTGAAGTTTTAGAAGTCTTGCTAATTCTTCTGAACCAGTTATATAGACTGCTAACGTATATAGGGTAGCACTGCTCACCTTCAAAGACTGTCTGTCACAGCTTGCCTCATGAAAATTTCTTGCAAATATTTTTTTATTAGGACCATTAGGAAAATGCAGCAGTAGAGGCTCTGGTGAGGATTACAACCCTCGGTGTTAAGCACAGATAGTCTGAGGTTCTGCACAGGAGTCAATGCCCCCCCACTTTGAGTCTTGCACTAACTTGAGCAGCTGGAGGACATGTGAAGTTGAGTCACAGAAATGGGTCCTTGGTTTCATCGCTTTATATGTGCACAGTAGGTTGAATCTCAGTATAGCCATTACGATTTGGCATTTGCCACAGGTATTGTAATGTAATTGGGTAAAAGGGGGGGATATAACAGGGAGCAGGACAGGGCCTCGGGGAAGGAGCTTGTATCATGTACAGAGGAAATCCTGGGTGGCAGCGTGCTGCTCTAGATAGAGTTTTTGGTGGTTTTTTTGGGTAGTTGTTTTGAAAGTTTGCTACACAAATAATTTAAAGCGTTTTGTAAACACACTTCTGTTGTTGTCTAAGTATTTGCTTTTTGGATAATTCTGGGGCAAGCAGTGGGATGAATCCATTCATCCACTGATGCTACTTCAGTCCCAGTTCTGCCTAGAAGAGATCTGAGAGTAGGCTACGTGTTCATTCCTGGCTATACAAAGCAGGGAGCAGACAGCATAAATCTCTTCTATTTCTTATATTTAAGCTTTTGTTGCTCCTGGAAATGAAATGGATTCTTAAACAATCTCAGAAAACTGGTTTAAAGAAAAAAAAAAGGGGGTGCTAGAAAACAAACAGGCAGATGCCTTTCTAGCAAGCTGATAGGTGCTGGCAAAAGAGTAGACAGAGATTTCTCATTAGGCAGACATTTAATTCAGAATGTGTTTATAGCCAATCTAAGTGGTCTGCAGCTCTGCAGAAGGTACATCATAGCAATTCAGTCTGCAGATGACAGACACAGATAACTGGTGGAGCCTTTGAGAAAACTGCTTAGAATTTTACAGCCTGTAGCATTTGGGGGAGAAAACTGATAGCTACTATGTGACTCAATAGAATGCTTAACAATTGGTGGCAGATTTGAGCTTTCTGGTTGGACTGTTGATAATTGCTACCTTAATTTGATCTAGGTGACCTGGGGAGATTATGATTTCCAAAACAGGCTCTGCTTTCATTGATGAAGAATGTGACCTTGGACTACAGCTTTCAGAGTGCAAGACAGTTTCAGATGAGTTTTAGATAATAGGAGAAATCTGCACGCTTCTTCAATTTAAAAAAAAAAAGCCCCAAAACGAAAAGACGGTCAAAACGAAAAATCCCCTCCAAAACAAAATGAGCAGCTGCTTCTTAACGGTGTGTGGATTTCTGACAAGAAAATAAACATTAATGGATCTCCACCAATAGTCTTACAAACTAGCACATCAATTTAGCAACAACATAAATGTGCACACTTCACTGCATCTATTTTATTTTTACAAGAAGTGGCCGGCTAAGATAAGCTCCTACACTCAAGAATTTATCAGATATGTAATAGTCTGTACTGTAGCTTCAAAATGGGGTCACTTTCCTATGTCTTATCTGTCTTATCTAAGAAGTTAAATAAATAATTTTTATATTTATTAATAGAGCAGGAGCTACCAACTTCCCGATAAATATTTTTGGGTTGGGCTTGGTGAGCAAGGCACTCCTGGAAGTGAATGATAAATAAAGAGCAGTCAACATCATAAAGAAGCAAAATGGCAGTACTTAATTAGGAACCTTGCAGTGGCTAGTATTAAGACACAGGTATGGGAAGAAATTATCCACTTGTTTTGTCATAGTGGATGGTGTGTTACCCTCTCACCTCTGCAAACTGGGAGATGAGGTCCTTACCCTACGTAAGCACAGGGAATGTTGTATGAAGAGCCATTAGTTTGTTTGGTTCAGTACCAAAGCAGTATTTTCAAATACTGTGCTTTCATAGAGGTGGTGCAGAAGACTTAAAGATTCCACTTTCTGGTAAGCAGCATTTTCTCTCGGTCCAATCAGTTTTTCCTTTTAACCTAAAAGAATAATTTCAGCTTCCCAAATTTCAACAGTACCTTCCATCTTCCTCTCTCAGGTTTCAACCCCAAACATCTGTGAAGAACGCATGAAAAACCTAAGCAATGTGTTCTCAAAGGCACTACTTATTATAGGATGAAATAATGTAATCAGAATTTCAAAAAATATATTTAAGAAATATAATCCCGTCTTTGGGTCAAAAAGAAGTACATCCTGTATTCCTTGAATTCCTACCTAGAGAAACATAGCCTCTAACAACTTTTTCATTTTCAGATATATAAAGGTATTTTCTAGTTTACCACGGTCATTGCTCCTTTTTTCAAAAGGAGAGGGGAAACTTTCCTAAAAATTTTGAACTGTCTACTCCAAGGAACACTTTTTTAAATTAAAACATATTTGCCATATTCATGTCTTACAAGGCCGTGATTTGCAGTAAGAAAGAGCACAACCTTAATAAACTGTTTTTTTTATAAATGCCATATTCTCAAATTGTGGAAAGAGATGCTAAGATATCACCAGAAATTACCTTCCAGAGACATCTCTTTCCATCAGTTTTCAAAGAATGCTTTTTCTTTTATAAAATCCAAATGCAGTGAAACCTTGTAGTTGTACTGCACGAATCTTGCTACAAACACATGCTTCAGAATGACTCTTAAAATAAAATATTACAGTGTCCTTGAGTGGAGACTTGAAAAAGTCAGAGGAGATCAACGCCTCAGTAATATTGCACTCTGAGTGTAGTAGATCTAGTTGTTGGGAAAATGACCCAGACAGCATCTCCTGGGCCCTCTGATTATAGAAACGCTTGTTTCATTCCATGTGATATAGAAATGAGTATTTTATTAAATTTGCTTTTTGCTTTATCCAGTTCTCCAAGGAGATGAAATGGGATGTTTCTTTGTAACTTCTGTCTCCTGATCTTGTTCGTGTCTGGTCCCCAAAGAATTCTTTGCCTTATGGATCTGTGTACTATTTAATGAACTTCTGATGAGGGGAGGTGGTGAGGTTAGTCACTTTATGCAGTCGTAACTCACAAAACTGAGGAGATGGTAGGTCTGAGATGACTGGCTGTATCATGGCACTGGAAGCCACCAGAATAGCAGTACGCTATTTGGGAAGCTCCATGTGGAAGGGGAAAAAAGATGCTGTAAATAACCAGCCAAGTATTATTGCAATTATTGAAGCTATTAGGAATGTTGCATGGCTTAGTGCTGCAACTTGTAATGGAAAAAGGGCACATCTGCTTTCCCTGGCTTCTCTGTCCTCACAAAACAGACCGCAGACAGCAGCGGTGTGCGGAGCACAGCGGTACCTGAGGCTGCAGCAGCGCAGGTGCAATTCAGGCACTGTAGCAGCATGCATGCCATTAACATTTGCTAGCGTAAGATAGCATCTAAGCGATGATGACTTTTTAATGGTTATCTGGGAAATGCTTAAAGTAGAACAAAATGCAGTTTGTAGTCATTTAAAGACAATTTCCCGTTGACATGAAGATGCTTCTGTAATGCTGATAAATGTCTCTTCTTACCACTGCCTCCTTTATGAACAGTAATTAAAACACAGTGGTTGTTCCACCTCATCAGCAGCTTACCTCAGTTCCTGGTCCCCCTGCTCCTTGAATAGGGTTGGCTTTTGGTGTCAGTTTTATTAAAACCAAGTAAGAGTGAGTTGAACAACCTTCTCTATTCTTTGCTATTGTGCGTCAAAACTAACATAGAGTGAATAGCATGGAAGGGAGCTGGCGTGTCTCAAGAACCTCTTCCATTACTTCAGGAAATAGTTATTTCCTAAAAAACAACAACAAAAAACAAAAACCCTCCAAAACAACAAGAAAAAGTAATTGCTCTACTGATTTCCTCATGGACTGGAATTATGAACCGTCTTCATTAGTTGAACATAAAAAGTAAATTATTTAAAAGGTTTTGAAAACTTTTATGTTGATTTAATTGTTTTTAAATCTTTTTCCTCTGAATAACATCCTTATAGCATGTGATTGCATTTATTTATTTCTGCCTATAAAAGGATAAGCCAGAACAAAGGCTTGGTAAGTACTGTATAAGCACTTTTAAATAGATGGCGTGTGCGGACTGTAATTCAGTCAGCGTTAAAATTTTCTTAGCACTCCAAATGCTTTTTAGTCACTTACCTGTTACTGTCAGTGTGATAGATTCCCCCACCCCCCTTTGGTCTATGTGTATCAGTTAATTCTCAGAATCCTTCATCTTTACTCAAACTTCTAATTGTGAGTCATGACAGAACTCATGAGTTTTTTTTCCCCTTTTGTCTGTAGAAAGACCTTCCTCAGATAAAAGCTTTTTCTTCTCTGTCGCCTATCCCTGGATTCACAAAATGGCTTCTTGGTCTCCTCTCTTCACAAACAAAAGAACTGGGAAGAAGTGAACTTCTTACAGAATCGGAACGCCAAGAAATCTCTGAGATCACGGAGGACTCTACTACTGAAACTCTAAAAAACCTCTTAACTAACAGTGAATGGGTGAAATCAGAAAAATTAGTCAAAGCACTGCATTCGCCACTTATGAGATTGTGTGCCTGGTATTTGTATGGAGAGAAACATCGTGGCTATGCTCTTAATCCGGTAGCAAATTTTCATCTTCAGAATGGCGCTGAGTTGTGGCGGATAAACTGGATGGGAGACACGAGCCCTCGGGGCATTGCAGCTTCTTGTGGCATGATGGTAAACTACCGGTATTTCTTAGAGGATACAGCCACTAACAGTGCGGCATATCTGGGGACAAAACACATTAAAGCCTCAGAGCAGGTTCTTTCCTTCGTGTCTCAGTTCCAGCAAAATAGCAAGCTCTAAGTACTAAAAGAACTAGGAACAGGTATCCTCACCTATGAAGAGCTTTAAAATTTACAGTGTCCATATTTACATGAGAATATCCCTTATAAAGAAAATTTAGTCAGCACAGCAGGATGCAAAATTATTTAAATTATCACTTGTTTTATTTACATTGTCATATATTCAAAATCTGATTTGTTGTGCTTGAGTCACTGAGTTCTAGACATCTGTCACATACAAATGAATTGGAGGTGTGCATTAAAGGGTGACTAAATTCTCAATTTCAAGACAATGATAACTTGTATGGGAAATACTAGAGCAATACCATTATTCTGCTGATAAACCTGTATTAATGTTGTGCTTTTGGTAGGGATAGAGTTCATGTTCTTCACAGAGGCTCATATGATCAGGTGCCTTGGATTTTTGATGAAAATAGTGGTGATAACACACTGATGGTTTTAGTTGTTGCAGAACAATGCCTACCTAAAGTCAAGGCTTTTCTGCTCCTCGTGCTGCAAAGCCAGTGAGGAGGCTGCAGATGCACAAGGAACTGGGAGGGGACACAGCCAGGACAGGAGCCCCAGCATGTCCAGAGGGCTATTCCATGCCATATGGCTGCATGCCCAGCAGTAAAAGCTGGGGTAAAGGAGGAAGAGGAAGCGATGTTCAGAGCGATGACATTAGTCTTCCCAAGAAACCTTTACACGCAAGGAGCCCTGCTTTCCTGGACATGGCTGGACTCCTGCCTGCTGATGGGAATCAGTGTATGAATTCCTTGGTTTGCTTTGCTTGTGTCTTTTGCTTTACCTGGTAAACTATCTTTAGCTCAATCCATGAGTTCCCACATTTTTACCTCTCTGGGTAAGAAAGGTTTTTTTTTAAAAAAAAAAAAAAAAAACAACTCTGGGGAGAGTGAGTGACCAGCTGCATAGTGCTCAGCTGCCTGCCAGGAACCATAACACTAACCCACAGCTTCAAAAAGAGCTGTGCTTCTCAGTTACACCACTACCATAAGTAGATCAGTACCAAAGCAGCTGGAATGAAGCACTGTATGAAAGTAATTTTGGGGTGAAACACATTAGGAGAACAGTAGTCTACAATTTTATTTCAATAATACTTTTTTTCTCCATCAAACACACAAAACATCTTATTGTTTTCCTTTCTCAAACCCACTAAAAATCTCATTGAATCTGCTTTGTTGGGAGCATAAAAAAGCCTTGCATTAATGTTCTTGAAAATCAGGTCTTCTCAGGGAAGCAGGTACGTAATGTTATAATTGCACTTTAGTCTGCTAAAATGTAATGAGTAAGAAGGAAGTGTTCAAATAAAAGACTTGATAAAGAGCTTTTTTAATGAAGAGGTAGGCGTGATGTGTAAACCAATAAAGTAAGATTTCTCATTAAATTATGTGTTGTGTATTTCTTTGTGTACCTTGATTTACTTAACAGCTTTTCTTGATAATAGTATCACCGGAGATCTAAGACCATCTTAGCACAGTTTAATGCTGTCATACAATTCCCACTTCCCTTTCTGGTCAAATCTTGTTCCTGTTTTTGAGAGAATAATTTTACAGGGGAATTGAAAGTGGTAGAGTCCCTGCTCCTGTATGAAAACAGGAATAAAGAAAGCTGTAAATTTCTTCACTAGGAGAAATTAGCCTTTCTCCTAAAATGAAATTATAAAAAATGTAAAACTAATTATATAGTTATAGTAAGAAAAAATCCTATCTTCCAGACTGGTAACCATTACGTGAAGCTTATTTATAAGTATCTTCTAACTAGAGAAAAGCTAGGTTAACTGGCTTGTGTTCATGGTAGATTTCACAGTACTGATGGTTGAAGGAAAGGGTATATTCCCTGCCTGTTATTCCCTTGAGAATAAAGACATTTTTATGTAGCAGCTGGTCACCAAAAGTGTTAATTATCCTATTCCAGGTTGCCTTCATTGTATTTTTGAGAGCTGGGGAACTAAGGCCTAAGGTTAAAACTGTTGGAGTATTGGAAACTTTTAGTAAGAAACTCAAAAAAAACAACACCTCAATCCTGGCCAACATGAGGAAGTAACGTCAGGGTGATCATCTAATATTGCTTTTGTGTCAATAGTTATAGTAAGTAGTCTGCACAGCCACATGTGTGTATAGTCTTTTTAGTAGTTCATATGGAAGCTTATAAAATTGAAGTATATCGTTTTAAGTTCCATCTGAAGTTTGATGTGAAAGTTTTAGACCTGGAACTTGAACGTATGGGAGAACACTGTGTTACGTGTGTGTGCATGTATATATATACACACTCCATATACATTTTTAAAGCACTTCATAAAAGGTAGCTATCTAAAATTTAGAGCATCAGAACAGGTGATTGAACAAAATACTTAGACACTTACTTTTTGAAGTAGAATGGGCATTTTGCTAATCAGGTTTTTATCTGGGACCTTAGGGTGAACATATGCTCATAAGTGTATTAGTACAGAAATTTTCACTGAAGTATTACAGGATTGGCTTTTTCTTCTAAGCAGTAGTCAGATGTCTTCGTTCTTTTGTTGGGTTTCCAAGCTTTGAAAAATACTTCCCAGTTCAGGTTTCAAGCTGAAATTTAGTTGCTTGTAAAAATATGTACAAGGTACTCTTGGCAGAGAGGAATGAAGAAAGAGAACCCTTTCTCTCTCTCTTTTTTAAAGGTCTTCAAATTTGAAGAAACCAGGTTACTTATTTCAAATGGAAGAGTTCTGGAAATGCATTTGTTGTTGTTATTTTGAAACAGGAGGAGGAGTTATGAGGGCAGTGAAATGTGCATCCACCTCTCCACATTTCAAATAGCGCTCCTGCTTATTGCAGATGGAAATAAAAGACAATGCAATAGTCTTAATGGCTGGACTTAGAGGATAATGAATTTTTTCCACCTGAAGCCCCAGACAAATGTATGAGAGTTAGTTCAATGATTTGATAATATCTTAAAAGGAAGAAAAGCAAAGCTTGCTAGCTTTTTGTTACCATTTCAATTATGTCCCTAGACCTCTGGCTTACACCCAGTGCAGAAAACACATTATTCTGTACTGCTTATACCTGCCTTTGGCTTGAGGGAAATGTGCACGTCAGTATCTTCCTATCTCTCCTAAAACTGGGAAGATAGAGACTGTCATTTTGGCACGTCAAAGCATCCACAGAAGTTTCTCTAAAATTCTGATAAACTCCTGTACCCCATGGTTCCCACACTGCCTACATAGCTGCCTACCAAAGTAATTTAGCTGACATGTTGTGAACAAGTCTGCCCCTTCTGCCTTACCTTAATGCATATGCCACATTTCTCATGAATTGACTTACCAGTCGCTTCCTGTATTAGCAGTCAACTCAGTTTAGTCAAATTCTTAGGAGTTGTTGTAACGTACTTGAGATGTGGGGCTGAGCAGCAGATTAAAGGCAAGGATCTGCAGCATCTTCCAGGAGCCATTAGGTATGGATACGTTTGTTATCCAACATCTGTTCTCCATCAGAGCCCTAGCACCTGCAGAGTTATTTCCTCTTCAGCCATTGTTATGGTTTTGGTTATTGATTGTGTTTTGCTTTCTGAGGTCACTTCATCTGTTTTATTGATAAGCTAGCAATGGGAGGCTCAATTTCCTACCGTGAGTTCTGTACCGGATTCACAGTATGATTTTAAATGCAAAAAAAATCAGATGAGGGTGAAGGTGGGACAATCCGTGCTCATAAAAGCCACCAGCTGTTAATTGCTATTACTTTTCTTTCATTGGTCATTGACTCCTAAGCATCTAGCAGTGCTTGGATTTTCCAATTTCTAAAGAGCGATTTTAGCATGAATGATGCTGAAGAGAAAAAATAAATATTCACCATCTGTACTACATCTTAGGATAATAAGCATGTCATTAGAGAGGGATTTTATTGTATCAAAGGGTGTCTTCACAGATCAAAAAGACAAGAGGAGGCCAGTTTCTTCCCCTCCTTCCTCTCAACATGCAAAAATTGTTACTCTGGTTTTGAAGAGCAGGCCGTTAACAGTAAGGGCATTGATATCTGTCAGGTAACACCCACGGGTCTCTTATGGGGGGACAACTGTCAAAAATAAAAGAGCAGTAGCTTCAAATCTGTCACTTATTGATTCTAAAATGAGACATACTAGAAGATGAGAATGGTTTGGTAAAGTTACAGTTTTGTACCAATGCCGTGTGTGACCGTGCCAGCAGCCCTCCCAGCACTAATGCTATTCGCCTGTGCCCCCAGGGTAACACGCGAGTTTCTGCTCTAGTAGGAGGCAGTGCTATCGAATGCAGGTTTTTAACCAGCACTGCTGAAATAGATGTGACTTTAGGCCACGATGTAACGCTGTAAACAGTGTTTGGGCTGCCCCACTCAGTGCAGTCCATAGGGGGAAGAAAAGGCCAAAGCTGTAAGGTGTGGTGCTGTTCGTTCTTCACATAAACCTACCTCACGGCCTTGCCTGCTCAGGCACTCACAACATCCTGTGATCACCTCCTCAAGAGGGCCCATTTTGCCAGTAGCTTTCACCTACCACCCTGGCCCTTCAGCCTGGATCCCTGACCTTCTCAGGACACTTCTGTCACAGCTTGTGGTGCCATTTGTCTAGAAGGAAAAAGCAGAGGCTGGTTTTGGTGCCTTGCTTCCTCAGTAAGCAATGAGAGCTGCTGTGCTGTTAGGCGCATCGCGGTTTCGCAGCTGCATTCTGCTCTTGAAAGCAAATCAATAGAAATGATGTTACTTTGTCACTTACACTTGTTTTATGACCAACTTACACCATTTTTCTTCTCACAGGAGTATGGCCTCTATCGGTACAACTTGTGTGGAGTTTAGCAGGAACTGTGCTCTAGCATGTGCCCTGGAAGGGTAACGCGAGGCCAAAATATTACTTGAAGGGAGGATATTCAGATTAGCTGCAGATGCTGAGCTATCACAAAGCCCTGTTAAAGAAAGCAGTAAGTGTTTCTTGAATCAGATAAACCTTCTATGTATTTCGCTATACTCTTTTTGTTTATACTCTTTTAGTTTAGTTCAGACTTTCAGGGCCTACAAAACGTGCCAGCTGTGGTCTTTGTGGAAGTAAGTACCAAGGTTTAGTAGACCTGATGAACTAAGATAATGGTGGTCCGATTCTTCAATGCTTTGATAAAGAAACCCTTGGAGCAGTTACACATTTTTAGCATTGTTTTCTCCAGAAAAATAAGGAATGAGGAGCAATCACATTTACCAAAAGATTAACAAAAAAAAAAAAAAAAAGTGTTTGATTTTTTAACAAATTAAATAGAACAGAAAAGTTATGTCTCCAAGATACTCATTTCCAAATACAGACAAAATTAGGTGAAAGAAAAAAAACTTTATTAATGCTACTCAGAAGTGGTTTCTCAAGCAGGCAAGCCAACCACTAGGGTGTTGTGCAGATGTTTCTCACCATTTAGCACCCCTCTTTGAAAGAGGACTCATAAATGGACCTAAAGGGAAATCCTATGCCATAAACCTGTTCAGACATGTTTCTGCACTTATTCAAGTGCCTGTCAGCAGATATTTTTCCACGTGCACCTGCCATGAAACTTCCATCAAGCCATCTACATACATGGTACGCAGGGTAATAAGGCAAGCTGAAACGTCCCAATATTGTTGCATCCAAGCCAAGTGCCTACATTTAGGTAATTGAGAAATTGCAAGTAGGTCAGATACAAAGTACTTTGCAGTCAGACTTTTTTTTTTTTTTTTAATTTAGAATATCTGAAATTCTTCAGAAAAAAATTGCTTGTTGCCATATAATATCTAATAAATGATAAAATGAACATATACTTATTCCTCTTAAAATAAATTTGTATCAGCATTAATTAGTACTTGGAGAATGCTGTGGATACAGCAATATGTAATCTGCCTTCATATTTATTAAGTTATTAAACCTTATATACTCACATTGTAGCTGAGAGCCCAATGAGAGCTTAATGTGGGATTGGGTTCCAGGCTCTGGTTTCAGCTCAGGTTTGTTACGGCAGTGCCCAGAAGCCATTACCCACCTGATGAGTCTTGCAGCAGACGGTAGTTCATACAACACATGTCAAACCTTGCGCAAAGTTGTCACTGTTCATTGCCTTCTTCAAACTTGATACCAGCCCACCCATTAGCTACTACTCTGGAGCTTGGCTAGTTTCCTACAGTTCTCCTAATTCCCTCAGAAGCGCAGGGCTGGAAGAGCAGCTGGCATCTTAGCCAGCTTTCTCTGGTTATCAACCCCAGTTAAAGCCTGGTATCAGCACCAGATGCTTGCTGTCTATGCAGATTTCTTAAGGTAAGGCTCCGAAGTTCCCTTTAATTTGGCTTGCTAAGTGCTGGAATCTGCTGATCTTATTTAAGCTCTGCCACTGTTGAAGTCAGTGGGAGATTTGTTCTCTTGGAAAGTGTTGGATTTGGATGTATTGATTGTTTTCTCACAGTGAAATCCTTCCAAATGCAAACATGAACTACATGCTTTCAAGGCTGTAATAAATGCTGCAAATGCAATTTTTTAAAGGAGTTTCATTAATTTTTCATGTGACTGGAGCTGCAGTAACTGCAGGATGCATTATCTCCCTGCAATAGCTCACATCACATTGAGAAACAGAAAAAGGTATTGCCTTTTTGTATTCTGTATAATATTTATGGATACCCATCTCTTCCCTTTTTTATTGTCTCTTTATTATGGACAGAACTAAGAAGGACAATCTCTGAAACGCAGCATACGCAACTAGTTGCTGAAACCAATAAACTAGGCAGCCATTGGGTTGGTAGGATCATGAGGAAATAAAAGGTATTCTGATTCCTTTTTTTTAGAAATGGCAATCAAAAGCTTTATATATACATATAATATACTACAGTTGTTCAAACTATTAGAGCCTTTTTTAAAATTATTTTTTTTTAATGAAAAAACAGGAAATACAGAGGAAAATTAAGGTAACTATTTTGCTGAAACAGATATGCAAAGTTCCCACCCCAATGTGATTTGTAAACCAGACAACTCATGAACCCAATTACTGGGGATTAGGCTAGAATCATGTTCTGAATCTTAACTGGAGCTGGAATCTGGGAGTGTTGGGGATGCAGAGGAGATAAAAGGGAAAAAAAGAGAATTAAAATGACCTAGGTTGTTTCTGCTTAATTACAATATATATATATATATAAATAAATAATAAAAAAAGAAATGATGCTAAAACTTTAAATAGTGAAAAAATCATTAAGTTGGTATGATCTGTATCTAAGAAAATACTTAGATGGACTTTACGTTCCAGGACAGTATTTAAAATGAAATTTAAATATTTAAGATGTTTGCTTAATTTTTTGTTTTGTTTTGTTTTCATTTGTGTATGTATTTTTTGTTGTTGTTGTTGTTGTTGTTGTTTTCTCCCCAAAGAATATTCTCCAGAAGAGATGGCCTTGTTGAAAGTTCATGTACTTACTGGAAATACTACTCTCATAAAGACTTATTTTAAAGTTAAGAGAATGGCTTTAGTGAAAGTATAAGGTTTAAATTTGGTTTCTGAATAAAAGGCTTTTGCATTCTAACCAAATTTCAAATAGTTCTGTATTCAAAATATGTATTACACTATAGATCTTTGATCTCGTACTGAAATTCTGAAGCTCCCTGCCTTCCTCATGGCACACTCTCAAGCCTTTCAGTAATGTGGCAGTTGCAGACTTGGTCATGGGGTGCATGTCACTGCGCTGCTTGACAGGGTTGTTAGCTCCGCTGGGGAAGAAGCAGGATAACTGCTGCAGAGCCATGTGTGACAGAAATGTCCCAATAATTCTGGGAGCCCAACATGAGATGTCTGTGACTTGATTTGAGCTAGTACTCTCGTAGCACATTATTTGTGCAAAGTGGAGCGTCTGTGTTTTGACTGTTAGTCTACACTGCTTGACAACTTTATGAACTGGGGCTCAGCTGTCTCTTGCTTGACACTTAAAAACAATGGGAAAATCCCCTGCTGTGCCTGTGAAAGTCTGCTCTGGGGCTAGCTCTTCAGAATCCCAGGGAAAATATGGGAACAGGCCTGAGTAGCACCCAGGTCTGAAGGTGGACACCAGAACTGAGGTTCCCAAGGTGCTCGTTGCTGCCTTCCAGTACCACTCGCTTTCCTGCTCTGCTTTGGTCATAGTCCTTGCCCTTTTTGTTTTGGTGACCCACAGCAGAACTGATGCTGCAGCTGCTGGTTTGCTTGCATCCCACTGACTTGCCCCATGCTGCACGCTGCCCTGGGTGCCAGGGACTCTGCTGTAGGGCTAATCCTTGCTCAAACCCTGCAGACCTGACAGGGAGCATGAACTCAGCAGTACAGCTGAACTGCTTCACAGAATTAGCTGATTGTTTTCCCCTGAGTCTGTACAAGCAAAGATTTTGGAGGCTTAGTAGGGAGGGAGAGCCTAAAGCATCTCTGTGAAACACTGGTAATATACACTTGAGCAAAATGATACCTTTTCTCCCTAACTATGCTCTGAAGGAAATATCTAGCACTTTTCTTGCTCATTTTTTTTTAAACCAATAAATAGTTGACCACTGTTTCCTTTCAATTTTTTTTCCCAGGTAGCCTGTAGGGGGATGCTTGACCGAGCCATGGTGAAAAACAAAGGTTAGATTTGAGGATAAGAAATTACTCTGTGAGTCACAGCAGCATAGCTGTATTTCTCTATGTTTTTCGTTATGAATCTGATTAAGATAAGGTCACTTGGAAAACCAGTGAAAACAAGAAAGGCTATTGTAGTAGGCCACAGTTACACAGTTCAATCAGGAGCCTGTGAAATGTCAGGTGAGAGAGCAATAACCACAGAATGAATGATGTAGGAGTGAATGTTTTTAAAACAGAACAAGGTTGTTGGAACTTCTACATAGACGTATCATTTCTTTTTTGGAAGGAAATGATACGGAGGATTTGAATATGTCCAGGCTGAAACAAGTGGCTGAGAAAGGGAGTACTGAGAGAACAGGCTTTTGATAGAAAATATATTGAAGTAAGTTATCATGTGAACACTTTGTGCCTCCCTGAAGTGCACACTTCTACGTGTAGGTTATTGTTAATGTAATAGGATTTATCAAGAGGGATTTATTCACTGTGTTGGCACTTCTGCTCTTTCTGCTCCCTCCCTAATGTACAGCATGTATACCAGTATCTGATGCGTGTATACCATATATACATACATACCCGTATGTATGCTTTGATGCATACGTAATAGAAAAGTCGGAGGAAAGGAAGCACTCATATTATCTTGTTTGTAGAAAAGTTCCTAATGAGAGTAACCTAATGTTTGAGATGAATGCATGTCTGTGTCTGTTCCCTGAAGCAATCAAGCCATTTTGTTTCTTTAGCCCGTACTAAACTCTAGGGTTGTTATGGTTTTATATAAGGAAAACAAATATTAGAAAAGAGTGAACCAAATCTTGATTATTATCGTGTTGCACATGTATTTTTTCTCAGTAAGCTTATTTATTAGCGTATCAATGAGTATCATTTCCCATGGCCAAGCTTATAAAAAGGAGAAGAGAACAATAATTAGATAATCTCTCTGACTCTTATAGGATTAAAAACTTTGGAAATACAGCTGAAATACTGGTTCTGTTGAAATCAACACTAGAACTCCTAATGACTTTCAGCGAGCCAATAGTGATTTGTCTGTCTGCTTGCTCATCTGGTCTACCTTGATTTATCTCAGGTTTGCTCTTCCTTTGTGTGCTTATTGCTCTTGATGCAGCCTATCAAACCATGCAACCCCCTATGATAGCTCTGTGGAGATATATTTAATTTGATTTGCTGCTGTCCCCAGGAGCTTATTCTCTGTCAAACAGCTGCCTGTTGCAGTGAAACCACAATATAGAAGAGTATAATGGTTTACAGATAGAGCATTTAAGCACCACCACTGAATGGCATATGTCTGATAAATATGCTCAAAATATAGTCTTGGATATGCAAAGGCCGTTGTTCTGTAGCAGGTCCAAAGATACGGCTAAAAATGCAACACAGAATTATCTGCCAAACTTTGTCAAGAGTTTAGAAACGCTTCTGCTGTTTGAATGTTTCCACACCATACATTTTAGTTCATTACTTCTGCTCAGGTTGTTAATGTAAGAATAAGGTAGCTTCAGTATATGTTCCTGTGCTTTGTTCGTCTTCTGTTCTTAATCCCTCTACATCCCTTCTTCCTGCTCTTTCTTCCCTCCTCCTCAAAAGGTGAAATAAGTGTCTACTGAGGCTGGCTCAAAACCTGTGTTAACAGCAAATTAACTGAGGCTGCTAAACCAAAAAAAAGACACAGAAATGCACATTATTTGCATGTGTTAATAGGAATAAGGAAACAAAAGAAAAAATAGAAAGTGCCTGTACTCCATCACTGCCAGCGCAGTCATTTGTAGCTACCCTGACACTGATCTACTGATGCTGGCTTCATGCCAGAGTACATCCAGTAAGTGAAGTCCTGCCCTTGGTGAAAGTGCTTTGGTATTAATTTCAATAGGGCCTGGATTTTATCCACTTATTTTAACGGAGTAATTAATTTCTATTATTCCCATTTGTATGTTGCTTCCCACATGCTCTTGGGATCATATAGATGAGCAATAAAGCTAAAAATGGAAACACTGGAGTGTCGTGTTAGAATGACATTTTCGACTGGTCGTAAAGATGTTACCTTAAGCCTTAATGAAGTTTCATGGGAGTAGGATGGCACATTCCCTAAAAACTTCCCTGCCCACCTTTTCCTTGAGCTGCTTCCCACCCACACTGCTCCCCAGAACTTCAGGCAGTTACCTCTCTACCTAAGACCCTCCAGCTCGATGGCTGCGAAGAGTGTTCACTAATATATTTCAGGGCTCCAGAGAGCTCACTGGAATTTAAAGTATTTGAGCCAAATCAGCTCATTGTGAGGAAAGCATTTCCCAGAGTAGCCAAGATGGTATGTCAGAAGGGTACCAGCAAGAAGATACCATAGCAATGGTTTGTGTGAACAAGCCCTTCCTGTCCTTTAACAATCCTGACTCCATGGATCAAATCCTGGCTTCACACAGAGCAGAGGAGATGATCTGTGTCTTCAAAGACCTTTTTGAAGTTAAGTTGAGCTTCACATGGGCAGCATCAAATTCAAGTTTTCCTTGCCTGATGGGTTCCTCTATTGCTTCCTCCCAATGTTGTTCGATTGCTGTTTTGTCCCAAGTCTTTGCTACTCTCACAGATGATTTACAGACTGGATTTCTGATTTCTGAAGTCTACATTCATCCAGCTCCTCACACAGCAAGGAATTACCAACACATGGCTTAGGCACTCACATGCGTTCAGGAAGCTTCACTTTTGAGAGCATCTGAACAGATGCAAAAAGTCAGTCTTCATTTCTAGATCCCAGCATCATCTTTCATGCTGGCCTTGGTACTCATTTCACAGGCATATTTATTCACAGGATGTTGAGTAAATATGGTCCAAAGGTCCTCTAAAGCCACTACCAAAGGGTCTTATGGTCTTTTTCAGAAATATTTGTTATGCCAAAGCCATGCAGATATATGCCTTTTGCTGATCCCAGTTCTCCAAAATGCAGAATTCTATTAAGAGATCTTTAAGGCCCTATAAATTTACTGGGCATTATGGAGATGCACGTGCAATTTAGATTGTGTTAGCTTTCTTTATAGGAGGTGTCAGCAGATGTCCTCAAAGTGTTTTGTTATTGAGCACTAACTACCACTGTGTCTAGCTTCATAAGCACAAATTTTGTCATCAGAATTTCATTGGGGTGAGGAAGAGAAAAATAACACTTCCTTACATGCTGCCAATCAAGTGACTGACAGTTATATTACAATCTTGGCTGTGCTCTTCACATGAAACTATGGCACATTACTGTGAGCTTCCAGGGACTTGCCCTTTTTAAAAAGAAAAAAAAAAGAGAGGAAAAATGATATTTGCCTTCTTTCACCAGGGTATGTCTGTACACAGCAAGCACATTTCATAAGCTTGTTCTGTGAGTGGCAGGCTATCCTAGGGTGCTCACACATGTTCTAGCAACAAGAGGCACAACACATTTGGAGAGGAAAATTTGCAGAATAACTCTAATCCAAGTAGATCAGAAAATAGTGATAATCAGGAATAGGATTACAGTCCTAAAACAGGTCTTTCATAATCTCTGGAGAAAATGCTGTTGCAAAATTTTATCAACAGTATAGCAAATACCCATGCCAGAGTACAGGAGGTGGGGAATAATGATTAATATATATATATTTCCTTATTTTAATATATTTTTAATTCTACTGTATTTGAAATAACTATGGAGATGAACCAGGTTTTGCTTCCTTGCCCTCCCGCAGCCTCATGGTCATGATCAGCAGAGCCCGTGTCATGCCATGGGTGGGTCTGTGGTGGGCTGGCCAGCAGCCAGCTGCTGCCGTGTTCCTGTCCAGCTCTTTGTCCCAGAGCAGCTGTGAGGATGTGGAGGTACCAGCTGTCAAGACCTCCTCATGTCTTAGATTGATGACCACGTGCAGGTTCTGAACATTTTTTTTTTTTTTTATCCGCAATCATACCAGTGTTTGCCTTTCCATTGCAGTTCTATCCCACAGCTCGAAGAAGCTGCCTTAGCTGAAATCCCCAAGAGACATCTATAGATTGTTAAAGCATTTGCAGTCTGTGCAGTAGCCTTTATAATTCTCTAATATGTGCATTTTTTTTTCTATGCACAGTAAAATATTGCACTGCTACTCTTTTGCCTAGCTTTAGTAATTGTTTTATACAGTACTTCAGATAGTAAATCTTTTAGGTGTAATGGTAATGACAAATTCTTCTGAAAAATTAGTCAGTATATTTACCAGTTTTATGGGATACATGTACACCTCTGAATAATGAGATCATTGTTTGTGTGCTTTCAGTTTGTTTGGTGCTGTGGGCTTGAGGTGTTTGGCTTCTTGGAGAGTACAGAAGCTTCAGGATGTAGCAAAAAGGTCTGGGGAAAATTTCAAAATAAGAACAAGGGCATCAATGAAGACGAGTAAGCAGAAGGTGGCTGTAGAAGAAAACTGGATTAAAGGGAAAGTTATCATAGGTCTTACTTGTGCTGGGTCAGTATCAGTCTGCCCTGGATGCTATGGTGTCCTTGAAGTTTTCCTTGATGAATTTGAAATGTTGTTTTGTGGGTGTGTGCTCAAACAAAAAATGTACTTATATATTTTTAAACAAGGTGTTGTTTTTTCTGGATGTATTGTTCTCGGAGTAGAGTTTTGCTGTGCATTTAGAGTGGGCGAGCACTCCAAGTAGACAAGCGTGAGGTCTGATAAATACTGCTTGAAGAGGAAAATGAAAAAAATCAGAAGTCCCAGGCAAAGCCTATCCTTTGAATGTTATCAACAAAAAGTTGAGGACGAGAGCATGTTCAGGTGTTGTACATTTGTTGCAGGTTATTATAGAGTGATCTGAGTTATAGTTTGAAGCTTTTCTTATGAATAAAGAAGTGTGGAAGAATGTAGTATGTTTAGTTTGTCAGAATATCCACTAGAGGGTGAAAATCAGAGGAACCTTTGGAGGATTTAGCACTACCTCATTGATTCAGTGGGACTTTACCAGCTTGCCCTGGCTAGAACATAACCCAATAAGTGTAAAAAATACATTAAGCCACATGACAATATGAAGTTAAGCAGCATGAAGATTGTTTTTGCAATCCTCCCTTAAGTGGCTTGGGGTTACCGTTTTATGAATGAAGGAATTTGTCTTGAAATTTGTCCAGAGTGACAGAGAGCAGCTGAGCATAGAAGCTATGAGAAGAGGAAATGTAAACCTAAAAAATAAATTAAAACCTTCATTTTTCTCACTAAGTACCCACTCGTTAATCCAAGTAAGTCTGCTTACCCCCTTCTTTCTGTTCCAAGGCTGTACTTTGTTGGTAGTCCTCTATGGTAAAACACGCACACTACCTGTTCATGTTTTTTTTCCTCCAGTAGGGTCCCATAATTCTTTCTAATCTACTTAAAGGATTTAGCCAAAGTATTAATGCAAGCCAGCAGGGATAATGTTGTTATTTGATTATAAAATAACACTGAATATCCTTTAATATAGGTAATGTCTACACTTCATACCTCACCTTTTCTATACTTTACAATTTCCTTCTCTCCCCTCGTTCTTTGTTTTCACTTTGGCAGTAGGTCAGTTCTTTCCATCTGTTCATGCATATGATCAATAATTCAACATGAGATACTTCCCAAACAGCCCCCTGAAAGAGGTCTAGGTGAGACCAAGCACATTGTCAAGGGATCTTTCCAAGTGTTCATTCTATCAGCTCCAGTGCAACAAGCTGTGTAAGCATGTGCCAAGTCTAAAGCCTATCAGTGGTCCCATTTCTTTGACTTAATTACTGATGTATCCTGATGAATTAGGGCTACAAGTTGTACCAACATTGTATCAAATAATATCAGACAAATCCAGCCTTCACTGTCTATGCTCAAAGCTGGGCAGATGTGGGATAGCTCCATTTTGGAAACTGTACATGCATATTAGTAAAACAATTGGTTGGAGCTCATAAGCTTTGTTAATGAGCTATCTTGGGCACGAGTCTGGACCCACGTATTTAAATGGTTTCAGATTGGAGCAGGCTTACATCCTACCAGCAACACAGGCAATCCATGTTTGCCATCCGCTTCCCTCTTCCAAGGGGGGGATCAGAGGGGACAAGCAATGAAGCTGGAGTCAATGTGTGTGGATGAGTGCCGTACCCAGGGCTCGCTGAGGTCTCCTCTGCCAGCACCACGGGGCCAAGAGCTCATGTTTGTGTGTTGCATCCGTTGCAGAACCTGGATATGCTGGCAGTAGTCATCCTAGTACAGCATTAGGCCGATGTTGAACTGGGAGGGTTCTAGACTGGTAGATACTAAGGCTTCTGCTCCATCTTGTTTTAAAACATTTTGAGAGTTAGAAAATACATTTTTGCTTCATTTCAATACTTCTGCAAAAGATTTACTATAATCCTTGTTTGCGGTAGTCAAACATAACCAATGATTCTAAGGTTTGATTTGGCAATTGAGCTTATAAAATAATGAATATAATCCCTCCATCCTCTACTGAACAGCTGGTGCAAACTTATTAAAAGGCAACCTCATTTTGCACTGGTTTCTGATGTATTTTTAGCTATTGCATCCTCTGCATGGTGTGCTTACTCCACACATTCTTCTTTCTTTTCTGTATTTCCACTAGTCTTTTCTCTATTTACTTACTTTAAGAAAGGTTACTTTCAGTACCTACTGTTCTGTATGATATTACATGCATCACTTCGTGTAGTATTTACTACCTTTGATCTAATGCCTACTATCGACCCAAATGCTGTCATCATTCTCGACTTCTCACTCTATGATGTTTCTGAACTACTCTTAAAATCAACACTTCACAACCTTCTCTAATTGATTTCCCTCTACTACCACTCTGTGTTTGAAAACTTCTCATATTCTTGTCATGCCACACCTCCTCATTGCTGTCTGTCATCCCATCTGCTCCCTTTCCAATGAGACCTCGGTCTATTCCATGCACATTTTTATACACGTCGTGTGTGTTGATGTTCTTGGTCCTCTGTAAAGCAGCGGATACTTAGAGAGCTTTGGTGCTCAGCTTTTCTGAAATAACATTTCAGCAATACTGAAGCAGGTTATAGGGTTATTTTACTTAAACTGTGTATAGTAGTCCTGTGAAGAGACAGTCACACATGTAATTAACCCAGACGTGAATACCTGGCTCCTACACCAGACGTTTAGCCTAACTCTGGAAAGAGCTCACTTGGTCCTGGATACTGTCTTCTTACCGACTGCAGTTTTAACCATAACGCTTACATCACTTTACTACTTCTTGAGTAAGCAGTTCTTCCATATATTAAGACAAAATAAAAAGAAGTTTAAAAGTGCTGTTTAATGGAATGGTTTCCCTATAACAATGTAAGTATGGGTGCAAGTGTCTCACTAAATATATAAACGTAGATAATCCTTGCTTTCTAACTCTCTTCTTCCAAGCTACATTTTTCCCTTTATAACTCATCCCTGGAGAAAGGTTCATAGTGAAAAATCATTGCTAACTTCATTTTTTCGCCTTCCCTGTGCATTTCTTTCCTGGAGCAATAATAAGAAATAATGGGTGTAATGCTTTCCTACAGAGTCCATAGTATGTAACAAATAGTCTGTTCTTTTATTTGTTGTTGCCATATTTAATTTAAGTGTATTAATTTTTCTCCTTGCCTTATCTATTTTCTTTGTAAGTTCAGGGGGCCTTTCAAACCTTTTTGTAATAATATTTTAGGAGCAGATCAGTTTCGTAGTTAGATGAGTAAATTAAGATTCAAGTCTCAAGTCTCTCCCACTTCCTTTCTGGATTAACTTCCACAGTTCCCATTTTTCCTGAGCAATCATCAATAACAAGTATCTAGATTAATAAATTGATTGTAAACCAAAATCAATCAGAGTCTACAACTTAAACTGACACAGGAAGACATGTTTTCTTGATGTCTCTGAAAAGCAGGCCAGCTGAGCCACAGAAATCAGCCTTGTTAATCTTAATTCCTGTATGTCTCAATTCTCAATTTCCTTTTTTTTTTTTTAAATTGTTGTAATATCTAATTTACAAGGAAGGAGCATTCAGTCTATTTAAAGCTTGTGAAACATTCACAGCTCTGAGTGGATTGCAGCTGATGGATGCTAAGTTAAATGACATTATTTTCTGTCATGGAGTGATTCTTCTGATTAAAATAGATTTGGAAAAAAATGGCTGGATGGGCAGATTCTCTTGTTATATCTAAGCAAATTTAACGAATCCAAGGACAAAAATATTTCCTTAGTTATTTCCTTAGTTACATTTTTGTGATCCTGTTTTCTTCATTCGTTCAGAGTTAGAAGATACATTTGTATTATAAATGGAATCTGTAATAACTTACTGTTCACTTTCTGGACTACAGGTTCAACTTGGTTTGACTAGTGAGGATTCCCACTAAGTAAGAGTAGAAAAATATGGATTTGCACCATCTGAACCAGACTTGCGGGGAGCTGGTTTGTTCAGATAGTCCCTGTCCATCTGGACAGAAGGTTGGAGGGACAGCGAGTGACAAAGCAAACCATGCAGGCCTGGTAAGTGCTCTGGCAGTCCTGCAGCTGAGCAATGCAGTCACAGAACACAATTCATCCTCATTCAAGTCTCAAGTGGCACTCAGGTGTGCAATTGATTCTTTGTGCTTTGTGTCAGTAGTAGAGGAAACACCTCGCTGGCCTTTCTGTTCTGCTGTGTACCCACACCATTCCTGCACACTGCTGAGGCCTAGGCTTACCTGTCGCTCAATCTGATAAACATCAAAACACAGAGGAGATTTTTTATGTATATTTTATGTATATTTTAAAGAAAATAGGGTTTGCAGGAAGATAAATTCTCCTTCAGATCTCTTAGGGAAAAAAAAAAATAATAAAAAAAAAAAAGAAAGAAAAGCAGAGGTAAATAACGCACATTAAAATGTTGGTTTTAATTTTTTTCACTATCTCTTTAGATCTGAGAAGACTGTATCTGTAGTCATTCTGTGGCTTTTTCTTTTCTGCTCCTTAGGGTTGTTGAAAATAAACAGCTGCTTGCTGTTTATTTTGTATGTACTTCAGTACAGGCATTGTTTTGGATTATGCTGCAAATAACTGAAGACTTTCCCTTCTTCCTGTGGTATCTATCCTTGCAGGTTCAATTGTACAGGATCACCATAAATACAGAGTCACTGCTTGAGCACTTCATCCAGCATAGTGGAGCTTCCATTTCATGGATGTAGTAAGCAAAGCAGTGTTGTTTCAGGAGTGTAAGCATGAGTGAAAACTGCTTAATTCTTTGGCTTACGGACCAAGGCTGGCAGGGGGTGCTTGTTTCCTTGTTTCTTTCTGGCTAATATTTGCTGAATGATTTTTCAGAAATAATTTAATCTCTGTTGGCTCCTTTGCAAAATGGGTAGCATTTTGTTCTTGCCCACATAAACGCTGTTTAATGGTACACTGAGATCCTGGAATGAAAGCTGCTATGTAACTTCAAAACACCGTCAAGCTACAAGTGCAGCAGCATCAAGTATGGATTCAGCTATTAATCTTGGAGGCTTAAAAAATGTGAAGAATTCTTGTTCTGGTATTCGAGATCTAGATGACTTGTCAGTGTCCTAGTAGATTGTCCTTAAGCAGAAAATATTCTAGTGCCTTATCCAAGCAAATGCCCAACAAAGCAGGGCAACAGTATAAGCAGGGGAATTTGAGGTCTTCATCTGCAGCACAATGCTTACTAAAGATAGTCATTTATTTCTTTTTCTTCAGCTCCCATTCCAGATGGGAAAGTTTTCGCTAGCCAGCTCAGTTTGTCTTTTCAGGTAGTTCTCACATTACATTCTTTTGACGGATGTAAATTGCAGTGCAATTATAATTTACTCTATATGAAATTACTATTATACTTTATAATCTTTTCATTTCTAAATTTCTTCTCATAGCTGCAAACCAAAATAAAGACTGTCTTTCTTTTCTTCTTGGAGAAAAATGCATATTACTGTTTTGTTATTAAATGCCACTTACTTTATTCCACTTGTTCTATGCAAAGAATGGACCCTTTTAAAAATAATAATGATAAAAACTTACTTACCCTTCCATTCAACCCATGGGTAATCTATCCTTTAAATTACAAAAAATATTTGTAATATTTTTTTTTAAAAATTACACATCTCAGCAGTACTCAATTCTGAACCCAAGCTGCACTTTTTTCTTGTCACCTATACATATTTAATACACTTCGGGATTTATAAAACAATATGTTTTAGACTAACAGCTTAGACACAGCTGTTCAAAGCAAGTTTCAAATTAGGTTCGTGGCCTGTAGCTAACAGTAGCCTAATAAAATATAATAGTAAATAAAATGCAAATAAATAACTGGGAAATATAACCAAGAAACAAGAAAATCTCCCTTAATAAAAAGGAGATTGCATTGCATAGTCATGACTCCAAGTTCCATTAGGATGTTGGCTCTCCATTATCTATAACACCTGAAATGTTTAATTTGCAGCTAAGAACAATATTTAAAACTCAAAAAAGCAGTGTTCATGCAAAAGTACTTTGGAAGTAGTTGAACACCCCAACTTTCAGAATAATATTTCATTTATTTACAAAATAATATTTCACGTTGCAATACTGAGGCAAGAATCCATGATTTGGTGCAACAGCTGTGCTAGTTTGTCTTTAGGATCCACAGGCTGGCCCCTAAACTGACATAATACACCTTATTTCTGTTGATGTCATTTGAATTACGATGGCTTACTCAAGCTGAGGTTCTGGTCCTATAAGTTAGTAGAAAGATTATTCCCCTTTGGTGACTTTGAGCTAAAACAGAATAGAACTATGACAGTGGGAAACTGAATTAGTCATAGATGATAATTCAGCAGCATTCTGGCCCAAAGCTCTGCTCTGGGCACAAGAGGGGATAAGGCGAGGTGCTCCCTAGTTCAGGGCATGAACATAAGTCTTTCTGCAAGTTATGCTGCTGGGAAATAAAGCTATGCTAGCGATGTTGTGTGCTTTTAACCTTCAGTACATTTATGTGAGAAAGCAGGGGGAATGAAAATGTATAAATGTGCCTGTCAGAAACCTTGATCAGTCTGGGAGGTTTATAATGTGCTTGTAAAAATAATGGTCTATGGCTTTTATATGGTAGTTCTTAAGACAGAATCACAATTTTTTAAATAACTGCTACTTAGTCATAGGAGAGCAAGTCATAAAGAAAGTTGTACCGAGAATTTTCTGATGTTAAAATCTTGGTGCATTTAACAAATGAAATGTTTCAGCCCCTATCAGGCAGCTTCTTATTCTGTACATATTTATTCATGTGCTTAACCTTGGACTCTGTGAATTGTCCCATTAACTGCCCCCATTGCCCTGCTTTTACATTAGTTAGTTAAGATGGGTAACAGCAACAGCAAGTAACCCTGGAGAGACATCAGGATGCTACTGCATTAAGTACAGTAGAGACGCACAATAAAAATGCTCCAAAAGTCTTCCAGGTGGAGTCAAGACAAAAGAGATGGGTACAAGAGAAGCAAGCTCAGAGAGAAGTAGGGAAAGCACCAACATTTTGTGGTGTGTCTGAAATGGACTGGTTTAGTCAGGCCTGACTCTTGGTAGGTTTGATGGCACTGAAGGGTTTAAAGAAGGACAAAGAAATTGTTTCAGAGATACTTGAAGAACGCATGCCTCAGGGGTGAGGCAGTGAGAGGATAAATGAAAGTTCCCCTTGGACAACTTACACCAGAGGGATGAAAACTATGCACATGTACAAATCTTTGCGAGACCAGTAGCTATGTGTTCAGGGTGATTTTTCACAAGTTTCTCATAATGTATTTGGGTGGTATAGTCAGAGCTATAGGTCTAGCTCTGTGGGGTAAAATAATTGAAAATTAATAAACAGACTCAGCACAATAAAATTCTAATTATGAAAAGGCATAATTTTTCAGCTTGAAAAGATGTAGGGATAGATATATAGGAGCTATGTGTGAATAATTTCCATAAGGTTGGAAAAAAAAAAGCAAATATAGCTTTCAATATTTATGACTCTTTTCTTGGACAGTTGCTTTGGTTTTTAAAAACAGTTTTTGATATTTCCTTAATTTCTTTCTTTTCCTTCCTATTCTCTTTATGCCATGGTTGAGGAATTGCTACCATTAATATTTCATAACCTCCAGAGTACGTGCTAAAAACGTGGAAATGTAGAAACAAATCACATTTTGGTATTAATGCAATATTGCAGAGTGTAGTTCTCAAGGCTGTGCAAAGAAAGGATTAGACTTTATGGGGGAAAAACCTAGCAGTAAAAATGTGTCTAGCAAAACACATTGAGAGTTTTTAAACAGTTTAAACAATTTTATCACATTCTGTAGTGACTTATTAACAGTGTCTTCAACCTTTATATATTCCAATAACAACCTGATGTCTTCATCTTATCTTACGGAACTATAATTGGCTGAATCCAGGTACCAGTGCCTGGAGGCCATACAGTCTTATAGACTTTAATGACTCATTAGGTATTTATTCACTTTAACTTAAACAGCTCAACCATTTGTGGAAAATGAGCCTTTAAAATAGAATTAGGGTTTTTTTTACCTAAGTGTAGTGTATAACCTGAACTGCTACTGAATTTAAATTTCCAGACCTGCCAGTTTAATTTGGCCTTGCTGTCTTCCCATTTCAAAATGGGTTATAGCTTTGTAATAACTTCTTATGCTGAAGCTCTGGTGGTAGTTAAAACTTTGAATTAAACAGAACGGCACCTTTAGTTAAAAAACAAACCAACCCACCGCTAAATATCTGGTTCATGTATTTTGATAACTCATGCTGACAGGTGTCATCTCTACAGGCTATCTCTAGCCTTTAATCATCAGAAAGCAGGGACTGAAGGGGTCCTAATTAATCTGAATTTTAGCCAGGGTGGTGGGTGGTTCTACTTCAGTGTTCAAAATAGCACAAGCCTCAACACACATGGTGAACCTTGAGTTGTGTCCAAAACCATGAGCCTGTGAGAGACTGTAAAAGATCACAGAGGATGGGGAGAACGTGATAGGCAGTTGCCTTTAACAGCTCCAGTTGAAGCCTGCAATCTGCACATTGGTCACACAACATGTGAATCTATTGTTCCCTTCCACTTAGTGATCCGGAAGGTCTGGCACAAAGGAAAACGTGGTTCATGTGCAGGATTTCACATCTCTGTGTATGAAGCCAAAGAAAAGCCTGGAATCACAGTGCAATGGCAGGCATTGTCTGCTAAACCACAGTCCTCTCTTGACAGGAACTGTGGTACAGCAGATAGAGGCTAAAACTGAAATTATCACTACCCCGGAGTGGTTTGGGACACCAGCTCTGCTGGATACACACTCTCTGTTGTCTCCCATTCATGCAAATCCTCTCTGCACATGGTAAAGGTGACTGACAGTAAGAGCCTGTTCCATCCTGTTTTGAGTATCTGTCTTTTTCCTGAAAAAATACAAGTAGTTCAACGAAAATGTACCATAACCATCATGTTTTTGAATGTTTTTTCAGGAAATTACTAGGCAAGGATATATGCTATTGGGCATAAAGGAAGTTAATTTATTTAACGTGGTTAGTTCTATGTAGCCATCATTGATTATCTCTTGGTGCATGCAAGTTTTGCTAGTGTGCTCGTCCTTCACTGCCCATGCTGCCATGCTAGGGAAAATGACATGGGCACGTGGCATGTGAAATAGAGAGCATTATGTGAAGGACACCATGGAATTTATAGCTGCATTAAGATTTTTGGGCCATAGGGTTCTGTGTAGGAACAATGAGGAATGCGAGGAAGAATTCTTGCCCCATGAGAATGCTGGCTCTGGTAGGCTTGTGATAATGACAACTGAAACTGGGGGGGGGGTGTGGTGGTTTTGTAAAGTGGAAAAATCAAAGCCCCTAAAATGCGTAGGAATTGTAATGGTACCTTTAATATGAACAGATTGTGATAGGCTATGCATGCTTCACTCTCATGTAGGCATGGGGGTGGGGGCAAAAATATAGCCTTGTTAAAGTTGTGGTCTAAAGAGTGAACAGGCCAAAACTGAGGAAAAACAGATGTTGTTTGTTCTTCCATTTAGAATCAAAGGAAAATTAAATACTGAAGGATTGATCCTCTTCCAGAATGATCATTAAGGTTGGTTAGTTACTTTAATTCACTTAGAGTAGTGCTCAAGACAATTTGTTTCTGATATCCCCATCAGCTAAAGCAAATGGTTTTCTTTTCCTCCCTTTCTTCCCTTTTTACCTGATGAGACCACAAAAGGCATTGTGAAGAGGGAAGGGCAGGAGACAGGAGCCTGTTTACTTATGCCACGTCCCTTTTTCATTATCCCGTGTCTGTTTTCTGCATGCTGAACACTATCTACAACTTTTAATGCCCAATTTAAATTGATTTCAAATAAGCGTCAGAGGAATGCATAAGCAGAGATGTCTGTTTCACATCAGGGAACAGCAGAGAGAGTATCTTGGTCACCCTTTCTTTTAAGCTTGTATACTCTGCTGCATGTATGCTAACTCCATGGATCAGCACCTTTGAAAAATGAGTCCATTATTATACAAAATGTCCCTATGAACCATGTTTTAAAAAGCAATATATCTACAAAATTAACCCCTGGACAGCTTTCAAGGCTCTCTCCCTTCCATAATAACATGGTCACAGTTAGAAAACACATCTTGATGTTTAATTACTGCAGACAACGGGGATGTCTGCAATATCTATGCTATTGAAAAGACAACAGTCATAGTATTACCAGGTCTGCTATGATGTACTTGAAATGCTGCTGTATCCTCTACTGTGTGTACCCCATATCACATAGTGAATAGAGGGGTCACAGTCCCTTAACCTTTCCTCTTTTCATCCCAGTAGATCCATCCCAAGAAACATTATTAGGATAATGGTTCTTCTGGGGCAAGATAGTTACCTCCTAAATCAACATTACTTCCTAATGAATAGCATTTTTTTTTCTGTGGAGCTCTTGAGTTGGGCCTAGCTCTGCTTAATTTAAAGTAGCTGTGTTGACATAATATATTTAGACTTCTGTAATGTGTTTGACTTAGTACTGCACAACATTCTGATTAAAAACAATTATCGCTATACAAAATCGGCGTTGTACATATTAAACGGCTCCCAAACTGTCTCAACGATAGCTTGTGGAAAGGAGCTGTGAAGCAGGAATCATCACTCAGGGGAAGTTTCCAGTTCCTCTGGGGTCTCACTGTAGGTTTGGTGAGACAGAGCAGAAGATCCAGCAAAGAATGGCTGGTATAAAAGACACAAAAGGCTGATTTCAATAGTAAGTCAGGTCATGCAGTGGACAGAAATCATCCAGCATCTACTTTCAATGGAACAAAACCCAGGCTCATAATTTAGGCTATACTTCTCCAGTAAGTGCTGTATAATAGAAGTGAATTAATCTGAAAATGCTGGAGGACATCACGTGAACCCAGCTGAATGTGACCCTTCAGAACAGTGTGGTAACTGAGGAGGTTGATGCGTGACTGCATGAACAAAGAGAGACAGGTTGAACCACTTCCGTAATGGCAGCCTCTGTTTGACAGAGAGACACCATGTCAGCTTTTGAAATCTGAACCTTTTTTTTTTTTTTTTTTTTTTTTTTTTCCCTTTTTTATTTTTATTTTTTTCTGTGAGCAGTGCCCAAGTCTGGGGGTCAGCAGCGGGGGCCTCTGTGAGGAGAGGCCTGCATTGCCTCACGCAGGCCACAGCTGGTTCCAGATTGTTCTGTGGCGGCCCCACCTCAACGCACCTGAGGCCCTCAGGGACAACAGCACCTCAGGGACAGCGTATCTAAGAAACAGTGAAAAATACTGCCTGCTATGAGGAATGAGGGAAAAAAGTGTGAGAAACAGCAATGTGAACCCCAAGGGCAGAGGAGGAGAAGGAGGTGCTCTGAGCAGGTATTTCCCCACAGCCTGTGGAAGACCTAACAGGGGAACAGGTGGATATTCCTGGACAAACTGCAGCTTGTGTAGCAGTGGAAAAGCGTGAAGAGGAGGCAGTTGGCAGAGAGGAGCTGTTAGGTACAGACCACAGCTCCATTCCCATTCCTTTGTGCTGCTGAGGGGAGGGGAGGAGCTGGGAGTGAAGGAGTGGGCTGAGCCTCAGGAAAAAAGGGGTGGGGAAAGTGAGGATTTAATTTTGTCTTTGCTTCTCACTATCCAAATCTATTTTAGTTGGTAATAAATTATTTTTCTCCAAGTTGAGCATGTTTTTCCTGTGAGAGTAATTGGTAAGAGATCCCCTGTCTTTCTGCTTACCCATGAGCTTTTTTTTTTTATTATTTTTATTTTTATTTTTTTTTATTTTTTTTATTTTTTTTTTTCTCCTGTCCTGCTGAGGCAGGGGAGTGAGAGAGCAGCTGGGTGGGCACTTGGATGCAGCCCAAGGTCAATCCATCAGTATTTCCCTTTGTAAAGGGCTCATAATACACATATAAGGATCTGATTTGGTAAATTCAAGGTCATCAACCTATTAATCTGGCTGAAGAGAAGGTTTTGATGTGTTTTGGGCATAGCCTGTATGAGGGAACAGACTGCATGAGGCACAGCAGGTAACTCCTTAACATAACAAGCAAAGTAAGGATAAGATCCTGTTAACTTTGCTTAAACTATAGTGACTTATTCTAATTGAAGATATGGCCCTACAGGTCAGTGAAAAAATAACTGCCCTGTGTTGACTTTGAGCCAAAATACAGTAACTTAGCAACTTTAAGCAGGCTGAGACCTGGTGGCAGACAACCGGAGCCAGCAGAAGTTCAGGTCAGAATTCAGGTGCTAACATTTCTCAGAAGAAATAACTAAACATTGGGATGATTTGCTGAGAGCTATAGAAGAGTTTTCATTATTTCTTTTTTTGTTGTTTTTTTAATATATTTCTAAAAATCTATTAACTCCTACCACAAAATAAGATGATGATACAGAGCTGCCAAGTGACATATTTTGACCTGGATTATACTGGAAGTCAAATAGATAAATGTAGTATTCCCTTCTGGTATAAAAATTCCATGAGGCTGAATGAGATCACAGCCTGCTATGATAGCATTTGCTGTCTCCTAGCACCACAGATGATTAGAGGCAGAATTATAGCAGGGTGATTTCATGTCAGAGGACAATGCTTTATTACTGTTTGATTTACTAAGTACATTGAATCAGAGCAGAGGAAGTTGTTTTAGATTTTTTTTTTTTTTTTTTTTTTTTTTTTTTTTTACTTAGCTCAGTTCTTTTCTTTAGTTCTTTCCAGTGACCTTCATTTGAGTATAGGAGCTTCTGTATAATAGAGATGTGAAATGTTTCTTTAAATTATGACTCACCCAAATGTAGCACTAGTGAAACAGCAATCTGCCATAGGGACAGAGGAAATTCAATGGACTTTACAACAAACTGATTAGTTTTGGAATGAACTCTTTCTGTAATTTCCGTAAAGATGCTAACAGCTACTGTTGATTACTAGGTAATCACTGGTAAGACAGGTTTCTGTACTCAGATAGCAGGAAGGAATTTATTCCGTTTAATTTGCCTATGTATAAGGTAGATCTAATCTAACTTAGGAATATAGGTTCTCTCTACAGTCCACTGGAAAGAATTAAGCCTTTCCAAAGATTATCATCCCATCATAAGATAGGTTCCTGAGACAGGTGGGCCAACGTAACTTCTGGAGATATCTGTATTGCTCTATGTATCATTAGAGTCATCCTAAGCAGGTGCCTAACTTTTATGTTCCAACAGAAAAAATACTCACTGACTTGAGCAGCCTTGTCTCTGCCTATGATTTCAACTTCCATGCTGCCCATTTAGTAGTACCAGCACAATAGTTTGTGGAGCTGTGTCACGAATCACTGGGGAACTGTCCTACTCCCTGCTGGAAGGGCATGATCGAGGGCAAGGAGAGATGGTGGAGAATAAGTAGAGCAAGATGATGAGTAGGTGGGGGCTGCTGCCCAGGAAATCTTAGTGCATTTGTAGCCTTGAGCAGCTAAATCTGGGGGAGAACCATACCTCACACTGATCGCAAGACCTATAAATAAGCCAAATAAATAAGAGGACTTGTATTTGGAAAACTTGTTAGTGTTTGATATAATCTGTCTACAGCAGTACAAGAGATATGGGCAACATAGGTTAGGGAATAAGATCTGTAGCTGTGATTTAATGAGGGTGGTGATCCTTAACTTTCCATTAAGGCTAATTCAGTAGTTTTCCTGGGCACTTAAATTCATGTGGAAAATACAGTCTTTGCTATTGTATAGTTTCTGTCACATTAACCCCTGAGTTCCCCACCCTCAAAGGTAACACCATTATATTCCATGCAGCAACATGACATATAACATCTTCAGTGAATGCATTGCCCTTGAGTACACCAGGGGTTAGTTAAGCAGTATTTCTGGATGTTTGATTACCATGTTGAGTTAATTAATGGGCTGCATGCGATCTCTATTAATTAGACCATGCTCAAGCCTTGATAAAGTGTGTGTCCTTATAGTACAGCATAATAGTTTCACAAATCCCCTACAAACTGTGGTTAATTACAAGCTCATCACGATTTCAGGATCTAAGGGAGGAAAAAAAAGATAAAATGCCTTTTTTTTTTTTTTTTTTTTTTTTTTAAATGGTTGTTAAATGGTTCTAAGAAAAATCTTCCATGAAGTGAAAGCAAGGATGCTTTTTTGAAGATGAAATGGTTTGGTGAAAGGATACAATTTTTCTTTTAGAAAGACAGTTTTGACAGTTTTCCTCTAACTTCATGATCTTATGTGTATATTTATGAAATTCAAAATAAAAACCCCAAAACCCTTTTGCTTTACAACTCTGGAGAATGCACTCTATTTTTGTATCTGTGTGGTGGAGCAAACTTAGGAAGGAATAAAAGTGGGTAGATGTTGCTTCAGTGTCTTTCTACTGTCAGTGGAAAGACAGTAGGTAACCTATACTGTTACCATTTCCTTAAATGTGGTAGGTCTATGCAGCAGTGTAAAAATCCCCATTCTAAATGCTATAAGAAGACACCTGCCACTTCTCAAATTGCAAGTTCCCATCATAGCAAGAAATCTTGTTCACTGCTGCAATCTAGATTTCATCCTGTTGTCCTTGGTTCTGACCCATTTGACTGCTAGATTCTCAGACACAGAGGCAAAGACATATGATGACATTTACCAGGTGGACTAAATGAGTGCCTACACTCTTCAGGCAGGAGATCACATGTATAGGTTTTGTAAGATAGAGACTACTTATCTGCCAGCTCTGAAGGGTCAAATTCAAGGGTGAACAAGCAAATTAAACAGAGCTAATTGACAACTGCCTGCCGTGGGCAATCAGTAGCTGCCAGGCAATCTGTATCTACAGTTCTCACAAATATAATTTGCCAGTTCGCAGCTTGACTTTTGGGTTTGTGAAGTAGGAGTCCTTGACTGGTAAAGTGGAGATGGCACTGGTAGGGGGTCCAACAAGCAGCTTCTTAGTGAACATAATTATTTATGTTGCAGCTATAGAAATGTCCATAGTTTTTCTGTTTGTATTGATCCAAACCCTTCAGGTCATTGCCCTTATTCTGGCTCAGCTGCCCTTGTAGTCTACAAGAGCTTAGGTTGAGCAGGAAAAAGGCTCATTGCGTACCATAAAATTATTTTAAAATATAGCATTTAATATTAAACATAGTAGTTAATATTATTATGTGTATTTATTATATAGAATATTTAATAAAATTTAATTAAAATTTGATGATCTACATGGAACTGAATTTGTGTTTAAATTACAGCTTTGCTGTTTCCTCAGTCACCTGAAGAACAGAGTCCTTCTGCAACGTTACGTATTGCCTCTTTACACTGATTGACTGCAGCATCACTTGGCCTCTTCAGCTATTCCTCTCCAATGGATGAAGGCTTCTTGCATGGAAGCTCCAATGTAACAGTAAGCTTGAACTTAAATATGAAATTTAAATATTATCAAAACAGTATTTGTTGAGTTACTGTCTATCCAAGTCATTTTGCGGGACATGAAAGGCGATCAGCTTCATTTTAGGGGTGCTGTTTCACTTTGCAAGCACCTTGATTATGATACATGCAAATGCAAGTCTGGATATCTTTAAAATGGTGGCTGATCACAACTCGTAAGACAGTTTAAAATTACTTCAGGTAATGTAATAGTTGCTGGGGCAAAAGTAACTTGTCTATCTAGACAAGTGGTTTGTCTGGTTAGAGAAACCGATTGCTTTCAAAACGAAAAAGAGGAAAAACTCATGGGGGGGGGGGGGGGGAAGGCAGAAAAAAAGCAAGAATAAAGAAGAAAAACCCACCTCAACAGGAGCTGATATTACTCAGTATTTCTTACAACAAAGCAGGAAGAATGATTTTCAACACTGTTGAATCAAACCATCATAAAATAAGTTTTAATGCATTGTAAAAGCAAGATAAACTTTTCCATTCCCCTGTAGAAACAAGCAACAATCTTGCAACACAACAAATTTCTCCTGCTTTGACTTGCTTTTCTCAACCATAAATGGAGTGTGGCCAGCAGCAGGACATATACAAAAGTAAACTACCAGTTCACAAAAGGCATGCAACATTATTTCTGTGTAAACCCAACTTGAACACAGGGATCCCTTACTGTTTTCTGCACTAGGTAGGTGGCAATCAACAGCATATATTTAATATTCCCCTGTACCTTGTGGCACAAGGAAGGACAGCAAATAAGAGCCGAATGTAAATGTTGGAGGATTAATTTTGAGGAGGCTGACAGCAGGTGAGTGAGGAAGAGATGAGGTTCTCACAACAGCAGCTTTCCAGTAGATGGCTCCATTATTATATATCAGTCTGTCCTGCAGCTCCTCCACCTTTCCCCAGAAACTTTTTGTTTTGTCTCAAGCAAAGCTTTAACACAAAACAGATGTACATATTTTTGCCTTTTCTTTTGGGCACCAGTGTCAAGTGTAGGTGTCTTTTTTATTATTACTAGTTTTTCCCTTGGTCATAACATGTAATTATGAAACTAGCATGATGCAGAAACTTTCACACAGAATAGACCAGCACTTGGCAAGCTGATAGTCTGAGTGAGGGCTGGTAGCTGATGTAGAGAGTTCTACTGAATTACTGGTTGCACGTTTATTCAAATAAAACTTAACAAGATCAATTAAAGCTTTTTGTTTAATGCAATATTACTTCACAAATGTTATTTCCAATTTCAGAATTTTTTGTGTTTTGTTTTTTGCAAAGAGCACAATATGGGATTGATGAGTCTTGTTATTTTGCCTATAAAGAGGTCTTAAATGCTCACAAATGCCTGCCAAGTGCAGCCATTCAGTTCTACACCACAGAACGAGATGAGTTTTACTCGAGTTATAAAATGCATTAATTTAAGATTATACCCCTGTATGCTGTGGAACATATGTAGGTACGGCACAAAGATGACAATTTGTCAGGCCCTTCTCCAAGCCCTTTCTGTGAAGAATGAGATACCATTTGGATAGATTACAAGTGAATAGACATTATACACTCAAAATCGTGCCTTTGTTGCTTAACAGTGCAAAATATTGTTGGTGTAATTATTTTTGTACAGTCCTCTTGCCCTGTGGCTTCAATCCAAATGTGATTCCAGCTCTACCTGGCTTTAACCCAAGACCATTCCACATAAGGCCCTCATGATCCTGATTCTCTCATTCAACTATGACCAGTGTCTGTGGTTTTAGTTCAACATACAATGATCTGTGCAGGGAAATCCAAACATTGTTCTAGTTGTCAGTGGCCTTCTGCAAAAATTTGTATTAATCTCTTGTACATTGTCAGTTTTTCAGAGACATCTATGTATCTGACACAATTTTCCCATTTCTTCACTTTAGCCCCTGATATTTTTCAGAGCCATTATATCCTTCTGTTTAAACTCCTGATACATTTATTGCATTACATACAAGCAGCCATGCATGCAAGTAAAGTATGTTTCCAAAAAACCTTTATTAACTGGGGCACCAAATCCATTCTGAGTAGCACATAATTCAGAAGGGAGCTGGAGCATATGACATATAAGCAGAGGGCAGAAGAACAGGATTTGTTTAGCCTTGAAAAGACAAGATTGAGGAAGCTCTAATTGCAGTCTTCCAATACATAAAAGAGGATTAGAAATAAGTCAAGAGTCAGATTCTTCTCAGAAGGGTACAACAAAAAGGCAAGACACAACAGTTACAAATTTTAACATGAAAAGTTCCAACTGGATATGAGGAAAAAACTCTTCACATCTGAACCACTTGTTTAAACACTGAGACAGGGGCTGAAAGAGCCCGTGGACATTTCTGTCTTGGACAAAGCCTTTTGCAACCTTATACAACTCCAGAGCCAACCCTGCTTGGAGTGGAAGCTTGGATTAAATGAACTCTTGAGGTTTTTTCCTTAGAATTTCTCCCCAGCATCTTTTTTTTTTTTTTTTTTTTTTCTCTACTTCACCTCATAAGAAGTATTCTAAAACAGTTCTAGAAGTTTTGGGTGAAGAAAGAAAGCCAGGGCAAATCTCCTTGGATTGGAAAGGCTTGAAATATGTGATGCTCTTTAGATCTGTGGGAGGGAGGAGGAGAGGAGACAGTCTAGGTATGGCTCTTAGGAAAGTTTGTTTTTCTACAGTGATGGGTTTCCTTGATACAAAATTTTTCTTACTGCCAGAGAAGCAGCAATATTTAAGCATAGTCCTTATTATTTATTCTGAACACAGCCTGTTGAATAAGTTGTAGCTACCTTCTGTCTAACAAGACTCCATTCTTGTTTTCCCAAGTCCTCAAGCCCATACCTATACTTTGATGTCTCTAAAAATGAAGTAGAAAATGAGACTCTTGTCTTATGCTAGACTGTATTTCTGAGCTGCAGAGTACAGTTTTCTGGAGCACCTGAAGTTTCCTGGATGGTAATGGTTCCTTCCATTTGGGTCCTAGCAAGATTAACGCTGGACCCCCACAGATGGTGCAATCTGACAGATCAGTCTTTGACCGAATCAGTGGTGCCCTGATTCAGGAAAGTCCCAAATCACCACATTGTCCTGTAGTTTGGTGTATAAAATAAATCCCAAAGATTTTTCTCTGCTGTTTTCCAAAGAGTTGAAGAGATGTAGAGTGTGGGCACTGTGGTCACAGGAAAATTAGAACTTTGGAGGTTTATGCTTTAGTATACAGTTTTAGAGGCCACTAAGGAGGTACTTTTTACATTTGCCTACAATCCTTTGCCACAACACAGAGGATATTTTCTCCCTTATCAGAATTTACAGATAGATAATCAAGTCCATGCTTTTCTCAGAAATAACTTGCAAGAAACAGCTCTTCATGCTACATAACATAAACAATTGCTAAAATATGCAGATCAGGAAAAGTAATGATGTGTAATACTATAATGTTTTAAATGTCTTAATTTAGTTTATAGGCACTCCAAAAAAATCTCTTAAGGAGCCAAGCATCAATAATGTGAGCCTGTGCTAGCTGAGTAATTACCTCTTGGTGCTGAATTCTTAAATATTAATTTGCTGTATGCTATTCATCATGTGCAACACTGTAATCTCTGAAGGAGAGGCAAAGTAAAAGGAGAGAGTAGCTTTTTCAGCCAACGTTCAGAGTTGCCAGTTCTTTAGTCTTGCATCTCCCACACTTATTGACAAACATGAATATGACATAGTTTCCAGTGTCCATTTGCATGGCCAGTTTAAATACTGGATTAGCAATATCAGATGACGTGACATCACCACATACTCTTCAAAGCACTGCTGTAGCTTACTAGTAGAAACCAGTTTGATGTGATGGATGTATGAGAGAAGGTGTGAATCTTTGAGACTCTTAGAAGTATACTGATTTGCTCCTAAATTACTCAAGAATTGCTTTTATTTTCTTGTGAGGTGTCTAAATAAATACTCATGGGTTTATTTTTGCCCTCAGCAAAGAAATGCAGTTCCTGTTGTTAGTGGGGTCAGTGAATATCTTTGCAGAACAGCTTCTGTGTAATCAAGTCAGGATATATTTGCATTGCAAAGTGCAGTATGGTAAAGACACCCAAGGTAAGGTCAAATGAACGAGGTCAGATACCAAAGGCACTTCAGCTGCAGTAATATACAACCACCCCAACTAATTCCCTGTGCCTGAGAGACTCTAAGTAAACAAACAAATATTTAACTTTAAATCCTGAAATGACATATTTTAAATTAATCTGACACCATATCTCATGCTTTTCCACTAGGAAAACTTAATTTCTTGGACTTGAGCAATTCTCTGTCATTTCAGAGAGGCTAGCCTATCTTAGGCAGGTAAACAGAGGGGAAAAAAAAAAACAACAAAACACAATATTTCACGTGCCCTGAAAATAAATAAAGCTGACTTAGAGAATCTTCTCCTAGATTGAGCAGGTTGTATTGGCTGGGGGGCACTCTTTTAATGCAAATCTACATTCTGGTGCTATGATCACACTGCTGATTATGGTCACACTGTAGTCATGCTTTATTATGGTTATGCTGTGGTCATGATTGCTAGCTGTAGCAATCACTAGGATAACAGGTTTCTGACTTGAGAAGGAAACCTCAGCCCTGATGGAAATCTCTAGTTCTGCCATTAAGATGATTTGTACAAATACACCAGTGTGCTTAATATATAATGCCAATAAACAGTGGGATGGAAAAAATAAAACAGCTTTTACTACTCATTTGGTGTAAGATTATTGGTAAGCCATTAGAACCATTTGGGGCTTCAAGGGTCTAATTTAAGTAGCAAATCTCCACACAGCTTGTGAAGTTACAATACCTAGTGGCAGAACTATGAATAAAAATCATTCCTTTTTCATTGTGCTTCGTGTTAAAAAGTGTTCATTTGACAGGAGAGATCCATCAGGGTGGATGTTTTCCTTCATCTGGAAAACAGAGGATACCTAAAGTTAGGCAGAGAGAATGATCTTTTCCAGTGGTTTATCCAGTAGTAAAATAAGGATAATTCTGTTTATACTCTCACAGGTGTGCTGTGGAGTGCAGGAGTTTTCCAAAGTCTTTCACAAATTTCCTGCCAAGTTTTACAGTGAATCTATGAGCTAAGATAGAAATCTGTTGGTGGGTATTAGATGTTTGCAGCTGCCTGAAAGGCTATGGCTCTCTGCCCCCTCTGGGTATTACGAAGTTCATTTATTTTTAATGCTATGAGAGGACAAAACTGTAGGGAACATCTGTGTGGAAAAAATATTTCTATAGTTGATCTCAGTTTTAACATCTGTGGCCTTTCAGCTAAAGCTTAAAACATGTCCTTCTACCTTTGCTTGTGCTTTTCCTGCTTGCTCACACCTCCTGTCGCAGCCTCTTTCATCCTGAGCTAACTGGAGTATACCAAGAGTGTGTGCATGCACCACATGCATGCATGCTTAGTAAGGAGCAAGTAGACAAGCAATCTTGTTCTGGTTCATCAGTTTCTCAAAAAACAGAGTTTGGAAAATGCTACAGCATAGTCAGACCAGAACTCTCACTGTCTATACAGAGAAACAGTGTGCTCCTTGGGCTGATCCTTCAAGGAAGCACATTTTCAAACTCCGCATCATCCCATTTGGTAGTTGTTTACCTTTTTTAACATGAAATTTTTAAATGATGCTTAATCATACCAAAGAGCTTTCTTTTCCTCAGACAAATTATGTATTTACATACAATTCTCTAATTGCTTACTGTATGTTGTCTTCCAAATGTAACACCTGCCTGGGGATGCTGCTAATTTAGATATAACAAGATAAACAGAGTTCTGCATTGTATGAAGCAGGAGAAAAATCATTCTTAAAACATAATTAAATAAGATTACATAATAATAGGAATAAAAATGTTTTTTTTCATATTTCATGTCTGCTTCTGCAGAATGATTTATTTTTCTATTGATTACGGGCATATTTCTAGGAAAATATAGCTTCATTATATGACAGAAATGAAACTAAAAATGCCTCCTGTTTAAAAAAAATGAGCTGTTGGTTTAGGGCTGGTAGGTGGCTTTGCATCCTGTTTTAGTGCTCTGGTAGATGCATATACCTATGTCTTTTCTGAGTGACTACCGTGGTAACTCCTTCATCATAGGCTTCACTTCTACATCTGGCATTGTCCTTTTACATCCTTGAGTCTTCTGTTATACCTACAGCTTTGCCCACCAGAGCAAAGATGAAGCATGCTGATTTTGCTCTGTCTCCTTTTTGCTTTCTTTTGCTTTCCCAGGCCTTATTGCAGAGACCTCTCCCAAACCTTTCTCCTTTATGTGCAACTGCCTGCAAGTACAGTGGAGAGCAAATATTCTTTGACCATTGGGAATTCATTGGCCGGGCTAGGTCGGTGTTGGTAGATAAAGCTGTGTTTGTCCTACTGGAAATCTTGCTGCAGTTCATAGTTGGTTCCTTTATTGACAAAAATGAGTTTCTGTTGCATTCTGCCTACTTGTCTTGTTCTGCTCTGTACATCATAAACTAAAAGGCCTATCTGGTTGTGGCTGCAAAAATGTTGGCTGAGGTGAAACGACCTGGGCTGAGAAAAGCATTCTGATTTTCACAAACCGTGTTTTGAATATTGTACTAGACCATTCATAGAAAATAACTGTACAGTGGTATTTTGTAATGTTTTTATTCCTACCACTCAATTTCATTTGTTGTTTTTTTGTTCCTCCCTTGGAAATAGTTTTTCTTTTCTGAAGATTTGAAAGTGCTTCAGAAATTACTGTTTTCTCAAACTCATATGTAGTTAAATGTAGTTTGCCTTTTTTAAAAATATGGAGGGAAAATGGGCTGCCTTCTTTGTCCATAGTGTACAAGCAGGTTGGTTCCTGCTTGGTTTTAGTTCATTCAATGAGTTTCTGTGTTGTTGTGAACCCAGTTTGCCATAGCTCCAGAAATGTGTTCCCTCCCTATCTGGGGCCTGATTATCTGCTCTTTGTATTTGTAGCATGAACGACAGGTTCCAAGCTGCACTGCCAATCTGCCTACTAACGCTGAAACCCCCAAATCGTGCTTAGCTGCCCATCTGAGTCCAGCTACATCCATTCCCTCCCAGCTGCCTTACAAAGGGTTCCCCTGAATTTGTTTAATAATAATAATAATAATAAATATATATATATAATGCAACCTGATAACCAAACAAATCCATCACAGAATGGGTTTTAAGTGATCTTTGTGTACTCACATGAGTCTAAACCAGAACTCAGATCCTGTCCATGCTTTTAGCATTTGTTTCATTTGTTTTCACTGTAGAGCATTCCTGCTTATGTAAAGGTTGCTCTGTGAAACCTAGAGGAGTGCCTTTGATAAGTGTGCTGTGACAAATGGTAGCATGCCACATGATGCAGTGATCCCTGATTTCTGTGGCTTGAGAACTTTCACAGAATTGTATAAAGTCACTCTGGAATTTTTTATTTTTTATTTTTTTCCTGAGGAACGTATTTCATTTTACAATTGGATCTTACTAAATTCTAAACGAGCATATATGGAAAGGACAGAAGAGGGCTGTGAGGTAATAGTGCCTTTTGCTTCTTGCTTGAAGTCTGTTCTTTGCTGTAAGCAAGCAAATAGCTTTGCCACCTGCAGCCGTTTGCAAGCCAAAATGAAATGAGCTGATGTTCTCTATCCTATTCCAAGCATACAGGTGTCCACTGTATGAAAAGTGTTATTGCCATTGGCATCATTTTTAATAGTGTCAGCACAGAAACCAAATGGCTCTGGTTGGAAATTGCCCTTTACACTGAACTGGGGCATGCTGGCTGGCAGTAGGGATGAGCTTTGACACAAAGCTGCACCTCGTTAGCAAGGAAACAGGATTTCAGTCTTTAATGGTGGTAGTCCAACATCTGCACCCAGAATATGACTCAAAGTTCATTAAATCACTGTGGTATTTTTACTGAATGCAAAAACCTTTACAGAAAGCCCTGAAGTCCTTGTTAGAAAGGATGTGGAGCTTACATTTGCAAAGTAGACCAGAGTTTCTCTATCCTCACTCACCTTCTTGTCTCTGATAACGTTGTTACCCACATTTGTTTCAGCAGAACAACCTGTTAGGAATTTTGTAGTGGAAGAAATGCGCTGCTCATGAACCAGAAACATTTTGTGGTTATTATATTTATATGTGGTTATTATATTTTGTGGTTATTATATTTACTAGTCTTGACAGGAAGACTGTCTCAGACCTCAGGTGGAATTTCATTAGTATATTAACCCTACTACAGAAGGAAACAAGGCAGCTATCAGGGCACTTCTTTTCCAACTTAATCAGCCCTGATTCCTCTCATTGTGAGGACAAGAGGTTACTGTGTTCACAGAACACAAAGCTTTATTTGTGTGTGCTTAATTTTTAAGCATATTCACATACCAAAGCAACCTGCCTTGCCTCCCTTTTGTTGTATCCAGGAATCTAAACATTTTCCAAATTTGAAACATTTTTGTAAGGCAAAGAAACTGCATTGCCCTCAGCATTACATAATAATTCTTTCTTCCTGCTCTACCCAAGTCTTGGACATTTTTACTAGTGTTATTATTGTTTTGTTTGGGACCTAAGGATAGGTACTGAATTCTGGTCTGACAGCAAGATTTTGGGAGCCTTTATTCTTTTAACTCTTCTAATACTGTTAATAAATCTGGTGAAAGGTGACCATAATTTCAGCCGCCATGTCTGAGAATTGCCTATTTTAATCTTATTTTTGGCCTCTGAACAGTGCCAAAAATTCAATACAGGCTATGAAGGCAGCAACAGCAGAGAACCCCCTTCACCTGAATTCTGGTCCAGTGCATAGGTGAGCCTGAGAGAGATGGAAAGTACGGGCTGTGCAACAGCAAGAGAGTCAGCAAAATACAAAAGCCTGACTGAAGCCAGAGGGAAAAAATAACAACAATGCAAATCAAAGCAGAAAGGCAGGTGAAAAACAGGCATCGAGTTAATAGGGACTCAGAAAAATCATGTTATCATTTGGTTGGAAAACCCATCAAATGTACTTGGCAGGGGAAATTTATTTAGATATAACTTCAGAAAATCCCACAAAGGATCCATTCTGACATGTGAATGCCTCACATTATCTATGAACACACAGGTGGCTTTTGGATGCAACATGCTGCATAACAGATGCCTTTGCCAGTGTCTCAGGAGCCACTCTTTGTGTATTCATATTGAGCCAAAATACTTTGACAATGCAAAAGATTTGGGAAAGGCTGCTTGGCTGATACTTATGTTGTGAAGCAAGCATTTAAAACAGAAAATCAGGATTGTTTTCATTGGTCATTAGAGGATAGTTTAACTAGCTTACTGCTTACTGCTTTTATTCCCATAAAACTACTTAAAATAATTGTGGAGACTGAACCATTGCAAAATAACCCTTGTTTATACATATGTATATTGACATCACTGTCCAATTTGGTCTTTGGTACAAATTTCATTAGCACAAAATGCATAAACACAAGTTTCAAGCAGCAATCAATACTTCACTAATATACCATAAAGTGCTATATCATACATTTACATAAATGATTAAAACTCCTCTTTTGCTAATGCATGCAGACTTGGTGCAGTGCAGATAACAATGCTGCTCACATGGCATTTATTAGCACGATCACCAGCATTGCAAAAGTTCAGTGTTAGGGCTGAAGGAACTGCAGCAATACAGAGCCATTAAGTAAGAACTGTCACCTGGCATGACAGAGTTCTGCTCAAAGAAATGAAGTATTTTTTTTTGTCCTTTTTGGGGACAAGTATGATTTTGAAAACAAATCAACCCCCTTTTCAGCTGTGTCTGTTTCTGTGCTCTAAGACCGCTGGGCTTTAGTTTCCTGCAACAGTTCTGTTGGAGGAACAATTCTGTGTTCATTTCAGTGATTTAAAGGTGTAAGGGAAGTGATGCCAGAAGCTAAGGAGCATTGTGCTTCTGGCTTGCAAAGACCTCTGTAAATTGAACTTTCCCATAGATGATGCAGAAATACTGTAATGATTCCTATGGGCTTGTGGTCCTCTAGTTTAGGTGATGCAGGTAGGAATAGCTCATATGGGACTTAAACTCCATCTACCCAGAACTACAGTTCTTTGCATGTATTTCAGCAGGATTTAGATTAGTTCCTCAAAAGCAAAGGAGCTTATCCATGCCCACAAATTCAGAGCATTGCTGTGAAGTATTTGTAACCACTTCAGCATTTTCATTGCTATGCCTCTGTTTTTCCAATCTTTAGCAGAAATGCATTCTTATTTCCTATTTCTGGAGGGATGTTTGCGTATTTTCTTTCAACTGTCCTGGCCTTTGGGAGGTTGAAACAAAAGGGCAGAGACCCCCTGCAAAAGATTTTGCTTCACAGTGGTATAGTATCTTTTATTGCTGAATGATTAATACCAATTTAATTATACTTGGGAGCCCTGTTTTTTTCTTTTGTTATGTCAGAACTGTGGAAATGAGTTTCAACTACTGTTAAAAAAATTGTTACAATACTACTATAAAATATAGAATTTCCAGTGTATCCAGCTTGTTCTACAGCCCTTCTAAATTGAACATAATTAGGCTGCATGTCTCCTTTATTGTCAAAAATATAATACTTTTACAGTCACATGTGGGATGTGGTAATGCATTAAGTCAGGATATTTGTCCATATCTCTAAACAGTGTCCTAAGGTGCCCTTTGTTGAAGTTCATTTTAAACTAGTGTGAATAACTGCTGAGATGATAATATGTCTTTATCTATATTTAGGATATTTATTATGGAATAGAACCAAGGGTAGGCCATAAGACAAAGAAGAATTTTTCTACTTTAAGACTTCTGAGCAGTGTTCGTGTGCATAGATAGATAAATGAGTATGATCACTATATATATATATATATATATATATATATATATATTGTGGCATGGGTGAAGGAGCTTCACATAGGTACATTTTCCTTGAGTTTAGTTGTTCTGTAGAAATATTATACACAACATGTCATGTGCTTCTGGTATAATCTGGTGCATTTTCAATGATTTCAGTGAGCTTCATCACTTAAAGTTTGCAGAAAAAGATTGGTCTTATTTTGTGGAAAATAAAACAAAGCAAAACACATAAGAACCCAATGCAAAATTCCATTAAGTTTACAGAAAGTTGTAGTGTCCTCAATGGGCACTTTATGAAGCACTAAAATTATTCTTAATACCTGCTTTTGAGTCATTTTATCTCTGTTGTTGCTGGTTCTTCCCACACCCCGTTTAAACTTTACTAAGCAATGCTGGTATTGAAGTGATATTTCCTAAAAGTATGTGCTCTAGATGACAAAATGTCAGCATACTTTTAAACAACAACAACAACAAAAAGTGAAAGTGTATTTATTTTATCCTAAAGAAGTGGGATGAGATGAAAAGCCCCATTGTCAGACACCTATCGGAGTAGTGAATTAAGAAGCAGCAGTATACTATTCAAATTCAGAGCATAATTCAATAAATACATACTGCACATTCACATTCCACAACTAGTAATTACAAACAGATGCAATCACCAGGTCTTTTTCAACATCTTTACAAACCTCACCGAACTGTTAAGAGACCTCAAAGAGGAGTTAATTGAGAAGTACGCCCACATCTCACACTCTGCTTAAATGTGTGTGCTTTTAAAGCTCGGCACCCCCACCCCTAAATAAATAAATAAATAGAGAAATAGAAGTGTGTGGGCAGGCAGGATTTATATAAGGAGAGAATTCAAACTTCAGCATGTTTTCAATTATAGGAAAGAGACGACAATGTCACCTTCTAAAACAGACTGGGCCTAGCTTGTCAGTCCCCATCACTTCCCATTGTGATGTGTAAACCGCAGCATAGAGGGTGCTAGGAGAGGTGATGTAGTTACTCGCTGATGCAGAGGTATCAGAGCAGTCCCTGCAGCTGGGCTCTTCAGTAGTTAGAGGACCAAGCAACGAATCTGTTGAGGAAGACGATACATGCAAAAGTAGGTTTCCTTCTTTTTCTTGGGTGTAATGATGTCATTTAGAAATGCCACATTTGCCTGATGTGTGGGAGTGGCAAACTCTATTCAAAGCTAAATATTTTTTTCATAGGTTTTAACAGCTTTTAAAACACAACTAACTTGCATTTCCACCTGCAGTGTCCTTTCTGCACCCTCGGACAGCATCAAACAAGGAATTACAAGAAATTGGGATTACAAGAAATGTTCCTTTTTTGTGATTGGTATAGTGGTTTATGTCACAAGAGGCATAATCTAAAATGTGGGGGAAGTTGTGGAATGAACAGCAAATATTTTTGTGAATAAGCTCAAAGCGTTACATTAATTGACAATACATACTTCAAATAGAAGACATGGCGTGAAAATGTCTTTCACAGTATCAAATTAGTTATCACTTAACGTTCCAAATATAAAGCAACCACGTTCTCTGTAATGCCATTCTATTTTCCTGCTTTAAGAATTGATCATAATAGCACTGTATATCAGCAGCATGAGCAGATATCTCCTGGAGCGTGAGGAGTCTCAAACACCTTACTGTAAGGAGAAGGTGAAGATGTAGGAAGTCCTGGTGAGTCTGAGCAGGCCAGGAGGGAATGATCTGGTGGGATTCAGGTTTTGGTTCAGTTTTCCTTCCCAGTTTGTAACTTCCTCATTGATTTCTTGGCTCCAAAAAGGGCAGGGCATTTTCCTCCCTGCCTACATGTTTGTTTGCTGCAGGATTGGTGAAAGTGGTAGGTAGTAAAAGAGCGATTTATGGAACACAGATGGATAAAGCATTAATAGAGGCATCAGGAGCTTTGACACTGATTTATGGGATAAGTGACTTGGGGCCACATGCAGTAAACAGTTTGAACATTGTTCATAATCTTTAAATTACATCCCCAAACTATTCTAGCTGAATTCTATAATCACCAGACTATGTTTTCTAGTGCTCCATTTCTGTGTTAATGAATCTTTAATTCCTCTCAGCACAGGGGCCAGATTTAAGAGAACAGTTGGTGGGTATTTCTCTTCTGACAGTGTTTCCTCCTCTGGAAACTCCTCTTCCAGATTCTTTCCCAATCCTCAGGATATAGGTGTTCTGGGAAAACTTTATTGAACTCAATCTCTGATAGAAATAGTTAGGGAGACCTCAGCAATACAATCACAGGAATCGTTGGTAGACATCTAATTTCTGATCATGCAAATTTCCACGTGGGAGCTGGTCCTAGGGCAATGTCTTGAAATCTTTCATGGTAACATGCAAGACTGTATTTTTTTATTCTTAAATCAGAGGTAAGGATAGTGTTAGAAATTTAGCAAGAGCCGGAACATAATGTATCTCAAAGGGATAAGCTACTGCCAATCAACTGATGAGCAGTATCATCACCCTCTCTGCAAGGCAGAAGCTGTCTTGTTGCCAGGTTTCACTGAGTTCACAATTTTGCTGAATGCTGTTTGCAATCACAAATGTAAGCTGCTCAGCCTGAACTAGGAGCAAGAAATCCATTTTTTTTTTTTCCTAAAAAAAAAAAAAAAAGATGATTCTCCACCATATGCTGTGAAATACATTTTTAGATACTCAAGGAAATTTTGAGTAGAAACTGTATTACCTCTGAGATGGGTGGTCCTAAAAGATGGAAGCTTGAGAATACGTTGTACTTAGGTACCTATATTCTGATTCAACCTTATTTTATAATCTTAAATAATTTGATCTAGTTTTTCTCCATGTTTACAATGCTCATTTAACTTTGGAAAACATCTTGTGGTCAATGGGTAGAATGTGTTTATTAAGCATGACGTATCACTTTATTTAGTTGATGATTGACCTGAGGGCCATGTATAGCTTTATAGCAGACCATAAAACAAAGCAAAGAGAAGGAAACTATCATTCAGATGAATTACAAATACAGAGTCCTGTCTGCAGCTGTTTTACGCCAGCTGTATGAAGTGCCCCTCATTATCTCTGGTAACAGGAAAAGGACCTGTTTTCTTCACATTTTAAAAATATAGCAGTCCCAGGGTCTCCTGTAGTATTCCTCACCACAGGGATCAGGGATCCCAAAGTGGTTTCCATATCAAGATGGTGTAGAGGAATTGCGTCCCTGTGAGAAAATTCCTGGTGGGACAGAAGGCAGCAATTGCTCACTGTGAGCAGGACCATTCTGTGTTGTCTGAGGCAGGTGGGACAGCCCTGAATCCCAGAGTTACCGGAAGGTCAGTCTGGGCCCGTTTTAGAAAGATGAACTACAAGGGAGTTATTATCTCTTGAGAATATTTTCTGGGTGATATTCACTAGACCAGCAAGGAAGATGAGTCTCCAGGATGTTCATGGTGACGGCACATGGTCTGAATTCAAAATGGAGAACCAAATCAGCTATACAGCAAGCAAAATTCCCATGATTTGAATTTCTATAGGACAAGTCCCAAAGGCTCTTTATTTAACATGTTTCTGAAATGACCAGCAGTCGTGTTCTCCTCATGCTGGCTGTGTAGTCACTGAACCAGCAGCCTTTAATTTGCTACAGCTCATCTTTTGTAGTCAGATCTTCACATTCATCCAGCATACCAAAGTTTTCTCATTTCACTTTTTTTCCCTAAGTGCAGCCAGTCATAAGCTCATAGATTCAGACATACTCTTTTAAGGAACCCCCTACCTGTGCTGCTTCTGTATTCAACTAGATACAAGGGTCAGTAGTTTTCCGCACCACCATTTCTTTCTCATCTCTTTCTCTGCTTCTTTGAGCCTGGGCCAATTTTTCATTAAGGAGAGCTCAGCAGTAGAAAGAACACATGTGGCAGCAAAAGCTGAGTGCCTTTTTCCATTTCCTACTGCCATGTGATTTTTTATTTTGAAATCTAAGCACAACATGTAGCATGCTGTTCTTCAACTCAATGAACTGGTAACTTGCTTCTCTGTATGTTGTCACCAGCAATCATGAACTAGGGAAAGGCAATCTCTCCTAAGACTGTTCCTTTCTAGGCTAGGGTAACAGAAGCCCTAGATGAAAGATTATTCATATCCTTCTATTGACAGTCTCATATGGTGATTTTCTTTGGAGAAAAAAAAAATCAGTAAAATTTACACTTCCAGGATCCTGTCTAAACTCTGCAGTTTATTTCATGCCTCTAAGTCAGAATGGCACTAATCAAAATACCTGCCACAGAATTTCTAGCTGCTACTTTACTGGCTAATCTGGACTCCCTGACATGTTCACATGTGTAGGTTAAATGAAAGATTGCACAACAGGGCTCAAGTTGTCCTTGCAGACACTTTTTATTTTATTTTATTTATTTTATTTTTTTTTCCCCGTTTGAGGCTGGTGAACAGTACATTCTTAACTGGGGACATTTCTTTCAAGTAATCAAGTGCCTGATTTGCAATTGGAAGGACTGGAGTTTGAAGAAGGCTCTACAGGTATGTCCAGATGATCACAAGCAATCCAATTCAGAAGCAAGGTTGTCCATCTGTCAAGGGTGGTAATTTTCAGCTAATGAGTGGTTATGTCTTAACACACCCTAACTTGGACTCTTGTGATCATCTGTGTACATTCTTGCTCTTGTTGGAGGTACAGTGTCGAATGCTTAATTAAATCCCAAGTCTCTTAAATATCAGGGAAAGAATTCTGCTCCCTTCTACAGTCTTTTGGCTTCACAGCCCGCAGTGCTGTAGACAAAGAACAAGGCGCTCGGTTAGCACTTTCTTAGCGCAAGAACAACAATGGTTTATTGCAAGTGACCACATTCAAATTCTAACATAAGAGGGCGGCATGTCAAAATGCGATCTACAGTCAGAAAAAACATATCCAGAAAAAAATAGTATTGTGGAAATGCTAAGCCGTATCAGGCTAGAAGGCAGCCCACAGGTAGAGCCTGAAAATCTGAAGAAGAAAAATAGTCATTTCAAAGCATCTCTCAAGTAATTCTCTGAGGCCTCCTGGAGAATTCCCTCCCAGAAGTAGGTGCTGCCATGGGAACAGAAAGAAAGAGCCCTTTAATATTATGTGCATTGAGTAGATTTGCTATCAATATGCTCTTAGGAATGGTAGCATTTCTGAGCTTAACGATTAAAGATGCAAAAGTATGGTGTTGTACTTCCCAATGAAAATTGGACCCTCCAGAGATTACAGATAAATGGCTAGATATCCCAGACCATAATTTGAGCAAGTTCCAGACCACTGACCAGAAGAAAATTCAACTACTGAACACAAAGACATGTTTGCAGCCATGAACACTATCTGACAGAGTAACTAGATTATATCAGATTTTTCTTACAGGCAAATGAAAGTAAATAAACCTGAAAAATTATTTTACAGTGTATGACTGTAGGTGTTGAAAAATACCACTCATGAAGAATTATGATACAAGCAAGAATTACCTTTCTGTCCCTAATCTCCTCTCAAGGCTTCCTTTTTGTCTTTAAAATAATAATAAAAAAAGAAGCTACTACCTCAATATTTCTTACATGTCAGCTCAGACCCCCTTGGGTTAATACATTCTGCAGTCTTGTTGTTTCCTTCTCATTAAGCTAAATGTTTTATGCAAATCGTCTGACATAAAGCCAGACGACCAATCTAGAAAGGCTGTAATTCCATCTGATGAGTTCATTCAACTGAAATCTGTACTTAATTTCCATAATTATACTACCCTATTCTCATAATGTGAACTGATTGCTGCAAAAACACAAAATAACTAAAATGCATTCAGATTTAAAATATGAAAATGATATGTCCCTTTGGGCACAAGAGTTATGTTTTACAAACAGTTTCTCTATTTTTTTTTTTCTTCCACAAAATATCTCTTTATTTAAGGCTGTGTCAGCCTAATTTAAAGACTAATAAAATGATAAGAGCCATTTCTAATGGAGTTTTGTCTTGATAGTGAAAAAAAATGGAAGGGAGGAAAGGAGGAGGGGGAAAAGAAAATTGAGAAAAAATGACACCAGGGCATTAACAATTATATTAATGTGTTATGCTCAGAAGCCTGAAGATTGGTATCTTCCTTGTCATGCAGCTTAAACTTAGAACAAACTGGCTGTGTTGTTGCTGACAAGTCTAAGTATCTTCTTAATTATAGAATCAGCCAAATTAAGTCACTGCTGCACCAATCAAGCTGTAAAAGAGCGAGCGTAGCTGCTTTTCACATGGCTTGAAGGAGATGACAAAGGCCTGAGCTTTCTTTAGGGAAAATCATGCTTTTCAAATATGTCTTGTTTGGTTGTCCAGAACCAGAATGTATATCTGTGTTGCTAGCTTTGGATTGGATTTATTGTGGGTATTTGAAGGAATCTAGTCTAACATAGAATGATATCTATTCAGCATGCTCTATCCAGCAGGCTCCCACAGTATTCCAAAGTTTGAGCTCAACATAACTCCCTAAGAGACTAAGTCACTGAGTTTCTAGAAAGCCAGGCTTTTAATCTTTTTCTGTTTGGTTCTATAACCATGGTCCAACTGAGAACAACAGTTACGATGTGTGACACTAAAAATGTGGAACAATATTTAGAAAACCCAGTTGAAAGGGCAGGATGCAAAAGAGGCATTCATAAAGGCTGACTGCCATTAACCAGGCTGCATTACCAACCTCTGTTGTTGTGCAGCCTTTGCCATTAAAGTGATCCATGAACAACCTGCAAAATTAAACTTGTGGCTGTTACCCAAAGAATAAGTGCAAACTGATCAATCCATCTCACATGTGTTATGTGAAAAGTACGCTGATAGTCAAAAATATATGCTTCTGTTTAATATAAAGCCTCTTATTATTTTTTTGTGTCCTGCATACAAAAAAGCATTTTTTCCTTGTATTACTCAGAAAGGTAGTAGTTAATTTTTGTTTTGGGTCACTGACTCTATCAGGTTTTGCTCGTTACCATATACTGCATGATCTTCCTTCTTCACCATCGACCGAGGGTCCTTTAGTATATCATGATTTGCGACTGCCCATTTGTCTGTCATCTAGGATTTGTGTTACTGAGTAATTTTTCTGCGTAGAGGAGATACCCTTGACTGATAATCTCTCATTAGGAAGCAATGCTCAGCAATTCAGTTCTACTAATGGTAATTGTAATACTGTATTTCAAAACCCAGATTCTTTCTATATAGGTGGAATAAACATAAACAGTGGCTGTTTTATTTCCCTTATATTTTAATCACTCTTGTCTCAGATATTTCTTCTTCATCTAAACTTTTGTGTATTGTAGTTGGGTTTAGGATTTGCTTGAACTCTATATGCTCTTAATTTGCAAGGAGCAGAAAAACAGAGTTCACTTTCTTGAAAACTTCCAGGGGTTCAGGAATGCAGTAGATGATGTTGCATATGATGAATGTTGAAACCAGTTAAATATGCCATGTTGCTTTGAGTATGTGCTATAATATTGCTTCAGGAATTCTATGGAATGGAGATAATTCTGCTGTTACCACGATGACCTTTCTAGGGAAAAAAGCAGAATCACATTATAGCTTTCTAATAAAAATAAGAACTAATCCTGTTAAATTCAAGCTCATCCAGCTAAATCACTTTAGCTTTCTCATACCCCTAGTTTAAATATCCTTAGCTGCCTTTCTTGAACTGACAAACACTCACAGATAAACAGTATTAGCCACTGCTGTGCAGTGAGAGGGAAGGCAGCCCATCTATCATCCTTTTCCAATAATGTTGAAATATGCAGGCTTACACCCATCTTTGGTCAGAGAGAAGTTCTTAGGGCACTTGCTTTTGTGAAGTGGCTAAAGAACTACAACACTGTATTTCTGTGCAGTTGCCTTAGCCTCCATTTAATGATTTGTTCTAAGAAGGTATGTCTAGTTGAGTAAAGCTCCTTGCTGGGACACTCGCTGGTCTTTTCAGAAGAGAGTGTCACTTACTTAATTGTCAGCATCACTTCCTGGAGCAACTGGTTATTCCAGAAGAATGAACTCTCTCTTATCCAATTAGCTTAATGGACTGGAAGTGTCTAAACCCAAATGCTCACACCAGCTAACTGAAAAGCTTTCTGTACTGAATACAAAGGTTGTTCATAGCCTTATGGATTATTAAGTTTATACTTTGTAATCAGAACTCAGAAGAAAATATTGTTTTGTAAGCCAAGCTCTATGAATTTTACAGTTGAGAGGAGTCCCTTTAAAAAACTAAATTGCATTTTATTTGGATGCAGGATAGAATGAAGAGGCTAATGAAACCAATTTGAAAAGGATGTCATTTGTTCTAAAAAGTGTTCGTCATTGTAGATTCCTTCATCTATTGGAGAAAATAACCTAATTTTACACAAGGTGAATCTAGTTCTGGAACTAGCAGTTTTGATTTGCATACACTGAATGAATCTACTTTTACCATGCTTATTTGCATGAAGCAATTTGGATGCAGCTTGGTCATAAAAAGTCTCTTGTCTGTGTTTCACTGGAGTTTTCGAACTGGTAAAGCTCAGTAATTATTTAATAGGAAATATAAGAATATTTTGCAGTGTCTGTGACTCCCTGGAATTTACCTTGAATTGATCTCAGTATGTTATTGCAATAGTGATCACCAAATACACATCTTGGTGATTTCTCTCCTCCCTCTTATTCCTTCCACTCAAAATTACATTAAATCAAATGGATTGGTTTTATATTACATAAAATTTCCATGAATTTCAGCATTGATTTGCATATCAATTGAGCAGATTTAACAATTAATAGTATTTTTATTGTGGTTGTAAGTACAGAAGCCCTACCAATTTGGCTTACTACGTAAGTATCACCACTTATTTTTATCTTGAATTCTCTTTTAATGAGATAGCTGTGAGTCACAGAACTCATTGGTTTGTGCATCTGAGGAAAAGAGTAAACTTACCTGCTGTGAGCACTCTATTGCCATTGCTAGATTCCTTCTAGTATCTTGTAGCTTGTTTACAGCTAGCTGTACACTGCACTGCAGGCTGTAATGCAGGCACACCCAAGATTGTTTTGCTAGTACAACTTCTCAGTATATTGATACTAAATCTGGCAGAGAAAGCACTATAGCTGCACGTCTGTTGCTGAAAATACCTCTTCCTTATTATGGCAATTTACAAAATGCCCAGCTAAAGTAATATCCAATATTTAATAACAGAAAATGTGGGTCTTATGTCTTAGCTGCAGATCTAAATATCAGACCTTGAGAGAAGAGAGATTGAATAGTCATTGAGAAAATGACTCAGAAAAGGATTTTTAGAGTGACTGTTCACTGCCTTCAAGCAGGCAGTTCCCAAAGCAGAGTCTTCCCACTGAGGATGCCTTGAGCTATTTGCAACTCATTGTTAACCTAAGATGATAAAAGACCAAAACTCAATTGGCTTATGAAGACATGCAGGCAAGTTACTTCATTTTCTTGGCCCCAATTCAGCAAAGCAGTTAAGCATGTGCTTCTGCATCATTAGAGTCCAATGGTGCTTTAAACCCATCCCTTAAAAGAGAGTTTTAATGTTGCTTACATCAGGTGGAACAAAAATGGTTAGAATGAAATAATCAACTAAAGAGAGTCTTGGGGTATAGCAGGGCAACACTATATATACAGAAAATGTTTAGTACCAAAATAAGTATTTATGAGCATATGCAAATATTATTGCACTGTACATGAAGTACCCCTTGGTAACAGCTTAATATTTTTCCAAGCTAAAGAGAAATACACTAGAATCTTTCCTTTGCTAGAAGATCTTTTTTGTGAGAAGTGGATAAGAGCGCAGAAGAAATAGAGAAATGGAGTTGCCTTGGGGGAAAGACAAGGAATTAAATTGAGGGGTAATTATAGAAATCTGCTTTGCAGACTCACACCAATTTTACAGACCTCAAACTAGCTGAAGTAACTCAGAGAAGCTTAAACTATTGGAAAGTCTTAATCACACTTGGTCTAAAAGTTTGTATTGAAAATGCACTCCCTGAATATTGGTTGAGTAATCAGAGATCATGTAGTGGCTACTAATTGAATGGCTGATCAAAGTCCATTACAGCATCTCCTCCTAGAAAAAAAAAAAAAAAAAAATTGTTCTGGAGTGTAACTCAAATCAAATCATCTTTCATGCCTATAGATTCAGCCCTCCTAATCTTCAGAGAAAAAACTGTGCAGAGCAAATATTGACATATCATACATGTCAAGTTGCCATCTCCCTTGCAGGTTTTTTTTTTTTTTGTTTGAGTTCCATTTAAAAAAAAAACTTGATTTTAATTTTTCCCTAGACCTCATATGGTAATGTATGCATGTTTATTTACAAACAAGCTGTCTAATTGGGAGACTTATAATTAAGTTCATATGCAAAATGGTCAACATTTCAAGCAATAGACTCCTTGGAACTCCTGGAATAGCTTCTGGCCATGGATGGCATCTCCATTTACATGAAGCAAATACTGTTTTAAAGTATCAGCTAAGCTCTTGTGCTTTTGCCTAACAGTTTTAATAATGAATCTTGCACTGTGGTTACAAGTTTTGCCTGAAGAAATGTGATCAGGTTAAGCTGCTTGGAATGCAAGGGATGGTTGAGACGGTGACATGATCACTGGGATCTCAATCTGGCTGTAAATTTGCTGTCAAAACCAACCCTATGCACAGGATTTTGCATGCCATTTAAATGCCAGCTCATCTAAATTTGCAGGCCCACCAATGGCAGACATTCACCTCCCTTTACTTTCTGTAGGTCTGGCTGCCAGAAGAGCCAACAGCTATGCCCAAAAAGGGTAAAACAAAGATGTATTACCCACTTTTAAGGAGTACCCTACAGATAATCTTAGTTATGGTTCTCAGTGACACATCATTCACTTCTTGTGAAAGAATGCTCACCTGTGAGACCATAATGAGCAGGTTATTAGAAGCCAGAAATATTCTGCTTTGATTTTTTTGGAGAGATGACAAGCTCCCTGCATAATCAGAATGACTTGAGCAATCAACCTCAGCAGGAGCTTATTTTCTAGTTCTAGTCTGTTTATAATCCATATGATATCTTCACTGTACTTTCACTAGAGACATATGTTCAGTCTTTTCTATGTATTTCATATGGACTTTACATTATGGATTTAGATGAAATTTGCAATGTAAGTTCATGCATACACTACCCATATACAAATAAATTATACATGCTCTATTAATTCTCCTTTTTCTTCATCACCTATCATGTATAAATCAAGATAGCAAAAATATATATGAAATGGATTACAGCGCTTCTTAGGATGTTCTCACTTTTCTGTTATGTTTGTTATTTCTATTTACTGAATGAGAATGAAGATTAAAATTGGAAAAGATATTTTCATAATTTTTCTACTTGGGAAGAAATCAAACAATGAACTGATTACTGCATCAATGGATACATAGATTTACTGTTAGCTTTAGGAGAGAGACATTGATTGGAATGAGAAGTGATCTTGGTTGATATCTTACAGTTATGATGGATTATGAAATACAATGATTTAATATTTGATGCGAGGGGAAGAACTGTGACATTCTTAAGCTTTGATTCAGGAAGGAAAAGATATATTCACACAACTTTCAGCACACAAATAGCCTATGTTATTCCAATAAAATTCCTCATGGGCTTTAAGTCAAGCACCAGCTTTAGCTGTAGGTAAACCTTTGTAGTAACCATGGTGTCATTGGGTTTTTAATAGTAGCCACTGGAATAAGGACAATCGGGATCTGTAGATGCTAAAGTGAATCCCAGATGAATCATCGGTTGAATGACTGGGTAATTAAGCATGCCTTTTCTGAACATAACCCTCTAGGGGACTTTGAAGCATTAAAAGGACTTGATGCAAAAAGAGGAATAGCAGAAAGAGCTTGGAGTTGTGATGGACAGCCTGTAGTGGTTCTCCCTGTAAGTACAAGTGAGGATCTTGTTTTTCCAAAGCTCAAGTTAAAAAAAAAAAAAAAGTAAGCAATTCTCCATAGATTCCAAGTCAGCATTCCTTCCCAGAGCAATACACTCATACCAATAATTTTATCCATGTATGAAATGTGATGAGCACAGAATGACTGTCTGTTACCAGTAAATGTATTAAAGGATGCTAATTAGAATTCATTAGTCAAGATGTGCAGTTACACTGCAAAATATATTTCCTCTCAGTGCACGTTCTGGGGTATGAAGCAAGAATAGTGAGGAAGAATGTGAGGTTTCAATGACAAACTATTCTGCATACTGGACTGAAGGCTGGTAGAATATCTTTCATTTTCCAGTCCTATCATCCTTCTTGAATACGTATTTCACTTCAGGAAAAACAAAACACAACAACAACAAAAACCACCTTTCGTCAAAATTGAGTTCAGTCCTATTTCAGACTTAATTTCTTGTGAGTGTTCTACCAAACAATTTTAATCAAGGTAGCCAACCTAAGAGTAATTTTAACAGAAGGCACATTTATAACTGTCAAGGTTCATTCCAGAAAAACTTAGATTTTGGAAAAGACAAATATACAACAAATTCTGTGTATGCACCTGAAACAATTTATGTTCTTGATATATAGTATTTGTAAATGAACATCCACCAATAGCTACTCAAGTAAGTTTATTGGCACCAAAATAATATAAGGAACTTCTGAGCTGTTCATGTACAATTTACCAGAAAGAAAGAGGTGAAATAACTTACAACTGTACATTGAATTTACTATACCACTATACTAAGACATTCTCTCTCTCTTTTTTACTCTCTCACTCATTTTCTTTCATTCTACCTGTCTGTCTTCATTGTCAGCAAAAAGATGAATCCTTTCTGGAGATTTTCTTAATACCAAGGTGGTGAATATGTGTGATAACATGTTGAGAGACATAACAACTAAGTAACCAAGCTGCCTCCTTAGATATTATTGCCTAGTGCTGCCACCAATTTGGGTTGTGTTTCTGGAGTAAAACAGCTCATGTTTATCCTCCTCCTCTACAGATGAATTATGTTATAATGGGAGGGGGAAATCCAACTCAGAAAAGGCTTCCTCCAAGGATATACTACAGTGAATGTTTGCTGCTTTACTTTGCTTTTGATACCAGTTTTGGTTTAGTGGAATAAGACCATGTTCAAACCTCTCCTTCAGGCTAGTTGCCCACATGCATGCTAGGTAGCTTGCAGCCTGCATGGTGCTGGCAGACCTAAAGCCAGCCAAAGTTCAGTGAATTTCAAACACAATTTAAAGCCACCTTTACCGAGCACCTCATGAACTGTGTTGCATTTCCCTAAGCAAGAGCTGAGGATTGTGTTTCTTCATACGTTACTTTCCAGTAAGGGACATTTTGATCTAAACTGATCATCCTCAGCTCCTAAAGCAGTCCTTGAAGTAAATGCCCTCCTCATATATTCATTCTTGGTTGGCAGCAACCAGACAAGGCCTAACAACATTACCTCCTAATCATCTGCTCTGTGGGTCAGCACAGTGGATCTAATCCTAATATACCACAGCATTCATTTTAGGGAATAAACTAATACAATAGTTACATGAATAGGAAAAATGCATTTCTAAGATGGGATAAAATGCTGTAGATATCAAATGCATTTCCTTCCTGTAATGCCATTCAAAAAGAAATCAGTCTTCCAACATACTCCATTGTACTGTCTGCAGTACAGTTTAGTCCTATATACTGTAGTCCTCATGCCCTTACATCCTTTTTCCTGACCTCATTATTTGGATGGCAGCGCTCTAGAATTAAATTTTCAGCCTTATAGAAATAGACTGTACTTCTTACAGTGAGCATTCCTTTCCAGTAGAATTGTTGAACACCTTTACTTTCTTTTTCTGGGCAGCAGTAGCTACGATCAGTGTATTCACATCTGTTCATACAATGGCCCTAATTTAAAAAAGGCCCAACTCCTTGTCAGTAGATGCTATTCCCCTTAAATACGCAGGCCTTTTAAAAGAATAGCTGTGTCAATAAAGGCCAGAAATTAATCTGGTGTCAAATGCAACATGGAATCTAGCAGCTTTATTCTAAACATCAAGACAAGGTCAACTGCAGATGAGTGGATTAGTCACATCAAGCTACAGGAAAGCCTACATATTTTCTTAAATTCCTTTAAAAAGTAAGTGTAAAACATTTTAAAATACCCCATTTTTCCTGAAAGGGTAAAGACAGATGTCATTCAGCCCTGATCTGATTTTTGGATGTTCTATTTCCTTAGTACAAATAGAAAATCAGCTCAACTGTGAGTAGAGAAACGCTACTGTGTTGTCTCCCTTTTGAAGGAAGCAAGCTGAAAGAAATAAATGAATGAGACCTATGACATTCTCCTCTTGGACTCAAGTGTCTAGGAGCAAGATTTTAATAGCCTTTGCAGGGAGAAGGAATCTTATCTCCCCAAACTTTAGCCCTGCCACTCAGCCAAAAAAAAGAGAACATCTGAGAGCAGTTAACATTTAACACATCAGAAGGAATGGAAGCTAGCTTACTATAGCAGCCAAGAAAATCTGTAATAAGGAAACAAGATTTGTCTGAGAGAAGAAGGCTGCAGAAGAGCCTCCATGGGGTTGAAGTCAAAGAAAAAGACAGAGCGTTTGACGTTGATGTCAAAGCTGATGTTTTCTTTGGTTGAAGCCTTTGCTCTTGGAACAGTATGTCATGGTGGCACTAAACCATCACATTGGTACAGTCTCCAAGTACAGATGTCAGACATTTTAAAAGTAAACAGAAGGTAATAGAGCCTTAGACACTACCACAAGAGGTCATGAGGAAAAGAAAATTGCCTGCAGGATACATTTTTGATTCATTTTCAGAACATTTGCAGAAGATGCAGTGTATTATCGGGACTATGGGTGCCATTCCCAGTGTAGGGCGACTTTCTTCCTTTCCTTAACTGAGCCAGGGAAACAGGAGAGGCATCCAAAATACTCAGGCATAACCCAAGAGCTTTTGGCTGTTAAACCAGTGTCCACTATCTAAAAGTAAGCTGGGTGGAAATATCATGAAGGTGAAGTAAAATCTGACCTGCGAGTGCACCTGGTCTATACTTATCCAAAATTTCAGTCTCTAATATGTAAGATGAGAGACTTCTCCCATACTGTTTCTTCTGGGGAGCTTTTACTAAAACACCTTCTGTAAAAACACATCCAGTCTGGAACAGAAAAAAAAAATATATATTTTAAATTTTCGGGCCTCTATTCCATTCCCTTATCTTCCTGTCTTTTATTTTACCAGATTAAAAGACTACAGGACATGGCATTTTTATCTTCCTCTTGGTCCCCAAGACACATTTTTTTTTTTTTCTTTATGATAAGCTAAACAGAGTGAGCTTTTTAAGTACTGTGTTGTAAGGCATCTATTTGAATCCTACTTTTATACTTCCCCCCCCCCCCCCTTACTGTTTGTACCAGAGCTGCAAGATTTTCTATTTCAGACTCTTGAGTGTTGGGTAAGATGATAAAAATCATATTTCTACTCAGATTACCTCTGTTTATATGAAGATTTTCTTAGTTCTTTTTGGTACAGCATCATCATGGATTCTCATCCATTCAGCTGTATATCCACTCTGAGCAGCAAATCTTTCCAGAGCAATTTCTTTCCAGGCTATAAATTCTTTGTGTGATAGGCATGGCCTGCCTTTCTTGTGTTTAGCTATGTCCAGTTGCATTTGGCTGTATGTGTCCTTTGCTTGAATTCCCCCAATTTACCAAGCAGCTCTGTTCAGTGTTCTAAACAATTTTTCTCTCAAGCAGTAGCTACAGCAGCCACCAATTTTCTCAACAGTGATTTTATAGTTAATTCTGGATCACTGATGAAAAGGGTGAATTCTGGTGGCAGTGATGTACTAAAATTCCATTTTTCCATGACAACTTTCCCTGAAAATAGGTTTGTAAAATGTGCCATACGGCTGGTTAGTAACCCACTTAATGTTTACCTTAAGAAGGTACAATACTAAATTTAAACATAATATTGTGTATTACAATATTCTAACATTAAATTTATAGGAGTTTAAGTGTGTTACCTCCCTAAACCCCACTTGTAAATTTACCACGGTGGTAAATGTAATTAGGTTAGTCTGACAAAACCTTTCTTCCATAGAACCATGGTGTCTCACACTCCCTTTTAATCCTTTATCAGATGAGTTCCTTGTTAGATATTTGACAACAGGCTAACAAGGCTTTGCTGAACCATCTCATTTGGTCTTCCTGAATATTGCCTCAAAATTTGCACTTTTATTCATGTCCAGGGTTTTTCATGGTATTTTACTCAAGCAGCCTAGGTATTGCCTAAACATGATCTCAAACTCTTGAAAAACAGCCATTCTTTCTGTCTGATCTTTGATTTTCTGATAGGCTTTATTGGACGTGCTCTTGGAAAGTATTTCATAATCTTTATGACTAGAAAGTACTTCTTTCATTTGCTGTAGGATAAAAACCATAAAAATAGAATATAGGTATAAAGCCAGTCACCTGCTGCTGAACCTTCCTTGCATTTGTCGGTTTTGTTAGCTTTGCTTTTCCTGACCAACTAAAATGCTAAACAAGCATTTGTTTTACTGAAAGAGCCCTTCTCTCTCTCTCAGGCTTTCTCCTGCTTTCAAAATTCCACAATGCTTGGTATAAAAAGAATTTTTGGATATGCTAATATTTGAGTATTTTCCTATGTACTGTTTGAGCTGAGGTTAGCATGGCACTGGGAATTTAAGAGAGAAGCCACAGCAGTAACACAGTTTGGGAAGAGGAAAAAAATCTCCTTTGAGAAGCAGAGAGTTCTTTCTTGGCTTTCCCTGCATACACTTAATAAGAGGAAAAAGATTCTTGCAGTGACACCTAATTGCTTTTGTTCCTTTATATTCCCTTTGCAAATCCTCTAAAATTGCAGAACTTCTTCAGGATTTGAGGACAGTTGTAAATCACCTTTTACTGGCAAAAAGACAAAGGATTGCAGCCCCCCTAGGCAAATGAAAATATTTATATTTTTTATCTATTTCTTGGCACAATATTTTGTCATTTTTCTGGACCTACACTTATTTCATACATCATATATCCTCCACCATCAGGAGGACTTGAACCACTGGGTCAAAAAATGCCCCATATTGGATGGTCACCCTTCAGGTGAGATGTGGTAGAAGAAGGACTTGCCAGGTGTAATAGTCATTTCATTTGAACAAAATGATAAGCAAATACTCAGTTTCCCTGATAACAGGCTGCGTTTCTTCCTAAAATTGAATATGATCTTGTTATTAAATTCTTCTTTACACCTCAGTCTACATGACAATTTTTTCAAGCTCTAATATTGGTCTAGAATTGAAAGGAAAACAATGTTTGCTTTCTAATTGCGCTATTTATTTTTAGTTTGATCTCATTTATTTAGCATTAAAATGAAATCTTTCCAAAGCAACTGCTCCATAAACTAAAGTGACAGCACTTAACACTGCTCCAGCACATATGTCTGTCACTCAAATAGACAGCCGTCTGTAAACACATATAAGCAACTTCATTCTTCCATCAGAAACCTTGCTGTTCCCAAGTCAAAACAGAAACATGGGTAGAATATAATTGTTATGAGAACTTGTTCCACAGTTTCCATGCTGCAGTACTGGCCTAATTTCACTGGGGAGGAATAGAAGTTTTATGGAGCTGGGAAAACTAGTGTTCAAAAATTACTTATAATTTATATGTGCCAAATGGTACTTCTGGCACCTTAATTATTCCTTGTTTCATTATTCCTGGATTCCTGATAGCGGGCTGATTCATAGCTTTCACTTGTTCTCACTGTAAGATAATACAGGGAGAGGCAAAGCAGCTGCTGTTTGCAGCAATATCTGTCACGGGGGAGAATCCTGAGTAGCGCCTAGGGGAGTCCTTTGAAGAAGGTCTATATGATGTGCTGGTCTCTTTGAGGAGTTGTGGAATACTTTGAAAGTTGGTTTAATGATGCTCACTATTTTGAGGGAATGAATCACCTGAAATTCAGCAGCAATAATACCTATATTCATAACAATGTCATTCTGCAATGTCTCTGAAAATGGACTGCAGGCAAGAGGCAATGCATACAGGAACACCGCCAAAGTCAAGCAAACAAAACACTCAGGATCATTACTTTTACCAGCCATTGCCCCTTTTTTTCTTGCAGTGAGAGGGCATCATCCATGCAGGTTCAATTTTCCTCTCTAGTTTTTAACCATATTTTACATGCAACAACTCTCTTCAGCTTGTGCTTTTGGGAGAAGAGGAAGACAGTCATTGTAATTACACACTCATCAGCCTGATGTGATCTTTGTCCCATTTTTCTGACATGTCAGTGCTTTCAGAGTCAAGTCTCGGGGTTTGGTTTTAAAAGCCACAGCCTGGAGTAGATGTCACAGGAGGAATGGGAGAAAGACAAGGACTCATTGTGTGGGTTTCTCAGGGTACCAAGGTACTTGCATCAGAGCTTCCACTTCAGTGTGCTTGGAGTTGAGGAATTAAAAAATTCATTGGTCCAGGAACTCTCACTACAGTCCATGAGGCTGAAATGAGTATGCTTTGAAAAAACAAACAAACAAACAAACAAAAACAAAACAAAAAAAAACACACACCCAAAGCCAGTTCATTTTGAAATACTGAATTAGTGAACAACTTTGTACTCCAAATTCTGTTAGAGTTTGATGAGGTGTGCTAGCAGGAACTATGAAGTGTGGTTCTTCAGATCATCATGGCCTTGCCCAGCTTCCACATGAATTAGTCTGCTGTGCTGCTTTGTAGGTAGATGAGCGAGAGTTTCCTGGAGGCTGATTATATTTCTGTGGCACTTTATAAAAATTTCCACTTATGGCTGTCATAAGTCAGCTCAATTTAAACTGAATAACACCTAACTATAAAGAGTGACATACTGTACTTAACCAGATCTGGCATTGTGTGATGGCATTTGTAATGAATGCCTCTTTTCCTTCATCACTTACTCCTAAATTCTTTCCTCCTCTAAACATGCTTTTAGTTTGTGAAATTGAGTTGAAATGCCAGTGCTTCATGCTGACATGCTTCAGTTTCTGATGGATTCATTTCTTCTGTGCTTCTCTGTGTTTCTTTTCAGTTGTTCTATATAAGAAAAAGGTAATAACTAAATTAGATTTCCAGGGATAACATCTCGTGTGTAATTTATGTTTTGAAGAACCTTACATAGTACTAAATGGGAATAACTGTTTGAACTATTTGAAAAGTTTCTCTCATAACTTTTTATGGTTGTTTCCTTTGGTTGTTGTTGGGTATCTTTGGCAATAACTTTTTTTTTTTTTTTTTTTTTAAGTGTTAGCAAAAAGTAATAATTTTGTTGAGTACTTTCACTTTTCTGTTAATAGCCTTCCCACCCCCTTTTTACAAGGAGACTAAAAACTAGTTAAAATAATGAAAAAGAAAAAAAAAAGTCAGTTTATCAACTCTTTTTTTCTTTTTAATTCTCATCTGCCTTCTTACAGCATATGCACATCTATGCAGTCTCAGTTCAGTAATGGTCCTTGAGGGCATTCAATGAAAGGTGTTCTAAGAGGGCAAATTATGAAGAAGCTATAATTTGCAAGGCCATATTTACACCAAGTACTCATTCAATGTGAAGAGTTGAGACCTCTGCAAAATGAGATGAAAGCCATTCCATATAAATTACTCTGTACTTTTTCTAGTTTTGTCCAGATTCCAGAATTTATCTTTCAATTGTGTCTTATGCATGGCTTGGAGTGCATTGCCAGTACCATTCCTTTGCAATCAGAAATAATCCAGTATCTCTTCTATCCACAATTCAGTTTAATGTTGTAGTTGTAGGAGGCATTAATTCTATGTGATTTACATTTTTTTTTTTTTTTCCCAGCTTGCACTCAAAATTCTTCCATTGTTAATCAATAGGTGATAACAAGGACAAAGCGTCCTAGGTATTCCTCAAGCTCCTTTAGTAGTCTTAATGAGTTGTCCCTCCATTTTCTTTAATTCATTTTAAAAGTGTACATTTTAGACATAAGGGTAGAAAAGAATGTTTTTCTAATTTACCCTGGGCTTGCCACATACAAATGGACAGTTGCATTTCTAACAGTGTAAAAAAATATCAATCACATTATGCATCCCCTTTTAAATAGAAGGACAATTTAGATTACAGAAATCCCCAAGATTGTATAATATGGATGTCTGACCTGGTGAAGAAGATAAAATATGAACTCTCCCTGGAATGTGAGAATCTGTAAGAACAGGCTTAAAATTGCTCAGAGGTCTTGCAAGTGTTCACTCCCTTACAATCCTCTATTTCCTCTTTCTGTGAAGGGCAATGAACCTATTTTTGGGAGCTGCTTAGCATTTGCAACCTTCTCTGTCTTGCCTGGGTTTTGAAGCCTGGAAGGTGAAATTCAAAAAGCATGCACTTTTTGCATCTCTATTTAATGGGTCTCCTCCACAGGTAAAAGAAAAAGAAAGGAAAAAACAACAACAACAACAAAAAACAGCAACAACAACAACAAAAAGATTGACTTTTCAGTGATGTGTAGTCTAAAATTAGAAATGCCACCAGGAAATCTGCTAGTATTAAGATAGAAAGCTATAGTTTGGAACTCATTTTCTCAGCTTTCCAGCCAAGCTGAGTATTGCCAAGATGTCTGCCTGCTTTGTATACAGTCTAAAGTCTTATAAACAATAATTATAAAGATTTCATTTATATAATATTATAGACTCACATATCACTTTGCAGAGATAGAAGACAAGGTCCTAATAGACTTAGCGCCCAGAGGAGCAACTAGCAAGGCCAGATGCAGCTTGTTGATAAGTAGCAGCAGTTTCTCAGATTGCATGCACCTTGTTAAGGTTCTGCCAGTTACAGGAATTATACTTTCCTCAACCCCTTGGATAAATCTAGATGTGAATAAGCTATAAGATACATATATGCCCCTGGAAACTGAGTCCTGTCTTTCCATAAAATTCATCCTGTGTGTCACTGTTATACCCAGATACCAAGTAAACTGGCACACAGCCAACTTGTCATGATTTTTTTAATTATTATTACTCACTTTCTGTGTTGACTGAGCCCTGATATCCTCACTCACTTTAGTAGTTTTCCTCCTTGCACACAGGCCCAGTGTCAGACATTTCACTGTCCTAGCAGAAAAATGCTGGAGAATCTGACTTGAGGCTGCTAAAAACTGACACTTTCAGTACTCTTACCAACGCAAGCAAAAAACAAAGATGTGCCATTTTCGCTTGCTGCTTAAATTACTTGAAATTTCATTTAGACAATTTTAAAAGGTGCAAAATGTAATCAAGAACTGCCAACCCGTTCTAAATTATTCAGATTCTCGATTGGAAGGGAGATGTGAGAAAATAAGATTTGTTAATGTTTCTAGTTTGTGTTGTCTTGCTGTGGCAATTATACTTTCAAATATGATGTGCCTGGATACACAAGCACGGTGTGCATAACTGATTGATTAGAGAAGCTGTGAACAAGCTACCTGTGCTGAGCTAATTTGAAACAGACAGAAGGCTTCCAGCATGGCCCAGGCTGGGGATCTCATGGCACATCCCTGCCCAGGGCTGAACTGTGTGCCTCCTGGGGCAAGTCGTCTCTGACAGGTTCTCATGTCTTTTTGTTAGATCAGGCTAAGGAGCTTGTGACAAGAGGGAGGTCTGTGCTGATAGTAACACAGTTGTACATCTTGAGTCTAATTTATTTATTTCATGACTTGACACAAGAGGATGGGGTCTGCCTTCCATCTCATTGCCTCTTTTCCTTCTTGTCAGAGTACCAAGAAAACTAAAAGGGCTTTGAAAATTCTAGAGCCACGTCTTACTTAGAAGACAGGCTAGAACCATAAATTTTTAAAAATGGTGAAAATTTCTAAGTGGGGCAGAGTAGCAACATGAGCACCTCATCTCCCTACATATACACCCCATGGCTGTGCAGCAGCTGCCCTCCTTTTCAGGTTTGCTCTGAGCCCAGCAAGGAGCTTCTTGGACTGCCACGATCTAAACATGTTTTTGTTTCATACCTTAAATATTCTTTTTCTTTCCACTGCAACTAAAGCTTGCTTAGAATCTCCTCTCCTCTTTTCAATGACACATCCTTTTGCACACACTGCACAGTCCATGCTGGCTGTGTCTCTTCATCCCTTCCCACACCATCCTGTATTGCTTTCCTAGGCTTTATAGTTCACTCTCAAAGAAGGTGCAATGATATCCACACGCTGTGCACAGTAGCCATCAGAAAGTAAAACAGAAGACCTGCTTTGCTGCAGACCAATCACAAGCTCTTTAAAAGAAAGTAGCATAGAGTACAAGCAGTTCCTGTGAGCATATGCATTAAATTATTACACAGTCTATTGCAAGCAACGCTCAATGTCAAATCAACAGTGTACATGTTACACAAGCAAAATGAAGTGATGGGGTTTAGAGGACTTCCAGCACAGCAGTTGCAATTCAGCTGAGCAGTCACCAATATTGTGAGATGTACTTAACCAGGCAGAGAAGGAAGACAGGAGGTGTTTTTCTAGTAAAGCTCCAGAGCAAGGTGACACAGTAAAGCACAGCTTAAGAAGTGGCCTTGCTTGGGAGTCCCTTTCGCCTTCTCTGAGGCCTTCTTTCTCCTTGCCTTCGTCAGTGGTGAAGGGCACATGCTTTCCATTTCTCCATTATGCAGTCACCTCATACATTTCTTGTCTTGTGGGTGCAATTTCAAAGCCTGGCCTACTTCATCTTATGTCCTTAAAAAGGTATATAAATCCTGGCTAAAATATCACAGGGTTTTTCACTCTCAAGCTTGGAAAGTATGTGAAATTAGAAAACACACACTCATTTAAAGTGTTCTGTCCTTTTACATGTATTCTAGGATGCATTGTAAGGAGCAAACCCAGGCACTTACACACAAACTAATGAGCAAAGTGGGACCGAGTTTCTTGGATGCTGAGGAGAGCTAAACACACAGCCCCTCCACAGTAAATTACCTTTTTAACACCAATGTTACAGCTCAGACTGTTTCCATTTAGTCTTTTCATAATTGTTCCTCTGAATGTTCTTCCAAATAAATATCTTCTGGGGCTTGTGTTAGAGGCTTTCATTTAAGACAAGTACCACCTGATTATTTGGTTCTCTATTTATATAGGAAGGGCCAAATTCTGCTGTTTTGTAAGAGGGGACAAAGCTGGTGATCATGCTACAGCTCCATTTACCATCACAAAAGGAAATTCAGCCCATCATCTCTTTTCTTAGAGAGAAGTCACACCCTGTCTTTTGCTCCTCCTTGATAGACCAATTTCCTTTCCTGCCATGTGTCCTGGCAGGTACGAAGCAGGATTAGGTTATAATGAGTACAAATGGATTTACATATTGAGGCTGCTGGACACAGATAGGTGCTGCATTTCCACCTGCTTTTTCAAGCTGCCAAACGGTCTGCACTTGCCTGTTTTAGTTTGTGTCATGGCTTCGAACCTCCTTTGAACATCGATCCTGAGGCAGCAGTCATAGAAGGGGTGATGCCACACTTCCAGCTGCCATCATTCTGCTAGGGAAATGTGGCTTGTCCCTTATCATTAGTGTTCATGCCTGTTTGGGGGGGATTTAGCATATCATTTCACACAGCTCTTTTTCCCTTCTCTCAAACTGTCAGGGATCCTCTTTCTTAATAGAAATGGAAAATTAATTTCTGCTTCAGAAGTTGCTGTGAAATAGACAATATACCGCAATTTGATTTTTGCCATAGCATCTTTCCTACATCCTGAATCCATATCTCTTCAGTGATACAGATACTGCAAAAAACAATGGATGGTATAGTTTACCACCCCCTCCTCCCCCCAAATCTTTTTAAAACTTAGAAAATAACCTAAGGAGTTGGTTCTTCATACCCACCATTCAGAATCATTATCATTGAATCTTTTACAGGCTGGACATTATCTTGTCTTAGCATCACTTACCAAGATATAAACCACTAGGGGGTTAATAGTGTAGAGGAATGCCTTGCCTGCCAGAGCTTATGGACAGACTAGTTAAATGACTCAGTTATATTCTCCATAAAAAGAGATTTTCATGCATTACTCCCAGCACACTGAGACATGAATGTGTCTTACTGTCTCCATTTTAATGTGTCCTTGAGAAAGTTTCCTATGAAAGAAAGGATTTGTTCTATGGGCTTATACAGCAATGGAGACTTGCATTTTCACAGACAACCACACCATTGTCAAGTAGATAGAGCTGAGAACTCGGAAATCGAGAGTTGCCCTTCCAGATGTTAGACTTTCTTTCTTAGCCCAAGGTACTTCAGTGCCTAGCCTCAGTTTCTCTGCCAGATGGCGGCAATTGTACTTGCTCGTTTTAAAGGTGATCTTGTAACTGGATGCTTCACAAGTCTCCATAAGAGTACTTGATGATACGTACATACGGGGCATCTTTATTGGTACTTCTCAAACTGCAGCTGGTTCTAATTTAAAAGATCCAGAGACATTGTGGTATTTCCGGGTATTTCTCTCCCCTTGCAAAGTAGGTGAGAATTTAAGGAGAGAAAAGTGATGGGGAAAGCAAACGGAACAAAACAAATCCAAAAGCTCAAATTCCACTCGATATAAAATCACTGTGAATTGGGAAGCAAAAGGACAGGATGTCCTGAATTCAGGGTTGGCTTTTAGGCATGCAGAAATGAGGCTATATCTTAGTATGCATATCCAAAGTGAGACAAATAAAAGAGCAAATGAAATACTTGGTTGAATCATGGGGGAAATTCTGTAGTGTGTGTGACTGTCATTGCACAGTGGGTGTCAGCCCTCAATCAAAGCAATGAATTCCAGTCATTACATTGGAAAGAGTATTATGGGACGTGAAAAAAAAGGAACAGGAGAGTAAAGGATTGACACTGTTGCCTTCAGCTCTAAAAGAAGGAGTTACGAGGACTAGTTTAAAACCTTAACCTCAGGGAAAAAAAAAAAAAAAGTTGAATAAGGGTATCTAATTAAAGAGCTCAAGCTCTATAATGGTAGAGCTAATGTCAGCATTATTCATAACTCAATGCAGAAAATTTGACAAAAGAGCACAAATGGAATTTAAATTGAAATAAAGACACAGGGGAGGATCTTCTCTGTCTGAAAGTAATAAATGTTTGGAGCAATCTACCTGGCAAGGTTTAGGAGGTGATGACACCAAGGGCATTTTCAAGAAGCACCTAAATTTTGCTCTGTGGAAACAAGGCATTAATATGGATGAGCTCAGATAAGCCAAATAGCCAATTCTCATATGTTTGCTGCCAGCACCAGCAGCTGCTTGATCTCTAATGAGCACAGGAGATTGGCAATGGCAAACAGCATCCTTTTTCAGGCTGATGGTGTGAGCGAGACCCTATAATGGATAAAGACATGTTTACCTTGGACTCATGTGTGATGTCTTCTTTACTGTAATATTTATGAAAATGCTTTTCTCCCTGGGGATATCCTGTTTTCCATTTCATATACACAACCCAGAAATAATTTACAGCCAAGGAAGAAAATGGTTAATTTCTACCGCTTGTCAAAGAACTAAATCAAATCATTTGTTGCTATTTGTTTATAAAACATAATAAAATTGCAGGAGGAAAGGGGAGGAGAATGGCTTAGAGTGAGCTTTACTAAAAGGTATTTTAAAGATCAATTTTTTTCCTTCTGCTGGCCCTTACTAACACCTTTTCTCACACATTAGAGTTCATCATTGATCTCAGAGGAAGAGCTGCTCATACTGGCCTTTAGGATGTCTCATGAAATGAATACCTCTTTCATGGTTTAGTCATTTCATGCTGAATCTGGATTTAAGAATGCTATTCTGTTTTGAATTATTATTATTATTTCAGGCTCAGTCCAGTGCTAAATTTTGTGAGGCTCACACTGGAGTTTAATTTAATATAATGCTATGATAGCTGTTGTTTTGACAGGTCTTTGAAGATTTAATATAAATGCAGGTGTTCTGAAGGAATAACATAAAGTTTCATTTTCACCCATAAGAGCAGTGAAAATTAAAAGTCTTTCATCAACAATCACAAACTTCCAGGAGAACAGGACTGTGTGAGCCATAAACTGATTCCTATTGTGTTTTAAGGTTCACATTTCTTATAATTATATCTTGAGAAGTTATTTCTGGTGACTCTGATGACTATTCCTAGGTATACAATCTGAATTGCGTTCACTGAAGGTGTAAGCCAATCTCTTTATGCAAATTTCTATAAAAATGCTCCCAAAAGTCGGATCTGAAATTAAGTTAATTTGTGATTAACACAATGGAGCTTGAAACAGGTTTTGGGGTTCTGTTCTTGAATTTGCCATGTAACTGCTTTATGGCTGTGGGTTATTTGTATATTTAGAACAAACTCCAAAGCTTGGTAAAGTTGATGTCTTTCTATTTATTTCAGTAAGTTCTGAGAATGTGACCCATTTCCATTTGGATGAATTGATCTCTCTTATGTGGATCTAGATGAATCAAATTCTTTCTAAAAAATTATCCTGGATTTCATGCAAAGGCATGAATTCACTTCCTTGAATTTCTCATCTATTTGTTGAAGCACCCTTGCATATTTCATTAAATATTTGACTGTCTAGAGAAAGTTTCATGATAATCACTGAAATCTCTATGTGGGGTGAATTTAGATTTGCTGCAGTAGTTTTTTTCTGGAAAAAATAACATACAAGTAAAATACACATGGTTGTGTTCTCAGCTGCCCTAAAAATCATCATTTCATCCACCTGTGTGTATCAACATTATTTAGTCATTTCAAAGAGGCCAGTTCTGTGCTGGTTCACAAGTCCAGACTGATCTGACATCCGTACTGTTTGCATGCAATGCATTGACGAACTCAGCGCAGGCACTTCATGACCCAGCTGCAACCAGACTAATAGGCTGCAACCAGCACAGATTGCTGCAGGGCACAATTTGCTGTGCTCAAGTCCTTTCAGGGGCCAATTCCTAGTCCTCTAGTACAGAAATAGCCAGGAATCTATAGATCCCAAATATGTCATCTCCCACAACTACTTTGAGAAATTTGGCTAGATTTTAATTGGGTCTTTGAGAAGTTTTATATAATTGCATGTCTTGTAAGCATCAGCTAAACTGCGTTTATTATGGTGCTTTCAAACGATGTTCTATAGTTCTATTTTCTTTGCAAGAAGGCCCCATAGCCCTAAACTACAAGTTAAATTGTATCATTGTTGTCCAAGTCCTTAGGGTCTTTATGCAATTTCACTACTTTTATAAGTTTGGTCCTTTATGAAATCCTTTGGATTTCTCAATGAGCAGGAGAAAAGATTGCGTAAGAAACAGCTATTTTAAAAAATCACTCTTTTAAAACAATTATCCCCCTGCAAGCTGTATTTGTTGGACAGGCAAAATGTGCGGAAGTCTAGCTTTCAAAGAAAACTAAGTAAGGTCATACAGAAAAATGTTACTAAGGGAATCTATGAACATGGTAGGATCACAGCTTCTTATGCCTGATTTCTATTTTTAGCAGATTTCTATTTTCAGGTTGCGGAGTGGAGCTGTCAGTTCAACTAGTGATTTAGATTTAATCAATGTAATCACCTTAATTTATTCACATTGACCAGAACCAAAAGTACAGAGTTCTATTAATTAAATAACAGTCCCACAGAATGTACAAAAAAAGTGATATCCATAAGGGATTCTCATTCCACCTTCCCTTCTTTCAATAAGGACTTTCAAAACCCTCTAGAGTCACTTATGGTCCTTTTCTACTAATGAAGTGATTAATAGAACATCCTAATTATTCTTTAACAAGGCAAGAAATACTTCCCTCTGAGCCAAGGGGCAAAAGAAAACATAAGAATTATTCTGAAAAATGTCGTCAAACAACTGAGAGGTACAGAGAGGAAGATACAAAAAAAGAAGAAGAAAAAAAAAAGACCCCCAAATTGCATTAAATTCTGGTATGAGATCCTTTAAATTCTTCCTCCACAAATTGAACATGAAGGCAATGATTTCATATCACTTGTGCTTCTGCAGGAGGATATGAATTGGATTGAGGAATAAAACTATAGCATTTACTGGAAATTGTGAAATTTCCCTGTTCTTTCATTCTCACTTTATTTGTTCATTTTCGTATTAAAGTCAGACTATATGACTACTTAGACCTAGGAAGAAGCAATGAATTTGAGGTTTGTAAGGACATGCTGATATACTTAGAGAACATTTACCTAGTATATTGTAGAGTTAAGGATTTGACCTCCAGAAGCTGTAAGATGTGAATTTGCTCTCCCTTAGTCTAAGCTTACCAGAAGCTGTTACTGTATTAACATAGCACTTCATCCAGGCTAATAAACCTGCCAAGTGCTCAGGTATTAGATGTGCCTTTAGTCATGTCAAAAGGTTTCGTACTCTGCTAATACTTTCACTACAGTCAGTGAGTGTAATTTCTGCTGCTGTAAATCAGCACAGCTTCAGTGCAGTCGCTGGTACTCCAGCAATACCTATCAGCTGGGGCTTTGGCTCATTATGTCAGGAAATCACAACCTCAAAAACAGAGAGCTGTGTAAGAGTTTCTGCAAAGTGGCGTGTGTAGCTGTATCGCTGGAGATCTCTAAGCATGGTTGTGTTCATCTCACAGCCAGTGAAACTCATGCTGTCGGCCTCTGAAGAGTTTTTAGGACACTATGACCTTGTGCTGTGATCTTGCCTTACTGCGATGGGCTGTGCTGAATCAGTTATTGAAACCCAACACCAAGATTTTTCAAAGCACCTAATTTTCCTGAGCACCTCAGGAACTAGGAGTTGAATGGCCTTTGATAGACAAGATCAAAGCTCTGTAGATTCACAAAAGTTAGAGGGACAGTAGGAGAAGTGATATGCTATGCTGAGCAGAGAAATTAGGAGTCTTAAGGAATCAGACAAATTCTTTTGCTTCCTCAGACATAATTTTGGGGTAAGCTGTTTGACTCCTTCTGTTTTTGTCATGTGTTGACTAGGAGTAAATGTTGTTAAATAAAAAAAAATGGTACAAAATGTATTATTTAAAATAACACAGAAAAAGAGCAAGTTCGTTCACCCTATGTATGTATTTTACTCCTAGCTAGTGCTCTACAAAAATATCATGTCTAATAGGCAGTCTGTCTCCAGGAGTCACAAATTACTACAGTTAGAATGGATTATAAATCTCAAGTAAAGTCTAGTCAATTCTACAAGTGATGTATTTCTTTTATTACTGACCCTTTATTGCTTCTCTCTCTTATACACATCTATCTTTTTTTCTTGGGCAGAGGGGGTGTCATACTGCATTAGTAATCTCAATAGCTTTTCTAGTCAGACCCATTTTCTTTCCTTTTTGCATCAGGAAACTTGATTCTCTCTCTTTTCATCACCCCCCCAAGTACTTACTTAGCAATGTAACAAAATACAGGGATATGAAATGTATTTAAAAGGGCAAGCAGGGAAATTGTGACATTTAAAAAAGAAGTATTTTTCCCAGAACAGAAGGATTCATTTACTATCACTGTCTTTTTAAGGGAAGAAAAAAAGTCCATTTCAGTTGAATTTTGCATCAGAAAGACAAACCTTTAAATTAGTGAACATTAATTTAATTGATCTGGGTTGAAATTACCAGAAAGAAGGCACTTGCTGTTTCTAAATAAATGTTCCCATAGATGTTTCTTTCCCTGAAAAAATTTGCTTTTCCAGCTTTCATCTTGACTCACCTTGGGGAAAAACAGTTGAAACATCTCTAGCTGCTGCAGAGCAGTATCGGCATCCAAGTCTATTAGCTGCTCATAGTGCTTGAAGGAGTAAGTTTCAAGGGATGTGGGGGGTCTGGTCTGAGTCCAAATCTCAGCACTGAAGATCCAGGATGTGATGGCCTCTCTAGTAACTGTGGTCATGAACAATAAGCTCTGAGTCAGTTATGCATAGCTGTTTAACAACCAGGTTGGACACTAGACCTTCAAGCCTGAGCAATCAGAAACCTGCTAAATTAAATCCACTTAGACACTGAAACAACGTGTGGGGCTCAATCTCTTCCACATGTCAGAGAAATGTGAGAGAGAGAACCCTTCCTGCCAGGTGCAGGGTGCTGAGCAACCATACAAACTCTTTATAGTGTGCAAGGAAATCACAATCCCTTGCTGGCAACAGACAGGAATGTTCTGCAGATTTCTATGCTATTTTGATGTCTGAATGTAAAAATCTCTTAAAACAAATATATGAAACATGCTACGCTGGAGAGAGACAAATCTCCCTTCCACCCTCAGGGACTGAATGCAACTTACAACTGCTGAGTGAATAATTAGTGGTAATTAGCACTAGAAATTGATGCCTTTGGAGATAGTCTGCCAAGTTTTTAAGCACTTTAATACTAATGGATTTTTTTTTTTTTTTTTCTCAGGGATAAATCTTTATAGAGGAAGCAAGTGCAAATTGATTTTTAAAGAGCCTGTCCAATGTTGAATTTATCTTACAAAAACATTGGATTTAAAAACAATTACATTTACCTTCAATGTATTTTAATGCTTTTTTTTTCCAGTGTGTTCATTTCTCTTTAAATATTTTTGCTGTCACTTTATGTCTAGCTCCTTGGAAAATGAGTATATGGAGTACACTTGAATCTTTAGAAGGTGCTAGGATAACATATGACACTATGTCAAGCTATTTAGTTCCTATATCATTTTTCAGTTACAGAAAAGTATTCAGCTTTAGTGATAATGGCAATATAATTATACTTGGAATTGTAAGAGTGAAGTTCTCTTAGCGGGGTAGAGGCAAAGATCTAAGCATTAAAAAAAATTGTACAAGCAATTTTGTGTCTCCTCTGTCCAAATAGTTGTTGACTGAACTCAGAATCCTTATTTAGATTTCTTTTCAGATCCTTCCAGCTAAAATCTAGTATTAAGGCAATAAGAGCTGGAAACAGAACTTGAACTTCTCCCTTCTAACTTGTATAGTGTAAGGGATTTGTGCATTTCCATGGGGAAATAAACATTAAACATGTAAGCAGGACTTTAGAGTTGGTGCACTGACAGGTCAAGGAGTGCACCGAACACTCTTATTGCACTGCTGGCTTCGTGCAGGGTTAGGTATACAGTTAGGTGCAGAGTCTGGTTCCAGTACTTTACCTGCTGAATTAGACTGAAATGTCAAAGATAAATACAGTACCCTGATTTCCAGAAGTTCTGGAAGTTCTGGGCACCTTGACCTCTCCCAGAAATGTCTAAGAAAACATAGATTCAAGACCTCAAAATTCTGATTGGAGAAATCTTACAGATTTTTGCAGGTGGCTGATGCGGAAAAGCCTAACATAAGAAAGAAAAGTGTCTTATTATATTATATGGTAGCCAGGAGTCTGAGCATTAAATCAGGGCAGCAGTTTCTTTGTTGTTATCACCAGCAATACACTGAGGATAAAAAGAGGAACTTCTGGAGAAATCAGAGATGAAAGCAAGGTTTGAAACATATACATGGTAAATATTAAGTACGTTAATTAGAGCAAAAGTATGTAACTTTTATAACGTGGTATATGGATGCCAGGTTCAGTGAAGCAGTCTGCTCTGTTGTGTTTTTTTAACACTGTTCAAATTATGCAGACAACGTACAAATTAATTTCCTGCAGCAAGAAAGAAGGACCGATTTTTATTTATAGGGAAAATGATTCTTTTTCACTGCCATCTTGAGATGTGTGAATATTTGTTCATGGCAGTGTGAATGTGAGAGTTACAAAATGAACAAAGACACACAACAGCCTCTCTGCTCCTCCCTCCCTTCCACTTATAGAATAGACATTTTCATATAGGTCATGATTCAAAACCAGCTCAAAGCAATGACATACCACCACTGATCTCCATAGCCTTTGGATGAGGCTGTTGTTTGAAATGACTGCCTACTCCACACGAGAGAGTTCTCTGGCCATGTACAGGACCGTATCTTGTGAGGACTGGTTACATTTGCATTTCTTCTGAAGGTGAAGAGAACTTCTGCTCATTAAGTGCACAAATGGGAAACAAGCCACAGAGTTTACCTTGTGGACTCTAGCAATGTCAGATTCAAAGTCCAGAGACCATTCTTCACAACCTAGTTACTAAGCACATGACTGTGACAGCTCACATATGATGTGTGTATGCTTGAGTAGCACTTGGAAAACTTAGGCAAGTAATGCTTCCTTTTCCTATTTTATTAATTTTCACTTTTAAAACCTGCATACAGACAGGTATGACTTAAATTTTGCTGTGAATAAAAATTAATTAATGTAAAAGATGGTTTACACAAACAATCCCTACTTCAAATTATTCACAGATCCTACCAATATGAACCCTCTGTATTCATACTTTGTTTGTCTTCACCATTTATTATCTGGAAATATTTCAAATGCAAAGTCATGAAGATGTGTGCTAACACTTCTTTGGGCACAGGTTCTGTGAGTTATTTGTGAACAAAACATCAGAGGAGACTAACAGTGGATATTGTGTTATTTTTGTTTATGCCAGCTAACACTAAAGGCTTTTGTGATCCCCAGTATGTTGTACATTGGTATTAGGAAATTCACCACTCTATCAAAATTTTGAGTTTATAGTCTCCTTGCATCTGTCACTCATCTAGATTTTCTGGTCAAAAAATCATACTAAGATCCAACACTCTCACCTCCCTCTTTCCCCTTTGCCATCCCTCCCCTTCCACTGAATAATACCTTTTACTCTCAGAATATATTAAGTACAGCATGATTCTCTAGAGATTATTTTCTCCCTTTTTATTGCTTTTGACTCTTTATTACTGCTCATTAGAATGTTATTAACTTGGCTGCAGTTACAACAATATTCAACACCTGTTTCATATAGCAAGCACATTCCCTTTCCCTTCTGTAGCATTGCACACCTGGGCCTTGAATTATTCCCTTTGGCTGAGTTGAAAGAAGGAGCATGAGAGAGCAGGTCCTGGATTTTTCTGAGGTCAGAGGATTTTAATTTGTGACTCAACATGAATCCTGTTATTATTGATTCTGTAGCATAATTTTCATCCTGACTATATGTAGGGACTGACACTGACAATTATTTTGGAAGAACAGAGATATGAGTGGTATTTCAATGGAAAAGAAGAGACAAGATTTAGTCAGGTTTTAGCTGAACTGGATTATTTGCTGGAAAACTTCACGTTGAGAACAAGAGACACATACAGATGGGCTGTGGCTTGGCTGGTGTGTGCAACACAAAAAGGCCAGCAGTCCTCTGGAGCTCCAGCTATGTTTTACTTCCAGCACAGTTATCAGCAGGTCAGAAACAGAGGGTCACCACTTTTTTCATTCTTTATTTCTTTCTTTCCTTTTTCCTTTTTTTATTTATTTTTTATTTTTTTTTTTATTTTCCACTAAGACAAGGCTAAGCAAAAGCCAGGGCTAGTGTCCTTATGAGTAATACTTCTGAACATGATACTGAAATGCTAGTGAAGTAGAGGTCTGTAAGGGAAAAGAAAGAGCATGGAAGAAATGGAGAATATGGAATGAGATTATCCTGTGATAACATATGTTCTCAGAAAACCAAGCAGAGCTGCATTATTTGGGATTGTATTGAAGAGAAATGTTTCCCCACCTCTCTAGTGATGGTTATTGCTTAGAAATAAAGACCACGGATGTTTTCTTTTCAGGATTCGTGTTTTCCCCTTTATTTAGTCAAGCTTTTTCAGTTATCAAAACTGGAATGAAGTCACAGCAATATCTCACAGAGAGAAAAGTGAGGACAAGAGAACAGGGATGGGATAGAAACATGTCCATGCAATTTAGAGTTTTTGTTGTTGTTGTTTTCCAAATCCTGAAGAACCACAGCTTCTGTACCTCAGACACTGATATTCTCACAACATTGACTCAAGGTTGGTTAACATTTGGAAGGAAATAAGAAGCCATTCAAAAATCTATTATTAATTTTACCAATGTAAGACATAAGGAGAATGAAGTTGTAACAAAGAACAAGTTTCACAGCCCCTTAAATCTATATAAATCCATTTAAATCAGACATTTACTTAAGCAGGTTACTTAAACTCCAGTACATACAACAATCTTGTTTTTCTTTTTCAAACACAGTTATTATGTACCGTATTTTTTTAAATATGAAGAAAACTATTTATTCCCATACCTTCTGCTATTCTTTCAAAAATAAAAATTTGAATCAAATTCAAAAATGCAAATAATGAATTTCTACAGTTCACAGTTCAATATTGTTAAAGTAGAAAAAATGATTTTATCTCTGTTGTAAAGGACAGGGTCCTCCCATCAAAGAAAACGTGATGTTTCCTTGATAAACTGAAAAAATATAATTTGAAGTCATTGTATTTTACCTGGTATGAACTGGAATTCCTTTAAGTAACTATAACCATTTTTAAATGACCAATTGACATTTCCAATTGAAAAATAATTTTGAATGGAAAAATAAGATGTGTTTTCTGGTATATGTAGAGGCTTGGAATGTATGGTTTTTAGCATGCAGAGTGGAATGGTTCAGGCTTATTCAAGAAAAATTAGCAACAAATAATGTTTGCTGGATATCTTTTTGCCAATTTGCCAATCTTTTTTGCCAATTGCAGAATTTCTCTTGGTAGTAAAGGGATGTGGAATGGGATCTGTTTTAAAAACTGACATATGGATAAACCTTGAGACTCCAAAACCAAGTGCCACTACAGATTCAGGGAATGTGATTTCACTCACACCAGAAATTCTGTTCATTAAAGAATTTAACTGCCTCACTTCCATTAAGGTCTTTATCAAGCAGGCAGGGAGTCTTTACAGCAAACAGCAACATCATATCTTGGTATCCTTATAAGGACCCTTAAGTAGGGCCCATCCATCTTTTGTGTTCATAACAAGCATTTTGAGATGAAGGGGATACTCCTTCAGTTTGTCCTGTTCTCAGAAGAGCTGAGTTTTCAGAACTTCAGCTGAAGCTACTGATGATCAGGCAATGGAAAGCCAGCATCCTGGAAAAACTGCTTTGAGAAGGACTGTCTAATCTCCTTTTGCTGATATATGGCTTGTTTTCTGGAAGGGGAGTTGATGGAGTTTACTGCTTGTTGGCTGAGGTCGTAGGGATGGAAAGGTAAAGTGTAAAAATACATGAACTCCTTGAGTATATATGCATTGTGAATATAGGAATTGTTTCAAAGTAGTAAACATCTATGCATGGCATCCAGTAGACAGAATTTTAAATTTTATAGCAAGTTACTAGGCAGCTTTTAAACATTCTCCTATTTGTGGATACATTCATTTCCTAGGCACTATAAGATGATAAAAAGCTCAGGATTTTTCTTTATAGCCTCAACTCTTTGACCCAGTCTGGCTGTATATCTTGTTGTCTAGAAGTGTGAAAAGATTTGAGGCAGAGTATTTTCATCCTAGGTCAACTTTCCCCAATACCTAATGCATACAAAGAAGGCCGCCAGGAGATTTCACACACACTGGAGAGTGATATTTGAAAGTACATGCTTATGACAGCTCTAAATGTAACATTTGTCACTGAGAATCCTTCCCAGCTGTACACTCTTTTCTATCACATTTCAAAGGAACTGAAGGAAAGGAAATTCTCAGGTGACCAACCTAAGATGGCACTAATGGAAACCTCTCCCCTGGGTTTCATGAGAGCAACTGTGGTTGAAGTTATCTATGTAACTGTGTTAGCCATAAGTGTTAATCAATATTTGTCCATCTGAACTAAAAAGGAATTAATAGTGGTCTTTAAAATAGAAATCTGCCTCCCATTAGATAGCTTTTTAAAAATTATTTTTGTCATCCATTGATAGTAATGGCTATTTATGTACACAGTTTTCTTTGTATTTCTCACCATCCGTCTTTTGCCCCTATTCATTCATAATAAAGTGATTATTAGTCACAATAATAGCTGAAGTAACTGATTGTGCTGCTGGAATTGAGGCTATACCGATTTTTCTGTAATGAGCTTCTTTTTTTCTCAAGGCTGTAAGTCAGCCATGAAATAGCTAAGAGTGAGGCAGCAGAAGGTCATAATTTGGGAAAGCTTTTTATTTTTAAAGAAATATAGATACAATGGAATTGATTGTTTTGAAGTTAAAAGGAGGCAACAGGCACGTTTTTGTTTGTTTCTTCTTTTGGATGAATTTTCTGTCTCAGGCTTATAATGGCTTTTTTCGTCTCAGAGAAGAAAAAGTGGCTTCTTTTCAGCCTGAAATGCTGTAATGCAGATTGCTTTAAAAAGGAAATGGATGAGATGGCCATGGAAGTGAATTTGGGGGGAGAGATGAATGGTATTATTATGTGATATTTTTAAAAAGGTAAACTTCGGAAATAGAAGAAATACCTGCATTTAGACATATCTACACAGCCAGTAATTTGGCAGCAAAAGGTTGTGAAGCCCAGGAAGCCTTACTAATGTGTTTTAGCTGACTATTTCAGCATCTTTAGAAACCTCTGATTCCCCTGCTCTCGCTTTAGAGAGGAAATGCAAAGTTTACTCATTTAGACTTTGGTACAGCAGCCTCCAGTGTACAATGCTGGCTTGGTTTTGTACTTCATAATGCAAGGGAAGTTACACAGATCTCTAAGCCATGATCCTGTGAGGTGTGTGAGGTGGGGTACTGTTCGAGCCACTCCTGGTGCTCTGTGGTGATACAGTTATTTTGTCTTTTCATCTTCTCCTCCTTCATAATGCTTTAGTGAACCCTGCAGCTGTAAAAGGTACCAGTTAGACAGCACTAAAATGCAAAAATGAACAATCTTAGTTGGCTGAAGACATCATTGATTCAGTTGAATCTGTGAAGCTACGAACATCTGCATCAGCTACAGATTTGTAAGTAAGCTGAGAAAGCTGAGGAATTGCAGGGGTAGAGCAAGTACATCTTGAGCTGGTCAGTTCTCGACAACCCGTACTGAGAGGTTTATGAAGGGAATGGCAAGGATAGTCATGAGTCTCAGCATGGTTGGATCCTGCTCTAAAACAGGACTGAGGATTTTTTGCTTACTGGGGCATGCACAACATTCTTGAAGTAGTAAAAATATCCAAGGCATCTTTCTATTTGGAATCATGCTCTTCTCCACGACTAAACTAGCCAATAGCTGTGATGAGAATTGGATGATGACTAAGTCACATTTAAAAATTGCTTGATAATTCCTTTAACAAAAGAACCTGTTGTGGACAAACTGTGAAAGTAAAGAATCTAATCCGATACTTATCACCCATTCCAGTCATAGGATAAATACAGCAATTAGACAATAAACCACATCTGTCTGCACTGTGAAGTTTACCTGATTGGTACAAAAAAGGCTGAAAGAACCTAAGCATTTGTTAAGAAACAAGAAAGAACATTACATTTGTGTTTTGCAATGCTTTCAGTCCTGGCTGAATAATAAAAAGCTGCAGTTCTAAAACACTTCTAACACATAAACAATTTTCATGAAGACATTTCCTGTGCCTTACATTACATCAGAGGAACAAAGGGATACCTATCAGACTGCTGACTATTGTTTGTGTTTTGTTCTTGATGCTTAACTTACTGCTTTATTTTGTTCTAGTTTTTTGAAAAAGTAGTATGTATTATTTTAATTAGTTTCAGTAATTAGAGTATATCATAAAACCATCCTGTTTTTCCTTACCATCCTATTATAACATTGTAATTTAAGGTAAGCTTTTGGGAGTTAGGCACACTAGAAGGGGAAGGGACTTTTATCTAAGGTTTTCCTGAACTGAATATTTCACCTAGAGATGCAGCAAGCCTCTTATTTTTAATTTAAACACCAGTGAATATCTCCCAAGCATGTCAGATCCAGATATCGCAATACTCCTGAGCTGCTGGTTACATTCTACATTAGAAAATGCATGTACCATACCACAGAGCTAATTACAAAATCTGCAGACTGAAATGGATGACAGTTATGTGCCCCAGAAAAGAGAAAAGAACATGACACATCCAAAAATTTAACTTAGAAAAACAAAAAACGTGTATGTGGAGGGAGGAATAAGACATGTTAGAGACATGTAGAATTCATGCAGACATGCCTTTTTTTTTTTTTTTTTTTAACTCTTTGAACATTATCTGCCTCTTCGGAAATCCATCTGAAAGCTGTTTGTCATGTAAAAACATTGACTATTAATAAATACCATGAAGTGAATCTGTGCTGCCATGACTTATCATCCAAACACAGAGATTAATTTCCAGCTTAAGGAAATGGAGGAGTGATTCAGAGGGAGCTGAGTCTATCCATTTTTAGGTTGTTCTAAGTTGTGATGTGCTGGATATGTCCTATAAATGGGAATATTTTGGAGTTGCACTCATCTTTATCACATCCAGAGATGTTTTGTTTAGATGGCTCAGCTGAAATGTTTGAGATAAAAAAAAAAAAAAAAAAAATGTTTTCTTGCAATACTGATTTTTGATTTGATTCGATTTGATTTTTTTCTGTAGAAAGGACTTAGTACATTTTAGGACAGCTGTTTAGTTGGCTGAGGCAGTGATGCCAACAGAGAAAAGTAAATAACAGAACCACTCCTCTTCAGTAAAGCTGAGGACAGTACTCCAAGAGTTTATCTGCTCATCAGCTCTATTGGAAAACTTATCTGAAATTTTCAGAGGAATTTTTAAAATTCCATACCCAGTCTGAAAGGAGTCCCTCACAGCCTGACTGACCCAGCAGATGTAGGGTGACACTGAGTTTTCTATGAAATTTCAAGGCATTCTCCATATCACCGTGTAGTCATTCTGCAAACTTGTATATCTCTTACAAGAACTCTCTGCTTGCTGGAAGGTAACGAGACAAATTAGTTATTAGGATTTGCCCCCCACCCCCCCGGATCAATAGATCAGCATACTGAAAACACGTTCAACAGGCTTGGGAGCCTTGTCTTGTGTAGTCTCCTTACAATTTAATCTGTATTTTTGCTTTCTCAGCTGTATTGGCTATGGCTTCTTTTAAAGCAACAGGAGATCTCCATTAGACCCCATTCTTCTAACTACTGCTCATGTGCTTGTTCTTCACTTGACGCTATTTCTTGTCAAAGACAATTTATTTTATTTTATTTTATTTTTATCAGAGAGGGTTCATGAAGAAAGCCCAAATGGTCTTTTCCAAGGGCAGTCTTTAGTCACTCATACAGCATCCTTCCCATCCCATCCCCTGCTTTGTGGATATTCCAGACTGTAGAAATGACTCATCAGACTTCTGGCTATTGTGAGCATCAGGTCACATGCAGCTTATCCATTTTTCCATTCAGAAAACTGGTGGCTTCTCTGTGCAGCGTGGCTTTATTCATAATTCAGCAGGAAATAATTGGTTTTCTGTATAAAACACCTGCATATTTTGGAAATAAGCAAAAAATAATTTGCAGACCAGAAGGCTTTGCTAATGTGCTGTGTTTATGTAGGTGCATATCAGTGTGTAATGTACAATATAAAAGTATTTGCTGGCTTTTGCTCCTGGAAAATTTGAAGGCTGACAGAAATATGCCATAACTATAGAGCCTGAACAGTTTTGTTTATTTTCTCTCTTTTTAATATATTTCGATAGGTTTCACACTATACGGACATGCAGAACAAGCCAGGGAAAATGACTGTAAGCCTAAATCACCAATGAAGAGAAATGTTAGATCTATTTATTCTGTAAAAACAGATGAAGAAGGAACACCTTAAAGCTTACATTTTGTTAATAACTCATTTTTCTCACTGTTCTTCAGTTTCTCTTCTTATTCCACAGATAAGTCTGTTCACTGATCCCCCCCAGCTCTGTCTGTACTCAGCTTCATGCACTGTGTTTGCTCACAGACAAATTCCACCCCTCCTCCCAGGTATCACTTCTATATTCTTAACAGCATTGTTTGTGAAATTAATTTCTACTGCTATATGTGATTTTTCTGATGCTATTTGCTGCAGTGATCATAGCAGAGTAGTGCTTTCCCAATAGAAATGTTTATGGCAAACTATATCACTGTTACTGAAACAATCACTGTTTCGAGTTGTATGAAGAATTGACACATTTCCTGCTGACTTTATTTTCATTTCCCTTAGATACCATCAAAGTCAAATCAAATCAAATCACCCCCAATTTATAACAGCATTTAACACCAACACAGCAGCAACACTCACTATTCACTTGTTTGAAACTGCTCCTTAAAAGACAGTTACATCTCTTTTATTCTCCTTTCCTCCTTTGAATAAAGTAGTAACCATTAAAACAAAAACAAAACCAACATAAGGAATCTAAGATGGGAGGATAATTTCAACAGCTCCATAGCCTGCTGCCTGAAGATTGGCTTCCCCAGCCTATTAAAAGGAATTGGAGTCTTCCAGTGACATTGTGTGCTCTGGGTCAGACCTGAATTTTATGGAATACTCCATCTCTGGTGAGTAGGCAGGCTAGATTTGCATGGGGGAGTTTGATTTACTCTGCCTTAACCATATTGTTTGTCAAGTTTAATATTTTTTCCTACATTTTGATATGTTTGAAGTGTTTATCAGAAAAACATATAAATTAAATTGTATCAGACTTTCAAATGCCAAGACCTTTTGTGTTATCTCTGCACATGTATAGAGAATAAAATTGTTGCAGTGAGCGATGCTAGAAGACTAGCCAGAATATAGCTTTGATTAATACTTTGAATCCATTCCCAGATTAAATATATATATAAAAAAACATTTAATAATAACCTTTTTCCTGGCTGAGATGAGGTACTTTGCATTTTATTCATTTCCGTTTGGGGGCTACTAGTCTGATTTCTGAAAGTTAGGTTTTGAATGCTGCATTCCTCAAGCCGCAGAGATGTGGATGTTATTTTAGTTGATGAGCTAGAGGAAAATGTATTTCCAGCTTTACTAGAATGGTTATAGCAGCAACACAAGTTATTATTCACATGGTCAGGTGGTGATGTGGTAAACATGACTATAAGTTACTGTGCAGTAATCCTTTTTGTCAATGCAGTTAGCCTGGAACCATTAAAGAGTCCCTCAAAAATAATATGTAGCATTTCACAGCAACTCATCTAACTTGTATGACTTGTATCAGCACTACAGCTCATCTTGGCTTTTTTTTCTAGTGGAAATGCTTAGTAGTGTTATGACTTTATACCAAGGCAACCAAGAGAGGGAAGCTTGTGTTCTGTATGTGCATTACAGGCAGTATGTAGCTGGTTAAGGGAGCTCACTAGCACAAGAATCACAATGTGTGGTTTTAAACAAAAGATTGGGTTATTTTATGACAGTGTCTTTGCAGCAAAAATGATAATGGTTCATGTATCATAGTTCAAGCAGGGGACCTGTAAGTACAGTGGATAACAGAAGTGAACAAATGCTGTCTTAATGCAGAGCCAAGGTGAAAAGACTTTCCACCCCGAGTCATGAATCAGAGGCCATTTCTGGAGCCAGAATATTAGATGTGACAGGCCCTTATCAGAACGGCAGGGCAGCAAGGCCATCACTTGGAATATTCTATTGCACATCAGACAGTTTCCTTTATTAGATATCCTGTCTAAGCGGTGTTATGGTGCCCTTTAATAAAGTATGCTGATCAACGTCCCATGGTAGGAACATTTATGCGTTATTATCTGTATAGCCAGCTGTAACCCGGGTGACTTGGAGATGCCTATTGCTGCCAGCACACAAACTTTACACCTTCTGTTCCGCAGCTTTTGAAATGTTAAAATACTAGACAAATCCAATGAACACAAGGAGTTCATGGATTTAACATGAAGCCTGAAACACTCGCAAGGAAGACACCTTAACAATATTATTTCTTCACCGATAAGATGCCCAAATCTCTTGCAGTTGAAAAATTACAGAGGATTTAAAAGGCTTCGTGCTCCAGGTTATAAATTGACAGTGAGGCAGTCACAATGAGAAGTTCTGTCTTACAGGGGCATTGAACTACTATTACTTCAAGCTTTCTAAATCTCTGCAACCTGAGTCTTGACAGATGACTGCAAAGAGAAGGCAGAAATGTCACTTGTTCCACCCCCTATCATGGTTTAGTTATTTACTTAAATGCTTCCTATACCATCCTTCTGCAGAGATAGAAGAATAATAAAAATGGAAAGGAAATCTGTCTTGAAAACATGGTGAGCTCCTCCCGAGAATCTGCTTCACTGAAGCACGAGGGTGATTCCTGAGGGAGGAAAAACCATCTGGTAGCTACATTGATGGGGAAACCACAGAATGTTTTGAGCCTGACTACTCTGTTACCCTGAGTCTTCTGCAGCCATTTACTCCGGTCCAAGTGATGCAGCCTCGTTCTGTACCCACCTTGCAGTGAGCACAGGCTGCTGCTGCTGCTGCTGTTGAAAAGAAGCCAGAAGGGCTTAGGCTGCTTCTCGTGTGATACATCACCTCTGCAGTTTCTCCGTTGGAAACATTGCTCTCCAAACCATAGCCTGGCCCTGAAAGCTATTAGAAGAAATCTGCTGTTAAAATATTGATTTCACTGTGGTAATGGCATGGTTAAGCTGCACCGATACATTACAGTTCCTGTAAGTCAGTGAGTCCAGGATGTCAGGCTGGGATTCTGGATACGAAGCTGTATATGTTAAATGTGTCACTGATTTACTGTATAACTGTGCAAATTAAAAGGCTGTCTCTAGTAGGATTTCTCTACTGGAGGTGATTCAAACTGTCATGTCATACCTTATATACCAGTGAGATGGGCCAGGACTGTACACAGTTCAGCTGAGGACAGGTATCTGGGTTGTACGTCACCATGACCCCCTTAGGTCACCTCAAATCCTTACAGAGAAAGCTCAGTGCTTCTGACTAAGATCAAAAGCCACAGATGTTGGGATAGCTGAAAAAGGAGTGAGATTTGTGATTCCTGGCCTAATACAGGTACAACAGGGAGTCTCTTGAACTATTCTTTGAGAGAACTGGAGGAGACACACACTCTTTTCTTTTTAAAACATCCCAGCCATGATCCAGGGTCTCTTGGCTGGCATAAGTGGGAAAAATACTTGTCTATGAAAAGGGTTTTCATTTTAGGATTGAAGCTTGAGGCTTCCTAATTCTCTGTCATTCCACCCTGCGTGCCTTTCCTGGGCTTTCAGTCCAGCCCTGCCTGATTCTAATAGAAGCAGAAATGAGAAATAAAGAGTTCCTGGTGCACCTCTTCTGCCCCTTAAATCTTGTGCATTTACGTGACGACCTTATCTATCCGATGTGACAGCAGTGGCTTATGAGTGCTAGTGTCAGTGGAAGGCAAGAACCCCCAGCCTGCAGCAGAAGTAGCAACATGGCTGTTGGGGGCAGCATGGATGAAGGTTAGCTCCCTGTGTGCAACTGCACCCACCGACCACGCTCTAGAACCCCTTAGAGAAGACACTTTCACCCCACTGCTTGGGCTGTGATTCAGCTGTGCCCTTTGGTTATGCTGCACAGAACCCAAAGGGCTTTGAGCTAAAACCAAATGTTGGTGGCATTTTTATATTAATGGAAAAGATCTGTAGTAAAGGCAGGTACAAAGGAAGTTTCTAGGAATAAATACTGAGGGTAGCTGACTGTCTTGAAAGTCTCCTTATCAGTTTCTTCATTTCAGATCACAGTAGGTTTAGTAATAGAACAGGTTTTTAAAAGTTTTTGCAGATACATAGACTTTTAAAATACTTTTCAGAACTTTTCTTCACTTAAATAACATCATCCCCCAACCAGATTAAATAGGTTCATCATCTGCAGACCCTAAGCAAGAGCTCAGGTGGAGGTAAACTGTAGTCATTACACTGAAATGAAAGCAGCTGTATGGACTTGCACCAGCTGGGAATCTAGTGAGGTGCTTAGAAATGGTTTCTTTAATTTAAACAGTATCTGAGAGCAGTATGTGGGATAGAAAAAAAAAAAAAACAAGCACTTTTCCCTGGAGGTAGCCTAGAAACTCACACCAGGATCATATTGTGCTGTAAGTGCAGGGAGATGTTCTATACTGCATCTCAGGTACAGTCCCTAAAGCACAGCGAGATCTTCAGGCAGGGTCTCTGGTGTGTTGAGTCAACACATCCAAATTCGTGGGCATGTTCAGGAACGTGTAGCTTAATGATGCAAAACTGCCAAGTTTTGCATTTATGAAAAAAGGGAATGCTAATTTAATGAGTGCATGTGTCTCATATAGCTAGTTTTCTCCATTTTTTTGCTATTGATGTTAGTTACATTCTAACTGCTTTCTCAAGCTCATTCTTATTATAAATCCATCAGGAAACTTTTTATTTGTAAATGTTTTGCATCTAGCTACTTTATATGTATACAGAAAACAAATTTAGAACTCTCCTGAGAAAAATGAGCATTATTTTATCTAAAATATTATTTTTCCACATGAATAGCTACCCATATGCAACAGCTCAGCTGACTCATGGTTTCAATACTTTCACAAGGGACTCCAACACAGTCCATATGTGTTAGTGATTCCCAGACATTAATCAAGGCCACTTAAGAAGTATTCTCCCCTAACAACAAAAGAGAAAACACATGGATCACTCACCTGAAATCTATTGATATTTTCTGGGGGGTAGTGCTGCTGGTGTAGTTAGCAGGCTGCACATAGGATTGGAGGTTATGTGTGGAGGTCATGTGAAGGGCTACAAACTGGGACTGAAATGTTTAGCTGGTACTTCTCATACAGACATTTTTTCAATGAAGTGTCAGTACTTCTGTCTCTTGTTACTGGATTTTCTGGATGAAGGAACAGGTGTTTTCATAAGGATTTCTTACCTAGCTCCCCATTAGAGGTAAGTGACATCCTAACTCCTAACCTTTGTGCTTAGTCAGGTCTGTTGTTGATCACAAAAAGAGAAACCTGAAGCTGGGAGTGAGGGGCAAAATATCTATTAGCTTTCTGTTTGCACTCTTTTTTCTTGATTTCTCTCAGCTTTCTGAAGGTTTTTCTTGTTTTTTCTTGGGAGGAGGGGGGCCTCTACAAAATATGAAGTTCCTTTAGGGTAATTCATGAGCTGGAGACTGAATATTTGGATTAAAGGCTTAAGATTTTAGTAAACAATTTAATGAACTGAACAAATAACATCTAGATATTTTTTCTTCTACATGTCAATCATCCTAAAACTATGTGAGCATCTACTTAACTTTTTTTACATGTTAATGACATCTCATTATTCCATTAATGGTATGCAGTGGGATTACATGTATTCATTTTCTATTGCTACTTATGCATATTGGCATGTCTCCACGAGTATTAAAAAGTTAAGCTTCACTTTTCCTTGGAAACATGGAAGAACTGAAGTTTCTTATAAAAAAGTTCTCAGTATGCGTATTTAAATATTTAGGTCTAGTTTATACTTTCTTTCAATTTCTCTAAGCTTTAGTATTTTAATTTTCCAGTCACTGAGTGATTGAGGGCTTGGTGGAAATAGGCCCTGTTAGATACTAGGACAGCTTTGTCCAGGATGGGCTTTTTCATTTTTGCTAATTGCTGGAGCTGTGATGGTTTATACTGTTTAAAGAGCTGGCTCTACAGCTTTAGTGAAGCTATCAATATCCTGCAAGTCCTTGGAATCTGCTGGTGTTATCTTTATTACTTATATTCGTAGAGTATTTCTATTAGGACAAGGTGGAATAAGGTCCCTAACCTCAAATTAGAGAGGCAGTAAAAAACAATGTATTTTCTTAGTTTTCTTCAGTACTTCTTGCTGAAGAGTGCTCTGGAATCCTGGCTTCATGACAGTGTAAATTCCCTCATGATCTGAACAAGTGTTTTCCTGACTTAGTGCAAGACCTGATAATCAAAAAGCTTATGGGAAAACCATGGGGATTGAAGTTGATGTTATCCACTTGAAAATATTTTTGAAGTTCTGAAAGAATATCTATTAAGAAACATTTGTGCTAAGACATCTTGCATAAGGAACTGGAGGTGTTTGAATATAAAAGTGTGACCGCTTCAACTTGGCAATACAATTCATGCTTAAAGACAGTCGTAAAAGAGAATCTGAGCCAGGCAGTGACCTCATCTGCTCTGCTATCACTAAAGCAAAGTAACTTGCTACTTTAGAAAATAGAGGGTGTGTTTTCCAAGACTATAAAATAACAATGAAATATGGTATTTGATACATGTTTTCCCAGAATGTGGCTCCTATTTCTTTGATGTTCTTTTCACTGTTATTGTTTAGCTGTTTTTCTTCCCAATAATGATAAAACTTTTTACTTTAGTACAAATTAAATCCTGTGCAGTGACTTACACTTAAGCAAGCACAGAAAAGGGATTAAAAGTCAGGATTAAACCAAAATTGATTTTTTTTGCCATAAAAGTCCTGTGTGGGTATTGGCTGCACTACTAGAAATCTCTCTCTTCCTGTTTCAAGTATTACAACAGGTTGAGAGCCTTGCCGTGGCTCATTACAGGTTTTGCCCAAAGTGGAGGAGAGGTAGTGTTGTGCATTAAGAAGTTTCAGCTGTTGAGCAGACTTTCATCTCAACTTGCAAAAGCTCAAGCCTGATAATGGCCCATCCCTGTTTGTACTGGATTTGATGGAGCTCTTTGAGATCTTTGAGAAAAATGAGTACATGTGGTCAAAATGAGTTTTGTTTTGCAGGTAAACTAAATTATTTTTTCTGCAAGAACGCAGACTTTCAGATGCGGGCTGCTTCTGTAAATTGTTTATATATGATTTGTTTTTAGACTTTTATAAAAATAATTTCATGATTGATCAGTATTCTGTGGTACTGCTATAGAAGTGGGTATGATGCAGGGCTTTTTCATTTTATTTTATTTTTTAACTCTTTCAACTCTTCAATTCCTTTAAATTGTTTCTCAGATTACCTTTCTTTCCCCTTCCCATGTTTCATGCTGTACTTGCTACAAGCTAACCAGGTGGTTTATTTTGGCCCTGCTGAATCGTGATATGTCTACTTTTGTCTTAGCTGTGAGGCTTCAGAGATGCTTTGGGAAAGTACACACCTTATTCCTACTGCACGTTTATCATATGAGTCCTGGTGTGAAGTCACAGGATCTGACAAAATATCCATGGTGATTTCAATTGATGTTGTATTAGCCCCATGGTGTTGTTTGATAGTGTTTTTAAAGCCTTCAGTTAGGTTCATAAAACAGATCATAGAATATTTGTAGCCCAGCCATATAACCTATTATATGGTGATGGAATAACCTCTTCAAACCCTTATTAAATTTATGAATGTAGTACAATATTTTGTTGGCTTTCTTTCCAACTTCTGTAAAGTGAGATTTTTATATATACATATATATATATATATATTTAATTTAATCTACTGCTAGTCCTACTTCTCCCCCATTTTGGCACTTGACCAATTGAGTTGTTGCTTTTCCCCATTTCATTTTTGTCTGCTCACATTTCTGTCTAAAAATGCTTTGCAACCTTGGAGAAATGCTTTTAAAGTATAACTTTGGCTTTAATAAAGGGAAACAAGAAGCAGTAGAGAAAGTGAAGGAGAAGAGGTGAATATGTAACAGATGTGAAGAAGAATGTGCTTATCCATATTTGTCTTTAATTGTTCGGTGTCTCTTCTGAAGGAGTGGGAAGGGTTATTGGTTTGAGAAAAGAATTGCCGTGACTCTGGCTGACTTTCTATGAGACCATTAAAGCTCATCTAAGATAAAATCAGAGAGATTGGTATTAAACTTCTTAGGAGTATTCCAAGATGCTTTGACCTTTATTGTAGCTGCTTTGGGCTAGTTAACAAGTAAGTGACTGTAATGTGAAACAATCTTATTAAAACATTCAAAATCACCTTTTGATCTTGAATATAGGCTGTGCGCGCAAAAGCTACCATAGTGCTTTCTTTAATGTTAGCAGTGGTACTCACAAAATTTCTGTGCCTTAATTTAATCTCTGTAATCCCACAGAATATCAAGAGGAGTCAGTCTGATGAATAAAAACATTATTTTATCAGGACTTGGGCTAAAGAATGTTTAAATTTGCTTTCTATACAAGAACATCAGAGTAAGATTGAAGCAAACAAACGCTTTCTGGGGTCTGTTGCACTTCTGGTAAAGTTTAGCTTCAGATCAGATCCAATTTGCCTTCAAGAAAGTAAATGCTTCCTTCTCTACAGCACTGTATTGTATCAGAAAATACCAGGGCTCGCATCTTCTTGTGACCTAGATTTATTAGTTGTCTAAGCTCTGTTTAGGATAGCTAATTTGGTTTGGTAGTGGATACCCGCAGGAGTTACCTCTCCATCCTGAGAGGTAGGTAATGTTTTAGTGGGGCCTAGCAGAAATTTTCACAGAATGGAAATAAACATTACTGTGCAAAGTGTCAACTGCCAGACTTTACTATGCAAATCTAGCAGTCTGCCAGGTGAAGTGTCCTGCAGGTCTTATTTTTGCCAGTTTAGGTTCTTCGTTTGCCTACTTATCTATAGGTGTTTAGTTGAGGTGATAAGGAACATGTCAAAAAATGAAGCTGCATTAAAAAATTGTGCCATGGCTTTATGGTGAGTGATATTATGAAGTCTTTTTCTAAATGTTCATTTCTTTACTTTCAAAATGATAGAATTGCAAAATATGTCCCGTGAGTCAGCACCTTCCATATCTAGGAATAGTCTGAGAGAGATAGCAAACTATGTGCATGACAGAGCTGCATAAAATGGTTCTTAGACTGTAACACAGTGACAGTTCTTCTGTGAAAAAGAAATAAATATTCAGCACAGAAATTAAGAAAGATGCTTCTGGTGTGCATGAGGTATGTGTTGCGTGACACATGCACCAGCCAAACCATTGTTTTCAAGAATATCTAAAGCATCTAATGGTAGATCTGCCCCATTCTGCTGAATTCATGAAGCAGACAATCTTCCCTGCAATCCCACTTCAGGAGAGCATATTAGAAAATACACAGAAAAATACCTGTAACTCTATTTCCTTGGTGCAACATCTGAATTACTCTTGAATACTGTGGGAAAACAATCTTTAGTTTATTGTACATCTCACACACCCTCGCTGTGTAGCTTTGCAGCTTTCATTTTTCAGTATCAGTAATCAGACATACCACAAATTTCTCAGAGCATCTTACCTTTCTCTTTCTTTGCCTCTGTTTTACGTGGCCACGTTGCACTCAGTTACTGAGATGATTTTTACCTGCTAGTTTGCAGAAGGTCCCATGCAAGTTATAAATAAAGAGCAGGCCACAGGGCATTGTGTGATAATTCTACCTTTACCTCCTGAGTAAGTGAAACCAACCTAATTAATGGCTTTCCTCCAACTAGAGATGTGCAGAATAGTAATTTGGATACTGGCAAACCACGGATTTATTGTCAGTTCAGAAGACTATGAGTGCCAACTCTGCAGTTCTCTATATCTCAACTTACAACTGGGATCAATACTGCACTCGCAGCTTCCCCTTGTATATTTTATTTATGGTGCACATATTTTGAAACTTTTTTCCTGTTGTTTTTAGAGTTACTACTGCTACCTATTTTGATTTAGGCTAGCCAGAATTTAGTTTGTTTTCTTTTGAAATTGGAACAACTGCTACCAATAACAGGATGCATTTAGGAATGTGCACACCTTGTGTATTGTTGGAGGTACCAGTATGTGTAAATCTGCCAGTCTGAATTTCAGTTAATTTCAAAATTTCCTTCCACCTGCTCTGTCAATGAACAGCTGTGATGTGGCCACCAGAATGGAATCAAGTCTTTGGTTTCCATGGGAATTATGCTTTTGTATATGCCTGGAAAATTCCAATAGGCTTTCTGTGGGCAACTACAATTGATAGTACAGAGGTACATTTAAACCACAGTCAACCTGAATATATATATATATATATTTTTTCCCCTCTCCTCTGGAGTTTGTGTCAGCGTTTGTATTCAAATGCTCCAGCTCTGTCCCTGGTGTGTTGACCCTTGCAGGTTATGCTTGATGTTGCATTTAATGAGGACATCTATGTTAAATGATCACAAAAAAAATGGGAAGCGCTACTTCTAGATCTTCACTGTGGTTCTACACCCACCCCTCTCTATACAGAGCAATAATGTAACCACTTTAATGAGCATAGGGGTGAGCTAATACATTATTTTCTTTGAAATCTAGCATGAGAATGCCTGGTTAACTATGTATAGACAATGGGAAAAATGGATTTTTTTCATATAGAAGCCACGACATAAAGCTGTACAATCAAATACAAAATGGCACTTTGAATACAAACAAGAAAATACTTTAAATGCTATTTGTCTGTCTTACTGCTTAGCTCAGCTTTCACACAAGTGTTACTGATGCCAAAGCATGCAAGTAGGGATCAAGCTGGCAGCATCTGTCCATCTGCTTTTGGGGAATTCTTTCCTGTTTCATGGGTAGAGTACTTTAAAGTCCATCTCTAATAGCTGTCGCACACAGTAAACCCTATCATTCTGTCTGTCTGCTCAGCTGCCTTCTCTGATGGTTTGCCACTCTAAGATGAAAATTAAAGTATGTACTGTATACAGGAAGATCAGATAAGATCAGATAAGTAAGATAATTATAATTATTTGCTATAACTTTTTTTGGATGGATAAGGTTTGGTTGCTGTCCTCCATAGAATTAGAGGAGCCTATTTACGCAGAAGCAGGAGTCCCAACTACCAAATTCATTCCATGAACCTAAAATTATTTAATAGTACCTCTGTTTTGCACTTAAGCTTAATTTTGCTCTTTAAAAAAATTACAATTTTTTTTTTTTTTTCAGAAGACCTCTTGTTTTATTGCATTGCCATAGTCCAAGTCTATGGGGACATTTTATTTCCGTGTTTTTCTGGACATAAAATTGTCCTCTATTAAATACCTGTGAATTTGATGTGGGTTGATTTTTTTTGTTGTTGTTGTTTTTGTTGTTTTTTTTTGGTCTGCTCAGAGTAATAACAGCTGAACAAAATGGAACTTAGGCACACGTATTTTTCATTCACTGCAGTTAATGCATCCCAGTTCACTGGATTTCATGCTTTACTGGTGACAATGAATGTGTTCTGGCTAATTGCAATATCTCTAGGTCTCAGGACTTCAAGAAAAACAACTAGAAAGTTTTAATTAAGTCCCCCCACCCCTCCCATTTTTATTTTTTATTTTTTTTTACTACCAGACAAAATATATATATTTTTTGTAAAATAATTTTGGTTTTCTATTTCGTAAACCATGGAGCATCGGTTTAACTATTGCCTAAAAGGTAATGTGATGGAAGCCTGGCTATAGATTTGATATATTGCAGGAAGGCTGCATACATGAATTGTGAATAAGAGCAACAATTTTTCAAATATATATTGTCAAAGACATTTTCTTTCCAATAACATTGCACATAAAATGTTACAAGTGTAATGGCTATTTTACTTGCAGTTAAAAAGTGCATACAATTGTAATATATCAGCTGTTGTTAAAATGACATCTAGGGATATATGAAGACCTATTTTTTTTCCCTCTTACTCTGTTTCAGACTTCTTTACTACCTTTGTTTCCTGTTAACTGTACTAGTATTAAAGAATTGCTTGAGAGGCACAGTACTTATACGCATTTATAAATAGGTGTATATATTTATATATACGTATTTGTTCTTGGCAGGATTTAATACCTGTATTTAATATTTGTTATTCAATAGATAGTAACATAGTTGTTTCTTTCTAGTTCAAATATTGGACCTTGCTGTACAGTATCACTTGCATCTGTCAAATACCAGCATCCTAGCTGGCCTGTGGTTGTTCTGAATGGCTGTAGGTTCCTAAAGCCCTTTGTATTAAATGGTTGATTCTTGTTGCAGATACAGAGATCACAGAACTGTAGGGGTGATCTTAATTCAACTTGTACAGCAAAGTCAGTTTCAGTAAAATTAATTCTTCAACTGTACTTCAAAGAAATTCTAATACAGGTTGTTAAAAACTCTAAAGGTCTGACAAAGAAATTTAAAGTGACTTATCGAGAAGGATTTCTCTGCTATAAGCAGCTGATGTGCAATCCTCGATCAGTTGAGGACAAATGCAAAGCTTTCCTTTTGCTGAGACCAGGATTTCATCTGCAGTGTAGGATTTTTGGAAAGTGTTCGTCATAGATGTTTGAAGTCTTTGATAGGAATACCCATGCTGAAAATCCTTCTTAATATACTGTGCATATGGCACGCACAAATCATCATGTTCCTTCTACTCATCATTGAATAAGTCATTGCTTAAACTTAATGTCTTATTTTTACAGTTTCTCCACGATCCTACACAGGAGTTTGTACTTGCAAAGTGCACACCACTGTTTCTGAAGGGTTTGCTAGCTATGTCTACTTTGGACTGAGGCTTTTAAAAGGCAAATCCTTGAGAGCAGGAAGCTGCATTTATTCATTTAGAAATCTGTAAAGCTCCTTATTTACCTTAGCTTTGGGATTGATATCTGACCCTGAGAAATGCAGGCTGGGAGCACTGCCTTGCCTTGAAGATGCTCCTCTAAACTTTCCCTGCTTTACCAGCAATCCTGGGCTAGCAAGTACAATTCCTTGCACGAGATAACTGCAAGTCCCTTCCATGATCTAGGAAGGAAATACAACTGAGTTTCCGTGACCAGCATCATTTCAAACTCTATAAAAGAGGCTGAAAGCAAGAGTCTATTATGAAAATTATTATATTTGAATATCCCTGCTTTTGCTGAAGTGTCTGCTCTGTCCTTTTCCCTGCATTTCCTGAGTACTTTGATACTGCCGCATGTACTTTATCAAGCTCTATTCAGAGCTGCTTACCTCATTAGGTTTAATGTTTGATTAGTGAGTCATTAAATCCTATAAATCAGGACACACAACATATCCAGTTTTCCTTCAGTTTCTAGTAATGATTTGAAAGTTTTCAAATCCTGTGTGATGTACCTTTGTCATGGGCAGGTCAGAAGGCATGGCAGTTTGTAAAAATAATAATAGTAAAAAAAAAATCTAATCAAATATTTTATAACGCTAATTCATCCAAGATTTGAACACTGAAATGACTAATCTAAGGACTTTGTTACTATTTTTTTTTTTTTAATATGATACTTGGCAACCTGTAGTCTCAGATGAGTGTCTCTGTTGTGTTGAGACAGAAGTTTATTTTCAAAGGAATTTAGCCCTGCTAAGAAAGAAGCAGCAGGAATTGATGCTGGCTCCCCCAGCTGTCCTGGGGAGAGGACTTACCTGCTGTGACGGACTTCTTGGAGAGATGCTAGTTGATTGGAAGATGGGCATATCAGGAGTCCAGCAAACGAGTTGTTAGTGCTGTTTGTAACTGATTTGGTCTACTTGCACCATCTCTCTTCTCCCTATACTCCGCGTGTGTATATATACGTATATTTCCACATGCATTTCCACTGGATTGCTGCAGGCCTCCTGAGCATTAAAGCAGCAGTTTGAGTTTGGTAGCGATATGCTATTGTGCCTGCGGTAACAGCAAATTAGCAGCATCAGCCTTCGTACTGCCTAGTTTAGGCTGCTGTATGGAGCAGGCAAAGTCAATGGAATGTGATAAAAATATTACAAATGCATATTTATTGGAACCATATTGTTTCCCTGACACTGACTTTTTTCTTGCTGTAATTAAAGTGGTTACATGTTGGCACTCTAATATTCATTCTGATACCTTCTTTCTTATGGAACCTTTTTTAACATTAAGGATTATTTTTCTAACACATGTTCAGATTCCATATTCCTACCTTAATCCTTTATTTTATCACTCTTGAATGCTAGGGATTGAATAACAGCTACTCTGTTAAGAGACTTGGCCACGAGAGACTGGGATTAATAGAGTCATACTGGTAGGACATTCTGCTGCTCTCTGGAGGCTGAATATCTCTCTCAGACTTTTAAGCTCTGTGTGGTTAACACAAGCTAAAGGAGAGGCTGTCTATTAATCTCAAAAATTGAGATTAATTCTGATTTTTTTTTTTTCATCTTGACTTGTTCCTTTTATGACACTGGTATCTACAGCAGAGCAAAAGTATTTCAAAGCATATTCTTCAGTGAAGTTCTTAGGAGTTCATTCTTGATGGGAATTTTGGACTCTGGGAAAAGGAGCTAGGGAGATGGTTGAAAGCATTGGGATCTGAAATCACTGCTGGGGAGAAGAGCTCAGGACCTTTCACTCAGGATGTTGGAATCTTTATAATGAGAGCTGGATAGGCAATTCTTTCATAGCTGCCTTAAGAAACTGGGTGTTGAAAGATACAAATGTATTGTTGAATAACGAATTAATAGCACATGGTGTTAATATGAATGTTTCTCTGTTAGTATTATCCTTTTAAAGCTTTCCCCTCTGGGGTGGATGGGGATGATGGGACTGATGGCTAATAAGACATCTGGCTGACTTAAAGCAATGTTAGCTTTGGGTCACATCAAGGTTGTTTTCTTATTTGATTTTGCTATTGATCTTTCCTTTATACAACTTGTATAACTGTCGTGATGTCACTCTTGCATTAAACAGGTTTTCCTGTGGTTTCCCACATAAAAACAGTCAAGCAGACTAATAAAGGTATAGTCTGGCCCTGATATATGATGTGGCCAATCAATCTGTAAGGCAAGTCTTCTAAAATTCAGAATTGCAATACTAACTGGTATTGCAGAGCTGTGCCCTAATGCCTGATGGTACAGAGCGAGTGCTGTTAAAAGTTTCTGCTGGGTTGTTTTCAGGACTCTGCTGTAGAGTCCTTTTGCTTAAGGTCAGCTGTGGGAGGGAGAGGGCAGGGAAGAATATTTCAAATCTTCCTTCCATTGCAGGCGGCATTGATAAGAATACTCTGAGCATGAGTTGGATAAATTTGATAGCTCTCTGAATGGGAGGTTACACAAGCTTTTCAATTGCCTAGTTTGATGGGGAAGTTCCATCTCTTAAAAGTGAAAACTTATTTGCCTACAACTGTTTTTCTTCTGGGCGTAGGGTTTTTTTCATTTCATCCTCTTCTCCCCTTTTCCATTTTGATACATGGGAGTATAAATAAAGGGCAAAGAAAATACACCAAATCTTAAACTGAAACTTTAAAAGCTTTCTATGACAAACCATATCCTTTTTCTTCTTGCTTTAAGTAAAGGACTGTGCTAGTATGAAGCTGGCTCACCCTTGCTTTACGCAGAATCCATCATGAGATCAGGAGCTAATGACTCTTCGTTACCTTTTGAGATAGTGGCATATTCTATTTACTGTCATCCCTTGTACAGCTAGCGCAGAAGGGAGCAAGAGAGGATGGGATAATCTCTTTGGAAGGCAGCATTTAAAACCTGTCTGGTAGGAGATAATTGCTGCATTCCTGGGGGATTAGCACAGGGAACTTTATTATAGTGCAGTGCAACTGTAGCCAGCTATCTCCCACCAGATGGATGTCAGATTATTTTGTTGCAGGAGACACAGAATATGGAATGAAAGATGCGTGAATAAAGCATGTTTGTGTAGATGAAATGTAGTTTGTGCCATCCTCTCTGCTTCAAAACTGGATAGAGATTTTTCTTGCTGCTGTCCGGCTTCAGAACTGTTTGAGGAACACTTGGGAATGACTGAGGCAGTGTCTATATTGGAGTCAGAGGAGTGACTGTGTAGGAGGCACATCTATCTGTCATCTAGCTTGCTGAACAACAGAAGCAGTGTTTCACAGCAGCGTGGCTTTTGGATGGGTAGCATCCTCAATCAGAAGTCTGGGTTACTGTGCCTGTGTTGCTTTCCACTGAGCACGCAAAGTTAAAGATATCTTGGGAGACATTTGCTGCTTCTGTGGCCAGTTCTTGCTGGCATCCCTGGGGATTTGCTGACACACTGAGCTATCGGCAGATACACCTGATTCACCCTGAGAAAAAGGCTTTGGTCATCTGAACCCAAGCTAGTATCCAAGCAGCTCTCTTACTTCGGCTAGCTAGACATACCTTGGTATTTTTCCACCAATGTGGTAGCCTTCAGTATGTACTGACCTTTTTGGCTTACAAATAAAAACAAATATTTTCAAACGCACGTGAAGTAACTGGAGCTTTCTTATAAGATGAAAAACCCCTTGGACACTGATGCTGTAAACTAGAGGGGGTTGGTGCATTTTCAGCAATGTAGTTTGTCTATATTTGGATCCTCAGCATGCAGTTTGAATGGTTGGTGATATACTAAGAAACATAACATGTACGAAAGACAAAGGAAAGGAAGCTGAAAAGGTAACAAAAAAATTCAAGGATAGGCATACGTTCTGCAAACTACAAATATACTATGAGTTGGTTTGGATGCCAGTTCCTTGCAGCAGCTAGAAAAACAAGTTGATAGTGTACAAATTCTGATGTTCATTTGCTTTTTATTTGAATTTGTTTTATACATGGATTATAAAGTACTGCAATCCTTTTTTTTTTTTTTTTTTTTTTTGTAAGCCTGAATGTGAAATTGCATCACTTCTTTCTATGCAGTGCATAGGGTTTAAGTCTCCTGGGGAATGCTGAGTCCTTACTCTGATTATGTTATCATATTGTGATAAAAAGAAAAATACATGTAATTGTACTATCTGCCCTAAAATATCTTGCTCTAAAATTGTGTGTCCAAAATAAGTAACTACTTAAAACCTTGCTTTGCAATTCTTCTTTTGTTCTGGAATGTTGTTTGAGCAATGAAAAATGTTATTTTTCGGCACTTAATTTGCAGTACAGAGCTACTTTAAGAGTAGACTTGATTTCATCTACTTAATGACCTTCACTATATGTAACTGTCAAAGACCTGGAAGTTACTGGAAGGTTTGTGATACCTGCAGGATTCCAGGGTAGAGGAAAGGCTGTTTACTAGTTTTGTGAATAATAAAAGCAGAGCAGCACAATACTTGGTGTGCAGCATTTTGATTCAGTGATGAATCGGAACTCCAATAATTTTTTTCTCTTTCCATTGCAGTTGTGTGAATGCTGTCAATACAGAGCACTGTTAGTAGCATGTAGGAGTTGTCTTTACTTACTAAAAAAAAAAAGGGGGGGGGGGGGGTAAATTCCAGTGTTAATTGGAGTTAGCTGGCTGATGGATGTGGAAGATGATCTTGTTTTGCTATGGACATCATCATCCATAGTCCTCAAACTGCTATTTTTTTTTTTAACATCGTACACAAACTTGTTTTGTGGTGATCCTTGTCAAATGAGATTGCTGCCTATGAAATTCAACTTGAAAAAAATCTGAACTCATCTTTTCAACCTGATGTTGTTATGGTAAAATATATATATATATAAAACACAATCTATCCACAGATATATATATATATATATGTAATTTCTTATACTATTTCAAAAGGAATTTTAAAGAATTGTTGAAAGTGTCTGTCAAGAATAATAATTCTAAATCATCTTCATCCTAGGATCCTTTGAAAATTGTCTTCCATCTTGCTGATGCATTGGGAATTGTCTGTTGTTTAGCAGGCAAGATAAGTCATAACCCAACCTACCGTCACAGCCTGAAAACACCTGGTGTTAGAGTGAAGATTTTATCACAGTCAGGAGGCGAAAAATGAACTGTTTGTGTTAGAGTTACTTTCCTGTCACAGTGTGAGTGGTGTTAATAGACAGGGGACCGTAACTACCAAAGGTGTTTTCAGCTAATGTGTCCTAGTGTTGCATTGATAATGGGAAAGGAATAAGCATTAAAAACTTATTACATCATGATTAAATATATCTTCTTAATGCATCAACTTAGTTTGTTATCACATGAGCATAAATGGAGGAAAGCTTTTTGCCTTTGCATGTTTTGAATATATATTTTAACACTCATTCTATCATGTTGGAAGCATTCAGCACTGACGCTAATTTCCTGTGAAACCAAACGATCAGAAAATAGTGAATGATCTAGTAATCAGAATCAGCAAGTGGAGTTTAATTCATTTGCCTGTAGAGTGCTTGCCAACACTGTCGTGTAGAGCTCGCTGCTGTTCCAAGAGCCACTTGTGCTTATAATAATTAGAGTTCCAATGATCTGGAACTGCTTGATTCAGCTAAAGTTTTGGCAGGTGGCTGACACACTGAAGCATATTTAAACACTGTGCTAGCCTTGAAAAAGTCGCTTCAAATTATTTGCACGCCTGTAATACTGCTACCGTCATCACAAAAAAAAAAGTGGCCAATCTATCAGCTATGGATGTATAGCTATCATTTTATGTCACATAAAACATATGACTTACTGATTTGGAGGAAGAAAAGGATGAGGAAAGCTTAATTGGTTAGATTACATTAAAAATTTTACTTGTATAATTTTAACTGTTCCTCTGTATATTTTGATGTATGATATCTCATGCACACTTAGCAGTATTAGCCTTCATAACCGTAATTGTGTCTGAACATGTGGATGTACCAGGATATATACATAAACATGGATTTTATTTTTTATATATATGCACACAAAATGTGTATATACCCACATTTCACTTTTGAATCTTCCCAACTTATATTTTCAGTCTTATTTATCGTAAAATGTCAAGTTTGCCACCAGATGTCAGTTAAGGCCTAAGGAGCTACTGTTTTCATAGATGTCTAAACTGAAAGGTACTTTTGAGATGGCTTAGTTTAGCCTCTGTTTGGAACTGATATAATGAATGCTTCAGTATTTGTTTTCTACCTGAATGTTAGTTTACTTTTTAGATAAATTATAAGAGAAGACTTTTTGTCTGTATTGCTCACTGACCCTCCAGTTAGCTGATTTTTCCATCGCATCTGCATAAAGCTGTCTCATGCATCCTTTGAGGATCTGTTTGAGCTTTAGGGGATTTAGCTTGAACTTGTGTGTGTGTGTGTGTGCATGTGCTAGTTTAGGGATAAGATGGCTACAACTATTGTCCTTGCCTTGAACTGCAGAACCTACAGCTTGAGAAGTCAGCCTGGGATCCTAATGAACTTCAGATGTAGTCCAGGAGTCTGATAAACGTGAAATCATGTTTATGTGCTTGAAGTTCTTGGGGGCTTGTGTTCAGTTAATAATGTTCAACATATTTGTGTTCAGCTTCCAAATTCCAGGGTTAATAAAATATATTACAATATATTATGAGCAACAAAGTGTATTTCTTCAGGATGAAAATGTCCCTGACTCTTGGCTTTTCACTGATCTCTTACTGACTTTTTTTTATGTGATCATAAACTTTTTGTCATCACATGAGTACTCTCATAAAAATGACTGCTAACAACTCCCATTGACTTCAGAAGGAACTGGGGTTTTTGGCCTTCAGTGATCTACCTCCTTCTTCGTAAAATTTTGTACACTACTTTCTGATAAATTCTACTGTGTCAAACCATGGTACTGTTTCATTTGTTGTCAACAGCCTTTTGTGATGTTGTTTACTTGTCACAAGTTCTCAGGGGGGCTCCAAGTGCTTTGCATTTTTCATCTGATTCATTTGTTAACAGCAGTAGATGCTTATTTAGGAGAACTATAGAGAGGAAAAAAGGAATACTTTTTTTTTTTTTTTTTTAACTTGCAAAACTCAATACAAAGCCAAAATGAAAGTAACTCAAATTACTATGTTTCCACCAAGAAAGAAAGAAAAAAACTTCTAGGAAGTTTTTCATAATAAATGTTGAATTGCTAAAAGCCGAAAAGCAGTACAAATAAGAACTTGTTATGCAAAGATGCCTGTTTTGTGGCTTTTTGATATCTGAGTCATGGCATAATGTCTTGAACTAGTGCTATCCACCTGTGTTTTTGTTAGGGTCCAGTAGGAATGTCTCAAGCACCCATTAGCATTGTATCTTTACTAAAAAGTGCCCCGATCTACTAATCACATCCTGTCCCCTCACAGAAGTAGTCACCACTGTAAACAGTGTAAACATTGTTCAGGCAACATTAATTAATTGGCACCAGCATATAAACATGTTCTGACCATATGAGAACTCTGCACCCAATTTTGCTGAAAAGCTTTGCAAAACAAAACAACTCCCATCAATAACTGGTACACTATTAAATAGAGTAGACGTGGATTGCAGCAGAAGGTACTGCTTTTCAAGAATTAGCTGAATTAAAAAAGATTCGGAGAAGAGGTCTGTAAATGACTCAGCTCTGGGACTTTAGCCTTAGTGGTCATTTATGAGGTGAATGTGACTTGAACATGCGCTGTTAGTATCTACCTAGGGAAGAGATTTCTGAGAGAAGACAGTCTGATCTTACTAGAGAAGTTATGGTGAAATCCAGTGACTGGGGCTGAAAGATAAAATCAGACGCTTCCCAGTGGATGACTTTCCAAAGGGTATGTTAAAGTTGCAGCAGAAGTGAAGGGCAAGATAAAGATGATGTCTGAGTGTTCTTGAGCTGTGCCTCAGTAGAGGGCTGAAACAGTTCCTCCTACAGTCTTAAGATCAGTAAAAAAAAAAAAAAAAAAAAAAAAAGCTTGGAATAAATCAGTGTGATGTTTTTTAGGAGCAATACCTGTGGCTCTGCATTGGAGCAACCCAAGGCTTAGGGGTCCTGGACTCGGTTCCTATTGCACTGCAGGTCCTCTGTGCAATTCCGGGCAGATTGTGCATTGAGCTGCACTTCAGCCCTTTCCCTGTAAACTGAGTATTATCATCTCTTTATATCTGAGTATACTCAGATGATACTCTTTTTATCATACGTATATATGTGATAGAGTATATATGATATATATACTCTTTATATCATACTGTGTATTATAATCTCTTTCATCATCTATATCAGACTTGGCATTGGTGCTGATCTTTATCTTCTCCTTTCCCTATGTCCCAGCATGTTTTTCTACTCAAATTTTTCTATTGTCATTATTTTCCCTTTGTCTAACCCGCTGCACTAACCCTTCCCTACTTCACTGGCCTGGATAATGGAGATTGGAAGTTAAATATAGCAAAGGTTGCAAAGTACTTACCCAGCTCTGTTGTGGTACTGTGTAAGTACCTGAGAGTGCTAGATGGATGCACATAGGCACAAGACCTCACGACATACATACTTGTTCTTGGTATCAGTAACATCTAAGTTTCATTCTCTATAAAGTCTGTTGTACAGCACAGCAGTTTCCTTAGTCTTTTATCAATTCTGCCTTTAGTGCTCTCTGAAGGAGTCACTTATTCTTTGTCAGTATCACACCACTAAAGGAAGAAAATGTAAATTATCTTTCTTTGGTAATAACATAAAAGTTGGCTAGTAAGAGCCTGAAATGAAGTTTGAAAGTTAATTCTCTGAAGATGAGCATTATGACTTCTTTGTGTGCAAAACTTGTTGTCAGGGTCTGCATTATATGAACTGTTTTGTAATTTTGTAAATAAAGCACCGATGGGCTTTTCAATGTGCAGGAAGAGGGCTGAAATCTTGTCTTCTGCAGTGATTTGTCTCAGCCTTAAAATTCAAATGTGAATGCATCCAAGCTGTTCCATGCACTCAGTGCAATAAAACTGGAAGTAAATGTGCATGTAAAAAGTTGCACGTGCACAAATAGTCTGAACCAGATCTCTTTGAATATTCAGTTCTTAACATGTAACATTTAATCACTAAATACTGAGTTTAAATAAAGCTTTTGATGATGATGATGAAATGATTAATAAAGTGGTCTGAAAAGGCAGTTCAGAGCCTCTCTCTGGGGAGTCTTGCTTTGCCAGTTCTGGCAAGGTGGCCTCCTACAGCAACAGAATCAGAAATGCCAATTCTAATTGAAGTCTTTAATTATGTTTCCTGCTTTATTTCAAGGTAACAAGCATTCGAGATTTTTTTTTCCTCGTCTTTGAATTTTGGTAGTACTGAAAAATGTGTTTAAGCTTACTGTGAGCCCTTGGCTTTATGAAAATAATAGATGAATATGAAGGAAAAAATTAGTCCCTTCCAGAAATAACTATAGCATTTTGCAAATCTTTTCAAAGTTGTTAGGTCTTGTCAGGCATACTGCAAGTTTGCTTGAATATACTCTTCAAATTTCACTCCATATTAAAGGAAGATTTAAGCAAGTAGAATGGTGCAGCTGAAAAGAATAGTACATGCCCAGGCTCTTCAACCCTCACAGCATGAACCATGTCTTAAATCATAAATCACAGAGAAAGGGCAGAAGGAGATGAAAACAGCTAGGCCATTTCTTAGCAAGACAACTTCTCTACTTTCTTGTAAAAGGTTAGCGCCACCATCATCTTTGTCAACACAAGAAACGCAAAAAGGGGCTTCTGGAGGGATGTTACCAGAAACAGAAGGGTGGAGAAAATAACTCGATGCACACTGTGCATCAAGAAAACATTGTGCCTGATCACCAGATGCTGGACAAACGCTGCTTTTCATACAGCCTGCAGATAATGTTCTGGCCTGGTATCTACTAAATGCTTTGATGCACTTAGTCATAATGTCATGTTTATGCCAAATCATTCTGATGAAGCTATTTGGGCTTTGTGCAGCTCTGGAGTGAATATAGCGCAGTAAAAGGCAAGAGACATCTTCCCAAATTGTTTCTCCTCATGTTGCCCACTTAGGCAATATGTGATTAAATGACTCACCTACAGTTGCTTTTTGCTGTGCTTTTTTTTAACATGCCTTTCTGACCATTTAGTCTTTATTTATTTATTTATTTATTTTTATTTTTTTCTAGTGCACTTAGGATTTAAAAGATGGGGGGAAGATGAGAGGAATAACACAAGTTCTAGTTTTGACAATGAGAGGAACAGACATTCAATATGGAGTGTGTTCAATGGAAAACTGGTGCTCTTAAATGATACACGTGGAACTGCTTGATTACAGCAAGGACCATACCAGCCCTTTCTCTGGTCTGATATTAAAATCTTGTTTCATTCTGGTATTCCTTTCGTGTAGAACTGAAGAAAGCAGAAAAGCATCTTTATTCTGGCCTTGATTTCCTCTGTTTTCTTCTGGTGCACACGAGCTGCTGCAGAATCCGTTGCAGACAGCTGCCACGTCTCCTCCTCAGCAGCGGATGTGCTGGTGTTCACAAATATTTGCTCTTGGCTTTCAGTTCTGCTCGTCACGCTCTCTTCTGGAGAGCAATACTCAATGATGTCAGCATTGAGTTGTATAAACTGCTGTATCTGTCTCTTGTTATTGTAACCTTCAAACCCTCTGATGGGTTTAATTTTTTTTTTCTACTGAAATAAAGCAAAGAAAAGTTGAGACCTTGGTATGAAGATCTGCAGTTCAATACCTTTTACAATTTATTTTTAAATGCACTTTATAGTTATGCTAGATGGCACTCTGACAGACGGCTGGCACACAAAGCTAATGTATGTCTTCCTGAAGAACTCCTGTTAAATTTTGAATTTCACTTGGCCGTATCTTTCAAACTGAAGACAAAACTTCCTTAAGGAGATCCGACATGTCACCGTTGTGATGGCTTTGTTTGTTTTAAGCTGATGGCAATGTTTCTTATACATAACAGGGCCAAATTTGTCTTTCATGTGTCTTTCCACCTTAGAGATGTTACAGCAGGTTTTCCGCCCTAGAGAAGTTACGGCAGACATCTCCTTCAGGCTGTGTTGTCAACAGACTATATCTATTCCTTGAGTACCAAAAAGGCCTAATTTTCAGAACATGTCAGTACAGCAAGGATATTAGGACACTGAATATCTGTGAAAACATTGGGAATTTCTAAAAAAAAAAAAAACAAAACTTCATTTTTGGGGGTTTCATAAACTGTAGCTGAGTGTTTTTTCTGTTTGTTTTTAAGGAAATTTTTGTTTTAGCAATAGTGCTGGCAACTTCCAAGTCAGTGAACATCCTAAAAATTAAACGTGAACTTTCATGGAGCCAATAGCTGGTCTACACATTAGAAGCTTTTGTGCATGCTCACTGTTTTCAAATATCTCATTTAGAAATATAAATTAGGAATTGCAATAAATATGTATATTTTACAGGACTTACATTGACTTTGCTTTTAAAACAAAATTTTCATTTCAAATTTACTTCCTATTTATTTTTTTACTTTTCAAGAAACAGTCTGATTTTTTTTAAGACTGAATTTAGAATGCCTTGATTTTAGATCATGGGAGCGAGGGAGTGCAAATCCATTTTCAGAAGGGAACTCTAGTATGGAGAAATTCCAGTCTTCATTAGGGTTTTAAAAATTCTTTTGAACCCTACTGTGCCTGAAAACAACTGTAAAAAATGAGTTAGTGTTCCAATAGGTATGGATTTTCATGATCAGTTTTTTGGCATGTGATTTGGAGAACATGGGGGGGGGGGTGAAGGACATGACTTGAAACATTACAAAAATACATCTATTCATTTTCTGAGTGGAATTCCGCCTTTATATTTATATATTTATACCTGCTTAGGTTTTGGTTTCATTGAAGTGCCAACTGCAGCAGAATCCCTGGAGTGCTTTGTCTGTGTTTTGTTGGTTCTTGTTTTACAAAAACTACCTCTTGCATGACAAAGATGATTTGGGTTAAGGCTATGGAAATTGTGTCCCAAGAGAGGTGGTCACTGGAGGAATCCTTTCTTTATTCTTACCATGTGTATTTGCTATACACGGCTGCATATGGATAAACGATATTACCAACTTTAATGTCTCCACTGCAAGAAAAAAAAAAAAAATCTAAAAGAAGTTTGCATTCTCACCAGGGAAATAATTAGTGATTGCAGGGGAACATGGTAGCACCTGAAGTGCTACATGCAGCAATATTTGTAAATTGCTGTTTTCTTGTCCTCGCTTTATTCTGCCAAAGGGTGATGCATCACTTCGATGTCAGAATAATCCTTGATGTGTTTTGCTGTTGTTGCTCTTGCAGCTCTGTGAGGGAGCCCCAGGAGTGTGCAGTGGCAGCCAGCTGCCCAGCAGGTGACTTGGCTGTGTTGGCTGAATTGCCTTGATAAAATCTCCTTTCTCCCTGGCATGCCTGCTCTACGGTTTGGTGTGGTGGAACCTTGCTTACTGCCTCTCTAGCAGGAGTAAGAAATTTTCAAAGGGGAATTTTCTTTGGAGATGACTAAAAACATAGCTACCACCTTCTTTCTTCCTTGATGGCTGCAATAAAGAAATAGTCATCGGACAGCAGAGGTTATTTTTATTCACTCTTGTTCTGCTTTCCCTAGAGTGTATGGTTCACTTGTGCTGTATACATAACTCTTCTTCCAACTGGAATGGAAAAACATCTTTATTTGCGAAGTTTTCTTCCTGAGAACACAATACTGTCCTAAGGCAACAGTTGCGAGTTCAAAGTTAACCATGACTTAATGGAAAAGGGGGAGAAAGAGACAGTAGGCTGTTGAGGAGACATTTATATGACAAGTTATAAAAACGAATATTTTGTAGTTTTCATATTTTTCCAAAATTCTCACATTGATACCTAGCTAGAACTCTCACAATCTTTCTTTACAATGTCTCCAGATATACAGTCTTTCCTAACCCTCCTTGCAGCTAATGCTCTCAGCAAGGCTCATATTTCAGCTGCAGCAATGTTCCTTTCACTGCCCTTGACTAATTCATTCGTGCTGTATTTATGCTTGGATCCCCTTTTTTGCAAAGATCTTTTTCCTTATCTGTCACTTGGACCATGTCACTGCTCTCTTGCCGTTCCTTCTTTGCCTCTTTCTTTATTGCATTAAATCTCGAGTTCACTGTTAAGGCCCTTCACAGCCTATCTGTGCCCTAACCCTTATCTTAAGGCTGGTATCAAGTCAGCTCCCCCATCTGATCAGCCTCAGATGCCAGTCCCTACATCCCAGCTGCTAAATATTATGAGCAAACAGCTATGTGCTTCTCCCTCATCCTTGGGAAAAGATTCCCACGCATACAGCAAAGCCATGTCATGGTTCTCTTTCAAATTCCTCTTTTAAAACAAGCTTTTCTTCTAAAACTCTTTGTTATGGTACCCTGGAAACTTCTAAGAGTGTTTAGCTTCTGCAGAGGCAAACCATTGGTGTATGATGTGAATTTACTACTGGCCTGCAGTTTAATTCTGTTCCCTTATCTGTCAAAATCCATCTATTTCTCATGGGGTAGATCCTTGGCATGGGCTGTCTTTTTCTGTCTCTGTGGCCTCAAAATTGACATAAACTATACAGAAATGCAAATAATGTGTGTAATACTGACAAAAATGTTTATCCTCTTCATGCTTTCTGTAAGCTGATGTCCCTTAAATACTCGTAACACCAGAAGGTAAAGATGTTCTTTGTAACATGAATTTTCTCATGTTCCCTATACTGATATGTTGAATTTCACTGTGTTTCAAGTACTTAATTGCTTTTGGCTCTATTTGAAACCTTCAGTATAATTCATCTATTCTGTGCTGTGAAGTTAAAGTTGAACAGCTTTTCTGGGTTTGTCTGTTTTTTGGGTGTATAGAGGCAGGCAGAAACTGTTAGATAAGTTCAGGGTGAGAGAAGCCACCTCTGTCTCTGAGCCAACACCGGGCATGTAGTTGCACACACAAAATGGAAATGATCTGGCTCAACACTGGCCCAGGAGGGGCTGAAAAAAATAATATTACAATTAAAATGAGCAATGGCTGCATAAGCTTCCTGCTCTGACTTGCTAGGAGTTCGTGCGATGCGCAGGCATGGGGGCAGTATGGAAGCAGAGCACCAGCCAGAAGGCAGAGGCTATCTCTCAGCAGCAGCCAGCCCTTGGATTACAGCTATCGTGGGGTTGCAGGCGCAAACAGGAATGTTAAAACAGCAGAGATACAATGAACAAAAGTAGCAGGGTTACGAACTAGGTACTATATCGTCTGCTGCAGTGTTCCCTGAATGAAAACCAGCTGGAAATGCCCATCTTAGCATTGATTGTCACTTAAGTCCCTTTAACAGAGCAAGGCTAGTTGAGAATGAGCCATATTTCCAGAGTTCATGTATGTGTGAATTTGTGGCCTAAGAATGCATTTAATACACTGTTTTGATTTAAAACAACAACAAAGTTGAAGTAGCAGGACTTTGTTATTCCCAAATAGGTTGCCACTTTAACAAACCAGCACCAATACTTCTGGGAGCTTGAGAAGGTGAAAGGGAAGAACATTTGAATGGGGGCTGTAGCTTTTATGAAAGTTTTTTGTTTGTTTGTTTGTTTTTTAAGATTCTGGCTGTTTATGTAGGTCATTTGAAACAAATCATAATTTAATGTTGTGCCTGTAAAGCTGTCTTAGTCTTGATAGGAAAGATGCTGAAAACAATTCTGAAAAAAATTGAGAAAAGGTTTATTTTGACACTTGAAAATTCTATTCTGTTGAGTGACAGTTCTTGGAATGCATCTTCTAATGCAAGTTTAACTACTGGAAAATGAAATAAATTCAAGCTGAATTGTGTGAATTTATAACTGAATGATGGGAGTTTGGAGGCTGAGGCATAAGAAAGGCTGGTCTTTTAGGGAACCCTTCTGGAGAACTGGATGAATCTGATACAAAAGCAGAATGTATCGGACTGGAGAATACTCAAAGAAAAGGGAAATGTAGTTGCCTGTATATAACTGCAAAACTAGAACAGATCTCAAGAGGCTGTCCTGTCCATCTTTCCCTAGCAGTGTCACGTACACTTCCAAGATCTATCACTCTGCCGCTCCAGAGGCAGCAGACTGTTACAACACCTTTTTTAATCTGAGGAAGACTTTCCTACTACCTAATGAGACTCTTTTTTTTTTTTTTTTTTTCTCCCCAGTTTAAATCCATCACTATTTGTGATGATTTTCATGGATATGGTTATCATACTTCTCTTCCATGCTTTTATTTTAAAACTATCTTTTTTTCCCTTTCTGTTTTTATGTCTTCAGGCTTAGCAACCGCCTTTGTCCTCTGAGGAAAGACAACACACATCTCTGAGGCGCATTGATGATTAGGTATAGATGACCTATCTATATGGGTCATTCTTCATCTTCTGAGCTTGTGTAAGACTTCAGAGTAGACAAAGGGTGTGAAGACATAAAAGTCCTTAGAATAAGGGACTTTTCCAAGTCCTGCAGTCCTAGGTGGAAAAGGATTTTGTGGAGAGGAAGAGTTTCTGTAGGAGAGGGACAAATGGGTGATTGAATATTTAGTTAGGAATTCAATCACTGTATAGATCCTCAGTAAGCCTTAATTATTCTCTTCTATGCATGATCCCATATGCCTTCTGCAAGCAAATTTTTATTAAAGTTGGAGAGATTTTTTTCTTCCCTGAGAATTACAGATTTAGCCCATTGGCATGCATTGATTTGCTTGTTTAATTCTATGTGTTTTAGGTGTGTATCTGATAGTTAACCTTAAACTCTCCTTCTAACACCCAGATCTGCCCAATTTTCATAAGGTATAAAAGGACAAAATTGTGCTTTTTAGAGCAATGAGGTAGAATTAATACTTACTATTGCTGCTGTGATTGCTTGATTTCTTGTCTTTAAAAATAAAAAATAAAAATGAAGTATGTGACTTGGTTTTGCCAGGAAATTCCTAAGATAGATGGCAGTAAAGTGCATGCAGAACCTTGCCAGCTTTATTCTGTATAGTCATAAAGGCAACACAATCAAATGAGGAAGCTAAATCCAGTTGCAGAGCTGGAGCAGTATGTTGTATGTTGGAAAGTTCTTGCTGGTCTTCGTACGGGAGTCATAAAGAAGCTGCAAACTGCTAAGGGTTCCACCTCATGGGGACTGCAAGCCAAGTGCCCAAGTTCCCTGCTATGAATATCTGCGTGAAGCTTGTTGAAAAGCTTTCCTTTCCATTCTTACATAATTCTGGGAAAAAGCATTTGGAAAGTATCTCTTCAAAGCTATAATACTAAAAATAAATGCTTTTTCTGTATTTTAGCATAGCTTCTATTCCTCCCCCTCCTCCCCAGGATTTGGCCTTACTTTCTGAAAATACTGGGAGAAAAAATGATAAAAATCCACTCTCTACTTTCCACAGTGATGGAGAGAAATATTTTTTAAAATCTGTATACAAATAGGAAAGTGTTCTAAATATGAGGGAGACAACATTTTACTGCTGAGTTTTCAGTTCTTTGCTCTCAGTGGATTGTGTATAGGATGACAGGGTGTGCATTCAGGACACAAGATGAAGTGCTGGGTTTGAATAACATTCTCCCATTTCTGGTCTCCGACTTGGATATTGCATTTGACAGTAGAGCAGAAGTAGTAGCAAATGATATCAAAGTTTGTAAAGGTCTGGCACTCTGTGCTATAGAGCAAGTTGCATATCCTGTAGCATTTACACATGAAATAATTTGGAAATTATTCACATAAATATTCAAATAATTGTATATAATTGAATGTATTCAGTAGGATTGTGATTAGCATGTGGTAACTTGCAAAGGATGAATAACTTGAAGGATAAGGATTTACCTGAGAGATGTGCAATCGTCTTACAGCACTCACTTCAGAGAAGTGAACCTGAGGATGGGGCAAGGAAAGAAGAGTACTTGTTTGGGTTAAGTGCGCATATCTGGCTGCCCTGGAATAACTGCTGTTGGTCACACAAATCTATAGCTCTGGTATCTGCTTTCTGCATTGCTAGCAAAGTGTGGTTCTGCTTTCATATCAGCAGTTGTGGGTTGCAAAGAACACACTAATACCTGCAAGTTTGTCAGGTACTCCTTTATTTGCCTTACCTGAATTATTCTCTGCTCCAAAGAGGTATGATAGTTCAGTTAGTATTGAGCCAGCAACTGGTCTTTTTTTTTCAGAAGGCTGCAAACTAGAGCTTGAACCAGTTAGAGCTAGTTGTTCTGCCCCACAGAAGCAAAGCCGCTGCTTGTCAGTCCCTGGTTTGGTAAATCAAGCTTCCTGAGACTGATTAGCAGATATAGACATGTATTTATACTGCTACATTTCTTGTCTTTTTTTTTTTTTGTTGTTGTTAACTTCTGCACGTTGCATTGTTCTTCCTTTCTTGACATCTATTTTCATAGGCATATAAAAAAAAAAAGGAAGCCAGCTACATGTATACACAGAACTGCTGATTTGTTGATCTGTCCTGAGTTTGCAATTTTTACTAATATTTTACAGCTTAATTCTGATTACTCATCACCTTGGAGAACAGAAATAACCCTTGAAGGGACAAAAATTTCCTGTAGTTCTTTAACTAATTTCAGTGTTAGATACTTAAGGACAGCAGAACAACTTAAAAAATCTTTGTTTTTTAAACCATTAGATCAAACACCAAAGAGGAGGATAAACAATTCTAAAGTTCCCTTGTGATTTCTTTTCTCATAGTTTGTTACCTTTCTAATCTTTGGTAAGCATCTTGTGGAGCCAGAACAAGCAGCAACTCTATCGCAAAACAAAATGGCATTTTCTAGGCTGACATCAAAGCTTATACAGAGGCTTAAAACATGGTCTTTCTGTTCTAACTACTACTTGGAAGGCACAAAAAGTACGTCTGTTTTTCTCAGTGGTCTTTCCTGGGGGTTATTTATTAATCCAATTCTTATTCTCAAACCTCATGAGATGTTTAGCTCTGATGGAAACCTTTTAGCGTATTTGTTCATTCCTTGGGGAAGGTCCTGCTCTTCTGTAGGATCAGGCTAGCTCTGACAGATCTGCTTTATTCGTGGTTATAGTCATTGACAATTACCTTGGTAACTGTAACCACAGACTAATTAGGAAGAAGCACTATTAAAACACTAAATAGATAAGCAAACTGGAATTCTTTTAGCTTGTCAAATTGGTCCATTAAATCTGTGTGTGTTGTACCTGTAATTGCAAAGCTCCAATTATCATACACTTAGTGAAAGGAGTGATAAGGTTTTCTGGAGTGGAAAGAGATAAGAGATAAAAGTGAAAAGTTTCCTAATAATAACTTTTACTAAAAGCTATCAATGGCAAATGTATGCTTCTGATAAGAACCAGAAGCAGAGAACTTTTAAATCCTGGTATCTCCAAGCAAACAAAATAAGGACAAGTAGAAGAAGTTGGAGAGAAATGTCATCACCTCACGTAGATGGTTTAAACAATGTTTAAACCCTTCAGTCTTCACAACCTACTTGTATTGATCCTAATAGGTGCTGTATTGGGGTCTATGCAGCACTGATATCAAGAGACTATGGCCATGGGGAAGTTTAGCACTCAACGTGCTAGAGAATGAAGGGTCTGACCCTTCACGCTTCTTGCCGGGGAGCACTTTTGACCATAACCATCCCTGGGAGATGGCCAGCTCATAGGGATTGTTATAGTTTGTTTTGAAAATGGTGCTTCCTTACAGGTTCTTTTGAAAATCTTTTGAGGGAAGATGGAGAAGGATGACCAAATCAGGGAATTCAGAAATACAGGTCTGAATTCAAGCACTGATGAAGACTAGAGTTTATGTAGAGGGGGAGGGAAATGGACGTGTTTATATTTCTGCCATAATTCACAGTGGTAGTAAGTTGAATAAAGATCTATCTTGTCTCAGTACATTTTGATCTGAATCTTTAAAGAGGGAGCTGGAGAGACTTTAGAAAGCCTGGAATCAATTTGTGAAGGGGTAAAAAGGGGTAGATATATACTGTGGAATCAGTGATTTTGAGAAATACATAAAAAGAAGAGAAGGGTGGCCTTAAGAGCAAGCAAGATTAAAAGAACTGTTGTTACTAAGTAGAATTTTCTTTTTTTTTTTTTTTTTTTTTTTTTTTTTTGAAGTGACTGCTTTTGTGTGTAGGGGGGTGGGAAGGAAAAGGATAATTCTTCTCTGAGGGCCCAAGAGGTTTTATCCATTTAAGAACCAATTCTGTGCAAAATAAAGGCAAGCGAGCATATGTATTCTAAATGGCACTTCAACCTCACTCCAAAAAAGTCATCAGTGTTCAAATAGGCATCATTACTCTGTGGTGTTGCTTTCTTTCTTTCTTTTTCAGTTAGTGGATTGCAAATGACAAGCCTGATTTCTAATTGGTTTTAGAGATGTTGTTTGTGAAGTTTTGCCTGTAAAGGGAAGCTGTGATTTATTTATTTTTCCTAGTTATATCAAAAGGAAAAAAAAAATGATGCAGATAAAAGCCAGGAAAAGGGGAAAAGGGTGATCACTTCTACACTCAGAATGGCTTTGGAAATTTGACTTGAAATGATGGAATGTACTCTTTTGAATGGTTGAAATAAAACAAAAAATGTTTTGCCTCTGAGAAATCAAAATGTTTGTTCCAAGCAAGTGAAGTCTGATGGTCAGGTGGTTAAATTTACACTTCTAATGGCTTCTTAAGCTGAATTATATCCACTCAAGCAGTGGCAGTCAAGCTTGATACTGGGAGTTTATAAATAGTTAGAAGGTGGAAGAGCATGCTTGGGAAGTAAAAACATGCTCTCAGATTCTTGTCTTTTTCAAGGCTTATATTAGTATGCCACTTTTCCAGTTCTTGTTTTGCAGAACTTCATTAATTTGGAAGACTTCTTTAAACTTAAATTTTGTAATGTGGCTTAGGAAGGAAGCAACAGGGCGGTAAGATGAGGGATACATTGGCAACAAATAAATCTGCTGTCAGAGAGGGAGGAATCTTTACACTAATATTGTCATTTTCAGAAACAATTAGCTTAGGCTCTGGTCTTCAAAACCATGTTTGTTAAAACGTAGGGTCTGTCAACTAGCTGTACAGCTCAGGGTTTCTGGGAGAAAGTAATCTGACTTCATGATCTTGTTGCTAAAAGGAGATACTTCAATAGCAGTGCTCCTAAAAACATAGCTCATATAATTATCTCCCTGTTCTTGTAAATATATGCCAGGTTTTCAAAGGTTATTAGTAAGACAACAGGTTAAGTACTATTAGAATGTGAAAAAATGGGAAACCTTAAATTTCACATTTCCTTAAGTGGCAGGAAGATCTGGTCATGTTGTGATTTATGTTTGACAGACTGCTAACATCCAATACATCCAATCTGACAGGACAGAGGAAAAGGCAATTACTCAGTTTTAAAAAATTTATGATGGCTTTTCAGTAGCTTGGATCATAGCAAATGATTATTGGGACAATCCAATACCAAATTAATAAATGAAGGATTGAGGTACTGACAGAAGGGGGCAGGGGGTGAGAATTGGCTGAAGATTTTTGGCTGTGTGAACATGATCTCAAAGAACACATTTTCCTAATGTCAAAGACTGCCTCCAGAACCACGTTCCTTGAGAAGTGAATTGATATGGGAGAAAGGTACAAGCTACAACCATTCTGCTACTGCCAAAACTGTATTGGAATCTGTGCTTTATTCCACATGGAATAAGCTTGCTGAATTTCAATGTGGGCAGAAACAATCAAGCAATATCCTTCTGTAAAGTCAAGCAGCAGCTTGGGGGTTGAAAATAGATGATCTTGAAGGTTGCTTCCAACCCAAACCTTTCTATGAAATGCACTAGCGCTTCTTGCTTATTTATGCAAAGCAGCCTAAGTAATTTCTGCAAGCTATTGTAAAATATTGTTCTCTCTCTCTCTCATTCTGAGCCCTAATGTGCCAAACTTTTGGGCAATATGCTTTACCCACCTGAGTAACAGCACACCTGTGGTTTAAGTGTGGATCATGGGATCTACAGATGCTGGCTACAAATCTGTGTCACTTTGAGCTTATCGGCACTGGAGGATGCAGTTTGTTTATTTAAAATATATGGAGATTCGTTGGGGTGAAATATAATAGCTTAATGAAAATAATACTTGAGAGGCTGTAAATATCACTGGATTTTATTAGACAATGTTTATTAAGCGTGACTTAAAAACTAAGCACTGCATCAAAGGTCTGTAGTGACACTAGACGCAAATGCTTCTACAGGATAAAATAATATTTCTTGACTAATTTTAAAATAAAAAAAAAAAGAAGCTTATGTTTAAATCCAGGTACTTTGTGCTTTTTGGAACAGTGCCTTTTTTATTTTTATTTATTTATTTGCTTTGGAAGTAAAGGATGGCTTTTGATTGCATAAGGAGGTTTCTTCAGGGAAATCAAACATTCTTGGAGGACTGCAGAATTCCTTTGCTGAGCCACAGCTGCGAAAGGAGGGCTTTAAACATTTGTGTCATGTTAAATGTTCACAGCAGGAAGAGAGCCAGGTACTTGGACTGACATGATGGATTCCCCTTTCACCTGCTGCCTCTACCTCATTAAACTGCAGTGATTAAGGAGTTATCAAAATTTAATACTTCAAAATGACTGCACAAAAGCAACTTCTTATGGGAAGCGATCTTTTAAAAACTGCCACCTACATACACAATTTCACCCACAAACCTCTTCCTCTGTGCACCCCTCCCTCCCCTGCATATTCTTTCCTTTAATTTATAGAGAAGTGGTGAAACCTTTAGCCAGCAAGGGCCACTCCTGAGAACAAATATGAGCTCTAAATTATTTGAGCCCATCGGGCATATTGGTTATTAAACTTCATCTGTTGTAAGAGGGCAGATGGATGTGCTGTGTCATTGCCAGCTATATTAATTGCATACTAAAGATTTTCAATTTTTTTAGGTAGAAATATGGATTGGAATTATAGCAGGATTATTCAGGTGACTCTGACAAGCTGTAGCTTTAGAGATGTATTAAAACAAATTAACACTTTGGCTTGATCAGGCACTAAATGTTGCCACCTTGCTACTTTTTTTTTCTCCTTTCCTCCTGTGTAGTCCACACACGTTAGCTGAACCTGACAGAAAGCAGATGCTAGAATTTGGTACTAAACCACTTAATTCTTAGTATTTTTCCATCAGCAGATCTCAGTGGAGTAGAGGAAATGAAGGAAACAAAGCAACTTGCCCAAAGCCTATTGGAAGAGGAGGCTGCAGCATTACCTATAGTCTGCTTATCACGAATCTCAACCCATTGCAATGTTTACAAAGCTACACTGTTTCCTATTTGATAACCTGCTGACTGACATGAAAAAATGCCTGAAGAGAATAGTGCCTGGCCAAGGCTCAGTGCAGATTGTGCCAGCCGGTGGCACGGCCCCTGAACAGTGTTATTCCCGCGTGCCAAGGGAGGGCAGCTTGGAGCTCTCTCTGTATCAAGCAGCAAAAGCAAGGGGATTAAAAAGTGGGGAAAAAAACCTTTGGGGTCTTCAATTTGTCAAGTCTGCCTGCAGCTGACATAATGTGTTTTTTTTTTTTTTTTTTTTTTTTTTTTTTTTTTTTTTTTTTTTTTTTCCTGATAGCAGTAGATCCTGTGAATTATGATACAGCACCTGGCAAAAAATCAGCCATACGGCACAGGTACTGATAAAGCTGACAACTGGTATACGATGGAGCTCCTTGATGCTGCTCCTTGTGCACTGCACTTTTACCATTTGGAGGTTGGATGCCTTGCGTGTTTAGGCTCGTACAATTTTTATTAACTAAATTCCTTATGGCAAATAATAAAATAATGACCTTTGTGCCGGAAGAGAGAGAGAACTTCCTGTAGGAACCCTAAATGTGAACAAAGCTTATGCAGCCTTGCTTTTGTGGGCAGCAAAAGCGTGAGTCTTTAGCAATTCACAACAATGGTAATAGATCTAAAATATTGAAGGAAATATTTAAAGATGTAATTTAACAAGATCTAGATTATATTGCAGGAATCCCACATTTAAATGAAGCCTTTAAAATTAGTGCTAATAGCACTATTAAAGATTTGTATTGTGAGCCTTGCTCATAGAGTGCTTGTGTTGTGAGTAAACATATACAATGCAAAGATCTCTGGCCTTAAAAGCTTTTAGTGTGAATAAAGGAGAAGAAAACTGGATTGATGTAGGCAGACAGTGGGGAAAAGGAGGCAAGGCATTGGTGTTGGTTAGCCTGATGGATGGTGGTGTTGCTACATGCTGCTCAGCTACTCTGCAACCCTCTGAGGCATTGCAGAAGGGAAGCGCTGGGGAAAGGATTGTAATGCATGCTCTTGTTTTGACCATGGTTGGTCTGGCTTTCAGCGATGATGTCAAATATGAAGTCTGAAACATGTAAATCAGCTTAAAGTTGCATTAATGTCTGTGTTAACTACATGATATGGTTCTCTTCATACTCCAGTTTAGAACCCAATGTAGCACATCTAAATTTGTGGTCCACGTATATAGAAAAGTGTGCACATGTATCCTCACAGATTCATTTTAAGGAAAATGGAGCAACTGCATAACACTTGCTTTTATTTCTTGAGTTTTTAGGGCAAGAGCTTGCTAATAAAAATTAGTCAATCTGCCTTCCCTCCTCCATCACAGATGTCATTAATCAACTCACTGTTCCGTATCAGACAAGGATGGTCATAATTGTGCTTTATATAGATTACTTATTAAAAGTCTATGTTTAGTTCTTCACTTCATCTCCTATTTATTAGCAGGTCCCCTTGGCTGCTTCTGTGTTACATATGTCAAAATGTTATGGCCAGAGGAAACAAAGGTTTATTTAGGCGATGTAGTTACCATTGCAGCAGTGTGCTTGTTGGTCAGAAGTTCTCAATATAATTTTCAGTATATAAGAGTGGGTGAAAGATGAAGTGGTTAACAATGGTGTTGGTCAGAGATAGCAATGGCTGGAGCATACCCGTGGGATGTTTGTATCACACAGAAGGTTTTTTTTTTGACCTGGAGGGGACAGAAGCCCTTTCTACTTTCACTACCACATTTTAGCTTATGTTAGAAAATGCAAACGATAGCAGGGCCATGAGCAGTGAGAATGCTCTTCATTCTATTTTTTACCATATATGTGAGGGTCCAAACAGCTTGCACTGTATTAATAAGCAGTGGAAGGCAAAAAAACATTAGGGAAGCAATGGCTAGATATATAATAAAGCTATGAGAGGTAAGGAATTTATTTCCAGGCAAGCTCTACGTCTGTTTTCATGAACTTCTCTCTCTCCATATCACATAGTGGCTTATTATTTTTCTAATTGATCACAATTATTTGTGGTGTGAGCCTGGACAAATAGACATTAGGACAAGATACTCATCCTTTCAAGCTCATAGTCAAGGAGTCTGACCTTGTGTAGAACAGTGCATGTTCAGTCTCTTGTAGATTCTTGCACTCAGTCTACTTATGATCCATGATATGACTGCAGGGATAAAGAATTTGCATTGTTTATGTACATTCACTTTTAACACTACTCTAGAAGTACAGAGGAGTCTTAAAGATAGTAAAAATGACATTGTACAACATACTAGGTTAATACGCAACCTATTTTACCCTTGGAGAAATTGAGCTAGTGACTGCTTGTGAAGCCTCCTAAGGTCAACATTGTCTACTGTAGGGTGAATGAATTATTGCAAATGGTGGTCAAGGTGGATATCAAGAGGCTTGTGTATATTCAGTGCTGGTATTGCTGAGCACATTGCCCACTTTCACTGTAATTTGTTTTGCTCTGAACAAAACTGAGGATGCAGCTCTTAACTGGATATCCCAATGATCTTGGAGCTGCTGACTGTAGATATATGAGTGTTGTAGCTCTTCTGCACAATAAGGAGCTGTACAGAAGCAGTCATGATAATGATGGTATGAATATGCAAGTAGTTCTCAATGCCAGCATCATCATCACAGATGTTCCCATGCATCTGGGGTCCATGCACGATTCATTCATTTTGCACATGTTCCCACTCAACAAGCTTCTCTGAATGCTTTCACCCAATGGGGGATGGCTGATTGTTCAACCTTTTTATCATGTTTTTCTCAAGTTTACTCTAGTAACATCTGTGTACAGCCATTATAGACCTGGCGCCTGTTCTGAGTTGGTACTGATTTTTCTCCCATGGTGACAGGCAGTGCTCCCTTTTTCTATCCCATTGAACAGAATTATAGTAGAAAGCAACCTATGCTGTCAGATGCTGTCTGGCTAAATGTATTTCTCAGAGACTCTGACAAGATAAGTCTTTCAAAAGCTGCAGAGCTTTGGCAAAACTGATTATAACACCTATTGTACCAGGAGCTGTGCTCTTCTGGTGTTGTCCTTAGATTTGGCTGGCCAGCTGGACGTAATGCAGTGCCTTAAAGCATTTTCTTAGCTTGGTGTGTGAGAGATGCTCCACCAATCAGTTTTTGCATCACTTCCTTGTTTTCTAGCATATCTCGAAAAGATGAAAGCAGCCTTTTGATCAAATAGTTACAGAACACTTCTGGGATTTGGGTCTGATGGAGTCAATCCATTTTGGGGTAAGGAAAACCTAGAACCTTCCCTTTCTTGAGAGTTGATGGATGGTTTACCTGTTAAATAATTGTCCAAAATTATTTGCTGCTTCTATGGTGCCATGTATGTGCAGAAACGAATGATAGCAGGGCTGTCAGTTTAGCATGACCTTGTCGTGCCCATATGTGAATTTCTAAGCGCATTATAGGCACCTATGAAATATTGCACTTGAGAAGCCAGGTGCCAACTGAACTGGTATTTGTAAGCTCTGGCAGTCATGGTAAATACAAGATCTCTACTGTTCACTCAGATGTTTACTAAGGTACCCATCTCCAGCCTTGGCAATGCAGAAAGCAGCTGAGAAGTTCAGAGAAGTCTTTATTTGTAGGAGAGCACGATTGGAGCAAAGTTATTGAGAATATAGCGTATTTTGGTTATCCAAGTAAGTTTGTACTAAGTTGTAAGTTCCTTTGTTTGGAAAGGAGATTGTTCTTGGCTTACTCGTTACTGGTGTGTGCTTTCCATGAGCAGTAATTGAGATTAAACATTCTCTAGGGTTGTAAGTAATTTATCTTCTAGTAAACTGATATCTGTTTATATGTTAACATTGCTTACATTATTTACATGTAGCTTTGCATCCATGAACTGGAAAAATATAATCTTTTATTTCATAAAAAAGTAATTTAATGTTTAAAAATCAATAAAATATTAATTACATATGAAAAGGCTTCTGTAACACAGAACACGTACTGTATATTTTGGCAAATTGTTCATGCTGAATAAATTGTGTAGCAAAGGAAACAAGAATACATTAGCAAAAAACAAAAACAATGGAAGCTGGCTGTTCTGTGGTTAAACAAGTTGCACATGTAGATTAACCTTTACTTGAAGACAGCAAAGAGAAATTGGTGTACTGCAGCTATCTCCCCTTGCTCCTGAAATGCATCTGATGGCTAGAATCTTCCCAATTGTACTGTATTAGTGCTGTACACAAATGTTTTATTTCTTCCTTCCCATCTCCTGTTGGAGTGTTCGAGAACTTGAAATTGGGAAACTTTGGGCTTCCACAGTACAGCTTTACAGTTCATCAGAACTCTAATGATTCAAGCAACAGCATAATTGGGCAGAGTAGGATTAATGTTTTGACAATTAATTTAAGACTTCAGTTTTTGTCGGGCAAAGGACAAGCTCGGCTGGTGTTGGTGAGAGCATTTTGTTTCATTGACAATACCAATATTCTCTGTTAGCAACAGATTTCATTGCAAGCCATCAGCACACAATTATTCCTAGATTGTACATTAATTTCTGTGTTCAGTCTTGGCGTCGCTTAATTTCTGATGTGCTGAACTGAATAACATCTGAAACATGGAACTGTTTTGTTAGGTGGGTAATCTCTAGGCTGTAAATGCAATACCTTTCAAAGTTGTTTGAATAATGTGCTCTCTCAAGAAGGAAAAACCTACCTGACTTTCACATGGTTGAGAAAAGTCATGCCTTTTAACTTTGCATTGCTTTTGGTCAAGATGATTTATTCTGAGGAAATACTCTTACCTCATGCACTCTAACCTTTGCAAAGCTCGTTCCATTACACTTTCATAGCCTCTTCTACAGGAATGGTACTTCTCCTTCTAATGTGCTCTGTGGCTTTATAAATGGCAAGGTCACGTCTTTGTAGGATTTGCAACAAAGATGAAAGTTCTCTCAGAGCCTCTTTCCCGAGAGCTAAATCCACCATAAATCCAGGGCTTTCAAGATTTTTCTAAACTGAGAAATGTTGAGCACTTGGATAAAGATTGTTTTTTTTTTTTTTTTTTTTTTTTTAATATATTTTTTTTCTTCATTGCAGTAGCTGCAGAAAGGAATATGTACGCAGAGTGTCCATGAATTAAGTATGTTTAGGACTGTCCTTTGACTCCCATCGTTCTTCTGCAACCACTTTAAATCTGAGCTAATCTGGGTAGTTCTGCTTCTACATGTTCTGTTGGCTGGCTGTTGACTGATTAATTATTAATACCGTGTATGTTTCCTCTGAATATCTCACAGCTGATGATTTTTGCAATATCCTTGAGTACTTCAGATTATCAACTGCCAGTTCAAGCTTGTGCACGCAAAGCAATTGTAAAATTTATGGAATGAGGCCTGAATATTTGGGCTGAAGCTAACTACATTTTAATAACTTCCAAGTGCTAAGGTAATATGCGTATTCAGTATGCGTAACTGTAATGGTGTGTCTGTTCCTTATGCTTTCCTTACCTTTCTAAGGGCCTTTAAATCAAGGCCCCTTTTGGTGCATACAGTAATGCATGCATTTAAAGTTATGATAGTGAAATGTTTTTTTCCCTAGTATTTCTTTTTTCTCTGTATGTTTGAGAAAACTCTAGCGTAGTTCGTATTTATGATGTGGGATGGATGACTCCTGCTTATTCCTCTTCCAAAACCATCAGTATATTTCCTCTGTGTTTCCTCCTTGACTCTCTCGGAATACAAGGACAGTGAATTCCCTTCTGTTAAAAATAATGTTGTTGTATGGCCACATGTGCACACACACTAACTATATAGGACATTATGAGTTTGGGGAGGGAGCTGTTTCATGTCACTAGCTGCCCACAAAATTTGCTTAGGGCAGCTGTGATAGAAGCAGTGTATGTGCTTCTACTAGCTACATCTCAGTTTTTGTATGGCTGCAACAAATACTGACTCTCTTCAGATGGAGGCAGGAATTCCTTCATTCATGAGAACATGTGTTCTCATGAAGATATTAATATATGCCATTGAAGCAAGACATTCAGATATTTCCCAATAGGAATACCATTGGGATTCTATGTGCCTGTCATAACATTGATCCAGTCAGTCTGCTCCAATGAATTTGTTAAACAGGTTTTTACATCAGCACATAAAATCAGGAATTTATGGCTTGCCATAAGGCATACAAAGTGAGATTTCAACTCCCTGTGGTGCACAGCACATCACACATCAGGAATGTCACTATTCCGTGTGGCATCTATTGCTCCAACCTGCTGCTAAAATGCAATTCTGGGCTGTGCTTCATGTATTTCAGGAGCTAGGATAAGACAGGAAGATGGATAAACTGCCATAGGCTGATGGCACAGAGGTGGCAAAGCCTATCATTCTCCAAAACTACTTTTTAAATTTTATTTCTGAACATGACCTCTTCTAAAACGACTCTTGATAACCCTAGCTGTTCAGATCTATGCAAGCAGAATAAAATAAGTAGGAGGAAAAAGTGAAAACATGTAACAAAAAAATAGTGATGGAGTTTAGAAAGCATAACAAATGGTATAATTGATTGTCAGTCTGAAATGAAGTTTTCTTTCACGCAGGGATCAACAAACTATTCTGCAAGCTTGATTTGTTTGTATAGTGCCTATTGTTAATTCCTGTTACGAGTGCTGCTTGGGATTTTCTCTAGTGCCTCTCAGCTGAAGGGACTATTTTGGTCCTGAAGAGCAGTCCTTGGCCTCATACAGCCAGCAGCAGTTACCTGGCAAGTCCTTGCAGGGTTTCAAAACCTTTCACCAAGACTTCATTTACCTTGCACCTACTCACGATGTCTAATCCCAGTGTTCTCAGTGATAATACCAGTTATCCCCAAATAGACAGTGAGCGTGGTTGTATTATAATGCTTTTAGAGGTATTGAGTTCGGGTATATTAAACCAGTGATATGCTTCATAGCAGCTGGAATCGGCTAGTCCCATGCAGTTAGTCTTGCTTCAGTTTTCAACACAACAGGCAAGGTCACGGTCAAAGTGTTGCTCTTTTTATCCTCAGAGATGTTGAGAATCTGGTGATGGTGATACTTTAGGGAGGATAGTAATAAACTCACTTGTGCAGGTTTTAATTACACATAATTTGTGTCTTTCTGGAAGGCACTGAATCAGTCTTCACATGTATCCAACGAGCCCTTGAATTGACTGCTATTTTGCTGGATGAATTTCAGCCTTGTTTCATTTTCATTTCATGCACCGGTGTACAAATTTCCTATCAGCTTCTTGCCAGAGTAATGCATGTGCCATGCCAGAGAACTTGGATGTCAGGGTAGCATAGAAGTAAAATCATTTTTATTGGCTGGGCTTTTGAAATGGATAATGAACTGAAAAGCCTGTTACACCCTGGCCTCTCTTTCATATGTTTCTCATGTAATTAGCGACCACAATAAAAGTGTTGCTTGATGGCTAATTGATAGCTGGTATGAGGAGAAGTAGTAGCACCTACTGCAATGGTGGTTGTTAAATTCTGTACCTTTTAGATATGATCCCTGTCTTTGTATCCTCTCATCCACAGAAGATGTCATTATATTTTTATTTTACCATACATATACAGTCAGACTTCTCAAGGAGACTTGTAGTCATTCTCTCTCCTACTGTACCCCATCTGCAGATTTCAGCCTGTAGTTCTTCCATGGAATCCAAATTAACTTTGGAATGAGTGGATAGTAATAGGGAAGCTGGTTGGGTGCTGTCTGACTCTTGCCTAGACTGCAGCTTCTAAGCCTTCTGAGCTCTTGCAATAACAGAAACTCACTGTCTTTCAAGGTACCCACACATTCTCTTTTATGCTGATGACCCCATCCTTCAATGGGAGGAGGACAGACCTTGCAGGGAGTGAGGGCTGGATTTTGTGCCATCTCTTAAGTGAACAGGGGTCAGCAATTGCGATGGTTGTCTTGCTGTAGCTGATCAGGGCTCCTAGCCAAGCTTTACCAGGCATACCACTGAGCAGGCAGAGTCGTAACTGCCCCTGTTCCACCCCGGGAATACATTTTTCCTGCTATATTTACTCATCCACCTGCACTCACTACAGAGGCAAAGGGAGTTGTGGCTTTGCCTTGTGAGCATGGGCTCCAGTCTCCCACAGTAATGGAGTAGTACATGGAAGGGGAAAAAAGTTTCTATTTTAATTCATCATTATTTAACTTCCTTTTCTCATTTATTTTGGCATTGATAAAAAATGGAGGAGAGGCTGCTGTATGGCCGTGTTATTGCTTGGCTCAGTTCCAAGAGAAACCTAGCTGATTGAGGTTTCTGTGCTAAAGGCAGCTGGTCTGCCCTGCTCAGGGGGATTTCAATCTAGCCTGCCAGCTTTTGCATGGATATGTGTTCTGCCTCTCAGGTTCTGAGGCCATATTCCAATTACTCCTTCAGAAGGGCAGATTTAAGAATGAGGGTAGGCACTACTTTATTTATGTATTTAGCTTATTAGTTAAAATCAACAGTTATGATGTTGCTTTGCTGCTTTCTGGCTAGGCGGCACAGAATGTCTTGCTATCAGAAATACCCAATACCTCTTAGTATGGCTAAGAGGCTGCTTTGTACAAGGCAGGCTCAAACAGAAATACAGGGAGAAGAAGGGAGGGAGTACAATGACCAATTAAGCTGAATCCTGTCAGTCTTACCTACTCCTGTGGTGTAAGCTACAGCATAGAGCTGGAATGCCCAAGGTTCAGGACTGTGAGTAGGTAAAACCACTAGTTGTGCTATCAGTTACTGATTACTGATGGATGCTATCTGCTGCATACGACTAGCTTTTGTAGTGAAACAACCTTTTTGTGTTGAACAGATGCTTGTGTGTGTGTATATATATATATTTCTGTAATTATACCTTGAGATGGAGCAAGAGTGTAGATCTAGAACAAAACAGATATGAACGATCAATCAGAATGTCACTGGGCAGTATCTAAGTGTCTAAGATTACTTATGAGGGGTTGATGGCTTGTATGTGTCTAATGAAGCTGCATGAAATCAAAGCTTTATCCAAGTTAGCACGCCTTTATGTGCTAAGCTCTCTGGTAGCATTCTACAAATGGGAATTCATCCACTTCTCAATTAATTGGAGCAGTTGTTTCAATGCAGTTTTCAATATATAGACAAGTCTAGGCAAGAAGGCAGACAGAGAAACTCTGGAAAGTGATGTGTGGACAGAGGCTGAGAGCCAGTGTTGTTCAAACTGGTGCTTGCAAAAGTTTGGTCCAAATTACTTAAAAGTAAGTAGCTGTATGGGAAGAGGAACTAACCTCTTTTGTAAAACCTACTTTGTAAAACATTTGGGACTTTAGTTGATCTGGAATAATAACTTTTTAATGCTGCATCGTGGCCACACCTGATCAGACATCAGAGTCCATGCAAGCAGAGCAGATTGTTGGGAGTGCTTTAAATGGTGCTATCTGGATTTGCATCTCATTGATGATGAGGGAAACCTTAAGAGTAGATGAGCTGGTAGTATCTGATAAAGATCTGGCTAGCTTTGCAATCTTTTTCTCAGAGCATAACCTATATAACCTCTCTGTTCCCTGAGATCTTTCCTCCATCAAAATTGATTGAAACGTAATGGACAGGTTTAAAGGCTGTTTGGTGGAAGACAAAGATGTGTATGTTGTCATATATCTTACTATCTGATCGGATACTAGGCTAAAAGCTATAAATCAGAGAAGAGCCATCCTAAATTTAGCAAGTTAGGCTTTGTCACAAGGAAGAGGAAGGGATAAATTTGTTTATTCTCTGGAAAATGTTTCAGACATCATTATTCTTGGAACCCTGTAGTTTGCCACATCAAGCGAAACATCAGTTTCTAGACACCCTGCTGACCACACAAGGAGGAATGCCAAGTCCTTCCCAAACCCAGGACCTTCACACAGCAAACAGATGTGCTGCCTGCAGTGCTGAGCCACTGAGTATAAAGGTTGGATCAGTTTCTAGGAAATTAACATTATTTAGCCTTTAGCAGAGAAATCCCATCCCTGGTACTCTTCTAATAATTTTTCTAGTAGCCTCTGTTTTATTTGAATGTGTTCCCCAGGGTCACATCTAATTTTTGTATCTGCATAGAATCCATTGTGGAGGATCAAACAGCAGAGTCTGAAAAAGCAAACACATGAGCATGGGTGATATGGCACAGAAGTGCAGTCTTAACACCATTGCCTACTGCTCTGAGCACAACAAAGTAAATCACTTTCAAAATACAATACAATGACCGTCTGAAGCTTATTCAAACCATTGCAGTACAAACCCCAGAAGGGCCTGAGGTTCTGGTTGGCTCAGATAAGCTTCAGAGAACATCCAAATGTTTTGATGATTATCAGAAACTCTTGGATCTGCTAGACTGTGCTGGAAAACTTATGAGAAACTCCCAGCTTTCTTCTGAGACTTTTGCTACTACCTGCTTTGGTCCAGATGTGCCTCTGAAAGGGCCTCAGTAGTGAAGATGAGTGGCATGCTACAAAGAACTAAAATGGACAGAAGCATCTTGTCTCCAAGGAATTTGGCCCTTCTGTTTCTGATTCCAGCTGGGAAGAGATGATAGAAAAATAAGTAGAAAGGATGAACAGCCGTTGCCTTTTAGATCTTAGTAACAGCAATAAAAAAAAAAAAAAAAAGTCTGCTCTTTGTTCTGGTTGCAAAACTTTTAATTTTTCTGAGCTAGTTGTGTATCTCATGCTGAGCAGAGAACGTGATCTCCTTCTGCCATCTTTATTCCACCTGGTGAAATAAAATACAGACCCTGGCTAGTTTTCTTACAAAATACTGTCACCCCTTTCTTCCTCTGATACAATTTTCTTTTCACTGCTAGCATTCAGAGAAATTGAAAATGTAGTAGAAAACTACGTGTTAGAAAGGAACAGCCTTTTAGGAAAGAACACAAATATCATTATCTCATCATGAAGATTCTGTATGTCGTGCTGTATTTGTCTGTGGGAACTGGGCATGTAGATATTCACAAGACAGTGGGAAGAAGAAAGTATTCTCCAAAGAAATTGTAAATGTTTGAAAGTAGTATTTATCTTTTAAGGCTGTTCACTAAATTTCAAAGTAGCCATTTCATTAGTTAAGTTTGTTATGAGATTTGTCAGCTAAGTGAAGTTTGACACTTAAGAAAAAAGGAAAAGAGTGAGCTGTCCCTGTTGTCTTTCACACTACATCTCTGTGCTTTATGAAAAGGTTTTGATCACTGGATTATCTTGATCCAGTGTGTAGCTCATCATGTGTGGTGATGCTTCACAGCTGTAAGGCTACTGCAGTAAGTGCTGCCCTTGTGCCATACAACTCCCATGTAACAGTCACCCAAGTACCTTATGTTGCACTTTCTGAAGCTGATAACCGAGCTCTGGGAATTCTGGCGTTACACTGTGAAAGTGAAAGATTTGCCCAGACCCCCTCTGAATAGTTACAGACTTCTGTTCATCGCTTTGGATAGGTCAACAAGTTTGCGGATGCATGTGTGGTAACTACATCCCTTTAAAAAAATGCATGTAAATGGGAAGTTTAGGGTGCTGACATGATGTATAAATATCTAATACATTTAGAACAGCTTGCTTTTCTAAATGGTTTGGAAAAAAAAAGTGATGCTCAAGTATAAATATTTGATTAAAAGAAACTAATAAGTAGTTAATAGATCATATTGCATGTGATAGAACTCCAAAAAAAGACCAGATCTGAGAAAGAAATTAATTGTTTGCAAGTATGAAACTGAGATGGCTTTACAGTTGGCAGTTTCCCTGGACTTGCCTGTCAGGGACATGATCTTAGAGGCAGCCTTTGTGCTGTAAGCTGGAAAATGCATTATGACATCAGATCCCTAAGACGTTATCAATGTCAGACCATGAAGGCAATACAGGAGTTGTGTGAGGAAATTCTGAAGAAAGCATTCAATGAGTAAGCTCCTAGTTTTTGTCAACAGCCATGCAGGAAAGCTGCTTTTATGTTTCTGTTGTATTGGGTCATATGCCAGAAAGAAACTGCTTGCTTATTTGTGTGTAGGTTTGGTGAAGTCAAGGCTCTTCTTTCTTTGGGCTCCAGAGGCTGGGATCCAGTTCCACCTATGTTGTTCTGCTGATGCCAGCTGAACTGCAGCAGGGGGTATAAGTTTGCAAGTTCTCATTGGTTTTGATCAATTTATATTTTTTGTTTATTTTTTTGTTTGTTTGTTTGCAAAGTCAAGTTTCTTTAGCTTTACAATGAGAAATTCTATTTCTTCTAGTTTTATTCTTTCTAAATCTGAAGGGCCTTTGGCCTTAGCTTCATCCCTTGTTTCCCACAGGGCCAAGCAATTAGTCAGGGTTCAAAGACAAACTGCCACTTCTAGATCTAAAAAAGAAAATAAGGTGGTTTCTATATTATTATTATTATTATTATAATCAGTATTTAACTGTATTTTGGTTACGTGAATGTTAATCTGCAATAATGTATTTTTTAAAAGAAACTTTTAAAGAAAATGTGATATTCTTGCTTCAGAGCTTTTGCTGAATTCTTAAAATTATCAGGGTTAAAACATTATTCACATAGCAAGGGGAAAAATTCAGGGTTTCTCCTCTTTATTTACAGAAAATATGTCCAGAGATAACATGGAAACCACTGGTAATGTTATCTGTGTTGCTTTAAGTAACTCTTGTAGAAAGGGACATGTTGCCTATATCTAACTGCACTGTAGTCTTTTGTGATGGAATTCTGTTCTTTATTATTTCCATTGTCCGCATTACATTACTAGAAGATGACAGGCTCAGACTTCACTTTATGTTCTGAACAAATACATGATGAGTGGTTTAGAGACTTTGCTGTGTAAAAGTGATAAGCAGGTAGATTAATAAAGAAGGCAAAGGTGAAGGATGGTAACATGAACAGACATGCTTACGAGTAATAGTTGCATTGTGAGAGGTGCTGATGTTAAATCTGATTTTTTTTTTTTTTTTTAAAGAAATTCTAATGCATTTCTGTAGATGTTATAACACCATCCTCAAAAATTCAGTTAGGGATTCTCTGCTTGCTCACTCGCAAGGACTATATATTTTTTAATTTTAGCTCTGCAACAAATTCTCTATCAACTTGAACTGAAATTAACTGCCAGAAATAAAAAATTCTAATTTAGATTCTTAATTACCTGCCTTCAGGTAGTCTCATGGATCATCAGAGGCTAAGGAAAATCTGTAATGATTGTGCAATAATTTTGGACTGGCAGTACATTAAACAAATGTATTCAGCCACACAGGTTTACTGAAGCAGTTACCTTGGGGACAGCTCTCCAAGCTGCCACATACATCTGTAACCTCAAAGGCACTCGAAATGTTGCAGATCTCCTATGGACAAGGACGGATATCTGCCTGCATAAGAATGTAATCAAGGGGAGGCTCTAGTTGCGATGTTTGAATGAAGCGCTCTGTAGGTTTTGTTCTGTTAGTGCAGAAGAAAGGCTTTTTGCTAAGCAGCACATTGCCATGTTCAACTATATCAGTCTGCTAACCAGTTGTGCCCGTTCGTAGGTCTGAGAGGTAGATAAGGCTTTTATACTGCTTGTCCCTCAAGGAAAAGCTATTTAATCAGTCTGTCATTTGAGAGACAAATCCTTCTAATTTTGTCCATGCTGGTAGTCTCCTTATCTTTAATGGGACAACTTCTACTCATACTGATCTGGAAAGTTTTTTTTTCTTTCAACATGAGAAAGACAGCAACAGTTATTCAGACCTGTTTGTATTTGGTTAACTACAGTAGGACATTACAGTTTCTCTTTCATTTTATTAGCAAACTTTGGATTCTATATATTCAGTTTATATGGAAATTCCAGTAATTAATTCTCAGTAATCTGGCAAAACTGTAGAATCAAGGGGATCTTGAATCAGCTGCTGCAAGTTAGCTAGTGGAGCTAGCCACCTGGCAACAGGAACAACTAGTGGGAGTACAAGCACTGTGCCAGTGGTAGTGATAGCTGGAGAAAGGTCCATTCTGTGCTAACTCTTCTTGGTTTTCCAAACAACCACGTAGAGCTGGTTGGATGAAGAGTTGGTGTGTATTTTGTCTTTTCAGATTTGGCAAAATATTTATTTGGAAAAGTGATTTTTATTTGCTCAATCAAAACAAATTTTTTTCTTTTTCCTTTGGAGTGCACTCATTAGCCAGTATATCTCTGCTTCTTTACTGCTATGGCTTGTGCTGGGTTGCGTGAGAGTATCTAGAAAATAAAAGGCTGGGGTAAAGGTTTGCTTTGTTGAGGAATTAAATGAAGCTACTGCGAGGTGGGTTACAGTATTTCCTTGTCTCTTACATCTCCTGCAAGTGATCAGTTATATGGAATAATCAGTGAAGAAGATTTACCTGTTCCATAATTGGTGTTTTTGCACTCATTTAGTGAACTACCTTTTAAAACAAGACAGGTGATTAAACCATGTCAGCCTAAGTGAGAGTGTATAATGAGGGTCCAACTTCTAGGATGTGCTATTAGATGGTGATTAAATATAATCCTGTCGTGTAGCCCAACCAGGAGTGAAGCAGCGTCGGGGTAATGGTGCTTGCAGGGACAGATTTCCTCACAGCCACTACAGCAAGCTAGCATCTGGTGTGCTGAGACTGCTACCCCTTGTGCTGAACAACACTCTCTGCTTTTGCTCTGACTCAGCTGTAAGATACCCACACAATGTCCAGCTGAGCTGTCATCAGGGTAGGCGAGCTTACTTTGGCATTGAAGAGCAGCAGTGTGAGGTTATATGCTGTGCAATGACTGTATGCATACAGCTATTGTCCTTTGGTTTAAAACTGCCTGGGACTAGAATTAGCATAGTGGGGAGCTGTTTATAATGATGCTTCCTGACCTCGCTGCAATATAGTAATTGTATAGAAAAATATTTTACTTGCAAATGTTTCCCAATCGCGGTTATGTTCAAATTAAGCTACTGTTCAGTGTGAATGAGTATGACAGAATTTAACTATCACAGAATAAATAATCTACCACAATTTAATTTGTACTTCCTACCACTTTCCCACTTCTCTGCAGGAAAATGAGCTTCCCTTGTTGCCAAGACTAGTGTGTGCTGAGATATTCCAGCTAAAGCATGTAACGTATGAGTCAGCCTGAGTTAGCCTTGCAACCAAAAGGTTCATTAAAGCCTACAAAGTGGTGCTATGTTTCAGATAAAACCCAAGGAATGAACCAGCAAAACTCTCTTCAGTTTTGTTGAGTTCTACTTAGAATTTTGGGTGCATCTATAGAGTATAAAAAAACAGGCAGAAACCAGGCAAAGGTCACCAAATAATGTGAATCCATTCTTTAATTATCTTCCATTAGTCAACTAATTTTAAAGAAACATCACCTAATTTAAAAGTTTATCCAAGACTGTTGGAGTTGATCATATTTTTTCATTGATTTTTAGCAGGCTGAAGTCTGAGTTTTGACTTAATCTGAAAATATGTCCCTACGAAGCAAGCCATGTTTGCTAATACATGCCAAGTAGCTTTTTAGCTTGTTAATAAAATGAAATATTTCATTTGAACAATAGTTTAATATAATTGAGCAATTATCTGATAATCTGTACATGCTTAATGGGGTAAATGCAAAAGGCAGGTGCAAAAAAAATCCTTCAGTAAATTGAACTAATACAGCATTGAGTGAACTAATGAGGTGCTATGGGAGTTGCATTTCAATTAAAAATCTATGAAGTTAGAAGCACCTTATGAAAGTTGTTTGTTAGTTTTGCCTGCCTTCACTGGAAGGGAGAACCAGCTAAAAGCTCCTAAAACACATGACTGAGTCTGAAATGAAAGATGAAAATGTTTTAATGAAGAAATAACAGTTTATCTTCCAACTGCATTTGGCAATCCTACTTCTTAGCAACCTGCCTGCCCTCACTTACGTTCCACGTAGAGCAACTTGGATTTTCTCATAATGCTTTATGAAAGGGCCAACTGTAGAGAATGACCAACATACGTCTCAATTCCTACAGGCACAGTAGAGACTAGCTGTGTCTGAGAAAACCATTAGGTTTATAGACTTTAAGAATGAATAACTCCTGATATGCTTGCAATAAGCTAAGGGGATTGATCTCCAATGGTCTACAAGATATGTGGAGAGTTATTCAGCAATTTGGAACACCAGAGGCTGCAGCTGAAGCAGCCAAGAGCAGATTTGATCGTCAGCCTCACAGTTGTCCGATGAAGATATAGATCATTCAGCAGAGTAGTGCTCTACAAATGGGCTATTTGAAGTGAAGTGAAGCAATAGGGAGAAGATGGACCAAAGGGAGTGCCATTGGCAGGACTACTGTAACTGCTGTAACTACTATAAGCTTGAACTAAAGTTTTTTGAAGTTGCAGACAATTCCATGTGAATTTAATGAATATTAAACCAGATGCCATCTCTATTTTATGATGCTATAACAATGCTTTAATAAATTGTAGTTGCACTTCCTGAATTGTGGTACCGATAGAAAATAACATGAACAACACCAATGCCTAGATCTTTCTTCATCTTTCACAGGAACATGCAAAAAGAGGTGGAATTTCTCTTGAACAGCTTGTTCTCTTTATTTTGTTAAATGGGGAATTCTTCTGTTTTGTTAAAATTCATGTTGTGCTGTTGTAGGTGCTCAAACAAAACAAAGCAAAGTGATTCATCCTGGACATCTAAAAAACAGCAAATAAAATTAACAACAATATGCCGCCTCCATATATATAGTTAGCATTAATAAGAGAGAGGGTTGGCCTAGTAATATTATAGAACTCAATTACCAATTTTGATTTCCATGTTTTGCTAGGGAACAGATTCCCAAACAGTAGTAGAATGATATTTGCCTGATATTATACTGGTATGTCCCCCCAAATAAAATATTAGATCCCATGTAAATGATTTATTATGAAGGAATTTCCACAAAAAAAGGTTAGAAATAACCTTTTAAACCCTCAAAATGAGAGGGACATTGTTCTCTACTAGAATAGTAAAATTACCAATTATGGGATTAATGAGCTTTGAATTTGCTATTATTTTGTTAACCTGAATGCTTATACATGTCTATTGACATAGAATTATTCTTGACAGGTGAACCTGTAATTTACCGTATCACTTTCTTTTTCTTGTTATAAAAATAATGTTTTATACCAGGAGAAAATTATTTGTCATACTCAATGTGTCCAAATATTTGGAAAGTTGCCCAGAACATGAATTAACCAAACACCATACAACATTAGGTTTAATGTAAATTTCATTAGCTGCTCTATAAATTACACAGTGGTTGTATTTCCCATATCTCTACTGGTTTATCCCACTGAGTGTGTCAGTATGAAAACTGTGTTTTGATAATGATAAACTATGTTTTGATAATACACAAGCAATGGAGATATTCAAAAGTTCTACCTTGGAAAAGAATTAGGCTTTGGGCTGGAAATGGTTCTATGAATGTTCCATGTTCTGCACAAGCCTACCTTCAAACCCACTGAAATCAACAGAAAAGCTTCATCTGATCTTAACGGCCATTGAGTAATGATCCATATATCTTTCTCAAAATAGCTCAAAATGTACCTTATCTGAAATCAGTGGCAAAACTCCCAATGTCGTCTTTATGGACACAGTTTGTCTTCGGTTTTGAGTTTTTTTTCACCTTGCATGTAGATACAAATTCAAGAATGAATGAGAAGGTCATGCAGCCATCAGCGTTTTGTGACGTGATGATACTTTTAAAGATTCAATAACGCATTACATTACAGTCTTTTGTTATTTTTACAAGTGTGACTATTTCAGCAACTTTTAAAAATTGCTTGGAGGGGGTTGTATTGTTATGCTTAGAATCAACATTTAGTATTAATATGTTACATTGCAAAAATAGAGTTTAAAATATCAATCAGCTTTTATGTTGTCATTGTAGAAAAAAATTTAGAGATCTGCAAGTAGTCTATGAAAACAGGTATTTCAGAGGAAACATAATTCTCTTTAAAGTGCTTATTTTAAAGCAAAGACGTTATCTGTATTGCAGCCTTGTATGCTTTGGAGTTTTGCATAATTTCTAGCAATCTCAGTGTCTGAGTTCCTCTCCATTATGCATTCCACTGGTTAATTTATGAATTGTAAGGAATAAAGCTGGTTAAAAATAAATTTACTTTGGTGATAGTTAATCTTTTTCCACAATATGTGCTGTAATTAACATATTAATCTGTAACAAATGCTAAAAGTTTCTTCCTAATCGCTTTGCCATACATTTCATTTGACATTTCAGTTATATTTCACTGGCTTGTCCTATGTGCATAAAGCAATAAAAACATTCAATGAAATTGGGCATATTCATACTAAGATTTTTTTTTTTTTTTAAGATTAATTTGATCTTTGTGAAAAGACCCCACAGTTGGGAAGAATGTGACTTACATGAACAAAACTACCATTTGCTAAATACCATAAGTTGGGAATAGAATATCAACTTGGAAATGATTAAGTAACACTTTAGGTGCTCTCCAAACTATCTCAGTAAAAGTTAAGTGAAAAGCATTACAGCAGCACATTAAGTTGCATCTTTACAGGGAACAAAAAGCTTACAAGCCACAAAACCTGCTATGTTCTGCAATGAATGAATAAATGTGCTGGCATCATACCATGCTGTGGGTCAAACTTCCCTCTAAGCACAACAGCCATACACAGTTTAACTTCAGAAGCAGTTTGAGAACTTCAATAGCAGGTTAACCTGCACTAGCAGGTTAACGTGCTAGTCCTGGACAGAGTCCCCCAGTGATAGATAAACCAACACAGAGAGATGTTGGTGAGATGAACCCTGCCTCTGATAGCTCATAATCTACTGTGAAAGAATAGTAAGAAGCCCCATGATAGAGTACTGAGGTGGTACTTATGGCGTAATATGCAACGTGATGTACCTAAACTAATTTAATCGTGAATAATGCTCTCCAAAACTTCCATAATTGATGTTCCAAATACTGTAGAAGGGAAAAACCTCTTTATGGGGATTAGAGGCAAAGTATGTCATTACATAGAAGGAACAGAGGGTCAAGGTGCCAAGTTCCCAGTAGGAAGTTCCTGCAAGGAGGAAGGTCCAGAATTTCAGATCCTCAAGATTTCTGTTCATCTGTGGTTGAATCCTGGCAGCAAGTACTATGTTTTTCATCAAAAAGATTCTCTAAGTAAAGCTTGTAATCCTGGGCTATGGAGGAAGAAAAACAAACACCATGGCTCCAGACCCTGTCAGAGCACTGACCTGAGAAGTGAAAATTACAGCACATTATGGATTTGTTCCATTTGTGACCCCATTTCCCCTTGTCATTATCCTTTCCTGAATTGCTCCTGTCTGCTGAACGTCTCCTCATATTGCATTTGTATGTTTGAATCTTCTTTCCAAAATGAAGCTATTTGCATTTGTCTTTTTAACACGCATAATACGATAATTTCTTGAATATTTGTCTATTTTACTCTTATTGGTACCCTTTTCTCTAAAGTCTTCATCAGTTGCCTTTCTGACTTCGGATCTTTTTTACAGTTTATTGCCAGGCATCCTGAAGACAAACCCTCTATGGCCATCTCAATATAAACCTACTCCTCTTAGAGTAGGTTTATTCATCTGTTCTTCCTTGTAGTGACCGGCTGCTGGATGGGAAATGCACACGGGCTATCCTTGGCCCACCAGAAGAGTTCAGTGCTCTGTGTGTTCCCCTAAAGCCCTTTTCCTTGAGAAGTCCTGCAGGTACCTGGTTAGGTTAGTCTGGTGCAGAAGGCACCAAGATACCAAGCAATGGCATGGCAAGGCAAAGAACAAGGAGTTATCTGCAGTATGAACTCTTCAAGAACAGATTCAATAATCTATGTCACTGTGTAGGAATTATTGATGAGAAGCTGTACTAAATCTCAGACATATGACATCTTACTGCTCTATGTATTAGGCCACTTACCTTGCCAGAGGTGGAGAGCAGACATGTTAGACGTGATAGATTCTTCAGAGAACTTGTCAGCCATTTCTTGTCAGTTATTTATCCCCAGGCACTTACAAATTAATTCTCTAATATTTTGTTCTTGTATTTTTCTGGGCACTGAAGCAAAACTGTGTGGTGTCCAGTTGCCCGTATCCTTCTTTTTCACCACTTGTGAAGTTATGTATGATATTTGCCCTTCGTAGTCTTCTGGGGCTTCCTCTCTTCTTTGAAAGCAAGCCTGCTTATGGAAACCAAGCTAATCATTCCATTTTGGCTTTGAGTTGCTGCAGTGGCATGACTGACATTTGATTCAGCACTTCTCTGATATTAGCATTTGAGAGCATACAGAAGAAACAGCTTCCTCTTTTTTCCTCTTTTTTCCTAGTTAGCATTCAAGGCATGATTGGAGCACAATAGACAGAGATGTCCAGGCTTAGCAGGATTATAATTAGAAGAGAACAAAGAAACTGAGAACAAAGGTGAAAAATAAAAGGGAGGGGTGAGAAATAGAAAAAGACCTTAGAGTGTCAAGGAGTAATAAGAATTGGATCTCTTGATTCAAATCATCAACATGGTTTTTAGGTTATTTTTAGCTTAAGGTCTCAGTCTGTCTCCCCTGTTTTTGTCTTAAACAGAAAAAGGAAGTCTTACCACATGAAGTTGCTACAAAATACAAATGTGATTTCCTTTTTCTAGGATATTGAGGTTGTTTTATACTTATTTATATATTTGTGTTTTATAAATATGTGTGTATCTATATATTAGATATACACACCAAAAATCATAGCTGCCTAGGGTAGCGCTAAGCCTCCAATCCATGTAGAAATAGATTTTACTTGGAATACTGGCTGTAGCTTGTAGTAGTGTCTTCACATGAGATCCCAGTGTTCCTGAATTGTGGTTTAGTTGCTGAAAGAAAAATTCATTACAGCTTCGCACTGGACATCTGGTACAACCCTTCTTTGGCAGCATGTTGTTACAAATGTCCTCTAATATTCTGGTTGGAAGATGGCTGCCAATGTACTCGGCATCAGACCAGAGACCAGAAAAATCTAGGTTTTTAAGCCCTCATCTCTTATGTAATATAACACTGTGATAAGTGATTTGGCTCTCCCTGCTACAGAGGATGGAAATTATTCTGTAGCTGGGATATTTGTTACACACATCCATTCTAGTGAATTCACCATTGAAAGTCTGCTCTGTTTTTACACTATCAACTTTGGCTGGGTTTTGTTTTGATATTTCTTTGTTTAAAGACCCATTTTCTAGACAAGCTGAAGTAAATAACTGCTTTCCATTTTCCAACTTGTTTCATGTATATCAAGTATACAGTCACTATTTTAAAACATAAGTTGACTATTAAAAACCAATAAAAAATAAATAAAGTATGACGGGGTCCTAGGATAAGCAATTGTTTTCTGTTCACCTTTCTCGAACAATCTGTGATCGTTCATAGTCCTGTCACAGGTTCTGTATTCTAAGTTTATTTAACCATGTTAGCACAGAAGCCAATCTATGCCTCTCCATGAGGTGCCTTTTTTGGTACATGCCTAATCCCAGTAACTCTGAGAAAAAAGGCAGAGAACCAGCCTGCTGATTGAGAACATGAAGGATTGCTGGCAAAATGTCAGTCTACATGCACAGATATGAGTTATGAGATTATGACCATAAAGACAACAATCCTTAAAGGAATGAGGTCTTATTATTGAACAATAGGATAGTAGCAAAGATTTCTGTGTAGCTGGAGTAACTCTTACCCTTGGGGAAGTGCTAAAATGTCTCCTGTGTAGAGACAGAAAATGGATAAAAATTATGATGTGATCTTCTTCACACACACACAAAAAAAAAAAAGATGAAAAAAGATGAAAGCTGTGCATCACACAGAAATACAGTGAAAACTGGGTGTCCTTGAAGGTAAGGGGAGGAGGAATATCGTTATGTAACTCCTGGGAGGGAAACAACACAACAACAACAACAAAAGCATTCTATTCAATATCTCCTACAGCTGCTCAAATACATACCAGGTGATCAGAGAGCAGATGAGTGCATTATAGCATTGCATATTCTTTCAAATGCTGGTTGTACACCAGGAAATGTATGAAAAGGCTGCACTTCTGTAAACAAAAAAACTATAATAAAGAAGGCTAGAAAACTGAGTGGATGGGCTTTTAAGGAAATTAGGTGCAAATTTATCAGCATATCTGTGTAATGAGTTTGTAATGAGAGGAGAATGAAGTAAAGTAACTGAAATGTGGAGCAGGGGGAAGATTTGCCAGCATTGAGACATGGCTTGCCCTTTTACATGGTTATGCTCTGCACAGTACCTGTGTCACTAGGCAACATTATTGTGGGGCTTCAGGCAAGTTAATTTTCATCACCCTCTTAATTCTCATCTCAAAGACATTGTAGAGAGCCTTCAGGCTGTTTTTTGAGAGCATTTTGATTTTATTAGGAACTTGAACCAGGGATAGCTGGTTTCTCTAAACTAGTGAATCTTATACGAGAAATGATGATGCCTGACAGTGATTACTAAAGGACAACTCTGAAGTGGAATCAACAGTACAAAAAACTTCCATCTAACTATACCAAACAAAAGGATGCTGGATAAATGAAAAGCCAGCATTTTTTCGATCAGAGTTCTGAAGGCAAAGGAGGAAGAAATGAACAAAATAATTTTGGATGTGATGAAGCATTCATGTGTGGTCTTTGAGGAATATTTCTTAACACTGAGTAGTATCAGCAGGGTTCTATGTTGTCATTTTGATGTAGCTGGAAAGCGCATACATGTGGAACTCAACAATTTGTCACATATTTATATTGAAGTAGGCCAGAGATTTGTAGGTTATTTAATTTAGCAGAAGAAAGTGGAAATGTGGCAACTCCAAAAGCTTATAACGGAGAATTACATCAGCCAAGAGTATAGTTAGTGGTAGAAAATAAAAAATATAGCATTCATAGGTGAATACAATTAAGTATCCAAAGTAATTTGAAAAAATACTGCTGTGAGGATTGTAACATCTAATATATTTCTCTTAGACAAAGCTCTTACCTGTGGAAAAAACTGTCTTATAGGCATATTCATATCCAATGTAAATTTCTATATCTCTATTGTTTCAGAAGAACTCTGAAATCCAATATCAACTAAAGAATTTGTCTAAAATAGTACTGAAAGTGACATCTGAAAAGAAAAATAACACATCCTGGTATTCAAACACGTCCAAATAAAATAATTATTGTGATCAAATATTTAGAAATTTAAGGCTACTGTTAAAATATAGCTCACTAAAATGATGATTATAAAGCCTTTTCCTAGACGCAGCTCTAGGATTTATCTACCCATTTTCATGACCTTTTATTGCTTTAACCAAAAACTTTTAATAAATCTCATTAAAAATGCCACTCCCCCTCAATTACCCATTTTTTTCCAGAAAAAAATAAAATTATAATCAGTGTTATCAGCGACTTTAAAAAATACGTGTATATTCATAGATAAGCCCTAATGTCACTTTAATAAACTCCACAGTTTTGAATATCTGGAAAAAGTTTTTGGCAGCATTTCAAAGCTCTCAAAGACATTGCCACTTTCAAAAAACATTCAATATTCAAGAAAAAGCCGTTTATCATAGGAAACACATTGTATAACAAAGTTGCAATCTCAATTAATACAGGAGATTTTCACTGTGCGTTGAATCTCAAATTTGGAATTATCAGCGAGAGAGGTAATTAAGGATAAAGCTGCTGGAGATAAGTAACTCTTCAGCCATCTTCCAGGTGACACGAAAACGTCTAACCACTACTGCGAGCAATTAGTCTTCTGTAACTTGCATGATATGCAGATTAGAAGAGATCTGGTACCAGGCTACACAGTGCATGTTCAAGTTTTGCATCTATGTGTACAGTCAACGTCACATTTCAACTTTTGCCTTAGCGTGTCTTCCATTAAAGGTTAATTCTGGAGATGAGAAAAATAATATATGCTGTTAAATTGTTTATTAGCAGAAAAACTTCACACAGTGGAAGAAATGATTGTTTATTGAAACAAGACCTTCAAGGGACTCTTTAATTATAAAACAGCTTGATATTTTAAAGAAAATGACACAGACAACAGAAAGAACAATTTGCTGTGGGTAGCAGGTTGAGTATAGCTTGGGGCCTATTAATCAGTCATGCATAACAAGTATCCTATAAAGGAATGGGAATAAACATACAGATAATGCTGCTTGTGCTAGAGGATTCAAAGAAACAGTGCCAGGTTTTCAAGTGTACTTAACAGTTACATCGTGTTACGTTAAGAGGAGCAAAAACAGTAACTATCTCACAAAAATAGATAGTTAAAATGAAGAAATTAGTTCTTCAGATTTGCAGCCTCCTAACAGCAAAATAATTGCATGTCCTGAAAAAAATGGGAGCATGTTAGCTACGTGACATCACCAGCTGCAGGCGTTGGCATAGAGGCACCAAGCAAGGTTTTGAAGTGGAGTTTTATGTTTGGTTTTGTTTTCCCTTTTATTTTTCCTGGGCGTCTGACATCTCAAAGCCAGAGAGATAGTAACAGAATTTTGTGCTGAAGATTTCTAGAAAGTAAACAGTAAAACCATCGCTGTTAGCTTTTAAAAACTATATGTCTGTAAATATGTATAAATGCATAATGATGGGTAGGGGATGTTTTCCCATTTAAATTGTCTACAGCAATATAATTAAAAAATACGAAGGGGGAAGGAACTTTCCACGTGTAAATCCTTAGTGTGGGTTATCTGAATTGTTGTTTGTGTGGGACCCAGCAGGGTTATTCAGTGGGCAGCGATAAACTTCGGGCTCAGCCCTGCAGAGGCCAGAAGTAACCTGCTCGCTGCTTTTGGGATTCACCATAGGAGCTTTCCCTTACCCCCAGCGCTGTTGTGAAAGAGCAAAGCCTTTGGAAAACCATTATCTGTCAAATGATCCTGCCCCAAATAGATTATGTGGGACTACCGTTTGACAAAAGGATGGTAGTGGCTTTTTTTTTTTTTTTTTTTTTTTCCTTTATTTATTTATTTTTGAAGCAAACAGTAAGGGGGTATGATGAAGAGCTTATTTATCAGATAGATGAGATTAGGTGAGATAACTGGCATGAGACTTCTTATGGGATTCAAAAGCTACAAATATTTCAGATGTTTTTTGACCTAATTTCCCAGTATTGATACTGGTTTGTTGCATCCCTTGAACTGCATGCAGCTTAGCTATGATTATTTCGGTGCTTGGTATGTAATTGTGTCAAGTTTGGTGGTGATAACGCTTAAATTTTCCTGCCCTTGTGTCTTCCCACTGGCTGAGTGGCAGGACAGCTGTTATTTACAGCAGCAGTGGGGGGGTCTGGTTCACTTGTGATTCCCAAGTGGGAATCTGTGGGCAGACAGCATTCATACGAGTGTCATTAAGGGAATAGTGGTTGGTTGCCAGCATTATCACAAAAAGGTTAGATGGCACATCCAAGTCACTCCATAAAGAGCATAGACAATGCAGCAGAGGTTCTCCATGCAGCAACAGATGGTAAAGGGTGCAGAGAGCAATGACCTAACATTTTGCAGTGGTAGGATGTATTTCTTCTGGAAATAAATTGGCTGTAGCAATCAGTAAGTTGGGCATCTAGTTTAATATATTCAACAGTAAGGAACTGCCCCCTCCAAAGGGCAGTTTGTCCTATCCTAAAATAAATTAGGTGAAGTGACTCACGCTGACTGCAGAGGAAGGCTAGATAATTGGCTTAGGTTCAATTCTTGGTTTTCAGTTGTCCGAAGTTGAGCTGGGCCGAATCCCTCTCACATACTTTTCTGAAGCGAATAGAGGCATAGAAAAGCTTCTAACGGCAGCTCCCCTTTGATTATCCACGTTCAGTGGAAAACAGCACTAACAGGTTGAGCAAGTTGTGAGGTTCTGTGGCTTCAGTGTATACGTGCTGGCTAGTAAATGCTGAAAATACCATTTCTGCCTGCAATAACACATCCTTCAATAAGTCAAAGCAGACTAATGCATACATCAGCATGAGTAAACAGTGTAACTGCAGGGGATAACATCATGCACAGATAGCGAGTTACGTGACTAAATGTAAAAACAAGTATTCCTCTTCATCCCTCCAGATGCAGTGGTTTTGGTCCATTTTCTAGGCCTAACTAAATTGTGGAGATAGAGACCAGATTGCTTGCAGTGGTCTTCACCCTCTGTAAAGCTTGAATTTTAGCCACTCTTGTTTGCAGCATCTCCAAATTAGATGCATTTTACCTCATTAATCACTGCTAGGAAATATCACATTTTATTCACCCTGAACCCAGAGTCTGATCCCCATCATTAACTGCCATCTGCTGCTTTGTGATAAAGTTATCCTCAGGCTTCCTCTATCTGAGTCAGGTAAGAATGTCAAAATGGCATTATTAAAATTGGAAAGACCGTTGTGTCATTAGCACCCCTGCAATCACAGAGCCTGGTTGGAAAATTGGATGGGTTAGGCTGTTTACAATCTGCAGTTTGGTTTTGTTTGTCAGAGACCTTAGTGACAGGCACCCCTGACTTTCAGTCTTCTGCAGAGCTGTGGTTGAGGCCAAGTCCAGTACATGACTGCCAGGGAGGGTGGCGCTAGGCATGTTAGTGTGAGGTCTAGACATACAAAACGAACCAAAGAGGCTGGTACCATTGCACTGTGTGACCTTGTAGACTGTTAAATATGTGTTTGGCATTGGTAGTAGCAGACCACATGGCACAGGGCTTCATGTCAGCCTCCAGAATTTTCTTGACTCCTCTTGTTTCCCTTGGATGCAGAACAGGTGGTTAAAGTCTAATAGCAAAAACAAATAGTCATGGGGTTGCAGCTTAGCCATGGGTCTCGTTCACTAACCATCGTTCTTGAACTTATTTGGACTTTTTCACTAAATAGTACAACGTAACACCTATCTACAGCTTATCTGGTAATACTGAGTGATATGTGCATGGCAAAGCTCCAGCAAAGAGCCTACAGAGAGGAAAAAATGTAACGTGATATGAAATTGCTGATCAATGGGAGAGAAAAACATTGACAAAATAACCAAAAGCCAGCCTCAGGGTGGCACTATCAGTACTGACCTCCTGGTAGGAGCACAGGGTGCTGACGTGGCACCTTGCCCCCAAACTGCCCACCGGGGACACCGCACACCAGGGGTGACCCCTAGAAGGGGGAAGGAGCTCAGATAAAAGTTATTAAATAGCATATTCTACATATTACACCTTTAATTATGTTATTAATTCCTTCTCCTTTAGTCAAACAGCTTGCATTGTTGTGCAGGTGACATTTTAACTGGGCTATGTCTTTAGCTTGATTTTAATTGGAGTAGCAATAAATTCTTGTGCCTGCATCTGAGGTATTTTTTGGTATTGCCCATAGCAAGTTTTTGAATGTAACAATTAAAAAGGCCTTCCTGAGCCCTTCGTTAATGTCTCTTGCTACTGCAAACACAGACACTGTCTTTTTAATAAATTTTCACTTTCCCACTTAGAAGTAATTAGGGTTTATGAGGCTTTTCTGAACGCCTCTATAAAGGAGGCTTTTATTATTTATTTATTTATTAAATGCTCATTCATAACTGTGAGCTGTCTTCTGACCAGAGTGGGATAGAGGTTGTCCCTGAAAGGGACATTTGAGGTCTCTCCTCAATTGTCTGAAGTTAAACACCAACACGTGCAGCAGAATCAGACCCCTGGGCAAAGTGAACACTTGAGGTGTGAATACCCGGTGCTTTGAGGGTTCAGCGTCGATGCCCTCCTGCAGCAATACCTCCCAAGAGTTAATGAGGATTGGATCTCATCTCGATATATAGCTCCAACACACTGAAACTTCCTTAATAAATTTTAGGGTAGATTTTAGTGTGGAATTACAGTGTAGGTCTCTAGCCATTAAAAAATGAATTATTGTTACCAATGTAACTCAGCAGCAGAGCACCCTGACAGCAATGGCCCGAGCTAATTCCCCCAAAGATTAGTCTCTGCTCCTGGAAGATAAGTGCTCTTGTCTTGTTTCCTTATGTTGGATTTTTATATCATACCTTTTGTAGCCCTGCACCATTTTCATATGCGTGTACCGTACAGTACTCTATCGACAGTATCAGGGAAGGTACTATATCCCACCTAATTTGGAAAGACTTGGTGAAGGTTAGCTCTGCCTCAAGCAAAGGTACTACTGAGCTGAGTATAAAACTGTTGGAATATTTTCTACTGAATACTGCCTTAAACAATTTTCCTTTCCCCCTCCCTCTGTGCACAAATCATTTGAGGCATTTTTAAAGAAAAAAAAGTGAACAATTTAGTAGAGAAACTATAATAATATTGAATTGAGAAGTTACTTACAGGTAGAATATCTAGAGACAGACTTTAGTCCGGTTAGATACTTTAAATGCTCAAATTGTTGGCTACTATTCATTGCTGGTAAGTTTTGATTTGTAGGTCTTTTATGAGGGATCTGTAATAGGCATCTTGACAATCCAGTTTCAAGCTATTTTGATTGGATGCTCAATCTCCTGCTGTTATTTTTCCTCCCTAAATGGCTAAAGGTTTTACCCTTTTCAGTTTGAAGATGAAATTTAGTTTATACCAACAAGCTGAAGCACTGATTGCTCTGATAACCATTCCCTTTTTCCCTTTTTCCTTTTTTTTTTTTTTTAACTTTGTTAAAGCTGTCAAAAAAAAATACAAAATGGGCGAGAGGCAATATTTGTTTGTTTGTTTTTTAGAATATGATCGTTTATGATGATTTTTGTAACAGCTACGTGTTTACAGGAAGATAAATATGAGAGACTCAAACTGAGTAAACATCTATGGCGAATACTTGTTGAAATCCTCATGAATGCACTGCATTTGCTGACATTTAATGATATGTAGGAGAGGTCTCTAACATTCCTATTTTTGTGGAAAATCTTTTCTTTTTCTTTCTTTTCATTATGCTATTTTGCCATCAGTGATGATGTGGTCGCCTGAGTTTTTGGTGTCCTGGCAAGTGACAGACATAGACTGTCAGCTAGATCTCTTTCATGCTTAAGAGCAGGTTGATTTGGGTGGCACTAAACCTACAAGTTTATGAATTCCTCTTTGAGGAAAAAATAATAATGAGAGAGGAAGAGAGAGAGAGAAGTTCATCTGTAACTGGGAGAAGCTCTGCTCGTGATTTTGTAAAGCTTGTTCAGATGTAACAACCTCATAGATAGCCAGAAGCTGTATTTTTCTTGAGGAAAAAACACAAAAGTAACTGCCTTCAAAGAAGCAAGTAAATATATTTTGACGACACCTTCCTATTCTAGTAGTCTTTGCGTTGTTTCAGTAATGATAGCTTTGCAGCAGTCTTTCCACCTTGATGTTGTTTCCCACCACCACCTTCCTCCCCCCCCCCCCCCCCATTTTTTTAAAGTAGGTTTAAAGTTGCTAATTGCACCTATACTGGGATGTGTGTGGTATATTTCATAAAAATGAGATAGATTCAATTAACATAATATGCAGACAAAGCTCATAACATTTGAGTTCAACACATAAAGGGGCTGCATGATAAAGCTTCTGACTTTTTTTTTTTTTGGAAACAGGAAGGCAAATCATTTGCACAGGGCTGATATCAAAAGAGCAGGACCTGGTGCACAATTTAATTGAACATTTCTTCTTAACTTTACTCAGGGACATGTGACGTGAAAATCCTTACTATATTTGGCAGGAAGCCCCACTGATTTCACAGATGAAACCAGTTGCATATATCCAAAGCTTGATGGTTTAGTGAGACGGTGGTAGGTGATTGCTTATTGTACAATCTCGCAGGCTCTCTGGGGCAATTAGAAATGCAAACCTGTTACCCTGGCAACTGTGAAATTGGACAGGACTTGAAATATCAGGTCTCTTTGGATAAAGCAGCAGCATTTATAAATTTTTCTCATTCACCTTACTATAGTTGTGCTGTTGAATTGCATCAGATACCCTCTTCTCTGCTGAAAAGACCTCAGATGACTATAGAGGTAATAAATAACAGCAATTGTACAGAATAGAGCTTCCAAAATTTCACTCTATGGACCACTGCTGAGCTGTCAAGTGCCAGCTGACTGCAAGATGGTGGTTCACCCCCTGTATTTCCAGCTGTTAATATTTCACTAAAAGGCAGCTAAAAACATTAAATGTTCTCCTAATAACTCCAGAGAACAATAAAATCAACATCAAACATCTAAAGTGCTAATGCCAAGCTTGTTCTCTCATTGGTTTTCTTTCTCATCCTCTCCTTTCCTGTGGTCACATGCTCTCAATTTTGTTGAATTTGGAGGCCTGTCTGCACTCAATCACAATGAAGTCATATTTGCATAGCTCCATGGTTTTGCTGTAAAACTGTAAGTGGGGAATTCTGCCTTGTATGGAGCTGGATCCTCTCTGGAACTCAGTGCTGCTGAGGTTAATACCAAAGAACCCAGTTTAGACTTGGTGTCTGTATTGTTTCATTAGGTTTGTCCTGATTTCAGCTGGGATGGAGTTAATTTTCTTCCACGGAGCTGTTACAGTGCAATGTTTTGGATTTAGCATGAGAATAATGCTGGAAGCACCCCAATGTTTTGCTTGTTGCAGAGCAGTGCTACTCTCTGCAATAAGTCCAGGCTTTTCGGCTTCTTGTGCTGCTCTGCCAGTAAGGAGGCCAGGGGCCAAGTTTTATATAGTCCAAACCACAAGGTTTATGGCAATTTTAGTGAGGGGAAAAAGAAAAAAAAAAAAATAGAGGCTGTAAAATGATGGAAAAAAAATAAGGGTGATAAGCAGAATGTAAAGAAGACTGACAACAGAGTCTCTGTTTCCCACATAGAAATAATTTAGTGGGGTAAAAGCACAGCAGGTTCGTACAGGTGTCTTCACAAACGGAGGAGATAACAGGAGCTACATGGGAGTTAAACACAGAGAAATACGAAGTAAAATATATACATATTTAATTGTAAGGTGAACACTGTGCATAGGGGAGCTCTGGAATCCCTATCTTTTTGAACTGTTCAAGGAAAGACTGAATTTCCTTTTTTTGTGTGTGATTGATACTAGTAATTTTATTCAATACAGGCATGATACTGTAGGGGTTTAAATATAGAAAGATTTGGCAAAATATATTCATGTTCAAAAACTTAGCAAAAATGTATTTTACTCTTCCTCTGGTTGTTTTTTTAAAAAATAAAATAGTACTACTGTGTTCTCAATATTCTCAGTTAATGTTCAACCTTAAAAAAGGTCTGTGTTCTATTGACTTCCTTGAAGTGCCCTGTTACTGGTTTGGGAACCAGTTCCTTAAACTTCTGCTAACCTTGAAGTATCCTGGGTAAGATTTAAAAATGTCAAAGTCATTCTCCACCCCTTAACTAGAACCCATTTCAGAATGTTTGTCTTGGCTTTATGCTACAATAACTGTTAAAAGCTCCGATAACTTTAAAACTCTTATTCTCCTTAATTAGAATTCTGGATTCTACTCATACTCTTTTCCTCTCAACTTTCAGCAGATTTGGCATTTGTGCCTAGCACTGGTTCATAGCCTTAGGAATGAATCCTTCTATGCAGGGAACTTCCTCTTGCCTAATTTTCTTTCTCTGATGGGAAAAGAATTGCCTCCAAACTAAGGTGCTAATTACATCATTGGCTCAGTGACACAATTGCTGACTTATTTTACTTACTCTTCTTAATAACTAGCACTAACTAATGACTTGGCTGCTGTTAAGCTAGGGATGACATTAAGTGACAGAGTCAGTGAAACAGATCCACATGCCTGTAGCTATCTAAATCCCTGTAATCTTAAAACTAAACTATATTTTTATCTTCAGAAATAAGTTTCATGTAATGACGTTTACTTTTATTGCAGATGTCAGTGAATGGGCTAAAAGATTGCATCTCAGCTGCGTCAAGGTTTCGTTTTCTTCTTAAAACAAAACAAAAAAAACCTTTTAAATTATTTAATGTAGTATTCATATTTTTTTCAGAAGCAGTAGGCTTGTTTGTAGATAAATTTGTGAATTTGGAGATGCAAAAAATTGAGGGTGGGTCTTTTTTTTTTTTTGTATTTCATTTGGGGTTCTCTGCTTGTGGAATGTCAGCTAATTAGTTTTTAGGCAAATTAATCTTCAAGTGACTATAGGAGGTACAAAGTTAATTTTCACTCGTTCCTTGTTTCTTTATCACAATCTAATTATTCATGAATGTTATAGGGGTTAAGTTCTAGAAAGGCAACTCAACATGGGGTTAAGCAGTGCCCGAACAGAGGAAGTAGGGTAAAAAATTTACATATTTGACAGGCATACAGCTGCTTTGAGATCGTCAGTCTCCAATTTTCATTTCTGTCCTGTTGGTATTGTAAATTATTAATCAAACAATGATTACCTATACAATCCCCTGAATTTCCAAAGAGCCTTGTTAATATGAACTAAGACATCTGTTGTGCTCAAGAGAAGATCTGGTCTCAGAGCCAAATTTTCCCTTGCATTATGGTTATGCATACTTGCTTATGAGTCAAGGAGTTTGGCACACAGGAAGAAGTGTAATTTTGTTGTGAATTAAATAGTCCAAGGAAAGACTTGTGATCCAGTTTGGAATAAGGTCTTTTAAAAAACAAGAAAAAATGCTGGTTCAGGTGGTCATGAATCTATACAATGTAGAAAAAAATGTAAATAAATTTCCATAGGTACTGTAGGCTAAAGGACAAAAATGAAAGCAGATAATGATAAAGAATTTTAATAAAAAATTGGGGAAGAGTGAGGATATATGGAGATAGCTGAGGAATAAATGATGCTAAATATGTATATACATAAAGTCTTACAAGAGCACAATTGAATTTCAGGATTATCTAATACAAGAAGCAAATATTTCTGGAGGATTGACAAAAAAGAAGATAGACTCAGCTGCAATAACTGAAGGAAAGAAGGAAGATGAAGCCACAGAGGTAGGATTGAGAAAGCTTTGCATTATTTCATCTTTCTTATTGCAGTTACTAGAGTTGTCTGCAGGTAGTGAAGGTGGTCAACTGTGTTCAGTGACTAGCAGAAATAAGGCCTGCAACAAAAAGGTAGAATATTTGGAGTCAGAAGGGGGAGGGGAAAAATGCCCTTATGTAAAATAAACTAATATTTTCTCCAAAGATTAATGGAAAATAATTGGCTGATTTTTGACAAAAACATGTTATGTTATTTGGTTTCTTTGAACTTCTAGATAAATAGATAAAGAGACACCAAAGATAACCAAAGGGATCTAAAATTCAAAAGCCGGGCTTTTAAATCTGAATACAAATCATAACAGCAACATTTGAAACAGAGAAAACAGCAATACAGATTAAAGTGACAATCTCTCACCTTGCCACTCTTTTTGTGCAGGACCCTTGAGGTCTCTCTCAGTCCAACGAATTTCAGTGCATTCCTTGTTTGCAGCATGTTCCACTTTTAGTCCCTCTGGGACTTGGTGCTCACTTCTTTCCATCACCTCTAAAGCTTAACTCTGCATCTGTTCCCTACCAAGACCAACACACTTATGTTGCAGTTTTCTTGTTTTCTGCCTGTTTTCCCACCTTGTACTCCAGAATCTGCTTTTCCTTATTGATTTTTGCACTTTCAGTTGCTTTACAAGAAGTAACAACTCCTGTTCTTGCCCGAGGGTCTCACCTTGGCCTGGGTCAAGGATATGTAAGCACAAAGCCTCCTCCCATCCTCCCCACTGCAACCTTCTTAACAGAACAGAGCATACAAAACAAACAGATGCCATCCATCTTAGAAACATTTCCTTTCCGAGTACCTGCTTCCTCCTGCCCTCACTTTTTAGACCACAATGAAACAAGTAGTTGGAATATTTTTTATTTTTTAAAAAGAGAGGCCAAATTAACAACAAAAAAAAAATCTGCTCCTTTTTGATCAAAAAGCTACCATTTATTAAATGGTTTATATGGTGATAATTCTGAAGCTGATTTTAACTGTAAAAGTACTGAAGAATCACCACATACTGGTCGCTAGAGAAGCCGTTGAGTTTGCCCATTGCAATTCCAGGCAATCAAAGAATATAGGTGTTAATCAAATTGGCGGTTTAGAAAACAGAGAAGACGACTGGATTTTCAGTGACGGCAGAAGAAAAGCTGTGGTCCCAGGAATGGGAAGAAATATTTACTAAAGTAGGTGAGAAGGTAACTCACCTCCTAAAGCTTGTCAGTGTTAGTGAGTACTGCAGGCAGACTACAGAAACAAAGCAGTACGTACTAACTTTGCGTGCCATTTTATTTTGATACATCACAGAAAGAAATTATTTTTCAAATAGTGTGTGGCCAGCCAATTTCACCACCTCTTTTAAAAATCAAAGCACTCTAAGCAATATAACTTTCTCAAGGGTGGGGGGGGGGGGAAGGAAAAAAGAAAGAAAAAAAATGGAAGAAAATAGAAGCATATCTTGATGATTTCTTAAGAGATCTCACAATTATAGGTATCTTACAAAGGAAATTGATGTATCTTCCTTTCTTCTTTGCGTGTTCTTGGTACCACAAGCTGTGCACAGCATGTTTTCAATTAATTTAAACTAACTTTCCATCTGCTCCAACAAATGTAGGATTTGAGTGAAAGACAGTATGATGGAGTGACATGAAATACGCTAATAGCAAACGCTAATGTGAGAGCCAGTCTTCTGTGGAAAATGTAACACACAGTGCACTCTTTTTAGTCCATATTAAAGGCTCACTTTAGTGAAAAATGTTTATTGTTTTCAATATTTGCCTAATCAAGATGTAGAACTAAAGCTTTAGTGAAGGAGATGGATTTTTACATTTTACAGAGCATAGTAATTTGAAGAACAGGATGTATCAGATCGATTCCTTTTTAATCACTATTTTCATCAAGCTTTGTTATGGAATTATATCAAAGTGTTTCTACATTTAAAACAAAAGAACACAAATGCTGAATGTGATTAGAGCTTGGAATGCTTTGACTTTGTTATCCGTTCAATCAGAATCGTATGTATTTTGTGAATATTTTGTTTTTCCCTGACAAATTAAAGTTCCAACAAAGATATTTAAATTAGAAAAGCCAAGGCCACAGCAAAACATACACAATGTCTACATTCAAGTAATGACACAGACTAAATTATAGTAACTATGTACAACAAAAGCCTTTTGCTACTGAATGTATGCACTTTACAGACATTACTGTAGTCCTTTCTTTTTTTTTCTTTTTTTTCTTTTAGTATAAGTTAGGAACCTAACTGATTCTGGCACCCGCCTTTCAAGCAATAACCATTTAAAGCCATGTGGTAATTAAATTCTACCTGCAGCACAATTTTGTTCCCTATTGAACCCTTGAGAATAGGGTTATGGCCTTTTTCCCAATTTAAATTAGCATGTGAATTTGCAAAGTAGAATTTATTTTGGATCCTGGTTCCTCCTCCCAATATTTCTCACATTAAGTACTGTACTTTTTAACCCTGGTTTGTCCACTTTGATCAAATAGCCACAAAATTCTACACTTGGTGAGATGCCCAGGGAAGCGTGGTGGAAGCATTAGTATGAACAACAGCAAGTAGGAGATAATGAGCTTATTCTGGGTAGTTATTACCTCAAAACCAATACCACTTGCACTTAAAAGTAGATTTCCATACAGGATAATTCTATGTAATTTTGTGCAGATCCCCAGGAAACGATGTCATATTTTCATGACAATTATGTGCCCGAGTTCAAACTTGCAGTAAAGACTGAGGTACCTCAGCTGCTGCAGTATGCAGCTGCCACCTCTTGCCAGGTTAAAATTCCTTAAGCACTGACAGTTTTATTTAGAGCTGCCCTCATTCTTGGCAAGGCTGTGCAAGAGCTGACTTGTGGGTGTCCCCAGAACCTACCTACAGATCAAGCAGTGTAGAAAATACCTGGTAGATGAAGGAAAGGGTCCTTCAAAGTAAGAACTTAAACACAGAATTTCTTTCCTTGGGAGAATATAAGCACCTAGCACCTAATCTCTAGCAGCAGTGTGCCCTCATCACCAGTTTATGGCAATTTTGGGAGATACAACCTGTCAGAGCTGTTCTATTCTGCAGAAAAGAGTTAAAGATTTCCCAGGGTGAGATGGTACATGCACAGGAACTGTTTAATTTCCTTTAGATCCCTTTTGGTTTGCCACAAGCAGACCCAAACAAAGAAAAGTATTTTTGTCAGCTACTTTTCGTCACTTCAGATGTATCAGTTGCTGCAAAGATGGAAGGATATGAGACATGGAAGGTTCATAAGTCTTTTTTCTGACCAGATGAGACAGGTGAGGAATTACAAACAGATGTGCTTTTGGACATATGATAAAATCATTCTTCACTGATCGTTAGCAAAGTTGTTATGTCTCCAAAAGCTTGTCCTTTTTCCTATACAATCTAAGAAAAAGTATTAACTTTCTCTATGGACCTTTCCTCCTTACTATTCTGCAGGACACTTATACACCTATGACAGGTAATGTCCTAGAGAATTTATATGAATCCCTTGTCTGAGAAGTGATTAGACAAGCTTAATTAGAGCTGGCATGACAAAATATGTCAGTAAACCTGCACAATTCTGCCTAGAAAGGCATTTCCAAAGGGTTCTGACTGCTCTGTTAGTCATGCTCATTTTTCAGGTACTATATACAGTAGTGTGTAATATTTAACCACCATTAAGTGTTTTTCCACTTGGGACTGTTTCATGCACAAGCCAACCATTTAATCAATATAATTCATTGTTAGATTACAACTGGCGTGACTGCAAAGAAGTGAGAGGAAAGGGGAAAATTGAGATGTACTGTTAGAAAACACCATCTAGAAGTGACAGATGAAGCTATTTGAAATGAAGGCAGTGGTAAATAAGTTTGGGGGTGTTTTACTTTATGCCTAAATTGGATCATTTACTGAAAAATAATCACTTGGTCCAACAAAGACATAACCTGGAAATGGGATAGAGGCAGAAGTCAACCCGAGGATGAGTAATAGAGGTAAGAGATCAAGCATGCAGCAAGGCAGTGGTGATAATACAAGTTATTTTATACAGGAAACAATGGCAACTAACAGTAATTAGCAGTAATGCAAACACATTTTCCCTTCATAAATTTGGTGTTGGTGTCAGTGTGACTTGCCTGAATGCAGATTCAGGGGAGAACATGGCTCTAAAATGCTAACAAGAAAGCAGGAAATAATTACAAGAGCATCACTTGTGAAGGGAAAAAAAATCCATGAAGATTAGGAGAAGAAACATCGAAGAGGAATGTATCAGGAAAGATGTGCAGTCTATTGGTATATGTATTTCTAGGTCTTTCCAGTGGCCAGAGGAATAAAAACCCCTTACATACTTAACTCTAGAGGTCAAGTTGCATATTTTTAGCCTGTAGTTTCCAAATTGTGTTGATAGTCATTACTGAAGGGAAGAAGTCTTTGTTGTGAGATTAATTGTCCTCCCAAGTACATCTCTTAAAGGATGAAAACCATGTCAAAAAAGTTTGTTTGTTTTCTGTCTCATATGAACACTTATGCCTGTATGTGCAATTGTTGTACCTATGGCCTAACATTAGCAGATGAGTACTCTTCTAGGTTATCCCAATGTTTTATAGCTGTAACAGTTCCCTGCTAAAAAACTGTTCCAAGCTGTGATAGAAGAGTGGCTTTACTTAAGAGCTGTTTCAGAGTTTCTTTCATTATTAAAAAAACGTTATATTTTTTGCAGGAGTAGGAGGATGCATCCTGACAAATAACTCAGCTGTTATTTACATATTTTTTGACTAAATAATAGATATAAATATAATTTAACCTACCTGTTTATGAGGTAAATTAGTAGAATATATTATCCAGCTTTCCTGCTTGTTTCTTAGAACCTTGAGATAAACCATGCATATAACCATATATGTATCTATATATGGCGCGTGTCTACTTCCCACTTGTTATCTGAGCAACCTGTATAAATGTAAAAATATCTTGTGTCAGATTATTCCATGCAGCATACAAGAGACAATCCAGTTATCAGGTATTCAATATTATTCATTCATGTGCTGGCAAATTCTCTTTCATCTCCTTGTCCTTAGCAATGTTCATTACATGAAATCATTAAGTGTCCCAGTCCTGAAGGATGTGAAGGATAGGATTCAAGATTAAGTAGAGCCGTTTGTGACTAGAAAGACATGTAAATCTTGAGGCTTCTAGATTAAATTCAGAAGTTAAACTTGCCTAGTATAATCATAAAATGAAAATACACCATCCTACTGTCAAAGTAGCTAAATATTCAGGAGTAAGACCACAGTTAATGGGATATTAATCATTAACCATTAATCAGAGACAGTTTAGATCAGGCTGGAAGAAATCAAACTATAAATGAGCTCTGAAAAAGCCAGATAAGTTTGGATGACAAAGCTATCAAGTGGACAGGAAGAAAAAAACTAATCTGGAGCTAGGGAAGACCTGTACCCGTGACAGACCCATGGACTATAATGAATGAACAAGTCTCTGGCTGATTGATTTACTCAGATGTTAATGAACAGTTTGCTATCAGACAGGTCCACAGTCTCAGTACACCACTGGTCTCCTGGGAGTCATTCATTGACGGGCTTTGGTCTGCCCATGTGGCAGCAGGCTGTGGAGGCTGCTGTATTTCAGTGTAATTCCTCCTCCCGTTCAAGAATGCCTTCTTAAAGAGCTTCTTGTGGGCAGGTACGCTGCCCTGCAGGATGGCTACAGGGGCTACACAAATGTAGTGAAGGTATACGTAAAAGTAGTTACATCACAGACTTCCCGTCAGCTCCTTATGAGCCCATGAAAATGCTCTAGAATTGGAAAAAGAATTGTTCTGCATTTAAGCAATCCAGGAACTGTATTCCTTCAGAGCTCCCGTATCGTACAGATGAGTAAGAGCATTTTTTTTTTTTAAAGGCCTGCACATCATTCCTGTGCTGCTGACTGAATATAGATGTGGTTTAATTTTATAGTAGGCTACTGGTAATACACATTTCCTTATAATGTGGGAATTGATTTAAAACGTATAACACTTTTTGAAATACTTCCTGACATAAAGTTTTAGCTTCCCAGTCTGAAAATGTGGACTATAATTATTAAATGTTTAAGGTACTCCACTCTTACAAGAAATACTTTTTGAGTGCTATTTACCATTTCCTTTGTTGCAATTTTCTTACAGTTTTCATTAAAAAAAAATCAAATCGTTCGTATGTGATTTAAATGCTTTAGGGGTAATTATTAAGGTTAAGTACCTGGTTTACATAAGGCATGCCATCTGAATTTACAGTCAAGTAAACCATAATTGCAATATATATTTATATATATATTTCTATAATATTTTTAAACACTATTTTTTGGTATACTCCAATTCTTATTATTGTCATTTTTGTCTTGGTTTCTGAAGACTGGTTTTAAATTAGTAAACAGGCTTTCAAGGCTCATGGTAGGTCTTAGATAAGGTGCAAAAACAATGCTAAAATATGCAGTGATAATTGAATGTCATTTTAAGAACATGTTCCCCCTTGAACAGGTGCCTGTTGTTTCCTGTGAACTTGAGGTTATTGTTAATACACTGTTAACACGATCCCAGGAGTTTCCATGCAGTTCATTTCACACTTGGACATTGCAATATTTGCAACAATTCACAGAGTTCAGAAATGTCCAGGAGACTTTGGCAGGGACAGCCAAGCAAAATGCTAATAAGGAAAACAGAACAGAAACTGGAGCCAGGTTTGACTGTTGCCAGACATCATCGGCACTACACAATGTTGACATGAAAAAAGAGTTCTTTCATCTCCTATAGCCATAAACCAATGGGGATTTTATTTATTTATTAACAGAGAAATAACAGAATGAAATGGAAGGGAAGGCTTGAAAGAAGCTCATTGTGTTAGGCCAGTGACATCTCTCTCAAATGAATGAATATCTGTGAATGGGTTTTGCTTCATAACACAGCTATATAACACAATGATCTAACAGTCAGATCAGTGTTTGTCAGCCTGCAGAGTAATTTACAGCTCTACAAACAGGGAGAAAAATAGAAGAGAATCAAAGGCGATTGATTTATGGTCTTATGCTTTGGTGTAAATGCAGCAGTTGTATAAATGACATCTAGGATATAAAGCAATAGAATGTCAGCCAATTGGATTTCCAAGATCTCAGGTCATTGAAACATCAGATCTTAAAAAAGTCTTAGACATATGCTTTTCTTCTGCTTCAGACAGTAAAGTCGTGTGATATAATGACTGACCGACCTTCAAAAGACAGGAATCAGAGTAGTCAGACTTACAAAGTTCCCATCAAGATAAATAACAAGACGCAGATTTCTAGGCAAATGGCTTGGGGGCACCATCATCATAATCAAACTTTTGTTTGGCTTTTAATCCAAAGCTTATCCTTGCTTTTGGTATACAACAACAATTTTTAGTACGTCTCTGGAGCAGGACCCTCTGCTTTTAACTGTTTTTATGATGCTGTTATTATCAAAAGTGAGTGGCAAGTTTTCAGTCTTGACTCCTGTGACATTTTACTTCTAAACATGTTAACTTCTGGATTAAGTTAAAAATAAAATAAAATGTTAGCAGGCTCCTTGAATGACATTTCCTTAGAGAATCGCCATACTTCTTTCATCTCAATTACAAGAAAGGCAGCCAGATACGTTTCATAAAAGTCTGTTCTATAACCGGTAAATGTCTTCTGACTCACAAGAAATTGGACAGATCGTAAGAATTGTTCTTGAATCAGCAGCCTTTGGTAAGAACAAACTAACAGGGATCTCCCATAGGGAAAAGATGCTACATGACTGAGGAGCTAAACATGCTGAGAATCTTATATTATACTTTCTAGTCCTAGGTTGTTTCAAATGTATTTGTGTAAAGAAAAGAAGCGGGGAGCCAAGAGCGGGTCTCCTCAGGAGAAGTGAGAGCTGAATATGTTATGGGGATAAGCAATAGCTAAATCTAGTGTCCCCCCCCTTCCCCCCTTTTTTAAAGATTTTTTTCCAGATTTTGTGAAGATCCATATTAGATTTCTTTTTTTCCAGATTTCCTTTGAAACGATAAACAAAACAATGACAACAACAACAAGAAAAAAACAATAGAGCCCTCAGCAAAACCTAAATGTAGCAGAAAATCCATCCTCTGGGCTAATGAAGATGACTAGTACAAGCCCATGCTGCCTACAGTCCCCACTTCCATACCTTTAAAGATATTTGAATCATCCCAATTCCCATATTAATTAGTCTGTAGTACAGTTTAATTGCATTGTACTATTTTTTTCCCAATGAACTGAGCTTTTAATGAGTACTCACTGTTTAATAACAAATTAAAAAAATAGCTTATTCTTTTGTGGGAGAGGGTAACAAAACACATCACTTTAACTTTTATATTTGTATATATATAGACATGCATTTTTAATAGCTTGTTTTGGACATTACAATTATTCCATTTATGTATCTATCTTTGTTATAAGTGAGCTACACCTTTGCTAAATAATGGCATTTAAATGTACCTACTGCCTTCTTCGCTCTTCTTCAATCTAAGCAGGGCAACAGAGGAGGACGAGCTGCAGCAAGAGAATTCTTATTTAAAATTGTTCCATGAAGAAAGTATGTCTTGGATTTTATCCACTCAACCCCGGAAGACAGAGCTGCGTACAGCACACATTTTCATTAGCTTCAGGTACTCAGCGCTCATTTGCTGAAGAACAAAGTACACAGTGCCAAGGAACAGAAATTGAGAGTGCCAGAAAGAACTTCAGCCCACAAGTTGTGTAAATGACGAAGACAACTGCAATTAAAAGTAGCTTTATCATGGAACTGATAAAAGAGTAAGCCCTGATAGGTCTTTAATAAGGTGCTAGGAAAGAGCATCTGTGTAAGGGTGGTGACTGGATGAGAAAAGGCACAGGACCCAGATGAGAGAACTGTCTTCAGAGAGTGAGAAGGGGGGGTGGGATAAAACAAACAAACAAAAAAACCAACAGTAACGCTGTTGTTTCTTATGCTGAGGGTCTCTTTGTCTTGTACAAATGCTGACTGGCAGCCCAGTGATATGTGGGGCCTGAAATGCCTGTCAGGATTAATAACAGGTTTAATGTCTGGCAGGTGTCCTGGGCAGAGGCTGACAACTGCTCAGCTGCCACGCGGCCGTGGGGCTACCTGACCTTCCCAGCCCTGTGCCTCAGTGGCCAAGGCTGTGGTCCCTGCCCCAGGCAGGGTTCAGCTCAAGCCAGTGCCTGTGTAAGGTACTGGCACAAGGTGCCTGCCTCTGCATCTTGGCTCTTTGGTCACTGCTGAGGTGGCTGCGCTTGCCAGGAGGCTGAGCCTCCAGTTGGATCTGCCACCAGCATGGTTTTGAACTGTGCCCTCTGACTATTTCTGTATTTCTACCTTTACATTGCAGTTCTGTTCCTACTGCCAAAACAGAGTGAGAAGAGGGTGCTTCACGGTCTTGTGGAAGAAAAAACAGAAGAGAATGCAGCTTGATGGGTACACACAGGTCAAAATCCCACCATCACCTCTGCCAGCACAATGGTGAGCATCTGCACTGAGCCCTTGGCAGGGTTGAGTGTGCAGGGTTTTTTAGTCAGCTCAAAGAAAGGATTGCTCTCTAGAGCTGTTATTGTTTCAATTTATCTGTGCAGGATCCAAAAGTGAGACATTTTCAACTGGATTAATGCATTTTTTACCATTAGTAACAATGGCAAAACTTGCCAGGTACCATGGCTAAGCTTTCTAGCACTGGTCTAATTCTTACATGATGGAGCTAATAGCCACAGCTTGAATATGTGCACCAGAAAGTCTAAATCTTTCCTCTAGAATTAGTGTCTAAAGGAACAAGGTTTATTGTAGTTGCTACAATATATCATTTCTACTTTGTGTTATTGTTTGACTCTGTCACATTCACTATCATCCCATTATGAAATAAGTATTCTGATCTTGTTCTTTTTGGTTTTGGCAATGCAGTGTATGAAAGGTTGAATATCTGTTAATTGGGGCACCTGCTCTCTAGAGGTTTTGCTGGTTTTGTTTGATATGAAGGATGATGACAGTTAAGTTACCTTGGAGATATAGGGAACATTACAATTATATAATTATTTTATCTGTTGGGGAGTTTCAGCTCTCAGTCTAGCTTTTTAGCACTGCCAGTGAACTAGGTGGTTCAAATCCCACCAAAAGCTAACTCCCTTGGTACCAGCCAAATTAATAATACATGCTGTAACCCCAAGGCAGGTTATAATCCCTGTTTTATGGCTACTTGGAAGGTGTTTACTGCAGCTGATCAAATAGCACAAAGAATGAGAGACAGCTGATGTTATGTTTTATTTATTTATTTGTGTACAAAGAAGCACTGTTTGATTTGCTGTCATTTCCAAATGTAGGCTAGACTTATTATCTTGCCACTGTCCCTGGCAGATCAATTACAGCAAGTGTAGGGTTGGCAATATAACTAGAATGGCAAAATTAGCCCCATAAAAAATTGTTCCCTGGTGGCTCCTGGCATGAAGCAAGATAACTGGTGTAAACAACAATGGCTGTATTTGTAAAAGTTAAAATTTTAAAATCCTGCTAGTAACATGAAGATTTAATCCAGTCTGTTAGCATTGTCTACTTATGGTTCATTATCCTTCTGTTAAAGTATGTCTTCAGTTTGGAAAGACAACACAGTGAGAGGTGTGTGTTTGTTTTTTTTTTTCATATGCATACCCCCAAGAGAAGCTGCTTATGAACATCCTGGTCCCAGGTCAATTACTGCAGTATGTAACTGTACTGAAGAACACTTTGCAAACAATTCGTTACATGTAAGAGTCGAGACGCAGTTTTTCATTCTGAATTTTCAGCATGCCTGCAAGTAAACAAGCACTTTTCTTCTTTAGATGGTAAGTCATAAAAAAGTACATTCAGCTACAGCGATGATAGTGAGTATCCCACAATTAAAACGTCACATTAGTTTTAAAATAATGGTGAAATGTACTGGACTACAGTAACTTACATGCTGTTGTAACTGCAGGAGCAGCGAAGGTCATCAAGCACTGGGAGGTGGCTGAGTAGAGTCCGGCCAGAGGCGTGGCAGTTGAGGAAGAGCATCCCGGTAGTTTTACAGCTGGAGCAATGACCCTTGCTTTGTTTCTGCAGGTAAGAAGGTTGTACTGAAGCCAGAAGGGGCTGTTCTGATTTACTATTGCAGGAGAAAAATGTAACTGGATTGAACTGTGCAAAGTTAGCAAGTAACAGGAAGACTGCAATCCAGAACGTGTGCTGTTAGATGAGGCATAAGGTCAGAAGGGCAATGGAAAGCTTCTACTGGACTAAAAACCTTCAGCATTTTCTCTCTTTGTTACCATTTTCTTGCTTATGATTTAACTTTATAGTGTTTCAAATGACCCTTTCAAGGTACAAGGCACAGCATTAGTTTAGGACAATGATCTCAACTGACACCAAAGGAGGTGACAATTTTGCTGTGGCTTTCAGGTAATGACCTTTTGCTCAATTACACCACAAGTGTCATATACGCTGTTTCATCCTCTACTTATTACGGACCACATAAAAACCCCCCTTTAGATTCAAAGCCTGATAAACCTTTGGCAATAGGCAAAGATACAAAGCAGAAGCCTGGGGAGGTGGGTCTCAGGGAAAGCAAACTGCTGTGGCTTGTACTCAAATGTTTCCTTCTAGTGCAGTGCTTCCTCCCCAGTGTCCTCTATTCTCACATGTAGTAAAAACCTTTTTCAGGGATATTCTATCTTTATGCTTCTTTGTCACTTTAGCTAACTTTCTAGAAAACCATTAAAAAAAAAAAAATCAACTCACAGGAATTTCAGAAATCCAACAATCTCAGGCTATGTACTGGAAAAAGAATTTCCTGGCAAAAAGGCAATACTGTCATAGTGCTATGATGCAAATTGCCTGCAATATTTTAATTCTGCCTAGCTTTCTGGTCTTTATTCTGGCCTTGGTTCTGGTCTAATATTTATTATGTCACCTGCTGGAACCTGCAATGACTGGGAGCAGCTGGCTGTACAGGAAAAAAGCACACTAAGCACCCCACTTCCTTACCTCTCATAATTATAGATTATGAGAGCTTGGACAAAAAACAAAATAGCATCTTATAAACCTTGAGTCCTGCTACTAGGAATGCATGTTAAGGGATAAACCTTGTCAATAAAGCCTAAAGTTCCTGGTACAGGACATTAGAGCAGTGCAAACTTCTAGGGACAACCTGTCCTAGAGCAGCACAGGCTTGAAGCACATAAGGGCTCTAAATTTTGGACTAAGACTTTATGAGTCAGGGCAACAAGTCGACTACATCTGCATTCATATCTGCGTGGTGATACTTCCATGGCACTTAGCAGGGGGAGGGAGCATATCAGACATGACTACGGACTATGGCAGCACTCAGTGTTAAAAGCCATCATGTCATCAGCCATGACAGCAGTGAGTACTACCAAACAACAGCGATGCAGTCCTTCCTGTAGCTTGCCAATGCGGTTCTTGCCAACTGACATTTGTTCAGCCTGTTTCAGTGTTACTATGTGCACTTTTCTGGATATCTCTTCTACATAAGCTGAAATGATGGTAGTAGGTGGGGAAGGTGACCAGGTGAAACAGAAAGGAGGTGGAACAAAAATCCATTAAAGCTTCTGCTCACAATTCAGCCTAGGGACATCTGACCTGGATTTCACTCAGTGTGACTCTTTGTAATGAAAGTGTGGCTTCAGATGGCAAAGCATTACTGTTACCTGAATAGATGCTGAATAATCTACTACTGCTTTCTTGTATGGTCAAACCTTAATTACATCTGTGACCTCCAGATTTTCACTCTATAAGCATGGCATGATGATGATGAAGGCCACAATTCATCTCTTTTGCTGAGAGAAATGTAGGAGCTTCTTGTATTTAGCTCAGGCTACTCCAGTGCTTTGACAGTCACAGGGTCGTTTTGCAGTCCTCCATTCCTGCTGTACTGCATCAGGAAGGTCTACGCCCAGACAAAAGGTAAAAGCCCATACATCCTTTATTGGAGCATTTCACAAATAAATTACAAGTTTCTTTGCAACCACGTCAGAAATCAAAACGTTTATTTACACCTCAGAAACAGCAAGCAATTCAGCAACTAGGGCCCAAAGGAACAATTAACTGGAAAAGTAGCTGAATTATTATTATTATTTTTTAAATCAAACAAAATATTTTTCGCCTTGCTTGAGCTTAAAAAAAAAAGAAAGGAACTCATAAAAAAATCTTGGTGATAACAGAGAGAGATAGAGAGATTGTTATGGGGCAAATATGTTTTTACAGGACGCTTCTGTCTGAAATGGCAGTAACAACACAACCTGTTTGTACCAAGTTCACCATCAGTTCACCAGACATGCTCTTGTTCTACAGTCCCAGGCAGCATGTGTATGCGTGTACATACACATAGTCTGACTTTACATTCATTTCTACCCCCAAATGATCAAATACAGCCACTTACAGAGAAGGAGTGCAATGGTCAAAAGGTTAATGAAACTTTCCTAAATATCTGTCCTGTTGAAAGCAGAGAAATGCAGAATTCTGGCTCTAAACCCTTCCCTTTCCACTTTTGATGACCAGCTGATATGTAGGCAAGAAAAAAAAAAAAGAGTTGGTAAATAATTATAAGTATCTTCAAATGATATAAATTTTATTAAGAGGGGACAGCTAAAGGTAGCATAAATACAACATGAGAGTTGGAATAAGCCTGGATTTCAGTGTGTGGAGTTTGTTGTTTTTTTGTAATCAGACTGGTTTGGCATATGTAACACAAGCTGTCTCTTAACTCATCTGCGAATCATTGGATTAAACTACTTATTCTGATTCCCCATGTTGTATTAGTCTCCATCTGCATATAGTATATATATATTTATATATGTATGTGTATATCTCTATATATCTACATATATACACACACATAGCAATTGTGCAACTAATAACTTTCCACGGAGAGTGGATGAGTGTATCCATTCCATTTGGACAAATATAAACCAAGTAGTATATCTTGATGTGAAAACAGTGTTGTCAACGGGTTATATGGTTTACACAGTTAATAGTCAGCTATATCTGCTTTAAAGAGAATAGCTGTTATAACTACTACTGAAATACTTTGCTTGTTAACTCTAAATATTATAGATCACAGAACTAATAGAAAATTGTTATTTTAGTTATTTCTCATTTTGTCTCCATTGGCCAGCATATCTCTCAGACAACTGAGATGCAACAAAGGAAAGATAGGATCAGAGTTTTGTCCTAGACTTGCTGTTCTCAAGCTGACATGACTCTGTTTAATATGATTTATTGTGTAACATACAACTTTAATTATATGAGTAATTATTAAACCCATTCAGAAACAAACTTGGCTTTTAGATAAGGAGTGGTGTAAAATTATTTGTGTACAAAATTCTGCTCTGTCTCAAATGGCTAAGTGCACTATTGAGACAAAACCCAGCATTTTTCTCAGTGTTTCAGCATGAAGTCTTGCAATGGAAAGACCAATGATGTGAAAGTTGTTACTATAACATCTTTCCTTTTGTAGTGATAAAACATTTAACATAGGTTCCTATGAACTGATTGTAAGCCCACAATTTAATAAATGAGGATTGCATTACAGTGATCCCTAACTTAAATGACTACACGAGAGACCAGGACAAATTACTTGACTACAGGCCACAGCCACTTCAAATAAAGGTTAAACCAAATTATGCTGGGTTCCTTAGAGACATGTTAAAGTGGTTGGTGAAGGAAGTGAGTCATCTGTGCTTTACTGTTCACAGTAGACCAGTAAAAACAATATGTGGAGAGGTTTAAATGAAAAATTTCATCTAAATACGAGTAACTGAAGCTCAAACAAGTCTAGTAATGGAATTGCTCTTTAATTTACACCAGTGTTAGTGAGATGAGAACGGGGCTCAGAAAGTTTATTAGTCAGTGTTCCACTCTTACCTAATTTTCCTTGGTAACCAGAAGGAAAATTCAGCTGGTTTCCTTTTGTTTTAATCTTCAGACCTGCAGTTACTGAACAAACTGTACATTAATAAATGCACATAAGCATATCGTGAGCACGCATATGAGGTGTACAGAGTTCAATTAGCAAGTACACCACAAATTAGACCTTTACCTTGCTAATGAACTCCTCTTGCTGATTGTTATACACACTTCGTGTTTTAACAGCAGATACTCTTTTGAAGTGAAATGATTTTTGCACAAGACATTTTATGCATGTCTGAAAAAAAAAAATCAAGTTCACTGCCTTTCTGACTCCAGACAGCATTGTATGTCTGCAAACGTAAGCTGAAATAAACATTGTAGTGACCAAAACAAAATAGCTAGGTAGAAATCAGCCCTGTATTATAAAAACAGCAAGCTTGGCTGAACAGGTTAAACATAATTAACTAAAAAGAAAGAAAAAAGACAACTAATTTTGCAACCTCTCTGCTTTTTCATGATAGTGTGAGAAACTAATAAATTATTATTTCTCCTTTGTTTTAGTAAATGAATATCATTTTTTGAGCTTCTTTTCAGGTAAGAAAATTCAGATTCTCATGTGGTTCCTCATTTGTATAATGCCACAGAAAGTGACACAGTCACTTGTTAAACAGTGTTGGTTCTCAGGTACGGTGGAGAAACATTAACATGGCAGCTTCATCTTCTCTTTGAGTGCTTAGGTAGTCCAGTGATTAGCTCAGTCTGTGGCCTAAAGACATAAATAGGAAGGAAGGGTGACTTTAGTTTGGTTGGAGTGATAAAGTTATAATGGTGATTAAAGCCTTTGATGCATCTTGATTCAGAGTTTCAGCCATTGTACTGACTTCTCTACATATCAAAAGGTTGCAGTATTATCTGAGAAGAAAGATTTCTTGTCCTTGGGCACAAATTAGTAGAAAGAGTCTATCCGTTAGTGCAGTTCCAGGTAGAAGATTTTTTTTCTTTGTTCCTGGTTTTGGATGCCCTTGGAATGATCCACCAAATGCTATGTGAACCGTGGTGTAAATTAGAAAAGGGTAGCTTTATCTGGTACTTGATAGAAATGACACTAATGGCAATGGGTGTCTTTTTGCAGAGGTGGGTTTTGCTTGGTAGAAAGAGGAAGAAAGCAAGTAGAAAAAGAGTATTCTGGGGGGAGGATATTATCATTTCTTTTATTCAAGCTAGGGGTTTCGTAGATCAAAGTGAAGGGTGCAGTTTTTCTTTGGGTGTATTTGGATGAAGTCACTAAATATGTATCCTGAAAATCCAGTAGTGTTAGGCATTTGTTGATTTTTTTTTTTTTTTTCATTTTGAAAACATTGCCTTTTTTTTTTTTTTATAAGACATGACTGCTGATGATAAAGCAGCAACACATGATTATTACAGGGCATGGGCAGAGAAAGAGAACTAGAAGCATGCCCATATTAATGTTTGAGATCAGGCACTTCCCTTTTAAATGCCTGCCGCTGCATAACAGCCCACTCCTGAAGTCCTTCTTGCTCATCAGAAACTCCCACTAACCTCAAAGCACCACTGTGGGAAGAGAAACACCGAGAGCGTGCTGCAAGAGAAACAAGGTCAGTGGGAGATTTCACTTGGCCATGACTGCAGGAGTTAAGCTGGAAGAGAAAAACAGGTTCTTGTTTGAAGGCAGCTTGTATCTTATCAAGAAATTTACAATGATAGGGAAACTCATGGCACAAACTAATTCACAAACTAATTTTTCCTCTGTTGCCATTGTTATTACCCCTTTTGAATAAAAACAAAACAAATATCTGTTGTCATATTTGGTACAATATAGGAAGTCAGAGAAAAGCTATTGTACAGCAATTTTTAACCACCAACACACATTTAATATCTAGTGTAGCATTATGGAAAACTAAACGTATGTTTGGAGTTTGTAATGTTTCCAAAAAGCTTTACTATTGAAACATATATTTGATGTGGAAGATATGCTCATAATCTCACTGTAGTAAAGACGACATACAGTATGACTCATAAGTACTGTAAAAATGCTAACTAAAGAATGCAGCTGCAAAGTTCTATTGCATAAGGAAGCTTTCTTGTTTAAACTTTAAATAAGCAAGTTTATTAAAATATTCTAAGACACTTACCTTACCCTAGTTACTGGCAAGCTCTAATAAAAGCCACAGTCTGTCACTAGTATACTTTTTGTGTTAAATTTATAAAAATTTGGTGTGAGCTTTGATGGATCATTTACAATTTATTAACAAGATGATCATCTTGATACAGTTAGTTTTTTCTTTTTTTTTTTTTTCAGCCTTACATGCTCACAGAATATAAAAGGATTCATATTCCTACGTAACGAACACCCTTTTTTCCCATGTCTGCAAACAAGTGTGGTAAGTTTATGCACACAAAGAAATGCTCTTGTTACTCTTAACTGGAAACTGTGTGTACATGTGTATGTATGTATATATATATATTCAAAACTATATGTATATGTGAATATATTTATATAATAGGGTATCTGCTTTCCTCCTTGCGCTTATATGTGTGATGACAGCTGCACAGAGGCTGAGAGAGAGACCTGTGCTTCTGAGAAATACCTTACTTTTGCTGTTCTGATCAGCTTCTCATACAGACATATACTGACTTAACTGTGTCTGCACAACTGACAAAAGACTTAAATTTTGTAAATTGCCCCCGCAAATAATTATCTGCAGGAACATAAAGGAAGCTGACTTTACCCCCTTCAAAATCAGGCCCAGCATGTCCCACTGCTGTCGATAGCAACCCACACGGAGCCAGTCACAGCTGACTGCTCTCCACTGTCTCACAAATCTGAGCTCGTCTCACCTCCTGGCACTGCTCCTGCTGCAAGGGAAGGCAAAGAGCTGTGCTCCTGGGGGATCTTAAATTCCAATTGGGGCATAAGGAAAGAAGTCCAGATCAGAAACGAGCCAGGAGGACTTGCATTTCCTGTTTGCTGAACCTGAGGTACAAGAAGTGCTGCTGCAGAGCCTTGGACCTGCTTCGTTTGGTGTCAACAAAGAGGCTCTTTTAGTGATATGCTTGCAATAGGCTCTCTCCTTCTGGCCACACCATAAACAGCAAATACAGTAGGTTTAGCCATACAGAATAGTTATAATTCATCTGTGGCTGTATTATTCTGCTTTGTCACTTGCACGGTCCAGATGAATATTTTATAAAAGCTAAACCAGTCCTATAACTCTTCTCTCCATATAAATATATATATATATACATACACTCATACATATACAAATACTAACCCACAGACAAAATATTTTCTGAACAGTTGAATAGCAACAAGTCAACAGTTAGAAAAAAATGGAGTCAATCTGTTTTCTGCTCCCCGAAGGTCAAGTTTAGATGTCATGGTCTTTTAACATTCAGTGAAAAGTCACATAAACCTTGCGTCTTGCAAGAGGAGTCCATTAATAAATGGAAGTTAGGGTAGAGGCTGTCAAACACCAATGTACAGTCGGACAGATTGTGAGGTTGCAAATTAAACTGAATCTGGAGCAACTGAGGCCTAGTAGTGAAGAACAGTAACTGTAAACTGCAGTCTTCAGATCTGACGTTTTCTTTTTTCTTGTTGCCATGGCAACACGGTAGGACAGCTTCAAATGTCAGGAGTTGTTACAGACCTAAATGATGGGAAATGTGTGTGATTATTACTATGCAGATCACAGTATCTTTTAGTTTCCCCCCTCCCTCCCCCCACCCCCCCCCCAAATTACTTACTGAGTATATGCACATTTATCAGTAATTCACCATGAATTATCCAGGTTTAGAAACAATTATTTGTGAAGACAGAAATCTCCAGGAGGAAATCCCAAAATGTCACTTGGAGCATTCAGAGACCTTTGCAGTGCAATTCAGAAAGATGTAGAGTTGAGGCCCGAACATAAATCTTGAAGTTAGGACCTAATTCTTCCCATCTGACACCTCTTTAATTTATATTGGTGCAAAAGTGCAAATAAAATGCCAGTAAGCCTCCCTTGCGTGTGCACACTGACTAGTAAAGAGCAAACAATATATTTTTTTAAGAATAACAGTCTAATTTGTGAATATACCAGGGATTAAAAGAGCTGGCATAATTTATTAACGTTGCTACAGAAATACAAATCTCATCTTTGTTGCCTAACCTTTTAATTTATTTATTTTAAGTGAAGGTAGAACAACTTGAATGATTTTGGCCATTTTAGATGGGTACCCTGATAATACAAAGTAAGTAAACAAGTTTAGAGAAAACAAAGATTAAGAGCTAATCTATCAATTGTAGATAATGGGTTGCTTTCCTCCAATTTCACTTGGTATCAACAGGACAGTACTGAGTTGCAAAATTTGGCTTTGCAATAGAATCATAGAATCATTTAGGCTGGAAAAGACCTCTACTAAGATCATCAAGTCCAACCATTAAATAAAAAACATGTAAGAATGATATTAACAAAACACATAGCTAAGGTGATCTGGAGGTCAGTTTAGAGCTTGCCTGTGGGCTGATGCTGGTCTGGCCCCTCTCAAATGAATTCAGTTTCTGACCTTAGAGTGTTGGTTTACTGGTTGTACTGGCTTTGGCTAGGATGGACTTCACTTTCTTCTTAGTGGTATTTATGGTGGTATGTTTTGGGATTTGTGATCAAAAGAGAGTTGTTAACAAAGCGACGTTTTAATTACTGAACAGTGTTTACATAGTATGAAGGCCTTCTTTGTTTCTCATGCTGCCCTGCCAGCTAGTAGTCTAGGGTGCACAAGAAGTTGGTAGGAGCACACCTGACCCCAGCTTAGCACAGGGATATTCCATACCCTATGCCATCAAGTTCCTCAATAAAAGCTGGTGGAAAGATGGGGGGAAGGAGGGAGGGGGAAGGACATCCAGTGTTATGACCTTTGCATCCCCAGGTAACGATTATGTGTGCCAAGTCCTGCTTTCCTGGAAATGGCTGAACATCTGCCTGCTGATGGGAAGCAGTGAATGAATTATTTTGCTTTGCTTGTGCGCACAGCTTTTGCTTTACCTGTTAAACTCTTACCATCTCAACCTATGATTTTTCTAGCTTTTACCCTTCTCAGTTTCTTCCGTGTCTCACTGGGGCAGAAGTGAGTGAGCAGCTGTGTGGTGCTGAGCTGCCCACTGTGGTTAACTCATACCAGCGTAGCAACGGCCTTATGGAGATGCAGGGCTCTGTACCCTGGGCCAAGATGACTGTGGCATCAAAACATACAGCTGCTGTCAAGCATGCACATGAAAACCGACACACAGTCAGGAAACGTTTGTCTAATGTATATTGCATCTGTACCCTTAAATGATGAAGTATATAATTCTGTCACTATTACAGACAACTGCAGAAGAAGCAGTAACATAATGGTCATTATTAGATGTTAGTCTGTGCTCTTCATTTTTAATTATCTGTTTTTCCTTCAGGCCAACTCAAATTTAATATAATTATTGATAAGGCTGTTTTTGATTTTATCTGCTTTTTTCTTGTTATAATTTTGACATTATTTGAACTGACTTTAATATTAAAATCCTCCAGCTAGGGGCCTGTCCAGATGGGCTATACAGCAAGACAGACACCTGGATAGCATGCCACAGCCTGCCCTTCCCCTGCAGCACAACCTCAGTTCTGTTAAACAAAGGTCAGTAAAGCAAATTAAACAAGTATGAGAATCCATAGAGGGAGTGATGAATGAGGCTCACTGAAGTGAGAAGTGCCACTGAGATTTCCAAATAAAACAAAATCTGGAATTGCCTGGGATGGGGATTTTTAGCATGCATCTTAAAGAAAAGGTCTGACCACAAAATTAGGCTTCAGGCTTCTATATAGGAACTTTGTAAGCATGACTACCAGAGTTTGGATATGTTTGGATTAAGGGCTGGCTGGGACTAAATTCTCATAAGCAACTTGATCTCCTGGGAATGTGAAACGCAAAAGTTTGGGACTCTGATTTCACAGACTATCCGAAAAATATATTTCCAAGTCACAATGACGTTTATTATCATTAAAGGGCATTTGTTCAAGCCTGACTCAAAGTAAATAATACTGGCTTTTGAATCAGCAAAGCTTCTCTGAATTTTTTGGAGATCCCTGGAGGTCTCCTTGCTAAGGACAGGCACTTGTATGTGATAAAGTATCTCTTATACTGAATTGCTGTATCCATAGGCTGAAACTTCAGAGGAATCTGTCAGCACAAAATTTATAAATATCACACAAATTCAAGCAGCTAGTGACTGCTTCACCAACAGCTTGTAAATAAAGGGCAATATATGTTGATTTATGTGCAGACCTGAAGAAAAGCTTGTATATTTTACATCATATTGACAGATGCAATGAATGTTACTACCTTATCACACACCTTGCCTTTCCTGAGTAAACTATATATTAAAACTAGTTAGGTCAGCTTTAACTATGAATATATATATATATATATATATTTTACTGTACTAGTTGAAGGCTAGCTTTTCTCACAAATATAAGCATGCTTTTGGTTCTCCATGCCTGTTCCCCACTTGCCTCTAGAAACACCACCCTAGTTGCCTTCTCCCTTTCATTCTGAAGCACTGCAGTTCCTGCCTTGACTTTCCTTCTACTGAAATCACTTATCAACCTCATCATATCTGACTTGTCAGCTGTCTTTGACACATTCAATCACATGCCTGGAAATCTGATGCTTCCCTCAGCTCCTATGACTGCATCTTCCTATCATTTTCCTACAAGGTCTGTAATCACTTTTCCTGCATGTCTTTTTCCTATTCTTTACGTTGCAGGTTTCTGGGGAAATTTTGTTTTCCCCAGTTCAATTTCTTGCCTTTCTCTGTGCTACCATTCATACACGTTCAGCGATTGCTTCAGGGCTGGCAGTTCAGAGATCTTACTCTTCCTACTTGTTTTTTCATTTAGACTACAGTGTTGACCTCTACCTTTTCAGTGTTTAGCAGACAGCTCTTCACAGCCAAAAACTGAGTTCTTACATCTTTCCCTTAAAGCACTCCCTTCCAGTTCTTCTTTTGATTGCTCTGGACAACACTATCATCCTGCCTCTTATTCTAGCTTAAAAGTGAGACAAAATGGAGAACGTTTTTGTCACAGAATCTCCTTTCTAGGTATGTGTATTTAGGTTGCATCTTAATCTGGAGGATTCTTTCACACATCATCCCAAAGGGCTGTTTCTAGCCATTCAAACAGCTAAATATCCTGCCCAGGCTCTCCTCAGCAGGTTTGCAACGTGTTTTCACAGCCCTTGTCAAAATCAAGATACTGTAACTTCATATCCTGACAGTCTTTTGCTGTACAGAGTATTTTCCTAAGCTGCCATTTCAACAACACCTCTGTTACTGTGACTCCTTCATTGCGTCTTCCCTAAAGCATGTCTTTTCATGGGATCATCCGCACATGACCAGTTTTTCATATTCATACACTATGGCACCAACTGTCATTGACATGTTTTCAGATAAACCTTTTGGGCTTTTTTTCCCCAGGCTTTCTCATGTAATAGGAGGAGCTCCCTGCAAGCATGTGTAAAAAGCTTTCTCCTTAGCATCTGTTTCTTCTGATAGATCTACAAGAATCTTGAGATTTAGCAAAGGGTGCCAAGACTAGTATGAATCCAGCTCAGCCATTTCACCAGCCTTAATTGAAGTTGTGTTAAAATAACTTATTCTAAACACAGTTTGAAGGAATAGTACATACCCCTTGCTTCTGGCTTTTAAAACAGCTCCAACATTCAAAATTAGGGGCTATAAAATTTATGTAGCTAACCAACTTCAGTACTTCCAGTAAGACTATTCAAGACCAAATCTGTTTTGGTTCTTTCTATTGCAAATAATGGTGATTAAAGAAAAGAATTTGCTTGTGTCCAATGGTGAAGTTAGTCTAACTTTTAGTTTCTGTGGTTAATATCAAAGTTTGTCAATTACAAATTTACTTTCTAAAAATATTCTGATATAATCTTAAAAGGTGTGTTATTGGACATTCATTCTGGCTAGTAATGCCCTTAAAACAAGATCTACAGAAATCAAAAATGACCAAAGTATTGTGCAGAAAACTTAATGATGAATATAAGCAGACCTATAGAAATCACAGAACTGCTCTAGTATATATTTCTCTGCAGATCTGATCAAGCATCTGGTTTGTATTTAAAATGTCTTTATTTGCCCAGCTGGATTGCTATTGTGCATTATTGTTTTCTGTACAGGAATTGTAGTTTTCTTGTTTGCTTTTCTTTCTTTCTTCTGCCAATAAGGACCAAATGAAAGTTCCAGAAATACACACAGACTGCCAAAGTGTTAGGGCAGTTTGATCTCTAAACAGCCAACCTAAAGATGACAGGCTTCAAGTGTTTATCCACTGACTTTTGTTTTGTTTTGTTTTGACCCATTCTCGTGCATTTTATATTTACAGTTTGTGTTCAGCAACAGGTTCTTACTATTTAAGGAATACTGTGAGTATGAAATGTGTAAATGCATGCAAGGAGAACATTTGCTGACCCATGCTAGCTCTTTTAGGAACCTAATGCCCTGGCACGCCTGTGCCTGGCAGGTTTAGATCTGTACATCCTAGTAATTATTTTATATTTGTAGCATTATATGTAAATAACATCACTATATCTATAGCTCATCTCAGCACATAATTATTACACACCATGTGTTAAAACCATGTTTTAAATGTGATTTCTGTCTACCTACTACAAGTAGGTAGGTTAATGGTTTGCTAGGTGAATGGTTGGACATGATGACCCAGGATTCCAACTGTTTTGCTGTATACAACTGCAGGTATGAAAGCCACAAAGGTGATGTGTACATTGTTGTTCTTTTATTGCCAATAGCCACCCCCCACTCATTCCCTTTAGAGTATCTGGGGAATGCACAAGCAGCATAAAGCTAGCATAACTATATAGAACTTATTTTCCCCAGAACTCACTCTCAATGCAGTCTCCAATGTGATCATCACCATTTTTAACCTCACAGGTTTCTGCTCTAGCTCTTCTGTTCCTGAGAGAAATGTTCAGCCACATTCCTTTTACAATAACAGTCAAATAGTGAAATAACAGTGAAATTTGCAGCGTTGTTCTTATGTGCTTGCTGTCTGAACTGTTGCTATTATGGTTAATTTGTCTCAGATAAGAATTCATGGCTCATTATTGTAAATGGATGGTGATTTTTGGCATTAGTACTTTGACACTGGAAGATCATTTTTGCTTTTGTTGGTCAAGAAAATGAAAACTGGACGTGTTTATCTGGATGGAGTGTAATAATACTATAGGAATATAGGTCTAAAGTATGCAGTTTAAGGTAGGGAGATTCATAATGTAGTTACCTAAGATGGAACAAAATCCCCTTTCTACTCCCACTGAAGTTGATTGGAAAGTCAGAAGGTTTGAAGTAGGTGGCAGAAGACTCTACAGGACTGATATCTGAATTATCATCTAGGCATTGTGGTTTCAGACCCTGAATTGCTTCAAAAAAGGAGCAAGCCACCTAATAAAGACAAAGTGTCTATAATATCGATTTCTTCAATGACTACAGCCACCTGTCTACTTCACAGTAGACTAATTTAAAGTTTATTCCCTACACTGATTCATATGATAAAAGACAATGGAGAAAAAAATGTACATAACTCTTTAAAACCATGAATGCATAACGCCCCATCTTAGAAAAAAAATACAGCCTTTCGCATGTAACCTTGTTTACCATGGTTCAGGATCTGGAGAGCTCATGGTCCATCAGAACCCTTCTAATCAGCTGGTAAACAATCTAATTTGCCAAATGACTTCTACTTAGCTCAGAAAATTATTTGTGATTTCCAGAAACTTTACCTTTCTACATTGGAGCCTTAGCTTTCTCTGAACATGTTTGTAAATTAGTGACTCAACCCCCTGCTTATTTTAAAGAAACAGAAATAACTTGATTAATCCAAACCCTTGAAAGATGTGTACCTTATGAGACCAGACATGCTCCCTTCTTTCCCCACCATTACAGACTCTGTGTCTTAAAAGACAGTTTAAACCTTATAAAAATTAAAGGCATTTAGGTTTCATGCTGACCCTCTGTACAGGAGTGAACTTTACCCAAGACGTATTCATCCTGTAATTCTCATTTAACATAGTGAAGAGAGTTAACACAGCTGGAGTCCGGAGTTCAACTCAGGCATGCTCAATTTCTTTAGATTTCCTTCAATTACCCTCTCATCAGAAATATTACATTAATCTCTGCATAATTTAAAGTCTCCGTTACATCATGGACTTCATCAAAACCTTGGTAATGTTAAAGGGGTAATGGGGAAATAGTAGAAGAGATCAGAACCGTGTTTCTGATTAGGCAGTTAATCAACATTCAGGTACCTCTTTCCTGGTTTTAGCATCTATAGAAGAGCATTAATTAGATACACAGTTATTAATATAGCCTTCATGTAGAACTTAGAAAAATTTAAATTGGTTTAATGTATATCACTGGTAGATTTGTTGTGGGTGGTTTTAAACACCAGAATTATCATTGTTTTTGCACCACTTTCCTATAAATGCTAATATCTTGTACATTTCTGTAAAAATAGTTATTTAATAACTGTTATACTTTTATATATATATATATATATATAAAATACTTTTTACGTAATAACGGTGTATGTTCACCTGTAACCTCTTCAGTGGTCCAATGCACTGAATGCAGTAGTGCCAAATTTTAGTGGTCACTAGTTTTGACTGTCCTGGAATTGTCTTCTGAAAAAAGAATCTTTTCACTGCAACTCTCACTGAATTTGAAAGGCTGAAACAGCTGTCTCCAGACAGATAACACACAACCTTATTCCAGCAGCTAAGAAATCAATTTTTAGTATCAGGAGTAGCGGTAGGTATGCTTGTGGCTAGAGCAAATGCATGAACTCACTGAACAGTAATAACATTGTAAAAAAAAGATTTATAAAGAAGAGAGAAGTAAATGAGTTTATCCTTAAAATTTGCAGCTTATAACATCATATATAATTTGTTTCCCATTTATATGAGGAGATGATTCCAAAATTCTTAATGATAGGAAAAACACAGTATGCATTAGTACTGTGTTTGTGAAATGAGTGTCTTATAATTCTACTCAAAGCTCCAGTAGGCACTCATATATCAATGTCAATATTTAACTTTGGGAGCTAAAATGTCGGCATGTGCTAAGCAATTGGCCAAAATTGGCAAGACTGGGGAGAAACATGCCAATCCAAACTAATCAGCTTGCACAGGGGAATAGGTTGCTCAGGCTGAAGTCATTTTCAAAGGGTATCTGACACCAGCAGATGATATTTCCAAGAGTCTCTCTTACACTGCTAACTCATTTATTATAAAACTATACTGGCAGATCTGGAACAATGCTGATAGACACCAACACACTCTTCTAACTTCTTGCACTGGCCTTGCTCACTGCTGAATTCTTGTTTCTGCTTCTCCTACTTGTCTTGTAGCTACATATACGCACCCTATTGGGCTGTTCTTGTGATGTGCAAAATGTACATGCATGTAAGTAATACTGTCTAAGACAAAAGTTCAGCAACTAGAAGACTAGTTAAGTTGGCTCTGAAATTCAGAAGCGTGTATTGCCCAGGGCAGTGCTATGTTTATGTAATACAATTCATATTTACTATGGATCTGGCATACCTCACTGAGGGTGGTGTAATTTCTCTGGTAAATCAGCTAATACATTGCAGATATTTTATTCTATATTTGAAATTGTTACAGATTTTAGATGATACTTTGCCAGAGCAATGTCACCTTCATTTGACCAATACTAAATAAATGCTTCCTTTCTTTTCCAGTTTGTTCAAAACAAAACAATTGCAGAGGTGATTACCTGCAGTCTGGAAATGTATTTTCTGATGCTCTAATCTGATAAATTTAGCTGAACAACTGGAAATATTCGGAAAGCGAAATTAATAGGTACAGTTTTGAAACAGTAGCATTGAACAAATCTAATTTCTCATAAATGCATAAAAAATAACAGCTACCCAGTCTCTTAAAGCACAGTATAACTTTAAGCAGTCAGGTCTCAACTTCCATAGGTTAGTTTACTAACAGTTATCAGTAAGTCGAATGTATTCATAAATAGGATTGTAGAAACATAAGAGTTGGAAAAGACCTCCAAGATCATCTGGTCCAGCCATCCCCCTACCACCAGTATTACCCACTAACCCGTGTCCCTAAGTACCACATCTAACCTTTTCTTGAACACCCCCCATTTTGTAGTCTATCACTTTTCCTGAACAGCCTCTCTAGATGTTTATTTCAGCAATGTTATTTCTCAGATTTGTAGGTGTACACTAATCCCAACTTGAAATACTAAAATAATCAACTAAAAACTCCTCCTATTTAACAAAAATAAGCATATTTAATATGCTTAGCAGACATGGAAAAGGAGAAATCAAAAGAAAATTGCCAAGTTTGGCTACACTAATACTGACCAGACTTTATTTCATTTTTTTTTTTTTTTTTTTAAAGAGGAACTATAAGCATGACCGGCATGAATACTAACAAATGACACATATGCACTAGATGTATGGGTAAAGAAGAGCCTTACAATGTAGGTCTGCAATACTCCAAATATCAATAGGATTTTAAAGGCTTATCATCAGCTGTCTAGAAGAGAAGCAAAAGCAACATCATCTAACCTTCAGGTCCAATCTAATCTCTCTATTCAGCTTCAATATCACATATCACATTTAAAACTGAACAGCAAGCTGTCAGCATGAAGAACATATTTTGAGGTGTTGGGATGTTACAGAGTGGGGAAATATCCAAGGAAGCAGACACTTAAAATAAAAAACAAAACAAAACAAACAAAAATAAACACTCCCACTGTGTCTAATAGCCATTATTGATAGAAAAAAAAATATTTATATATTTGACGTGGTCACCAGTTTAGTTCCAGTTTTTAGTCACAGTCCACCCCAGAACAATTCAGATAATTATCTTAAGTTATATATTTAGCTGACTTTAAGAGGTCACTCAGAAATACAAAATATTATAAATCTATGGTTTCTGATGAGAAAATGAAAACATAAAAGTTGCTTTGAATTCATACTACTAAATGGTCTATCAAACCAGTCTCTTTAAATGTTCATTTCATGTCTACAGAATAACTGTCAGGAATGATATTACAGATTTTAAGGAACGAACTAGCTGTATTTGCTGGTAATTTTTTTTTTTTTTTTTTATTTTTTTTACATCACAATCACACATCTTCTAAACTAGTGTTTTTTCAATTAGTATATTTCTGGAACATGTTTGAATGGTTTAAAATACACAAAACCTGGCATTTCTTACCTAATTAACTCATTAAAAGTTAACATCATTAAGTACATTTTAAATATGTTTATGTACAAGTTGAGGGTATTTCTACTTGTCATGTATATGACTAGGTATAACATCCTCTGTACAATTAGGTATGTCCATATGGACTTCTGTGCCATTTCAAGCCCCATTAACTTTAGGTGGGCTCCCAAAGTCGACTGCACAACAGGTTACAGAACTGAGTACACCTGCACAGAAATTAGAAGACTGGACACAGAGGTCTGTGGTACAAGTGAAACTCACATCATGACTGTCTTGATTTGACTACAATACCTAAACCTTCAAACTATCCTTCCCTCACTAGAGTCTAATCAAGCAAAGTATCTAAAGAGACCAAAAAAAAAAAAAGGTATTTTTCTCTTACACGTGTTCGAGAATGTGTCTGTATTCACTGATAATTTAGCAGTAACAATAATGATGTTAATATGAAAAAAGCACCTGTAATGAAGACAGTAAGTATCAATGTAATAGAGAGAATTGCTGGAGTTACTAGTTTTAAGAAGTGAGATTTATACCCCTGGAGCTCACTGGTTGTCAGTACTTTCTCGTTACTTGGGTATCATTATTTATGTACTATGTTATATACCCGCATGGTATGTACTCTAGTGGAAGAAAGGAACTTTAATTAGACTTGTGCAAACAAACAACTTTCACAGCAAAACTCTCCCCAGTTTTTGAAATTCTGGCCAATATAAGAATATTTTGTTTCTCAGAAATGGGAAAGTTTCTTCAGCAAAATTTCCTAGTTGTCCTAGTTAAATTTTTGTTGTAATTATCACTGCTCTGAAAAGTAGAAAAATGCCATAGAAGATTAAAATATGCTAAAGCAACCCTAAAAGGTTCAGGATAAATACAAATAAATAAATACACATGCATATATTGTTTTTAGCAAAGTCACCTTTTGTAACTAGCTCCTCTGAAGCTCTCTCTTTGGAACAGGATTTTTTTTTTTTTTTTTGATGGGGGGAGGGGGAATAAAAATGCTACAAAAATAAATACTAGTTGAGCCCTGAAAAACTTATTTACACGATTGTCTAAGACTCAGCCAAGTCACTCACAGTAAAGGCTGAAAACTGAATCTGTGGGTAACCAAACTGCACTTGTGAACAGAAAGAGCAATGACCTTAAAGGTCTTTTCCATTTGAAACTTTCTGTGATCTGTCTTAGTCTCATGCCATTCAAGAATGGGTTGCTTCAGTCTTCAGACATTTGATGTTCCTGCATAAATAACAAAGGATGTATAAGAGATACAGATGCTTCTATTGCTTTGAAAAATGAACTGAGTGAACGATAACACTTTAAATCTGCCTGTCCATGTTCAGGACAATTCAAATCTGTCAGCTAATACCATTTAATTTTTTCTAATGTTTTAACACCAAACGTAATTTACGAGAAAAAAATAAAACATTGTCTGCTGACACTGTAGCTGCATGCCTCAAACAAGAAAAATATTATGGTAGTGGAGGAAGGGCATTAAAATTGGAAAAGTGAATGTAATTAATAGAAGTTAAATTCAAGATTGTCTTTAAGGCTTCTTTGCAATCACAGTACTGACATCTGTCCAAGTCTCTGTTTTTCAACACACCTGAGGCCTTCCATCTTCAGTTTAACAAATTAATTCCAATGTAGAGACTTCCAGCTCATTTAAATTCTTCATAGCACTGTTTCCCCTCCAGCCTCTCACCTTACTCTCTGTTCATAGTAATGGAATATTTTGCTTACTTGATTCAAGTCAACTGGCCAGGTTAACAAAAACAAACAAACAAACAAACAAACAAAACAAACAAAAGCCACATGCACACACACAGACAAAACAAAACAAAGAAAAAAACCTTATCTTAGTTGACTGTCAACTACTGATATCATTTTTTTTTTTTTCCAACATGAAGTGTTTTAATTTCCTTGTAAGAAAAAAAAAATAGACTAAGTAAAATATTATTTCTGGTGTGACTGACCTACTAATGAATGCTCCACGGTCTGCTTGTTCAAGACATTACTGCTGTGTTTTTGAATCTTATTTCAGTACCTTGTTTCAATAAATTTGAATTTAACTTCATCTTTTTTGTTCATAAAATATAAAAGGAAATATGAAAACCAATTATCATTCTATGATTAGTCAATTAAGTGAAATAATTATTGTCAAATTAAAATTCCAGATTTCAAACAGTCCTTTAAATAATAATATAAATATTTTGTCATTGGTATAAAGCCAAATCCTGCCAGCTAGAGTAGTTCTTTTGCAGATTTCCACAGGGTTTTTGTTGCTGAGCTCATTATGACAATATATACAGATTTGTTTTTGATATTTTACCTTTTTAACTTGTCTTGTTTTCCTCATCACTTGTGTGTAACTCAAATCCTAGAAGTTCTTTAATCTACGTGTTTGACTTGACTTGTTCTAACCAAGTTCTTCACAGAAACTTTCTCTGACATGTCATTGCCAGTGTAGAAAAAGAACAGCTCTACCAACCTCAATATATCTTGTGATGAGATTGCTGTTAAATGTAAAACATACGCTTAACAGTCATTTGTTTTAAATTGATGAGAATTGAGCAAAATTTGCAGGGACTGCTATTCTCTCTTTTAGGTATTTTTCATTCAACCCTAAATTAAATGTCAGCTACCAATTTGTAGGTTGCAATAAGGGGCCTGTTTTCTCTCCCCCTCTGTCTCATCATTGGAAAGTTTGTAGATATTCTCTTCTTGAAAATGTTTGGGAGCCTTCCAGAGAGAACCATCTGTACCTCTAGTGTTGTTGAGCCCCTTGCTTTGGTTACATTCATTCTGAACAGAGCTAGTTTACCCATGTCTGCTGAAAATATGAGGAAATGAGTGAGACAATGAGTGAGCAGTAAGGAACAACATGGGCAATCTCAGGCCCAGCAACAGGCATGCCCCATAAACACACGTTTTTTCCTCCTGCTTTTCCTTTCCTCAAGTATGATTTTTGTTGTCCTTCTCCCTGACTAGGAACCCAGATCTAGTTTTTTTATATGTTCTTCTTCCTCAATCTGAATTACTAAATTCTAAGTTATATCTGAACAAATTGGTCCTACGTTGTCTGCAGTAGCACCTAGAAAAATCTCACAGAGGACATCATCTAGGTCTTGTTTTAAACATGGAATCTAGAATAATGACATGAGGTTTAATATTCTTTGCAATAGTTGTTAGCATTAACTAACTAACTTCGGACAGTCCTGTACCTGAAAACTATATATCTTGCCAGCTTGAAGTCAGTGATTCTCAGAGGTAATAAGTTAGGCACAACGATGCCCTTTTGTCAATCAACTCCTCATTCAGCATCTTTTAATTCCACCAAACAGCTTATTGTTTTGTTGTGGAAAAGCAGCAGTCTGCCCATATACTTGCTTATCTTGCATTTTCTACTTCTGCTTGACAAGAACCCCTAAACTTTCTCTTGTTATATCTGGGCAACTCCCTTGTCTGTATCCCATTATCCCTCAATATCCTGAACACAGTAGGCAGCTACAGAATAGGCGAGACTGCTGCTTTTTGCATGCATGACAGTTTTAATCAGGCTCTTCAGTTCTATGCCCAGTTACTTCAGATATCTACCACATATGACTTCTTCCATGACTTACAAAAGAGGCACATATTCTAAGTATAGATAATAATTGTACCATTTAAATGATAATACCAAGATGTTTTGTATAGGGAGGAAATTCATGCAGGGCATTTTTACCATGAACAGCTCTTTCACAGGGCTATCTATCCTCACACCAGATGTCAAATACAAAAAGAAATACTTTGGCATGAATAACAAAGTTCATTTGACTGAAGGATTTACCTCCTAGGAACAAGAGCCTCATAAAACATAAATACTGGGAGCAAAGTGAGCCTCGTAAGGGCTTTTGCAAAAATTAAACCCATAACTTGCCACTAGAAATGGGATATTTCATCTGTTCAATAAGCACTAAAGTTCTCTTTGTTTTTATGGCATCGTAATCTTTGATTACTCTGATAAATATTTGGACTAGACAAAACATTGCAATGGAACTAATCGCAGCTATAAAAGAACTGTGTGTAGAAATGAATTGGGAATGCAATAATACCAGCACATTCTATGATTTTATAGAAGTTCAAATACAGAACCACATTATTTAAGCTGTCTCCTGGCCCCATTCTTTCATGTCTCTGTGTCTCCATCAGCACCTAAGGAAAATGTTTGTTATGCTTGCTGGCTTCGCACAAACATGAATAGATAACCGTACCAGATATGGAGTACTAGCCTCCCTCTGCATGACTGGATGAACCGGAAACACACAACTAAATAGTAGCAAATGTTGGCAAAGAAAAAAAATACAGTCCTGTGCTGAGGACTATGCTGGCTATGCTGAAACCTAGCTAGAGAATTCATGCTATCGCTTACAACAACTGTGTACAAACATCCTTAGTCTCAAGGAGGAGATCCTTCCTTCCCTGTCCCTTCAACTCACCTGCTATGTCCCTTTGTTTTGGTTTTATTGCTCAGAGAACAGACTGATACCAGTATGTAATACTGAACAAACTGCTGGCAGATTACATGCACATTCTTACTCTTTGCTTAAGATTACAGTTCTCTTTCTCAATGCTTACTATTATAGCACTCTGAAGAAATATAAGACTTGCCTAGAAAGGCTCGAGGCATGTCTTATTTTTTCACGTTGCAAAGACTATTCAGTGCTACTTAATCTTTTACAGTAGGAGAGGGAATCCCTCTGTCATTCTGAGCACCAGGCAGTGCTCAGATGCCAGGGGCCGACAGTTCAGCTGGGGAATATCTGTAGTCAGAAGATCAACTCAAGAAGCATTTACCAACACCTAGAACTGCTTTTTATAACTCAATCTAAGGAAAGTGATCAGACTTTGGGTGCTAGAAAACCTCAACATGAATACTTTCAAAAGCAAAATGCTTTTCTCCACCTCATTATATTCTAAGCAGATGCAATAATGTAAATAAAGTTCAAGCACAAATTATATCTAAAAATGTTAGCCCAGTGGTGAAAGTCATGCTTAGTCTAGCACCAGCAACATTTATGAAGTGGTAACAAGAATATATTTGAATCAATGGGCTGCATATTTATATCACTGATGCAATGGTGTCATGTACTGTCACATATTTCTAACATATTACTTCTAACAGCTGAAGTCTGCATTTGTTTCCAGTCGACTAAACCCAGAACAACTGAAGCAAAGCCAATGGAGATACTTCAGATGTCACTGATTGGAACAAAGAACAGGAATTTGCACTTAGCATTTATATAGTCCTTTTCATCTTCAAAGAGCATCACAAACATCAGCTACTTCTAATTCTCTCACAATGACCTTCATGCTAACCTTTTGGGATAAAAGTAATATATTATAAGAAAAAAAAAAAAAAGACACTGTGTGTAATCAAGCATACACCAAGCCTCAGATGTGTAAACTATCTCTGCCTTGACCTCTATCTCTGCCTCATGGTAGGTTGTACCTTATCAAGAATATATCGCCTTTTACTATGGCTCAGGTAGTATTTCACCATACAGTGCATTCTACTAACATTAGATGATGGTAATAATCCCTGAATAATAGTTTACTACAATAGGGGATACAGCTATTCCTTTTTAACAGACAAAATAATACTGCATAAAAAAATTGCTGAAAACTGTCACATGGCAAGGCAGGTACATATCTAGGTTAGATGTCAAAATTCTGTAGCTTTGAATTCCTACTCTGCAGTTATTCTGGGATTTCTTTATATTTTTTCTTTTTCTTTTTTTTAACACCTTCTAATTCAGATTAGGAATTTCATAAGACTTTTAGAAAGCTTTCTCAGAAGCAGCAGAAGCTTCCTCCGTATGCATGACTTCTCTCTCTCTCTTCCCCAACCCAGACGTGCAATTCTGATTATCAGTTTTGTGAGTCTCTAAGACCAGAATCTTGAATACGTTCCTTATGTTCCAGTTGCTTGTGCACTTCATACAGAGGAATAGATCGAAGCAGACAGTGCTCATTTTCATGGTGACCCAGAACAGCTATTGTTACAAGAACACCTTTAATCTCCTGTTTCTGATTTTGAATTGAATTCAAGTGGGGAGAGATGAAAGAAAGTGTCTCACAAATCTGTTGCTACAGCTGGTACTTCTTAGTTTATCATATGCTAGCTTTAATTCTCTTTGATTCTTCTTAGAATTATTGCTTCTATTTCTTAATTTGACAACCAGGCATTTTTGCTACTTTTTGACAGTGAAAAAGCCCTCCCCTCCTACTTTTATGTAGCTACTTCCTCAGGGAAAAAATAAAGTTACTGCATTATGCTATCAACGTATGAATTTAACTTCTCCCTTGGTAAGTTTTCTTATATAGCACACAGATGAACAGCTAAATAACACTTCATTACTTACAGTTAAGGAAAAGACTTACAAAATAAACTGAAGAGTGAAAGAAGGATCAGGGTCATGCTGATATGAAGGGCATCAGTTGCACTGCAGTCCATTCTGGATTTCTTGCAGGAACACACTTGTAATTTCAGTTCTGTGTTGTTAGTCAGAGGTGGTTTTCCAGAATCTGTCACTGAGATTGGGATGTTGTAATTGGCCTTTTTCAGGTTTTGAAGCAGGACGACCTGGGCATGAGTATCTGAAAAGGATCAGGACATAAAAATTAGCCAAATAGTAGTCACTTGGATAGGAAGAGGAATCTGTAAACAGTATCAGACATGTCACAGTTACTTGTGGAAATTAAGAAGAAAATGAGAGCACTCTAAGGAAAAGATTAGAGAATTGAACCGAATAGGAAGTAAGAAGAGGCAGTTACATAAATTCTTTCAGGGGCTTAGAGCTAATTGCAAACATATTCCAAACCCCATCAAAAGAAAGACTTTCAAGTGTCCCTTTTGTTTAAATACATTATTTGGTCTTCAAATTATTGGCAGAGTTTACTGTGGAAATGAATATACTAATGAAATGCTAAGGCATGTCATCCCCAAAGCAACACAACAGGGAAGAACTTATCTATTTGCCAAAGGAAAAATCCCTTCTTGCAAGGAAGCACAGGTGAAACTGTTTAACTGCTTCCCCAATTTCACTAAGAAGGCAGTGAAGGGGAATGATGGCCCTTCAGATCCACAGATCTGCTTCACCTGAGCAACAGTGAGTCTTAACAGCTCTTTTTAGCCAGGTGTGCTCTTTTAGGAGGTTTAGTACAGGGTGGTTTCATCACTGGCAAACAGGAGAACAGCAACGAAAATGACTCATTCACACTGTCCATGATAACCTTGAGGCAGGCACAGACATCACATCCATATTTAGTTCTTTCTAAGCAGAATGTGAAATGAGCCACTAAAAGTCCTGGGAGCAGCCTTGCTGAAAGAGACCTGGGGGCCATCAAGCTTAATGTGAGTAAGCAGAGTGCCATTGCAACATGGCGGCAAAGTGTATCCTTGGCTGCATCTGTAGGCACATCACTAGCAGGGATAGCGACGTGATCATCCCACTCAGTGTCAGGCCACTCGTGGGGTACTGTGTCCAGTTCTGGTCCCCACAATTCAAAAATACTTTGATCCTCTTACTGATGATAGTGTAGATAGATCCAGTACAATTGGGTGTCATATTTGTGAATTCTATAGTCCAAATACATGAACTCAGGAAGTTTTTCAGGTGTACTGCCAAAGCCCATGCAAAAGTTCCACGCTGTCCTATAGCAAAGCTTTGTGTATCCCTTGCAAACAAATTCCATGGAAAAAAATATGGTAACCTTTACAAAATTATAAGTCATCAGTAGACATTCTTCAAAGCAATACTAAAAGAGAAAAGTTTGGACAATGTATTAAGAAGAGGAAAAAAAATCTCGTGTCAGACAAAATGCAGACAAACTATTATTATTTCCCAACAGGCAGCTGGTCTTGGAAAAAAACACTGGACAGTGTAAAGCAGAAGTAATGGATTCATCCTGCAGGACTTCCATGCACTGCTGCTGTTGAATTCACATAATAGACAGCCTCAGGTTGAGTATACTGTGAGTTAGAGGCAGGAGGACTAAATGCATAAGAAAAAAAATAAACTTACTGTTAATCTTGGTGATTCTCCACAATTTTTCTGGGCCAGATTGCTTACTCAGTTCAAATTTAAATGGATCTGTGTTAGGATGAAGGTCTTTGTCTGACGCTCCTAGTACCACTACTCTGAGATCTTTGGCGTCATCACAGACTTTTGCCAGTGTTGGATAAAGGGATGGGACATTGTCATTGACGTCCTCCAAGGTGATGTGTAAAGTTCCTGTACCTGTAGCGGGAGGGTTACCTAAGCAAAGAAAAAACACAAGTGTTTATTAAATCATACCTCCATAAACATTTCTCTTATTCTCTTGGCATGCTTGCCAAGGAAAATAATTTTTATATGTCTTCCTTCTTTTACATGAGAACTATTGCTTTAAAACAGTGAAGAGTCACTATTGTAAATAGTTGCCATATTTTCAAAATGCACCCTGTCTGTTTCTCTACAGTATGGACAATTATTCCAAGGAAACCTCTGGGAGAATAATATTTTGAAGTCAAAATGAGATTAGGACATGAATAGGTATCTGGAACAGAAGCTGTTCATAAACACATACTGAGAGAATCATAGCGGGAAACATCCCTTACATAGACAGTGTGGTATTAAAAGAACCAATAACAAGACAAATAGGAGGAAAATGACAGCAGAAGGGAATCAATTTGTATGGTGGGGACCCATAAACAGACCGGGAACAGATCATTCCTCAACAGCCCTTAGGCCCACATTTAGTTATGTGGTGAAGTAAAACCTATCAGCCTGCAACTCTAGAAAATGAGATCTTTTATTTTCCCAGAGCCATCCTGTGCTAGCAGTGGAGTTTCAAGCTTTCTCAAATTATTTGCCAGCCTGTCTCAGCCTTGACCTGAAAGATCCAGTTTCAGAGGTGAGGATGTTGTTTATTCACCATGGTACCACAACAAGCCTTTGCACTGAGGCTGTGACTGACAAACCAGCCATGGCACTGGAAGTGTTGTAATGGAGACATCTGCCCACTGGGAGCCAGACTGATCCTAGCACCTCATTTCACAGAGGTCAGAGAGGAGCTGACAAGTGGTAATAATTTTCAGTCACTACAGATGTGTGCCATGGTTGAGCCAGTAACCTACTGATTTTGGTCAAAATCTCAATATTGTATTACAGATCCTTTTGCTGTCCCATTTTGACTAATGTAAAAGTTTTCTAAAAGGCCATTTTTTTCTTCATTATACACCATACTTGCTAATTTCCCACTTTAAATGCTGCACTTACTGAAGGGTTGTTTGCGGTGCTCATTTTACTGGTTCACTATTCAAAATCTGTGATCTCTGCACTTCCCTTAGCTATAAAACCTCAGCAGGTAGAAAGGATTCATGAGATTGTGCTTAACCTGTAAAGCAGTAGTGAAATACGTGACAGTGGGTTTGAGTTTATCATTGAAAGAGGTACACTTTAGCAGCCCACCAAACTTTGGAATTACTGCTGCATTGTGAGTGCATAGTAAGGGAGAAGTAAATACTCTGTGGTCTGGATCTGATAAACTACTAATTGTAACAGTATGCAATTAGTCCTTTCAAATAACAAATTTTACTAATGGTGACACTTCATCTGTTTCATGCACACATAAATGCATAACAAAGGCAGAATTTTCATAGTTCTTTAGCTCCCCCCCATCTCTCACTTTGTCATCAGGAGGGTTAGGGTTGAGTTCTTTTTAATGAAAAAGAAATTATTTTTCACTTTTTATTGGACTAATTGAATTTGCAGAAAGACTCCAATACATTTTTTTGTTCTTGATATATTATTAAGTAAAGTCATACAGCAGAATGGATGAAAAGACATTCGAGTATTTGAAATATGATCATAAAAGCCAGCCTTTCATGAACTTAATTAAACTGCTGTCTTTAATTTTGAATGCATTATTTCCACACTGGACTGATAATGTCATATGCACTACCCTTCTTATCTTTCTCTGAAGTCAGTAATATTAAAATCTGCCTTTTGAAATTAAGAAGCCAACAGCATTATGAATGTACTGTTATTTTGTCAAATGCAGATATGGCTGCATTTTTTTCTGCTATGTTAATGTTTCACTATCTTTATGTGGCTTATGGGCCAGTCAACTATTACGCACAAATAAGGAGAAAGGAAATTGCTTCTGTCCATTTCAATGACTTATTATCTGGTTGTTTTATTTCTAATGATTCAAACAAAATCTTTCAGTGATTTATGAAGTCTTCCAAAAGAAAAAATAAGCTAATGTCAAGGTCATAAACTGTTGCTTGTTAACATGCATGTCATAAAAAATGCAACAAAAAATGAATCAAGGAAAAATGGTCACAACATATCCATTGGGAATATATGACTTTTATAAATTTCACACTAATATGCCTTTGAAATAAGAAACACTCAAAAATCCTATGATCTCTAGACAGCTCTAGTTTTGAAATGAAAGAGTTCCTTAGCATATTTTAATTCTGAAATAAAACTTCTAAATTTTATTGTAAAACTTTGCAGCTGAAAGGAGAATTAAGGCGTAAACCAGGGACTCAGTCTGATAACCCTTGGAAGCACCTTTTCAAAAGAGCTCAGCTCCCATTTTTGTCACTGAACTGGCTATTCCTACTGAGGCTGAATTCTTTGAACCTGCAGGTACTTAGAATCATTTGGGACAGCGAAAATTTCAAATTCCTGCTAAGGTTCCCACAAGTGGCAAAGCTGTGAACATACTATGGCATATGAATGAAATGTCATTGCGTTACTCATTACTCACATATGTAAAAGCTGCTAAAGCAGACTGAATGATGGCTAGTTTGGATACTGAAAGAAAACCAGAGCTTGCTATTAAATCCTGATTTTAATAATCTAGGTCAAAACTGAGAACCTTAATGAGTAATCTTCAATGAGACAGTAATGCAGGTAAGGTCTTCCAAGTTAGTTAAGGTCTGTGGGACTGAAACTGTGGTTGGGAACACTAAAAATGTACAGATTCATCTTAGATCATGCAATTGGAAATCTATGATACATTATCTGAATTGCATTAGGACTGTTAATGTCTTCATATCCTAGCATTAGACCACATAAAAAGCTTCTGATAGCAGTCTTCATTTCAGCAACCGCTACTGCTGTTGTAAGATGCAATGAGCAAAAAATAGACTAAAAAAAGTATTTCTATTTCATGAGTTAGATACCGCCATAGAATATGATGGGATCTATTGTCTGTGGACTAGAATCTATAATGCAAAGGACTGTTACCAGAAGATGTAGATGTTAAATTTAATTTTAGTGCTATCAGCATAAATGACTGTGTTGCTACCTTTACTTTAAAGAACAGTATCAAAAGAAATATGATAGAAACATATACTTTGTATACTTCTATTTAGTTGTATTTTAAGGCAGAATCATATCAGAATTATTAGTATGATGTCTTGAGATAAAAGCCCTCTGTAGAAAAACCTGGCCAAGAAATTTGAAAACTAGTGTTCAGCTTTGGTCCAAAAAGTTCCCATAGGAACGATGATGGCATTTAGACATCTAACTACTCAAATGAGACTGTGAATCAGGTAGTTGGATTCTTAAAAGATACCAATTATGGACAACGATGGCCATGGACTAAGATGACATTTCTCTTAAGTATAAAGACTTGCATAAAATGGCATGTCTAACAAGCAATCATATGGTTGAATGGCTGATGATGCGTTTAATCTGAGCATAACATTTTTATGGACATGAAGAGACTATTCACATTGCCCTTTCTAGTTTTCTTACAGAAACGTGATGTTGTATACAGATTTCTAATATGGCTGAACTATGCTTCATGAAATTGAAGATGATATTTGGACTGTTCTGAAACTGAATTAAGAAATTCCTTATCAGTGTATCTTCCAACACCAACTATTTGCATTTACTTGACATGATAACAGAAATACAGAGTTGGCAAACACTGCACAGGAAGTGAGACTTTCAAATATGCCTAGCACAGTAAGAAACCAAACAACCTCAGAAGTCAGGGAAAGTCAAGGGCTTAATTTTTGGGGGTATCCAAAGGAAATCTCATGTGACTGAGGATTGCCTGCGTAGCATCCTATTTCATTGCACCTGCATTTCTATCCTACAGTTAGTATCATAAAAGATTGATAGATGGTTCCATGCTGCATGAGTAAGTCTGCAATCATGTCCAAATGTCTCACCACACTTTGTGTAGACATATCTACGGAAGCTTTAAAGTAGTCAGTGAAGATGTTAATAGCTATGTAGCATCAAGTAATTTATATGAAAGTTGGTTTTATATGATGTTAACTCAATATGTGACTTTCATGAGAGTATTTTGAGTTTATACATTTGTTTCACTCAATGCTAAGGAAGCCCTGGGAAACATACCACTGTCTGTACCGGCATGTGGGCCATGCCAGCCTGACATTTTCACATCCAATGGTGTTTTCCTCAATTAACTAAGCAATAACAATAACAGTAACACTGGGAAAAAACTAATTAGGCACTTCACTGTTGGAATTGCAACAGTTCTCATGTTTAGACCCTACATTCCCTTCTAGGAATAGAGCTGGGCGTGCAGTGGTTAAGCATAGACATCCATTTACACTGAGTTTCCAGCATGTACTTACAGGAGCCAGCTAGAACGATTGTTCTAAATGGTAGAATATTTGCAAGATGGAAATGTTGTTTAAATGCAACATAAAATCACACGCAAACAAAATCATAAAATATTTAGTCCTTTTCTTCCAGCTTTCCCTTTCCTATTTTCAAATGCCAACATTAGCCTAAATGATCCTGAATACGTTATACAAGCATTGAAAAACAAACTCAATACTTAGAAAATGAACAGTTTGGGACATTTGAAATTACAGTGAATTTAGATTATTCTTGAAAATGAAAATGCATATTTCTTAAAGGTGTGGAAATATTTTTTTAATGTGTAGATTTAAAGGATATTATTAGCTAAACAAATTGGATATAACAACATTTTTTCAGCTAAACTGAATTTTGTTTCATTTGTGAAAACCAACATGAAAATCTTCAAGAAATATTTTCTCTTTGAGCTTGACTTTTTTTCTGGTTTGACACCAAACTTGACTTGATCTAAAGCAGGACAAGTTGCACAAGGGAGAAATAAGTATTATCAAACTCAAAAATCATTTTCCACATGCTATGTCAAAGGTAGCTTTTGCTAAATCAGATGAAAGTCAGTTTATACTTGTACATAATACAATTTGTTTAGTGGCACAGCTAGGAAACAAAGGATTGATAATCAACTAACAAAATCCCCAGACACAAATCATAAAGTGTTAAGGCATGAGAATACATGTTTTTACTTAAGTTTGGAGAGTTCACCTAATGGCATCAAAAGCTAAATGTATGAATTATTCTGTTTTTAAAACACTAACGTTTTGTATCTTGGTCTTTACAGCAATAGCGTATTTATATAAATGCTTTTACAGAACAATGTTTAACTAAGAATGATTAGGAAAAAATGCATTTAATTCAAATTATTATACCTTCTTTTTGAAGAGCATTGGACACCAGGGATTCTGGTGGTATTTATCAAATTCCCAAAGAAGAAAAATCAACCACTTTAAAGAATGCAGTGGCTACATAGATCTAAGACACAGTACTGCTAGAAGCTAGAACAGTATTTTAGGAAGAATGGAGCATGAACTGTCCCTTTTTACATGCTCATTATGAATGGTAGAAAGACTTCTGCACTCCTTTCTTCTTACTGAATTAAGCTTCCAGAACCATCAGTTAATACATATTATCTATGTCCTTCTATGTCACGATGCAGAAATTACAAGGCCATTTAATTCCCAGAGCAAGTGGTTTGTCCTCTGCCAAACCTGTAGGGTATCCATTGCCATACAGATTTTCTCTCACGCTAACAGAATGGAAATGATTTATTTTCAATTTTGCTATTTATGGTTTACTATTTAGCAGTGTTTTTTAATCTTCCACTATCATTTATGTAACCCACAAGACTAATTCTAACTTTTTTTTTTTTTCCCTGCTGCTACTTTTTAGCTGGCTAACAGAGATACATGGATACAGAATGAGAAGGTAGAATGAACTGTTTGAGCAATTACAGTAAGAACAATTTTTCTTCATATTTGAGCAGAAAAAAAGCCTTTGAGAATGTGGGTTTTCTAATTTCTGGCACAATTACCTTTCCTCTGACCCATCATGAATAAAGCTTTCTCTCTTTAAACTTCTATAAACCATATTTGAATCACAGTCATATCAAGGTCAATTTGGAACAATTATAATGATATCTACAGAATTTCCTTCATTTTACTCCCATGTAACTAACTATAAATTGTAGGACTGCCTGTGATCTCTCGTTGGATGTGTTTTTTTAATCATTTTCTCTATTTCCATGTTCATATGTACGGGAAGGAGAAGCTGTTTTGTTGTATTTAATAGAGCAAGAAAAGAGGAGAAGAATGAAAGTAACATTGTAGAAACTCCCAAAGTGTTTGGAGGGAGCTATGCATTCAGACTGTGCAGTATGTGGTTAGACTATGTAACATATTCTCTCTTAAAGTGATTATATTTCAGATATACACTGTTAGAAATAATGGTTCATGCTTTATAATGACACTGCTATGAAAATTTAACTGAAATTTCAGAGTCTCCTCCCTCATCATTCTCTTTTTCCTCCATATGCTGTTTTTCTAATCAGAAAACGTGTGCACGCTAGGTGATTTGGCAGCAGGTACCCTCTGTTCAGGCATAAATCCCATTCAGACAGGCATATTCCAATACTTTTTGTGTTCAGGCTGAACTCCATTAATGGTTCAACTAAAGTAAATGGAACCAACAGTGGGAAGATACTAAGATATGTGTGTGCTGCTCAGAATCTGACATACTCAGAAACTGGCCTTATAAATGCCACATACTGACATTTTCTATAAAAGAGGTCCCAGATTTCCCATGAGCTGAAATTTCCTATTTTAAAAATATGTATTGGCATACTTTTTTTTTTTTTTTTAATGTAAAATAAATAATTGCTAAAAGTTGCAATCCTTCATTCATTCAGATAATATATGCAGATCCTATTTTTGAGTAATTACATTTCAAAAGAGCACAGCTCTTTCAGCATATCGAATTGCTACTGACATATGCCATCCGTCTTAAATACTGTTTTCAGCATTCTAATTTCTTTTTCTAATCAGGAGTCCATGATGACAAATTAAAACAATATTTTGTGTGCAATTCATATTTTATTGAAATTTAAAATGGCAAGAAAAGGATGAGTATTCCGTTTATTTTCTCTTCTCAATTAATACAGCAATTAAGATAAGGAGTATAAAACTGGCTTAATTGGGTAGCCATGGCAACTAATTGCCTGATTTCTTCAAAAATAGCATGTTTTAGGTGGAATCAATCTGTGGTAATTTAATTACGTACATCATGGAGCAAAAGACAGGTTAGATACATGTGAGGAAAAATTCAGTTTCCAAATTGTTACACATCTTTGTTACTCCAGTATTTTTCTAGCTGCTGTCTGTTTCTGTTCATTACCTGTACTACAGAATGATTTTTTTTCCTTTTAATGATTAGAAGTATCAAGAGGAGCACAATGAATGCCTGAAAGTAGTTCAGGTGGTACCCAGAAAAAAGGAAAAAAGTGAAAATTAGACTCTGACTCCTTCCTCACTTTCCTTAGAATGGCAAACTGGCCACAGTCATAGAACCAAAATTCCCCTTTAAAATATAAATAAATAAATAAATAACCAGTGCAACTTGAGGCAAAAACTGAAATCACTCCAATCTAGATATAACTTCGTATGGCCTTTACCTTGTTTAATCATGTATAGTCCATGAAATAGAGATTACTGCTCCTGAAGCTGATTTCCTGCAGCTCGACCCTCCTGTTGGACACCCTGCCTATACTAAGGATGGCTGCCATGCAAAGGCTTTTGATGTCAAATGCTGGGGATGGTGATGCAACATAGGGAGCAAACCACTTTCAGAAAAGAGAAAGGTGGTTTTCACTCCTGGGTTACTGCTGTAACAAACTCTGCTTACTGAGATTTAGTATATTGAAAGCTGTATCTATTAAAAATGTGAACCAGTAAGAAGCTGGCTCAGTGGGAGAACACTGCTAACTGACTTGTATCCTGCCAAGGTGGCATAAGGGAAGTAGATAACAGTATTTCAGCCCAGTCAGCTAGACTGGGCATTAGTTTTTCAGCATTTTTCACCAGCAGCTTACATACCTGAACAGCACAAGTGGTTTTTCCATATATTAGGCAAACAAAGGCAACCAAAGTTTTTCTTCTAAAGAGGTGGAAAAAGACTATACCACGGGAACATTAACTAGGATATTGTGCCTCACGTTGTTCATTAACTTAAGACTGTTTGAATATATATTGTTATTCCTTCCTCCCTCTTAAAGAAAAGGGAGAAACCATATTTAGCTTTTTTCTTTATTTGTTTTTAAGATTTCATACATCTTCCAGATTATTTTTTAGCTTCCCCTCCATAATTTTCATGTTTTTCTCCTCCCTTACGTTTTCTAAATTGCAACTCAAACTCTCAGAATGTAGGTGAAAAATGGACCCTTCCTGCAGAGTTTTTTTAGCATGACTGACCTTATGAGAAAAACATACAGGCATACAGATATTCTGCTTTATGAGATTCCTCCCAGATACTCCATAATATACTACCATATGTAGGGTGACCCTACAACATGGTCACACAGCAGATCTCCTGGAAGGTCTGATGCAAGCAGATTTCTCAAACTGAAACAACTTCTTGCCTTTATTTAATCCATATGAGTTTTACAGATACACTCCCAATAATTGTACTTTATTGTGGTGATACTGCATTGTTTTTACTGATTAGAATAATGAATTCAGGAAATAAAATGATCTCTACTTTTGGCACTTTCGTTAATTGAATGAAACCTCTGATGTTTTCCAAGTTTGCATAAATATGACTTTGTCCCATTATGAGCTCATTCTCAGATTAAACATAGTTCGTGACACTTCAATGTATTAACTCTGCTTCATGATATTTCCTACCATTAGTTAATTTCTTCTTTAATAGACCAGAGACTCTATGTCCACACAAGTATTTAATAAAGAGTTTTCAAATTCTAAAGACACTACCTTGACCTTTACTGAAATCAAAAGTACAGAGCAAATTAGGATATTCATTCCAAAAAGTCCTTTTTAACGTAAAATTTCCCTCAATAAAAGGTCAAACTTTATTATCTATAAAATTAATACTGTGTCCATCAAATTTGCTATTACACATTGTTTCACTTGTGTTTGGGAAGGTACAGGAACCTTTAGATGATGTTTAGAGCAGAAGTAATATAGTTCATACTTAGCTACTTTTCTTTTCAGTTAATTGGACAATGCTGAAAAATAGCAAATAGCAAAAAGAATATCATAAACAACCATATTATTTCCTGCAGTAAAATGATTCTGTTTAGAGTTGAATGACAGTAAAGAATACTTCTGTGATTTACTGAAAAAAGATATATGGATTTATATAAAGAACTACCAACCGTGAAGCTCCTGGTTTTACTTCTGACAGAAATCTTCAACATTTTACAAATAAGAAAAATGCCCCAGCACTTGTCCCCTGCACTGAAGTGTAATAACCAGAAGCCAGTGCCTGATGAATCCAGTGACAGATTCTCTGTTGACATCAGGGAAATGGTATGAAAAAAGTATTTCTGTAAATTTTGTTTTCAGCTGTCTCATCTCTTCAACTAAAATAGCACCCAAATGGTATAGTCACTTTAAAAACAGGTGGCAATGAAATACGATGGGACAACAGGATCCCTTCTGTAATTAAATATACTCTATATGCTAGGAATACTAATAAAAAGTAATATGTTTGTTTACTCTTCTTGTGTAGGACTAAGGTCCTACATTTATCATTTTAATGTCCAAGGTTTTATTTTATTTTAGATACTCTCATTATAAATACTGTTAAAAATTAGCATGCAACTCACAGACGTTTCCACAGTAAGTATCATGTCTGCAATCCCTTGTACTGTCAGTTGACATTAACACTGCTGAAACTCCTGGCAGTACTGTCAGAAACTGAACTCGGGAAGATGTGCAAGCATCTGCCTCTGGCTTTGCCCACTGAGTCTGGGGCTCCAGAGCAGCTCTTGCTCCTTCCTACCAGCTCTCCCAGATTTCATTACTACATAGTTAGACAAACCAACAGCAATTTTTCCAGTTACCAACCTGCTTCTAAGTTTAATGTGTTCTTTGGTAATTAATTCAGGGCTGATACAGAGCACAAGGTTAATACCAGCTATTTAAGCTCTGCTATTTAATGCTATTTCCACATATGGCTGAGCTACATACGGTGAAGTAGTACAATACTCTGAATGATCATTATTAACACCTTAGCATGCCAGTACTAAATGCACACATGTGGTTTCTAATTACTTCATTCAAAGAAGTCAATAATGTTGGAGTAGATTAGCTCCTGTACTAACAGGACCACCAAATTACAAATAAACACAACAGATGCTAGAATTAGATGCTGACCAGTGATCTCAGTGGAAGAGGGTTACTTCCTCTCTAACTTACGTTAAATACCTTCTCTTGCTCTGCTGTTCAGTGCACAGACACCTTTCCCTCCTCTTTTTTTTCCAGAGTTTGAATGTTTCCAGGGAAACATTCTGTGACTTAAGGGGTCACCTAGCAGTAAGGCTCCTGGCTTGGAATGGATGAACAATGAGTGTTACTGCCCTGAGAGCATGATAAAGTTCTACCCAAAAAGTTATGAAAATCCACTTTCATTCAGACCAATTTCCACAGTAAGAAATATTCAACTTTCTGTTCCACATTTTCTCTTGAGGATATTTGACTCCATCTTTAAAACATACACAACTTTGTCCTTTTGATAATTCCTCAATAACATTATCCTGACTTTTTACTCTCATCCTAAGACATTTCCCAGTGTACCCCATTTTAAAGATGCATTTAAAAGATCTTTATTCAATAGCAAGTAAAAACAGAAATAAGTTTAGAGCTACATTTTTCTATGAAAATTTCTTAAGACAAATACGTATATGAATAGATAAGTAAATCATCATGTCAGCAGAATTTTTTTCTTTTATATTGAAGATAATACTTTCTTTTTCCTGTCAGGCCCTGCAAATGTTCCCTGAGTCATGTGGTTACAAAAATAAAGAATTACCCTCCTAAAAAGAACATTTTACAATTCATCACCAGGACTAAACCAGCTGCAGCTGTGAAAAAGTGTTAACATATTAGCTGTTATATTGCAGACAAATCTTTTATTTATTTTGTGCCGTCAGCTCTAGAGATTTGCAGAAATGCTCAGGATTTTCTCTTTCTTTCTGTGCCACTGAAGTCACTGAGTTTTCACTAGATACTTTAATTTTGATTATGTTTGACAGAAGGAACTTTAATCCATGTAATATGTAAAAAATACTGCATTTTAACAAGGGCTTTTACTTATGTTTTTATTGCCACTGTCATTGCATAGAATAGAATTCAGCTTATCAGGGACGGGTTGTTATTGGTATTTAGGTGCCCGAGGCTTACTAACTACGCAAATATTATGAAGAAATTAACTCTGAAAAAGATTATTTATAACTTTCCAAGAATGTTCATATACTATTTCCATCTCATATTGAGATCTCAGCATAGGAGTATATGTGTGAGACATAGCCTTAAATTAAAGTGGTTCTAAATTTGAACTTTTTTTCTGTTTTGCCACAATGACCACTGATACCTTTCGGTGTCCGCTTACCAAAGTGCTGAATGTTAATGGGCACATTTTGAAGAGGAGCTTTCAAACAGGGAAAACAAAAAAATTCATATACTTTAATGAATACGATCTATAATAGTTACTCACCACTGTCTATTGCCAGAAAGAGAGCAGTGTATATGTTGTCCTGAACATAAGGTGATTCCCGATCCAGGATAGCAGTGGTGCCAATGGTACCATTGGTAGGGTTAATTTCTAGCCAGCCTGCTGGATCCTTATAAACTGAGTACCTATATCAAAAGACAAATGTCATTAACAAATTATATATCTAGATATAAACTAATTACATTACTACAAAAGAATATATCTTTACACTCACTGGGTTTCATGAGGTAGATCTCTTAAGACTTACAAAAATTACAACTTAAACCTTAAAGAGAGTTTTGATTCATTAGATCTAACTTGAGAGCTGGTTACATGCAGACCTCTAGTTTGTACACATTTAATTTGCAGTTTGTAATCCAAAATTACCTGCTTCTAATGGTTTCATTTAGATGCTTAGAGTCTTGGAACAATTCAACCCCATGTATGTTGTTCAAAGAAGGATGTGAAAATGCTGTCTGCCCAGATCCTGTAATATAATTCACTGCTGTGCTTTGTTTGCAGTCATCAGCACAAATATTTAGACCCCGCTACTGGAAATAGATTGTGAACTTTATGCACTAAGAACTGCCCTATTAGACTGAAGTAATAAATGTCGGAATGTTCTGATTCTATCCTGAGTTAATATAATATTGTTGTAATATAACAACATAGAGCTGAATGAACTGGCACCAATTCCCTCTCCAATGAAGTTTTTATTATTTTAAACAAAACCTCCAATCATATAGTCAATACTTAGTATAATAACCTGTTTACCTTTTTTTTGTAGTGAATTGTTATAGGTCACGAACAGCCATAAACTCTTCTACAGACATTTTAAATTGTAAGTAATTGACATGAAGCCCGTTACTATTTAATGAGTAGGTGCCAAGCCAATACTTTTCATGTGAAAGGTGTCCTATGTGATAATGCTGCAAAAAATAATTTATCAGTGCAACTATCTCCTGAGAGAATAATAAAAAATAACAGATTGTTAGAAGGGGAAAAATAAAGTAGGTAAAATGAAATAAAATGGCAATAAGTAGAAGAAAGGAAAATTTGCAGGCCAACAAAGACCTGGTCTCATTGAATTCCTACTTCAGAAGCTTGATTTGGTCTCGTGTTCTCTGAAAAGGTAAAAATAAGTGGTGGTGAGTTGCTAGATCCCTGTAACAAACTGTAACAAACCTTTTGGAGTTTATGAGAAAAAGAGACAAACACTAAAAACACATGGCTTGCTTATGTTCCCACAGAAGTCACTCAGAGTTTCTCCATTGTTCTCCCCAGGAGCAGAAATGATCCCATAGGCAATATATGAAAAAGAAGCAAAGTCAAGGACTAATACATAGTGAGACTTTCCATCAACCCAACATGTTCTTCCACTTAACTATGTAAATATTAATCAATACAGGAGCTTTATCTTCTATTAAAACAAATTGCTAGAGTAGTAACAATGCAGATCATTATTTCATTTCACTTCTTTGCTTCTTTTTATTGTTGTTTTTATAACTTTGCAACAAAGGTATGCACAAAAGTATGGAATCAGGGCAGCCTAAACAATTTGTAGTCTATTGTAAAACTGCAAATTCTCAATTAACCCTGAAACAATTTAAGAAGATTCAACACTTTTAAAGTAATGAGAATTTAAAATGGATTGTATTATCTTCCCTGATTGCTCTACAAAGCACTGATGGCTGTGCAAATAAAAAACTGAATTGTATAACCTGTGATTTGGCACAGGATATTGTGAAAGTAGTACTTTGTCTTTCCTACCACATTTTTTACTTATTGTAAGTATATTGCAGTGCAGCTGATTATTCTTTGTTCTTTTTTTTTTTTTTTTGAGGACTCTGCTAGCAAAAGATTTAGAACAGACTCATTCAGACTCATTAAGAAAAGCACTATATATATATATAAAAAAGAAATATAGAATACACAGCTTCACTTTTTACATTTAACTTTAGTGGTATCCAATTGTGTGGCAGTATTGAAAATCAGACCATTTTTTTAGGTGGTTAAACATAAATGTTTGTGCCTACTTGCACCCACTCAAGTTTCTGAAAATCACAAGCACATTGATAAGTCTGTATGGGTGTATACAGGACTGTGTTCTCTGGAGTGCCAATTACTGCTTATTCTGGACTTTACATTGCACTAGTGAAATTTAGTGCTGCCTTGTGAGGTTTTCTGTATTTTGTTCTTTAGTTTTGAAACATGTCAACAAGTCACAGTCCCCAAGGTTTTATGTGAACACCAGGGCATGGGTAAGTGGTTGTAGCCTATTTTGTTTGTCATCTCCTTGCACTATGTTCATGCCCTGGCATTATATGTAAGGCAAGTATTGCAAAGGAAGCAGAAAAAAACAATTCTCTTAGACTGGGATCATCTACTGCGAAACATTAAGTATATGCTTCAGATACAGACCTAAAAACAGATGCCGGGAGGCTATAGCTGCAGAACAACAGAATACAAATCAAAATGTGCACTTTGCCCATTTGGTGCAGAACTAAAATAAAATAGCATATATATGGAAATAATTTAAAATGTTTAAATGTCATCATCTCCTTCCTGTAATGCAGGCAAATTGTTCAGACAACACCTCCTGGGGTTGCTAGCAGACATGCATGGTGGTTGTGGCTGGCGGCTTGATTAGCACAGAAGACTCTTACACAGAACACTGGTGATAATATGGACATGGAAATCTAATCAGAGCCACAACCTTGCACTAGACAAAAAAACCATTTCACAGCCAACAGTCAAATAGCCCAGGGGGTCAAAGGAGAGCAGCCAGGCATCTAGGCACAGAGCCAGATGCTGCTTTTGACTTCCAGAGCTTGGTAGTTGCCAGACTTTTCCCATGTGGAGTTAAGGGGTCTTGGCTCTTATGTTTTAACAGAAAGAGAAGGAAAGCAAAATGAAGCATTTTGAACATACTGAGCATCACCACAACAGAAAAAATCAGTGCCAAATCTGTGCTGAATGACACATCTGTGCCAGCTTGTTGTGCAGCAATGACAGGAGTTAAGGTGAGCGATCTGGAAAGGCTTGTTGGGGTGGCAGTTCTCCAGCCTTGCACATCTGGATATTGCTCAAGTCGCCTTCCACAGAGACCCTCTGACCAAAAAGATGCAACAGAAAAGAAGTGGTACAGCAGTATTGGACCCATTAAACATCTATCGGATCCTGCAGTTAGGCTTTGTACAGCTGACTGCAGGCATTAAGATGCCACTGCAGTAGACTACTGAGCAAGACTGTTATAGCATGATTAGGACCTGGAGATTTGCACTCCGAGTCCTGGCTCTGTCACGATGGAATCTTGGAAGTCATTTAATTCAAGCTACACACCCAATTCATAGCGTTAAAATGGTAAGGATGTATTTCTGCCTTGAAGAGCTTTTAAAAGGATAACATCTATAGCTGATTGCTAAAGGACTGAAAGAATACAGCAATGAGAGACATCAAAAGTACTGAGATGCAGAACAGGAAAGAATCATTTGAATAGTTCTAAAGATGCAGAGAAGTAGTTACTGTCATTTTCAAATTGTATAGTTGCTTTTTAAAACAATATTTAAAACAGAATTAAATAGATGATTCAAAATTCATTCTCTCCTCTGCATACATGTGTGTATGCATGTATGCACGTGTACACTGACTGGTCCTGGGTGAAACTTACAGTGTCAAAATATTGATAGTAACTATTTTCATAGTGCTTCAATCTGTTCAATCTGATTGGAAGGAGTCCGTATCAGAAATGTAAAAAAGCTTGTTCATACATCAGATTTCCAAATCATATTTGCAACTTTTATGGATCCTGGTCCTGCTGACGTAAGGAAAAAATATCAGAGTGGAATACACCCAATATTTCCCCTAAGTATAGGTACATTTGTATTTTGAATGAAAAGCATTCACATTATCCAAATTACTGATTCCACAGCATTTCACCTACAATTAGGTAACATATTGAAGTTACCATATCTGTCCTGCTCCTGCTGGGACTGTACCATATAATGACAGTCTCTGATTTTTTTCTATGCGCTCTTCATGAACTACTCAAGTGAAATGATCAGTGGGGAAGGTAACTTCATATTTTCTGTGCTTAAGAGCTCAGCATGAGAACTCTCTTTTGTCTCTGAATGAAAAATTCTCTAAATACAGACATTATGTAATCTTTAAATCAAGCCAATATGAATTTCATCTCATTATATCAAGTCCACCTGAAAAATTGAGAGCAACTACCTTTGGAAAAACATTTACAGGTATTTGGGAGAGATCAGCATAGCAACTGCAGCATAAATATACACACCTATATAAAAAAGCGGTTGTTCTAAGAGAAAGATAAAAACACTTCTCAAACTGTAAGTGTAACATTACATATCTGGATTAAAACTGTGTGGTGCTGCGTATGCTATATGTAGAGATGATATGAGGCAGAGCTTTAGAGATCAGCTTGCACCCCATCATTGTGTTCCATCTTTTCCACTGTGCTACCTTTACCTTTTGCTTGCACAAATTATGGCAGTGTTTGTCACCAGAAAAAAGCACAAAAGAAGACCAACTGCAACACAGCAATTCTCCAGATGAAATATACCCTAGATTCATTTATGACACATGCATTTTTTCTGCTATTTGACTGCATGATAACAAAGGTAGCCCAGCTCCTATATGGTTTTAGGTTATAAGCTTTGGGAGAGCAACTTACATGTTGTGTATGTATATCCACAGCCTTGTACAGCAGGGCCTCTAATTGCTATCCCACCATGCGGAATGGAAACAATAGTAATTCTCTGACATATATTACATCTAATATTCTCTAACTATATTTTCACTTTTATATATATATATATATATATATATATATGTGTGTCAGTAAAGACATTGGAAGAAAGTCTTTGGAGTAGTTGTGGGTTTTCCCTTTTTTTCAGATATTGAAACAACTGTTGATGAAAAATATATAATAATTTCAAGATGCAGGTGAATATACAGGTTTATTTTCCATTTAATATCCAGAAAGAAAGCTACTGCCTCAAATTTTCCACTGTAGCCCCTAAGCACTATTTCATACAGGTCAGTAACACATGATCCATGGTCCTTGTGTTTAGTGTGTTTTCACATCTCCTTTTTTTATGTGCTGAACTCAGGCTGGTAGTTTGCTGTTCAATTTGGAAATACCTGGATCTGAGCCTGCATGTGAGCATTACACTGTTTGGCACTTCTTTCAACAGTCAGCAACAGTCTGCAGTCCAGCAAGTGCCAATGCCAACTACGCAGCCCCAGTGCAGTTGGCACTGGTCTGTCCTAATAGTTTTGAGTCTTCTTTTGCAACTCCTTTTAAATGAGTGCATGCAGTTAGTGTGGCAGTGTTGTCAGAACTATGTAATTACTATTATGGGCACGAGATCACAAAAATTTCAGCATAACTCTGCTATTGCTTAGGGTGTTCTGCAGGCATATCTGAGTAATAATTCAGAGCTAAGCCTTTTTCTCATGATTTATTAGCAATTCAAATAAAACTGCCTGAAATAACAAAGGCATGTCAACAGGTAAATGTCTTTGTGTTAGAAGAGAGAGTGGCAAAAACTAATCAGTAGTGTTTTCTGTAAATATACAAACTTCACTGCTGTTGGCAAATGAATATGCAATGCTACTCTGGCACTTTCTAATTCCCATATTCCACGCTGCTTCCAACACACTGCTCTGTACCCAAGCATGTAGGCCTTGTGCCTTCCAAGGGGATACAATGGGCATTTCCCTCTATTATAGACGTATTGATATTATATATCAATATATGTGACATTATATATCAATATGTACATATGACACATTAATAGCTTAATACGCTATTTGCAATAAGTCTATGGTTTATACACAGGAGATTTGGCTACTAGAGGATTCAGCTATACATACGACATTTGAATTACCACAATAACAGTTGGGCATTTATGTGGGAACCGGTAATCTTAAGTACTCATAACAGCTAATGGATATCCCTTTTGAATAATTAATATTGTTTTGTCATCCAGTGAATAGGACACCCATAAGATGATACAGCAACACATGCAGCCCTACCAAGTCAGTCAAATGAACAAGTTCTTTAATTTTTGCATTTTCCTTTTCATCCATGTAATATAAATGAACAGAAAAAAATAAATCCTGCATTATAAAATCATAGAATATCCATGTTGCAAGGGATCCACAAAGATTATCATCCCCAAAAGACCACACACACACACACACAATCAGATCACGCCTTAAGAGTGTTGTACAAACATGTTGAACTCCATAGACCATTACTAGTACCATACTGGGACTACTAGTAGTAAATTTTAAGCTAGCCTATATATCTGTCCACTGTACTGGGGACACAACCTAAAACACAATTCCCATCACAGGTAACAAAATAAAAAGCAACTGTGGAATTTCGTATCACAGGGAAAACAGAAGCATAAGTATTTCAGCACAGAATGTTACTAAAATCTACTCATTTATTCCTCTCTAAACCTACAGGTGAGGATATACATGGTATAAGAGAAATGACAAAGGCAACAGTGCCAATATCCTGTTAGATCTTTCTTAATCAATTGCATAAACACACATGTTGATTCCTGATCCTCAAGGCTTTCAGAAAATGTGATTCCACAATACCATCTCTGACAGTTTTTAAGACTCATTTTGTATCATAAACCTACCTGTATCTGGTAGGTTTGACACATACATATCCCTCATAAACATTTTCTATTAAGAGATTTAAGAAGCACCCAACAACCTGCAAAAGACACTGTTAAAAACTCAGAAAGGAAAGGAAAAACAAGCTAAACTGTCTACTTGTATTTTCCATTCCCCGTATTTGACTGACACACTGCAAACGGCAAACCAAGCATAGTTAGCCATCTTTTCCCATTAAATATATGATCATACAAAATGCATGCCATTCAATTTGGGTTGAAATGCTGTTACTAAAAGTATGGCTATATGCTAAATGTGCAGTAGGCTGTAAAATATCTCCTGTAGTGCTCTCCTGCAGAGATTCAGGCACGCTCAAATTACTTTGGGTAGATTCTTTAAAATAAAAAATGTTAAAATAAAAGAAGCAAATTTAACAGAAATATGCTATTATTGATAAGAATAAATACTTCATTAACAAAAAATAAAACATAAAAATCACATTTTCTGGCAACATTGCTGAGAAAGGTATTAGGTCAGATGCATTTTTAAACTTACTGTGGATAGAGGATTTATGCAATAGCCATTTTTCAGCTTCATGGAACAGATTTATGGGCTTGCAGACTGTCTGTATTTTTGCAGGCTGAAAATGTCAACTTAGAGTACAATTTTAAAAAAATAAATTAAAATCCCCATCAATGTTGTGCCACAAGTCACTCTATGCATTTTTTGGTCACAAAATTCACATTTCTGTGTGATAAACTGGACATATTCCAGGGTGAATTCATTAGCTACGCACTAGTGCATAGCTTAGCTCTGCAGGCTGAGCTTGACGATCTCTGTAGTAACTCACTGCAGCAGCTCTTTCCCAGGTGATCCCAAAGTGTCTCTCGAATTTCTAGTTTATGTATGAACATAAGCATGCACATACTTTATTCTAACCCTATCTGAATAGCCATATACTTCTCTGGCTACAATGCCAATCTGGCACATGAAATAATGTAATAATTCCCTCCCAGGAACAGACATATCTGCGAGGATGTGGAGTGGACACGATATACACACTACTAAATACAGCACTGCTGCACACAACTGATATACATTGCTTTTTAAGGCTTAAGGTTTACACATCCATGTTTTCAGTCAGACACTTGATGTTAATATCAGCTTTCCATTGATTCAGTCTCAAGAAAAATGCCTTTCAGCTTGTTCTAAAGAAATGTGTTTTATAGAGAACCAGAGCAGGAACGCTGTGGTACTACGGGGCTGAGCACACCACTGAAGAAGCTCAGTGGTTTTTCCTAAATCTCCTCCATGCTATATGAACACAGAATATTCTCTAGAACAAGCTTCCATTTGAATCTTCTTTCAGTCACCCTTTCAGTTTATGAGTTACATACAGAAATGTATGGCAAGAAAAGGAGCCTGCCCAGTGCTTGGGAGGATGGCTTCTCTCTCCTACAGCCCTTCTTCTGGTACCTGTCTGAACCAAGTAATAGGTGACAGTAAAGTCTGCTGGAAGTGTAAAAACAATTTCTCCAAAATATTGAAGCTATTAGTTTTTTTCTGATCTTTAGGACTGAAAGTGTGTACCTTTTTAGTTACCACGTATTTAAAAAGGCAGACAAAATAAAAATGGAAACTTTAGACGCTACTTGGTCTATAGCAATATGCCAGTACACTTAGAAATACTGTAACATTCTGTTTCCAGTTTTAAAAAATAAAATTCCATTTTTTCCCATTAAAAATAATAAAAATTAACACACACAAGGATATTTTATACAAACAAAAAATCTTGACAGGAATGATACCAAACAACAAAGCAAAACAAAACCACAACAAATTGCTTACTGAAATCTTTTTTTGCAGTTAATTGGGCTGTGACATATAGTTTTATATGGGTGGGAGGGGTTTGTAATGCTGAGATATATCTGTTCGTGGAATTTTCTCTTAACTACATTCAGAGCCAAGTGCAGACCCCACAGACAGAATTAAGTAGCCTACCTCACACAGAAATGTTTTTGTCCAGTCCAAGTAAAAATGTGCAGGCAAATTGGAGCATATGGGACTTAGCATAGAAGGTCAAATGAGAGAGCTTCAGCTGCTCTTCTCTACTGCTAAAGACAGATCAATATATACCCAATATTGTCTCCTGCTACTCACTGAATCACAGGGAGCACAGTGGAAATAAAGTGTTAGAAATGTTAACTCTATTCTGCATGAGACTTAAAAGGCAATGAGATGCTTTGCTCAGATAGTGAGCAGGCTGGGGCTCTCATCTGGTAAATTTTAGCACTGGGAGTGGTTCTGTGCCCGAAAGGAGCAGTTTGTAGGTCTGCAGCCACACTACAGACAGTAATTTCTTCTGTTTTAATCTGCAAGGCACTTTTTAAATTATGCACCCCACCTCACCATCTAAACAAAAATACTCATCATTTTGGCTTTATTTTCCTTGTCACATCAGTGATTTAGCAGGTTCACTTTCATCACAATTCTCTATCTACAATGATATGATCAAAACAGAATGAAAAATCAGATGAAATTCAGTTTCTAGTCCCCTGCTACTGAGAAATATGAGATCAGAAAATGGTTGACTAATTAGTTATTTGTGTGGAAAAAAAAATATAAATAAATAAAGAAGTAAAACCCTTGGTAAACACATGAAGTAACTGTAGAGTCGTTGCAATTATAATAATAATAATAATAATACACCAAAACCTACAGCAATTAATCAAATGAAATTACTAAAACTGTAATAATGAGGTAGTTAAATAAACTGTTATGAAAAGGAAAACATTTTTGTTATTTTCATTGTACAGTCTTCCAAACATTTCTCTACACCAAGAACTAATATCCATTTTTTTTTCCTTCAGGGCAAAAAAATCCTAGAAGCTGATGTGTAACAACAACAACAACAACACAAACACATTTATGTCTTTTTTAATCAGAAGTGATTAGGGCTATGGTTAAATGAACCCAGAGGCCATAACTATCTGAATTATTCCTAAAGCTAGGGAATAATACACCATATCTGGGACTAACACACCTAGCATAATCAGGTTGTTACTGTTAGAATAATTGCCGACATGCAAATCAGTAAAAGTTTTTTCATTGCAGCAATTGTGCCTCGAAAGCTAATCAACGGGAAGAGCTGGAGGTTCTTTTATGAAGTACCTAGAGAAGGTTTTGGCAGTAAAACCCTATCAAGTTTCTGTATATGCCAGATCTTTGCAAGTATGCTTCCAGCAGAAGCAGCTTCTCCCACTGCAAATCCATTTGCTGCTTTTCTTTCAAGCTGGGGTCCCGGTAGCTCTCAAACATAGGAAAATTTTCCTAAGAGCCCAGCAGATTCACTACTAAAATGTCACTATTGAACACAGCCACGAAGTAGCACATTTCTCCAGATTTAGTGGGAGGTATTTTTTTTCTGAGGGATAGACAGAAAAGTGGTGAGAATTGGCTCACTGCTGTGAAGCATTAGTCTATCTGGATCAATACAACTCCTGTTGCATCGCAGATCTTACTGGCAGGAGCCAGGCTGTTCCCAGCAGTGGATTACTTTGACCAGCTGCCATAAAACCTCAGTTTTGCCCTGGCTAATACTTCCCAGAGTCATGAAGCGTTCCCCCCAAGAAGCAGGGCAGTGGAGCCGCCAGTCTGGGCTCCAGCACAGGTTTGTAACTGGTGCCGATGTGATGCTTGGCTGTTTGTGAGATCTCCTCTGGCCCCCATCAACAACTATTAACTCTGGGACCCATCTTGTAGGGAAGCAATGGGATTAATATTTCCACAAATTAATTTCCAAAAGGAAAGCATAGCAAATTGGTGAATATGCTGAATAATCATTTTAGCACAGTTTATGTCTTGTGCCAATCTAAGGCCTTCACAATATCAATGCCATTTCAAGCAGAGGTTAATGTATCAGGCATCCCCTGTTCATCTGTTTCTCTCATGCTTGCTTGCCTCTTTTGTTGCCCTCTTGTTCCATTTTCCTCATCAGAACTTTTTAAAGAATTACAGGCCAGTATAAATCTAGATGGGATCTAGATCCTAGAAGACTGGGCTATCCCAGAGATGGGGAATAACTCCTTGTCACTCTGAAAATAACTTAAAAGTAAGCTTAGAACACTCATGGGTCATTTGTCCTACTGCCAGAGCAGCAAGCCACACCAAGGAGAACATTTCTTGAATTGGTTCCTGCAGATTTAGCAGGATGACTTCCTCTGATACTAAATGCACACAACTGCCTTTAATTACCGCTGTTCATTCGGTAGTGAAGAATATTCACAAACAACACAAATGAAATGAACAATGTCCAAATCTGAACACTTTCAGAACATACACATATGGGATCACTGGGACCATGGCCTCTGGCTGTCCTCAAGGCATTCAGAATTATTAATAGTGTGACTTTCCTCTCTCATATCCCCTTAATATGTGTAGCCATTTTTACCTCTTCAATGCCAGAGAAAATTCTTGGAAAGTTGAAACTATGAATTTGACACAAATTAAAAAGGAAATGCTTCCTTGACTTTGTGAGGGATCCTAAATGGGAATTTGAAAGAGGAAAAAATGTGAGGTATTTTTTTATCATGCTGGCTAGTAAAAAAAAATACTTACCTCTAACAGAAGACTAAATTATTATCCTCAAACTGCTAGACAATGCTTGGAATTTTTCCTAGGGAAAAATGTGCCCAGTATTTATGACTTATAGCCTTTTTTTTTTTTTTATCCTGAAAACCTGAACAAACGGGTGCCCCCCGCGGCGCCCGGCAAGGAGGAAGAGATGTACTGTTATAGAAGTCATGAAAGTCATGAACTAGGATTTAGCCAAAACACAGCAATTCCAAATAAAGAAAAAATACTGAATCTTACAAATTGTTAACTCTGAGTTGAAAGAGACAGTAAACATTTCTGAATGAACAGATGCTTAAAAGTCAGAGGCCTTGAAAATGCAGTAGCTAATGCAGTAGCTCTGTGAAATCTATTCTGCCAGAAAAATCTGGATCATGGCCAGAAAAAGCAAATATATTAACAAGATAGACCTTTTCTAGAAAATAAGTGCCAGACTCACAAACTCAGCCTTGCAATCAGTGGACAACATTAGTTACAGTTGTAAAAGAGATGCCACGAAGAAAATGTCTGCCCAGTCAAGGTCAGCAAAGATAATGTCAAAGGCCCCAAGTAACAAAGACGATGAAGCAGAGTCTATCTTGGATCCCTCAAACAGGGGTGTGAAGTATCTGCTATGAAGAACATGTAACTACAGAAAAGGACAGACCCGGCAATTAGCATTTACAGAAAAGCTATCGCATTGATCATGGGGCAATTTTCTATGCCTAAGTAAATCTATGAAAGAAAAAATTCATTATGAAGACCGAATATTTCTAACAAAGTAAGTTGAGACCAGATTCTAATTCCATGAAATTTTTCTTCAAGGAAAAAAATAAATTAGGGATCCCTTGGCTGTATCAGGTATTGAAGCCAAAACACTTATATAAGACTATTTACTGCGATGAACCAGCACAAACATTTTCACTATTTTTTTCTTAGCTTAGCAACAAAGGACAAAGAAAAAAGAGACTAGTGTAAGAGAACAAAATTTAACACACAATAAATTGACCATGCAGTAAGTAGCAACTCAGAAAGAAAATCTGTGAAGAAGCTGATACTGCCAGAAAAGTAATCGAAATAGTTTTCTGTGCTGACAGAGCTGGGACATTCCTGAGTTGGCTGAACTTGCACAGGACTCATTTCTAAGATTCAGCTATTTCTAAGGCAAGCACTGTAATGCAGGAGATGATAGGAGAGCAGTAATGTTCTGCTGACTTATAAAAGCCTCCATGTGGCTCTGAGTATCTTGGCAGGTTGCGGCTAGGGGCCTGGCAAGAGAAACAGTCTCACTCCGGCTTGTTTGCTCTCCTGTCCCCATCGAGTACACACCACTGTACCCCCAGCTCTGCTCAAAGTGTGTAAGTAACAGCTAATAAAAAGTATGCAGCTGGTGTGGGTTCTCTCTCCAGAAGCTCATTGTGGTGAGATACGATGTAGTTTAGTTGCTAATCCTGTAAGAGTGTGTTTTCATGTATTTGACAGGCATAATCTGGAGTGGCAAAGATCCACATTGGAATCCAGACTTCCCCCAAGTAAAAGGGAAACACTGAACCTGGGAGTAGAGTTGAACCTGATCCAGGCAAAAAAGCTGGCTCGAATTTTTTTTTTTTTTTTTTTTTTTTTTCTCCCTCACATTAGAGCACTGCCTGAGCCATTATTTATAGCCTTTGCTGTATGTGGAGCTGATCCCCAGAAGTATTTCATGTTACTAGTTCACAATAACAACTGAATTAATAACTGACATCTCTTAGAGAGGATTTGTTCAACAGGGAGAGAGCTGTGCAAACCTATGGCAGGCTGCGGCATCACCCCTGGCCTCTCCTGTCATCCTCCAGAGCCCCATGCTGCTATTGCCACTGCAGGCTCCCGTCAGCCCCTTCCACCCACTGATCCCCCTGTGCACCCCACTACACAGCCCCATGCGCATGCTTTAATTTACACATCTCCCGATTTGTTTGTTTTTCTGTACCTGTGGGACAGGTGTCTGGCAGTAAAGCTTTATCAGGAAGGCTGGACTGCTTCATTAACCCACCTCCTGCCCCTGCCACAACATAGATGCCAGCTCTAAAGACCAAAATGCCACCACATCTCTCCCCTGCCCACCACCAGGGAGCTTGGCAGAAGCAGCAGCGTGCCACAGATTCAAGTTCCTGCTAGTACACAGCACTGGGAGTGGGGAATGAAAGGCTTTTCCTGGCTCAAACCCTTTATGTGAATATCCTAAATTCTGCCTCTAGAGAGAAAATATGTTGAATTCCCAGCCTAGTCAAAATCACAGAATCACTCAGGTTGGAAAAGACCTCTAAATTCATCTAGTCCAACCTTTAACCTAGTACTAAAGTCCACCACTAAACCATTCTATTACGTCCTACATCTACACGTGTCTTGAAGACCACCAGGGACAGTGACTCATCCACTTCCCTGAGCAGCCTATTCCAATGCCGCACAACCTTTTCCATAAAGAAATTTCTCCTAATATCCAATTATATTTTAGAATGAAATGGAATCAAACCTGAATGATTTTGTTCTCAGTTGACTTCCAACCCATGAGTCAGTTAAAAAATAGTTAACTCCTTATTCGCTATTTCATCTGGTAAGCATCTATTATGAAGGTTAGATTCTCTAAAGGTCAGCGCTAGAGCAGGAATTAAGGATGGGGTTATTCTACAAGAAAAGAGTTGGGCTTTTATTAACTTTATTTTAGCAGCCTACATTTTCCTGTATTTTTTCTAAAATCCTTGTGTTTATTCATCAAAAGTATTTTACACACAAACACAAAATAAATTTGTCCAAGGAGGACTTAAGGAAATTCTATTAGTTATTCACATAGATGTGAGAATCACTCTGCGTAGGCATTACTTTTGGAAAAGTATACAGAAGCACATATGCAACAACTCACGTTAAACTGAAGTCTTACTGAAAACAACATCCTTACCATTGCTCAGCATCAGATTATGTTTTCAGTTGTGTATTACAATACATGAATATGATGATGCAAATTTCATGTCAATGTCTATGTAAAAAACATATACAAGGCTGTCTGATGTTTGATTAATGGTCTGAGTTTATCTGGAATACCTGGAAATTCTCAAAGGGTTTTCTAAATCACATGAAGAGCCAATAAATTAATATCCTTGTTTCCACAGAAATAGAACTCAACCAATTCCATAAAATATCTAACTCAGGTATTATTATTGCAGCAATTAAGATGTTTTTCCTTTTAGTTCTTTAGTTTAGCTTTGTTTAAAAATAACTGTATTTGTAGTAGGAAAATAGACTGTCTTGATGCATTTGTATAGTTTTATAGGCCTGAGGAATTAATACCCACTGAGTTAAAGTACGTTCCAACCTTGTAGCATTTAATAACAAAGAAGGAAAGGGTAGGTTAGAACTTCAGTAGCATGTCTGATAATGTGAGAATGTAATATTCAAAAAAAATCCCAATCCAATAATAGGAAGAAAAAGGAATATTTATCCCTAGCTAGTAGTAACAAAAATTAAGTTTTCATTTTTCCCAGCTGATTTTGAATACACTTTGCACTTCATGGGTGCAGTTCTTACAGAAGAAAATTAATTCTCTTTCATTCTTTTTGTAATAATAGTTTCCTACTGTAATAATTAACTGCTATGTACCAATAAACTCCAATCTGAGTTTTATTTGACTGAGTACACTGAAATATACAAAAAAAAAAAAAAAAGTGCAATCGCTTTCTGTCAGAAATGTTGAAGCAATTTGTGATATCGTGTCATAACTTTTCCTTTATTTTAGGCCACTCACTTGGGTTTGCCTAACTCGCTGTCTTTAATGGCCATGACGAATGAAAAGGGAAGTGTGATTTACCTGATCTGATCTCTATGAATCAGGTTCTTAGACACTCAAGCTGTCCAAATGCACTTTAAAATCCATGGAGCCCCCTCCTACCTGTCTGGCCATCATCACTTTTCAGGATTGTGTATAAGCAAGTCTTAGTTGCTTTATTTATAATGTCATCAAGTCTAGGTTGTTACATTTATTATAGGTTGCTGGGATGATTTTTTTTTCTCTTTCTGCTTGTGCCTTCAAGGAATGCTGGAAAAATGAAATACTACTTTTCACTTGTTGAACAAAAACATTAAAAGTCAGATTCTACACAGCTATATCCCAAATGCTTGCTCTGATGCACTGCCTACTACAAGCCTACTCTACACAGCCCAGTTATTCTCTCATGTTCATCATTATAGCAGTCATGTCCCTTCCAGATGTACATTAAGCAACCTGACAAATATACAGCTTTTAAGAGATCTGCTGGACAGTGATGGAAAATTTGAAGAAATTAGAAGAAGGAGCTGCATATAAGTATTCATTTATGACACAAAAAAAAAGCTTTCATTAGAGGTTATGAGGTTAGGCACTGAAAAGACAAGAAATGGAAGAATTACAGTTGTTTGGTTAACCTTAATTTGCCACAGTGATGCCACAGTGATGCTTCTTGACAAAATTTATATCTAGGCCTTGTTTGAATGCAGTATGGTACCAACAAGGCAGACATTTTACCAACAGTCTTTCACTTTTTGGTCATAACTAGTCATAGTTAACTTTGCTTCCAGGGCCAAAAGCAACTTTTAAGTTCTCCATTTTGAAGCTACAAACCTTGAGTCCTATTAATACAAACATTTTCTTGTTTTAGCCCTGAAGCATAATCAGATAAATTCTGTGGCTGCATTTGTTTTTTATGTATAAAATGCTACCAATGACCCAGGGCTGAACCTCCAGAGAGGCCATGCCTTAGGCGGGTAGAATTCTATTGGAAATTTCTTTTTTAAAAGGAAAAGAAGGAAACATTATTCTGACAGACACATTAAAATAGGTAAATGTGTAAAAATTCTCCAGGGGTTGAAATATTCAATGAAATGTGGGTGATACATGTTAGTATCTCCAAGGCAATGCTACGCCAAGTACTACCCAATAGAGCTGCCCCAAGGGATCATATGGATAATAATTATGTAGCTACACGTAGGCAGGCATGTCTCTATAGGCATATTTACCTAGAGCATATTGGTCATAGGAAGAAGTCAGTCCTGAGCAATTCATGTTGGAATCAAGAATGGGTCTGCAGGGTTACTGCTGCTTAACAAAGTGCATAATTTCACTCTTACTCAGAAGCTATTTTACAGAAATTGGTGTCCTTATTACTAAGTTAATAGAAAAATTCCAGTTGAACTCTAGAAGACTTTTTTCCTATTACAGTAACATTGCAGAGCTCCATTTAGTAAAAATGAGTGCTTAGGCCTTCTGACAATTTCCTTACTGAACTCAGATTCCACTCTAAAAATAATCATTTGTGAGTCTGAAAGATGGGGTTCTTCATTTTTTGAAACAGCCAGACTAGGGATGTTTTGCTGTTCAGTAGTGGTTATAAACATATATCAGAAGCTCTGCGTGTTTCAGAAAGCTTCTGCTCTGAGATTAAATTCTATACCCAGATTCAGTGGGAATTTTACCACTGAATTCAGCATGTCCGTGGTTTACTCTATCTTTATTCTGGAGACTACAAATTAATGAAATGTAGCCATAATATTAGCACTTTATATCTTCACAGTATGGCAAAAAGCTCTGAAAGAATTATAGTGTTTCCTGTTTCCAATCAGGAACTGAATACCTGGCAACACCTGCTCTGGTATCATCTGAGATCTGCACCTGCTTTAAAGAGGGAAGCACTGAGCTCCACAAGAACAAGAAGAATGGCTTAATTATACACTTCTGCTTTGTGACAGGAGTCTGGCCTAGATGTGTAATTGGTCTCCTTGGCAAACTTTTGAGTGCTTGGTTTCCCAGCTTTTGCTGTGTTATAAAATAACACTGGTCACTGGGGTTACAGTCTTTACATATTACCAGTGCAAATAAAACTCTGTCAAGGCACCACTGAAAACTGTGGCAGCTACATCCAGGCACGCAGGCACAATCTAACTTGGCTGAGTTGGACTCAAGAATTCAATGACCATAAAATACTAACTGAATTCCTACCACCCCCTTCCCTGTCAACTTGCCTCCTCACACGGCATCCACGTATTTGATAGCCAACTTATTATAATCAAGATACTCTTTACTTCTTCCAGAGGCAAAATCCTGCCTTATTTGAAACCAGAAGAGAACAGCAATGACAAAGTGAGTTATTGTTAGGATCTGACTTCCACTGCAAGCATAACTTGTGACTGATATATCCTATTGTTACACTTCTCAAGAAGATCTGCAATATTGTTTAGTCAGTGACATGAGGAATGTGCCCTATAATTTCACAGTTCACAGACATTTGTTCTGAGAGCTGACATAGTGGAAATCATAATATGGCATAATATTGTTATGCAGAAAAAAGACAGAGGGTCTAATTAAACTCCCCTTAAATGTTACATTTATCCTTATTAATCAAGAATTTTAGATTCTTAAGGTAATATCAAGGGAAGTTAAAATTGGTTTCTATGGCTTATTTGATTACACGGAAACACAGGTTCTCAATTTTATCATATACAGCTTTAATATCAGCATATTAGGTATAATTTATGCCAACAGAGTAGAGCAGATAGAAAATTTTAGGAATACAATCCTCTGACAAGTCTTGTCAGGAGTGATAAAGGCTGGTTTCTGATAGATGGGTTCCCTTCAAAACTGTGAATGACTTGATTGAAAATTCCTGAGACCCTTGCATTAGCTTGTCTTTAACAGTTTAATTCATACACTTCTGCTATTTCAGGAACTAATGAAACAAAGAGAGATTAACACCCCCTACATCGTTATCACCACCACCACCTTTTTTTTTTTCCCCTCCTTCAGGAAAGGGACACTGTTCTTCAGGAGACCTGGCTCACTCAGACTGGGTGAAAATTTGATCTCTTCTGGGCCTCCATTTATGTTAGGAGAGGATAAGGAAAAATAGCTTTTACAGCTACCTGTTCACATACATTAATCTTTCCCCCAAAACCTTGGCAACAGCTGGGAAGAACAAAACAGTTCTAAGACATTAGCGTAGATAAACCAGAGAGCGTGGGAAGGTTCCCCCACCTCCCTGCAAGGCAAAGAAGGGATATCAAAACTTAGCACCAACTGGTTAGATGAGATCGTCGTTGAGCACTAAAAATAAAAATGAAGATATACAAAAGCAGAAAAGAAGAGGTCTAATATCTGCCTCAACACAAAGACAGAGAATATCGGTAAGAACAGGGGGAAAAGAAACAACTAGGGAGACTTTGAGCTGTTTACCAAGAGAAATGCTGGAAGCAACTGAGGACTCCTAGGAACTCCCTGGGGTGTTAAATGGCAGGTGTTGACAGGTTGGCTGTAAATTAAGTAAGCCAGGGAATCCCTATGAGTAACAAGAGAGCTGAATAACAGACTTCGGAAAGCAAACTATCAACACCGGTTCACTACTCTGAGGAAGAGTAGGTCCTTTAACAGTGCAACTCCAGTATTGAAGCTGACAGAGTTCAAAGTGACTTTCCTGAGTGGTCAGTGTAAGATGATGCCCATAGATCTTACAGAGCCTTGTTTCCAGATTTGGCAGTTCAGCTAAGGTCCCAGCACTAGGATTTTACTCTGTTCATTTATTCTCTTAAGTCTGATCTTGGGAATTCACACTGGTGATTCTGATTTTTACCAGTTGCTTCCACCAAGTTAATTCAGACTCTGTGATCTGTCTGAACAGTGCTGGCCAGCTACATATCAGATGAACAGGAGAAACGGGGCCTGGTTTTGCTCTTAAGCTGCTATCACCCTTCCAGAGTTGAATCAGTGTGATCATGGGTATGAGAGGAGAATAAAAGAGGGGCAGTATGCTCCAGACACAGTTTTGCTCCTTTCCCACCTTTATGCAGGCCTATTAAGTTTGCTGTATAGGGAAAGAGTGGCATGTTGACTTTGTTTATTAAACAAAAGGTGGAAGTCCATTTGGTCAAACAAGGAAAAAAAAAAAAAAAAGACAATGTATTAATATTAGGATAATTACACATATATATCACCGTGATTACCAACATTGCTAGTATTAACACATGCAAGAAACAGCCTCAGTAAAAAGACTGTTGAGATAATTATTGATGGGAGAGTACCTAAAATTATAGGTGGTAATTGTGTAGCATGAGGGAATTGGCCAAGTTCTTTCTTTTAGAAGTAATCGGATGTCTCCTTTTCTGGCTTTGCTTGCCTGCCCTCATACATGCAGTTCTCTAGAGTTACTGTTTCTGTGTCTCAAAATTTTGCAGGAAAGACAGAAGGGGAAAAAGTTTTGCTTCAAGCAGATTCCCTCTCTACCTGTCTTTCCTTCTAACTTAAAAAAAAAAAAAAAAAATCCACTGTCCAATATATGGCAACTTCAGATCCAGAGATGTGCTGCAAATTCCCAATGGCTCAGTTCAGGCAGGTCATAAATAAAACTGCAGAGCCAACTCCAGATGCTCTTGGGTGTAACTTACAGTGAAAAACTCTAGTGCTACATGCAGAGAGCATGGCTTAGCCATTCATTTATAACAACAGAACTATTCTTCTGTCTGCACAAGGAAAACAAATCTCCTGTTGTTAGGAATCAAAGACAAGTCCTTCAGACTCTAGGAGACATATTTAACAATGACTAAGTATGTTACTTCATAAGCATTCACTCTTTAGGCCTTTCTGTCTTTCATTATATATTACTTCTGCAAGTGATTGCAGTTTCCCAAACAGCAAGTTTCTTGACCTCTATCTGCAACAAAAGCACTTTTAAAAGGCGTGATGTGAAAAAAGTATGTAAAATTGATCCCTTAAAGGGTTTGGTTGTGAGGAGCATGATTTGAAGTCTCACCCTAGCTCCAATGGGGTTCAGAATCTCTGAAAAAAATCCAGCAAGAGATATGAAATAGATTTCTTGAATTTTCCTTCCTATTCTTGGCTTATGTAGTCACTCATACAAGGGCAGTGATTGGTACCAACAAGAGAAGTAACAGAAGTAAACTCCCACCCCCCCCTCCTTTTTTTTTTTTTTTTCCTAGTGAATCTTCCTTAGTTTTCTCAAGTATTTTTTGAGATTTGGAATAAACTCACTGAACTATATAGATCCCACTTCAGCATAGTCTCATCACTATTTTACAGAATTTTAGGCTTTTATTTTTTTATTTTTTTTTGACAATGTACCTTGTTCCATACTTCCAGAAACAATTTATACTATGTGGACTCAGCTGGAATCAGGTGCAGATTAAAAAAATACACACACACACAACTTGCTTACATATACTGCTTCAGATATTTTTGGCAACCTTTCATATTCCCATGAAACTTATTGTAGTTTGGGTTGCATTTCTATGTTCTCCAGCTTCAAATACTGCATTTTAATTCTACTTAATGAATTAGATATGCTTTAGAGCTATAATAAACTTTTCTTGTGAAGATATCTCTGAAGCATTGAGTCAAATTGCTTACTGAGAATAAATACTGCAATAATATATTTACATAAATAATTTAAAATCCAAGAGCACAGTAGGTAATAAAAATATATCGCCATGATAAACCATGAAACCAGAGAATAACATTGCTTTAATTAAAAATTACAAATACACTGCAGTAAACAACTTATTTACACATAGTTAAAAGTCTAACTACTGAGTATCCTGGACTTGTTGAATTCAGAAAGGAAAAAAATACTTAAACCAATCTCTCCACACAGACAAAATATTGAGGACCGTAACTGTGTTTAATTAAGATCTACTGTTAATAATGGATTTCAGAGAGTAAGACTCTTTTTTTAATTTCCCAAGGTGGAAAATGTTATTAAATTTGGCCTTTAACTTCTCATTGACATGTACACTTGAAACTTCTGATTAAAATTTCAGAGGTTGGGAAGAGGCACCCAAAATTAAACTCTTAAATCTCGCAAAAAAAATAACAATGATCCCTGATTAAGAAATCAAATTTCAGAAACTTCATTACTGTTCTATTAATAAATTGTTGGGTTATAATTAAAATGGTGCCTGCTGGATTTCTTTTTTCTTTTTTTTTTTTTTTAATTCTAAAAAAAGTTGGAAATGAGAGGAAATTAAATACTTCAAAAATAGGTTAATGAATCTAAGAAATGCGATCCAACTTCAATAAGTTTCTTTTCTTTCTGGCAGTGATCACAGAGGTAAAAATGTTGCTCACCACCCAAATGTATGTATTCAGGTAAATTCCCTTGTTCTGTCTGCTCCTTCCTTTCTACATCCGTGGTACAAAGCGCACTATACTCATTGCAGCATTTTCACAGGAAATCATAAATATAGGCATAGTTGGGAAAAGTCAGTGTTACCCTAGTTTTAAACAGGTATAATTTAGAGTAAGATTAAACCAGATGCCTACATTATTTGGCTGGCCAACATAAGCACCTGGTTCTTGTTTCCAATAGGATGTTTCTCCCTTGAGCTTCTTTTAAATGTTAACATCAGTAGGTCAGAGAAGAGCTGACACTCTGAAAGTTCACTGCTAATTGTGTGCAAAACAAATAGCTAGAGCTTGTTATGTGGTTTTGAGTCTAGCAAATACTTGGAGTCATATTTTGTTCAGTGAAATACATTTTTGCCAGCTTGTTTGAGCTTTTAAATGAAATTTCTCAGTCTGCAAAAACACACCAAGCTGAACAATAAGAAGGCAAATTGCTTCAAAAGTACAGCTGTCTTTAGGAATTTTTACAACATAAGCCACATTTTTCAAAGAGATAAGTAATTTGAATCTCATTCAAACCTGCAGTGTTCAAACTATAAATTCAATCTACATATGGACAGTGGCACGAAAGGTTTCAATACACTGTTCATGGTTCTTGAAATGCATTTATAATGTTATATCTAGCAGAGTAATTAAATTTCCTGATTACTAATAGCCATCAGCCCCTTCTAACAAGTTTTATATAGAAAACTAACCAAAAACATAAGGCTGCAATTAGACTTGTTATAGGCTGGAAATAAAAAAGTAAAATTAGTAATACTCTTGTTATTTTGTTTGTATCTGTTCTGCACATTCTGAACAGACACATACTTTGTTGGGGGTGATGGACATTGTTCACACAGCACACTGAATAAAAATCTGATATTCATTGACTCTTGCAGACACACAACATTGCTTTCTCATTGTCACTGATATTTAGTGTAATGTCTTTAAAAATTCTGTATTGCGTCTGCATGGCCTTTATTTTACCAGTATAATCAGAGTAAAGACTCTGATGATATAATTATTACAGAATAGTCTGAGAATTATGTAATTTGGCATGCAACCTGCATAAAAGCTCTGGACCTAGGCCCAAACTCTAAACAAATGCCTGTAGAAACTTAAGACAAAAACATTTCTGCCAGACCCAAACTAGTGAGTAGCTTTGGCCTTTATACATGCAATTTCACATGACCCAAATTGCAGATGCTGCTCCCATATACTGCAGACTTCCTTTTTCACTGCTGGTAGCTTTGTTTCAGTAATATTAGTCAGTGCTAAAAATATCTTCTAAGAATGCTTTTTTATGCTTTTTCTGTTTTATCAGAAGGACATAAAGGTAGGGAAACTAGCCTTGCATTCCACTTTTTCCCAGATTTCCATTATATTTGCACTATTTTCTTCTAACTTATACAAGCATTTCCTTTTAAATAGTTTCCATAAATAATCATTCTTCATTCCCAACCCAAACTAGCTTATTTCTGTTCTTTCATATGCAGAATACAAAAGAAAATCTTGCTTTTGGTTAAAAAACTTCCAAATTCTAGCTGCACAGATATGAACACACTTCTGAGAAACTTTTTTGTAGTTTATGAGCCAGTAATGGTCAAGATTTTAGAGCTCCTTTGCAACCAATTGTGAGATGTGGTGGACTGCAAAAAGTGTTTGTTATGCAGCTGGTTACACACAACACACAAAGCTAACAGAGTTTTCATTGTCTTACTAGTATTTCCTAAAATTTCAGTGGCAATTCAGATAGGATAAATTCAGCAAAATTAGTTGGTCAAGGAGAGAAATTCAGATAATAGGTTCCAGATTGTTCATTTTGATAACCAAATCCAAATATTTTATTGACTTTTTTTCTTTTAGCATTGCAAAATCAACTGTTAGAATAACTAATATGACTCTACTTATCTGCCATGGAAATATGTAAACTTATGGAGAACTTCAATAATTGTTTCTTAAACTGAGTCCCAATCCCAAAGGGCATAAATATCTTTTCACTACACAAACCATGTTCTGAATAGTGCTGCTGAAGGTCATATTGCTGTATGCAATAGAAATCCTGTAGTTTTACCATCCGTCAACACAAATCTGCGTGACAACAGTGAAAGAAATAAATCCTTAGAGCAAAAGCTAAAATTAAGAATATCAATGCATTCTGTAAACAAATAAATTTAGAAAACGAGGGAAATGACATCTGCTAAAAATCATCCTTAAGATAAACTGATCTTTGAATGGCAAAACTCAAAGTTGCTTTTGATAGAAAGAACTGAAATATTCACACTCCATTAACTAGGTATTTTTGAGGTGATGCAGAGAATTGAAGCTTCTAATTATCTGCCTTGCCTTTTTCCTCTCTTATTGCAGATGACAACGCTCACCTGATAAAATTCACCTGCTCATTATTTGAATCCAAGATTGTCAGTGCAGTCTTTTACAATGGCATGCTTACCAACATTTATTACTGACAAAGAACACATTCAAGATCTTTTTGTAAATCAACATTCCTTTTGTAAAACAGTACCTATGCCAGACCTTCTTAAGGAAATGCAAAATCAATGCTAAATAATCGTGTAATAGTAAAGAAATCTACCTCCACAGTATAGACTGATATTACGCATTGTTTAGGTAAAACTTTGAAGACATTCTCACTAAGATATTTATGCCTTTATAGATATACTCTGTTATCTAGGGGAAATTAGACTCCTGAATGAAAAACAAAAATTACAGTTGTAGACTTTAGCTTTAGTGCCTTATCTGCAGTCCTCGAATGCTAACAAAAGCAGTCTGTAAAGCCAAGTTAGTATTAGAGAAAAACCTGTTGATCTTTCATAAAAAAAATTAAAAACAAATCTGAAAACAAAAGACCAGTCAAGGTGGATCAATTTATAAGACAATGGCATCACTTAATACCCAGCTTTGCTCCTTGTGGCATGGTGCCTGTATAGATTACATTATCATAGTACAGAAATCAGCATTTACTTGCATTGATCTGGGCAAGAACAAGTCCTAGCTTACTGTAGCTTCAGTGTTTCAATGAGAAATATTGTCCCTTAGCCCTTGAACATGGATGTACAATCATTATTTCATTAAGGAACATTATAAATGATCATTAACCAATTTAATCAATATGTAAAATAGATTTGTTCTATCCACATTTTCAATTTTACATGTTTTCTCTGGCTCTCATGAAGGAAAAGGTATAAACAAGCAGGTTAAAAGTTATTTTGAAACACTATGCAAAGGTATATATCTATTACTTGTGGCACTCGATTATTCCACTGCACTCTCATAGCCTGGAAAACTATTGTCCCCTGTCTAATGCAGTTCTTTGTCTCCGTCATACTGAATCTCTTCATTGCAGGAAAAAAAGAGGCCACTTCTTCCACTTTTTATTATCTAGAGCCCAAATGACTTTAATTTAACTCTGTACTGGCAGACAAATTATTGGGCACAAAAGACACTCAGATTCTAGGGGATGAAAATTAGAGGGTACTGCACTCACCTGATAGTCTGATGTTGCAAAGTATCTGGATCAGTGGCATTTACTGTTAACACGACGCTGCCAATAGGGATGTTTTCTTGTTTTGTCACTGTCATTGGGTTCGGGTGGAAAACAGGGCCTTCATTCACATCCTTAACAGTGATCTGAACGGTTGCTGTGGAACTGGGGCCATAGGCTATGTCTGGAACCAGTGGGTCTTCATTTTCTACTTTGATCAGCAACGTGTGGAATGCTGAAATCTCGTAGTCTAAAGGCTGTAAAATATTATAAATCAGATTAGAAAGAGCAAAGAGAGTGCTTAACACATTTCTTCATTCAACTTCCCACTCAAAGCTTGTGGGAGACAAAATTAGCCAGAAAGGGACAACAGCATTTATTGCATCTGATGCTTGGCCAGAGCTTAGCAATAGACGTGACAGTAGTTATAAAGTGCATTGAAGATACTTCCTACCTTTCTTATTTATATACCATTCATTTATATTATCATTCATCTGAAGAAAAAGGGAAATATAATGTGAAAACCAGAAAGTTCACCATGCTTTGAGATTAACAGACGTATCATGGTATCCTAGAATTTTTCATAATTCCTCTACTTCATCACACTGAAGAATTCATACTGTTATACTATTCAGCTGTTATTTTTAAACATCTTCATTTGAGCTTTATTATTGGCAAGCTGACCAGTTGCACTTAATGAAAGACTGACATGTCTCTATATTCAAGAGCATATATTTTTCTGTCATAGCTCAAACATACAGTTCTTACATATACACACTTATTTATGATGTTACATGCATTTTTCAAACAGAGCAGAGTTATACTTAATAGCTATATATGATAAATAACATAAGGCTCTTTTCTCAACTCCTACATTGAAACCAAACCCCCTGCCATGGAAAAATATTCCATTACTCTTTAGAATTGAAAATGCATTTTCTGAGATATTCTCAAACAGAGAAAATTCTGGTACAGGCAGCAACCAGGACTTATTTATTTATTTATTTATTTTAATACAGGATTATCTTTGATTATCTTCATACAAAGACAGGTAATGTTCTGGTAATGTTCTTTTTTTTTTTTTTTTTTTTTTTTTTTCATGATACTTTAGAAATGTGGAACCAAAGACAGCACTCTAGTTCAGTTTGAAGCCATGTTCCTTACTTCCCTGGTATTTGTTCTCTGAGAACAAAATGTGGCATTCAATTCTAATTGTGCTCTCAGTCACAAACAAAACAGCACTGTAAAGTCTCACTATTAATTAATTGTGATGGTTCCAACAAAACTAGCTGTTACTTACGCACAAGGGCAGTGTAGTTAGCATCATGCAGGTTGTTATCACTAAAGAAGCAAAGTTATTGTAACAGAAAGGGAGTTAGTGGCTTAAGGAAACAAGAGCTGGTAGCCAAGAACGTATTTTTGAGTAACTTATCCTTGCTGTGCCTTCTGCAATGTGGTAAATTCAGGGGAATTAACTTACAGTGATAATGCAGTACAATAGCAAATTATCCTTACTTTGACAACAGAGAGCATTCCCTCATTTGTCTCAGGATTGGTATGGATTTCAAAACTCTGCCCTGGATTTCCATTAATAATGGTGTAGACAGCTCTCCACGCTCCAGTTGCTGGGTCATCTCGATCGCCAACAGTTAAGTTTACTATTACACCTGTGACTCCTTCTTTTACTGTGGCCTGAAACTAGAAAAAAAAATGTAGAGGAAATTGTTAGTATTTTCAATTAACAACCATGCAGATGAGATATACAAGCCAGCATTAATTATTTATCACAACAGGAGACAGATGTAATCCTTGAGTAAAACTGAATGTTATTGGCTTTAAATAATACATTATCACTCATGAAATATAAGGTATTACACGTTACTTCTCTACAGTCAATGAAAAGCAGATAAATAGTAATGTGATAGTAATCAAGCTTTGGAAGATTCTGACCACAGAAAGACAGTTCATTTCATATTACTGGAAAAGTGAACCCTGAAAATATTTACAGGGTTGCATAGATGCATGTGCTGTCAGAAAGGGAACAACACTCAAAGCTATACACTAGGAAGCTATCTAATACAGCCCATTCTTGTCCCCTAATGTAATTATTTACAAATAATCCAGTCTTGCATTTCAGACGATTATTTTTATAAAGTTCCACATCCTTATTAATTGTTCATTATACTGTTATCAATACGTAAAACGGTTTTCACAAAAAGTGTCCCCATGCTATTTTGGGCAGGCAGGCGGGCTTGCTCTAAAACACTAAAAAAACTGAACATGCTATCACCTTGTTTGTATAACTTTATGTCAGTATTACTTTCTCTTTTAGTGGAAGAATTTTTTATGACCTTGTGAAGTTTGTTGCATTGCTGTCTTACTCAGCTGGCCAAACCCTATATGAGAAAATTCTAATTTACTGTCCAGCCAAACAGTGTATAACATCAATTTTATTTATGTAGCAAAAGCATTAAGCAAACCATTCAAAAAGCTTGTAAGGGTCAGACTTAATAACACTCCTCACCCTTCAAATACTTGCAGTTGACATGCTAAAAGGATTGTATGTAAGAGTGATAAGATAATACCTGCTTTAGAGCTGGATAAACCAGAATGATAACATACCTAATCCTCAGAAGAGCTGAACATCAGCAGTACCATGCTGGGTTATTAGGAAATCTTAGCATTTCTGGAGATTAAGCCTTCAAAAGTCCAGAATTATGAACCTTAATGACATGAATAGGTTTTCATATACCTCTACTACTGAAAAGCTACATTGTCAGTGGCAATGCTTGACATATCACTTGAGAGCAAAAATCACTCCAGTGACTTCAAGACCTGAATAGGCAGATGTTCTTGTTCTGTCTTAAGACCACATCGTCATAACACTACAAAAGATTTTGTGAGAATGTGAGAAAATGGTATGTTACTAATATAGAGATTTCAAAATCTGGGCATACAGTAGGTAAAATGTATTTCCTGATATTAAATTATTGAGGAGACAACTACATTTGCTGTTATCTTTTTTTTTTTTTTAATTTATTTCTTCCAACAGATTTGACTTACATTTTTAAGCCCTTCTTCAATTTGTGTGCATTCAATTCAAGTTATCCAGCCTCAAATCTGATTTTATAAAAGGATGACATTAATGATTGGCTATTTCTTTCTTCTTTGGTACATTTAACAAAGAATTTAAAGGTTCTTTTGATTTTGATAGTTAATATGTAACAGGTTGTGATTGAGCTTTGTTTTGGACAGATCATTAAGCTCATTTGCAGTTTAATTAACTTTAAATGATAATATAACAATATTTTCTCTTGCTCTGAAGTGAATCAAGAGAAATGCTCTATTAAGAATATTGAAAATAACAGAGGAATGATTATGAAGATTGTATTCCTTCCTGCTCAGCAAAAAAATGTCACTGGAAAGCATACTTAGATACCTTTTACTCTAGTTGAAAATAAGTGATTAGTCTGATATTTTTGTGTTATTTCCTATTGTCTCAGTTTGATCATGTATAAAACACATCAGCTGACTCATAATGATCAGAATTTTTCTCAACAAGTGTTCGATACCAAACAATTTCTATTTAACTACGTAAAATGGTGACTAGGCTTCAAGGAAGTGAAAACTAAAGAATCTAACTCTTAGGTTTGACTGGGCATCTTCTCCTAATTCATACTGATCCTTGATAAAAGTCTTGTCCTCAGTCCACTAATCTGATTCAGCTACGTGTTCAATACTCCCTGGATCACCTGGTGAACAGTTACACCTGTTAGGGTTAAATATTTTAAAATCTTTTTTATTTAGATGAATAATTGTGAAGCCAGTGAGATTAATTTAGTATGCTTTGTCCACCAGTGACAAACTGTGATGGAAAAGGTTGCTGTGATGTGCCACCTATCTCAAAAAATATTTAATGTCATTTTAAGGATATCTAATTCAAAGGTATCTCAGCTGGGGTTGGCTCTCTTCAGCACTCTAACTTTCTCCTTACTTAGGAAGGGCTCTCAGAAGCTTCAGTTGCAGTGAATTAGCAATGCAGAAAGGGCACATAGACTTGCTAGGGGCATAAAACTGCAGAGCTTCTGACACCTGCAGATCAAGGAAATGACAACGTCTATGGGCAGAGGCTGTGCCAAGATGGATAATTCCAAGCATAGTGGTACTTTCACCCCTAGTATTCTCTACATTTTAGAAATGACCTTATAAACACAGGGGGTATTTGAAGCTGTCTGGAACATTAGACTAAAATCTGTTCAAGATGGATGAAAAAGCAGAATGATCAAATCACAGAAGTTGTCATATGGGTCTACTCTAAATTTATAACGTGAAAAGTGTAATAAATCACAGATTTGTGATTGCAAAAGCTAAATATCTACTGTGAAACACAGAGGCCCAGAAAAATATAGGGCATATTATCTAGAAAGTGAACTCTTTTGCCTGTTCAGTCACCTTTATATAAAAAATAAGCTTCCTGTTATTTAGAAAAATCTGTTGTATTTTATATGAGGTCCCTTTCAAAAACAAAGGGATTTTTAAAACCATGAAAGGACAAAAAGAAAAGAAATTAAATTCGCAGATAGGGAAAAGATAACCACAGGTTCATCACATTTCAAAATGAAAGTTTTACATTCTCAAAGCACAGTGCTTAAATGGGAGATGCTGATCCAATGCTCTAAAATAAAACCCCATAGGGGCTAACACAAATAATTGGATCATGAATTAATTGATTTTACTCTTTTTAAATATCTGCACATCCCCTAAGCACCGCTATAAATTAAGAATAAAATAGATGAGTTCAGAACTTTATTTAAACTGCCATAATCTGGACCCATATTAAAAATAATAATTTGGAAGGCCTTGGGACAGAGCTGCGTTTGGCTGGAAGGAGCTATGTTCATTTACTACAATCGAGCATTTGAATATATAAGGTTAACTTGCTCTGCGAATTATATGCCACATTGTTATTTAATTGTCAGTTATTGTCATTTAAACATTTAATTTTTAATGTTAATAAAATATAATTCTGTTTATCATTAATACAGACTAGAAGTTCTAGTCACTGTGTTATGTTTGGAGGTTTATATCCAATTTCTTATCCAACAGTCTTATTTAAAGCTTCCATAACAAGTGAGTTTTTTGTTTGTTGTTTTTTATGGGGCAGAGAACAGAGTGCAGAACAACAATTGCACTTAACTGAATCAGAATCACCTCAGTGTTTGTTGTCCAGCAATGACATGAGCATGCAGGAATAACCTCATTGCCCTTATGAAGTCACAGAAAAATGTCTGCCTCAGAGTGGACTGCTGACATAACCTATATCAAAGAGCTGCCACAAGCAGCAAACACAGCGTGAGATAAACGTGTCTGGGATTGGTGATCGCTACCCCATGGCTCATTAGGATTCTACACACTGTGATTCCCAGTCAAGAACAACCAAATTAAAACTGCACATCAGTTTGCATTAATCAGGGCAACATTTGAGTTGAAGGTATTCTGTGTTACCATCATCTGTTTGTTTCCCCATCTATATATCACAAAAGATGAGAAATAATGGGATATGTTAATTCGCACAGCTCCAATTATAAACTCCCCAAGGAAACTGTATTATTGTATTTGTCCTTCTTCACTGAAGACCACCTTTTGCAACCATATTTTTTATCTATTTTCTTGAAAATACAAAGACGAGCTTATGCAATTTTTGCAATATGTTTGCTGTTTGTCTTAGGCTTATTTTACTTCACACACTATCACTCAGCATGTGTGCACCTGAGTGGCCAATATTCTGTTGTTAAGAAAATAATGTATTTTCTATAGCTTTGTATCTGGAATATCTCCAAGGACAAACAGATTTTTAGAGTAATCACAAAAGTTTGCGTATTCAAACAATCAGGAATTAGGATGTTATGTCAGTAATGTGGAATTTCTTGTGGAATTCAGTGGGACACCAGGCCCAGCTTGCTGGCTAACAATACAGCAAGTAATCTGGTGCTCAGAGCTCATCAGACTTCAGACGTGAGGCAGGTGAATTAAATACTATGTGGAAATACTTAGCATAACATTCAAGCATAGAGCAAAGTGATTCTGATGATTCTTCAGTCACCTTTTCAGCACAAGGACCACATCTGCTGGCCTAGTACTGGGGCCCCCAGGTGGGCCATAAAACAGGAAAGCTGGACTGACTGCAGCCAACCTGAACTCTTCACACCAGCAATTTTATTTTTAATTTTGTGGCCAGGGCAAATTGTAACTTAGTATTACATTCTCCCTAATCTCTTCTACAGATTTTGAAGGTATTTTCTCTCTCTTTAAACTGTGCATAGCCTTTACCATATGGACTCGAATAGCTGCTGTACCTCACTGCAGAGATAGCTGTATTAATGTAATGGATTAAATTGATGTAATCTGTACATGGAGCAATGTATGAAGCACTTTGGAAGCCACTTAGGTGAAAGATACTTTGTAAATGTAAAGCATTATCATAGCATGACAAGAATTTGATGGTGTAAACTAGATACAAAACACAAATTAAAGCTATGAGTCACCTGAACAGTCTTTAGTAATTGTCATTGTCTTACTGCTATAATGCTGGCTTGTAGGCACTACGTTATTTCTTAACTTAAAGTGCGTCTTTCATTTTTTTTTTTTCCTAAGGACATAATATTCTTCCATCTCCTTAGTGAAATTACAGAAAGAAATCAATTGTAGCTTAGAAAAAGTCTTTCTGAACGTATGAAATTGACCGTAATCATTTTGGATGCATTTTTGCTTTTTACTTTCAAATGAATTTCACAGGCTATGCAATGTAAATGCTGTGTGATCTTTCAAGGCACAGGCCAGTTACTTTACAAAACAGAAGTACTTCTCAATAATGAAAGACCAAATGGATATTTGTGTCCACTATATGCTGGCACCTGCAAAAACAGCAACAAATCCAAAGGATTAATTAGCTAAATGGAAGGCCAGAGATTAAATTCTGCTCTCTGTAATATGGCTACAATTTCTGCAGGTTCTATAAATTGGTGCCTTGTTATTGAAAAACACAGAGATGCTTAGTAATGCTGATATTATATGCATGAATGATGAAAGGAAAGGCAAGAGGGTTTCAGCATGACTTTATCTTGTTTTGCTGCTCATCAGTCTGCTTGGAAAAGCACTCCTAAGAAGTCCAAGTAATGCAGCAAACAAAGCAACAAAACTCATTAATCAGGCTGTTTCCCCATGGTCCATGTACAAATCCTTCTGTGAGCAGTCTTCCACTGTAATGAAGCCAAGCTGTCTCTAGGACTTGGTTGGATCTCTTGAAGAACTCATTAGGTATTAGGATTCATGGTGGAGCAGGGCAGGGAGAGGACGCAAGTGTAACAGGGTAGAATAGATGGATGGACGACCTGCCGGGTGCAGCAGGAATTGCCTGTTAATTTGCCAAAGTGGCCATGCGAAGAGCTTTTTATTCCTCTTGCAGACATCATAAATCTTAGAAAACCTTGAGAGATTTATAGAGTAAGATACTCATAAAATTCACAAATGAATGAAAAGAATTTTCCTTCCTGCTTCTTTCCCCACAGCAGTGGCTCAAACCTCCTTCAGAGCTGATGCTGTATTCCTATCCCCTCATTTATATGCTTGCAGAAGAGTAAGAGGCCTTTCAGAGACTGTAAGTGATGGTGAAGGATACTTGGAAATAGCCACTTTGGAGAATTGTTTTGAAGACCTTTGCTTACAAAAAAATTTGACTACTTAGTCCAGCTCATGAAGCTACAATGAAGGCAAAAAGAGGATTCTAACATATTTTTATCATATGTTGAATGCCTGCATCAAAGCTTATTACCTCAAGGGAATACATCAAATGTAGTACAGAGCTCTAAAGATTCAAAAGGAAAGCTTTTTTATTATTATTTTTTTTTATCATATGTAAAACATTTAGAAATGATTCATTCTCTTTTTTCACTTATAAATACAACATGGATTAATTTATTTCTATAATTCAAATAATCCATAAATGCAATGAACACTTCTAGAATGATGGTCAGATCATAGGAAATACTCTTTCTCCAGGTGGACAGAAAGGTCACTATAATATTTACTACACTTTAGGTACTTTTGAGGACAAATCAGAGAAGTAGTGATGTTCTTTACTTATCTGCCAAATAATCTCCTCCACACCCCTCTGGATAGAACAAACCTTATGTTTAAAACAACAGCATCAGAAAAAAATGATGATCTGACCAAGCCCAAAAGAGCAAACTACACCTATCCACCTGGTTCAGCATCAGTGTGACCTAGGGACCAGGGAGAAATCTGCTTTTCACGTTTGAGACCACTTGTGATGTATTCAGACAACTCAGCTAAGTATAATCTCCTCCTAATTGCTCTCCCCATCAAGAGCAGCGTAAAGCCTATTTTCTTTCTAAGATCCTGGATATAGTTTTTAAATAAAATGACCATAGTTGGATTTTTCTTTCACTTTCTTCCACTGCATTTTAGGAGCAGGAAGATTTTACAAGCATTCTCCCATCAGTGCACACAGTTCTCACTGAGGCTAATGATGATCAGAGAGGACATTGCACTTTTTTCTCAAGAAGACAGTTATTCATTGTGCCAGCTTACAGCTGATCACAATCCATGCTGCCAACAACAGATGTTTTGACAGTGGTTAAGCTTCTTCACGTGGTCTTTGGTGAGCAGTGCCTAACAGCACCATTCAAAGCAACTGGTATCTCTAGAATATTTTAGCAGTGAATTTCATCAATTCCCCAAACTTCTGGCATTTTAGGTTGTGCCAAGTGATGGGGATGAGATGCCCTAGATTTACAAGCCCCTCCAGCTGAGAGCCGACTGAAGTTAGTCCGATTTGAAAACTATTTTTTGGAAGCAGATAAGAACTCTGCAAGGTTTCACACTGTGCCAGTGGAGGCAGGAGGTACAGATGGAAGTTTACAGGCAGTTTTATCTGCAGTGATACAGAATTTGTCTGAATTTAAAAAATGAAATCTCTAGCCAGCATTTTGTTTTCTGAGGAAAACTGGGTGCGGAAAGGAGAATGTAGGCCAACACTCCATGTTTCGGTCCATCTGAACACAAGTGTTCCAAGCCTGCAAGCAAAGTAATGAATGAATTCTACCACACAGTTTCTTCTACTGCATACACATTACTTTCTCGCAGATTATCTAGCATACATCCTGTTTGCAAAGTATACACTGAACATGAAGATTACTGCTATATCAAAAAGGAGGTATATAAATGTATACAAGGAGAATAGTTCAGAGATCACAGGCATAAGTGAATTTTCATAATTAATAGTCTCTCTCCTGTTTTTTCCTCCCATAGCAGAAACATCTTGATTTTACCTTGAACATCCAGGAAACTACAGTGCTCTTGTTAGTTAATCTGACAAAGGAACAGCTTGGTCCTGGGGTCTTCAGCCCCGTTAGAACAACATCAACAACAACAAAGTTCTTTTTCCAAGGTCAAGAAGAGAGAATAACAGAAATAACTGCAACCTAATGGACTAATAACTATGGAGTGATCCGAGCCTCCCCATGCAGCACTGTGATGTGAGCTTTCAAAAGGCAGTTTGAAAGGAGTTCACTTGCAGCTGAGGTGGCCTGCTTTGAAAACACATGAGATTTAAGCATATATTGAGACTTACAGTGCTGAAGAGTGATTGAAGCATGGAGCAGACAGCTACGCAGTTTGGCATTGAACAGATGTGGAAAAGGTCAGGAAGAAAGCAAAGATATGCTAAATGGATTCATTGCTTTCTGCTTTAAGGTTACCCACGGTCTCCATCTCCCACTGCCCAGCTCCTTTTGCCAATGCACATTTAATCTCTTCTTGAAAGAAAAATATTTGTAAAAAGGAAAGTGAAACATTACTTTTGTAAGTGCCCATTGTGTGCTTATTTCCTGTCTAGAATGTTGCAGACAGAACATTGAGAGCTCTTTTATTTCTTCACCTAACCATACATTCTCTGTACACACAGCCTTCTTAAACACAAACACCTTTTCAACCTCAGCTGGATAAGTTTTGCTGTAAATAAATAAGTACCATTTGGTTCTTTTTATTAATAGAGAAGATAAAGAATGAAGTAAGGATTTTTATATACCCTGATACTCAGTTCTCTCTAAGCTACTTGGACAAGGTGAACGACTACAAGTTTGATGGCAGTGCTCCTCACTTTATGGGTCTGAACACCAAGAATTAAAAGCGAGGTCAAGACAGGCCAAGGCACCATATGTGTGCTTTGGACAGAAAGCTGTGCACACCATGAAGCTTATATACAGTGGATCAAGCCTATAAGAACTACCTTGTATGGGCTGCAGAGATTACCTGAACTTTAACAGCAAATGGCCTGTCCCAGTGGCATGGCACATCATGATTATTGTGCCTGTAAAGAGCATCACTGCAGTGTGCTCGTGGAAGGTAAGGAAAATCATGCCCAGCACAAATCTGCTCCACAGTTAGTCTGAACATATGCAGAAAGTCCAGTGCATCTACACAGCAACTACTCACTGGACCTGACTTGCTGGGATGTCCAGACTTTATACAATTTCTTCATCCCAGACACAGCTAACATGGCAGCGTGCTCAAAAGTCCTTGAGAAGTGGTGTAAGGCCTCCAATTTCAAGCAAACCAAGTTTCTATTGCAAATAAAGGCAATTCCCAGGAAATACAGGTGACCCCAATAAGAGAAATAAGCATTTGATAATATCATTGGTTTACGTTAAAAAAAGGCTTTTCCACGAGGATCAATGCTCATTAAGTCAGTACATGTATGAAGAAAATTAGTTTATTAAGCATCTGTGCTATTACTCTCTCTTATGACTGCTTCCCCTTCTTCTGTAGCAAGTGTCTACATAATATGCTAATACATCTGCATCAAAATTGCCACACTGAACTCTTCCCAAAGAGAGCAAGCAAGTACACCAGTAATTAAATGGATCCTAACACAAATTTCTAGATACTGATTTTTCAACTGAGCTTGCCAGTTCTGAGGGAAGTAATTTTAAGGGACAATAAATATCACTTAATTTCTATATGCAGCTGTATGACACACTATAGGCAGCCACACTTTTTCCCCTTGGAAGTGAGAAAAATGCTGTGTTAGCAGGTAGCTTGAAACATATAGTATTTCTTGCTTCTGAGTAAGCTCATAATTAGAGTTGAAACATGAGGAATGATTTCAGTGGAGCTGTAAACTCCAACAGGAGGAAAAATCTATTTGAGGTTAGAACAAAATCTTTTTTAATCTGGCTAATGCTACTTTTGTGCTGATGCTGATCATTATATTTATTACTAAACTGTGCGACATTCCAAAGCATTGACACCTGACTTCACTTAGTAGAAAAGCAATCAATTTCAGATATTCTGCTTGGTGATTAATATGTAGATACCTAATTTTTAGTGAATTAAACCATGTTGTATCAATTTGGTGGTCTTTAGGATTTATAATCAAGCCCTGATGACATCTGATTAATGCCAGCTTAGGCTCCCTGAACCTTACAATATTCTTGTTCCTTTGGAGCTCAGATCATGGCAGGCTGATTACCCCCCTGATTATCCTGAGTAACTGGGGTCAGAGGTTAGCTAGCACCACAGAACACATTTAATTCAATCAATTTAGTTAGTGAAGCAGTTAGGAAAAAATTATTCCAATTGCTGTACCACTGCATTAGAAAATTTGCCCAGGATTCCTGTGCTCCAACTGATGAGCATTTTTGCTTAATTTCTAATTTAATATTCTGCTGGGATTTGCAGCTTAAATTACTTGTGATATTTTCACTCATAAAGTCAGGGACATTGAGCTTTGTAGGCGAAAGAAAAAACAGAGGAGGAAGAGATTCCTGTATTAACCGGTATAATAAACATCCGCACAGACACACACATGCTTTCAGCGCTCAGAGCATTTTTCCTGGTAACACATGCTAGAGGTGGCTCAGAGAAGCCCTCTTCATTCTCTCCACTTGTCCCTCCTGCCACTGCCAGATTTTAGTTCTTCTTTTGCCTTTGGTAGATTTTTAATATTGTTTAGCTGAGTCCCACTTTGTTTTTCTTCCAGGCACAGAGGCTTTGATTACTTGTGATACGCCACAGGCCTACACTGAGGCTGCCCAGCACCCTTGTGTGTGCCCTGATGGAAGCAGTGCACACTGTGTCTGGGATGAACTATAAAAGAGATCCCTTACTAGTCCCTGAAAGCCTTAGGCACTTCTCACATGAATACAAAGGCCCAGCAAACCAGTTTGACTCCTACTGGTTAGTTTTACATCCTATGTAACAATCCTGATGATCACTGATATTCTTTATTCTGAGTCCAGAGGCTGCTGCCACAGCCACTGTCTCTGCCTTCTGACACACAGATGGGTTGGTTAACACAGTTTCAGTGGACTAATGATGATGGAGAGCTTCCATCACACTTTGAAATACGTCGGAGCACATCACTCGCTCACTCCCCCAGCAGTGAAGAGACAGGGCCGCAGTTACACGAACTCTGCATCAAACATGATACTCAAACTTCTTTTTCTATGAACAGGGCCCAAAGTGCTGTCATAAATGGTGAAACTTTAAACTGTTCACCAACTGCCTGCAACTTTGTTTTACTTGGATTCAAGTTGGACCCACCAACATTAAGACCCAGAGGAACCAGGAAAGGGTGAGCATACACAGCAGGAAAAGAAGTAGAAACTAAGAAGCATGTGTGACAATTTTATAACTGTATTACTATAATTACTGACACTTTTTCTGCATAGAGGATTTTTTTCCAGTTGTCATTAGATCTGAATTAATAACGATTGTTGGAATCGGATAGCCTTGGATTAGTTTTCAATTATGCTAACAATAAAATTTTGGCCAAAGAGGATTTCCCTTTGCCCAACAACAAGATTTTGAGTGTAACACTACAACACCAGGGTTAGCTGTTATTGGACATATTCCTTTAGAAATTAAAGCAGCTTTCCTGAGTAGGATCCTTTAATAAAGGAAAAAAAGTCTTAAGACTCCATTTTCCCTGCAAGCAGCAGAAAGCTGCAGTTTAATCTTCTGCTTGCCCATGGAGAGGATCCGTTTTTGGTATGTTCCTTTGGGGTTCTTTGGAATGAAAAACGCTATATACTTAAAAAACATTTGCTTAACGAAACTTGCTCGGAACTAACTCTGGAATTGATGAATCTCCTCCTAGGCCCCTCTGCACATTTGCCCATGGCAGAAAGCCTGACTCAGCTGTCAAACTCCCTTAGATGAAGAAAAACCCAAAATAGGAACTATGGGCTAATTGCAGGTCAGAAGTTAGGTATATTAGCAGAATCACGTGGAGATGATCACAGTATGCCTAGATATGACACAAAGCTCCCTAGCCAGTGCTTATACATTCTCATTTGTGTATGAAATATCCTCAGCCAGTTACATAACAAAACCCAAAACAACTAAAAAGAAAATATCTGGATGATTTAATCAAAATTTCTGTATTAAACACAAAACTACACGTATAAGAAGAAAATAAACAGCTGCATCCAAGTGCTCAAAATCCATACACTCTTTTCCTCCTGTGGTGAGGATGAAAGAAGAAGAAACCACATATAGCAGATGTTAGTTTTGTCACTTCCTCTGCTATTGGAAAAGAATCGTGGACAATAAAGGCGATATAATGTTGTGAAAACAGCAAAACTGCATGGAGATGTATAAGAAAAAGTATAGCGTGCAAGACAGAAGCAGGAAATCTTCCATCTGCTCAGCACTGGGGAGCCCCAGCTGTAGTACTGTACCCGCTTCCTGCCCACAGTGCTGAAGGCAAAGAGCAAATGGAGAGCAGGCAGACTTCTCAAACTCCTGGCCTTGAACAAACCTGCATAGCAAAGATACACATGGGGTTGCTGTAGAGAAGGGAATTTTCTATGTGCCATCTTCATAGAGGAAAAGGCCAAGAAGCAATGAGCTTCAGTGGAGGCAAGAAAAATTCCCATCACAGATGAGTCAAAACTTCAGCATAGCTGAAGTACTGATATAGATTGCTGGGGGACCGTGGAGACTGAACCTTCAAAGCTCTTGAGGGGAAAATAAGATAAACAAATACTATAAATTGTACAGATAGGAGGACAAGATGTCATTATATCTTGAGATCCTTTCCCCTGCAGATTTCATGATAGGACCAAGTCCAAGACCCAAACAAGAAAGGGGAACTAAGCACTTTTCATAGCTTTCTAACATTTTTAATGCAGTTGTACTCATTAACTTCCATGAAGCTAACTTGATTGCTAAAATAAAATAAAATAAAATAAAATAAATAAAAAATAAAAGTCTTTGCCCCAAACCAAGTGTTAGGAAGGCATTCCCTCACTGAGTTCCCAGTCTCAAGCTCTCCACCATGCAGGACTCTTCAGCACAATGGATTTAGGGCTGACGGCTAGCGGTACAGTATCTAGCTACCAAATCACATTTGCCCTCCCTTCTGCAGATAAAAGATGAAAATTATACTTCTGACATTTGCCTTCCTAGCTTGTAATATTCTCTTTTGGCAAGAAAACACAAGGAAAAGGGAGAGGAAAATAATTATCATCTCAGCTTAGGGAAGGATTGAAAGGGAACAAGAATGGCAGAACCAGATACCCAAATTTAATTGTTTTGAGATTGTCTGCAATGTGGTCACTGTAAATACCTGCTCCAATTATAACTCCTCCCCTCTCACTATGGAATTAACAACTCTGTCTGATCAGTTGCATGGGGAAAAACTGCTCCTGCCACTACAGAGAAGCTTCCAAAGAAACTCACGCTTCTTTACAAATCTCAACCATTACTTCACAATATTCATGAATTGTCTGGCAAAGAAGTATTTAAAGGCCTGCATTTAAATTCCAGAGCAACTACAAAATGAAGAAAGCAGATTGATTCACATTCTGTTCCACTATTCCCTTTGCCAAAGTGATTTTTATCAGGGAAAAATAAAAAATAATAATAATAATAAAAAAAAACAAATATATATATATATATATATATCTCTGAGCCTGAGAATTCTGTTATCAACTACAAATCCATTGAAATTTTTTACAGCTCACTTACAATATAAACTCTTAGAAAGACAGCTTACAGAAGAAATTCTGCCAGCACCCCCAGGGCATATTATCCACTCTTTCCTCACATGGAATTAGTGCAAAATATCACCCTTACATTGCCCACAAACATTTCCAACAAATAAGAATGTCAATAGGCTGAGAGCACACTGTCTGGGATTTTTATACTCATTTTTTCCCATGGCAACGTGTCTGTTTCATGTGCTGTTAAGCCTCCATAATTTTATTCCATCTAATCTCTGTACTGCCTTGTTTTGTTTGTTTATCACTTCCAGGGAGCACCTGCCATGCTTGTATACAAGACAAATAAAACACATCTTTGTCAGTGGTTGGGGCAAGCAGATGTGTGTTCCTTAGCTGCAAATTTCACTACAATTATGCCCAACCTTCTCACCTGTCCTTCTTACTTGTCATTATCTGCTATCTGCTCCTTCCTTTTTTTTTTTTTTTTTTTTTTTTATACCAACTTTTTGCTCAGAAATTTCATAGCTTCCACTGGCATTGTAAATGCCAACCAAAAAGATTAAACACAGCCGAGTGCCACCTCATTCTGTCAGAGAGAACAGATAGTGTCCTCAGAGTCCACCTGCCAGCCTTCAATGTAGAAGGCCAGGGAGTTTTGCAATCGGATCCTGGGGTGTTCCAGTGCCTAGGTTTTGCTGAATAGGCTTGAAGAGATGGGATTTAAATTGTATTGAGGATATTAGTCTAAAGTGAATGAAGTGGAGAGTATACTTCTCGTTTATATCCCCAGAGTGATAAATGTGAGAGTGTAATATTTTTTTTTTTTTTTTTTCTGAGGCAAAGAAAATGGGAAACCAACACGGATTTCAGACACATGAGAAATAGCTTATGAATTTAGATGATAGTTCAGCAGAAATAAATTGTACATCTGTTCATTCATTTTAATAAAGCAGGGAAGTGACACACTGCTGGAGCCCTCTGAGAACACTGGTATTTTTAAATTATGATCCTATAATAGTAGCATTAACATTTGTAATGCTGCCCATACTTTATGATTTTAAGAAAAATAAATTTATGGTATAAGTGAGCTTCAACCTATATCCTGGACTCTGGGCATTTAAACGTGAATAAGGTGCTCCCTGAACACTTACAGATTAGTCAGCAAAGACATTGCAATAGCTTTACTATGTAACACAGATAATCCTCTGTGTAAGTGTTGACAAACCATGCTTATTATTTCTGAATAAATAATTCAGATGTGCAACATGCAGCTGAACGCATTTATTTCTGCTGACTAGTGCCTAGTCTGTTTGCATTTATAGACAGATACAGTCTCGTACTTGCCGTTAAAGGGAGTCTTTTACAGAAACAAACTAGATGCTTTTCTTGGCTGCATGTATGCATGGAAACATGCACTACCTTGTGCTGAATTCAGGCAGGAACACTACTTTTCTCTTGTATCTCCCATAATAAAAAATGGGAAGTGGAAAAAGTTATGGGTTGAATGCAATTACTTCATTGTTTCTATGTTACCATTATTTCTAAGGATGACATGCTAATTTAAGAAAAAAACAAGTGACACTTGAAAATAAAGTGATAAATAAAGTGAAAATAAAAATGATTTTCCAAATTGATTTCCAGGGGAAATAATAAATTAATAGTTCAATAGTAGCTGTCATGTTTCCTTTAAAACCACAATTAGTGATATCATTAAAATTTCCTTTTAATCGATTGCATTAAAGCAATTGCTACTAAGGAAAGAGAATCTAAAATTGATTAGTTGCAAACATGTTGCCTTATCAATCAACTGAGATGATCCTCATTCAGGAAAAGGGTAAACAGGCAAACCTGACATCCTTGAAAAGTGGTGAAGTTCAGCTGAAATCACATCAGGATCTTAGAGCTCTTTTTGTGATCCACCCTTGTGTACCATTACCTGCACACATCGCAAATGAGCAAAGGATGCATGCTTAAATATTTTACCTTCCTAAAGGAAACTCTTCACAGAGGCTATGCTGGAGCTCAATATTGTTAAGAGAGCTAACTTACTGCTAACATCTATATCTCTATCTACCAGCCCATGAGTGTGTTTGTGTGCTCTGTATTGCTCACTCCATTTCCAGCAGGCAGTCCAAAAACAACCTCAATGGGCGGCCTAGGTAAACAAGACTTATCATAATTTGGTTCTCTGGTGAATACAGAAGAATTGAAGAAAAGAAATACCTCTGGGACACAGAAGACCCCTAGGCAAACACTTACCATTGACAGAAACTGTACAGATTTATTGATTGGAACTGTATTTTAATCATATGGCTGGAGGAAATAAAACAGTTCCTAGAGACTACCAGTCAGCCTCAGCATGGGGCATGATAAAACTGTTTCTGCCATTAATATCAGGCAGTGGCTATGTTAGAGTAAAAGGACATTAGAGTTCAACATCTGCAGGCAAAGTTGGATTTATTTACTCATGGCTTCAATTATTATTTAAGATGGAAAACTTGAAAAGGTCAGAGCTGCTAACTTAGAAAACATGCCCTTCATTTGTCTTCAAACATACACTTTTTTTTTCTTAGCCTAGATCAACACCAAATCAATTAATCAACTACAGTGTTTTCTGTTTTTAAATGTGAGTTATTTTCAAGTAGACAAGTAAAACCAAACCAAATTTCATTTTTGATTTAATCCATATTAGAAAATGCAATTTTAGGATGTGAAAGCATCTGGTCTTTGGTTTAGGTAGAAAAACACCCATGGACCTTTGTTTCTATGTACACATGCATACATATAAAATACAGATTTACATTATAGCCTAATCCTGCATTCACATCTCTACAGAACACTGGATGGGAGCCATAGCTTGGATACAGGCAGCTAAGACTATCAATAGAACAGATAAATCTTTTTCCTCAGTATGATTTCAGCAACAGACATCTGTTTGTTTAGATATAAGCTTATTTAGTAGGATTCATTTTTCTTATGTATGTTTTGAAAGTTTCTCAAATAACCGTCTAGTTTTTTTCAAACTTTTTTTCAACCAAAAGATTGCTTTCAACCCCTTAAACTTGGTAAGGAGAGTGCTGCTGTCCTCAACATCAGTCTTTCTAAATGAAGAAGAATCACTGGTCTAAAAATATCTGACAGTACAACATAACGTATGGGCACCGTTGGCCTCAGTGACTGAAGACGGTCAAAACAAATGAGCTGAGGAGGAGGAAATAAAGCATAAAAGAAAAAAAATGAGATGATGTGGGGAAGCAGACAGTGATGGGACTCGATTTATAGAAGGCAGACAAAGAGTGTATGTAGACTTCTGTGAGCCATAAGCAAACAATCAGGTTAGGTCATGGAAACAGAAAGGTGGTTCCCAAGGGGAAGTAGACAGTGAGGGGATGAAGAAGAATTCATGGGTGGGGAGTACAGAAATTTAAGGAGAAAAACGATGAAGACAGAAGATCACGCGATGACAAAGGACAGAAACGTAGCATCTTAAGAAATATTACAGGAACAGCTTTCCATATCAAAAGACAGTGGTGAAAGTGACAAAAATAAGGAAGAGAGAGAAAGGAGGTGCCATGCTTATCAAAGAGCAGTCAATGGATACATCACTGAAATTAGTCTTGGTGGAGCTGAAGCAGGAACTGGAAACAGGAGTAGAAATGTATTTAAGGGATACTAAATGTGCAAGCTCTGAGAGTCAATGACAGACTCAAGGACTTTGGAGAAGGAAAAACTAAAGGTAATTACTAAAATTCAGAGAAGATTAATTACAGATCGCTAACTAAATAGCAGGCTTGAAAGTAAGAAAGACCAAAAGAGTCTTGTTTGTTTTTAAGACATTGATGAAGCAGGAAAAGTGAATTTTGAAGGATGGTATAAAAACATGGTAAATTTCAGCACTAGGCAAATTAGATATCAAGAGGACTAGGCAAGTAAGTAGCTGGAGATATTCCAAAATATGCAGAGAATAAAAAAATACATAACTCTCTAAAAAGCTGCATCAACCTATGTGGAATCAGAGAACGGAAGTTAAGACAAATTAATAAGCACTGACCACAGAGCAACAGCATTGAAGGGAAACATAGGGTCAGGTAACCAACTTGGATTCAGGGAATTTTCATAATGGGGTCAAAGTCTAGAACAGGAAAGTGAGGATAAAGTTAATACTTTGTGTAGTGCTGAGATTATACTTTTTCTTGTGACATATGGAGTGGGAACACAGGGGAAAACATTTGTAAAAACAAATAAATATTAAGTGACTGTTAGACAGCCGGCTAGAGAAAGGGCTACCCTTTAAGCAAATAAGCATCTGGGACTCTAAGGCAAACAAGTCCTGGAAATAAGCCAAAGTAGAAAGTACAAGGGTATGAATAAATTACACTCCTGAACCATTTTCCTCAACAGAGACTATAACTGCAAAGAGTTCTGTATGAATCCCCTAATCTGTTTTTTTTTCTTTTTTTCTTAAATGTATCAACAACATTTTCATTCCAGTAACTTCAAGAGACGATCAGCCCTATAGAATTTTATTGCTTTCTAAATGAGTCTCTTTCATAGGCATTTACTAACAATTTTACTTGAATAAATGTACAGCTCCTTTTAGCATGTTGATTTTTATCGGTTCACTATTTTAATGTTCCAGAGCAGAAGGAAAAAAGATATTTTGTCTAAATAATCCTGACATTTTGATTCGTATGCACAGATGGTTAGCAAATTTTGTAGTAGCCAAATCAGTTTTAGTGTTGCTGACAAAAAAAAAAAAAAATCTTAAAATCTCACTTGTCAGTGAAGAAATTGATAAACTGATCACAAAACTCTCTCTAGTGGAATGACCTACACAGTCATATAGCTGTTATTTTTGTATGAATATACTTCAGTTTTATAAATCCCTTCTGTTCATATAAACGACTACTATGATACCAGCTCGCACATATTGTGTAATTGCTATTAAATAGGGTTTTGTCTGCTGCAAATTGAATATGTTTAGATCTATAGTGTGTTATCTTGTTTAATCCTACTTTTAAAATAGAACTCCTACAGATGCTAGAGGCATATTAACAGTGTGGGATTCTTAACTCATGGGATTAGAGTGATTTTGCCACACATCTAACAATTCCTCTATGTTTTGCTCCTCAGATCAGCTGCGCTGTGTCAAACAAGGAGATTTAGAGTTCTTACAATTTCACATTTCACATGTGCAGAACTGTAACTCTTCATGTACATAAAATAAAAGACCTTTCAAGCCACAGAACAGTTTTGCTGGCTATATAGCACAGGCAATACCTGGTCATCTAGTTACCCACCAATTTATATACTGCTTAGGCTGAATATGAATGATGTAATGATGGTTTAGGAGCCACCCTCCAATGAATATCAAGTATGGAAAACCACTGTGCCTGCACGCAGAATTTAGGATTTCAGTCAACTGACTCTTACCCAGGCTAGTGAGGTCTCCGCATACAGAACTCAAAAGTAATTTTGAGGAAAAAAAAGATGTAATTTTTCATATCCTATCTGAAAAATATTTGTGAGAATTTCCTTTGAGTGTTCTGCCTGCACTAAGTATTGAAGGTGGAACTCCCTGGACAGTTCATGAGGAACAATATGCTATAAAACTGGACAACAGTGAAATTATGCTTAATTTCCAAGGAGTGCTTCAGCAGTAGATTCATTAAAAACAAAAACAACAACAAAAAACATAAGAACATTTAATTTCTCAGGCTAAAGACTCCGTTTTTAGACTTTATGATGAAACTTCAGTCTCCAGAAAACAGTCCTAATTTAATTTGAAAGCAACTGGAAAATTCCAGCTGGACAGAAAATTTTAATTGGAAATCACATAGACATTCCTAGCAATGACTGCTAACTTTCTTGAACAAATGGCCTGAGCCTAGGCCTGGAAACATTACATTATTTTTGTTTAGCTGGTGTGACTCTCGAGAGCTTTCGCCTGAACCTTCCTTCCTCTTTAATTTCTACTTTTTCTAATTCTACCATCCAGTCACTTATCCAAACTTGTACCAGATGTATTTGTGCTAAATGTAGTCAAAACCCTTACTGCTACTGTTTGCTTTGTAATTCAGAACTTAATATCTATGGTAAAGTTCACACTTCACAGACCACATTGAGAAAGCATATTAACCTTCACTTCTAGCAGAAGAGAGCGATAAATTGTGGCTTTATGGCTTTTTTGTTGCTCACACTGTTTGGATATTTGCTGTTAGCAGAAGCAGATGGAGGAAGTCTTCAGAGGATAGTCAGCACTGGAATGGTTTTGCAGTGAGAATTTACCAGCTGTAGTAAGAACTGCTGTTATTACCACTGAGTTGCTGCTGACCTTCTGAGCATAACTGAAGGGTTACAAATGGCAAGGACTCACACAGACGTTCACATCAGGACTGCTCAGATCACAGCAAATCAATGAAACTAAACAAAGGGCAAGGAAGGAACACAGGAGGAAAAAAAAAAAAAAAAAAAAAAGGATTGGTAAAAATACAAGTTTACTATGTGAGCTCATTGGAGACCAAGAATGCTGGGAAAAAGTCAGATCTGGAGAAGCAGTGAAGTGCTTTTCTGTTCCTCCCCAATTTCACACTGTTTGAATGATCATTTCTATTCATAGAACCTTTCCTGTACTTATACAAGTGTTCCTCAGCTGCTTTCAGATTATAAAGCAGGCACTCTGTTGTTTTATGTACCACTGAAATGTGTTTATCTGGAGATTAAATAGACAACTTCATGTATTTCATGACCTTGGTGGAGAGAAACAAAGCAATGAACTCACCCCTCACAAGCAAAGATAAATGTAGAAGTCTGCTGCCTACTGCTATGCAGTGTATCCAGCTCTAATTATGTGATAAGTGGATGGACTCAGTGTTAAACATATTTTGCAGAAGTTCTTGAACAAAGTGCTTACACTGGTTATGCAGATAGCTCACTGAAAGCCACATGAATACAAATTATTATGCACACAGTATGAATCTGGATGAGTACAGGAAATACTGGTTTTCTGAACACTTTTTTTTTTTTTTCTTAACAATCTTATATTTCAGTCAATGCACAACATAAACATTTGTTTTTCTTCCTCTCTCAAATTATTCCATTGTTACTTGTAATGCTACAGCAGAGTGTTTGTTTTAAGGTCATTGGTAGTCCAATCCTGAATGGTGCTGAGCATTTCTCTTCACATGAGAAACCTCAAACCAGCTAATTCTGATAAGAACTGACACTCAATATTGAAGAAGAAGAAAAAGAAATAACAAGAAGGTAATTTAATTATCCAGATAGCCAGACTGTTTAAATAAATCTTCCAGATGTCCTTAGATTGGTACCACCACAACACAACCCAGAAATATTAACATTTTTCTCTGTCACAGGCATTTTTCCAAGTTATTTGAAAGTGATTAGGTTTAGAAAGAAGATAAACATTTGGGATCCTAATTACACTGAGAGCCAAAGCAATCTATGCTCCTAACACTAGCTTTTAAAATTCTAATGGGAATTAGGTATCTTTAAATCCTTTTTTTTTTTTTTTTTTTTTTATTTTTTTTTTTTTTAAATTTAGCAAGCTTTTCTCTTTCGCATCTAAAATTATTCTAAAAACTAGATCAAAATGCCTGGGTTATTTCAAGACTTAGATTCTTAAACTGCTTATGTGATTTTGGAAGAGTTTTGAAGCTCACAACAGTGGAGGAAACTCTGAATGCCTTGGATGGTAACACATGAATGAACAATGACCAATTATTAACCATATAGAACTAGAGAATGTAAATTTCAAATAATGTGTTATTTTTGCAGTGAGAACAGAAAGCTCAGTCTTCATTTACAAAAAAATAAAAAATAAAAATAAAAAATCACCATTTAGATGCTTGTTTCCTTTCACATTGATTTGATAAATAGCTTTCCACTTGACTAATAGATACTTTCCAAACTAAATTACTATGTACTTTGCAAATGAACTCTAGTAGAAACATATTTACATCTGTATCTTTGTCTTCGTTTAAACATGAAAGAACACGAGTCAGTTATGGGACAACTTCATCTCTTCTGTTTTCAACTAATCTCCTGAGTTAATATTTATGGGAGAAAAATGAATGTCACAGGTTTAACAGAAGGATTATTTCTTTCTTTTAAGAAGAAATAGAAGAAGAAATAGAAGAATTTCTTAAAAGAAATTTCTTTCTTTTAAGAAAGAAATAATATATTCTGAGCTACAAGTCTTCTCCACGCATGTCCATTTTTACACATGAATAAAAAAGACATGAAGGGCATAATTTGCCCTCCATATCTGAGGACAACAGAAGATGCAATAATCTTAAATTCTGGCAAAAGAAGCTAAAATCAGATTATGCAGATTTTTTTTACTGTTAAGGTTTGAACAGGAACAGATAGATAAATCTGTTCATTCTCAGTCTCTGGATGTTTTAAGAACAGGTGAGAGAGACAGTTTACAAGGATGACGTAGGAATATCAATCCTGCCTTGATCACATTTCTTCTATTTTCCATTATCAGATAAATTTTCATTGAATTCTACCCTTTACATGTGAAAAATACACCAGGTAGTGTCTTTCAGCTGTTTTCTGGGGGACTCTTGGACACCTGGGCTTCAGCCATGGCAAGTGTATTGGTGGGCTGCTCCAAGAGTATGACGAGCAAGTAAAACTGAATGAAAAGGCCAGTGCAAATACTTATCTAGCATAGGGGGGTTCTGAAGGTTAAGGTACACTTCAGAAGACTTGCTAGCTGTATTTATGGTTCTAGAAAAAACAAGGACGGCCTTGTGCTAAAGCTGTTCTTTATGCCAGAGTTTACTGACACCTGTAGAGCTATGTCCTGCTCTGTTGAGTTTCTATGAGATTTCTGCTTTCTGCATACATACATTTTAAGTCCAAAAATGGGAGCCAAACAGAAATTCCAGCATGCATTTTGTCCATGTGATTTTACTAAAATGGTTTTATCCATTCTACAAAACTATTTTTTGTGACAAAGCGGTACTGGGGACAGTTTGCTCCAACTTGAACAGGCTGCTAGAACTTAAAGCTGATTCTCATATTGTTTAGGCCACAGCACAGCTCTATTTCTTAATTATTAGCCTGGCAACTGCTTCTTTTCATCTGTTCGGGTCTACTTATTGCTGCTCACGTACCCCAGCTCAGTCATCTGGCCTTCCAATGCCTAGCATGAGAGAATGGTGTGTGAAACAGGAAAAAGCCAGGCCAGCATGTTCTCACCACCTTGCTGAGCCATGCTGGCAGCTCCTACTGGTCTTTTCCTTGCATTCAGTCTGGCTTACATGCTCACTTCCCTCCCAGACGAAAAGTAAAAGAAAGTTAAAGAGGGCTGGTACCTTGTCATGCTCCTGCACTGTGTGTTAGTCAAAGCACAGCACACTTGCTAAGATTTTTGCATACAGGTATAGCTCTTGCTAGTGATTTCTCCAAAATACATGTAAGGGTCTAGAGGAGAAAATTGCAAGGGGAATCATGTACCATTAACAGAACTGTTAGTGTCCAAACACAGGGTCCATCTCTCTGATAAAACACACAAAGCAGTGACATTATTTAGGAGTCCCAAAAGGCAACATTTCCCCTGTAAGGGGAATTACTTACTTACTTTCACAAGTAAGACCGGGGTTGACTTCCAGATCACTGAACAAGGGAAAACAAGATTTATTGTTTTCAAATGAGCAAACTGAATGGACAGATCTGGCGTGTGTTTCTAAGGTATGTATATCATGGAAAACAATAATATTATGTCTAAGTAATTTTCTAGAGTGAGTATGGAAAAGAAAGCCAGGAGGAACCTCAGTAGAACTTTTAACTCAGGATTTGGTCTTCAACATGAGCTAGGCTATACCGAGAATCAAGAGGGGCTCTCAAAGCTACAAGCGTGTTTCTCAACTGCCTGAGTTGAAAAATAAATCTCTCCAGATGGTGCTCTGAAAGTCTCATATCCTCTTCGAACCACGAGCAGACGGAGATACATATTGTACTCCAGGGGCTGTTTTACCCCAGTGGGTAGCACGACTGAATCAGAAGACAGTGCTGGAAGTCATCATAAATCATGGTGACAAGCAACCTATTCGCTTACAGGTCTCTACAGGAATTGATGAATCATTTATTAAAGCACACATTAGTCATTTATTACTCTTTTATAAACCATTAGTCAGTAGGTATTCAAATGTGAGCAAATCATATTTTTCATTTAAGACTTACAGCATCGGTATATCTCAAATATCACTGTAGTGATGTTTTGTCAAATTATACAAATTTCATTGTGTTCACAGGAGGCAAGCTTCCTTATTTAACTGGAAAAATCACTTAACTGGAAAGATCGTTTTGCATGACGTTAGAAAAAAAAAAAGAAAAAAAAAAAAAAACTACTACATTCATCTATCCCTAAAATCTAAAATAGGAAAAATCTTACTCTCCTGGTGTTACAGAATTCTTTGTATTTTACATTACTTTGTCCCAGAAGTGGATGTCCCAGATCTGTAGTGAAGGACAGATATGAGAATTACGTGGCCTATAGAAGAATCATCCCCTTAACCCACATCACTGCATTCTTCTCTCCAGTCCCAGAAAACATTTGCTAAGGAAAGGCAATATATCCTATATTAGGGAAAAATATTGTACTACTAAAGAGGAGCAATGGAAGCCTCTTCCTTTGGGAAGAGATACTTTAAAAAAAATATTGACGGCAGCCATGAGAGAAAGGCAAAGGAGTTCAGTGGAATTCCATGTTTGAGTACATATACCGGTCAGGAGTAGTGTAAGATCAGAAACAGAAACAGGATTCCTAGAACCTTTTTTTTTTTTTTTTTTGAGATGGAGGACGAAGAGACAGGAAAGGGGCAAAGTACATATCACTGTCATATTGAAACAAGCTGGGTTTTCCTCCACTGTGTCTTGGGGGGGAAGGACTGGCCAGAACAATGCCTACAGCAACAGATGCAATAGAAGTATTTGCCAGCTTGTGCCTTCCAGCAGATGCTATGTTGTTCATCCTTCATCCCTCTTCAACTACAGTGACATTAGCTTTAGACTAAAATCATGGTTTTGCAGGCACACAACACTGCAGCTGCCTGTCCTCAGTTGTTAAAGTGATACAATAAAATATTTTTTCTTAATTTGCTAGGTTTAAAAACAATACCAGCACCATTAGCATTCGTTCAGTCTAATTCATTCCTGCATGGTTTGAATATCCGTTAGTGCACAAACCAGATATCAAATTTTCCAGAAAGATTAATTTCTGCTCCATGCTTTGCTTCATTACTTCTTTTCAAAGAAGTAGTCCCCTTCTACTAAAAAAAAGTCCAGCCTAAGGCCTTAACTTGTTGGAAAGGAAATGCCAAATTGTTCTTTGTGGTACGAAAAACATGTTGTATACACTAATTATTCATAAATTTCATTTAAAAACTCTTTCCTATTACAGAAATATGATTGTAAATTAAAAAAAAAATCTTCCTTAAAAAAAAAAAATGTGAACTTTACAAATATCTCTATTTTCATTCTCTGTAATTTAAACCTGGCACAATGTCCTGGCCATTGTAATGTTTTAAATGGTAGACCCTGTTACTTCACTCAAGGATTTTTGGAGGAGTTTTTAAAACATTGCTCTTTTAGGCATTAAAGATGAAATTATTTAAACCCCTGGAGGGAGAAGGGTAGAGTTTGCAAGTCTGAACGGATTTTTGCACTGCTCAGAGCCTATTATGAACAGTAGGGGTAAGTATATACAAGAAACAGAACAAGGCAGATCTTTTGAGAGATGTATATAGTGATGGGGCAGTAACAAAATAATTAACTGGGCTGAATCTCACGAAGCAACGTCTAATACATTAACCCATCAAAGTACCTGACACATACTTATAATCTCAAGGGCTTTAACAATTCCTCTGAAGTTAATGGAAGTGCTTTGCTGGATCACAGCCATGTTGCTCAACTTCTGTAGTTATGTCCTAAAGCACCAATGATTTTTTCCCTAAGCACAAAGGCCACAATTGCATCAGAATGGTATGGTTGTGGTATACTAGGGAAAAAATAATAGCAGATGGAAGAACAGATTCACTAGATGAACACTTCCTCTTCCAAGAAAACTTGAATAAACTCAATAGAACCTCCTGCAAAGCTGTGTACAGCAGCAAAGGAGCATTTAGACCTTTCTGAAAATATCAAATAAAACCCATTAATGTGCATTTTGAATAAATGTATAAGGTTCTTGCCTCCAAGGAATAAATACAGTACATATGAGTACGTGGAAAAGTACCACTGCTTAGGTTTAGATCCAAAAATACACAATACAGTCATAGGCTTTGTAAGAAAAAAGAGGAAGAGATCACTCCAGTGTCAAGAGATAAAACTCATCTTCAATTGACAAAGACATGTTCACGCATGGTTGAGATTGCCTTGAACTGAGGACTAAAAGATGTATCTTTTAATACATTCAAGGCTTCTTGGAAAAAAGTATATATAGAAATACACAAATTTTCAGCTTAGGAGGAGGCTCAAAAAATCATTAACCTTTTGGCTTAGCATTAATGTTACTGAAATAATATATTTTTGAGATTATGTATAGCAATACATTCAACAAAACATTTAGTCCAGAACCTGTACTGCCTCATATTGTACTAATAGAGTGTCCAGATTTTTGTTTAACCTTTGGTGAAAAAATATTTAGAATACAATCCAGTTACAACTTTATTGTCCTTCCCTGTGTTGTATCAGTAATGAATTTGACCCTGTGTTTACAGATGAAGAGAATGCATTGAAAACTTGGCTTAATCAAGCTACATCAAAAGCATATGACAAATAAAGGCAGAGCTATGCCAGGCAGAAATTTACTGTCAGAAGAAAACACAGGTCAGTAAATATTCATTTGTTTTATAAAATGGAAAAAGGTACTGAGAGGAAGTATTTTTAAAGAGAAGGAAGATAGCTGGGAAAATACAGCAATACTATATAAACCAAATGCTAGAGCAGCCAATCTCTAAGTATGTATAAAAATCAAACCTTCAGATTTACTGTATTTGAGCTTTCTAATTCAAAATTATCTTGTAGAATATGTCTTGTTCTTTCAGGTCTTCTTCAAATCAATGGTATCACAGTATGTGGTAGACAACTAGTATTTAAAAAAAATAGCTAAGTACTTTAAACAGTAAGACCAAGAAAGTGGCATTAGCTTTATTACTAGACACTCTCCCTCCTCTTACACTACATATTTTAAATAGAGCATATGTTCAAAACGGGGTCCAATACCATATGCCTAAACACTGAGTTTTCCTGCCTTATTCATGGAATAAGAATATGACTTAGCAAGGTAGAGTGAAGATTGATGAGGTCATTAACATCTCTAAAGAGTGGCTAAAGGTTCAAAACCATGTCATACTGTATATATATATATATAAAATACATGTCATCTCTACAGTAAAATTTGAGTAACATATAAATTGTAAGACAAGCATATAAGACCAGACTTTTCAAAGATAATGTTGTCTCTCAAACAAATTGTTTCTAAAATGACCCAACCAGCCAGCCTCCTAAGAGTACAGACTACCTTTTAGTATCATTGACTGGAATGAATTTATAAACATTTCTGAACTTCCACAGAAACAGATACCATCTATCGGTAGATTAAGGACCTACTTCATCTACTAGACACCCAAGATTTTAACATTATCCTGAATTACCAGAGAAAAATATTAAGGATATGTAAAATATACAAAAACAGGATATATAATTAAAGCAGATTTCTTGTTTTGAAAGCAAAGTTTGGAAATTCAAGTAAATAGTACTCTGAATGGCATGAATTTTCTGCACTGTTGATGAATACAATGAATTATTTCTAAACATAAGTAGTTGTCCTTATACATTGTTAATTATGTTCCAGAAGGCTAAAATAATACAGATGTTTTAAATATATTTCAAATACAGGTTGTCAGGAAACAGCTTTCAGAGAACTGAAAGCCTGATCCAAAGGGCAATTCTATGGGAATTAAGGGTTAGATCAATGCCACTTCGTTATCATGTACATACTTGAAAGGTTTGGATAAGGCTCTTCGTAGTACTTTTCAGGTGGCTGTAATGGTCTTGCCAAAGCAAGTAATTATAGCTATTGCCATTGATTAGTGAAAGCTAACATTCCTGTCGGCAAAATTGTCACTGTTTCTTATTTCTTATTCTTTTTGACTTAAATATATATATATTAATCTTTTTTATATTAATATATATATTAATCTTTTTTTTATATTAATCTTTTTTTCCCTTCTTTTTTAACTTATCCAATTTGCATTTATAAAATAAGTAATTAAGTAAAATGGCAGTAATTTATTTCAATATAATCTGTTGTCAAACTGCTAAAAAAAAAAAAAAAAAGGAAAAAAAAAGATATATAAAGGAAAAAAAAACATACCTAAAGAAGAAAAAACAAGACTTTTACAACAACAGGCTCTCATTTTCTTCTTCTAAAATTACCTGAAAATCAGCAACCCTAGTGCTTACTTCTCATCTTTTGGGAACATTCCTTAAAACCTGCACAGCTTCAGGAAAAAATTTATAGCAGAATCCAAAACAGCTGTTATTAGGTAAAACTTCAGACACTCTTTAATTTTCTCCAGATACCAGAACCAAAAAAAAAAAAAAAAAAAATGCACACTAATAATAAATGTAGGTGAGGGAAAAGAGTAGTGTGGGAAGGGCAGGAAATTGGGTGGATGCTTTCCCTGAAGCCAGAAACTTGGCTGTAGCAGTTCCACACAATCTGGCAGGCAGTGAATATTTTGTTTTGTTACAGACTTTTCAATATTGTTCCGTGGAATTCAACATGCAGGGGAAAACAACAACAACAAAAACTCTCCTTAAGAATTCCACCTGTAGGTTGAATTTAACGCTTTCAGGACTGGATTTTTCATTACAGAACTGACAAGACTAGCTTTCTCACAGAAGTGCTGAAGTCAGGACAAAATACACTGCTTTCATTCATGTTCCCTATCATTAAAAGCCCTAAGCTAGAATGCAGGCTGGAGGGAACACTCTGTTTTCCCCATAGGAACAAAACGAGAAAGTTACCATTAGCAAACTTGTACAGGTTTTCATCCCACTAGCCAACCTCTCAATGATATCCCTTGACATATTTTTTTACCTTGTGGTTGCACTGTGCTTTAGAAATGATGCATACCAATTTATTAATGTAAAAGAGCAGCTCTTGGAAAGTCCCTCACATTGAGCTAAAAAAGTCTAAGTATTTTCCTCTTCCATTAGGAACATTTCTGTATTAATTACAATTACATGCAACAGTTTATAGAACACAGATAGCAAACTCTTACCTCCTTCTTGGTAAATTCTGGTGGATGGTCATTTTTGTCATCAATAAGAATAGTGGCAGTTGCTGTTCCAGTTAGCCCCACATCATGACCTCCCATATCCTTAGCTCCTATAACCAGCTCATATTTTGGGGTTTCCATAGTCTGAAAAATAACAGAAAACGAAATGGTTCAAGAAACCAAACAATTACATACTACTTTTACTTCACATTAAAATTAACAAAATCTGAAACTTAATTTGGTCTGACAAAACATAGCATAGAAATGGATATGATGACATCGTTCAGGTTTTAGCAAAGCAGAAGCAAAACCTCTGAACTTCAGCTGTAAGGATGGAAACCTTCTTTGGAATATAATAGGAAGGAATACAGGTGAATATTGGTAAACAGTATATAACCTATCCTGATATTCAGGAAGATTAGTAAAGAGGGAAGAAATTAAAATATACCTGCTCTTTCAGAGTAAGCTTTCACTTCACTGCACCGGTATCTAGGAGTTGCCTCCTTAGTATTATGATGGGTATATAATTAAATACTGATGTCACAATCTACATATACATTCATTTCATTTTATTTTATTAAATCTCATTCATTCTGAATATTAGCATTTAGAATGGTAATCTACATTTGCTTCCCTGTAAGAAACAAGAACGTAGTTCCTAAAACAGGCAAAACATGCCTGTTCTACAAAACAAATGTGAACAGTAATGTTAACAATTTTACATCTATTAAGCCACTTTTTGTGTCATGGTTACTGATCCAATTGTCTACTTCTTGTAGAGGTAGATAGAACTAACTGCACAGAGGAAAAGCAACCTTTATTTTACCTACAGCCATGACTTTGAAAAAAATTATGGCCACTACGCTGCAGCAGAAATGTTACAGCGTATGTAATTCACCTCCCTGACATTAGACATGAAGTACATCTGTATGCTCACTGGACAACTGAGTATTAGGACATCCAATCAAAGGGAGTTATTAGCATCAGAACCTGCTCTCATGGAGCTCATAGAGAGTTTTGACATGGATTTCACTAGAGACAAGACTGGGCACCTAATGAAAATGAATATTTTCCACATTTGTATGGCTGCCTCATATGGAACCATCTGCACAGAGACCATATGTGCTGCATCATCAATGGAGGACACAGATGGAAAGTGCTGCAGTCACCTTTAAAGCTATATGGTAAGGATCACCAGTGCTCGGGGGGTTTTTCAAAACTTCCTTGAAAAACAAGTCTGGAGCTCAGGTGCAATGGTACATAATGGCACCTGAAAGGGTGGCCAGGGCACTACAGCTCAACTGCTTTTTTAACCTCAGACTAGCTCTGTCAGCCATCTATGCATACAAGAACCAAGGCTGCACATCTTTGACATCACTCTTCTATGTCCTTCAGTTAACAGTCTTCCAGAGAATTAACAGGCAGGGAGAAAAATGGTGTGAAATTCCATATAGCAACATCGTGATCTGTCTGCCACCCATACGCTTCTTTATAAAGCAGAATCAAAAAAGCTGGAGTAGAGCTTATCCCACAGCAGAGAACCTCTCACTGTTTAAAATTTAGAAAATAGTTAATTTTCATCTCTACAATAGCAACCTCTAAGCAAAGGTTAGCAACCTCTGGGCCACACAGTCTGCTCCACAGCTGATTGGAAAGCATTCACTAAATGGTACTTTGTATATTCTCCTGGGTACATCACAACATCTTTCTTGGAACATGTGTAAAAGGGGGACCCTAATTGCTTAGTACTTCAATCCTGAAGCATTTCTAGGCCAGAACAAAGGCAACCAGACCAGTTCCTCATCTGATCGCCTATATGAAGCAATATCTTTGCATGTGAAATCAATGAGTCAAGCCAGAAGATATATTTAGTTCAAAAAACATATGGACTACTGGAAAATTGGGTCCCATTGGCACTAAGGGGATCCTAAGAAAAGTATTTCCTTAAGTCTTACAACATTGTTCCATGAAATTCATCTCAGAAGTCAGCAAACTCAGAACAGGATTTTGATTTATATCATAAGAGAAATATACACAAAGAAATATTACTGACATTTCTCAAACACAAATTCAAGTTATAGAGTGGAACAAGATTTACAGTTTTCATATATATTTCTTTTCTAAAATGTTTTCAAAGTATTGAAAACTGCATGGAACCTCTCTCCCCTCCCCTAACTGTAACTTTTTCATTATTTTCATTAGCAAGTTTTTATTATTGCATGGAAAAATTGCAAAAAGCCATTTAGTGCTTCATGTTTATAAACCTTTTGCTCAAAAAGAGGCCCATTTTTACTCACAAATTGGCCTTTTTTCCTTTGAAAACTGTCCCATTTTCTGTTGAAAGCAAGCCCATTTATGCTAGAAATTGTGTCTACTGCAGCAAAAATATCTGTGACAGGAGTCCAATGTTTAAGCTTGCAATGGAATCTGAAAAACATCGAATTTTGAGTAGTATTTCGTATCATTATGAACACTTCACACTTTCCTGCTATGCAGCACTTTCTACATCTAGTTCTGTCACTAAATATTTGCTTTGTTAGAGAAAGCAACTCTTAACACGTCCAAACCCAAGAGCAGAGGCTTGTTCCCATCAGATATTCTCTTCACACTTGGAGATGCATGTAAAGGCCTCTTCAGCATTTCTCATGCTCCTAGCCCAGTAATTCAGCTCAGTCACAAGCAGCAATTACTTGGACTGTGATTTATCACATCCTGATAAATCCTGGGACATGGGACTGGGGATCTGTGTTCCTCAGCAGGTGATGCTATGGAGGGCCCAGACCTGTGCGGGTCCCACCAGGGCTGGGGGGCAGTGCTGGCCTGGCAGCTCCTGGTCGCTTCCCTCTCCCTGTGCCTGCTCCTGCCGTGTGAGAAATGAGTGCCTGTGGAGGATGGCCATGGAGGAGAAAAGCAGCCCTCCTTCACCTCCACCATCAGCCTTTCCTCCCTCCTCCATCCCTACTACACTGTACGGTCCAGGGAAAAATACAGCACGCCACTAATGGGAGGATTTGGGGACCCACAGTTGCACAGACCGCTGCCCTACCCTGACATCACCTGTCACTAAACCCAGGCCTCCTGTTTCTCCAAGTGACCTAGTCCCTAGAACACAGTCCTGCAAAAGCAATCCAATTAATGCTATTTGCTAATGAGACATTAGTAACCTAAATACACATCAACTCTCAAGAAAGTAGATCTGCAGCTAAAAAGGAAAATAGATTATTTTGAATAAATAAACATTAAGTTGCTTTTTGTGTGGCTTAGTATTTATCAGCTGTGACTGTGTGGAGGGTAACACTGTTGAGAGAGTTTGTATAATTACAGCAGGAGATCCATTCATTTCCCCATAAATTTTCACTGCAGTCATTTAGCCACTGCAGGGGTGACGCTGGCAAATTGTTTGGATTGCCAAGGAGGTGAGCTGTGTCTTGAGTGCTTTTCTTTGGAGGTCTACCCACTGCCATTCTCTCCAGTGCTAACAGTGGTATCAGATTGCACTCCCCTGCCGTCTTGACATAGCTGGATCAGCACTGGTAAGCATCAAGATGCCAGAAAGGCACTTTTTTTAGATTTTCAGATTCCTGACAAAGCCAGCAGGATCTAATCACAACAGAGGAACATAAACAGTTCAGTGTGGGTACATGCAATTAGAATAAACCAGATGATAACTTGTAGGTAGTGGAGAACGGAACCAGATAATTATGATTTTCTGCCAAGGTTTAAGCTTTTAATATTTCCTTCAGATACAGGAAAAAAAACCTACATGACTTAATTGATGCAAGCCATTGATAGTGCTTCACACCAACGGCAGTAACAGTCCAAATCTTGATATGTGTTATTAAGATCACAAAAAGCAGCACCAAAATGAGGAACAGAAATAATGTTGTGGCATGATTCTTTAATAAAGAAACATATCCAAGCAGTGAATAATTTGTTGTTCAGCTAAACTTGATGGCCATGGTAACTACATTTATGTGTGAGAGGAGGTAAGAGTGAATGGAGTTTGCTATTCTACACCATCAAAAGGAGGTACACCAAATTTTTCAAATCTCCTGAAGCTCCTAAACCAAGCAGTTTGCCAATGAATGAATGAAATTTTAGCTTTGCATCATTTCTCTGGGGTTATGGACTCAGCATTTTGAAAATCAAGACATTTATTTATGTGCCTAACATATAATGAAATGTTTAACTTCTGAAGTTCAAAAATTTTGGTCAAATGTTTTATTTGAATATGAAGAAAAGTGGAGTAAGAAATGCAGATTCACAAGAAACTGTCCCAGAAACTATCTCTCCAGTGTTTCCTCCTGGCTGCAGACCTTCATACTGTGTAAGAGACCTACACATTGTATGTACAGAAAAGAGCAGACAATGTCACAACATCACAGACTTCATTTGGCACTACATCACAACACCTAAAAAAACAAGGGGAGAACAGGAATTCCCAAATTGACATGAAATAGTTGCTAAAATCAAAACAAACACTGTTTGGGAAACAAACTGTACAGAATGTTCAAAACACCTGTGGCAGTTTAAAGTGTATTTACAAGCTATCTTAATGCTTACTGCCAATAGTTTTGTACTTTTTAATGGATATTAGTATTTTCTATAACAGTGCAACAAGGCCTCAATGCCTCTATTTATAATTCTGTTTATAAACTATGTATTCATGCATATTAATATATCAGTAGTATGCTACCATCTCATAGTTGTTACTAATGCCTTTATAATATAATGCTAACCAGAGAGAAAAATTCTTTGAATTTAAATAATTTCAGTTAATGCTAAATAAATGCTCGTGTTCATTTAAGATGATAATTGCATGTAGTATGCATTGAATACATCCTATTAAGACATAATCAATCTTCTTGTTGAGTAACAATATCAACATTCAATCTAACACTGAGTATGCTGCCAGGATTTTGACAAATGTAGAATAAAAAAAAAATATGAAGTAATGTGACTATTAACAGCTCTAACAGACATAACGCTTTTATAATCATAATATCAGCATTTATTTTAAATGCCAATTGCTGCTGTGTAAAAAGGGCAATGTAGACAGACTTTGCATTCAGAGCATGAATTACAGCTTGATGAATACAAAACCAAAACAAATTTGTAATGTAAATTCTCTTTAGCTCACCAATTTACTTTTTTTTATATATATATATATATATATACACATATATATATATATAATAAAGGAAGGTCTACAGTTTAATCACTGTAATAAGGTACTTCTGTTATGAAGAAAATCACTGTTTACTACCCACAGGAGAGATACAGTTCATACGTGTATCTGGGAGCAAAAAGATGACGAAATTTTCTCTTTCAGCAGTTGTTAAAAAACAAAAGAAATTGTTCCAAAGTGCTTGATATAGATACCTTCCTGTATACCCTCCTGCCAGAGATATTTGTCTCTCATCAAGAGGAAACCTGTGACTATTCAAAATACAGGACATAGAGGATAAGAACTTCAATTCTTCACAATGCTGACCAAACTACAGGGACCGTATGTGTATGTTTCCAATATTTGCAGTATAGTTATCAATTTTGACCCAAATCATATATATGCAAATTACACTTTAGAGTTGCCACTGAATTTGCATCATTTTGGAGAAGGCAGCCAACTGTGATGGGGTGACAGGGTTTCTTCTGAGAAATATTAGAGACCTGCAGAGAAAAACTATTCGTTTACTGCTCATTCACTGTAGGAAACATGTATCCATCCTGGCTCTTGGAGACAAGCACCATGGTATTTACGCAGATACCAACTTCACTTAAGGAATCATCCTTACATTGAGAATGCTACTGATCAGGAATCTAATTTCTAGGACAGAAAATGACTGAAGCTCCCTTTACCCTGAATTTTCTATTTGAATTATTGCTGTCAGTTAGGCTACTCTTGAAATATACCCTGGGAAGAGAGCAAATATTCAGTATTCTGAACAAAATCCTTAACTGTTGCAAAAGGTATTAACACCATTGAAATCAGTACCTCTACATTGATTTTTACCATATTTTCCTACGTATAATCTGTCTGGAACAGACTGTCATGTTGAACTGCAGCAACCACTCTCTAGATGCCTGTGGCTAGTGAAAAGAACGATTTTCCATGTCCACAGCACTAAAAGTATAAAGTACTATAGCAAATCTGAATAGCATTACAGAGTAAGAATCCTAGTGTCCTAAGGAAGATACTCTCAAATGTCATTAAATAAATATATACTTTATTATTTTATTTTTTAATTTTATTTTAAACACAAGCTGTTTCAGCTTTCCTTCTGGACTACTGCACATATTTCCCACCCTGCCCCCCCAAACAAACAAACAAACAAAAACAAAAACAAAAAACATTTTCCTCACAATTAAACAGTACTGCTGAAAGCTTTCATTCCAGTGTGAAAGCATCAATTATTATGCAACTTCTCTTGCTGATTTTAGACCCTTTAAACAATCTGTTATTATTATTATTATATACTTGGAGGTATTGGGAATACAACTACCACACATCTCATTGGATGGATTTTTTAAATGAAAAAGGATTTTTTAAATGAAAAAGCAGAACATATGATAAGAAAAGTTAAGTTTGACTGACAGGTATAGGAGCCACCATTTGCCCTAGTCCTTATTAATACATGTTTAAGGTAATATTGAAACTATATATTTTATATATTCTGCCAACTTAATTATTTTTTGCAGAGTGCATCAAAACTGCTTTCTCAGAATGAAGTGTCTACATCAGCGCACTCCACCAGAGGAGGGAAGATCCTGTTCTCCTGTATGAACAAGGACTTCAACCTGACTGTCCAGCCTGCCTCAGAAAGAACCAAGCCTCAAACTAGCTGTCAGCAGCATTCAAAATAATAATTTATTTCTGGATTACAGATATTTCTCTCAACAAAGTGGTTTTTGTTTGTTTTCCCCAAATAGGCATGTTTCTGTAACACATTCATTTTGACAAATCAATAAATTCCCTAAAAAATTGTTCTCCTGTAACACCCAATCAGCTCTATTTGTAGTGTTATATATTTCATCTTAACAGTCACAATTTGTGATTCAAATGATCTGCAGACCAAAACATATTTGCTAAAAAAAAAATCAAATAATTTTCAGCCATTAACATATTAGAGTTGTACAATCTGCAGACAATTTGCAAAGAGAAAGAAGGGCAAAGCTGTTCTAATAAATTTTAGTTGCATATTATTTAATCACTCTTAGTTCCTGCCATAGGTAAAGATAAGCATAAAAGGAGTGGAAAATTTCCCCAACACGGTAACCTATCATGGTTATCAGTAGAGACAGCTTTTCAAATACCTCTATATTAAAATACCTCTGCCAAGAGGACTCTGTAAGCATATGAAGGGTGCTAAGGTCACATAAGAAAGGTCAGTACACAGAGATGAGTGAAGGTGTTCTGCTGTAACTTTAAGAGGAAAAAATCATGAGCAAATCTGAAGAAGACCCTCAGCCCAGCATAAAGCATCACAGCTGCACTGACTTTAAATAGGCTACCCAAGTTTATTTCCACATTTTTATTACGCTGTAACTGTTTATGAATGACTGCACATGTATGCTTTCATACAACAACATAAGATGCTGTGTTTTTTGTAAAACTGGTGGGTTACCACACATTTGCATTCAAAACAACACAGAACTAAATGCAAGAGGGTGCTTTCCAAATCATTATGACATCAAGAGCATGAGAGCACACGCTTCCAAAACACACGCTTTAAAAAAAAGAGCCCCTAGATTCCTCAAACTGTGATACCGAAGGAAATATTTCCTTCCTTGTTGCAGGTATAATCACTTTTGAATTTGGGAAATCTTCATCAGTAACAGCAACAGGGTGTCTGTGCATGTGCTTGTAGAACACAGGACTGGGAACTAATGAGAAGTTCTAAGCATTTAACCCATGGCGAGGAAATCAATTCATGGTATAAATATTTCATACAACAGCAATAACATGCAGCTGGTCAGCACTCCCCTCTGTTTACGGGAAACAAATTGCTTTCCTAAATTGTGTGGACAGCAGCCAACACAGTTATCAGTGATCTCATTGATAAACACACGTTTATACCTGCAGCCCTGAAACACAGGAATCCTTTGCTGAGCAAAGAAACAAAAGGACCTGTGAAGTATGCTTATCAGTGCTTAAACCAGCTCCTTCTTGAAACTGAACCAGGTTTAAGAATCCTGGCCTTAGGAGGAGGATACTCAAGAGTTCCAGAAGGTAAATACTGCCTTTCACAAAAGTGTGTCCAGAAAAAAAAAAAAAAAAAAAGTTCAGCCTGTCCCAGCACATTTATTTCCTCACCAAATCACCTCTGAACCAAGCAACACACCAGTAACAAAGCTGAAATCCTGGACACTAGGTGCCTTTGTACTCCCAAACTGCTCTTCTAAGTGAAACATAATGCTGATTAGTTTAGGATCCATCACCATCAAACAGTCTATCATCTTGCTTAAGACGAATTTAGATTAACAAAATTTATACCACTGTGATCTGCCTGGACGCCAATGCAGTACTTGTGCTAATACAGTTTGTCATTCTGAGACATCACAGATCCATACAATGCTTTTCTTCACCTTTTCATCAAACATCACATCCTAGATGGATATTCAGGCAAGTTAAGTCCATTTAAAAGCATCCAGCTGACAATAGCAATCCTAGAGAAGGCTGCCCAACCATGTGCCATGCAGGGTTTATGTACACTGTTGTGTCTGCGCTGATTAGCAAATACTATTTGGAGTGGATTTTCCCATTGTTCATGCTTACTACACTTCAATTTGTATCATGGAGAGGCCTTGGAGTGCGGCAGCTGGATTGCTTTCAGCTGAAATCCAACTAGAAAATGTGCCCCAGGAGCCATCTAACGCACTCCCAGCCATCAGTGTGATTCAATCTAGGAGACAAGAGTAGAGCTGTCTCAAACACTGTAGGACACAGTATGGATGTCAGGTACTCAGCTTCAACTGTTTTGCTCTATGGATCTGCTTCTTGTCTGTTCTATCTGCTAATGCAGAAATAGCATTCCAGTCCACAACAGGCAAGACTGCTAGCCTTTAGGTACGGAGCCAGTGCCAGAAAGCTCATATTCCAGAGACCAGGCGAGGAGACAACAGCAGGGACAAGAACCAACAGAATCCACAAAGTTCCAGAGGCAGTCAAGATTACGGTGGTCACAAGTATGGATCATCTCATAAAGCATCTGGTGGTACTTGCTACAAAGGCTTTTCAAGTAGATGCTTCATCCTTACCCCCAAACAGCATGTCTAGATCTACAAAAGCTTAACATTTTTTCCTATACCCAGCTTATACTGAAGAACGCAAATGAGAAAGTGTTAAGGGCTGTGACTGATCCCTGGGAAACAGATTCCTTGAAGATATTTACACAGCAGCTGAACATGGAAGTTTTCTTTCAGTTTCAATTTATAATCACCTAAACCAATATTCTCCACCTAGGTAACAAAAGATAATAAGTTTTATGCAACCTCCTCCCTAGTGCTAAATCTTTACATAATCTGTTATCAAATGAATCAAAATGAAGCTTTCTGGGTTAATGTCAGAAATCACATTCTTACAAATTAGGTGCACTTAGGCTGTATTTCTCTCCATAAACATTCCAATTCCCACAACAGAAAGCAATGTTATAAAGGTCAGGACAGAATTGTGTTTCTGCTGTGTAATCTGCTTTGCAAATTTGTACCGGTGGTCAAAATGCCCAGAAAACTCAATTACTGACTTGCTATGACAACCGTACATCAGCAGGCCTAGATGGACAGAGGTTATTTCTAAAATTATTACCCTAATGCAAAAAGCTTATTCTATAATTCCAGTTGTACAACCTTTGCCTGATGTTTATATTGTTAAATATTAACATAATATGTCTATTATTTCAGGCATATTGTTAGGGACATAATATTCTAGTTAAATAGGTGCATTCTAAGTTGGAGTTAGAGGGTAAAAAACCTTCCATGTCTGTTTGAGACATTTAAACATGGTATTCCAATCAAAATAGTCATCAAATGTTAGTTTTAATCACTATTATCATTTTCCCTTTAACTTTAATTTTTATGCAAATCTTATTTTACTTTAGTGTTCTATTGCCAGTAATAATTCCAGGTAGCTTTTGAAATAAAGGACCCTGCTGAGAGTGTAATGAATCAGTAAATGATACCAGCTTTGCCCACGGACAAAAACAATTCTAGTGGCTGCATTTATACTCTCATTGGGTTATAGCTGCAGAATATAAATTGATCTAATTCTAAATCATCCAAGGGAAAATGATGTAAAATGGATTTCAATTACACTATTGCTGTTTTACAAAATGGCTTATCACACTATGGGGTGGAAAAGCAACCCCTCCATAGGATTTACTTTCTGATGAAAGGCGTAAAAACAGAATTTTCCATTTAAAATTTATCCAGTTTCATTCTTTTTTTACTTAATCCTAAGTATCTTTTTATCAGCTTTCTTTCTTGATAGAAATAATGACATGCCTTATTTGGAATTATAACACTTTCCACATTGGTTAGTAAGTTTTATTTTGTAAACATTTCATAATCCTACTTACATCTTCTGAGAGCATCCACAAATAAAAAAACATCTCAGCACCCCACCAAGTCAGACTGTTTTCTTGCAACCACACCAAGATTTCTTGGTTATTCTCCCTCTAAAATGTCTGGTACTAAATGTCTGGTACTCTTTCATTGCCTTGTGCAGATTTTCCACTACAGAACAGTTGCTATTGATAAATAACATTAACTGCTAAAGTTTGCTCCTCTTATAAGTTTATCTCTGTGCACCAGAACTATACACAGCTTCTTTCTGTAAATCAATTATCAAGAGCTTTTCACATTCGCCATAAAAGAAATAACAGATTTCTAATTCATTTGTGTAATTAGCATACCAAGATAAAATCTACTTATAGTACGAATTTAATGTGGTGACCCGGGGGAAAATCAAAAGAAAATAAACAAAAAAGTAAGCGTGGGAAGATCATGCATGCAGAAGAATTTTCCTTTCAAGGATTTTGGAAGACTGAATAAATGCATAGCTCTGCGTTTAAATAAAAAATATCACAAAAAAAGCATATTAATCAGAACCCTGGCACATACCTGACATAAAATATAGGACACGCTGCTCAAATAATAAGAAATAATATAGGGATATAAACTTGCCTTCTCATCTGTACAGTCAAGCAGCTGCATGTTCTTTTAAATGTTTAGCAGTGTAATTTTCTGGCACAAAGCCTTGCTGAAGACTTTTTTTCACTGAAATAATTTTTGCTTTATAGGAAGTACATTATACTTTTATTTGCTCTAATGCCATGGCACTCGTTAAAATTTTTGTCTGAATTAATTGTTTGCAAAAAGTAAATATTTGGCTAATTTTGTCTGCTTCCTCCTGACATCCCGGTTCACCACAAAACACTGATGACATGTTCCTGAGGATATGCCATCCTGGCCTTCCTATTCAAGAAAATATTCTGCCAGGAGTTCTGAACTGTGGCAGACCAGGGGCACTTGTGATCATCCTCACCAGCAAAATAAGTGGTAAAATTCCCTTCAGCTTCAACAGGTCTCAGTGACACGTTCCCATGGGAAGCAAAGTGCACAAGTCTCTCCTCAGGGAGAAACACTCAGTGATCCAATTTCATTTTAATAATTTGATCATTTAAATCAGGATATTGCACTGGCAAAGGTCCAAAGAAATCTTATGCTGCTTTAATAATGAAACATTCAATTAACATTTTTAATATTGCCTGCTTGTAACTGGTTTAGATCATACGTATTTTAGCAAAATCTACAGATTTGGTATAAATAAGGTTACAATGAACTAAGACTGCAAAGCGTATTGTTCACTAAATATTGTACCAAAATATCCTTCATTCATGCTACTCAGTGCCAGAAATAATCAGGAGGCCTGGTTTTATGTGCAACTTTCCTTCATGAGGAGTCACACTAAACAAACACACTAAAGAAAGAGAAAAGAAAATAAAAAGTGATTTGCAGAATTCAGAAAGAAAAATAGATAAGTGTTAAAGACTAAGTGAACCCTGCTGCTTTGTATTAAGCTAGAACAAACTTCATTTAAGTGAATGAGTTGTACCCACGTGGAGAGACAGAGGGCAGAGGAGTATATGAAGTAGGATAAAAGTGGATTTGAGACTTAGGAGAGGTCAAGGAACTACTTGTGAAGAGTTTTGCAAACTTGAAGTGCCATTTCCAGACAGTTCTTGTAGCCAAAAAACAATAAAATCAACAAAGAAGAGAATGGGATGGGAGGCAATGCTGGCAGGAAAAAAAGGGGAGGAAGGTATACTTTTCTCTCTTAAAGAACTGGTAGGAGACATCTGTACTATTATTAAAGGAGTATTTCAAGACTAGAAATTGCTAAGTAGTAGCTGTGCCTGGGGATCTAAGAAGTACTACCAAGCTTATATTAGCCATGGGAAGTACTGTGCCACAGGGAGTTTTCAAAATATCAGCCCTGTCCTGCTCCCCTTGTTTCTTGCTATGAAGGGGAAGGATTAGTAGCCTGCTACTCATCCAGCAGCATATTGTGCTCCATGTGTCTACGGCACGCTCTTAACCTGTTCATTTTGGTTGTCTCAGCTCTGCCAAATCCCCATCCATCTGTTCGGGAGAGGTACATGTGCAGTGCCTGCTTACTGCCTGTGCCTGGAGGCCTGATCCAAGTAGTGTGGATGTCTGAAGGGATCCATACATCCTTGTAATCCCCAGCATGGTATTTTAGTGTAACTCATATGTCAGAAGACAAATACAGAACTATAGTACAGATAAATTCAGGCTATACTCCAAATGTTTTGATAAACAAGTTTGCCCACAAGCAAGGGAAGAGCTTTTAATAACATGAAATAAACCGGATTGCACTGCAACCAACATCCTTTCAGTGCAGTGCATCCAGACAGGTGTAGATAAATGTAATTTTGTATGACTGTCTGGCACGTCATCAAGATTTGTGATAACGCCAAATAAACAACTGAGGCACCTTTTCAGTTCTCTGCAGATTAGCATTTTCTGTGTCTTGAAAGAATACCAGAGGAATGCATGAATCCCACAGTTCGTATTTAAGGATGTCCTTCAACAGTTTTTAGAACCAATGGTACATTTGATGAGCTCATTCAGATCAAGATCTAATTCCTGACATTTCTGCAGGTCAGAGACTATAAGTAGTCAATCTGGAATGTCCTGCAACCTTTACTGGATCTAAGAATCTTTTACATAATTAATTTATATGCATAAATCTCCTACTGAAATCAACAAAAGAGTCAGTGTTGCAGGAACATGTGGAACTACTTCAAAACAGTTTTGTGAAAAGAAAATCAAAGTGGGCATGGCAACTGTAAATCTAATGGGATTTAAATATAATTAATATTGAATACTAAAAATTAGGATGTATAATCATAGTGACAATTCAAGCTTAACAAGAGTAAAATGGTAATAAAACTCATCCAAGCAATATCCCTCTCTTTCTCCCCTGCCTCTCTCAATGGAATAAATACGATTTAATACAAATCCACTATTTGAACTAAGATTAACAAATATTAGTCTCATTATAAATTTTAGTATTATTTGCATAAACTTTATTGAGAGATGAAGAAAAGGAACAGAGGATTTTCAAATTCATAAGAAACAAATGCAAAACAGTAGTATTTAATTTTCTACTGCCTTAAAAGCCTATCTAGGTCACTGAGTTAAACAGATTTCTAGAGGTAAAAAAAAATGCTGAGTTAACATTACAAAAAGTGGAGCTGATTGGAAGGCAGGCTAGAAGGCATGTCATGAAATAATTAGCTTAATAAACAGATGAAGACAACCCTGAAAATGACTGCCTTTGTCAAATGTTCAGTATCAGAAGCCTGGTAAGATCCTGTTTATTGAAGCAGGAATGCAATTATTAGTGAAAATACAAAACAAACTTTATATGAGTTATGTATTAATTTATTAAAGCAGAACTATTGTAGACAGATGAAAGCAAAACAGGAAAAAAAAAAAATCAACATCTATCTTTCTCTCTCAGGGAATTTAAAGGCTGTTAATAGATTATCAAGGCAGAATTCAGCTATCTTCCACTATCCTCCCTCTCCTCCAGCTTTGCCTTCTCTGCATCTACCCCAGTTCTAAAAATATTTCAAAGGCACTGAATGAGAAACTCACACATTCAGCTGTGCTTCCTGTCAGGAGGGATATCACAATGGGAGACAAAATTGAGCAAGGTTCTCTCTCCATGGGAGTGAAACTGCCTGCAGTTCTCCAGGCTTGATGGGGAAATGCTGAATCAAATGCATGATTCTTGGCCAACAGTGATATATGCAACGTGTTAAAAATTGTAAGGTCTGAATGTGCCCTGGAGTACAGTGTGTCCCAGGATGGATGTGTTACACTTTCTTGGGACTTAGAAATGCAGATGAATTCAACTACTATGATCAAGAAAAACAAAATCCCTAACAATACTCAGGAGAGGAGCACTTTAAAGGAAAACAGTACCGCACCAAAAAAAAAAAAAAGGGGGGGGGGGGGAAAAAGAGAGGAAAAAAAAGAGGGAATTTAAAAGTCCTTTTCTAATGCGATTACAAAGTGTCCCCCCCCAACCCCCCTTTTTTAAAGAGTTACATTGAGTTTCACCAACACTTCTGAGATACGCTTACATACAATCTAAGCATTTTAACACAAAGTAGCTGAGAGATCTTTCATCAATATTCAAATTACCCAGTTGACCATACCTGTTAGACAGAATACAGCTCCTACAAAAGCACTTATATTAAAAGAATGTCAAATTGTATCCTTTGTTTGTCTACAGATGCCCTGTTTGCCATAAGTCAAAGCCTGTAAGAAATCCATGCTTATGATGCACCATTAATTCCTATATAGGCAGTTGTATGGGTTCAAGCCCGTATGTATGTATGACTGTAATAGAAACAACAAGCATTGGTTAAGGATCTTCAAATAGAACAAGGATTTCACCTTGGAAGTGACTTTTTTTTTTTTTTTTTTTAACATGAGTTCTTTTTCTAAGCCTTGCACCAAAGTAAGGATGCAGCTATTAAACAATGTACTATTTAAACCTGTGATGGAGAAATATGCTCCTGTTAGAGCGCACTGACATCTATTTAGCATGCAGTATAATACTAGAAATAATGATACCGAAATGCAACTTTACACGACAATCTTGATGACCACCGAAAACATCCATTAACTGGATGCAGCAATGCACTGCAGATAGGTTAATTGAAACAATGATAAATGACACTAATGCGGCCAGGCTGAGAATCACTCATGGACTTGGGAGCAGACTGAGACTTCCAGTTCCTAGTCTTTAACTCCAACCACTTCCTCTCTGTTAGTTATAAATGAAAAGATTAAGACTCCCTCCCAATTTCTATAATGACTTGTACAATTTCCTTGCTTCAGATGGCTGATGTGCATATCCCTCGTGTTATTCCCTGGCCATACTAATTGACCAGCTTGGCTGCCTAGCTGAAAATCTGCACTCCACAAATACAGCACTACTGTAAAAGAAAACAGCACGTGTCCTAATCTCTGCTGGACAAGGTTTCTGTGATTCAATGGTTTTCTTTTTTTTTGATACTATAATCTTTGCTGAGTATTCCAATTAAAACAAAAGTTTAATTGCTTTATGAGGCAGTGGGAAGGGGAAGGTTTCATGTCAGGTCAGTTGCTGACTACTTTTTTTCACAGTGACTCTAATTGGAATATTTGCCTCAGAATTTTAAAGGGAATAGGCTGTGGGGGTATTTGCATAGATAGTTTGGTTTATGTATATCCTTGTTATTAGATTTTCTGAAGAATCGACATTCATACACTCATTTTCCTGAGACTAACTTTAAATCCTCTAAGCTCCCAGGAAGTACTTAGTTTCTACCATTTAATCACTACCTTTTATTTGATGTGACAGGGCTCTGTAATGAATCACGTGATTATGTTCACGTGAACATAAGTGTTCAGATGGAGGAACATTTTTTATTTTTTTTTTACCTCATGACCTCATCTTTTTAGCTGGGGGACAATGACTGAGCTTCACTGCTAAGACAAATGAAAAAAAAATATATAAAAATATTTAAGCCACTTGTAAAGTTTGCCCTGAATTTCTCAGTGGCCAAAAGATATATAACTTTTTTATTTTTTATTTTTCTGAAGAAGTCTTAAAAACATTCTAATATTAAATAGATCAAGACTGAAAGATTATCAAGCACACTTGAAAAATATTGTGTGTCAACCTTGGAAGTCATAAGGAAGAATCTCTTATTCATGCTACTGTAGGCTCTGCATACCTTCCAATTCTTTATACAGAAAGCTTAATGGCCATGGATTATTTGCCTCATTGGTTAAGGTGCTGGGAAATAAAACAATGGGAAATATTCATTACAATACTTTCCTATATTGAACTTCCACTTGGTTGAAGTATTAAAACAAGCTACAAGGAAAATTAAACCTCAGAAAGAAATGGCAGGTGTATTTATGAATGCAAAGGACAAACTAAAGGCTCTGCTTCTCTTGGTTTGCAGCGATTGTACTGTAAGGGCTCTGTGCTTTGGGCTCTTTTCTCTATCTAACAACTTTTCATACATTTCCATTACTAGGTGGCAGCCTAATAACAGAAACTGGGAGCATGTGGGAGGTGAGAACAAAAAGGAAAAGAAAAAAAGAAAAAAGATGGAACAAAAATAATCATAAGCATATTTCAAGAAGAATGACGCTGAGCTGCATACTATATTTTTGATGTGTAGATGTAGAATTACAATATACGTTTTACTACTGTAATTACTGTCTTATGATTAGGTTAACTTCTGTCCATCCATGCAGTAGTTTTGTGTTGGCAAATTTGAAGGCATTAATAATTTGAATGCTCAATACACACTGACTAAAGGCTTATCTCAGAAAAAAAAAAATAATAATATCAAGGGAACAAAAGCTGTGCCTTAGTCCTATTATGCCAAAAAATTAGCTTTAATATTTGGCAGTTAGCATAGATTGTGAATGACAACATACAGGCAAAAATTAAATGGCAGGCCGTAACTGGAGACACTTGAAACAATGTCCTTCGTGGTTTTCTTTTTATTATATTCCCAGTATCTTCAGAAAGCAGACAGATTAGACCATTTCGGGGTAGGGGTATCACACAGCCTTTTACTTTTCATACAGCCATATATAACAACTAAAGACAGAGACATAATTCCTCTTTCCTTTTGTCTACGTCTGATGGAAATATTACAATTTCCCACTGGTTTATCTGAGTAGCAAATTGTGTGAAGTTCTGCACTCTGACTGGTACCAATGACAAGCTGTTAAGCAAGGCATCCACATCTCTGCCAAATACCTCTGCCCCAGCATCTGTTAGATGCGTGGAAAAGACTTGAGGGAAAAAAACATTGGAGAATCCTTTAGGCTTTGCTCACATTTGAGAGTCCAAGCTGAAAACAGTGCAGTGAGTTCCAACATTTTACTGTCACTTTCTAGATGGAACCATAAAACCAATGTGAAAGGCTTCTATATACATTCCTCAGTTCAATACAGTCAGATATTTGTAATGGGGTAGTAATATTAACTGGTTAGAGCCATCTAACCAGCATTATGAGTTTTGCTTTCTTCAAAACACAGGCAAAAGTCAGGACAGTGTTCATTTTGTCTTACCTCCTGAGATCAAAAGGAAGAAAATTTTAAAGGCAAAACTATGGTACACTTTCTGGAAATCTGTTACCAGAACTTCTGTGTTACCAAAAATAATTCTACCACCAACCTAGGCTTTGAAGGGATGTACACAGTCTTTTTTATTCATATTTTCAATTTGTCCAGGCAGACCTTTATCTTGTTCCAATAAAAATCAGTGTAAAGCTGCATCTCATCCACCTATAAAAAGATTACAACCCAGCCGTCTCACCAACACAGGCATTATAGCTTCACATTCAAAATGAAGAAGGTGAAAGAATAAATGCCCCTACAAGTCAAAATGAAGTGTGTTAAAGCCAGTAGTGTTTGAAGCTCTCAAACAGGAGAGATGAGGAATTTCTCAAGAGCAATGCACATACCTTTCTCATGGCCTGCAAGACCTTTCTTCTGCAAGACCAATTCAGAATTAATTGTCCACTTGTAGACTTGAAAATTGGACAGACTTCATATAGAAGGGAAGAATCAACTAGCTGAAATGAAACTAGAGCAAATTCTGGGCAGTAATCAGCCCTGATGCTGGACTGACAATGAGCACAGAAGTCCATATCTGTAAACAGTTGGCTCATTATTGCTTTTCGAATACCCCTTATCTGCAAGGACAGATTATACAATAGGCATTAACCAGCAAGAATTCAGAATCACAATCTCAGATGATATGAACCTGCACAGCCTCCCGAGAAGCAAGGAAATCACACTGGGTTATACCAGGGAGGATCTGGCTCTTCTGTCCTCATCTTTCAGGAGGTTCTGCTGTTCCTTCAGGGTGCATGACCAGCCATGCCAACAGATCCAGTGCTCAGATCTCAGATTTCTTTCTAGCTGCTTATATCCATTTCTAGCACTCAGGGAGGAGGCAGTTTTTATGACAACCATAGAAAACAAACTCATTAAAAACTAGTCCACTGTGACAGCTAACTTTCATATCTGTTTTATTACCTCCTTCAGCCTTTCCACACTAGTGGAGTTTTTTTTTTTTTTTTTCTTTTTTTTTTTTTTTCCCCCAGTTGTACTATGCATATTAGGTAACAAAGCCAAGCCTTAAAAAAAATATATACATATATATATAGGAAATTAAGATATGTAATTTGTGATAAAAATTTGCAACATATTTTGACAAAAACAATAGCAAGGTGTCACCTGAAACAGTACAGAAGTATGAATTTATAGCATTATTTTATTGTGGATAAAGATCACACATTCATCAGTTGGTAATAGTTTACTACATGGAAACAATAGTCTAAAACTTGCAGAAAGGTCCCTAAACCTTAATAAGTATTAAAAATAGGCTTTGAGTGACTTCGTAGAAAAACTGTACATTAGATACTACAGGATATTGACAGTTTATTAGCCAAATAGTCACAAATTACTTTTTTTTTTTTTTTTTTTTTTTACATTTTCATGGCTACTGCTTTCTTCTGTCAGTGAGATATGGCTGCAATTGAAAAATACTGTTCTAGGTCAACACTGACCTGAATCCACATCACTCAGTAAAACTGATAAATAAGGCCATTGAAAATATAATATCTTAAACCCTAGTTAGTACATTTGATGACTGCCTCATTAATAACACAGCAAAAACACTTCAGGGATTTTATGGTGTTTAGAATTGATGATTACATCCTTTTTTAGATTTAAGGCTGGCAAGAAAGTGCCATCAGAGATCTACGAAATGTAATAGGGACTTAGTCTTGCTTCTTCCTGAAGATAAGGTTACTTCTTTCCCAGCACTTTTTACATTTCATTTTTAAAATAAATTAATATTTTTAAAGGCCAAGCTTGTGGTTTCATTTTTCACTTTGACAGCTCCTGAAATGCAGATAGATTTTCTATCATATAGAATATTTCCCATGGTTTAGTTTAGTATTCTTTTGTTTTAGTGGCAGGCAGCAAATCAGTGACTTTTCAAATGACCTTGTAAAAATACAGGACTGGGAAATAAAGTTATCCCAGGTGGACATTTAGTCAGGAACATCATACTCTAATCTCGAGGAAGCCAGTTTTCTGCTCTTGTTTTCTTCCTCTTAGGCAATTCCTTTTAATCTGTTCTAGCAAGAGATTTAACAGCTTAGAATCCTTTTGGAAAATCCTGGTGACATTTCTAACAGCAAAAATAAGTAGCACTTAAGTTCAAACACTTCACATAAGTCCTTTCTCTTACTAATTTCTCCTTTTTGGAAATAAAAATAAAATCAGATGAATATGGTACATCTGTAAATACAGACTCCTGTAGATAAACCTTTCAGATGGGTCAAGTTAGGACATACATGCTTGCGTATCACTTCAAATATAACAAGCATCCTAATGCATCGGCCTGGAGAAGTCTGAAAATACTGCCTAGATAGTAGCTTTGATATTTTGAAAAGTACATTATTTAATTTGCCACTGAAAAGGATATCATGTTTTCATCTTATGAAACAGCACGTGGTTTTAAAAGACCTTTTGCCTTCCAACTGCCTGGATGACCCTTGCATGCCCATAGGAAGTTTTAAGTGTTGATGAATCAGAACACAACCCTGTTGAGATATTGAATTTCCACTCATTTTTTCTAGAGCTACGGGTAAGGATTCTACTTCCCAAAGGATGAAAAACTTGTCTACATAGTGCATATAAAAGAATAATTAAAGGTGACACAGTCAGGATTGTCCAGCTTGTACATTAAAGCATTAGCACAAATATGTTAGCTAGACAGACTGTACATTGTCTTGCTCTAGCAATTTGCTTTAAAGTTTTGTAATTCTGATTTTGAAGTAACTACTAAACTACAGAATGTGGTATACTAAACAGTAATTGAAATTTGTTCTTTTAAAATAATGTTGAAATCATTAATCCATCACAGGTTCGTTTTATATGAAACATGCATTACTCCTTTTCTAAAGTATTTTTGTATAATATTTCTTCAAGAGGAACTGGAAAAGGCCCACGTATGTATCCAACAGCTCTCAGTGTGACTTATTTTTTGAGAAGCTAACACCATATGGGCTCTAACAGCATACACTATAATGGCATTGGACACCAGCTTATTTGTCTGTGCTGTTTTGTAGACACAGAGGACATGAGGTGAATGCAAAATCTGACTGTAAGGTATCAAAGTGATGGAGCATTAGCCAGTAAAAGTGAAAATTTTTCATCAAACTGATGATTGACTAGATATGTATTTTCCTACAGACATTTTACATCATATAATGAAACCATAATATGAGCATATATTATTCCTTGTCCTCATTAGAGATTTAAACAAGCTGTAACAACACAAAGTATAGGCCACAACGTGCACAGCAGAGCTCAGTGGCTGATTTATTATCATCTTAAATAGAAGCAGAATTGGACTTGACACTGAAAACTTTGATTCACCTGCATCAAGACAACTGTATGCCACTAATTTTGACATTAAGTTATACTCAGAATATAAATTAGTAGTGGAACATTATTTTCCAACTGTTTCAATTTATTCTATAACAACAGGCATGTCATGACAAGATAGAAATTAATTAAAAAAACTCCAAAAGTATCAGGCCAGTGTCTGATGTATCAATTCCAAAGCCATTCAGTTGTGTTCTGTAGCTGAAAGGCTAGAATTTGATACTGCTAGATTAAATAAAAACCAAAAATCAATTGGTATAAGACACAATACTGAAAAATATATGTAGCAGCAGGAAAAAAAATGAAGCACAATTTACACATTTCCTCAGGTCATTGAGAAAATTTTTGGAGTTGCCACAGAAGATGATTCAAATATCCTAATTTCCAGGACAAAACTATAATTGAAAATCTGTCCATCTTGGAATACTGTCTGATTCCGAACACAAAACAGCTTTTTATTTAGTAAAAGCATTCAGTCCTTTACCCTGTCCTAAACAAAGATTAAAATAAGGCATGAATATGGGCAGTCTAGGCTTATACTTGGGAGCAGGAGGTTCAGGAGGAAAAGAGCTTTTAAAGGAATTGTCATGCGTTTACTTCGGTGAATACACAGCTCAGATATTAACTTGAGACCACAAGCAAAGAGAATAATGAAATTTCTCTTTCAGCAGAGGGCATCTTTTCAACTGTTGCTGAATGTCATGTGCTTGGAAACATGGAATTACAATACAGGTAACACAGGTAGGATTCAGCAGAGAAGACTGACATACTGCACAGATGTCAAGGCTGAAAATCTTTTGATACATGTCTGTAACATTACAGCTTTAACATAGAAAAGGAAAGAAAATAAATCAAACAGGATTGCCCCTCTCATAGGCTGCTTGTACACCTAATCCTGCATGTATCTGGGAAGATCTGTCCATTGCCACCAAAGTACAGTAGACACTTTGGGGGATTTCCTTTTTATTCCTCCTTCAGAAACATTTGGGTAACGAGGTGTTATTTGGCTTAGACTAATAACAGTCTTTTTGACAAATGATGTCACACTTTGGCACTACCAACAAATGAATGGGCAGTTCCAGATACATTAAAAGTTTCTGAGACTAGAACTGACTGAGAAGTCTGTCTACCCAGATTTCCATCACAGGCCAGATGATGTTCCCCACTTCAGGTAAAGCTAGCTGACTGCTTTGGACTGTATTTGGTTTTAAAGATCTTACGACACCATCAGCTACCATTAGGCAATGAATAACAGTCACTCTGATTTCGTAGGAAATAAAAAAAAAAGATTTGTATAAAAGCCAAGCGTTGACAGTTAAAGAGATTCACAAACTAGATTGAATTGTAACTGAAAATATCAAACTTAAGTCCCTTACCCTTCAAAAATAGTATTCCCTTTTATATCTGTGCCTGTGAATTTCAAAACACTGCCACCTCATTCCATCAATCTTCTTCCTCCATTTTCTTGCCTTCTACCTGAACTCAGTAACATCCGTCACTCTCCTCTGATAACAAATTCCTCTGATAACAAATTCCTCTGATTTACTTTCTCTTAATTTATTCACTTTTTTTTAAAGGGCACAATAAACAATCATAGCTATCTAAAAACCAAAATCGAGAATAATGAAAATTGAGTCACTAGCAAACTGCATTCTATCACTGACCTAATAATGAAAAACTGTTTAAACTATGATAAACCTTCTGCTAGGACTTAAATTTAAGATTAAACAGATATAATGCCTGCCTCATTTAGGGCATTTGGTCTATCGTTTATTTTAAATTATGTGAGAAATAAATTAAACATTTAATGGGCTAAGCTGTCAGCAATTCCTTAATGTTAAATGTAACCATGCACTCCTCACTCTGAAAACACAGGTTGTGAGCCTGCACTCAGGTTATTCCATGTTTACCATTAAATTTAAGGGGAAGAGGGACAGGTTTGGTTTCAGTAACATTCATATAGAGGCAAAATACCTTGGCTAGCAGTACAGTATAGCCAGTGGCTTCCGCAACAGCACTTTTTGTACCTTTACAAAATTATGATATTGTCATATAATGCCTGAATTATAAACACTTTGTAGAAGAACTGGACATCAAACTAATGCCTAGCTGCATTGGCTATTCATCCTTCAAGGCGGAATCTGACACCAATTATTGATCCTACTCTGAATATTTTTCCTGTCCCTGCTGGCACTGTTGATATTTTTGGAAAGAATTTCTTTGCTGTTCTGCAACCTGCCAATGTGTCTGATTCACCAAAATACCTTGGGATACATCTAACTTGACAACAGAGCCCAGCACAAAGTGATCCCAGAGGGTGTTATTACATGGCAAAGGGCAGCAAGAGATGCTTGACTGGTGTCCTGTAAGGACTAGAGCTGTTAATATAGCCCTCCGTTGGACCTAATCAGCTCTGTCAGCAGAGCTAATTAGCAGCAGTTCACCAATGTGCTGATGTAGCTACGCCATTTCCAGTCCCAGCATTAACTTGCTCATTACTTGCTCAAAGCTGCATGAAGCTTCAGCTGAATCTCCACTACTCCTAAGTTGGCTATTCGACTAGAATATAATTGTCAATCTACAGAAATTCAACTTTTTTCTTTTCTCTCTCTTGCCCTTTAAATATTTTGGCCTACTGAGGCTTTACAAAAGGTGACTCTGAACAAGCTGATTTTAAGTGGACAAAAACTTACTTGAGAATACAAAAAGCAGCACCACTAGCAGCTTCTCAAAATCCCACATCCAACCACAGGCTAGGAGTTCATCTCCTGAGGCTACTGTATAATGCAATCTTATCTCAGGCTGTCCTGACTTACTAAGCTACCCAGCAGAAGTCAACTTCAAGTTATAGCTTTAGATCATTTATCCCACACCATTCCCACCTTGCCACTGCTCCTGCTGAATCTGTGCCTCCATTAGGAAGTGCAGTTTACCATTGCTGATGTCTTAATGACTTTCCAAATCAGCTGCAGCTGCGCTGGGCTGTATCTAACATCAGGGACTATTGGTCACTACCTGATTGCTTTGTGGATTCAGAATTTCTTGTTGATAAAAGTCATCTGCTGCGACATACTTCAAGCAAATAAAAACATGCTTGAACTAAGAAACAGGAAAAAGAGGTGGAAAAATAAGAAATAAGTTGATACTTTTCCACCATCCTAACAGATACCAACTTTTCACGGTCAGAACAGCCTCCATTCTCTATTGCTGTTCTCACTTGGCTACTTTAATGGGGAAAAAAATGAGATTTCCTTTAATGCAAAATTATAGGTGGAAAGACTGGCTGCTCTGAGGAATGGGAGACTGATGGATGTAAAAGTCCATATATACACACCATTCTCAGAACTTGTGAGGAACTATAAAACTTCCAGGAAAAGAAGTGTAGTCAAAGCAACCTTGTTCTCCCTCTCTGGTTTATCCTTCTCTTACTTGGAGGACGTGGCTAAGAAAAAAGCTTTTTTTTTTTTTTTTTTTTTCCCCCTAACAGTTGTCTTGTAAGAAAAAGACTTAGAACTCAGTTTAAAGAGTCATGGGGGCCTCTTAAAAATGAATAGAGAGATTTTTTTTTTTTTTTAAATGGACATTACATAGGATTTTGAGCACTTGTGCAAATATACACAGGAGTTCTCACTACTACCCAAAGCACAAGACAAACACTGAGCAATCTTCCATGCAATTTAGCTGCTATAATTCCATGCTTACAAGCAGCCAATCTGCACATCATTGCTAACATCTCTCTAAAGACGCTCTATAAGCTTTCCCTTGGTGCTGCAAGATACTGGCTTTGTAACAGAAAATTTTGTAAGACTGGAAGGCAATTACACCAAAATTATTTTAGTGCAACCCAAGACAAATCTGAGGCTTGACATATGGAAGAAGAGTGTATGGGGGAGATCAGAGGGGGGACAAATACTTAAAACTAGTGCATTAACTTACTGAACTTTCTATCTCTTGCTCTTATGTCCCTCTCTATTTAAATGATTTTCTATTGAATTGCTCAGCAGTGCCTCCCCATTATGGTCTGAATATGTATAGACACAGCAGGTGGTTTAAAAATAGCTGCAAGTGTCTCTGAAAAAAATATGTGGAATGTATTCAGCTTGTTTAGGGAGAATTTTAATGACACCTACAGCAATTTACAGTTGACAAATTTTTATGTTTCTGTGGTGCAGAAATACCCAAAATGAATTATCTTGTTTATCACTGGGAAAAGGACAGTAATGAAACATGCTAATTTAGAAGGCAAAATTAAATTCCAGTCAAGGCAGTATTCAAACAGGTGCCATCCCAATTACATTTGTTACACCTTGGAATAACAGTCTCCAATATTAAAGGCAGGAAGGTAACAGAGGTTGGGCCAAACAGACTTAAGTATGCTCTGCACAAGACCACTGCTGCGAAACCCTGGGTGTGTGCTTTAGACTGCCTGTATTACATCTCAGTAGGCCTTTGCCCATTACACGGAAAAAGGAATTTTCTCCATGGGATACCAAGGAATAGCTGTGTCACCAAATAAAAAGCCACACACTTACAAAACCAGATCCTCAGCTTAAACTGCTGGATTCCTACAAATGTGTATTGGAATAATAATGCCCTCTTCCTAGAATATATTTGATAACATAGTCCCTGCCCCCCCAAAAATAATAATAATAATAAAATCACAATCACCACACAAGACACACAAAACAAAACCCACAACCAACCAGCCAACCAAAAAACCCTTCTCTAAAATTTCATTTATTCAAAAGAAATACAGTAGTACCAATTCTGGTTTGGAATATTTCTTTATGCCCTTATGATGATACCACTTGCAAACAGTAAACTATAAATACTATTTTACTTCTAAGAGCTGTAATTAGGACCTCACAGTTTTAATTCCAAGGAATTGTGGTATTAAACCATTTTAGGAGAAGGTGATGTCTCACTCTGTTGAGACATTTATTGCTTTGGATCTGCAGTCCCTCCTGTGGCCACCAATCATCATTTCTAATTATCACTTCAAATCATACAAAGTGTATCCCCTGCTATGCACAGAAGGCAGGTGGGTGAGTGGAAATCTATTATAAAAACAGGCCTCTGGGGAATGAGAATTACACTATGTTTTTTTTTTTCTTTTTTTCTTTTTTTTTCTTTTTTTTTGGTTTTTGAAAAGCAGTGCTGTTAGTTACAGACCCTCTTCTAGAATAACTTTAAAGCTTCAGGGGCTTCCCTGTGACATGACTAACCATGTAGCAGCAAGAAGTGGTTGATATGCCACAGAAAGTATATGTTTCAAAGTAGTAAAAAAGTAGTAGAGCACCAATTACTACAGGATGACATACATGATGAAATGCCTCCAGGACAACACAGTTGTATATCTATAAAGTCATCCTGGGGAAAAAAAAAAAAAAAAAAAAAAAGTATAACAGCTCACTTAGCACATTCTGGGTCTGAAATGTGGATCTCAGTACATAAAGGACAGACCAGAAGACCAGAACTCATTGTTTGGAGGTAAGCTAACAAGCAGAGAAGTTCCTTAAGTATTACTGATGCCATCCCATTTAATAGCTCTCATTTAGCACCAGGAAGAGGCTTTCATGCTTTCTCCTGCAATGACCCTGCTCACATGAGGCATTACTCAGTGTGTCAGGGTAGGTGCTACAGTACCCCACCTCTGTTAACGTCCTCCTCAGTTTGTCCTAAAATCTGGTCTTCCAGGCTACTACAACTATTGTCCATCACACTGAGAAAGTCTGGGGTTTCACTGTGTCTATCTTACCCACTGCCTATCATACATGCCTATCAGTATTTTAAAGGAAGGGTTAAGGAATTTTTATATTGTGTTCATACTGTTAAGTGATACGTTGGGTTCCTGGTCCATGACTGAGAGTCCTATGCACCAGCACCATGAACAGTAAAACTGTCCCCGAAGTGGAAGAATGACCCATGACAAGGTTGTTGAAGGTCCAGGTAAGGACGTGGTAATAAGAACTGCAATAAAAGCACCTCTGAGATATGCTTCTCAGCCCTAAAGGAGATTTAGACTGGACAATGTGATTTGCCTTTGCTGGCCATCAGTTAAAGACAGTGCCTTCTGAAGGCGTCTCCTATTGTCCTGCTGGATACATTAGGTTGACTAATGAAGCCCTGCTGCTGTTTTGGAGCCCTGTAGGAACACGCATTTGAATGCAGCACAGTTGTCAAGGATGGAGCAGCTAAGCTCCCTGCCATAATATGTCTAGTAAGGCTTCTTAGCTCAGTAATGGTGGATAGTGCACAGAACTGAGGTGAACTAAATCTTACATGGCTCTTCTCTGATGTATTTATTTTTATTTAATGCCTCTTCACTTAAGTGCTGGAATGCTTTTTTGTCTGAAGCGCTAGTAGTGTAATACAAGATAAGCTGAATGGACCAAAGCTATTCCGCCTGGCGCCAAAAAGAACAGGAGCCTATTTCTCAATATAGACATATGAAGGCGTAATAAAAAAATGTCTCAGTTGTAGATATGAAAACAGCAATATTACAGGTCAGTAGTATGCTACATCTTCAAAAAGTATTTACAGAAACCGTTTTTTCGTCTAAAAGTTTATACTAAATAGAAAAGGGATGCAGATGGTGAGCAGGAAAAATATAGTATTCTACCATTTGTAGGTCAGGGATGGAAATAGGATAAGAAAATAAGGTTACTTCAATATTTCTTTTAAAATTCTAGTCTCAGTTCCTCTACCCTCTTTCAAAGATAGAATTAAAATGCCAAGACCTTTTGGGTGGGCAGGAAAAAAAAGGGCAAGAGAGGAAATATATGCAGTTTTATAAAAGAGTTCCTATAGGACCCTTAAGGGGAAAATCACCAAATAATATCCAGAAATCTAATCTGGAAAGCAAAATGAATCCATAAAAATGAAATTGGAGAGGAGATGGACACAGTTCAGAGAACAGGGTGTTCCTTATATACTACCTTTACTCAAGGATGAGTCAGCCAGGCATTAAGGCAAAGCTATGAATCTCTGAACTGTATCATATTAGAATACTTCCTGTAGCAACTAAAATAAGGTCCAGGATGTACTGTGGGTGAGTAGTTAGAGGCTTTTTTTCCTTTGTAAAAGGTAAAAAAAAAAAAAAAAAGAAAAAAAAAAAAAATTTTTGAGAGATAAAATTAAAAAAAAAAAAAATTGGAAAAAAAAAAAAAAAAAAAAAAAAAAGCTTCCCCTGAGCACTGTGTGGTATTGGTGGCGATCAATTTTGCTCTTCCTCCAGCAGCTTTCACTGCCTTCTCAAACTGTAACAAACTCACACAGACCTCCCAGGAATTCTCTTTTTCTCCATAATCACTGAGGCTTGGCTGGAAATCTGCTCCCCACTCCTTTTGGGTGTTTCCTGTTGTTTCCTGCATGAGAGGCTCTCAGCTTGCAGTCTTTCTCTTATGCCTGCACTCCTGATACGTGTTCCCAAATGAGTGTACTTTGCTGCTCTCCCCAGAGAAAGAAAAACTGTCACTGTTCTCCTCCTGCTGCCATGTTCCCCCACCCCACTTCCCCTGGATTGCAATCTGCAGGAGAAAAGACACAGCAGTCAGACAGCATCCCCTTCAGCTACCAGTCTAACACATTCAATCATACTCTTCCCAGCCAAGAATAAGCAAATACATCAGAAATACTTCTCATCCAAAGGAGTCTATTAAGAACCTTAAGACTGCTGGAAGAAGGAACTAAGAATGAGAGAAGAGAGAAAAAAGGTCAGAAGAAAAGCAAAGTGTTAAAGCTGATTGGCATGCATGCAGCCACCAGAGATCTGCCCAGTTTTTCTTTGAGTAAAACTTGACATGCTGATAAGGTTTACCTTGAGCATGTGATGACAAGAAATATTCCATTTATTTCAAGAAATGTTTTTCCATTTATACTGTAGCAAAATACCAGGACCCCCAAAGTATAAGATACAATCTTTGTTTTCATTATAACTAGTTAGTACATTTCTTATTAAACACTTCTTATCAGAAAACAGTGATCCTTCAAGGCCATAATTTTTATTTGGAAAGCACTGGTTTCAATGAAATATGTACCAAGAACTTAGTTCAAGACCAGTATGGTCTCACTAAAGACAGATTGAGATTTAAATCCTTATATTGAAGACCCTGAGAATGCTTTCCAAGTGAATATTCTAACCATGTTGGCTTTTTAAAAATAAATAAATAAATAAATAATAATAACAAAATCTCCATTTCATTATGTTCATTCAGATATCCTTTGAAAACTAAACAGGATAAGAAAGGTGTGCTCTCTTTAATTAAACTTTTCTTAAAATTTCTAATCTAAAATTTCTTACTCTTTTCCCAGTTAAACTTTTGTTGTCTTTCAGGCTTCCTGTAAGGTTTAAAAGCTTCAAAGTCATAGTAGGAACCACTGCATTCTGATGAGGATCTTTAAATCTCACACCCTATAACACATAAGAGTCCAACATAAATCACACATTAAGTCACTATACTGCCAGATGGAACCCATTTGTATAGTGCTTGGAAGACAAGGACCTTCATTGCGTTTGAGCATTGCTTCTTATTAGTTACAGGTCATTCAGTCACAAGATGTTTCTAACACCTAACACAAACCAATTATGACAGCACATTCTGTGCAAGGATGAAAGTGTTACAGTCTTGCTGCTGAGTGGCAAGCATTGCTAAAGGGGCTCTGATTAATATGCAATTCAGCCTGATTTGATTTGTGCACAGCAGAGCGGCCCTTGTTTCAGCATTTGGAAAGTAGGATGCAGAATCTCCTGAGCAGTTCTTATTTTTGAATGTGACAGAAGTGTACAGCACTCCTGAAAGGCAGAACACAGACGGACTCTATTCTGTTTGATATGCCATCTTATGTCTGTTTTTACTGCATTTAAAAATTCCATTTCATTATGTTCATAAAAGCTGAATCTATCCCACTGCTGAATCTAACAGCTGTGTTGCATATAGATATTGATACCCTCAGGCAAAACTCTTTTATGGGACATCTCATGGGATCAGATAGAGAAGCTCCAAATGTTTCATCTGAGAAATAGCTGGGATGACAAATAAATATTTGAGACATACAGACATGTACTCAGACTTTTCACTTTTGATTTCTAAATAAAGTCTATAAAATATGTAGCTATGCCTAGAATGGAATGCCTTGTACCACACACACTGAAACTTATTACCTGCCTTTAACAACAATACCATCACCTATTTAAGCAGACAACTTAATCTATGCCTGTATCAGTGCCACAAAAAATTAGGATTAATATTTATTACCCTTCCTAAACCACATCTAAAACACCCACAGCTGTTGATGCCTACTGCATGAGGAACTATTTGGGTGGGATTTCTAACCCAGCTAAAGCCTGAGCTAAAACTGCACAAAAAGCTTTAAGTTTTCAAGCCCAATTTTCTAGGTACAGAAACTCATTTTCAAAATGGTGATCTAACTTGTGCAGGTGCAACTTCTACTGTCAAACAAACAGAAAATATACTCCAAGGTACTGAGCTCTTCATTGCTGTTGACTTCTTGCATTGCTTAAGTACAAAGCCGAACTGCTAAAGCAAAAAATAATGCAAGAAGCCACTAATTTTGTTCCATATTAATCATGCCATTAAGCATCTGCAAGGCATTTAAAAAGAGAACATGAACACTCACAGGGGCTAATTTAGAAACACAGTAATTCTAGTTATGATCATTTCTACTTGTATACTTTAAATTGTGATTTAAGTAAATTCCATGAATTCAAGCTTTCTAGCTGATTTTGGACTAGGCATTTTATATTACAAGGCTTAACCTTCTCCACCTATGGAACTCGTGCAATAATAATTAACTTTGCCCTCAAAGGCACTGAGAGGCTTTCCAACTATGGGACAAGAACTTGGGAAAACTGGAATCAGAGGGGTCACAAACAATCACTTGGAAGCAGACAACAATCAATAGGTAACAGAAAAACAGCTGTGATTTCAGCTTAGCTGCTCTTTTTGCCCTTTTCTGTTAGATTTGGTGGTTATTTCTTTCATAATGGATTGCTGCAGCAAAAAACTGGAAATGAGTAATAAGAGTAATTTGCTGTGTACATTGCAAGACAATACAAGTTATATTTCCAGTGTCTAACAGAGAGCATCACAAGGAGAGCACACACAGATCTGGCCATAAGATAAATCTACGGAAAGGTTAAAGGAAAATGCCAAAACCGCAAGTGGTTCAGTCATTCAAAAAGAGATAGGCAGCAAAGTTCAAAACCTTGTGCGGGTGAGGGCGAGGGAAAGCATGACTCCAGGCTATGCAATTGCAGGGCAAGGGCACTAAGGAGGTCATGGCTGGAGCAGAGGGGAGAATGAGTGTACATAAAGGCTAGAAAGGTTGGGCAAGTACCCAAAGAAGGTCCAAACAACAGGGACTATTTTGAATGAAGTACCGTTGCAGAGCATTAGAAGTTGATGGAAGTGTCACTATCCTGACTCCTTTACAGTAATCAGAGTCTGATTTCTTAATCAGGTCCAAGTCTGGTTTCAACATACATTTTTAACCTATGTAATTTGAGGTTGAATTTTAACTGCCACATCCTAATCTGATGGCTCAGTTACCACTGAAGGACAGACCTCCTGGCTGGCATCCTGGGGTGACCCAGTGACACTCAGAACACAAAACCCACCAGGACAGCAAGGGATACATGCTCCCATGTAATTTAATACCAGTAGGGTGAGAGCTGACACCAACTAAAGCACTCCTTGGCTTTCTGGGAGAGAGTCAACTGGGAACGTGAGTGAGACCTCACACCAGAAAGTGTCTCAATGTAGTATTTTTCAGCATTATGATCCCCAGAAATCCAGCCTTCACACTGCTGTGGGTTCCCTAATTGGACCCTGTTTATTGAGGATTTTTTCTTTCATAACTACCCCCCCCGCCCTTTTTTTCTTTCTTTCTTTAGTGGCCAAATACCTGCATGCTATTTCTCCAATTTCATCTCAAAACTCAAAAAAAATAAAAATAAACCAAACTTATTTCTAGTGTTGCTCTACTCTCCTGACTGTTAACCTTTATCCTTGGGTTTCAAAAACAGCAGCAGACTGATGCAATGTTTTTTGTTCAGCTCACGTCTAGGAATGAGCTACTTCACAAACTAAATATTTTGGTACAGTTGTAACTAATGAGGTGACAGTTATTTTAATTTTGCATATGATTTTGCCTGTTGCAACTAAATGCCTTTAAAATACCCTGCTAATGACACTAGTATTACTGATGAAAATAATATGCACATCTTTAGCTCAATGAAAGTTTTCACATTGTTAATACATTAAAAATAAGTATTAATGAATAAGAAATAACATATCTGGCTGAAAGCCAAATGTTCTGATTCAGGCCCAGGCATCATTTAGAGCTAATTAGCAATGTTTAATGTGATGAAACGTGTGTTTCTCACAGCTAATGACTGACTTGGGCTTTCATTTAAAATACCTCAATACTGTAGAGTCAACACAGGGAACGGTCAAGCAAGGAAGGTGAGCAGCAGCTTATTACCAGCATTTGTGTTACAGGGTCAGGCAAATTGTTTCGGAGACAAGTACTTTTAGACTACTGAATGAGAGTCAAAAAGCCCTTTGGAAACTACCATGTTCAGCATAAAATCTACCTTTAATTTATTTTCAAGGACTTTAAACATTCCAAATTTCATTCCAATATAAAAAAATTACAAAATTGAATAATTTAACAACATTATTAAATATGTGGTCCATAAAAGCCTCTATATGGGCCAAACATACATTTTGTAAATATTTTCTTGAACAGCTTAAATTGAGGCTATATTGAAGGAATACTGGACGTCAGACCCTAAAGCAATACGCTGTTTTTATATATTTACTAAATTTCAGGAGGTAAAACAAGTGCTACGATCATATCACTGTATCTATAAAGTATATTTTTTTGTTTGCAGGCTAGGTCTTGATCACCTTACACTAGTGTAAATGTCATTTAATTGCTGTTTTTGACTTAAAAGACTTAAAATGTATGAGAAAAAAAAAATGAATTATGTTAAGTATCCCCTAGATGGAGCAAGTTAGCAAGGGCCATGCATATGCAGGCATGGGCATTCAGCTGCGCTGCCACACTCAGATCTGCAGATGATTACTTCATAACCAAGTTTTAATGAAGGACAATCATTCTGCAGTCCTTAAGCATATGCCTGGTCATATTCAGTGTCAGTTATCTAGAAAAACCATCAATACATTTCTGTGCTGAAAATGGGATACAGATTCTTCTTTCTCAATAGATCTACAAAATTTGCCTAAAACAAGCTCCGCACCCATGAGATATTTTCTTCTTAGCACTATAGAGCCTTATACAGCTACAAAAGAGTGATGTTAGTTTTTCCAATACTCTTTTACTAGACTTAAAGGTCTAAGGTTCAAACCTCAGAATGAAGGTTCAAACAGAGGCTGAAATATCATTTTCACTTCTAACAACTAAATGTTCTGAGGACAGAATATCATTTTCCACATCTACAGTACTTAGCTCTAGGGAAAACAAAATCCAAAAATCATGGCTGTATGTAAAGCAATTAGATTTATTTGTCAATTATAAAAATAGGTTTACGAGTCATCAGGGAATATCAACAATTCTGAATGCCCCATAAAACTCTGAGAATAACTATAAATACCCATGATCTTGACCTTTCTATTATTTAGACTTATTTTTCCTTCTGATTATATGACCTGATAAAATTAATGTTGCTTCGCCCTTTTACTAAACTTCCCATGCTTAAAATTACTTCTAAAAAAATATTTTGTCTCCTGTGTTTTGTTTCTTGTACAGACCAAGGTTAACAAGAAACAAATGGCCCAGTTAAAATCAGGCCACTCAGAAAAGTTTTTGGAAAGTAGGAAGTAACTGGGACAGATCAAGAATTCTCTTTTTTAATTCAGTCAAATAAAAACTCTTGTATTTCATAAGCATACCCATCTAACACTAAGGAGAATGCTTATTTGAAAAGCCTCATCCCCGCCCAAATATATATATATATATATATATATATAAATACTATAAATACATCACAAAATCTCAGATGGCAAAAGTAATGGATTAAAAATAGTAGCTGAGTATTTTCATGAAATGAGCACTGTTTCCCAACATTTCAGTCCAGGGAATAAGTATTTCAATACCGTAAGTAATTAACAGAATGAAATAATAAAAACAGCAGTTTCTACAGCAGTTTCTATAGCGCATAATATTTATTTATAAAATGAAAGATATGTATTAACTTGTGAAGAAGTGCAATAGCAAATGTGAATCAGTGGATCACTGGTTACAAGAAAACTGTGATATATAAGAATCCACCTTCATGTACCCTGTTATTTGTGAATGCTAAAAGCCATGGGCCAACACCTAAAACCTGTTTCTGCTTTCCTCTGCCTAAGACCCATTAGTTTCAGTGACTGTCCATATGGAAACCCTACCACCTGCAGTCATGCAGCATCATGCTGTCTGCACTTGAGGCTCTGTCTCCACAAATGGACCAAGTGGTTACAAGTCTACTACAAATTTAATGCAACTAGTGTCTGCTGAATGCCAATATCCTTATTCTTCTGAAAACCTGTAATATAAGCCTCGTCTCCACTAGAGAGAAAAAGGTTGTTGAATAACTTTATTTATTTATTTATTTATTTTCCTGTCTTTGCCTCTTGAATTACCTAAATGGGGCAACATACACCAGCTTTTCCTCCAATGATGTTCTGGAAAACTACACGTATTCTTTATGTAAGAAGTTCATTGTTCAGTTTAAGAATTATTCAGACTACACTGTCCAATATTTATACATTTCACTTCCTTGTTTCGGTCTTGTTTCACAGATCTCAAATTATGACCAAAATTTGAGGTGCATATATGTGCCTTTTACGCTGAAATAACACCACTCCTATGCTGTGCATATGTTTGCATAACTACTGCCATCTTGACTCAAGATGGTAGATTCCTGCAGAGGAAGATAAATTCATCTACAAGGGAATTTCTTGGATTTGGATTTTCACTACAGTTGTCTTAAGGACAAGTTATGTTGAATACATTTTCTTGTTTTACCTTAAGCCACTCTGACATGTTTTTATATATTAACTTAATCTTACTGATTTAGTAAATTTAGAGGATATTCTTATCTAACTATTGTATGAGCTGTAAAGCACACCTGATTTCCAGTAGTTGCAACATCCAAAACAACATTTGCAACAACCAAAACTACTCCTTTTGTAAATAACTGGGGGCTTTCTGGACTTGAGTATGATGGTTTAATATAAATGAGCACTACTCATAGAATAAAACAGCAAAAATAAACATAAAGCAAACATATAATTACATAAAGCATGACCTAAAATCTATCTATATTTGAAAATAATAGGTATTGCTTCAGTTGTCATTGTGTGTACTGTTTTTCAAGACCACACAACAATCACTCAAGTCTAGGCAGAAAATAAATCCCAAGTCTAGGAAGAAAATCAGCTCATTCTGACAGCTCAGTTAGATCTCAACCTAAGATTCACAGCTAAAAACCGCAGTTGAAGAGGTCTTTACCTATTCAGAACAGTCCATATATGTTCCACAGAAAATGCCATTATTGTCCATACTGCTCTTCAACCACTCAAATAGCTCTTCACAATAAACAAAGATCCAGAATTTCTCATTTTCAGACTGCTCCTACAGAGACAGGATCTTTGTAAGGAGACACAACTCTAGAGTAGTCCTACCTCTGTTTAAGATTGTAATATAATATAGTCATGGCTTCCATATAAGATGTTTTAAAACAAATTGTATAGAAAGAAATAGCAACAAAAAGAAGGTGTTGATCTGCTAGTGTCTGTACCCACTTGATTTAAACATGACATTTAATAAATTCCCATTTTGTTGAGGAGTCTGAGATTTGAAAGACCTCATTTGGTACGAAAATAAACATACTATACCCATGAACAGGAAAGCCATATCTAAGCCTGTGATCCGCGATAAGCGTTAAATACGCTTTTTCTAGGTAAATGATTTTCAAAGCTTTTCTGTTACTTCCTTATCTGCTAACATGCATGTAAAAGGAACAGGTCAAGTGAACTACAGGTTACAGAGTAGAGTGTCTTCAGATGAAACACCTATTTGAGTTTGCAAGAACCTAACATTCTGCATATCAAAAACAGATTAACTGAAAATGGATTTTGATATGATTAAAGGGGAAGTAATAAAATGTATTGCTGTCTTCCTCTTTCCATTAGCTCATTTTATATCCTTCATATCCTTTGTATTTGAAGTGCATGTCTTTGAGGAACATTTTTATGTAAATTATATTTTTAAAATATTACTTCCTCATTACTGATACCAGGTATATTGATATTATCACTCTATTGCCATTTACTTTTCATGAGATAGCTAGGATTAAGCCAATACAACTGAATGTGACATTCTGGTTGTCTAAAATGAGGTTCTTAAATCTTTCTTTAGCCACCTACATGGAAAATAGTCTAATTTCAAAGGTGTTGATCAGTTTCACCTCTTGGCAAAGTCAGTACTTTTGAAATGGATCCATATTTTTAATGATTAAATATGGAGGAAGCCATCTAATTTCACCCATCTCTATTCTCACTATATTAGGAACTGCTTCACTGTTTTTTTGTTTTTTTTTTTTTTGTTTTTTTTTTTTTTTCTGTTTCTTTTTTAAAGGAGGTAAAGAAAGAATCCCTTAATACAAGACTCAAATATTTTTATTTAAAAATATGCTTAGATTTCAAAAAAAAGCTCGCACCTTGCTTAATTTCAAAGTCTGGGACTAAAACCAAATTATTTGTGTCCATTTAGAGTGAGCAGATGTGAACAAGTGTAGTATGTCTATGAACAAATCTGGAAACATGATTTTTGAGCTAACCGCCTGAAGCAATTTCTGAAGCAATTTTCTACAGAAGAGAAGAAGCTTGGATGACTCACAAAATCTAAAACAATGTGGATAAAATAACACTTCAAACCCTTTCTTGTTTCCATTCTTCTGCCACACTTATATGTGTTGATTTGCATTTTTTTTTCTGAAGCACTCAATTTATATCTTTTAAAAGACTTCAAAAGTCTGATGCTATCTAGAGAGATAGAGGAAGGTTTGTGCTAACTTTAAATAGCACCTTATTATATGAACATCTGGATATGCAGAAATGAACTGTTCTTCACTAAAGTCGTCAGAGTTCTTCATAAATAGCACGGATGCATTTCACCTGTTTACTTTTCCATTGCATTCACTGGTATATCCCACACATCTGATGAACACTGATATCTACTGATTGCTCTATACTACATATTCTTTAAATGCTTTTGTATGCCTTTTAAAAAAACATTCCTTTTGGATTACTCATTCTATGGTTTTGAATCCTTAAACACAGCAAAGTTATGCATGAAGATTGAAAATTAAATATTTCTAATTCCACGTTAGACAATTTCTCAATTTATATCAAAATGCATCTTTAAGAAACACCTCTAAATGTAGGAAAGGAAGTATAGGAAGTATTGTGAACAATGAGTACTTTGCACATGAAGTTTTTTTTTATTATTATTATTATTTATTTCTTTATCCAGTTTCCTCCCTTTACCCATAAATAAAATAGATACAAGTGAGCTACCGAAAATTCTAACTCAACTTGCTATCTTTTGTGCTTCTCTGTCTTCAACAAATTTCTCTATCCCTCCTCCTCTTCACAGGCTGTTTGCCCCATAGTTTTGCTCAGATGTATTCCAGGGTGGTAAATTGACCAATGTTTTATTACAGCATTAATACGTTTCCAACTCCTCATGGTTTCTTTATATATATATTTTTTTATTTAGCTTCACTGATGTTGAAAACTTTAATATATATGTATATATATATTATTTTCTAAAATATATGTTGTTTGTTGAGAAAGAAATTCATCAGAAGATGAGAGCCACTGAAAAGATATTATTTACCACACTAGAGCTTTAGAAAAAAAAAAAAAGGAAATAAGTAGAAACAGAAGAGAAAATAGCTTTAAGATAAATAGTCAAAAGCCAATCTTTTTTATTCTGTCATCATCCATCCAGTTATTATTTTTAGATATAAATTTCTAATGCACCAGCTACCACAATATTCTGTTGCCAAACATACAAGGATTAGCAGAGAAATAAATCAGCGTGCCAACAGCACAGGAGTTTCTGGTCCTCCCAAAGAGACAATTATACCTAAGAAAGATTGTTTCCAAAGATGGATTACCCAGAAAAAGGTAGATGGGTAGACAGGCAATTTGAGGTTTTCCTTACTACAGAGAAAGACTGAACAAAGAGATAAATCTTAGTTGTGCTTTTCTTCGTCAGCCTCTGCCAACATCAGCATGCATTTCACTGTAGAATTTTGGAAGAGAAATGCAGAAATGGATGGGTTTTGCATTAGTTAGGTCCCAGCCAAGCAACTTGAGAAGGGTATTCAACTACAAAAGAAATAAAATAAAATGGAATAGCAATAGCAGCTAGATGTGCTCTTAATTCATTTTATTTAGGAACCAGATGGATGCAGACAGTAGCAGGAGAAATGTTCATGAATCTTTTACAAGTAGACAAAAAAAAAAGTCATAAATTATGTGACTGATTGAGGATCTTTGGAAATAAAGCATTGTCTTTTATCTGGCTAAGCATGTGGTTACTCTTCTCTGTTATGACAGAGATTGCTATTAGATAATATAATCCACGTACCACAGAAATAAAAGCTCTGTGTTCTTCCGAGTTTCAGATGTCCGCTGAGTTGAAGGCAAAAAGGAAGAAGAAAATCCTAGAATTATTTTCAACTGCCAACTTGAATTCATGTGACTGAGATTTTGCATATATATAGCCATACATTTCCAGATGTTTGTACAATAGTGAAGCTGCAGAACAGTATTCTGGGGATAGGAAATGATTACGCAAAGCAGAATTTCTCTTTTTTTTCACCAACTTTTCCGGTGAAGCTTTTATGAGGTAGTTAATAAGACTAGTCACCTACTCCTCATGCACTAGAGGAGTGCATAGTCATTCTGGATCGCCATATCTCCATCAGCGAAAAGAAATGGGCATTTGTAATGGACCACAAAACATGCCTGAGATCCAAATCCCCTTTCCTCATTGACTATAAAGGAGCACATCTTGTCTGAAAGCCTAAACTAGGTACAGTGAATCCCTCACAAATTGAACTACTTGCCACTCATTATTTTCTTCTCTGCTCATTACTGTTAGAATTCTTACACAAGTGATTATTCATTTCTTAGCCTTTACCTCCTATTTGCAACATGAATACTTATTCACCCACAAGTCTCAAATCAGGTACCATATCTTTGAGTGATTACTCTTATGCCCATATATCAATAACAAATATATTTATAGGCAAAATGTTATAATGCACTTTCCCAGTTTTCTTCAATATTTATAACTGGGTAAAAATCATGTTTAAAATGATATAAAATATTCTAGTATGTTTTCCACAGTGCATTGTATGATTTGTTTTAAAGATACTGTCTATTATTTTCTGAGATAGGCTGTGCAGAAAATAGGAAAGTGTTTAGAAAGTTACCTTTCTTACTACTATTTATTGAAACTTAGAATATTCTATTTGATCCATTACACTTATCAGTCATAGTCTGAATTATACTATATAATTTATCTTCTCCGGATAGGATTGAAAAAGACAGGCTTTGGTCCAACTAAAGCACAAGGCATCTTCTGCTTATCCATTTCCTCAAAATGTCATCTAAATTCTTAATTTATATTCCAAAATCTGTGTCAGTTTTCTGTCTTCTATCTTCATGAAACAAAAATTACACATTTCTTCTATCATTTCAGAGATGATGAAAATAAAAACGTATCTATTTTATCTATTGGAAACTAATATCCTCTGTTTAATTTAAGCCCACTCTGTTCAAGCAGGAGTAACTTACCAAGTCACTACGATCACAGAATTATAAAATACAGAATCACTGTATATACTGAGTTGGAAAGGACCCAACAAGCATCGTCACATCCAACTCCTGGCTCCACACAGGACCACCCAGAAAAATCAGCCTATATATTTTCTGGAGAGTTCAAATGCTTCCTGAACTCTGACAGGCTTGCTACCATGACCACTTCCCTGGAGACTGATAAACCGAATATGAAATATAAAGTATGGGGAAACATAACTAGCTAATACACTGATACTAGAGGAAAGTACCTAACAAGAAAGAAGTTTCTATTGAAACTTTCTGAATACAAGTATTCAGTATCCAGCTTTTCCAACCCAGAAAGAAAAACAGGACCTGCTTGACAGCTGAAAAAAAGAAATACTGCTAATTTACACATCTTTAAATCTTGATTTTGTTTTTAAAAGATTACATCCTTTCTAAAATCATGCTGTGACCCTCCATTTTGTAGTTATTTTAGTAAAAGCTTGATTTAATTGTATCTATGCCTTTCAATGTAACGCAAATGTTCTTTCACGCTGAAGCATGACAGCCACAACACAGTCATATTACATCACATTTTCCAATTAAAGACAAGCCACTAATAAAAATCTCTCAAAGAATTCTCAATGGAGGAAAAAACAAAAACAAAAAACAGCCCAAGACCCCCCAGACATTATGCATATGCACTTACGCAGATTTACACATACATAAAAGGTATGTACATGGACAGTTCACAGTTATTAGTTTAAGGATCTATTAACCACCAAGAAATACATGTTTAGCCAAGTCCTTTACTCTACTTCAGTGCACCTAAAGAGAAATGAATTTGAAAGAATTCCTATCACCTAAAGACAGTTCTTAGTGTAGTCTCACCCACCCCTTAATGAATTAGGCAAGACGGAAAATTCACTGCAAGCTTGAGGCTATTGCTAGTGGAATTTCCTACTATGTAAGAAACAAATCCCTTTTCTTATTCCCTGGTGAAGAACTGCCATATTGTTTGTAATGATATAGCACTGAGAGTTTTTTTTTTTTTGTTTGTTTTTTTTTTCCAAGGCGGAAAGTGCCTTCAATTGTGTCATTCTGTACTTGGGAGGAAATCAATGCCCTTTACAGAGAACTGGAGCCCTGTACAGTGAATTCAGAGTGGTGGTACAATCTGGGATACATTACAACCGCTGCCCAGCAAGGTAAGTGTTTTCCAGCCTTATCTGCTGTTCTTCTGCTGGATGAAATGGAGCGTTAAAGGTTTTGTTTTGTTGCTCATTTGTTTTGATTTATTTTTTTTTTAAACAGTGCTGCACCAAAATTTTAAAATGTAAGCTTCACGTTGGATTTCTAAATAAGCCTCCAGGCATTACACATGCTCGAAAGAAGGAACAATTCACATCAATAAGACTATCTACAAAAGTGACATAAGTCACAAATCCAGGGGAGGATTACCCAGTGCAGGTGAGCTAAGGGAACGGCTCGCTCATTCTTTTCACTGCTGTTTCATGTCCTGTCCCTCCATTCAGCCACATGGCTTCATCCTATTTCCCACATGACAGTGTGGGGAGACATTAGGCATTTTCATGACCTGATTCAACTCAGGAACCCAGCAAGCTTCTGTTACTGGGTCAGTTTCTTGCTCAGTTAGTAAACGAGGTGATGGGAAGGTGGTTGGGCAGGCAGTCACATTACCTTTTCATGACAGGGACCTGGCAGATCAGCCCACCCTGTCTCACCATTAAGCTGTTGCTGCAAGCACAGAAAAACCCAACAGTTTCCAAAACTTTATAGCGGGACTGGGACCTTTTGAGCTCTCTTAGAAAAACAGGTTTGAAAAACAATCTGCTTGGAAGTGCTGAAATTTTCTAACTGAACCACACGGCTTGCTTCTCTGAATCTCTTACAACCATCTCTTTAGCCACATTGCTAAAAGCAATGCTTTTACCTATTGTTATCTGAAAGTGCTACCTTTAAAAGCGGAGAGACGACAGGGTACAGAACCTGGTGATTATTTTTCCTTTGAGTCAAGAAGATGAAGCCTTAATGCTGTAATTTGGTTACAGTGAGAAATCAAAAGTCCAGCAAAAAGCCTTGCTATCTCTAATTCCCTTGTTCAGCTGTACAGTTGCCTTGGACCTGCTGCAAAGTCTGTCACAAGAATCAAAGGAGATGACTTTTCACTTACCTTGAAAAAGGCTAAATCAGACTTATATTACCATCAGCACAGCTTTTACTGTCTTTCTCTTGTATTCTCAAACATTTAATGACATTAGTGGAAATCTTTGGACTTCTAGATACTATAAGGTACACTTCCAATACATTTCTCTGGAAAATGTCTCCTATTTCAGCATTTAACATCTACCACTTGTAATTCAATTAAAAGATTGAAATACTTAAGGGAATTCTAGAGGAATTTTGTCTCTTTGGTTTGTCTCTAAGTTTTAGAGTTTATCAAGGACACATTAACAAAAGTACAGGCAGATGATTCAGAAATTTCTAAAACAACAGAGAATAAGGGAAAGAAAGGTAATACACGCAACAGAATTTCTGCCACTTCTTATGGATGAAACAGCATTTTGGTGTCTCAGAACAAGCTTTTTCCTCAAGTCACTCTTCTTGCCCAAGACTTTCATGCATGCAGTTAAGTGTCAATGCTGAAGTAAATGTCAAAATAGCAACTGCCTCAATCCTGTAATTTTTCTAATAATCTGACAGTCTTTTTATTACTATGCATACCTATTTACTCTCTAAAGTGCAGCTTCCACTGAACTATTACCTAGATAGTTATTTTGAGCTGCATTATTGTACCTTCTGGTGTTTCACTGTCTGGTGACAGCTGAATCAGATGTCAAAAAACCATTTATGTCAATCCAGAAATAATGCTTAAGTGAGATATTGGAGCAAACACCTACATTTGATCTCTATGGGCTGGCTCAGGCTGGCTCAGCATTGAAAGCCACCATCTATGATAGTCATGACGTGAGTGCCATTGTCCTCTGTGAAATTTAGATTAAGTTATTAATAGGGGAAACTCAAAGGTCTGAAAGCTGAAAACGAAAGTATATTGGAATAAAATTTAATTATGATCTTTTAGTTCATTAACAGACTGTGGAATGAGTGTAAATGAACTTACAGGGCTATAGAGACTTGTGCCTCCCATAAGATTATGACTCCATAACTTTCCTTCAACATTTTTAAAAGTGAAATTCAGCAGTAAACTTAAACTGAATTGAAACAGCATATCTAATTTTTACAGTCTAGTTACTACTAATATCAAATATTCATCTCTCCCAACAAGCAGGTAACTATAGCAACAAACACAACATGAATGTATGCAAAGGTGCTGAAGAACAACAACGAAAAAGGTAAAAATCTTTAACTTACTACTTTTAATTCTTTCCTCAAATCTTTTATTTGTTTAACCTTCTTTAGAATTACCAGGACAGCTGTCAACTGTTTAAAATATCTGCAAATGATTAATTTAGTAAAATATTATGGAGACACTGAACAACTTCTGTACACACACTAGAAGAATTCCATTCCTCTCTGAAAACTGCAATCAAAAATAATTTCCAATTAAAATACTTTCTGACAAGAAGAAGAAAATTAATTTAAATTTTAGCTGTAGGATGAAAGGAGAACGAGCAACGTCATGTTTCATTTTCTTCAGCCTGTCACTTCAATTCTCTTTTGAGGAAGACTTATTTTCAGATGATATAATTACAATCCCGAAATGGCAGTTTTAAATATACATGACAGATGTTTATTAAATTGAAGTACATTTGGAATAAAATTTCCTTTCCTCCTCTTCACTGCAGACACAAAGGCCACATTCTAGGGTCTCTCTCTGTTGCAGTCCTGAAATATTTTCATGATTGTCAGTAGAAATAACCCACATTTTAAAGATTAGAACTCCTCTTCTATCCACTACCACCCCATGTATCCCACGTCATCTGTAGTGTGTACGTTGCCTGGCCTTTCTAGGCATGCTTTCAAGCTTTACACGATACAACATCCTGGTAATAATACTAGGACAAGTTGTGGTCCGTTCTTCTAAAAATTATTAAATAAGCATTGTCAGGCAATGTAGTATAAAAGCACAAGTAGTATGTCAAAAAACAAACAAACAAACAAACAAAAAGCCAACATTCATAAATACTGCTCCATGGTACCATCAACACACAAGGAAGAATTCATATTTTAGATGGAGGAATCTATTTAAAAATGGTAGTATAATATGGCACTAACTTTAAGTATTTACAAATCACTTTTCTGAGTGAGCAGTATCTTCACTTAAGAATGATTTATATATGTGGTCCTGAAGGCATCAACTTATATTTGTTCTGCAGGGAGAACAATGCTTTATAGATTTCCTCTCAAGAAAATCAACCTCCCCACCCTTCTTTTTTTGTTTTTGCCTTGAAAAACAAAATTCCATGCTACAAGATGGACCAAATTAAAGATGTCAAAAACAAAACAGAAAAAAAGTAATAAGCAAAACTGAATTATATGCATAAAAGGCAGTTTTTTTATACTGGCAGAAAAAAAGAAAAAAAAAATCATATAGAGAACTTTCATAACCGTATTAAAAAAAGAACATAATGCATATAAAGACTAGCCCTTCAATAGTAAGCTGACCTTTTTTCTACAGTAATCAACCATGTGATTACATAGCTTCATTTGAGCTTTAGATTATGAGCTTCTGAAATGTTTATATACACATAATAGGAGGTGCTTTTGTTGTGTGCTTTGGGGGTTTTGTTGCCTTTTTTTATTATTAAAAAAAAAAAAAATTGAATACAGTTCTATATATTTCAATACTACAGACTGAGGACTATTGGATGGTGACAACTAAATAGAGAAATGCTACCTAATGCTTCACAGAAACCAAAATAATACAATTACACTGTGAGGAAAAGCTAAAAGTACATATATAAATGCATGTTGCTTTTTAATTATATACTCCAGAACAAGGATAGGTACAATTAGGCAGAATTTGGAGAGAGAGATTCTTTTCTGATTGATGGTATTAAGATAAAATCTTCTACAAAAAAGCATAATTTAATTAATTTTTACTACATACAGTCTAAAAATAGAAAGTCCTAAAAACACAAGAAATCCAATGGGGACATGGAATCTAGACCCAAACCACAGTTTTATAACTAGATTCTTCTGGGTAACAATTCTTAATCTAAGACTTTTCTTAGTTTTCTCTTGGGAACACAACCATTGTGTAATCTGAATTTCTGGCACTGGATAATACTCTCCCTTGCCAAGATGTTAATACAGATGCATTTTTATTTTTAGTTGTTTTGTGTGTGTGAATTTACAAATACAATTTTTGTAAATTTACAATATAGGGTTAGGTGCTATCTGGTGTATTTCTTGTAGAGAAATTAGTAAGCATTCTAAAACTACTAGTATTTGGTGAAAAATCAAACTTAAGATAGAAAACAAGATATATATATATATATATATATATATATATTTAACTGCAGTATATCACTACTTTTACAACAAAGAGTTCATATTATCCAGACAGAAAAAACAGTTTACAAACTAGGGATATTTGCAGAAAAAGAGGGTTTGTTGAGATTGATAGAAACTCTACCTTTTGTAGTCATATTCCTCAGCCCTAAGAAAAGACTGAAAGACATGGGAAGTGTGCATATTTCAGATTTGCTTCATCTTTTGGCCCTTCTATTCTCTCTTTTAAGGTGACATTGACCCAGACATCTACAAAACATATGGTACGCCGCTAATCTGGATTTTTTTTTATTATCTTCTTTGGTAGATGAACTTTAGCTACCATTGGACCCTCTGTACTTGTAGAATAAATACCAGCATTTAGCAGTAATTTACCATCTCCTTCTGCAAAATCTGTTACTTGAAGGTTTTTTGTTTATTTTTAAAGGTACATCATTTTTTTTTCTCCTCTCTTAGTCATTTGACAAACGGGGATTTTAATATCTGAACATTTATAGAGCTAATATTCCTTTCCATTTTTTTTTAAAAAAGAAACTCTAGCCAAAAAGATAACATACATCAGTTATCAGCCTCTATTCAAAGTACTTGGGAAGCTGTTATCATGCTTTTTGCCACTCTTAATAAATGCCTTGAAGATGATATTTTAAAATACTTCTGCAATGTATCAGAATCAGAAAAACTCATGATATTTAGATGAGTGGCATGTCTAGAGGATCAGCAAATCTGCTACAGATATCAACACCTAAAATTCTAAGTTAAACATGAGACAGTGCAGAAAACTGCACATTTGAAAAATCATATTCACATCTTCCAGAAAATACTGAGCTCTCCCAGAAAGCAAGTTATTTTAGGAGTATGTTTTTTCAAATGATGCTTGGAGTCATCAATAGTTGAGAAACACCTGTTTTTCCAACTATGGCAGATAATGCATGATCAGAGGAATGAAACGCCAGTAGCCTACCAAAGAATTAAATCCAAGATCCTCATAAAGAGTTGGGCATGTTGTTTTTATTCCCTTAGCATCAGAGAGAAACACAGAAAAGGAAGTAGAAAAAGACATATTTACAGGCATCAGAAAACATAGTATAAGGAAAGCATTAAGGGTAAAAGAATGAATGCTTTTTTAATCTTGTATTCTAAGTGGAAAAGAAATATTAGATATTGCTATATATGTCACTAAATAAATAAAATAACAGTAGAAACTGAGGTCCAGCTATAAGGTAAAGGTGTGCAAGTAGGAATTCTGTCAGAGAAGACAAGACAAAATGATACAATTATTCCAACTCAGAGCTGGTAGGCTCCAAGGTATCCGTTTTCCTACCATCACTGTAAATGTGAATATTTTAGAGGTTAATACGAAGATCAAATGTGGAATGCATTTGCTGAAAAGATTAATATCTTTTCATTAAAACTGAGGGTGCACTGTTGGTTCAGCATTTGCATTTAGATCGAGTAAGTAATAAGTATATTGACTGCTTAAGACACACATCTCCAAAATGGAAAATATGGATGAAGAGGATAGCATCCATCAGCAGAAGTGGAGAAGGTTTTTCTGTTTTCTACTGCTCTCCGTTCAGAGAACTTAAGCCCTATCAACAGGAACACTGATTTACTTATCACAGCAGAACTGGCTGAATACTGTAAAGAACATTTATGCAAGCATTCATTCCTCCATGCAACCAGTGTATTGGTGAATACGTATCAGCAGACTGGCATTGACTTGAAAAATCATAAGCCAATGTATAGTCATTCATCCATGTATGGACAGGAATGGGTATTTGCTAGTTGTTACAGACGTTTGTTGTTGTTGTTGTTGCAGTTGTTGTTTAAAGCTTAGAGGCATCCAGATAAGTGAGAGCCTCAGCCTGCTATTACATGATTACAAGTAGCCTACATAAAAATCAGCAGGACAGGCTAGTGTAAATCCAGATTTCTTGTGGTTTATAGTATAAAGCTATCAGCTCCATGTTTTCAAGTAATAAAGAGAGGGGCAGGTAGATATGATGCAAATAATGATATTTAGATGCACCAAGATTGATTCAAAAGGTTAAAAACGTAGGAAATGCTTGCTGGAGTGGTGCCATGGCTTTGCACAGGCACACTGAGTGTCTGTCTCACTGGAGAACTCACATTTAACTGACTCCAGCCCAGGGATTCTCAGAATCACAGAATACTTGAATTATTTTTCTTGAGAAGAGTTTTTAAAAACATATATAACAGCATATAGTCCAGCACAAATCAGATATCTCAAACTATTTTTTAACTTTAAGCCAAATTAAACACAGCAGTTCCTATCAAAAGCATATTACTCCTCAAACTATGAGAAGTAAATATTTCACTTAACTGTGGTGACAAGTCTTATAGTACTATAGTCATGCAAAATTTATACAAATCATACAGCTATTTTCCCACAGAGCAAGGGTCTGTAACACTGGCAAAACAGTATTGTGGGTAAGCAGAAAACCTGATTACTGTTCCATAAAATAAATTCAAGAGCTGGTTCTACATTGTACTAGTGTTTTCTCCTCCTATGAACAAGTATTATTTTTGTCTCACTGCAGGGAAGTGTCACTTTGAAATGGACTCTCCATCCCTAAAATACAACACTCAGGACGCTTTCTCAAGATCTCAAGATTCCTTTCATTTTGCCTCCCCCCCCCCGTGTTTTTTGTTTTTTGTTTTTTTCTCTATTTGGGATCATTTAGACCACACACTTTGGTAGAGGGCATCCTTTTCTGAATCTATGAATCAAATGTGTTCTCCAATGGATATCTGTAGGTATAATTTGCCCCCTAACACTCTTCAATCTTTATCTCTGACACATTCAAGGATGCCTACCTAGCTCTCGCAAGAATAAAATGCTCATTAATCTTCAAAAATATGTCCTTACCTGCCTTCTGAAAATGAAAATGGATGTTCTTGAATAAACTAACAGAGACTTGCTGCAAACCCTGAGGATCATGCACTTTTGGAAAATTTTTGAATGTGAAAAAATTATAAATGAAAATAAGGTGGTAGATTCAGGCCACATAGATCCTGCATGGTGCTGAGTTTTTCTTTGAAGGCTCGAAGCACTCTTAGCTTCCCTCAGCAGATGTCAATAGGAATAAAAAGCACTCAGAAGTTGATATAACGTGGGATTCTTACATACAATTTTTCTGCATGTTAGAGAGGATGACCTTGTTGTTTAATACTTTTGTAGGTGATATTATACAATGGAAATTACTCCAAACACAATGTCACTCATCTGTGCTAATTTAAACTTCTATTCAAACTTGTTAAGCAATCAAGAACCATGTCCAATTACTAGTAGAGCTGCTGGAAAATTCTAATTCATGCAAACTGGATCTGGCTGTAGGATGTATTTTCTCACTTTACAAAATTTTGAAACCATGTCATATCTTACATATCTTCTAAGTAATTAAAACAAAACAAACAATTAAAATAAAATAGCTAGGTTGGAGATCTGAAATGGAAAAAAAGAAAAGACCTGAGAACACTTTTATTTTTCTAGATAGTATAGAAAGAAAGCAACCCTAAAAAGAGTGAAATGACTTTCACATTACATATTCCTTCTGCTACCTTATGCATGTAACAACATTCATAGTGTATGAAGAAGTCACATACCACACCTGAAAGCATTCCCATCTCCATACCCTCAATTTATTAAGACTCCTAATAACTGTTAAGTCACAGAGAAAGAAATTACAAAGGCTTGTAGAAATTTAACAAAATTCATTTTGAACTGATCCTCTACAGCAAAGGAACAGATGCAGCCTGAGGTTCGCCAGAAAGTTCATCTTTTTTTTTTTTTTTTATCCTTTATTTTTTTTTTTTTATTTTAAAAAGCATTTATTTATAATTAAATTTAAATCATCAGATATTAAAAAAAAAAAAAAAAAAAAAAAAAAAAAAGACTTGATTTTTATCTCCTGATATTTATTGTTAGTCTAGATGTTTACTTATGAATGCTGAGATTCTCCCATATGTATTTAATCAGAAATAAAAACTGATGCCCACGCTTTACTTTACTTTAGGGTAAATACCTTTGTTTTGATTCTTTGCACTGCAACAAGAATTTCTGAGTCTGTGTCATGCCAACTCCTATGAAAACACTGAAGCATTAGAAAAAAAAAAAAAAAAAAAAGGACTATAGAGTATGTTCAAACCTACCAGATAGCGAAATGTAGATGCAAGGCATCTTCCACTACACAATAAACCCAGTTTCCTGTTTTCTCTGATACACAAACGTGAAACTGATTATACTATAAATAAATAAATAAGCAACACAAAACACAACGCAAAATTTACATGCTGTTAGTTTGTCTTAAATGAAATGGAAAGTTTCCCAAAAACATCAAAATCCAAGTGGTGGTTAAAATTATGAAAAGAGATGGAGAACTTGTAACTTTAATCAGTGTCTTAGCATAATTTAAAACAGTTTATATCAACCTCTGATGCATATAGATATGATTAATGCAAAACAATTTTTGCCTTCTCTATGGCCATCCTTGAGAAACTTTTACTTTAATGCAGCTCCTCATTTGGTGTCTAAGGCTAATACAGTTTTAAACAGTACATGTCCTAGGAACAACTGAAGATAATCCCCTTTTGACTAGTAATAGCTTTTTTCTGATTCATACAGAAAATAAATACAGCTAGCAAAAGACAGAAAAATTACAGGCAGTTGACCCAACTTGTAGTTTAAGTAAAATCTAGGAGAAGCTGCTGGTTTGAATTGGCAGTCATGATGCTTCAGATTCACCAGAACCCATTTTTTCAGATTCTGAAACTGTGGAATTCCCCAGCATAAATCTTCCCCCATGGAAAAAACTATGCGCTACACCTTCATGAGTTTCACCTAGTTACCTGCAAACAATGCTGACTAAAATCACAATCATCAAAAAGGAGAAGCTGAGTTGTTCACATTCATTTCCTTTTCCAAGGAGTCAATGGAAAACTTAACTTGCTGTTCTGCATCCATATCTACCTTAATACGTTATATGCTGAGATACTGACAAAAGAGCGGTAGGAACTGAGGAGAACAAGGAAAACTGTTCCTCCCAGCTGTTCACTGATACTGTTTCACAGGGTCTTTGCCCATCCATTCTTTAATGCCTCTATATACATTTTTTGTCCTCTGTTGTTATACCTACTAGCAAGGTTTTCAGAGAAAATACCATTTATTTGTCCCATATTTCTAATGATGCACTTCATAGAAGGTTGTGATAAAACCTTTAAGAATTATAAAGGTTCATCAGAGGCATATATAATATAATAAGGCACGAATATCATCTGATATTCTACACAGGAAGGGCAACCCAGCTTTTCAGCAAACCTGGGAATCACTTCTCCAAGCCTGGTGACATACACACCTTATCCCTAAGCAGTAGCTAGACAGAGATATTCTCCTTGAGATGTAATTCTTGCCTGTTTGTACAGACAATAATTTTACAATACTTTTACAATAATTTCTGTAAAATATTTTTACAATTATTACTGTAAAATACTTTTACAATAATTCAATTTCACGAGCTACATAGAAATACATAGAATTATTTATAGTATCAAGATTATGTTGGTAACCAGAATTGTTCAGAACAGGATCATTAGGCCACTTGTCCCTAAAAATTATTATTCCAATTTAAAATAGGTGATGTACATCTTTGCATATGAATGGTAAACTCTAGAGATCCAAAAAGGGTGGTATGTCCACTAGTTCCTATACAAGCAGGAAGGGGGAGAAATGGCAGAACCCACAAAGATGAGAGAAGACAACACAGCATCTTGAAGAAATAAGAAACTTGCTTTTTACCAAGTCTTTCACCTGACAAGTCAGTATTAGACTGGTCTTTAACAGCAGAGAATGCTTGTTTTTGTTAAAATTTTACACAGTTCACTCTACATTTTGACTCATAAAAAAATCAGCATGTGTTGCAACAATAAAAATTACTTTGCAGTTTCAACAGGACAGCAGTTTGCCATGTCACCTTCAAAGTAAAGGTAATAAGTTGACTATTATTAAAAATCATGAGGAACTCAGATCTTACTCCCTGAATATACTACCCAGCTATAATATCTGTTCGATTGAGGCCAGACTTCTTGTATGGAGACAGCATCATTATTTCATGAATCACCAGTGACCTTTGGAAGGTACTAGGAAAAGCAGGCATGTTCATTCCCTTCCATTGATTTTCTAATTTTGAGTAAATTGGTTTAATCTGGGGAACGGTTATCTATTAGGAATAAAAATACCTAAAGTGACTTTAGAAAACAGTATAAAGGTTTTGAACTGAAACAATGAAGTTAGAAGGGAAACCTGAGGCAAAAAGGTAGTGATTATATACACCTTAATTTGGGCATGATTCTGTGGCCAGTCACACAGGTATGAAAGAACTGAAATTTCTCTGAACAGATCTAAAGGCCTAGATCTCAGTACTATTGCAATGTGTCTGGAATATGTTATTTGTTTTACCCATGAACTGTCTGATGTTGGAAAAAAATACAGAAAAATGACTCACCTAAAATGTATATGTGGTATGGGTATTGTTTTCACATGGTTAAAATAAGACATAACATGCTGAATATTGACAACATTGGATAGTCCTGTATCTAACCAACATAAAAGACCAGTTCAGTATATCAGCACATACACTCAACATGACACAAGGCTGAAGAGTGACAAGTTAAGATCTTTGCATTTCCTTGAAGCAGACTGTAAGGAAAGAACCTGGTCGCCTCCAGGAACCTAAGAGCACACAGGCCTACATAACTGAGGAAAGTGGTTATGTACATAGTAACTCTTCAGGTCATCGCTGTATTGGTTTCCAGATTTCATAGATTGTGATAACATCTGGATTTAGTTTATTCTCTTCTGAATCTGAAATTATCATACCTAAGTTTTCTTTATTATCATTTCATGCTCATATTATGTTAATGATCAACAATAACCATAGATTTTAGCATGATAGTAGCTCACCTCCAAGACACATGCAGACAATCTGTCCCTTTACTATTCCTTTCTTGTGTTTTCAATGGGTTTTTCAATTAAAAAAAAAAAATCTAGAAAAAGATTTAATGCACTAAGCTGTGACAATCTCATAGCAAGCTACACACACAGTTAGGTCTTTTTTGTTTTTAATTTGCTTTTTTGTTGTTGTTGTTGTTTGCTGCCAAACAGTCAGCTGGTAACTCTAGTTTGACTTCCATTTATTCCTGGGATCTTTTCTTTCATCATCCAACACTAGAAGTCTTGTCCAGCAATGATAAACTATTAGATTTATAAACAGTGATCACAAAATGTACCTTCTTATGCTGAAATAATAAATTAGCAAAACTGTATAAAAGACTCCTCAAAGTTGATCATCCCAACCCCCAGTCCCAACAATACTCTTGAACATTTCCTAATTTCACAGGAGACTGTAGGCGTGAACATTAAAACATAATCTGGTGATAGGAAACTTACCTCACGATCCAACATTGAAGGTGAAACCACTGTGACAATATCTCCCTTCTCTGGGTCAATATAGAACATGTTTGGAGATGGTTTGGTGGGTGTCTGTTTGATGATGTTATATCGCAGAAGAGCATTGTCTGTGCTAGAGTCATCAGCATCAAATGCTGTCATACGCATCACAGTTGTTCCTAAGAGAAAGATGGACAGACAATGTAGTTAGTGAAAACACTTAAAATTATGCTGCCATCACCCGTGAGAACCAGGTAGGTACAAAACAATTATCTCATCAAGACCACTAAATAGTTTCACGTGATACTTAGTCTGTAATTGCAGTTTTCCTGTTTTTAATTGCTATTGAGCAAACAACAAAAAGTTGTTAGTGCTTCTGGTTTGCAGCTGACAAATGACTAACCAAAAACACCCCGTATTTGTGTATTTTGTTGCTGTCCACATTAATAACATTTCACTGGATGAAGTGCAGATGCATCTTCTATGCTTTAAATTCTACAGGTAGAAAGTCTACAGGATATCCATGATGAAGACAGCAATGCTGAAATAAGAGAAAGGTCTCTGTTTGTACTTTGAATTCTTGCACAGTTTCAAAACTGGCTGGACATTTTAAACCTTCTGTCAGTATGACAAATTTTATCATGAATAAAGCCTACATCATTCTAATTTCAATTTGAACATACTTATGGGATTATTGCATCATTCTCAATATAAAACACCCACCTTTAATGCCAGACTATCCTTATTGTGATGAAGTTGCTTTTAATATGAAAATGTTATAGCATACACTTCTGATATAGAGAGCAACAGGGTGAATGCTGCTGACTGCACAGATTCTTAAATAATTTACAGAGGAAAAAACTTAATACTCTTCTACCTCTCAGATAATATAGAGACAACTGAGGTGCTTCCAAGTCTCTGGTTAGCTAATGGAGCACATACTCTCACATCATGGGATCAAGTCTTTTCCCCTCTCTTGGATAGGCACACCAGACGATGACAAAATTAAAATGCTATCATAGCATCTTCTATTTGCTTTGTGCAGTAATTTGGGAACAAAGGAAAGGAAGTAATTCGACATCTAGGCTGACCCCTGCGATATTCACCCCTAGACCATTAAAACTTATTCGGTTCATTTATAGGTATAAATATAATTATTAAAAAAAAAAAAAAAAAAAAAAAAGTCTAACTAAAAGCAATATGTCATCACACCAAAACTAAAGGATTTCTGGTAATAATTTCCTGAACAAAGAATAGAATCCTAACAAACAAAAAAGTTATGATCAAATCTGCAAACTAGTTCCAATGGTGAATCAAAATTAAGTAAAAAATTACTGCAAAAGATATTAGCAAATCTTAAACCAACAAGGGAATATAAGAAGGTATCTGTTCCTTTGCCCCAAAACCTCAACCAAAACAATTTATGAAATTCCAATCAACTATCCAGTTTGCATTTAAGTTACTTAGTAGTGAAACCATATCATTTAATGTTGATTATATATATATATATATATTTTTTTTTTTTTTTGCTAGAGTTCAATTCTTATATAGTATCTAACTCTTTTTTCTTTTTTCCCCCATAGACTTTCAATAGACAAGTATTACTCTAAAATGTCATGATGAATCTTAAGAATGGCTTGGGGTGGAAGGTATCTTGAAGATCATCCAACTCCAACCCCCCTGCCACAGGCAGGGATGCCACCCACTAGATCAGACTGGCCAAGGCCCCATCCACCCTTGAATACATTTGAAATACACTTTCATTTCATACTGGGTCTGTAAGATCATATGATTTGTCCTCAGTATCCACACAGACTTTGGTTTTAAAATTACTACAAGGGATTAAAACCCTCTAGTACAGACAAGACCTAAGACATTACATTGGAAGTGCCTGCAGAACAGAAATAAATATGTATGGTAATAAGTAGTGAGCTTTTATTCTTTGTGAAGGTCTTCAAGCACAAATTACTTAAAATCAAATAAAAGTGAAGTATTGCATTAAAAGTAAAAACAAAACCAACTAATCTACAGGCTGACATAATTGCTTCACTCTCTGTTAAACATACACAACTGGCTTGTTTAGATGTTTCTTTTTTTCCTTTGCTGCATTTCTCAAAGTATTGCCTCTTGTTGTAGTGACCTTGAATACAAGCTCTCAAAGGTTTTGCTTCATTGCTACTTCAGGCATAGTTACCCCCTTGAGAAATATAACAGAGATCTGACAGCATGTTGGTTTTATTCACCAGTGATTAAAGGTCAGACAGCTCAAAAAGAAGCTTACCACTGGATGCCATGCCATGTTTTCCAATATTACAAGATGATCCTAGCCCTGATATTTTCAACTACTTTGTTTGAGACTTCTTCAGAAGCAAGAATAAAAAAATATCTTTCTGTTTTGAAGGGTGAATATTCAGCCTCTTTTTAAAAGTACAGGGAACTTGTGACACACTGTGCTATTTTTTAGGTATTTATTGTATTTGAAGAAGATTATGTATATTCATGTTAGATAATGTTTCATGAAGATCATCCAAGTCACAAGACTTCACTGAAATAAATAAGAATTAGGGCAAGACTTCAAGAGATCTTAGAGTGCTCAAAATGTGTTTCACTCAAAGTGAAATTCAGCGGTAGTCAGTACGACTCGTCCTTGAAAAATGCAATTTAATGGGATGCTATGTTCAAGTACATTAGACTATATTTTTAAATAAATTTAAATTTCTACCATTATTCATCTATTAGAGGAGTTATGTTCAGCAGAGATTCAAACCTGATTGAAATACATACTCAGGTGGAAATCCTATTTATGCAGTTGTCCTAGACAGTTCTACTGAAATATTTCTAATGATAAGAGTGTAGAAGGCACATACGGATTTTAAGATCTGATGTAAATCCCCAAATCTCTAGTTACTCTGGCATAAAACTGGCTTGATACAATGGCTGAATCTGTTTCTGATTTGCCAGCTGCAGTTCTTTAACCTTTCTATTCACTGGACATGATCTTGTTCTGTGTAATCATTCCTCTGCTGCAAAAAGATAAAAAAAATTCTAGTAAGTCAGAGGAACAGAATTTCACATTCATTTTGCATAGAGATGCTAGTGCCAGTAGGACAGGTGTTGAGAATATGATCCATTTGTTTTTATCTTTCCTCTGCCAAAGATTTTGAAATATTGCTAACTAGTTAACAGCAAGGTAGTGTGTATGCTTAAGCAAAAGTTATTCTACTCTCACAAATCCATATAACAGATGCAAAAATGCACATAAAATTTGTCTTTAGATGTCATTATATATTAGTACTGTCTGTATAAAACTTTATCTGTTTTCTGTTCATGAACATCAATAAAAAGAACTACTTCTCTTTAAACACTACCTATATGCATTCACCACCACAACCACCAGGGAAGCTGCCTAATACTGCTACTGAAAACAGCAAGGAAACCTTGCACTGAGTTTAAAACTAGTTCTAGGCTTCTGCAGCCATGCTGAGAATGGCTTGTACTCAGAAACATATCCCTGTGCTCGTGCTCACAAGTGTGTTTGCAAACTAACCAGAGTTCACTGTCCATTCATCTCAAAGCACAGTGGTACCTACTGTCTATTCTACTCCATTAAAGCAAAACAAGAAAACCCACCTCTCATATACAAAAAGTTATAATGGGCTGATGTTTGTTATGGATGCCTCAAAATCACAGAAGCTTTAAACCAGGAGCTCAATCATATTCCAAGAACCTGTTGGAGAAGTCTCGTAACTGTATTACCGGATAAGAACTAGCCTCAGTTAGGGTGTTCATTGAGAGTACAAACAAACATGACTGTACATTTAGGATGGGGCCACCACAAAGACTATGTTTAGAGATTTGATTCCTAAAAATGCAGTCACACTTTTATTTTAAAAGGCTCTACCACATTCATCCAGTCCAAAAGAGTTTAAATCAACATGGATGCCTCCTCAGATTTACTCCTTCATCATAAAGTTTTATTCTTCATAAAAGATTCATTTCCCCAGACCCATAAACTGACTACTTCTAATTCAGTGTCATTTTATAAATACTTCAATTCCTGGCATCAATCAAATGCAGCTGGCTTTCAAACCACAAAACAACAGCTTGCTACATTATCATGTTAAACAATATATATTAACTTATCAAGCTGAGGAACAAATGTCTGCAAAATCAGCAGCTTTATAGTTCTGCTGATGATGTGCAGATACTCACTGAGGCAGTCTCTCCCAGCGAAGGTATAGTTATGCTGTGTTGTATTTCAATATTCATGCGTTATTTGCCACACCTTTTGGGCAGTTTCACTGTTACCATAATCACTCAAAGCCTCTGCTTGCACCTCCAAGAGCTGCTCATCGATCAGAAATATCCACTAGCCAAGTCATTGCTCCAGAGGCCGCAGCTATCAATCTGTTAATTGCTCATTTGGCCTGTAAGTTGGCTTGGAAATATTGGCAAAAAACTCCCCTTAGGCATTAAGAAGTAAAGCACAATGCTTGCACAATTTTGTGGTGATTGGAGCAGATGGTTTCTTGGGAACAGCTCTCTGGCATTTTGTTATTTACTTTGTAATAACCTTTTTCTTCCCCCTCCCCCCCCCCCCCCCCCCTTTTTTTTTTTTTTTTGAACGTCAAGATGCCAAGAGGATGCTAGGGACAGTTCAGCTGATGGATGAGGTTGCTACTACTAACAGCCTGACCCCCTTTTTTATTATTTATTTTCTTCTTCTGGGTGGGCTTATGACGTTGTGTCCAACTCCTTTTCCAGTTCTGTTGTAGAGGGCAACTGTTCTACATCCTGTTCCCAACGTCTGGCAAAGGATTCATCAGGTGTAACAGTGTTACACTGATGCGTGTTGCTCTAAAGTCTATGAAATTTTGTAGAGTCTTTCTGAGCAATACAAGCATTTTTACTTCTATCTTTCAATGAAACTCAGGTAACATTTATTCACTCTTGTAATGGTTAAGTGCAATTTATTGCTATTAAAATAATAAATTTACAAAAAGGACTGAAATTTAGGGGAAGTTAGACCTATTTCTAGCTTGATCAAATGTGTGAACAACTGTCTTTACATAGACCCTTAGAAAAAGGCTCTGAATTTGAACAGAACATTAAAATATTCAATTTAAGGACTGAACAATTCTGAGTTAGTGCTTAAAAACTTCAGACTAGATTTGTTTGTTTCTACTGTATGTTCAGTTCTGTCTTGTGCATGTACTGCAGAAAGGGAAGAGTCCACTTTCATAATTAACATGACCAGTTCACTGAATGCTATTTCCAACTTCTTCAGAAGTTCAGGTGTACCTCTGTATACTGAAAATAACCAGTTCCACAAAGGTATACTTTTAAGAAAAAAAGCTATTTTAGCCCAAGAAGGAGAACAAAGTACAAGAAATTGGAAGAAAAAGGAAGAAAGCAAAAGGGTTACTAACATCCCTTGAACACTTTATTGCTGTAGAAAAAAGACCAAAACACCAACTCAGAAAATAGAGCAAAGGAAGAAACCCTTCCATACCCATCATAACTAATTACATGTTTAACTGTCATTTTGTACTTTAAAGACAACAAGCCCCAGGGAAGTAAAACAAATATAAGAATAAAGGTCTATTATGTCTCCAATCAAGTGCATTTGAATTGCAACTACAATTATTAACTTACGCGTGTTATTAAAAACTTGAAGGCTTTGCTCAATAGAGAAGACATTTAGTAAGAATTAATGACTTCAGTCTTTTAGCATATCTCAGATTTATATAGGACAATAATTTCCTATCCTGCAGGATTTTTTCACATCATCTATTTAGATGTCTGGCAAATGCAGGATATATATTCACTTCTTAAACCAGAGTTTAGATAGCATCACTGATCAGCACAGTGGGCATGCCAACATACTGCAGCCAGAAGGAGTGGAGAGATGCACTGGTGAAAGTTGTGGAATGAATAACTATCTGCTGTCGATACACAGAAGAAATTTCAGTGATGTTAAATAGAGATGAACTGTTAAGGATTGCTACTATCTATAGAGAGTTAATGTGTCCAGAAAGCTTGTAAATGGAGGTAGAACTAATGAGAGATTTCCAGCTGAACATTACGACAGGACAGTAAAGTAATATGGGCAGGTCAACCATTAGCAATACTAACAATAATTTTCTCATGAGGCATATAGCTAGAAAGTACAGACAGAAGAAGCCCTAGGTAGAAGAAATTACTCACTGCCTTTTTTTTTCTTTTTTTTTTTTTTTTTTTTTTTTCTTTTTTTTTTTTGGGGGGGAGAGAGAGAGAGAGAGAGAGAGATAACATTTTCTATGTCTCTAGGTATACCATAGGGTATAGCATCCTGTGACTGAAAACGATGTTAAGAGCTTTTGTGTATTTGCAGCTCCAGGCGAGAAACTGACACGTGAAATGTCAGTAAATGAATTTGTGTTAGCTGAAGTTATGTGACATCAATGATACTCGTATATTTTGCTTTGTCTCTCCATTTTTATGAATGTATCTCTCTTCGTCATAAAATATTGAGAGAAAATGCTGAAAATAGTTAGCCCAACCAAGGATACCAAAATTATATATGAGATCCCTATCACAGATCCTGCACTGTACAAAATACAGAAAACCTGATCCCCAATCAGGATAACCTACATTTTAGATCGCATGCACTCTTCCTCCAGAGGGAGGAAAAATAATAACAGAGGCGTGCAGTCTTTTTATTTATCTGATAGACTACAGGTACCATGAAATCTGCATTTGCCTAAGGAGTAAAATTAGGTAAGTTTCATTTCCTCTCTCTTATTTTCTGAAGGCTCATCTGGATGGCTAAGATGAAATGTTAGAAGAGCTAAAGTCACCCATTCCCTTAGTAAGTCCTTTAATAGAATTGTTTTTCCCTCTTTTCACCTTTTATTTTCATGAGACATCAATGAATTTAAAAGACCTCTACACAGAGATTTATCCCTACAAGAAAATTAGTGAAAATAGAGTGATTAATTGGGAAGCTTTGAGGTAGTGACTGCCGGCCGGCCAGCACACTTGCTAAAAAGTTAACTTATTCAGATGACTCCTCGCTTTTATGTGCCAGTTTATTTTCATCAGATATCTATACTCAAAGTCAAAAATAAAAGCTATTTGCCAACTACCAGTCCATCATGGCAAAGCAAAAGCCTGGTTTTCCCTCCACGTCATGTGTACTGCTTATTAAGCTTCCCACCTATATGAACATTCACAGGTATAGAAGTAACAACAGAAACATTCACCTGTGGTGACGTGTTTATAGAAGGCTTTTGAGTATCAGGAACAGGACTGGTTGGTGGAAATGTGCTCTTCTTATTTCAGAGTATGTGCTGAGCTCCTCAATCTTTTAAAAATATTAACTTTTCACATATTAAAAATAAGGAGGTTTAATATTTTAACGCACAGGATTCCTGAGAGAGGGGAAAGTGTCATGATGTATTCCTGAATTAAGTTTACCCTTGCTTAAATACAAATCTAAATCTTCATATAACAGGACCAAAGGAAATAAGAGAGGAATAGTGACTGCTGTGCTGCTGTTAGAGGCCCTTCACCAAATTACACCTACCTACAGCTCTTTCTTCCACTGAGCAGTTTGCCCCAGTTCCCCTCAGCATCATTGCTACACCTTTAGGAAATGAGCATTCCTTGCTCAAACATAAGTAAGTCATCACACTCGATCACTTGCAGATTCTTCAGATGGACTGGGAATTACAAATTCAGCTGACATTTGCTGAAGGAGGGCTTAGAACAATAGAGCTGTAGATGGGGAAACAAAACAAACAAAAAAAAACAACAAAACAAAACAAACAACAACAAAAAAAACACCAATCCCCTTCCTTTGAATATGAAGAGGCTGTAGATTTAAGCAAACCACCATTTGCTGAACCAGAGATATTTCCCTAACTAGGATTCTGCCTAAACTCTGGATCAGCAGTAAAAAAAAAAAAAAAAAAAAAAAAAAAAGGCACTCTCATGTCTGCTTCCATTTTGACCAGTAAAGTCTATTAAGAAAAGGCATTAATTACTTCCTGGATCGTGACCATAAGCCATAAAAAGTCCCACTGTTCTAATATTCTAACTGCCAATTCATAACATAATCTTATATGTCAGATAACATAATTCATAAAGCAATATAACACATTCTCTTGAAGTAAATGGTTTAATGTAAAAGATGATATGCACTGAACATCTCACAGCAGGTGAATATGACAGAATGGTGATTTATGTGCAGAAGAATAGCTATCCAGCACACAGAGTAAGATTCAGCCCTAGACACAGACAGAGAAAACAGAGGACCCACATTCTCCCTGGAGTTTGGCTAGCATTAGAAGTCAGTCGTAAGATTACAGGAAATAAAGACCATAGGAGACATTAAAATGTCATTGAATTCAGCCCCCTAAAAACAAGGCAGGACCATTCGTGAAAAGATACAGAATATCAGCTTTTTTTTTTTTTTTTTTTTTTTTTTTTCCTGAAAACCTCAAACAAAGAAATTTCCACAGTCCCTACGTGACTTATCATCGCGGTGACTGTATTTGGTGTACACCTGCCAGAAAGCCAGCTCAAGCCCTAAGGTAATCTAAAATAGCCAGCTACACTCTAGCCTGTCACCACACAACTGGAGACAGAATGTTAAGCCCTTTCCCAACCTTTTACAAAACTATCATAGGCAAAGTGTCTGAAACCCAGCACCCTCTGCCTAGAGTGACCTTCTCATTTACTCAGCCCTTTGATCTGAACTGCTTGACAGCTGAAACATTTTGTCAGAGATGCTCACAACTCACATGATTCACCATGCTGTTTTCCCACTTCCATGTGAAATTGGAATTGCCTGCAATCATTCAAATTTGATTTCAGGCATATACAAGCTGTTTAAATGCAGATGCAAACTTTATAGTCTAGAACAGCTAAGCAGAGAGCTTACTAAAATATACATTCTGCTAAGCTTTCATTTATCTCTGTTTTATAATCCAAATGTTTTCTTTTAGCTTTACTGTTCCTTTATTATAATAGATTCCCATTCTTCTACTCTTCCCTGTTTATCAGGGAGGTGTAGTACTGGCCAGAGCAACTCAAGTTCCTAACAGACAGCAATCTTTAAAGTAACAAAATATATAAAGCCTTCATACCCAGAAATACACATGAGAAACAAACTTTTGAATGTGGTAGAAAGCTTCCCCTAAACTTCAATACAGAAAAAAAAACAGACAAAATTAATCATTTAACTTTCTTCCAAAAGAGAAGTTAATATCCTGTTTTTCCCAGCCTGCAATCAGGGAGTAATTCTTAATCAAGATAAATGATTAAAAGAAAATACATGTTTCAGAGACTTAGTTTAGTAAAAAAGGACTGACAATTATTTGTATTCTGAACTTCTGGGATAGAACTAGCCATCAGTCACTTTTCTATCCATCATTCACATTTTCACCTTGTCTCCATCCAGCCCTGTTAAGAGTTAGCATTCTGAATTTCTATAGGAATGACTAGAAGAACAAACACAGGCTCTTCTTAGCCCTTATTAAGCGAAACACACTAACTGGAAACCTAGTTCATGTTCAGCTGTCCATTAAGCTATGAAAGCTTCTGAATTTGAAGACCTGGCAGCACTTCCCAGCTCCTTGATCCAGCCATCTTGTAAACCCACCACCCTTCTGCAGCATCAGGGTCCTTTGGAAAGGAAATTTGGCTGCACTGGTAAAGAGGAAGCAGCAATATGTGTTAATATGACCATCAATATGGACTACTGTGCACCATGGACAAGGCATATGACAGCTGAGAAAGAATCAGAGTAACTTCAGACAGTTTTTGTTTGTTTTTTTGGGGGGGGGTTGCTCATTTGTTTTTAAATAGAGGAATCCAACACTGAAAACTGCTCCAATGTAGAAATGATCCAAATGTAACTGTTCCAATGTTTGTCAGTTATGTTTGCTTTTTAAGCTAGGACTGTCTGTAAGGCAGGAGTGAAACCAGTTAAACAAAATTCATGGAAATGAAAGAGATCAGTGTCAAATCTAGTTTTTAAATCAGAAGTACATTAAAATCTAATAAGACTGAAAATAAAGAGGCAATGAGAATATTTTTCATTTCAACATTATTTTTTTTTTTCAAAATGAAAGAAAACAGTGTAATATGTTGACAGTAACTGTCTTTAAAAAAATGCTGTAAAAATATGTTTTGTGTGGCATGTGTAATAAGAAACTGAAGCTTCCTGGTTGTGCATGTTCTGCATTAAGTCTTGTTCAAGAACAACAAAAAATTGGAGACATTTTTTTTCTAAGAATGGAGTATTTTCAGATTCCAACAGTCCTTTGATCAGTGCCACACTTGATAGATAGAAAATCTCATTCTTTCAATTACTTACTTTTGTAAAGGAATTTACTGGCTTCTTAACACTATCTTAACACTAAGACAGCAATTATACTCCTGTCCCAGTAGGCTTTAATCAAAAACTTGTCATTATGCTACAGAAACCACTTTAGACTATTCTGCTACATCTAAGTAAGGTATGCTGGCATCCTTCCTGATTAAAAGGTAATATTATTATATTTTAATAAGGTCTCTCAGTACAAGGTCAGTTTTCCTTGACTGGAAATGCTTTTTGGGACAGTGGTCCAGAATTTCTGTTGATTTAAATCAGCCCAGCTCTACTAAAGCAAAGATTCATATTAAGTGAGGCTATAGAATACAGGAACGACCTTGAGACTCTATTTTTGGAATACACAGTATTACACTGCCTTTATTCCTTTTTTTTTACGTTCCTAATTTCTCACTTCAGTATATGTGAAATGGAAGAGAACAGCTAAAGGATGATCAGTGCCTTTTCTATACCTCTGCTAACAGCTAAAGGATGATCAGTGCCTTTTCTATACCTGTGTAAACCCCTTTCTTTCTTGCTACCATTCACTTATATAAAAATCTGTTTTCTCACAGGGATAATGAAAATACACCAACATCCACTTTAGTCACTGCCACCTTCATTTCTTACCTGCAATTAATATGAACTGGTTCTCCATTAATTTCATGTTACAAAACAGGGATATAACTGAAGCACCCATCTTATTCTTGATTCTGTCACCGTGGTTGTCATCAGCTACATCAATCTAAAATTAATCTATATAACCCAAGGGTGCTTCAATATTATAAAAGTAGCAGTCTGAATGAAAACAGAATCAGACCTCATAATGAGGGGGCAAATCTTGCATCATTTCTGGCTTTTCTGTAGAACTGGAGTGCACACTTATTCTAATGTATCATTTCATCTTTGCATTGATTTCACAGTCAAGTCCTAGCTATCTGCTCTATTAAACATCTGAAAGTTTTTTTTTTTCTTTTTCTTTTTTCTTTTTCTTTTTTTTTTTTTTTCTTGAGGGATGTGTTTCTTCCTTAACACAGGACCTTCTAAGGTGAGTTTCTTTTTCTTTCCCCTCCTACAGATGTACTACTAGATAAATTTGATTGCTCTCCCAGTGTCTACTCTATTGAAGTTATTACAGTTACTTAAATTCATCCTGTCCAGATAATATTTTATAATGAACTTCTCCCCTGCTAAATTGCAATAAATGATTTAGGCAACTGTTCCCTGTTCTTTGTCCAGAGAGTTGTATTAATTCCACTGCACTTTTCTAGATAAATCATATCAAAGATGCAGTAATTCCTGTTATGACTACAAACAAAAGTGGAGTATTTGATTGTAAGGTTTTGAATTTAGTATTGAACAAATCCATAGAGGATTTTAAGGCATGCCTTGGAAAGATATCCTTTACTCTTAAGAATGATTCATTCCTTCCCATACATTCTTCTGAATGACGTTCAGTAGCTTCTCACAGTCAAGAAGCCCGTACGCAGAACGGATAAACACCATCAGTTATTCTGGACAGCTACACTTTGAATTGGTCAACCTTTCAATCAAGTCCATAGCTTCAACTCATTCCCTAAGAGCATTCCAGAAAAGTAGCTGTTAGAATGTTTTTCAGCCATTTCCTCATCTTGAGATTGGAATATCTCCGTACAGAAATCTTTGCAGCTCCACTCAAAGTCCTCTTTTTGGTTAAATTATATTTTAAAGCCACTGATAGCTGAATTCAATATACGATTCAAATACTTTAAGAGTATGCTGTATGATTTTAAAGCAGGTCTTAGAAACTACCTTATAAATCACAGGTTTCAAAAATCTATACACACTATGTAACAAGAATACAGTTTGATGCATGTCATATTTTCAGTAGTGGCCTTGATCTTCTTTCCTGAATTATATCATTAATTAAGCCTCTAAGCACAGCAAATTTGGGCTTAGTGTGATTCATTTCACTTATTTACAACCATTTTTAGGCCATGTACCTTGTCTTCTACACTTTTTAATAGTTCCTGGAGATGTACTGGTGATTTTGGATGAAATTTATTCCATTCCAAACTGAATATTTAAGAAAGGTGAGGTGAAGCATCTTTAGAAGGGATTCCTAACTCTGGAGAAAATCTAACCTCGGAAAAGATACCAGACTCCCAGGTCCTTAAAATGTCATACCAATCCTATTAATTCTGCCCATCATTGCAGATGTAGAAAACGGGGATAGAGCACCATGATTCTCCTGTACTTTTCTCCTAGTATCACACACTCTAAAAAGACTCTTTCCCACTTTATGGAATAAAGGAAAACATGCTTGTATGAAATGTATCAGAAGTCATGGCCCAGCTTTCTGCTGGACTGCTTTCCAGTCTGCACTGACTCTTGACCCTCAAAAAGTGGAGGTCTGCAAGGATTAACAGCAGGCCATGGTACTTACTTGCTTAAAATTGATGCATCATGTTAAGAAAGGACCTCAAGCAACAAATCAAGTTATTTTAACTTTGTGTGTAATTGATTTAGTATTAAAAGGACTACATTATGTCCCTGCAGAGAAAATATGGGTATGGAAAAGGTTCTGTATGTCATAAAACATCTAAATATTGACTGTGGAACTCCTTAATGTAAAATTAATAATTAAGGATAGAACAGCTCACTATATATCACTGCCAGCAATAGGACAGCTAGAGATCATAAAGAGTTGGTGAGCTATGTGCAAACATGGCGCCACCAAGTCACAAGCTTAAGTATATTTATCTATAACCACCTACACATTTTTGATAGCCTTTGTGTTTCTGTGATTTTTTTTTTTTTCCACTAACTTATAAGAAATCTTAATTTCTATGGATGTGAACTGTAAATTTTCCAGCTAGTCAACTAAGTCAGGGTCAGTATTGAGTCATAGTTTTTGTCTCTTAGATGACTGCTAGTATCTTTCATTGACACTGTTTATGTACAGCAAAATACCTACCTACAACAATTGTAAGCAAGCCACAGCGACTTATATCCACGGATTATGTATCAAATTTGAAAAATTGTAGCTTAAATTCATGATAGATCTTAAAAAACTTAAGCAGAGACAGGGATTCCAACAGAATGTACCAGTGTCAAATGAAGTTATTCTATATTCTTATTATCAGAAATGTGTTAGATGCAAACCCTTTTTGTGTCCCTGAATTTGCCATTTATTCAAATGTACTACTTTAATGAGAGTTTTTTTTTTTCAGTTTGTAATTTCATACCTTTCATGTCACCTATGAATACTCCACTGATACTAATCCCAGCAGCATAATTACGTATAGTGCATTTTGTATCCCCATAATAACCTGATCTGACAATGATCTTTGCAATAAATATATCTGTTGACACAGCGTAACTCAATTAAAGCAGATATTTCGTTAAAGCAAATAAAAGGCATAGTCTTTTATAAGATTTTATCAGCTATACTGTAAAACAGAATATCAATAAAGTTTAAAACATAAAGAACAAGTCATGTATACTCGATGCAAGCACTGACTTTTCAAACTAAGATCTGGTGACAATATTGTTATATTGTCAAAAATACAGAAATACATATATATTGTTATTGTATATCCAGTTGTACCCCCAGCTTTCTGTGCTATATTAAGAATGTAATGGTCTCAAACAAAGCTCTAAAGATACCTGACACTTTGTTCCTATATATATTTTCTGATTTCTTCAGACTTTTCTGGTTAATAAAACTCCATATATATTAAAATATACACAAATATTTGCCTGAAATAGAATATTATTTAATAACATAGAAGACTTTGTAAGGTGTCATTACTTCTCTACATTAAATACCAGGGATGATTTCTGCCCTTTGAGTGATTGTAGTTTGAGACTAGATGGAACTAGAACCATAAGATACATTCAGATCTCATGTTAAAAGCATCCCAGAATGAAAAAGCTCCTCTGATGTTCCATATAGCTTTTGTATTTAATAAATACAGAACTTCTGTATTACATGACTGCCTCCATAGTATGCTATTCTCTCACTTTCATGAAATACTGTAACATACTAACTGATACTTTATCTGCTGGAGTAAAACATAGAAAGAACAACTAAAATTGAAGTTGATAAGCTATCTACAGTAAAAGGAGAATCTTCCAGAAGCAGGTCCTATGCCAACTTCACTATAGGCTGACTTCCTGCCACTCAGATGCAACATTTTCAAGAACTGTTAAATGTCCTTCAGTCTAAGAGTTCATGAACAAAGCTGCTTTTATTCATGAAAAATGAGAATTATAAAAAGGTTACTTTGGTGGCAACAGTAATACTAGAGTATTTACATCATTTACATTGACATTTGCATACAGAAATAACATAAAGCAGTTTCTAGCAAAATAATTATTCTGCCAATTTGAGACTGGAATAGGCTCACCCTGGTGCCTAAAAACAGTCTGAGCCAAAATTCTTTTTTTTCCCCACTTCTGTCTGGGAATCTGCTGGTAGTGCTGAAAGTAAGAGTTTAGCTAGAAGCAACATTCACACCTGGGTTCTCTACTAAATAAAATGAAAAGAGCTGCCATTTTCTACTTAGACTCTATCCATAAATCAGGTCTTACTTTTGCAAAATTAGCAATTAGTACAGAATGCAGAAAAGCACAAAGTTTTTTTCTAGCTCAGCACTCTTAGTGGTAGTTCATAATATTATTCTGTTGCATCCCACTTGCAAAACAACCTGGTTATGCTAGTTTCAGAGCGATTTTATCACATCTACATGTAGAAAACTAAATTGATAAACATTCTGTTGGCATATCAGTTACGAACCTATGGTGTGGGTGTGTATACTACCTGAGATCCACATACAGATACTTCATGCTGCTTCAAACAATAACATTCCCATGTGCAGGCAAAAAGTTATATCATGAATAATTTAATGTAATTGAATGTAGTCTTCAAATTTGATTTTAAAATGTTCGTTTTAAAATAATGCTTTCTCCTCTGATATAGCAAGGTCTGGGCACTGGCATCATGAAGGCATTGCTTCAACAGGATTTGAATGGAAATGGTTCAAAAGGGCACCAGTGCGCAGTAGTTGGAAAGTAGTCAGCAAAAAGTAGTTAAGGAAAATTTTCATCCTCTAGTTGCGTGCATGTTTCTAAAGCAGTTAGATCTATGTATGATCCATCTACAAATTAGTTTATTAGATTATGAATTAAGCACAGTACAGATGTTTATAAGCCATAATTAAAATCAAACCAGTGACCCTCAATTAAACATTTATGAAACATTTATACATAACTTGTTAACCATGTATACGGCATTTAGATGAGAACAGAGTATAAATGATGACTTTCAATTTTGCAGGCAAACTTTACAAAGTATTTTCATTTTATCTTCTGTCCTAGTTTCTGAATGTGGAAACACTGATACCGGATACGTGGCAATTTCTTGCAAGTTTAGATTTCTTGATAGTGGCAATGACACTGTGAATAATAGTGCAGGTGCAATACATGTTCATAAAAGTGAATGAAAGCTTTAAGAACTGACAGTATATACATTCTTAAAACTAGAATCTAAATGTACTACTGTGAAGCAGAGATAAATTTTAATATACGTACAATTAACGCTGGCTGTGTGGTTTTCTTTGGCAATTTCCTTTTGAATAATACCATTTAAATATGCAATGTAGATAATTGTACATATTGCACAAAGATACACGTGGTAATACATACACGTTAGATTTATAGATCCGGGAAAATGTCATACATAAATTAAAAGTAACTTCATTTTAATCTGCTTATCTCAGTGCCAATGAGATTCAAACGCAAATTCTTTTCATTGACATTTTCACCTGAGTTATCCCAATTGATTTGGATCGACTCAGATAATACAAAAAAAAAAAAAAAAAAAAAGAAGCTTATCACCATTTCTTAGCTCTGGTAGCCAGTGTCCTCCCCGTGTCCTGCTTCTTCTGCATCTCCAAGATGCGGAACAGCTAACTGATTACACATAATCTCCTATGGTCCTACAGAAAAATGTCCCTACAAAGTGCAACATGCTTCCCCCCTCTTTTTTACAAAAACAAACAAACAAACAAACAAACAAAAAAAAACTGGCACTTATTTAGTGCTCTGTTGACAATAAGACAAAATATACTTGTCCAGTGATGGAAAGAGCAGTTATCAAATTTGAAGGGAACACTGCAAGCTCTCCTTTCATGCTCTTTTGATAAATGCCAATACTACTCTGGACAGGCTGGACTAAAGATTTCACCCATGTTTTACACAAATCCTCAACTACTCATCTTAATATCAGTTAGAAATCACTTTTTTTCACCCCTTTTCTTTCTGTTGCAGATTTTGGGAATAACACTGAGACCTCACACTAATTTCACATTGATTACCAGTAAGGCATCAAAGTTTTTCCACTATCGACACACTGACCTTTTGATACAGGTTTTCACCTGTGAGCCTGAAGATAAGATTACAGAGACCATCAAGTATCTGAGAAATTCAGGTCTTCACGATTTCCTTTTCCTGAGTATATATAATATTATCTTAACCACAAGCAACTGCTCATCATACTCATCATACAGGTTGTTCAGGACTTGAATTCTTACCTAATCAGCCAGCTATGGTAATTTAAAAAAAAAAAAAAAAAAAGCATATGCTTTTTAAAGTAATCAGTGAAGATATAGTATTCATACTGCTCCTGTTTTGCTGCATACACCAAAAGCAATTAGAATTAATGAAAAACAATATACTAGGAAGTGCATCACAATTATTACATAGAAGGAACAGAGCATCATTTCTCCTCCTGCTCTGAAAATACTTTCACTGAAATCACTGAAAATTGAAATGTGACATTACAATAAATAAATATATCCTTTATGCAAAAAGGATGTATTTTTGCAATTCTACTGTACAGAAGTGACAGTATTCCTTTTTTATAGGGTTTATTCAATTAGAAAATTTGAAAGATATACAAATACATAAGGCAATCAGACACGAATAACTGTGAAATGTAAGATATTGACTTTTATGTTCAAAGGCACCTTAGAAAGTATCGTAAGTAAAATTTTCATTTAATGTTTTGATTCCTAAACATAGTAACAGAAACACAATTACAGAAGACTAACAAATGGAATTTAAAGAGAAAAAAAAAAAAAAAAAAAAACAACAAAACTGATTCCTCCAATTTGTTTCATGTAGGCAAATAGACAAAACCTAAACAAAAGATTTAAAGATCCCCCCTCCCTCCATAGGAAAACAGCTTCATTTGCATAATCTCCTACATATCTAATCTTCCTTTATGATACTTTTTAATGTTTTCCTGAACAGCAAATTCCCTACAGCCACAAAAAAGTTCTTCTATACTCAGTAATGAAGCATTTTTTTAAATCACAAAATGAGGACTTGCAGAGCAAATATCCCTGGAATCCTACTGTAGGACAATATTAACTCCTCCCTTTAAACAGAATCCATATAAATAACATTTATGCTTTTGTACTAAAGCAAGAAAGATTTCATGAGATAGGGATACTTGTGCTTATGACTAACCACCTGACAACATTGTTAAGATTGGTTGAAACTGTGAAAATGAGTCATTTGCAATCTCTATGCTTCCTGTCCTTAATGGAACAGACAAAAAGGACTTGGAACAGAAATCAGAGAAAAGATGACAGCAGACAATTAATTTTACCTTGAGCAGGAGTTTATGTGAAACACGACCCCAACTACTTCACTAATTCATGCTTCTAACAAAAGCTATTATTACCTGTCTCATAACACTTGCACAGCGTTGTGATGTTCAGACTTGGGCGATTCATAGGGGAGAACAGCATCATACCTGCTACTAGAAGAGAACGGGATTTGTCTGTTATACCTCCCTCATACGTACTAGATACTACCTACGTGCCAACAATGCAGGGGATAATGCAGAAAAAAAAAAAAAAAAAAAAAGTACTTCAATGGTGAAATGGTCTTATAAAGAAGCCAAAGCAAATGAAACTTGATATCTTATAGAAGGGAAAAAACTTTCAATGCTGTGACAGTAGAAGACCATTCTTCTTGTATACTCAGAAAGCTTTGGTAGATATTTCAATTTCTAAATTAACAATTCCAACCACTTTCTAGGGAAGTATGAGTAACAGGGTGATCATCATATTCCTAGAGTTATAGTAGAAGTGAGTGATCTCCATCAAGAATTCTTGTGATGGCAATATCACAAAAAAGATGGGGAGGAGATGGAAAAGTACATTTTGATTCATCAACAGCTGCAGTATTACCTTTACAGAAAGACTGTAGGCAAGTACAATTCTGTGCTAAGCCATTAGTCAGAAGTACTCCTAGACCTATGCCCAAGACCTCCTACTACATCAGAGAAAGTCAGAGGGCACTGTGGATGTATGTTCAAACAGATGTAACTAAATGGAACTATAAGATTGGAAACTAAGGGAGACAACCTAGAAAATATAATAATGCTGTTGATTCTGAAAGAGAAAATTATTCATCCTTGCATGTTTTTAGATGTTATTTCATCATATAAAAAAGGAACGAATGAAAAGCTGTTGATGGTGATCAATTCAAAGAGTGTGCAGAGTCATACTGCTCTATGAATCACTGCACTTTAATGTACTGCACAACTGGTTAGTGGTCTCTTACTGTACTGCTGGGGAGTTACATAAAATGAAAAATGTTTATTTTGTTATGTACAACCTATTCAGAGAGTGCAGGCCAGAGGTATTACAAGGAGAAACAGACCTCTTGAAATACATCAGTACAAGACCAACAGATAATAAAACTGCCATCATCTTTCCTGTCCTTGGATATAATGAAACCTGCCTTGTCAGGTTTCAACCACCTTTAAATGTTAAGTAACCACAAAATTTTAAGGTCCTAAATTTAAATCTGCATTAGCAAGCAAGCTGCCTCCCAAGTACCCTCTACATAAATATTGCCAGGACAGTGACACTTCTGCCATGTATAAGTCTTTCTCTGAACAGAGGATGTGATGAGAGGTGTTGTCTTAGGATCCAGTTCTTTGAAAAATAGACTATACTTTATTCCACATTAACACAGCATAATTATTGAATAAATGTTACTACTGCTGACATCGGTAATATTATCACAGCAAGCTAATCATAATTTTCAGTTTCCACATTTCCAATTTGTTCCATTGTTTATCTTGCAACTATACAAGCTTAAAAGACTTGTTAAAAAAAGTCACAGAAACAGAATACAGAAAACAGATTGTCAAGTTCAAGCCTATATCATTATGCTGTTATATGTTCATTCTCACCAGATTACATATGTGGGAAGGTGAATGTTTATTTTAAAGGTATTTCCAATAAACTATTTTTGCTGACACAAGTCCAGATTTTTCTTTGCTTCTTTCTCCCCCTCTACAACAGGCTGCAGTGACCTAAAGGAAGTGCATTTATGAAGTCTGAGACTCACTAGAAACATTGCAGCCCCACAGTGCAGACTGTGCTTTATACTCAGCTTCTGCTTGAAACCATAAGCAATGCTTCTTTTTGTCTACACTGTTATTCTTCAGATCAATGATGTTCAACTGTTTTTTAATTAAAAAACTGTAAAACAATGTGTTCTTCTTCTGTATACGCAATACAAACTGCTCTAAGAAACACATATGAGAAATGAGGCTCATTCTGAGCCTCAATCAAACATATGATCTAAAAGGGCTGATTCAGCTTTTCTTCCAAACAACAGAGAAGAAACATACTTGATTCTCAGCTGTATCAAGCTAATACTAACAGCTTTTCAGGAAACAAGGGCAGAGATTAAGATTCTCTATGTGTTTTTTCATTTCCCCAGTCAAAGGCAGGCTTATTGAAAGCAACCTCCATTCAGCCAGGTGTCTCATAAATTGCTCTTGTGGTGTATCACAACTTGTATTGCCTGCTTACACCATTAAAACATTCCTTGTACTGACTGTAATAGCGATAGCTGTGCCAGCAGGATCTTCCGCAGTTAAATTCACTGTACAGGTCTGAACCCTAAACCAGGTATCTCATCTAACTTAAGAGGTTCACTATAAAATGCATAGACAATTCAATTTGCTCTGAATTCAAAAGCAAACAAGCTACCTTTCTTCTCAGAAAAACAGTACTGGTTTTATCTGACCAATAAATCTAACTAGAAGAAAGCAGACAAGCTTTGAGGCACATATGTCTTACTTCGAGGATACTTTTCAAATGAGTTTGGTGCCCCAAAGCTGTCTTGTTTCTGGTTCTGTTGGGCAAATAAAAAGTACTGTTTTTGCCTTACAGATATACCCTACTCACACTCTTAGACCATCACAACCACAGACTTCCACTGTGCAAGAAAACGCTTATACTGAAGCCTTTAGCCAAACATGTCCTGTCCTTCAGCTGTGAACTAGGCAGAATATATCCTATGTGGTCATGGGGGAATGTAGCAGCAAAATAAATTGACTGTTTGTAGTTCACAGTAAATAATTGCATGCCTGTGCCACAGAGATGGAACTTGCAGCCCAAACCAAGACAGAAGAAAGGGCTTTTGACTGAAAGACTCTCCTAAACCACAGGCATGAAGGGAGCAGCTCACACATCCAACCGGCAGCCCATGCCATCGCTGGCCTTCGTTTCCCCTGTGCAGAAAAGATTTTGGCACATAGAGGAGCACTGTACTGCACAGAGCTCTATAGAGGTTCTATGGTTAAAACAACTGAAATTACATTTTGATTTCATATATAACATGAGATAAGAAACATTTGATTAACTGCTGACTACTCTTTGTAATCCTCCTGTTTAGCTCTTTTATCAAGACTCATTTAATTGCATCTGCATGAAAAATCACACAGAGCATAGGGCAGAAATAAATATTTTACTAATCTCATCCTTTTTTGTTTGTAAACTTAAGCAAGAAGACTAGTACTGTGTTTCAGAGAGTAAATCTACATAATATGTGTGATAAACCTCCGAAGATGATTTAACTGATGTTTGTTACATTTCCTACTATGTCCTTGGAAAACCTGTCTGTATAACAGTACTATATATATATAATATTTTCTGAGGCTGACGAACTAGCTTGTTTCCAGTAAAATGACTTTCCCTTGAGAGGAACATTAAGATTTCTTTAATGCAATCTTCATCCATTACCATTGATTATAGCTTCATTAAATATGAAAACGAGGATTTACTCTTTGCAACAGATATCACTTTCTGCATAAGAGAGTAAACATTTTCCTCTGTATGCTTTGCTCTGCGAGAGAAGCATGAACAAATATTTTATTTATGTGCTATTTTGAAGGAAGAAATTGCCTGTAGCAAAAAACTAAGCACAGCTCACTGACAAAATACGCGCTTCTGGGATGAGGGTGGAGCAACAATAATAAAGTCTGGAACACAAAGCACTTGCAACCCAGGCACCCTCTGTAGCACCAAGGGGTTAAATGCACCTAATTATTCATTAGTGAGATAAGATGATGAATTACACTAATCCTTACTTGTACATGAATCAATACATTTATGAAAAGGCCGTTTTAAGACACAAAGGTATTTCAGTCACAGTGTAAAGCTAACTGTTCAGTCAGTTTGGTAATAAGAATGAGCTCTGGCAGGTACAATGGCTTAACCTGCATGCATGGAATACATATAATTTAAGAGAAAACAGCAGAGAAATTACACATTAATGTGTTAATAGCACGTGAAAAGCACTAAAGATTATTACTATTATTAGTTTTCTTGCAATGTTGTTTTTTGGAAATGTCTAAGTCAATTATGGCTTTGAAAAAAAGAAGGATTTCAAGAATCTTCTAGAATCAAGAAAACATCACAAGAACACATATTACTTATTCTAATTAATACACTGTTCTATAATCGATATTTAGCATGTGAAGCTTTGAAATGCTAGGTTCCAGGTACAAAGGCAACTGTTCTGCCATACTACCTGAGTTGCCCACCATCAGGTGAGCAGGCCTTGTGCTGGCTTCTTTAAATCAGTTTACTCCTGGTAAATGGTATGGTGTAAGGAGATATTTTGAAGATCACATTCAAATTCTCCCTCTACAGCTTTTGCCCACATTGTAAGTAGACAAATTCACCAAATACTTGCTGTAAAGTGAATTCCCAGTTTCCCCATTTATCAAGGAGATTTTTTAAAGGGCTGATCTATAACCCAAGGGATCAATTTGGGCAAAAGCACATCGGATCAATAAAGTAAGGAAGAAAAAGCAAAGGAAGACAGGAAACTGAGAGAAATAGGAAGACATTACTTTTAACAGGCACTGCATACAACCCCTTGCAAACAAGAGCTATTCTCATGAGCAGGCAGTCTCTCTCTTGGCTTCTCTCTAAACCAAGAAGGAGCACACATTTAATACTCATGCAGTTTGTTACCTTTGCATCAAGTGCCAGACACTGGTTTCTCTCTTAGGGCTAAGCACATTTCTATTGTTATACATACAATTGCCCTCAGCAGTTTATTAAGGGGAAATATGTTCAAATATATCAGAAAATATGCCCATCTCTTGCAAGAATAATAATTTACATGATACAATACTGATTTAAGCACTGATATTCAAATAAAGATACCCAGTCTCTTTACTGTAAATACTTGGCTCTCCACAAGAGGAAGGCCATTTCCTTCATGCTTTGGTCAAAACCTAAACAAAACCCTTAAGAATTAGCTGGGACATAGCAGCAGTGATACCAGATAGATTATTGTGTCCACTGTCATGCATTTTTAATTAATATTTATGAATTCATTTTAAAGGAGGTAGCTATGTATCACCTATGATACATGTCCCTGGGGTAGCCAGTGCTGAGGCAGGTAGACCAGCAGTCACTCTAAGGTGACCCTGGGAGCCAGATTCTAAACAAAGGTTTTGTCTCACCTTAGATGTCACAGACTTTGTGCTGGGGTCTCTCTAGAACTTGCTAGCATAGCCAGAGGGTATTTCAGTTTGCCACTCATGTAAAAAGCTGGTATTTTACCCTCGGTATCCTATGGGATAAAGAAGCTATACAAACTTGAAAACATACAGCAAGAAGTTAATTTCTTTCAACGCTATATAATAAACTACACTTGAAAGAAAGTGAAATCATCCTGTCAAAAAGAATACAGGTTGTCAATCTACAGCATGTCTTTGAAAACAGACTGTAATAAGCATTGTGAAAAAGCATCCCATCAGGAGGACTGTCTGTGATTAAAAACAGTGCAATGGTATCTTTGAAATTCCTCTTTATTCAGGAAAGAGAAGCCCTAGAGAACACTCAATACCAACATCAGTGGGCAAAATTTAGTCACTTTCTTAAGGCCTCGTACTCGACCAGTTCCCCTGTTTTCAAAGAAATTACAAGAATAGTGAAGTAACCTTATTAAGCACCAAGCCCCAAGGTGTTAGTTGTAGATACTCAACAAGTGGTCATCGTGAGCTATCTACTATCGTGCATGTAAAATATGCTTCTTTGTTGGCTGTTTGACATCTAGAGCACACGGATGACCCCTACTCTCTCAACCTTAAGTGTTCCAATAGAAAGGAAAAAAACAGACCAAAAAAAAAAAAGTAGAGTGATTTTTATTTTCTTGCAGTAGGCCTATACTCACTTAGAACAGTCTATGCGTTCTGTATAACTTTGGGTCAGCACAAAATAAGAGAAATATTCAGGTGATACAATCAATGGTTTATGACAGCATCAACACTGAAGTCAGCCCACAGCATTCCTACATTTACGACTTTGGGAGCAGAACTCTAATGAAAAGCGTATAACTTCAAAATGTTAGCGAAAACACAATAAAACCAAAATAAATCTCATCACAAAACTGACATGCCAAATATTTTACCAATTTACTGAACTATACAAAATTCTGCCTTGGATCTGTCACAGGAATGGGTCTGAGATAGAGAGGGAGTGATGAACTCATAGTATTGATCCATGTAAGATTCTCTCCTTATAATTCTCATGAGGATTCACAAAAGCTAGCTTATTTGAATATAGAATAAACTTGGCAAAACATGTCAAGCATATTCTTAATTTATAATAGCTTTAATGCAGAACTGAAATGCAGCCGTTAAAGTATTTGTTTATGGTTGGTTCTAATACTTTTTTGTTTATTTTTGTCAAGGATATCCTTCTACAACTTGCTCATATCTACCATGAATCAACAATGATTAGCATTAAAAGAAATACAGTATTTATTACACAAATGCATTGACTGTCTTATTTCAGCCCTAAAAACAAATAACATAATATTTAAATATATTTTTTTCCTCCACAAAGGTACATTTCTATGAAGTTTTTTAATGAAATTCTCTTTATAGTGAGTGCAACAGAGCAGCTTTTACCTGACAAATAGAGACAGAATAAACTAAAAGGGATAGTCTTCAGCTAAATATAGCACAGAAATTGTAACATGGCGATCTCTGCAACACTGCTAAACATGTAGTGCGACCTCAAAAAATAATAATAATAATCCTTCTCACTCTTGTTATGGTTCCCATTTGTAAAATATGGACATCTTGCAAGGATAACACAGATGGTGAACAGTAAATCAATGTGTACACCCATTTATATATATTTTAATACTTGCCAGTCAACTCAAAAGGTAAATACATGGAAAATAACAACAGAGCTAAACTTTCAATAATGCGGACAAAAATTAACATAATTAAACTAATTACAATAGGTCTAATGTAACTATTTATTTTAGATTTGTTCTAATGAATCAGTGAGAAATCTGAAGGAGGAAATGATACCTTGATTTGCAAATTGACCCACTACTCTGGATATGCATCTGAAATAACTACAGAGGGCTGGATTTTTGCACCATACTGAAACCTTCCCTTAGAAAGGCAAACTCTATAGCATCTCTTGTTGCCCCCCCGCCTCCCCCCCAGCTACTTTTGAAAGCATGCCCAGTTCTATATGTGGCCAGTGGAACTAGTTCTTTAAAGGATCTTGCAGGAAGAATTTTTCCCAACACAACACAAGGTTTCTAGGATGGTGTTTTAATAAGAATGAGTTTGTGTTTACAAAACCTATTAAGGAGAAAACAGTAGGAAATATACTTTCCTTCAATGTCACATTTCATTTTGAGATTCTTCTGACTTTTCTGAGGTGATGTACTTTAATATACCCATGAAATCCACAAGGTTTTCCTTAAACACTTAAAAAATCACTTAGAAAATCTATCAATATATTTATCTTTATTTTATACAAAAAAAATAAAAATAAAAGATACAGAGGCCTACCTGAAGACAACCCAAGACTTTCATAAGTGATTTTATTCAATTTCCTATAGAGTATCTACAGGATAGTCAGCAAAGTCATAAAAGATTACCATATCAATCGAGTGTAACAAAACTCTAAGTCTCAAGATCTCCCTTCAAAACTTGTAATTTGTGCCCCTTCAGCTCCTGCATTTTGTATCTCTTACTTGATCAAAGAATAGCTATGTGAACACTATGCTGATGGGAAGTACATACCCTTTCTGAGCTTTAGTTAGTCCACTGCTGGAAAACTGTTACTCATGTTATCTGTTATCATTAATACTCCACAGTGTATTCTTTGTTTTTGGTGCTCTATTCTTGGGTATAAGTTCCCCAAGACTATCCTCTGCTATCAGAAAAGGAACCCACAGAAAGGAAAATGGTCGTGTATTAAAAAAAAAAAAAAAAAAAAAAAAAAAAAAAGCCTGAAAAGCAAATGGGGAAAAATGTGAGCTATTGCAATGACTAATAGCACAGTAGGTGTTATATTAAAAAAGGTGTAGTATGAAATGAGATAATAAAAAACAGGTTAGTATAAATTCATCCCCAGTGAATCATAAGTTTAAAACATTTGCAGAAACAAACAAATGGAATTACAATATAAAATCCCAATTATTTAGAATTGAGATGAGTATCCTCCTGCCTTATATATTTACAAAAGAACTATAGAACTGCTGAAAAAGCTTTTAAAATATCAAGTAATGAGAAAAATCATTTTCTCATAATAAAATCCTTGACAAACAAGTTGTTATCGCATAACAAAATATTCGCCTATTACAACTTCCTAACTGCTGAAACTTCATGCAGATGCAATGAAAGTTAACCCTGGCAAGAGGCGCAGAAAATCTCATTGCTGCTAATAGATTCCAGTTAGAAATTTGGATAGAAAAGCTAGCACTGGGAAAGTGTTGACTTCATGCTCTGTTCTTTCCTGTTCTCATACTCACATACTGACTAACATTTGAACATATGGTTCCATGTTTCTTTTATTTTTATGGGAGTAAACATTCTGTGGCAGCTTTTTTGGTATTTCATTTGACTACAAGTTTACATGGGGTACTGCTGAATTTTGAATTGGCTCCAGAACTTACATTGCTAGACAAAGTCTACTTTTGTGAACAAAACTGTCTTAATTGTTTAGATTTTATTTGTCGCAGAAGATGGCAACGTCAGGAAGTGATGTTTCATTTATCCTAGTGTACTAAGAAATTGAGAAAAAGCCCTTTTCCTCCCAGTAATATTTTCCTCTCAAAGGCTGTAAAGTGTTTGTTGTGAAACCTATCCTAGAATTCAAGGTCATTAGCTGAGATATGAATAGTTAGGTAGCTCAAATCAGTGACAAGTCTTATGGCCTTTTTGCAGCCTTTCACTCTGCTATAATCAGCTCTCCTGTTTCTTCTTTAAACCAGTTAAGTGGTCAGCATGCAGTCAAAATTTGCAAGTTTGACTCCATCCTCCATGGCCTCCTGCCATCAGCAATTAGCACAGTATTCTCTAAAATGATAGTTTCCTATTACTCTCTATATAATCCTTGTGATTATGAGCATGCTAACGTGACTGAGAATTTATTCTTGGACACATTACATTCACGTAATCATTTATATTATTGGCACATGAACTGGCTGTACGTCATTAAAAATACTAAATGGCAGGTGTGTATGGATGTAATTTATTCATTCTTTCTGCATCTTAGCTGTCAAAATATCAACATTAAGTTATATTAGATACAGATTATTTTTAACAATAAGAATTATCACCTTCCCCCCCTTCTCCCTCCAAGGACTAGGGGCAGAAGCCACATTTAGCATCAAGTTTACCCAAGTCTTAAAATTGTTGAAGTGATGCTGAGGAAGCCCTAGGAAAGGATGAAGTGAAATATCAGTGTCAAGACAATGACTTCATCCAATGAAGTCCATATAGCAGTGCTGATTCTGTGTTGCACTGGATAACAGCTGCTGAACCAGAGAGGAACCTAAAGAATGCAGTGTCTGTCTCCAAACAAATATCCACAAAGTTCTGCTGTTGGAGTGCTACAGAAGCAGAGCTCTTAGCTCTTTTGACATATGCTGTATAAAATGAGTTAAAGATCACAGGAAAATGTCACGAAGGAATGTCTCTTGGCAAAGCATCTAATCTTCCCTAACATAATCCTAACAGATTCATCTTTAAATGCCAGAGGAAGATCTGGATATGAACCCTTTGTTCCAGTCCCACATTCCCAGTTTTTCACAGTGGTTAACATCCCTGCTCAGAAACAACAGGATTAACCTAATCAAACTCTAGCCACGGAAAAGTTAGACATGCAGTCTAATTTAATCATTCTCATTCCTGTTAAAATCAAGGAGAGTGAAAGCCCCCTTTGGAGTACAGTTCATCTTCTGCCCTAAAACCTTTTTGAAGATGAAGTGAACTAGTCCTCAAAAAGCAGACAGTAGCTAATTTTTAATTAATGTTCTGCTCAGAAAGATTATTGCTATGATAATTCTGTTCTGGGTCAGGTTTCCACCATTCAAAAATCGCAGCAAGGGATCTTTGCACCACCTGCCCTTGCTTAATTTGATCCCTGTGCCTAGACCAACCATTCTGAGTCCCTCTAATCCCTCCTTGGATCACCTCTATTTCTCTCTCACTTAACAATGAAGTCAGTCTTTAGAGGTATAAGGCAACCTCCACAAAAAGCTGAGTTTCTTTCCTTTCCTTCTACAGAGTAAAATGGATACACTTCAGCACCTTGAAGGATCTGAGAGCCTTCTGGGGAAAATGAGAAAAGTGCAGGAAAATAAATTGTTGGGATTTGAGACTATAAAGCCTCCTCAGTGGTAAAAGTAATGAAAAGATGTCACTCAACAGCAGGACAAGGCTTTAGATTTTGCTGATAATTTAGATATCGCTGAACTTTGTCTGTTTACAAATCCTGAAAGAAACAGACACTAAATTCCATTAGCAATCTGGTAGTTTGAGCTTTAGTTTCAACTGAGTTAGAGATATAGCAAAAGGTGAAAAGCAAAGAAAACAAACAACCAAACAGAAGGAAAAAAAAAATATGAAATTGTAAGCAACTTTTAAACCCACAAAATATGCCGTTCTTTAATGAGATTTGCATATATAGCACCTAGAGTGTAATTTATAAAGGAACCTATTTCTTAATGAAGGTGTGGCCCACAGCTAAATCTTCTAAACAGAATAAAAAATCTTTATCTGCCATGCAGTGTCCTTCAGCTTTATCTGTCTTATTGTTTTGATATATCACAACTACTTAGAAAGGTAACAGTGTCTGTGCCAAAGCAAAATAACATCTGTACAGTCAGTCATGAAGGTGATATGCCAAAAGACACAAAAACCTCCAGCACACATAGAAAGAAAGCACAGCACGAGACAAGCTACAAAACCTCCACAAAAAGCAGTCAGCACTGGGTTCTGCAAGAATCCTGAATCAATGAAATGAACTCTTGGTCTCTGTACAAATGAAAAAGGTGAGATTCAAACTGTTTGGAAAAACATGTTCTGAGGTAAAAGAAAAATAAAATAAAATCAGAAGCTAATACATGCGAGATAAAGAGCAATGACTCCTTTCCATATAAAGGGTTGTTCTGCATTTAAAATTTATGTCCACATACATTATATATAAGCTCTATATGCATCTTCAACTCCCAGAAGATTTCATCTACTGTGATTGCTGGAAGTTTTTAATTCTCATTCTTAAAAATTGGAGAAGAGCACTGCCATTATTTGATACCTGCAACCTCCTCTCAAACAGGAGTTAAATGTGGATTTGTTCTTCAAAGTTTTACTTCAGAAGGTCCCCCATGAGTTTAAGGTCTACTGGAAGCACACTGCATGAAAGGTCCATGCTAAACTCACACAGTAAAATAGCTCCTATTTTATGTGAAGGGTTCATAACCCTGCCTAATAAACTTACCCAAAGGAGATAAAGGTGTAAGATTCCCTAAAATCAATGAGAGATGCATCCCTGAAAAACACTACAGACATTTGTATATTGACAATATTTTATTACTATGCTCAATTCATATTGTTTTACTTGTTTATTAGGACATCGTGAGAACACGGTACTAAATGTAATAATTATGTTTCAGGGAGTAGCATCTCCCCCTGCCCTGAAGAAATCTGAAAGCAATTCATAATCAGAAAGCCAGAGTCCATAAGCATATATACATAGCTTAGCAACTTTCAATACCATAGCCACTACAAGTGTAAAGCAAAGCAAAGCTTTAACTAGCTTGCATGTAGCAAACCATTATATGCTTGATTAAAATGTAAGCGAAGAGCAAGTCTGCCATCTCTTTGAGATGACTTTCAATTATTATTCCATGCAACCAATTCCCTAAAGAAAATATAAGTTTAGCCAAGGTTGATGCTTCAAGGGAAGCTAATATTGTCCAAAAGGTTTACTAAGTCAATTGCATATATTCACTTGATCAGCAGACTAATGAAATCTGAGGCAAAACATAGCTTAGACCACTTAAACAACCCACAAAAGTCTACAAGCAAATAATTTAACCAATTGATTTTAAAGAAGAGCTGAACACCACTGTTTTATCAGAACTGTTTTCCTCCAACTAAACTAACGGAGAATGGAGAAAGAAAGATCTATTAAAATAATGTTTATTATTTGACCATACTAATTTAAGGTACATTAAACGCATGGCTCAGGAATAATGCTGTTACAGTAAAACTGAAATAGTTTAGCAGCAATTTCAGGATTTCAAATCATGCATTCTAAGCAGACCGTGGAAAATTATCATTGTACTATTAAAAATAAAACATGCTCCAGAATGATTTGAGCATTATGGATAAAAAAAACAGCTTTCAAAATAAGCATACATCCTGAAAAGATATCCTTAAATCAGAAAAGCTGTGAAAAGCTCTGACATTATCTTGTTATTAAAGGTGTTTCTCATGAGTCTACATGATTTTGTGATTTGCCTTTATTTTCCTACTGAAGTTCCAGTTCAATCTACAATTTCATGCCAAATATTAAGTAATTATGAAACAATTACACCCCACTGCTTCTGAATCTCTCTGTCCTTCAGATAACTGCTAATTTAGCACAGAAATGGCACATTAGAGTGCTGGACTTAGTGGCCGTGGTCGTATCTTGATTTACAAAGTCTTGGAAGGGAAAGTACAGTCTGATGCTGTGACAGAGAACTGCATAGTGATTCCGTGCTTGCCTGCTCCTAACACTGAACAGAGAACATTTCTATAGGATCTGAAATAAGGGCAAAATATTTTGGGAGCTATATTCCCTTCAAACAGCCTTTATGCACACTCCCTGTCATAAATAGTATTCTTATATTGCAGCTTGGCTACCAGGGTATCACTTCAGCTGTATTTTCACAAAACATACTGTGTTGGAACCTCTTGATGGTGCTGGGGGAAAGAGTGCTCATAATAAATGCTGTCCTGAGATGAACAAGGAGCATGTGTTTCCAAACAGGGAAAAGACCATATTTCTATCCCTTGTTTCTATTACAAATGGCAAAATAACAGGTCTGGCCCCTTGTTGGGCATGATGTGGACTGAGACCATGGACTTGGAGCACACTACTAACTTAAATGCACGTAACTTGATCCTGTGGTTTCCTGGACAGGATTTCTAGGCACTTGTGACTTTGTAGCCATAGAATAGAATGAGTCATATTGCTTTGAAAAAACAAGTTATCATCATCAAGTTTTAATACATTCTCTACAGTATCACTTGGCAATTGCCTGATAGTTTGAATTACTTCCCATTTCATGTGTTTGCAGGGAATTACCAGCCAATATTTTCTGTAGCTTAACAGATCCTCCTCTTAGTCCTTTTCCATGTTTTTTTTTAATATACTCTCCAACATATAGTTGTCTGTTACACATTTAATTGGTATCTTTGCAACTTTTATTTAATTGCTTATGACTTCTCAGCTACTAGAGTGCCCTTTTTCATGTAATAACAGACAGCAAGGAATGTCAGAAAAGCTGTGAATTTTCAAGGCTTACTGATTTTTTTTTCTCCTGTAAATCTATTCCTTATGATAAAAGAAGCAGTATACATCTGCTCTGAAATAGAGAACTCATTATCTTTTGGGGCTTCTATTAACTACAAGCTGTGCAATGTACATTTTTTTTTCTTTTAATATATAAAAAGGTTGGTCATTTGCAAGTGAAGTAGGGGATCTGCTGTACACATTTAGCCACGGATTTCCTCTGTAATTTCTAGTTAGAACCAAACCCTAAAAAGTTAAGAAGGAAAAACAAACAAACAAAAAAAAAAAGAACATTTAAAGCATTTTGACTAAGAAGAAAATATTGCAATTGCAGTGGAAAAAAAGACTAACGTTTTGACTAACTGGGTCAATTACCCTGAACATAGAAATGATGTGGCATCATAGCAGCAATTTGCCAAATTCCGCTGGCGATGTACAGTGCTATGTCAGCAGTCCAGAAGGTAAATATTTCTGCTAATTTATGAGACACCTTAACAACACAAAGTCTCTATTAGATTAATAACTGTATCATGGCATCCAAGATCCTTTGCAGAAGTACCAGATTCATATATATACATACACACACACAACACGTATATATATCTAAAAGAACAGAACCACTAAACAGCTTACAGCATGCTTCAGTTGAATGCAATTTGCTAGCTGCAATTAATAAAAGTGTTAATGAGACATAGGAATTAAGAAAAGGGTATGCTTAGATAGTGGAACCCTATAACCATGAATGTATAGATTCTCCTCTGCTTTGTCTTTTTCTTTGATTTCTCACCTCAAGTATGTAAGACATAAAACTACATAGCAAGTTTTAATACTATAGCTTTCAATGTACTTACTATAGAGGAATGGTGTCACCTTCAGTAGTTCTTGAAAATCATTAGTAGGTGTCTCCCAGACTCTCCAGAGGCCTATTTCACAAGATATTTTAATTATTCCTAAACTACTCTTAACAGAAATTAGCACTTCAAAGCAATTGGAAACCAATGAGAAAAAAATCCCTTTGTAGAAGTCCTCAAGTTCATGTATTGAGCTCGTGTGATTGTAAAAAGGTTCCATTTCTGTAAAAGCATTGTAAAATGAGGACACGAAGATAGAGTAAGAAAGTAAAAATTTTCCTAGCTCCTAAAAATTCAATTAACTGAAAGATTTCTTCAAAACTCCCAATGTTTTTACAGATTGGCTGCTACAATGTAGTTTTTGAAAGTACATACTCAAAACCAACATCAAACTGGCTTGTTAGCTTAACCTAGCTTCCATTCAAATCAACAGTTAAGCTAAATAAAAATCTCAGTTTGGATTGAAATCCTAAGAACAAGTCCAGATTTTTGTATTCTCAGTGCCTGGCTCTTCGTTACATTAATGGGCCATAAATAAAGTGATATTTAATGGCTTCACATTTTAACTCCATCTTTAACAAGCACTCTGTTTGTGATACAGTGAAAGAAGTTGGAACCCCAGTATTTTGATTTTAAGAGTTCCAGGATAAGCTAACACATTAAAATCAAGAAATGAGAAATAGTTATAATCAAACATTTTATAACTCCACTCCATAAAATACAACTCCCAATAACTCCTCTTTTCCAATGGTGTAGCTGAAAGTCTTGTTAACAGAGATCTCAAGGAAAAAGAGTTCCAGATCATTGGGCGTTTTATGTCACTTTAATGTTTAGGGAGGCAGCTGAGGAAATACCTTAGCTTATGCTTACATTCCCATATTCATAGTAGACAGAGTTTATGGTCTAAATGAAGGATCAGGTTTCTTTTTAAATGGGTACCTGCAATATTGTTTCCTAGGCATGAAGAACAATTAAACTAAGTTAAAATATTAATTCCATTATGCATTTAACTTCAGGTTGAATCAATGGTAGAGATAAATACATTTGCTGACTTGTTTGCCAAGTTAACTGTCTGCAGGGAAGAAGATTAACAAGGAAGACAGGCTGTGAAACAGATTAATTCTAGGACTTCTGGATTTTAAGATTATATTGGCCATTTCATTTTATGCAAAATGTAAACGTGCAATTACTACTACGAAAAAACTACTCATAAGATATGATTAATATGTCATGCTACTGTATGAAGACAGTTAGTGGCATTTTTGCTTTTACTTGACACTCAAATTAGTCTATGGTAAAAATTGTCACTAATCACAAACGAACTGAGATTAGCAGGGCTGATAACTGACTGCTTTCTTATTCATTCATTTAAAAAAAAAAAAAAAAAAAAAAAAACAAGAAGCAAAGCTGACAAAAAATAATTTTTTCTTCCTCTCATGAGAAGAAACACGAGTTTGATGGCTGACGCCTATTTAGAAGTCATCATTGCTTTTGAGTCTGATGTACATGTTAATGAAATAACTTTGTTTAGGTTTGATTTTACTCCATGGCTAGATTGTGACAGATAGATAACACTGCAGCATCAACAAAACATATCATCATCATCAGATAAGAAACTTGTAGAAAGATTTGTTATTGTGTGCTGTAAAACTCACTAATTCTGAGTTAAGCAGTCTCATGAAAGGTGACTGCATGAAGACCGATCTTCCCAGTGGGTGCAAACTGCCACAGCCCAATGTGAAAAGTTGGGAAGATTGACTAGATGTCCTACCCAAACAACACCATGGTACAACACACTGCACACCAAAGACAACTTCTACAAGTGTACTTTATCTTAAACAATTAGAAAAATAAAATCTATGCTACTTAGATTGTGAAGTTTTCACCTACCACCTTTTGCAAGCACAGTAATGAAAACACTTAGCATAATAATCAGAATATCAAATCCTACAAGCAATGCAAAGTTATGCTTAAAATTCCATTTTGGGATAGAGTGAAACCTCTCATAGAAAAAAAACTCATAGTGAGGACTCTCAAGGGAAGAAATGGCCCTTGAGTTTACTTCTGTTCCATTTTCCATTACTCATTGCTGGAGTAGTAGTTTTCTGCATTAACGACTATCAAAATTGCCTCCAAAATGAGTAGAGCTGAAAAGCTATAAGAAAAAGTCTGTTACTTGTTATCCTGCTTCTCTCAGACCCGATAAACCCTTCCAACTTGAGATGAGTGATGAGAGTACCCTTCTGAAGGGCCCTTCTGCCTCCTCTTCCTGAAAATGTACTTCCGGAGTGCCACCAGAGTCAGTCCTCTGACTTTGCTGTAGCACTGCTGCAGAGAGCACAAGCAAGGCTCTGCCAGGGCAATCTTCTGTCTCCTGTCCATGAGACCAGAGATTTTTTTCCATCCCATATCACTTCTGATTTTTTGTTATTGTTGTTGGGTCCCACCCCAATTGAAATCCTGTCAAACAACATCTACCCTCTTCTGGTCCAGACCTAGATTTCTGTAGCATTTAAAAGACAAGGGCCTTTGGAAAGCAAATTTAAGAGGACACACAGAGCCGATTAAGTCACAACTATTAAGTCAGAGATCTTTACAGATCTTGGTTTGAATTTTGTCTAAGCGTAAAGGACAGTATTTGCAACACAATTTTAAAGAGGAAGCCAATCCAGAAATAGAACCTAACTGTCCCCAAATTACCAATTATCATTACAAAATGTTATCTCACTGACAGTAGTAGTGCAAAGTTATGAAAGAACTGATTTTAAGCTAGCTATCTGACAATACCCAAAACAAAGTTCTCTTTAAGATGGCACATCAACGTGCAGCTCGTGCAGCAGAATACATGACCCTGTGACACTTTATTTCTGTTCTACTTTCCAATTACTACTGTGTGCCTGAATATTCATAATCTGTCTCCTTCATCCCCTCCTCCTCCCCTATTTATACCTTGCTTTTCTCTTCAGAGTTATACATAATGGAAGCTATTTAGAGGTCTTGGACCTACAAATTTCACTTAGAATTAAGAAGTTATGCTTCTTAATGCTTCCAATATTCTGCCAGCTTACAGTTCCAGGTGAAAATAAATTAATAAATAGGTACCACATAAACAGTTATTTGAGCTTTGTAGTAGGAAGAAATGGGGCCAGCTAATTTTACAGAACAGTTTGACTTGTCCCTAAATTCCCAAATGGCCAAATATACAAGGAGAAGCTTGTTCCTTAATATAAATTAATTACATTATCAACTCAGTTCTTATTGAGTATTTTTATTGTGCCATCTCTAGAGAATTGTTATTTATAAACAGGCATTGTAGATAGAGAAGAGAATTTGAGTCAGTATCTGAATTATACTTCCAGTCTATTAACCCATCTGTGGCAAATAATGAAAAAAAATGTTAAAATCAAGACCTACGTGATTAGCTTAAAGCAAATGGATACATGCTATGGGCTTTATTGGGGCTATAATGGTTAATGTTAAGCAGTTAACTAATGTTAAGCAGGAAAAGACAAGTTAATTTTATTTTTTTAAAACTGCTCTCAATCCCTGGGGTTTGATTCATTGTACATCTCTTTCCCTTCACATCACCTGCCTTTCGCAGCAAACGAGAGGGGCCCTATAAAAAGAGTATAATGCCAAAAATTGTATCAAAAGACTGGAGGTAAACTCAACAGTTTTGTTGCACTGTATTTGACAAATTGAGGGCACTTCTATAAGGGTATTTTATAGAAACAAAAAGCCATTTTGTATTTTCCATTGCAGAACTAGGGGGGGGGGTTATGAATATTCATGCCTTGTACAATAGTTTTTATTTATTTAAAATAAATGAATATGTTAAAAACAATTAAAATGAAAGCTAAAGCCAGTGAAAATGTTAAAAAAAAAAAAAAAAAAAAAAAGTTAGAAGTTAAAACCAGCTCTGATCTGCTTAAAATAAGACTTCAGTCCTTATGGTATGGAATGGTTTGTCATTGTTGAAACTAAGAAAATACTATTCAATTAAGATCAATTCTTTTCAAGAAATGAAAGAAAAAAGTTAAACAGAAACATTTACCACAGCTGAATCAACACTTTTTCTCTTTTTTTTTTTACATTAAAAATAGTATTTTTATAAATGTAATGTTTTAAAAACAAACCTGCCATTCAAAATATGAAGGAAAATACTTGTTTCACCTTTCCACTGTCTTAAGCTAAAATTAGTCCTCAAATTTGATTTAAAAAAAAAAAAAAAAGTGCAAAGTTTTAGTGAACCAGAACTACAAATATAAGATCTCACCTGCTATGTACCCAGGTAGCGCACCATGATTGACCATGGTTTCTAGTAATAGCAGTGAATTAAGCACACATGAGTAAGAGATGTATCAAGAGCAAATAGAGAAAAGGAATTTGAGAAATTTTCCATTTCTGTGTTTCACTAGCCTTTTCTGTAGCAGAACATGCTCATTACCAGAATTAGATGTCTATGACATAGTAGCACATTATTTAAGTCTGTATAACCAACCTAATAATTACCTTTAAACATATATACGAGACATCTATACAATGAAGATGTATTTCAACACAAATGTTAATTTGACTTAAGAGAGTTGCCTGATGTTAACCTGGTGATATTCATCTTAAAGGCATTTGGATATCTAGAATGATATTTAGTATACTGATGACAAAACATTTAATATACTTAGTTTTCATAGATCACATTCACTCACTAGATTAATCACCCTTTAGAGACACCTATTTCTTCACACTGACTCTAGAGGGAAGTATAGGACCAAACTATAATACACTTCTCATTCATTAGATGAATGCTCCTACTTTACACCTCTATTTTTCTGTTTTATTTTGAAGATGGTTGCAGAGATATGTTGATGCATGACTCAGCCACCTTCCACATTTTAAATTCCTGTTGGTTTTTGTTGTTGTTTGCTCTTGGTTTCTTGTAGATATTGACTGTATTTGGGAGCTTGACACAATCTTTTAAACGTTTTGACAATTGAACTTTAGAGTATTGAGTACTGAAGGCAAAGCTCCCAATGTATTCACCAGAACCAGTATTTCACCTTGAAAAGAATTAATTTTTAAAAGAAAAATGAAACCCAAACTTTTATGATTCTATGAACATCCTTTATGCCTCAACAGAACTACTATTTCTATGGTATTGTGCGCTACATGACCATTGTTTCTTGGTGCCTACTTTAAAAAAAAAGCAAGAAACATTAGCAATTTGTACAATCACATATAAAGAATTACATCTTTCTCCAGTAATTAGAGAATTATGAATTTTCTATATATTTTTGAAAAAAATCTTCATGTTCTACATATTACAAGTTGCTTAGATAATATTAGGTTCAACATTATTTATCATTTAGCAAATGATTTACATTATTTAAATATTCATGTAGCTTTTAGCATTTTAGGACTAAGGAGTTCTGAACACTAAGCATTTCATTACTTCTAATATTTCAGCTAGTTATTTATGGTATGACACTAGGGAAGTTTCTGGAGGGGTTGATATTATATATTAATAAAATAAAATGTAACACAAACTCCCTTTTTAAATCCAAGAACATTCTTCTAGAACCAGTTAAGTATCCCTCAATGATCCCTTTTTTAAGGCACATATTCACATATTTTCATTATTAAAAGATTTGGAACCATTCTTCATTGGAGCTCTCCCAGTATATTTTGGTTTACAGATCCCAAGAATTCATTCTATCCACAAGATAACATGATTGCTAGCAGAGAACCAATTAATTTTTATTTTTATTTTATTTTTCTCCTTTCTCTATACTGAGCATTCCTTTTTAAGACACAAACAGGAATGGAAAAGCATGAGTTCAATACTGAAATACTCTCTTGAAGACTGCACTACTAAATATTTCTTTTTCATTGTTGGGTTCATAAAGTTATTCATAACAGAAAACTATACTTGAAGCCACTATGACACACTGACTGCTTTCAGCTTTGAAATATAAAATTTTGCAAAAATTCAGTATATGTGCATAGGGGTCAAGAAAGAAAATGAGGTTTTAGTGCCAATCTCATTAGATCTTATCATTTTACTGATATTTTTAATTCCTAGCATTGGCCCTGAGGCAGCTTTTCTGTGGCTATGTGAAGTCTTGCTTCAAACAGAAGCTGACTGTCCTGCCATGCAGCTGCATGTGATGTGTGAACTCAGGCACCAAGAGACAAACTGTGGCAAAACTGCAGCAAAACTAAAAGGTTTCAGTCAGGTTTGCTGAACACAGGAAAAAATCTTAAGAAATGTAATGACTGAGTTTTATAAACAGTTAACTTTATTATTTTCTTAGTACCTGAAATCATCATGCAATGCTACTTACCACACTTAGCTTTGAATATCCAGAGTTTGACCTCAAAACCAGGAGATTAGAATGAATTAATAAACAGGAGTGTTAAAATCCATTTAATTTTTTAGTCTCTTGGGCAAATTAGGCTTATATTTTTAAGCTTTTTGCTGCAGCCTAAAAGTTTTGCAAAGCTTTTTATTCTGATATATTCTGTTGTTTACAGAACAATCACTTAAAAATATGCAATAAGTTGCAGCTCTCTAGCATATCATAAATTTTGGCTACATTTGTCTTTTCTAATAGTGCACTGAATTTCCAAGATACATAAATAGAAATGACAAAGGATGAATCTATCTGAAAAATAGTTGTCTTATAACATAGGCAGGATGTTATGGTTGCTTCATTTCACCCCAAAGCAGGAACTCCACAGCTCACATAAGCTCTTAAAGCAAACTGCTGTAGGAGCTAACACTGTGCATACGCCCTTTGCTGACCTATGGCAAAAGGGCAGATTTCATCAATGGAAAACATTGGCTTCCTGTTGCATTAACTGCAGCAAATAACTTTTATGAGCAACAAAGCCCATGAATATGGTCAAAGCATTCAAAATTTGAATAATATTGGAACAGCTCCTTCTGGCATTTGCACAGCTATTTATTCCATCTAAAACTGTATTCCATTCAAAAACATGTCTGCCTTTTAGAAACTGTTCCGGGAATCTGGTTTAAATTATTTCAACTTCTGAAGGCCTAAGATATTTTTTCTTGCATACGGTTTTTCATACCAGGCTATTCAATGATCTAACTATAAAGTTGACCCTGATTTGAGAGAAGGGCAGGGCCAGACAACCTCCAGAGGTCCTTCTTCCATCATTACTCTGTGACTATACGGAGTAATCCATCCTTTACAGTTATTCACTCCAAACGACAAATCTCAACTTGACCTCACTTACGAACTCCTAAGTGCTTTTCCAATCTATACCAACAAATAAATGGTCATTCTCAAATATATAGGTCTTCACTGCACCCGCTATGCTACACACCAGAGGTTTTCGACAGGCATTGTTTTAAATAGCAGAATCTGAACCTGAGCTTGCATGAAGAGCAGAGCAATGGTAAGAATAGCACTGATAAGAATTTCAAACTTATTTCAAACTAGTGACTCAGAGAGTCACTACAGAAGTTTATGCTCCTTCACTAACAGAAACTTTAACCCAAAGTCTAGCAGGGCCTAATTTCCCTACTTTCTTTCTGTTAAATTTACAACCTATGCTCTCTCTGTCAACCATCTCTATTCACATCCTAGAGAGTAAACAAATCCACATGACCTACAAAGAGGCAACTTTCATGCTCCATAATCAGTTTAAGAACTCTCTGAGATATTGCAGTGTTATTTGTTCACCTCTGAAAGGAATCCCCGTAACTTGGAAAATAATGTTATTTAACAATTATTAAATCTAAACTACACAGTAGAATTTTATGAACTAAGATGTAAATGTACGTACATACTCCAGGTACATGATGAGAAAATCTAAATATCATCATTCCCCTTTCAAAGCCTAAAGAAAAGATCTCCATAGCAACTCATAGTTGCCAACTGTTGCAGTCATTTCCAACCATGCAAGAAAATAATTAATTAGCAAGCAAGAGTTACGTTCTTGAAAAATAACTTGAAAAAATCAAAAGTAAGAGTAATGACTGCATCTTATGCAAGTGGTCTCCCAGATTCATCTGAAAAGCCCAAGTGATATGTTTAAAAAGTAAAAATACACAGCTGGAGGTGCTCATCATGCTTCAGATGAAATTTGGAACTGCTATGTCAGACCAGTTTTCACTGGATCCAATCCCAGGAGTGATTTGCAAGAAAACAAACTACATGTATGTATGTATATATGATGAGGTGTTTCAAAGGATGTCATCTACGAGCACATAGAAATATGCACTACTTGACAGCTTACAAGTAATAAAATTCTTACCGTGTAACATATCATTGACAAGGTTACCACTCACATCAAAGCTGAGACTTTCAAAGCCACCTTGTATATCCAAGATGCTCACTTGACAAAATTCCTTACACGTTTCAAAAACTTAACCCAAATTCATATACTTTAAGAAATAAATTAATGCATCTTCTGGGTCTTGCAGTTTAACACATGAGAAAATACGCAGTGTATGAGATGCAAAAAGAGATCAACAGATCTGTACGGAAAAATTGTTTAAACTCTTGATTTATACACATTTAAGCTTGTGCCCTCAGAACTCAGAAGTGCTTTGCTTCAACAAGGACCATGACAGAAGCCAAGCAGGGGCAGAGAGATGAGAAAACATGCTGGTCTGGTATGTACAAAGCATCCCAGATTTTCCACAGCCAAATGGGAAAAAGATACTACACAGATCAGAGAGAAGCCACAAATTTTAGGTCGTTTGGAGTAGCATAAAAACAGCAATCATGAGAGGCCCCACCAAATCCTTCTCACAGATACCAGCTGTTACAAGCATTTAAGTAATAGTCCCTCCACAGCAGAAGCAAACAGACAGTGAGGGGAGTGTCTGGTTCTTCAGTTTTCACTTTTTTTTTTTTTTTTGTGCCCAGGAAAAAAGAAATATCTGCAAAAATAGCATATTTTTTTTTCCAGTCTTTTCCTAAGATGCTATTTTCAACTGGCAAATCTTTTCAGCTGCAATTCTTTACCAGGACTCTCATTTCTTAAAAAGTCTTCCACCTATGCTTTAAGAAGCAATCACATCCTTAAGGAAGATGTTAGAGTTTTTTAGCTACTACATTAGAGCAAATGCCAACTAAATAGCAGAAGTCATATGAAGTCTGCAGGGGATTGGCAAATGCACATATGGATGAATCCTAAACATATTTCTCCATTTGACTAGAAATCATTAGAAGTGAAATGACTTTCTGATTTCCTCAGAAATTTGACATAAATTATTTGGGGACATCATGTACAGAGTTGGGAAGCAAGCACAGTTCTCACCTGGTGCGTTACCTTCAGCTTACAACTGTGTTTGGACCAGGATCATAAAGAACACAAATCAAAAGCTGGTCATGAATTTGTACACATTAAAAACAAAAGTGATAAGAAATGATTCTTTTTTTCCTGAAACATTTTGTGTCCCCTTCCTTCCATGCACTAATAAAAATTAAGATGGCTGTCTGCACTGCAGACTGACAGAAAAACTCTCAAGGAGAAGGAACTTTAAGGGCATCCAACAGCAATCACAACTATGCCTGCAGCCAAGACTCTCCCAAGCAGCCATATTTCACTGTTTCTTGCATTCTGAAGATCTACCAGATAAATCTGGGGAAAAGGCATGCTTTAGCGAGGACTTAACAAAATAAAGCGTGAACAAAACTTTAAAAAGTTTTACTGAGCACAAGGACTAGAGCGTAAGTCCTCACTTTGCAGCATCAAGCCATTAAAATTCTTGACAGCAGCACACGTTCCTGGCTTGCCAATGGCCCACTTTCATGCAGCCTATTTTTGCTCAGAAAAACTTCTGAAAATCCTGAATATTAAACCTTTCTTCAAGCTATAATGATCATGGAGATTAGCTCTGATCAGCAGTTTTAGGCCATATGTAAATTTGATATCCCTAGGCATAGTAGCAAACCATGAAATACCCTTCCTTTTCCTTTGGCTAGAAGTAATAAGATGACTGCTCCACAGCCCCTCATTAATATTGGTCCACGCCATCTCCTTAGCATTCAACAGGTCTTAATTCCTAGACCTTGTCAGGGACTAGCCTACAGCTAAAGTACACCAGATTTGCAAGAGAAAACATAATTTAAGCCTTGAAATCAGCTACAACAACAACAAACGCCTTTTACCTCATTCTGTTTCTCTTAATCCTTTTTTTTTTCCTCAATGTTTTCCAGTTCTTTGGCTGCTGCAGTCCAAGTAAATTTAGTACTATTTAAGTATGCTCACCCTCACCATTCTCACAGCCATGCTTATGAAAATGACAAAATACAAAAGCCAGGGGAGATATTTTTCCTCTACTCTAGCCCACGCAGTTTAAAACCCCACAACAGGCCAAAGGAATACTAAAAAGTACTATTCATAATAAAATATAACACCACATTTTAAGCAATAGTATATTTAATAGAGGCATGGTAGGAATGAATGAATTCTTTCCCTGTTACAGCCCATGCATAAGCACAGCATCTGTCCCTGGGTGAGGTCTGAGAAAACAATCCCTGCCTTTGTCACGAAAGTTGATTTAGCTTCATTTAGGAAAAAGATATTTACAGTCAATAAACCACACAGAGCAAAGGTTTCTTGGCAGTTTCCCACATTGCAGTGCATGGCAAGAGCTGGTATAACAAGCAGCTCTGAATGCCTCTGTGCAGGGGCTTCTTCAAATAGCATGGACTTACCTGTTCATGCTATTTGGAAGGGTATGCTGCTAATACTGTAATTGCTGTTTTAATCTGTATAGGATTTGAGGAAAGCATTCTAAATTTTGATGTCCTTTCACTGCACTTACTTATAAGTAGCTATTTGTAAATAAACTGACAGTCAAATTGTAAGCTAGAAACCAGTAAGAGTGGAAAACTAAAAGTTTTGGTTACTTCCAAAAGGATTATTCAGTTTGAAGAAGAAAAAAAAAAAAAAAAAAAAAAAAAAAGTGTTAAAACTTTATTCAATTGCAATGAAGCCTGAAGCTCACAATTTCAACCTTCACTTCTTGGATACAGCTGTAGTAATGAGAAAATAAGAGCCCAAAGGATGGATAAACTACATTATCTTAACTAGCAAAGGCAAGCCTTCAAAATATGAAATTGAAAAAGAAAAGCTATACTATTAACGTTTTTTCCCTGGCTAAGAAAAATAGATCAATTTTCAACTCTTCAGTTCTTATTTAGTAAGCCTGCAGCACATACCAAACCTGTTGAAAGTGTAACCTCCCAGAATTAAACTGCCAAATAAGCACAATTACAAGCAGTCCAACAGGTATGCCCATCTTTTTGTCTTATAATTTTGAGTATTGTAGATTTTTGACAGGAACTATGATAGAGTTAAGCTTAAAAATCAAAAAGGCAAAGCTGTTTAAATTAAAAACCAAGAGTTTGCAAAATAATGTTTGCAAGCGTGTCCAAACAGTAATATATGCAATTTCATGTTCCATTACACTGTCTGCTAAAACATGCTGATATGCTTCTATTGCTTTTGTTTTCTATAGCTATGGTGTCCTGCTGCAGTTGGATACTGAGATCCTATGCCAAGTCCTGTTCTCAGGTTTGGGGACCTCTCATTCCATCACCTAAAGAAAGTTGCAATAACAAGAACAGTACCACCCATCGTAACTTCTTTTTAACTCCATCATAAACTTTTCTTGCTAAACAGTTTTTTTTTCATTATTACTAATTTTTGGCCTTGTATGACTACTCCTTCAAAATCTGACCACTCTTAAGTTACCAGAAATTCTCATAGGGACATAGGGGGTATGCAGTTTTCTTTGCAATAAGATTTGGATGAACAGTCCTCAAAGTTATTTGACTACTACAGGATTTGACAGATTAAAATCTTAAATTGCTTTAAATTAGCTGCTGTTACTAATGTTATGACATCTGAGTATAATGCAGATCCTGGTCACCAAGTAGCTGGACACCGTTTTTTCCTCAGTTTAAGGAGCTGATCTGCAGTCTCTTAGTGTAAGGATCCAAAGCGAGTTCAATTCAAGCAGATAACTGGGATGCTTCCCTGTCTTGTTCTCCCTGGCTGCATTCCAGGGCTCTCAAAACCAGCCCAATCCTGCAAACGTTTACAATTCTTCTGAGTGTAGCACTTACATAGCCTGTGGGAGTAAGAACCTAATCTTGCATATAGAAAGGAACTGTATATTGTTTAATAGTTTGATTTGCTATTATATGCTATTGCATAAGTTTTATTTTAGTATCATGCAACTGCTGTGATTGCACTTTTATAATTGGTGCTGTACCCCAAAGGAGAATTTTTTGAAAAATAAAAATGCTACCTAGGTGCTGAATCAGAGAATTTACTACAAGAGCTTTGGGTAGCAATACTTAGTTATGAAGCTTCCCAGAAAGGGTTCTGCAGGTGCTAAACAATTCAAACTACAAGATCAATGACGTTAATTAATGGTTCATGCAACATAATATGAAATAAAATGAAGGTAAGTGAATTTAGTGTCTGAAGAAAAGTCCTGCCTGGACAGAAGCCAACTCAGACACTGTTGCCCTTCTGAAATTTCTGTATATTTTATTAATAGATTCAGGCTTACATTATTACCATATTCTGAATCGAGCAAAGGTGTGACAATGTAGCAATAATGATTTTTGCTATGCTAAATACATATGGCTGAAAATTTTGTCTCCAAAGACTCCGGTATTTTTAGTACACTGTTTTGTAGTAATAAGAAGCCAGCATCAATTTAATTGACATTCCTACACCCATTGATTTAACAATACCAGATTTCAGCAGAGAGAAAGAATTGTCATTTGACAGGAGAACACTAAGAGATCTTTCATTAGCACTCCCTTTAACCTAAATATCTCAGATGCCTCCCAGACTTCTCAGATACACCGCAGTAGCACAGCACTGATGGCAAGAAATGACAGATAAAGAACATGCAATCGACTACATCTTCAAAATTAGGAACTGCTTTAAAGAAAGAGACCATTTCTATAATTGCTGACGTAAAAGAGAATGTTTGTTCAAAAGAATGTTATTTAAACAAGTGTCATGGAATTTTGATTGTAAAAACATACTGAGATACAATGGTTTCAACGCCCAGAAGAGCTGTTTAGCACCGCAGAAGGTAGATTAGAGCTTTGCACAACAGATCATCAACGGTATTTTCATTTGAGAAAACTAAAACAGGTTTGACAAACTGAATTTGAAGGGTTGGGTTTTTGTTTGCCTTTGTCCTTGTCCCACATTAACACACCTCCCACATACCCCCAGCCAGGGGAAGTATACCTTACCTCCCTCTGCAAGATCAACTATAATCTGGCCTATTAAGGCCTAAAGCACCAAGGCCAATAAATACTGTTGGCATGTGTACTTAATAAAATTTAAATTATTAAAATATATATGTATTACAATTTTTGTCCTTGCTGAAAAGAATTTGGAAAGTGATTTGTGTCCTGAGCTAAAAGAGAGCTGATATCTATTCCTGAAAACTGTTTGGAAAGTAGATGCTAAACCCTGCTGTACTGACATGACCAGTTGACTATTGTAACAATTGTGCATCCCATCTTCTGAGCTATGTACTAGGATGGGGTACACACTTCCAGGTAATAGAGCTCCATATACTTTTGGCCAATATTAGGAAAGGAATTAATAATTTTGGAACAAGATTGTAACAAAGACAAACTTATCAGCAGGTCTACCTAAACCAGAGCTGGTTAGGTAGCTGTTTTCTTCAGGAAGAAACAGGTATATCATAACATTGTCAGGTAAGTTAACAGACGTGAAGACTACGTGAACCATTCCACAGTTCTTACTTTTCTTACACTGTGACTTGATTTATAGTGTTATAGAGACATAATGGTAGCAAGAATCAAAAGAAATGCTCTTAGCATTTTTCCTCTTAGCAAATGTGAAGAAAACTTATTAGAACTATTACTGTACTGAAATACATAGCTTTGTTGCTATGCTGTTACTACCGAGACATTTTGAAAGATTGGGTCAGTTTCTCCAGAATTTTTATATAAAGAAAATCAGAAAAACAATTCATAGTGTTAAAAGTCAACCATGTGAAATTGTTCCACTTTGACGTTTTCTTATCAATTGCTTTGAGATGATTATAAAGTTGAATTAATTTAGATGCATTGATGCAATTTTCTTCAAGGAGAACTTGAATACTTTTTCTTTGACAGTAATTGCAGAACAGAGCCAAATTTCAAACTCTCAAAAGATTATTTTTTTTTTTTTCAAATAGACCATCATCTGTTATCCCAGTAATTCATAAGTACAAAACAGACATAATTTATAAACAGTGGCTTCAAAAGTTTTATTTCTGGCATCTGATCAATAGAAGAAATCTTAGTTGGGTTCACAGTAGCAGTTGCTACAAATTAAGTTTCAAAACTCTACCACTTTTTTTTTTTTTTTTTTTTCTTTCTAAGCATTACTGCTCCTGAAAACCATTTTTAAGCCATTGGTGAATACATTCTGAATTATAATGTGTCCATGTGTCCCTTCTATCCAACTGGTTCTTGGCTACTTGAAGTGAATATACTTAGGTTATGTACCTAGCTATGAGACAGCTTCAGAGTAATCCTCTGTGTTTTGGTCTTGCAGAAGTTAGTGCTTCTTAAAATGTCAGATGAAATTAAAACTCAAGTTCTTGACTGAAAAGTGATCCTTAAAAAATTGTTTGTTTTTTCCCCACCCTGTAGATTATAAAATAGACTAACTCTGAACTATGTAAAAACTGTAAGATATCCTTCTGTTAACAATTGCTATAATGATCATCATGTTTTACTGTTGTATGTTTGAGTCACAACAATGATGAGCTACATTGCTTATTCCAAAAAACCATTGCCTTGGATATGTAACATTTTCTCAGGTCCATATTTAAAAGATATTTTCCACTAGGAGCTTCCAACATATGCCAGCAAATAAGGATACAAAGCAAGAGATCTTCCCTGCTCTGAGACTTCATCTTCAATCTATCACACTTGTGTGTGATTTTAACTCAGTCACGTGCTCTTCGCACATCTTATACTGACAGCAACATGATTTATTTATATATTTTTTTAAGCAAGAAAGCCAATAATAATCTTTTCAACCTTACCAAAACATTCTCAGGGAACAAAAACACTATTTTAAAATATTATCTTACTTAATTTCAATAATTTTAGTGGTGCTTACTAATAGCAGTACTTGATTTTTAATAATAAATGTATTTTCTATTTCTAGTTTTTTTGAAAGTTGTGTGTGACATATGTAAGACAAGAGAACTATTTTGAATATTTTGATGAAGAAAAATAACATTGTATAAAATTAATTGCACATCATGATTTTTAATATGTACTTCATATTGTCCAGCCAGTCTTACTAAAGTTGTTTTTCATATATTGCAATTCTCTGTGCTAGTATACAACTGTCCTTTGACCTCTTACAAATACAGACTGCAATTTAAACCCCAAGGGGGCATGAAATTAAGGGAGAAACATGAAAAAAAATATTAAGGGAGAACAAAAAAAAAAAAAAAAAAAAAAAGAACCAACAGTTTAAAATATAGGGAAGCTCTCTCCTCTCTCTTTTAAATACATGATCTGATAGTATCTTTCAAATAATACTGGGAAAAATAATCAAATTAACCTGCAAGGCAATAAATAATCCTGCCATCCTGCAATTTCATGTTTTCTATTGAGCTACGTGACTCTTTCACAATAAAAGTGGTATGGATCTGTCTATTGGCTGCTCCTGGCATTGTATACTAAGGCAATCAAACCCTGCCTGCACTGACAATTTATAGGCCTTTTTCCATTCAGCACTTGGAGCAGCGGCCGCACCATGGCATTACTGTCAAAGGAAATGATGCCCCATTGTTATAAAACCTGGTAACACAACTCCAGGATTTACATCCAGCTGCGTGAGAGGACAGGGAAGTGGGGGTAGGGCTTCAGCTACTGTATCTACTGCCATCAGTCTCCAAATCATATAACAATTTTATGGCACATGATTGCAAGCTGAGAAGATTTAACACCCTTTTCACACACCTCAAAGGGCTTGAACAAAATACAACCGTGTGGCCACTGACAGTCCACTGACTTAAAGTACAAGTCACCACATCGCCTGCAGGGCTGCTGGCCTGCAAATAGGTGATGGGCAATATCCAGAAATGGTGCTTTAGAACTGTATCAACACAAACTGAGGTTTTATACCACTAGTAAAGCCTATCAAGAGAGCTGTGGCATCATTCTCCTCTCCAGTATGCCACAGAGCTGTGTATTTTTTTCTTATTATTATTTTTTTTATCAGATATATTTTGCTGGCAGTACAGTATCTTTCAGTTGATTCTAAGGATAAGGCCATCTCAGGCGCCCAAGCTGCTTAAACCTTTCAAACCCACCCTTCCCTCTTCTGAGAGGGATACATTAGCAGATGCAAGAGCCAGCGGAAAATTTACTAATGCATAAATTTCCCTTTACAAAGAATTACAAATTGAATTATACTAATACACTTGAGACCTAGTTTTTTCAGTAACCAGAAAGGACTCCAGCACTTAACAAAAAAAAAAAAAAAAAACAACAACAACAACAAAAAAAAGTTATTTAAGAAACATGCTTCTTTTTATTTAACAAACCTAGGTTATAACACAAAAAGAGCTGAGACAGCTAACCATCCCATCTTAGCTTTCATTGTTATGTACCAGCCAGTACATTAAAGAGAATATTTTACTATGTGAAATGTCCAATGCAAAGAGGCCATAATACATTTATAACCTTTAGCAGCAGGCACTAATGTTGATCTGGCTGTAACAGTAATTTTTGGTATATCATTGCATAACTGGAGGAAAGCTTTCACCAAGGTTACTTTAGCAGGAGAGTCAGTGAGCAAATCAGTTGTGCATAAAAACAAGAAGTCAAAAGGAATTTTCTGTCTGGGGCTGAAGAAGGGGAGTGGCTCTTTTCTGGTCCTTACAAACAATGGCAGTCACCGTGGCTTGAGTAGCCAAGGTTATCTGTAGCCTTTTCTGACTCTCACCTATGTCTACCAGGAAACAAGAATAATTGAACCCTGGAGTGAACTGCAGACTCTATCTTCCAGACGCTCACACCAGACACTCAGTTTGAGTGAACTGCTAATTGCTACGTTATTATATATTATTTAAATTCACTAAATTCACTCAGAAGGTGCTGGTTTAACCACACTGGCACTGCTGGGCAACCTGTTAATGACTAGATAATACTTTAATGGGTTGATCCTCTCAACTTCTTCCAAAAACACACAGGGGGGTTAGTTTAGATGTACATCCTTCTCTGCCACAGTACAACTACACATTATTTATAGATACAGAACATCTTTTGTTTTCTTTGTATATAGACATTTTTATACATAGACAATAACTAGAATACCAGGATCCCTAACCCCTACTAAATGATCAAGTAAGTGGAGCATTCATATATGTATGTCTATCTGTAATGAACATTTTTAAACATATAACATACACATGTCCACAAAAATACATATACACAACACCAATATTAATGTACAGCCATATTTTACACCACAAACCTGGGAACAAATTCCTACTGGTATATACAAAGTAGCTGTGTGTAATTAGTCAACTGGCTTCTGCTTGACTTCTGTTTGAAAATTAAAATATTAGCATTTCACATATGTCTAACTAGTTCGTGTCCATTACATTTCCAAGCTAGGTTACAAAAAGCTTCAAAGATACAAGTACATTTTTATTGAAATGCAAATGATTAATCCTAAGAAAAGATTGCTAGAAGTTTGTGGTAAACATTTAAAGTATGCATAAAACTACCCACTTTTGTACACAGAACATACAATCCTTTTTCACATATTTTTCCCATAATCATCTACTGAGGGAGATGGGTTGCTAGGCTTTAGATGTAACTCAGCATAGCAGTTTGTATCTCTAAAGATAGATTTTTCTATATTCTTCTGTTTCCTTTAACTCAGAGGCTTCCTAGGCCAGAATCTAATTACATAGTATAATACAGAATAACTAAGCCATTTAGGAAGTTTTTCGCCCTGGATAAATCAAATTCCTTGAACCAGTTTATACTTTTGTTTCCTACAACAGCTCATAGTAATAAGTTTCACAATTAACTGTGTGACATTTCAAACCTCCACTAAAATCAAAGTATTGCTGCAAGAGACATTGCTCTGAATCAAAAAAGCTCAAGTTCAAGTATTTAACTTGGAGATAGTGGTGGATTTTACTGAGACATTCCAGCTTTGCAGCTCAGATCTATATATACCTCTAAGTTTTCTACTGCTGATTTTAGCAAAATTATGAATATTTTAAAATGAAATAATGAGCTCAGACATTATATACCTTTAGAAGCTAGCAGGCAGAAAATGAGATTGAATTGATAGGTCTTCAGAACCTGCTAAAGCACCACCCATAAGTGGGGTTGCAATGCACACTCACATTTGCAACAGTTCTGTTAATCTGAGGCAAGACCAAAGTGGCTCAAGGCCAAGCTTTTTTTTTTTTTTTTTTTTTTTTTCTTTCAGAATATGTACCACTGAATCATTTTTTAGCTCTGGGTTACACACAGGATGTAAAGCTAAACCATACCTTTACAAGCTTTTCCCCTCAGTATTTTTTTTCCCTCCTAAATGAACAAATGAAAAAAAAAAAAAAAAAAAAAAGGGAAACTTCTTTTGCTTACCTTGAGAGGAAAAAAAAAAAGTAATTTAGATCAAGCCAGTTCAATAAATACCAGTGAGAGAAGTACTTTCTTCAGGGCTAGCAGATCATGCCCACCCTGTTGAGACTAAGACATGGTCTAGTAGGCAGGCTATTAAAGGTTAAATTTATGGTATGGTGAGATTCCTATAAATAAAAATCACAACAAAGAGCCAATAATAGTTTACATTCTAGTACTAAAATGCATCAATATTGCCATACTACAAAAAGTAGTTCTACAAGGAATATATGCAAGCCTCCATCACACAAAAATTAAATGCTTGGTATTTGCCTTGGTAAACACAGTAGATTTTTTTTTTTTTTTTTTTTTTGTAGCTGAATACCCTAAAGAGTTTATCACAATCACTCGTATCAAAAGAAATATCAATAAGTGATAGCAATTATTTGATTCTCCTTATACACTATAAGCACTAAACCATTTTTGCTTTGTCTTGAACTCACTTTTTCATTTTTTTTAAGATCATCATTAGTGTCAGCAGTACTTCAAGCTCATGCCTTTACTTAGAACTACACTTTGAGATGTATCAAAATGTGCCTCTTTCCTTTGATTACATTTCCTGCAATTCTTATTCAAACATTCTATATTTTATTCTCATTATGGTCATGAACTCTATCTTCACTCAAACTGCTTTTCAAGTATTTGTTCCTGAATACTGTGCTGCGGAAAGCATTTTGTTTGCTGAAATAGTTTTACACAGTATGTTTGCATTCCTTTAAACTGACTGCAGATTTTCTGTGTGGAACTCTCCAAACCTTTGCAAATCTCCCTGTCATACACTGAGTAAAATTCAAAGTGCAAATCATCACCATGATATACGTATACAACCCACATTCTTCTTCAGACTTATAACATCAAATGATGCTTAGTTCTTGTTTTACTGAGATGTTGATATTTACATCATTTTTGTTTTTATGCAATTTAAGGTTTGATATCCTGAACTACCCCTTCATATTAATCTTCCAGAAAGAGCACCATCTTTATTTTCAAAATGGTTGCAATGTGTATAAAACCACAAAAAAAAAAAAAAAAAAAAAAATTGTATGCATATGCACAATTTGGTAACTTTTCTGACAAAAGTGTTTGAACAAAGGAGAAATACCATCTTACACTAATGCTGATGGAATCAGAAGGCACTGGAGAACTTCAGATGTTACTCAAGACAAAAAGACTTTTTTGTTTTACTATTCTCTTCTGATGGCTCTTCGTGAAAGTTCTTAAAAGCACCCCTGTGGTTTTCCCCCCAATATTACTGCATTTATACATCACAAGAAATAAGTGGTCCTGGAGAGCTCACCAAATTCAACACAATTTGTCATTTTAAAGCTTTGATAACCTTACCTCATAAATCAGAAGGCATTTCAAGGAATTAAAAACCACAGGCCAGAAAACACTACTGTATCTGCAATGCATTGAGAATGATTACTGACACATAAGAGACCAAGAAAGAGGTCCTTCGTTATATATCCTCACCATTTTGCTACGTCAGCCTTCCTGGAGTTTACCTTTCCTGGTATCTTTTGATTCTCATCTATTATATCCAACCTCATTTCCATTCATAAGTGTACTAAAGTAGTAGTTAAAGTGTTGTAGTTAGTTGAAATATCAAAAGAATATACTGGCAGGTTGCTCTCAATAAGAAGCCACCATCTTAAGAACCATTTTAAATTTATCCAAATCACAGCCATGTCCTATTAAACAACCCACAGCTGTCAACAATACTTACTCAGTACTACAGACCCTTCCTCATGCTTTATCCGTTTTTACAAATAATTATTTTGTGATACTGAACATCCCTCTAGGCCACTATTCTTTATTCCGTTTGCCTCTTTGAAGGTTTTTAAATGTTCCTTTATTTCCAGCAATTATTTGTAGGCATCTATCAGTCCTGCTTTGGGGCTCTTCAGCTGGAATGCAATGTATTCAGGCTATTGTTCATCGTTGAATTTTTTTTTTTTTTTTTTCAAATGCAATTCTTGAGCAATTTTTCCAACCACTTCAGTTAAGATTTTACCCTGTTGGGCTTGCAGCATATTGTTACAAGTCACATAATGTCAAATGTGTTTAAAATAATTTCTGCTAAATGCCTCCAGCAAGTGAAATGAGATGGCTGCCATGTTCATTTAACCAGCCTTCTATTTTCAGTCTTTAAGGAGTGAGACATACCCAAATGCTTCTACCTACGTAAACCATAAAACAAGTCACTCATTAATTCACTGAGGTATGTCTGCAGTAGGGCACAGACCCTAGAGCTGGTAGCTTGATAGACCAGAGATCAATAGGAAATAAACTGGGTCATAACTTAGAAAACAAAAAGGTGAGAAATCAGTTACCACAAAACCCGTTACAGTCATTAAAAACCACACCATAGTTGTCAATGATTTAGGCTCACCTATTATTTCCCTGATGTAGTATATCCTGAATTCAGTACCTGATTAGAAATTAGAGAATACAGTAACCAACAGAAATAGAAAAAAAAAAAAAAAAAAAAAAAAGGCAAGCCTATTTCTCTAGTAGCTTGTTTTTTTTGTTGTTGTTGTTTTTTGTTTGTTTGTTTGTTTTCCACCTCAAAAATGCATAGCCATCAGCTTTGCTGATTGTTCAGGAAAAGGATCTCTTAATAAAAATCTAAAACTATCTCTAGTAAATTTTAAACATATATTTGAGTTTACATTTGTTAGAACGTGACTAAGGTATTTACAGGAAATTCACAGTTTTCCGTGAAAACAGATTACCCATAACTAACTATATCACAGAATCACTCAATGAAAGATATATCAATAAAAAAATATAGTAATATATCACCTACCACTCAAATAAGTTAATTAGAAAATAAGTTATAAGGTGTGGCAAGCCCTAGCTTGAAATTATTTATTTTTTTCATGTAATGCATATAACATTTTGTATTCTCTATGCCCAGGCATTTGCATCTTCCATAATGTGATGACATACAAATCCTAACTGTCAAAATAACCACGTGGTGATTACTGTCAGTTCAAAAATCACACAAAAAGTGAATCAAAACAAAAGCATGGCCTTAGCAATACAGATAATGTCTTAAGACACCACCAAAACACATCCTCACTTAGACAACACACAAAGTTCATTTAATTTATGAACTTGTAACTAGCTTCCAGTGGCAGCAAGAAAAAAAGATGATTTTTAAAAGGGGCATAGTACATTTCACTATACTGCTGTAAATTTAACTTAGATAATTTTAAGCAAGACAACATATGAGTCTTCAGAAAAACTGAGACAATCATCACTTTAGCATTACTATTGATATAGTGATAATTGCTAAAACAAGTTTGTGTCTTTCCATAATTAAGGAACCAAACTTTTAAATAACAAAGGAGAAATGGTATTTCAGGAAACAAAAAGAACATGTCTTAGATCAACATGAAGAAAGTCCAACATAAACTTTAATTTGAATATTAAAATGAAGATGTATGAATTTAAAGTTACCATACTAACTTTCTCCAAAATTAATCAGTAGTCCTCCAATATTTCCACTAAATATTTCCAGTGAGTGATAAACAGTGTATATGTTTAATTTTAATAAAATTAAAATACATGGAAATAAATATATGGAAAGCCACTAAAAAATTACAGGATCTGTGAATGCTAAAATTATGACCCCACAGGGAAACACACGGGAACCCAGCAATGAATGGCTTAAAGGAAAATAATCCCTAAATCCCATCTGACTCCCTTACCAAGGCCTCAAAATCTTTCAGAAAATTTTCACAGCATTTATCTTTGCCTATATAATTACATATCTCTAATCACTGAATTATTGGAATCCACGGACACTTACTTGACTCAGTGATCCTAAATACAGATCCAAGACACTTATACACATATGCATCAGTGATTTTTCAGGAAAAAAAAAAAAAAAAATCAGTGAATGGGTTTGATTTACAGCTGGAATGAAGATGGCTGTGACAGGAAATCAGGTTATGCATAGAATGCAAACCCTTTCTTTTGGAACTTTCAGAGAATAAACACAACAATAAAATATTAATACGATAATAAGGAAGGAATCAAGAATCATACATGCAAACGCATGCACATAAAGATTTCTATCAAGCTGTGTAGTGGAACTGTTGACTGGGAGAAGCACAACAGCAGAACCTGATGAATATATTTAAGACACATGCCATAAAGTTTGGAGAAGTATGGAAAACAGATGTAAACAACGTAAAATTGTTGTTGAGCAGATGCCATCTGTGTACAGAGCTATGACAGATTCTTGCTGACACTGATTCCACAGGTTCATTTTTGCACAAAATAATTTTACAAATATTGGTGTTCCTGACATGCAAAAAATGAGTTTATGAAGTTTAACAGGATGAACACGTGGGGAAAAGAGGGAGAGGATAACAAAAAAAGATGAAGTTGAGCAAAATTATTTAAACTTTGATTAATTGGTATGACAATGATAATGTCAAATGCTACATGGACAAGAAAGAAGCAAGAGAAAAAGGATTATGGAAATAATCAAACAATTCACTGGTAGTTGGACTGAGGAGCACACATACCATCTTAGAAGCGTAAACTTCAATAAAAGGAAAAAAAGCAACAATTGTTGATGATCAAAAACAGAACTGCCAATTAAAAAAAAAAAAATCCTTGGCAGTGGAAAGAAGTTTGGTATATAGGTTGAGGAAAGAAAGAACATACAGTAAATACCAATCAAATATCGTCCCATAGGCTGGAATTAAGTCGCAACTAAATATTACACAACATATTGTCTGAGAAGGGCGCCTAGCACATAAGAGGAATAAGCTTCTGCTTTGATGCAGAGAAACAAGACTACTGGAAGGCTTACAGAAGCAGACAGCTCATACATTGGAGGTTTAAACACTGCAGAGTTTGAGCTGTTTCACACCATTTTCTGTTGCTGAAATGCTGGGTTTGGGGGCTTTGAATTTGCTAAAACTACACCACCCACATCAGTGGTCTAGAAATGTTTATTTAAGTAGGTATAACAAAAACAAGCTCTAGTATGAATGAGAAAATAAAGTTGGTCCAGCGATCTGCTTAGTGATCCTAGTGTCTCATACTGCTGAACAATTTATGCTTAGAAATTTCAGAGCAAATTGATAGTAATATATTCTAAGTTTATGAGGAAACTAGTTACAACACAAGGAGAATGGGAAGTAGAACAGTCTAAGGAAGTTTCTTTTGAATTCTTAGTAAGCAATCAATATCTGAAATGAATCAAGAATGTGCTAGAGAACTACAGTAGGAAAGAGATAATGTTCCAATTGGCAGCCGTAATTATAAATATGAAGCATGTTCCTTGCTTGAATGAAAAAATAGTCTAAGTTGCCTTGTTGGTTCATTGCATACTTGTCACAATGAAAGTACACTTTATATGAAATGGGAAATTTTCTGGATCACAGCTACAGTTGATCAAACAATAGCAACTATAAGCAAAAATGCTAAACTCACTAAAAAGTCATCATGATTTCTAGGAACTACATAAATAATAAAATATGGACAAAGTATAACAACTAGTTCTATCAACATACAATACAAGGAATTGAAAGGGAATATCTATCCTCATTCAGAGTAAGCAAAGCACGTCACCACATTAAGCTTCTATGACTATTAAATATCCATAAAATTGTATGTATTTGAATCCAGATTTCATTTCAGTATGCCTATAGAGATATGATTGGCATGGACTTACCTGTAGGGGATCCCTCCATGACGTGACCAACATAGGGTCCTTCTTTGAACATTGGTCTGTTATCATTCTGATCAATAACGGAAATATCTAGGCGGACTGGCCCATCAATGACTTTCCCGCTTAAATCTGTGACCTCAACTTCCAGCTGTATGGAAAAAAAAAAAAAAAAAAAAAAAAAAGGAGATAAGTTGTTCATTATCACAGGGAACAAAGAGTAAGAAAAAAAGCTCCCATCACTGCTGTAGTAACAGATCTTGCCAGGGTTACCACTTCCAGCCCATTCACTTGGACTAGGGTCACAGCAGGTTTTAAATCTCAGCAAAAGAAAATGACAGATGTACATTCACATCAGGATATCTTTTCATAGTTTGAAAATACCACATTCCCTGAAGAATGAAATGGGTAGAGTATAAGGAAAAAAAGACTCTAAAATTTGATACTAATCATGGGAAGATTTGCTTAGAATTTCTTACTTTACTTTTTTCAACCACATTTAAAGAGTACAGGTATGGAACTATCGTAGTATAATTGACTTATCTTCTAATGGTCTTGTAAGAGCTTTTTTTTTTCTTTTTCTTTTTTTAAAGGCAAGAGTGCCTTAGACATTTTCTCAATGATCATGGCATGAAGTATTATGTTAGATATTTTTGATAGTTCATTTTTTTAATAAGGTACAAAAGGACAAAACATATGCAGTTTTATATAAACAGGTATATATGCACACACACACCCTCACATCCCAGTGTACGAAAGCATCTGCTGGGCAAAAACTACATACAGCTGTATATTTGTTTCTTTTACTTCCAAAACCTGGAAAGCAAGATTATAACATGCATATTTCAACCCTCTAACCCACTTTTAATGGAAAAATCAGAATGAGTTACTAAAACTTAGTCATTAGCGCAAACCACACTAAAACTTCTTATACGTGATGACAGACAGGGTCAGTTTAGATTGCAGCTGCATTCCATATTGGCAATTCTCTCCTCACCATGACATCAGTAAAAACAGTAATAAGTGTATCAGAGAGACAGTTATCATTTGCACCCACTCTACCCATCCCGAAACTCAACTCTTTAATGGAGTTAAGCCAGCCAGAAAATGGACCTGGGCACAGATGTTAACATCATCTTCTTCCCTTTTTTTTTTTTTTTTTCTCCCCCTGAGAAAGTGGTAGCAGCAGGGGCTGAAGTCTCCAAGCACTTTGTTTATTCTGTTAATCTATTCTTCATTGCCATGTCTTATACCTGTAAGTTATTTATAAGTTGGTGATAAATTCTATTGGGAATTAGGTCAGAATTCTAATTCCTAATAATAATGGAAGTTTATCATCACATCTGTGTCTTTTGTTATTCTTATAAATAAATCCCACTTTCATAGTTAAACTTGTAGGGTGTAAGTAGGAGTATTCATGCTGTAAGCAAGATGTCTCATCACACCATTTGTAAACAGTGTCACAGTCCATTTTAGCATATACTTACTTTGCTCATCCTCATTTCTCAGGGAATGTTCTTGCAAGCCTTACCCAATGTTATTTTTTTACTAGATTAAAAATGATATTTTTTATTAGATTTGTTGGCCTAACAGCCAATAAATGCTCTGACATGAAGACAACTGACTCATGGCATCAGTACAGCTGAAGCGTTATGGAGGAGCATGCCCCTTCACCTTCGAGGCCTTGCATAACACTGGACTCTGTAGCCAATGTAATAATTTTAGGATTGTGTATGATGTGAGGAGAACTAGGAAGGAAAAGGCAGTGTTATTTCTGAACTACATTAAAGCTAGATAAAACTTTAGATACAGTTAGAAACTGCTGACAAAAAGATTTATCTAAGTAAATGTTGACTCATCAAAACTATGTTAATTGCTTTGGGGAATGAAAGAATAAAAATATTTCTCTGTGAAATTCCAGAAAATTCACTTTCAAATTCAAGATAACTTGCTCTTAATCTCTCTCTCAATATTGAGTAGATATACTGCTCACTGGACAGAACAAAGGCTTTCCTAGGTTTAAAATAACTACTTCAGCTGCTTTCATAGAAATTGCGAGTGATCTAAAGCAAAGCTTGATCTAACATCTGTCTGTTTCCCACAGACTTCCATAGGTTAAGGAAGAGAATAGGTGATACTTATTAGTAACTGCAATAGATTTATTGTATCATTGTAAGTCCACTGTTTCTGAGTCCTCCTGGCCCAAAATATTCCGGTAACATGTCCACAGGAAGTGGTACATGATCTCTGCTTCATTTTATTAAGATGACAGAAGACTTCATTTTTATTAGTCTCTGCACAGTAACTTGTAGATCCTAAGCATTCTGTAGCAACCATTAAAAGCCTGCAGCACCTAATCATGACCATCTGTCTTTACCTGGCTGCTACACAAAAAAAAAATGCTTGCCTAGATCTTGTCTTACACAAACTACACCCCCAAAACAAAACAAACAAACAAAAAAAGCACCAAGGAAAATATACTTTACCTTAAGAAAACAAAAAACACATGCAGGTGGAAAGTAGTATTTAAGAAAGACAATACTGGCACAGAAAACATTACCTTAAACAGGCTGTAAATAAAAAACAATGGAAAATTAGATTGTGTCTAACTATCCGAAGAGTGAGATTTCAGTCTTTCAATAAAGAAGAAAAGCAGAAAAGCCTATCTAGTTTTAATATAAAACTTGACTGATGTATGACAGATACTGCACTCTTTCTTTTGATAGCAACAGACTGTAATTTAACATTCAGAAAGTATCTAACTTCCTACCTGATTACAACAAAACTTAAAAGAAAAATGGTAAGCATAGATACATTTGGGCAAACTGACAAAAAAAAAAAAAAAAAAAAAAAAGTCTGCAGAGCTCTGTAGCTACTTATTATGTGAAAACCTGATAAGACTGACTATGCTTCTCATGTTCCAACTTAAAAGTTGTGAAATTACATTCATAACGATAAAGTTACATTCATCATAATCTAACTAACCATATTTTCAGGAACTCTGAAGGCTAAATCCCAATCTCATTTCTGACAAAAGAATACACACAAACTACAAAGGATAGTCAAGGGTTCATGAGAACTTCACGCTTCACAACACAAATTGCCATGATAGTATACAAAGCAGACCTTGGCCATTGCTGTTAAGATAACTGAGAAACACTGAAAAAATTAAACACACCAATAAGACAAGGAGAAGTAATGAAACACTGAAAACTGCAGGCAGGAACAAATTTTAGCCTGTTTGTCCATGCAAACTCTTCTTCAGTACTCCCCCTTCTCAAAAGGGAATTTTCCTGCAACTTCCCTCCTGCTATCTGCAATGAGGAGCTTTCTCCTCAAATATAAGGATTTAATCAGAAGTTTAGTAAGCTTTTCTAAGCTGTTCAAACCTCTTTTAAGCATTCTCTTGTAATTTATATAGACTTGATTTCTTTCCACTACAGTACTCAGCAATAACATTTACAGGAAAAGATAACCAATCTCAACCTTACCATTACCTCAAGCAGTTTCAAAGGTTTCTCTTCACAGGACGGTTGTTTCTGTTCATTTATTGCTTTTGGTGAAATGATTCTGGATAGCCACATTCCTTCTCTGCATATAAACGTCTGTTTTTACTTCGCAGCCAGCCAGCCAATGGCCCACACCAAATTATATCATAAATTTAAAGCTTTTCATAAAGTAAACCTGGAATATCTTTTAGAGCTCAATTATCTTCGAAGTCTAATACAGGTTCTTTAGTCATTAACTGCCTTCTAATTTTAATTTCCAATTTGCTGCTGATAAGAATGTTTCTTAAAGATTTCTTCCAGTTGGCTCAACAGATGGTTTTGCTACATGGTCCTTGCATCCAGCTCCACTCAACAAAAAAATAAATTCAGTTGTTTGAGCATGCAAAAACAGCAGCTTTCTAGAATGGCGCAGTCCGCAGGGTGAGTAGCACCGAAACAGCCGGGTGTCTCTGAGGAGAAGCCGGGGCTGCCTCACGCTGGTTCCGGATGGTTCCAGATGGTTCCATGGCGGCCCCACCTCAGGGCACAGCTGAGCCCCTTGGCAACAAAGGTGGCACCCCAGGGAGAGGGTATTTAAGAAAGAGCAAAAAACACTGTCCCGGTGTTTTGGTTTTTTCTCAGCCAACCAATTTTTCATCTTGCCTCCCTCCCCCATTGCACTGAGGGGAACAGCGAGCACAGCTGGGTGGGCCTCTGGCCGCCAACGAGGGGCAGCCACCACAGCAGGAAAAGCAGGCCAGAAAATTGTGAGGCAGACAGAGGAAAGGTGCCTCATCCTGTGCCTAAAAATCTCACAGAAGTACTGTGTCATTACAAATACTGCTATACCACTGCCTGCCCCAGTCTCAATTATTATGAGATATATATTTATACAGACCACTGCTGGCTTCACTTATTTCTCCCTTGGCTAGAATTAACATTGAGAATACATGTTAGGTTAGTTTATCATCAGTTCCTAGGTGTGGATTGACAACAGAGAAAGCCTCATGGATTTAGGGACCTTTCATACAGGCAATTTTCGAGAAAGAAAACAGAGTTGGCTTTCTCTGGGTCATAAAAGGTAGCATAGAAATTCTCATTACACTGGAAAGTTGCATTCAAAATTTTTTGCAATTACCTAGAACAACTCAGAGAAGACAATAATTTAGACACATTACAAATAATTTTTCCTGCTATTAAGAATATGAATAAAATATTAGCTGATTATTATATGGCACAGAGACGAAGATATAAAACCCAAACTACAGTGTTTCTAATAGATATGGATAATTTTATCTCAAGCTACTTGATGTCAGTATTAATTACCTCAGCAAGGTTGTATGGATGATGGCAAAAAGATAGCAGTTATCTGTCATGGAAGACTTGGGTCTCACATTCAGAGCTAGATCCTGCGTGTGAATTAGCCAGCCCTAGCACACCTGCCCTATTACACAAAGCGCTTAAGTTCCTCTCACAGAAAAATACAGATCTCATTGCAAAACTTCCATGTTTATCAATATTACTCTCTATAAAGCCTTTAAAGAATTCCAGGAATGTAGATTTCCCTAAGAAAACTAATTACAACAGCAACTGAGTCTTCTGTGAATGCTTAACTTTTTTCTATGCAAACAGTAATTTGGGCAATGCATAGACTGTAACCTCATACAGTCTACAAATTGAAGAAAACAATAGTGCCTGAATTTACAGTGGGAAAAGATTCCAAATTCATGTAATTTCATTCTATTGTTGTTGTTTTTTGTTTTGTTTTGTTTTTAACTTCAGTTAACAAAAGAAGAACATAGATCAAAGCTAATATCAAAAAACAAACAAACAAAAAATAATTTCAGAACAACTGTAGGGGTTTTAGTATACATTACATGATTTAAAAGGTTTTCACTTTAATGCATTCTCCAAAACTGTATTTTAAAAAGTAGATGATTTTATGGTAGCATCATTATCCAATTCTACTTAGCAGCATGTCTGAACCATTGAAGACAAATGAAGAAGGGAAAGCTAATTTTGAAACTAAGTTGGCTCATATGAGTAGCAGATTCCTCAAAACATTTTTAATTAATATTTCTTTATATTGCACCATAAACTTCACAATGCTGTGTCAAACCGTAACAGTGAGTTCAGTTCAGCATTCCCCAAATTAGGTGAAAGATTGATGAACCTTAACAATGACCTTGCTAAAATAAAGCTTGCACTGACCTATCTTACACTCCTGAAATTACCTACCAGTTATTTAATAGTTTAAATTTTCTTAGCACAACTACTTCTTAACTTTGTGCATTAATTTAAAAAAAAATACAACAAAACAGAAATTCTTTCTCCCAGAAGAATGACAAAGGATGAATTCTTCATTAGGCAAATGTCACTTCATCTTCTTTGATCACATCAGATGCAAGGCTTTGCAGACATTTTAATAGAAGCTTTGTGAAAAGGAAGAGGAATTTAATATTACAAACAGACAGAGACTTACTTCTTCCACTTGTTTTAAATGTAGTGCTCTTAATATTTTTAATCGTCATTCACATAAGGAACACAATTGCAGAGTCATACTATTCTGGTTTCTGAACTGTAAAATAGCAAGTAATCCCAAACAAAGAATCAGGGAATAAACATTTAACTTTATTCATTCTGAGATTTTACTTTTCTAAATTTCCTGGAACTTGAACCTCATTAAGAAAAACAAAACTACAGAAACAGTATGTATATGTATTTACTTACTTTACTAGACTTGTAAGAAAGGGTGGGTTAGTTTATTTACTCGCACCTGTGCAGAGCTCTTCACTGGGGAAGTAAGAGCAAAACAAAGTGGAATGACTGGTCTAATCCTTCATAACAAGACCATACATCAACAGAAGGAAAAGGTAAAGCAAGGATGTTTCATGAAATTGTGCTGTGTTATATGTTGGAAGTTAGATGGTTTGATGTCATTTGATACCAAAACTTGTTTTTCAGGAAGGGCAGGTGTATCCAGAGAAGCCTCAAGAGCAAAGTTACCAAATAATAATAATAATAATAATAATAATAATAATAAATAAATAAAACAACAACAACAACAAAAAATGGAGGAAAGAGAGAAAGAATGAACAGAGGTGATAAAATACGACAAACTGCATTTTCAAAGTTCATGCAATTGTTACTAATAACAACCTCTAACTTTTCAAATCTGAGTTGCACTTGAACTTGTCCATAGAGGGGTTTAACCTATATATGGCTATAAGTAACAATAAGATTTCCATGTCACTTCAAATGTTTTTCTTTAAGCAAAACCAGCCCAAGTCAAAAAAGTTCCATTAATTAAATAAGTTATTGTCTATTTTCCACATTTACGCATAGCATATATTTGTAGTATGAATATCTTACTGTCTACTCTTTCCTAGAAGTAGGAAGCAAAATGACCTTGCTTTTTCCACTTTCTGTTCAGTTAAGGCTGACCTCCAAAAGCACATTGTATGTGAACCTCCCTTTGCCTTGAGATAGCATCAGAAATCCTCCATCTCTCTGAAACATCTGGCATTGGCCATCCCGAAAAGCCAGTGCAACTTGGCAGAAAGATCTTCCCCAGTGTCAGATTGAAAACAAATCTTAAATGATTATACTAGTGATAACAATACTTGGAGTTTTTCAGGTTCTTTATTCCATACCGGTAGTACCACTGCCTGTCTTCTGGCACCAACACTCTTGATTTGCAGTTCACTTTACAGAATATGCCTAGAAGATGCCATCAGTGAAAAATGTTCATTGCTGCAAAATGAAGCTAAAATGCTATATATACATTTTAGATTTTTTAATATAGTAAATTCTTTCATAGCACTAAACTAAGCAATTATGAGTTCACTATCTAATTGAATATATATACTGTTATGCTATTAGTGTCACAGTAAATGTATTTTTTTTCCCACAGCTGTGTCTCTCTGAATCATAATATTGCTAGAAAGGTGCAATTTTCTTGTAGAACTTAAGTCCTGAAATTTTTTCTCTGTTGTCAGCATGAAAAGGTCCCTTTCCTGTGAACAAGATCACAAAACAAGAAAACAGAAATATATGTATATATATATAGATGATGATAGCATAAACCTTAGAGAAAAGAATACATTAAGTATTTATAGAAAATAGATACTTAATCTGTTAAGTATCTAAAGCATCTATTAGTAGATATTTAATACTAGAGAAAGCTTATATCAAAATGAACTCTTGTGTTTTCCACAGGGCAACACTACATCCAATTTCAAATTTTATAAAATTTTCAGCTCATTAAAAAAAAAAAAAAATGTTGTAGAAATTTTCTTGCATGTTAATGAAGAAAAAGAAAATGAAATGGATAACAATTTGATATTTTACCAGCTATTCCTCAGGAGAGTTTTAAGCGCTAAACACAAAGCTGGTCATCAACAAGTAGATACTATTTTCAATTATTTGTATCAGTTTGGAGTAGACAGAATGTACTCGTGAGTTCTTGTACAAATGTTCTCTTACATTTTAAGATTTCATATTTTTAAGATTAAAATATTTGTAAGAAGCAATTAATTACACATGCCAGATTCCTTCTTATGTTCACGGAATATGTAGTTTTATGTACAACATCAAACACTAGTAACCAACAATTTTCAAAGCTTTAGTCTATCTTACACCCTAGATTCACCCCTCATAAAAGCCAATCACTCTGATGAATGTCACTGTCTGGGGACACTACAATCTCAACAGTCGAATTGCATAGGGGAAAACTAGGTTTTACTGGTTAGCTATGCAAAAGTCACAGTGAACAAAGGAATTGGAAGGAAAGGAAGACACTGATACTATCACAGAACTCTTTCCATTGTTGTGGAAACCCTGACCTCAAAAATCACTGTCACCATTTTACAAGTGAATGTAAATGAGGTATTAGGTGCTTAAATTGGTCATAACTATCCTGATTAGTTACGATATAACTGATGGGACCAACTGATGCAATATAACGGAGCATTTCAAAAGAAAATCAATTATATAAATAATATAGGCAAAAAGATGGGAGAGGAAACATGAAATGATTTCATGAAAACCGTACACCAGGCAAAATTTAAATCAAGCTTGCATCCAGGTTTTTTGATCTCCAAATACAAGACTGATAGCGAAATTCTATCTCTTGCTGAGCAAGTGATGTAAAATTAGATTTACAAAGGTTATTAAGCTACCAACATGTGCACAGTGTGATTTTCAAAGTGCATTACAAGACTGGGTAATATATCCTATTAAAATCAAAACACCTTTGGAAGAGCTTTGAAAACCTGATTGTCCTCTCCGTGTCTCGTTTTTCCCCCATTAAGCACTTTTCTACAGCTGTATAGACACAAAACAACTGAAAATACTTTTGTGTCCTCACAACAGAAAGCTGCTGCACATTTTTAAGGGACTCTCATACACCTACAAAAATAGAATTAAAATTACTTCTGAAACATACTTCCTGTTAAATATTGTCTGGGAGTTATGAAATTAGCACGTGTACTCCAAAAATAACCTCAGTGAGCAAATGAGAAGGACATGCCTTGAATCTGTGGAGCAATACAAAGGCATGTGCACTTCACACAGAGCAAAAGTATTATGGATGATCACATAAAAACTAATTAAAATCTTCCCATATCACAAGAGAGCACATGTTGAGCCCCTTGAAAATGGGGGTGGGAAGGGGAATATCAGGATTCACCAAAGCAATCAAGTCTAATTGCCACCAAAATAAAATAAAGAAAATTAAAAAAAGAGAGGAAGTAGGACTGAAATAAAGGATTAAAACAAACTCTGCCAGAATTTTTAGGCTCTATGCTGTACTACAAAAACAAAAAACACACTTATGTAAGAAAAGATGAAAAATGGTTTTGCACTTTTAAATAGCTCCTAGCAGTATTCAAGCCCTGCTCACTGTTCTTACTGCTTGAAAATCACTCTAAACAGCATGTAAGAAGTGGCAAGAGTGTAATGAATTTCATCTCTCAGAAGGATTCAAGATGCAACAGGGTCAGAGAGAGTCCATAACTAATCAGACCAACAACAAAAAGCCAAGATCTAAAAAACTGGGGTGACAAGAAAACTGACTTATTTTGGCATACGAAATAAAGGCCAGTGTAAATGTCAGGTATATATCACACACATACTTTACTTTGTTATTATTGCTTAAAATATCTGTTCCTACGAATGGGTAGGAAAAGGTCTTAGAAGTCAAGGATCACTCAACTTCTACCCACCTAATGTACGTGTAACTAGGTTTCTCTATCTCAAAGCAACAAAACAGGCTTACAAGAGCACCTGTAGGAGCTGCACTGGAGGGCACCCAGCACGCTGCTGCCTTGCTGCTCAGCTTCCCGGCTCTATCAGTGTTCCTGGGATGATGTCTCATCTTCTTCACACTGTCAGTTTTCAAGTGATAAACTGCAGCCAGGAGTCCTTAAAACCCCTACCTAAGAAGGGAGTAAGTGTACTTGGTCTCTAAGTGTCACCAAAGAGAAAAAACGTGGTAAGTTGGAAGCAAGATTTTCCCACTGAACTTTTTTTTTTTCCCCTTCTGAGAAATTTGCTTATTCTGCAAATAAAATTGCCTCTCTCTTCAAAATTTAAAACAGTATCAGCATATCTTATACAGTATTTGCCACACCTTTGTAAAATGAAATTGTCTTTAAATTTCACCTTCTTAAAGATTAGTCTGTAGAAATCACATCAAGAGAACTAGATGAAATTTCTTTGTGTCTATAAGATTTAGATGACTGTACTGCAAAGCATAAAAGTCGTATGTTATGAAACCCTTTCAAAGTGCTTATCAAGAACAACAACAACAAAAAAAACAAACATGGAGAGTCGTTGCTGTGAAATGTTGTGTTATGATGCAAAACATCTGCCACTCCCTTTTGCAGCACCCTGACTGCCATCACAAGGAACTCTTAAGCACCCTATGTCTGCACATATACAGTCAGTTTCAGTATTGTTTTTATTATTATCTTTTACTCCACTGCTAAATCTCATTCAACTTGTCTGTCAGTCTTTGGCAGCCTCTCATCTACTCAATGCACCTGCACTAGCAACCAGAGCCTGCCTGTTTGACCACAGAGCTGAAAGAGTTTCCACAGAGCACAGATCTCCCTCACCACATTCTTTCCTGGTAAATGTTGTATGCTTTGCTGACTCTTTCTGCTAAGCTGAGGATAATATATTTCAATGCTGATGATAAAAGCTTTGGGTGTTGGAAATGCCATCTACATGATTCACTATCTACTCTGTTGGGTTACATAAATCATGTAAAAGCAAATTTATTGAAATTCCTCAAAATCATCATAAGAGGTTGTATACTCTGTTACGTTAGGAATGCTGAATTTTGACATCTGATTGGTTAAATATATCACAGGAGTATTCACAGTGAGCACTCCTTTCATTTCCCTCCTGTATTCTTTGCCTGGCCTTAGCAGTTACAATGATATACGAGCACTGAAGTTAACAAAGCACTGTTTATCTTTCCCTGTTGTTCTGAACTAAATGAGTTTTTGCTGATTTTGTCTACAGTCAGCTTTACTGAATTTCACATAATGCCAGGTTGTTTTTTTTTGGAGAGGATGTCTATGGCAGATACTTTTATAATTCAGACAGTTGATCTTCCTGGTAATATCTAAATGGATTAGCAGATCCATTTAGATATTACATCCCAGATGACAAATATTTAGCAGCTTCTCTGTTTCAAGTAAAACAGTGTAGCTGTTTCTTCTACTTTGCCAGAAATGGCAAGGTATGTATTTCATATAAGGAAGAAAGGAAATACCTGAACAGTTTGCACATAATATTTTAGTGGAGATGTTGGCAGATACATACTTAATAAGAGATATGCCAAGGGCAGCCTGATCTGAAATAAAATGTTGTTTCTAATTACCTGTTTTCTCTCTTTAAACCTAATCTTTGTAACTTAACATGTTGGACCATCTTTCTATATTAATTGTCAATAAGAAAGATTTAGTCAATGAGCCTCAGATTAGCTAAATTAACACAGTAATGGTCCCTTTGAGCAGTCAAACAGTTCTAATGTAGTTCCCAAATGATCGACAAGGGTCTGTTATACAGTGACACATCAAAAGAGAGAATTTATTTCATGTACACCTATTTTTATTGCTTACATTTAACCCAGGAACTCTGTGCAATGCTTCACTGGTCTTCAACTCTGATGACAGCGTCATCTGGTAAAACTACTAATCTTAAAGTATAAATACTAGTATCAGTGCATCTTCCTGGATTTTTGTGTCTGCGTGTGTGTGTGTGTGTTTGGTTTTGGATATCTCAGTCAGCTGAGATACTCAACCCAACTCTGAACATTGGGTACGTTAATAAAGGCATCCTGTTAGTAAACTAGCTGCTCTATCAGCACTGTCCCTTAATTCTGAACTTTCACTTGAAATTTTATAACATCAAGTAAAATATCATGTGAAACAGCAAATCCCGTGTTAATACTACATCTTCATAAAGATAAATCTCAAAATAAATCTAAAGACCTCTAACCTATTACCCTTCACTACTTTTCAGTACTTTCTCTGTGCTAGGCTTCTACGTCTATTCTGGTTTTGGATTAAAATAAGACCTCCCTTTTTCTCTCCCTCATGCTTATTCCAACACTCATAATGTAACTTTAATGTAACATTTTTTTTTAATGTAACTTTTTTTTTTTTTAAGTATAAGAATACTACACTAAAACATTTTTTTTTCAAGGAAAATGATTATGTTGCAGATTGCATTTTTTACAGTGCTTGATGCAACTGAAAAAGACATACGCATAGTACTAGAACACTTACATGTTGACAAAAGGAGAATTGGAAAGTCAGTGTTATTGCAACAAAAACAAAGCCCAGATATAGTCAGTCACAAAATTCACGAAATGCCTTTTGCACCAAAACTGCAAATGCAAAAGGCCTTTTTGAACTATCACAATCAGCAAGACTTTTTTTCTTGTACCCTCAAAATAAATTATCATAAAAGGAATAAGCATACAGAGGTCATTACAGAAACCTGTTGCAGTGAAGTTTGCTTCTCCTATTGCAATGCTGTAACTGAAACAAGAAAAGTAACCAATGTAGATACTCAGTTAACAGAACACCAGGAGTGAATTAAAGTTATAGCAAAAATAAAATGATGTCCTATTATGTACTAATAACAATTAAATAAAGGCAACTGTAATTTCCAAGAAACAAGTTTACCACAATAGTACTGGAAAACTGAATGCACAGTAGAAATCTTCCATTGTTCTGACCTGTTTAAATCTACTGAGGTACAGCATTTGTTGCAAGACTTAAATGACCTAGAACAGGAGGCTCTTGTACAGACCCACTGAAGTTTATGCTCCGAAGTATCATTATGAGTTCTTGCATAGACTTATTCAACCTTCCTATATAGTGCCAAAGTGGCATTGCACTCACAGCATGATAAGCATTCATCCTGTGGCTATTTTACTCCATTTACACCCTTTGAGCCTAGCTGCATCAATTCAGGGACTGTACAGTACAGACCTTTTCTAAAAATAACAGGCCTGTGTATGTTAAAATCTGAAAAGATATTTCAACAATACGATTCTCATTAAATGCATTTATGTCCATATCTCTGTATGTATTCTATATGTCTCTAATTATAGCTTAGAAGTGTTACCATTGTTACTAATGTCATGGCTGGTAGCCTCAGTGAGTATAAATAATTTCTTACTGTAGAAGTTCCTGTCTAAAAGCAGAAAAATAAGATTGTACCTAATATTCTGCCCCATAATCTGACATCATCTTTGACTAGGTCTAATCTTGTCTCTATTCCACTGTTACTATAACCTTCTACTTTTTAAGTTAATGCATGCAACACACAACAATAGGACTTGATTGTAGAAAACAAACAAACAAAAAACAATTAGTTACAAACAGCATAAAGGTTCTTCATTCAGTTTTGCCACACGACCAAGAAGTGTTCTCCTTTGACTTGGCAAAGTCACTTTTTGTCAATATATTGCTGGTTGAAATATAAGATAATTTCTTTTATTTAGAGTAACTTATTTATAAATCCATCACTATTAAGTAAGTTACTAACTCATTGCAAAACACATACAGAACCTCAGTCCAATCAATACCGAGAGTTTGATTTTTGAGCTTCAATCAGTAGCAATCCATCAGCCATACAGACTCTATCGAAGAGTGTAAAACTATTCTGTTTGTAATTGAAGTGTCTTGCAGAACTGAAGGTTTGTCATTATGACACAAAATAAATATTATACCATCTGGATAAACAATGTGCCTAAAACTATACAGCAACCATACCTATAAGGAGTACGATACCTTAAGAAACATGGAACAAACAATAGATCACTTTTTCTTGCCAAGAAACCAAAAGGTGTTCAGTAAACAGAGGTAACAAAGACACTAATGAAAAAAAAGTGTTGAAAGAATTGATGTCACAGAGATGAGTTTATGTTCTGAAAGACACCCAATGGGAATGCAGAATCAGCCTGCAAAAACAACTTAAAATCATTAGGTCTACCTAGGAAAGCAGTAAGATCTCCAAATATTTTCTCAAATGTAAAGTAGGCCAAGAATAATTATTTTAGAGGCTCTCTGTTCCACTTTATGTCAAACAAGGGAATGAAAATAAAAGACAACATCCTAGCAAGTTAGCTGATGCCTCAAACCTGTCAGTGTTCAGGAGGCATTTGGACAATGCTTTTATAAAATGCTTTAAATTTTGGTTAGTCCTGAAATGATCAGACAGCTGGACTCAATGGTCTTTGTAGGTCCCTTCCACCTGAACTATTCTCTTCTATAATAAATTCTCCAGTAGGTTGTTAATTTTTCTGTATGTTCAATATTTTACAAATATGGTTGTGTCTCACAATCTTTCAGATTCAAAACCAAGGCTGCAGGATCACATAACTGTTCGTTAGGTGGCACTATACATTCTTCTACAAATACCTTACATGACATTAAATGGACACAGCTGAGAGAGAGATGAGTGGACTGAATTTAGTCACCTGCCCTAATTTTACTACACACACTGCTTAAAAAGAATTGCTCTTTATGAGAAGATCTCCACACTAACAAATTCAAAGAAAGTGGAAACTTTAACCACAGCAAACATGCCTGACACAAATGTATTTAAGTAATCAGACCCTCATTTCTCCCTCCTCTAAAAGGTCAAATAAATAAGCATGTCTGTAGATTGCCTCTTCAGCAAGGAACCAAATTTGTACAAGACCAACATTCTCCTACAGGGGAAGGAGAAAAAAAAAAAAAAAAAAAAAAAAAAAAAAAAAGAACCGTCTGTCTATCTGTTTAGTAGAATGCTGGAGAAAATCTTATAAAAATGCATACTACTAAACACAATATTCATACCTCATCAAACCCTGACATGTTCTGGAATATGCTAGTGCCAGACTGTCACTTCAGCTGAGTTTGACAGCAGGTAAATTACATTGTGCAAGAGTTTAACTAAAATGAAGTTACTCACCAAAACTATCTTGATCTAGATAGGATATTCAATGTTAGAAAAATATTCTATTATTAATGAAATAACTGAAAGAAAACTGACATTAAGTTTATTTTTCTGCTTTATGTTCTGTTTTAACTAGCAGAAGGTCACAGAAAGCAGAAATGAATAAATCTGTGGAAACTTTTTTTTTTTTTTTTAAACCTTTTTCTCTTCTCTCTTTTTGGAACCACATTCATCATTTAAAATTATCCATCAATAACTGTAATTGAATGCCTTTCAGCCCTTAGCTTTTGAATACAGCTTTGAATAGCCGTGCTGACTGATCGCTTCAATCACATGGCATTGCTGGTACACTCTGACTTGACCTTCCCAATAAACATTTAAAGGACTGGAATAACTCACTTCCACATCAAAGCTTCATGAAAGCATATGGTAGTATGACTATCCTATCCAATAGCATGACTATTATATTCATCTATAAACATTCATTTGAATACCAAGTTTCTTAAACTCAGATTACTAGAAAACAGCTGCATGAGCAACCACTACTGTCATCACAGCAAACCTAGTGTTTGCTATACAAATACGTTTGACCTTCCATATAGCTAATTTGGACTTTTTGGATTACTTAATATCCATATAATATTTAGTTATAGATGCATTGAAATAAATTAACAGACAATCCAGTAAGTTAAAAATAGGCTCACATTGAAATATAAAATGCAAAAACATATTTCCAGTTGCCAACAGCTGAGAAGACCTCCTTCTGCCCCCCCAAATTTCTTTTATAGGTGATTATGTTGATGGAAATGTTTTAAAATTGCTAGCTACTTTTTTTTTTTTTTAAAAAAAAAAAAAGAGTAATAAAAGCAGCAAGTTCTTAACTATTATGCTACTATTGTAAGTAGTCCTTTTATAGTTAATTACTTTTTCAATTGTTTTTATTTTTAGTCTGTTACTGGTTTTATTATTGATGTTGATTCAACATAAACCAACTCTGTCACACTTCAGTATTTTCTGAAGAATGCAAACTATCTATGCTTCTGTGATCTTGTTGCTGTAGCTTTGTATCCTGATCACAAGAAGTAAGATTAGTGAATAATATGACACTTGGTCAGCCTGCAGGTATGCAGCTAGAAAGGAACAGCATTTTTAAAAACCTCCCACAGAGAGAAACTTAATACCAGTGCTGTTTTTACATTTTTGTTGTTGTTTTTTTGTGTTTGTTTGCAGTTTTTGTTTTTTTTTTTTTTGTCACACAGTAGACATGGCTATTTTTTCTTGTCATAATGAAACCTTCATTTGTATAAGTTAGTATGTTAGTATCTAGAGATCAAGAGGCCTAATAAAAGCTGTATCATAATCAAAGAATGACAAGAGTATGGGAATTTTCCATTTACCAAGGTGATGAAAAATACAATAGCCTAAGAAATATTTCTCTAATTTTCATTCAACTTTCACATCACACATTCTGTGACTTAAGAATTCTTAATTTCCCTTACCAAGCCAGGTTTCTGCATGCACCCATTCCCTTTAAGTAAATCTGTATACAATTATCAGTAACATTTCTTTGACTTATTTCTTGTTCCTTCTACCAACAACCACAAAAGCTCATTTACCTTATGCAGAATGTAATTAGTTGGTATCGTATTTATTTGACAGCTTTCTCATTTTCTCAGTTCTACGTAATTTGACAGGGACCATTACAGATCCGTAACTAGTCTTTCAGAATGACTTTCACAAGGTTAGCTCACTTATTAATTGACCCTTGGTAATGGTAATTTAAGAAGCATATTAATCTCATCTGTCAGTTCTACCACATACTAGACGTATAAAATAATTTGTCTTTTGCAAGGAGCCTTGCAACAGAAATGAAGTGTCTAAATTTTTAATTAATATGCATTTTCTTTCAACAAATGAGATTGGAGTGAAAGGAGACTTCTTTTCAGTGGTTTTCTTTATTCTGCTTTAAAGCGCCTGCATTTTCTTATTATGAAGATAAACACTATTTCACCAGTCAATAAAGCCTATGATCTAAATAATCTTCTACAAAGGACGTTCTGTTATTCTCAACACAGATCCCCGAGACTTAAAGTGTGAACAAAGCATTCACCACTTCAACAGCAGTGTTACTTATTATTGCATATACTGATTAAAGGTTTCTTGGACTTAAAGAGATTTATCTCACTAAGAATATTAAACAAAAGATTACTATTTAGAAACTGAAAAACTTCAACCAGTTTCAGATCTTTGAAGTTGTAATCTTTTTAAATCTGGTTTTCTAATGCATCATATGTGGAGCAGAGCCTGCAGTTTAGCTCTAAGAAAGGGTTATATAATATTCCTAATCCAAAATACTAGTATGGGCTATGGGTAAGTTCTCATTTATTTCATTCATTTAGTAAATAATGGCAACATCTAACAGCAAGGGGAACGGAAGGAAAAATATGAAAATAATAATAATAATAATAATAATAAAGCAGCTGTGCCCTTAGCATGTGACTGTCTGAACGTTATAACACATGGATGAAGTGCAGCTCTCCACACTCCAAAAAGGCACAATGTGCACAGTTCTCACTAAGGTTAGCATAAGTTTGAGGTGGAACAGTAATCCTATAGTCACCTTTTAAAAGCAGAGAAGTCAAGAAAGTACAAGGTAAAAGATGAGGTCTTCCTCCACCCTGAGGTTTCTCCTCCAACCTCACAAAGAGGAGACCCTTATGCTGTAAATGCAGGAAGGCTGTACCAAGAAGGCAGGTCAGGCCAATATTTGTGCACTACCTTACAATCTTTTACAGAGATAGCCATATTTTACTTCATACTTACAGTAGATTGGTACCGTTACCACATAACAGCAATGCAAAATCCTCTCTGCTCTACAGGATATAAAGCTATTACTAATACCAGAGACTTTACTATGTAGACACCTTGCAAAATTAAGCATGGATGCCAGGCCATAGCAATCAGTGTGTTCCACAGCAGACTCAAGGAGGGCCTTCAGGAAACAGGAAAATTTGGAGGCTGCTGAAGGTAGCTAATTGCCCCAGGTGATTGCATTCAAGTCCTGTGGCTGGGGGTGGTGGACTCAACACTACAAAAGTCCACCTCCTCAGTGCTTGTGTTTTCTAGGGTAGGAATGGGAAGCAAATGTAGATGACACTATACTAATTTCCCACAAGACTCCACATGTGACTCCACTAATGAAGACTATCTATTATTTAGATTAATTCAGCTTCAAAGTGGAGTAACAGATGTAAGACCAAACTGTTACCAAACGTACTGATAAATGTTACCATGCTTAAACTCCCATTGATTCCACGTGAATTCAGATCAGGACAGCAATTTCTCAAGAAGCAATTGCTTGTATGTTTAGAAAATGAAATAAATATTTTATATAAATGCATGATAAAAGATATAAGCAATAATACTAAGAAATGCTGTTTTAGTGAAGCTTGTCCAACTGGAATATTCAAGCTATTAACAATTTTGATTATTAAAATCTAGAGGCAGCTAGGCCAAAACCACAGCTTTGTCTTTACAGAACTTTACAGGTATGTGCTTATCTCTTTCCTCACAGACATCATGCTGGATTTTGTTGGCATGTATTTCAGGCACTTAAAAAAATGCTAACCATCTTATTTATTGGCTATATCGTCACAATGTCTCCCCCACTGTTATAGTCTACTGAATAAATACATATTCAAGCAATATTTAGGAAAACAAAACAAAACAAACAAAAAAACGAATTACACACGACAGAATACAGTGTCTCCTTCAGAATCATTACTGTCAATCATATGAGTACAATTTTAAGTGCTGTTTAAATGCATGCTACTTAAGCAATTGATCATCATATGGAACCAATCCAATTCTAATACAGCCATAAGAACATACAGTACCAGCAACCCATCTCCCACAGTAGCATCTGTATTTTTAACAATATAAGAACATACTAGAAAAACAATGCCTATTTATTTACTCATAATTAACACAAGCAACTCAATTTCTTAGTTTTTAACTTTTTAAACTTTGGAAACTATGGTTTTTGATGAAGAAAACAGTTTTTAGCATACACAAAGAATGCTCCTTCAAGAAAGGATATGGACCCTGTATGCAGATGATAGAAGTCAGGAAAATCAAACCAGACTGTCAAATTGTTAATAAAAGTATCTCATCTTACTGCCTGTGATTCCTAGAATTCAGTGGCATCAGCTGAACTGCATTGATTTTTGCCAGCTGAACATTTGCATCTCATTTGAAGATCTGAGTCTAAAATGTTTCTGAAGACTTGTTAATGTCACAAAACTTGTTACAGAGAGAGCAAGCTTTCCACTCTGTGGCATTGTATGCTCCTACCAGCTTATAATACAGCAGCAAAGATTAGAGATGACCTCGACCATGTATTACACTTCTCCACTGTTATTACAAGATTGGCAAACTACACTGTAATCAGAACACTTCTGCTGCTGAAAGAGTTATTGACAGCTGGAGTATCCTGCCTGTTACCATTTTCGACAGTAAGTGGAGAAACTAACCAAATCATCAAACCAAATGCATTCTTAACACTTTCCTTTATAACTTCTAAATCCCTAACATCCATACCGTATCTTCAACTAAGTTACTCTAGATTGGTATCTGTAATAAAGAAAAGAAAAATGAATAAATTGAAGGGAGGAAGGACTCCTGGACTTTCAGTGAAATCACTTTCATACATTGAAAGGTTTCTGTGAGTAACAAAAAGCATAGTTTGCTGTTTGTTCATTTTTTTATATTCTGCAGTGGTTATTGTTGTTATTTTCTGATGATTACTCATCTTTTATATTTGACAGGAAACCCATGTGCCCAAACAACTTACTTCACTTCATATTAGAGAGAGTAATGCAAACAGAGTACACAAAGACAAACAATAAAAGTACACACACACACACCCTGCTGATTAAGTGTTTAATTTCTGTTTGAATAAAGTAGGAACATTTCAGTACGAGAGGCAAAATCTCTTGGAAAAAGGCTGCTTCTGCAACTCTGAAAACAAGAACATCCTATATGCTTCCTACAAAAGGCTGACATGCTGTAGGGATATCCATCATCTTAACGGTTCTCACAAAACTGTAAAAAAGCACCTTTAATACACGGTTTTGCAGACCTAAGGGGATTGTATTACACTTTATGAAACCTTCATTAATATAAAAGGAATCCATAGTTGCAAACTTGTACGTCTTCCCTAGGATAAATAATTATTCACAATAGTATGACACATGGTGTTATTGTCCAAACAACAGGAGCACAGTCAGGGGTGGGCCAGTCTGGGAGATCTACAGAGTCAAAAGTCGATGCTGAGGACCTGACAGCTGTGCTCCACACCTCTCCCACTAACCACCCTCTGATGATGAGCATCTGCAGCTCAAGTATGGAGAGTTCTCTGAACTACATCTTCCAGTTTGCTTTCATTCAAAAGGACTCCAGGTCAGGATCTCCAAACCTATTGGGACGATTCATTTCAAAACATCCCTCCTGATCTGAACTAAAAGTTAATGAAAAGAGACTGTCAGATTAACTTCACCTACCTAGTCATTCTGCAATCTGTGTACTTTCCTCAAAGTCTCACGCAACTTGTCACCAGCTGTACCTCCACTGGCAGATCCAGTTCTGAATAATGCCTGTTACTGACCTCACTTACTCATATTAAAAGACAAACTGGTGGTATAAAAAATTTGCATCCTTTCTAAAGAGTAGTTATGGAGGAAATGTCACACACAAGGAAGTTGTTTGTCCTTCATGGAGATGAAACTCCAATCAAAAACAGGCTGTTAACAGGGCCTAATTTATGCTTCCCTTTATAGCCAGAATGAAAGGAGCCCCCACAAGACCCTGAATATTGAGCTTTATCTGTGTGCAAGTCAGAATTCAGGCTTTTAATATTCATTTCACTTTGCTGTTTTTAAAATTTTCCAAGAGAAAAAAATAATAATAATTGAACACTTTTTTTTCCATACAAAATGTACATTCTGAATAGACACTAGCTGACACGAAAAAAAGAAAGAAAGAGGAAAAGTGCACAACTACTTAAATCTTTTATGAGAATGGAAGCTTCAGGAAGATGTAAAAATCAGCATAGAATATACCTAGATTAAATGGAATTATCAGTTATGCTGTCTGAAAATGAAGTGGGTACAACTCTGATATGCCTGCAGTTGCAATCCTGTAGGTTGCTTGGTAATGGGCATTGAAAAATAAGTCTAAAAATCTGTTAAACATCTTCCACAGGTTGCAGAATAAGGCTCTTTCAAGATGCTTATTGTAATGAAATGTTTAATAGTAGTTTTATATTTTATTGGAATATGGAAGTGCTGTGCATATATGCAGAGATTAAAAATGAATAGAGCAGAGAATGGGATAAGCAGGGGAAAGGGACAGATTTGTAAAAACCCAACCATGACTTTCTAATGAGCCAAGCCAATTTTGTAAACTAACCTTTAAAATGCAAATTGCACTCATTCCTTCAGTAAACTGTCAGCACAGAATCTAAAAATGTAAAGAACAACATTTCTAAAGACTGCTGACTAAATTCTATGCTCTCTATTTTCACATTATTTCACCTTATTGCTGCTTATTATTTCTATTATGGTAATAGCAGGAATAAATTGAGATGCTTACTGGGTTGAGCAGCGTATAAATTAAACTACGTGGTTAGAGACAGGCCCCAATTCGTAAGCTCAAAATCTAAATTTAAGATATCCTCACAACTGTGAAGAAGACATCACAGTGTTGTTATTTAAATTAAAAATACAATCTCTGTGGCAAATTTTGCTGTAATCCTTCAGAAGCAAACTATGCTGTACCACCAGGACACTGTGCCAAGATTTAAGCTGGGAAGAATGAATGTTTAACATCTTAATACTATCAACTAAGTCCTTTGTAGATCTCATGGATGGCTTTTCCTAGATCCTGGTAGATCTTTACGTAGCTATTTCATCATCAACATGGGAAACACTAAAGGCAAGTTAGCTAAAAGTGAACCATCATAACATATAAATCAATCAATTGAAGGACCCGAAGAGAACTTGGGAGTAGCATCACTCTGCCGCAGCTTCAGAAATTCAAAATGAGCACTACCCTCAAAATCTAACGATTACTTCACTGACAAAAATTTCTGTGATATTAGGTACAAGTCTAGCAATGGCCAGACATCAGAAAAGAGAAACAATTAAAGGCATATGATGATGGCAGCACAAGAGCAAATAACAATTAAAATCTATATATATACACTTTTATTTTGGAGAGTCATGGAAGTTTCTAACCAGAGCAAAAAGGGTCTGAATCAGCTTTTTAATGGGAACTTGAGTGTAGAAAAAACAGAGTGATGATGGAATTGGATCAGTTTATGCATCAAACTGTAATGAGATGAATCATCATATATGAGATGCTTTCAGTGCCTTTTCTCAGGCCTAGGATCTTTCTGGGGTTCTTCTCACTCTTTCTATACTTTCCCTTCCTTCTGGCAAAGAGGTGGTAGAACCCAGGGAAAATGCAAAATGAGTTTGCACTCCTTTTCATCTTTTTTTTTTTTTTCTTTCTTTCTTTCTTTTTTTGATGTTATATTTGAAGAAGAAAACTATTGTTCAACATATTCTGGCCACCATCATGGTCAATGATTGACTCTGAATACTTTGCTCTAGTCAGCTCTTCTCCTTTTACCACTGTCAGTTTTTTAATTTCAGTGAAATTCCTGTATTTTACAAATGCAAAAAATTTGCTAAAAGTGGTAGTGGTAGTTAAAACACAAATGCCATAAGTCTTTTCAAAATTAATGAAAACTAATAGCTAAAATGACCAAATGCCAATTGTACTCACTGAAAGCAGTAACAAAGCCAGCTTGGACTGCAGTAAATCAGGATTTAACCTTGTGTATCCAATCTGAAAATACTCAGTTTACTATATTTTGCTTGTACCATATGGAATGTAGACATAAAAACTTTGCTCCCACTCCAGAGCAATCAGCCTTGAATACAGCCACACCTAACATCTTTGCAAAAACAGATGGCAAGTCTCTTAATATTTCATGGCACTGCCCCTCATAATTATGGCTTTTGCACAAATAAACAAATCACACATTACACAGCACATTCCATCTCACAATAAAATAAATAAATGGTAACATTTAACAGAAGTTAAGTAGATAGAAGTGCAGAAAATTTGGATTTTTTATTTTTTAATATACAACATACATTTACAGCATACATAAATTTGATGACTTTTCCATATAAAGCCTTTGGAGAATGTGCTTTTTACATTATAAATGTATAATTGAATGATAATTATTAAAGTAATAGCTACAATGTCTAATGCACTATTTGTTAACACTTGGTAATTGACCCCTTAGATTGTTTAACACTCTCACTTCACTAAGGTTATTTAATTATAAATGGAATCTATTATCTAGTATTAAGCAGCATATAAAATATCATTATCTGATTAGCGAAGAGTGATTATTTACAAAAAAATATTAGATAGTATTTCAATGAAGATAAATATTTAAGGCATACATGCATGTTCTGCAAATTAAGCTTAAGCAAAGCTAAAGGTCTATCCAAATAGGCACAAGTAATTGGACAGTATAATAGCAAACCACTCACTAATTCTGACAACTTTTCCCTTTCAACTGACTTCAAAGATATTAAACAATTTTCCAAACAAAAGCCATTTTCCTATAAATTTAAGATTTTACCATGATTCAAAGAAATTAAACTCGAGATGAAGAACGAGATTCATCTTTCAATATTATGTATGAATTAATGTCTCAGCTATGAATTATGTGGAATATAATCCAAAGATCGTAAAAGCCAAGGGAAGTCATTCTTTTCGTATTATTTTGCTACAATATTTGCTAATCTACATCCCATTGAAAACACGGGAGTCTCTCTAGTGACATGCTGAATTTGTTTTATAGTCTTGCTTCATCAAAACAAGCAGCCACAGGAAAACGGACAGAATTCTTGAGGTAAGAACTGGAGATTTTTATCATCACTGCCATTGCCATTTGGAACTGCAAAAGTCAATTAACATAATCATTTTACATCACCTCATGTATCTTTCTGTTCTATAGAGAATCCATATGAAAGGACCCTTTAGAGGACTTCTGTTTAATTTCCTCAAGTTCTTCACATAGCCGTGGTATATTCTGACCTGTCGTGAGTGCCACTGATTTAAAAACTTTCTATTTAAACCCTAAGAAACACTTCTAAAAGGGCAAGAGAAGTAAAATCGTGATCCACAATGGAAATTTCTAGACAGGGAAAGCTACTATACAGGCTACTATATCTTTTATGGTGTTGCTCCCCTCATCCCTTCTTTTCCTTTACTCGCCACAGAGTAAAAATAGGAGTCTATGAAAATGCCTCTTGCCAGAAAGTGCTCAACTATCTTTGAAGTTCTTCAGCAACAGTAGCACTCAAAGCTATTGTTACAATATGAAACACACACACATTTTCTTTTCAGAGTGAAAGAAAGTAGGTCTCTCTAAAACAAGCTGTCAGTAATTACTTCTTGAGGTCCTATTCATAAAAAAACACCTGTTTTATAGTCAGGTCACATTTATTCCTCAAATGTTTTTGTGTGCAATTCAAGTTGATTTATTCTATTCACAAAGAGGGAAAAGAATATTCTTTTCCTAGTAAAGACCAGAACATTGCTGGGGTCAGGTGAATGCTCCTTTACTCTCTCAGTAAAAAGTAACAAAAATTACTGAGAGAAATTTAGTATCAGAATAGCTTTGTGAGCTACCTGCTAATTGAAGCACTATGGTTCATGAGCACATGAGCACGTTTCACCCCTATTCAATGGCTCATCTCAGGATCACCAGTTACTGAGCTCTTGTTGCTAAGAAACAGTACTCAGTTATATTTGAAATATATATTATGAAAAGGTGCTGCTTTTCTTTGTGAAATGAATGTGTTGCCAGATTGAGAGGCATGGAAACAGGCTGAGCAGTATGCATTGCTTCTTTCAGTGTTCCACAACATAGCCAACCATGCTACCTGATTGATGTGTTTAAAAATGTGAAATGCCTGTTCAGTTGTTGTCAGTATGCTAAGACAGCTAAAAGTGTACTGCACCAATTAGATTCAGCCTTTATTATAAAGATATTTATTCACATTAAGCTAGAAACTGAAACTCAGAATCATCTAAAAAAATAATGAATTAATACATAAATATGAAATACACATAAACATATATCTCTGTGCATATACACACACGTATATGAGATAGTAATAATGTGCTGCTTCTGTTCTGGTGCAAACTTACACTCACGACAATTTCCTCACTGAAGAAAATTATTTCAGTAGGACCACACTGCTGCTCCCAACGACAAAGAATTTAAATGGCGCATTCACACCTTCCTCTCCCCTTAAGCAAGCCTCTTTGGCTTCTATCAGCAATGAAGTATGCATAACTGAAGACGAATATTAAAGTAAAAGCACAGTTTGTTGAATGACCTTATTTCTCCTAGGTATAAATAAGGAAACAGATGAATATATACATTCATAATCTCTTAAAGAGCTTCTTGACTCTACAATTTCAAGACTACATTGCAATTTCTGCTGTGCGATTACTTTTTGTCAGTGCATTGCTTGTAGTCATAAAACACACTCATCAGAAAGGGTTAATTAATCTTAAAAAGACACACAAGTTGAATCTCTTTTCAACAATGCATTAAGCTACTACTCATCAAAATACAATTGAAAAATAAGACTATAATCTTTTCAACTCAATTGAATCCCTCTAAAATTATTTTTTGCAAGAATTTTGTATTCATTTTCTTATGGATTATCAAATATCTTGTGCTTCAGTCGCAACAAAAGTTGGTGGGTCAACAACCTTAATTTACCATACTGTGGTAACTCCTAAGGTATTAACATTTGTAAGAAGCCTTTGCCAATGGAAAGTTATTCAGCACATTACCTTTTAAAATAATAATTAGAGCTGAATTGCTACCCTCATGAGCTAGTGATGTCTTTGGTAATTCAGAAGATATGATAACTACTATATCCTATTAGGCTGAATGTTACTGCAGAACCTGTATACCCTAAGTACATTTGATTCAATTTTCAGCTCATAGGAGTCCACTTCATATTATGTAGTGACAGAGCAATAAGGTCTGTCAAAAAGTTGCATATACTTAGGTGTTAAAATCAGGAACATTCACTGGCACTGTATGATATAATATCTCCTGTGATGCTCTTCAAGTAATGGGGGTTTGAACAAAATGAATGTTCTAAAGAATAATAGTACCAGAAAATGGAGTTAGAATTTGCTGTCATAAGCAAATTTTAACTTAAGTGAAATAAATGTTCAATTGATGCAAAGAGTCATTCTAACTTCCTCAATCTTCTCTTGAAACTGTGGTTCTGCTTCTATGATGCATCAATGATCCTTTACAGCAGTTTCACAATGCGAAAGAAGAGCAACCATGAAAATAATTTAGATTTAATTTAGGAATACTTAACATTATCCTGTCATCTGAAGCCATTTCTATTTAAACTATGATGTCTATCAAATTCCTTGCTGATATGGATACAAGGCCATGAAAAAAAAAAAAAAAAAAAGTGTACAAATTCTCATTTAATATATACCTTGGATATTTTCATTACAACGTATGTATGTTTTCCTGTAAACTTATATGGATCAAGAAGTACAGAAAAATATAACTGGAAACAAAAACCAAATACATTGCATCAAATGCTCTAAACTATTAAGAAATCACTTTTGTACTCTTAGGGGAAAAAAAAAAAAAAAAAAAGGTAATGGCACAAAATTATGGCCTGTTTATTTCAATTCATGTCAGAACGATACCAGTGTTTGAAGGAAAAAATATTTTTGTAATGAACACACCAACCTTTGCTGTATTCTGCAAGCATTTCCTTTAAGAAAAGCACAAAAAAATAATAATAATAAAAAAAAAAAAAAGAAATTATATTATTTTTTTCTACTTGCAACATATAGATATTTTTCTACCAAATAATTCAACATTTCATATTGCAGTAACCAACTTATGGAAGGTGGAAAATATTAACCTATAAAATTTTATACATTTTTTTTAATTTCAGTGTTACTAATTCTCGGCATTATGATCTTCCCATTCTGGCCCACAGGGTGTGCATGTTTGTCCTGTTTGTTTGCTTTTTATGCAAATAGGTAAAGGTGATCATAAACAAACAGTTGTTCAAAAGAAAATAAATTTTAAAAATACAAAAATACAAGGCAAAGAATCTAAAACTTTCTAAATACTTACTGCTACTGACTTAAACCTGCTTTTTTAAAAGTTCAAAATATGATCATGGTTGTATACATTTTTATTTATTCAAATATAATTACATAAAGTGAAAAAGCTGAACAAAATAATTATCATATTGCTTTGTGCTCAAAACTTTGAAAACTTGTAGGGCATGAATAATAGCATGAGGCTAGATGATGTGCTAATCTAACTGAGGCTAGATTCTGTAAATATAGTCTTCTTATTTTTCAGGTAGACAAAATTTGAAATGAAACTATTCCTCTAAAAATAAAATATATTTTTAACCTTTTAAAATACATTTCAAATAAATGCTTCACTTGAAAGATCTACTTGGAATATAGTACTGAGTTTCCAAACCACACTTCTGAAAAAAAGTAAAAGCACCATTTCCCATAGGAAATGTATATTTTGGATTCAAATCTACAAATATCCAACTAACCCACTAATCTTGGCTGAGCTTTCCCTCAGCCACTAGATAAGGCATAAACAGGCATTTCTGGGGAAGTTATTGACATGTAAAAGTAAATTTTATTAATATTGTGAACAATCAAATAAATGCTATCTCAAGTAATTAATAACTCAACCAGAGTTGGGTGTTTCAAGTCATGAAAGAACAATCAACTTTAAATGATGTCATCTAGAACCACTACAGTAGTTAAAATAATAAAAATCACCAAACTAGATTCCAAATACATTTGTACAGTTAGATAAGGAGTACCTGATTCAACGTTAAAACTCTATTTTAAATATTTAAGTTAATCAGACTTTGACTGCAGTAGTAGTTATGTCCAGTTGGAAAGACATTTACTCTCTGTTGAGCTAACTTTAAAGTCCCTGTCTTCTCTGCACATACACACAGTACCACACGTTTGTTCATCAAATTCTCCTCTTTCAACCATTACCAATACAACATGTAACCAGAACTACTGATTTCTTTACCATAAAAAAGTGTATATATAATTTGAGCAATATGCTCCTAAATACAGTAAGAAATAATGCATGAAAACATGAAATCTTCTAAATCACTCAGGTTTGTAAGATTTTGGAATGTCTCAAAAAATAAACAAAGCCTCATGGCTAATACATTGTCTCATCTTCATATTTCTATAGGGAAGCTTCCAATATATAGGAATAGACAGTTTTCTTGTGCCAACCACTTAATCCACGCCTTAAACTTTGATTCCCCTTCTTTTCTCTTCCACAAGTACAACTAAACTTCCTAAAATTCATCAATTGAACTTTCTTTAATCACTCTATATTTATGTTTGAATGAAATTCCCTTCAAATAAAAGATATCCACTGTGCAGTTTCAACAAAAGCTCAGCATGGTAATGAGGTTACCTAATGAGCTTAAAGTGGTTAGCTTTGGTACAAAAGATAAGACTTGCTGAGATATATTTCAGCACACTTACCAAATAAATGATTTCGTATTGCAGTACAGTTTATTTTCAAGATAAATATATATACATATATATACACATTTAGACAGAGAGTTCACCAGAACTTCCAAACCAAAAACATAATAATAATTAAAAAAATATCCCCAAGCTGAAATAAACTGATTACTGTCAAAGTCTATGTTCTTAAAAGCTACAAAGTAGGATTTCAACATAGGATGCAACATCGGGGCTCCAGTCCCCAGCTGCTTTTAAGGCTGCAAGCAAAACACGCATGTGACTCCTTAGTATGAGATTTGCTATTGTAATATTCTCTTGTAAAGATAAGAGAGAAATATGTAGTCACAAAAGATGTAGGTGATAAAAAACAAACAGTGCAAAGAAGCTCTCTTTTGCAAAAGATTTGGGAAAAATCAATTTTTATTTTTTTATTTTACTGGAAATGAAAAGGAAAGCCAAATTTCAATTTTATAAAAGAAATTATTAAGGTATGTCTACCCACAGCAGGTGGGGGTGGAACTAGATGATTTTTAAGGTCCCTTTCAATCCAAACCTTTCTATGATTTTATGAAAATACTTTGCTTAAGAGAGAAACAAAGAAACAAAGAAAGAGAAAGAAAGAAAGTAAGGAAAAGAGAGAGAAAGAGAGAGAGGAGATGAAAATCAAGGTTAGGAAGAAAGAGCTAAGCTAGATCTTAGGAGACTTTTGCCACTTAAAGAAGTCACTAACAAACCACCTCTGACCAAAGTGGCACCTTCAAAGAATTTCTGATATCCTTCAGACAACACTCCAAAAATGAGATGGATTTGCAGAAGTATTTTGGTTCTGCAATATTGTGAGGTGTGTTTCTTAACAAATGTCCCAATTCAGTTTCCCTTGACACCTTCTATTACTGCTGTGGTATTAATTCAATGGTCAAATTGTAGGCCACAACAATCAGAAAGCATCTACAGAAACTACTCCTTACTTTCAAGAGGTAAATGCATTTCAGTCTATCAATGACATTACAATTTGTTCCTCAAGGGTGAAAAATTGTGTCCTCAGAAAAGCTGTACACCCTTGTAGAGCTACAAGTGTAGTTCTAAGAGTCTTTTCAGGTTCCTGCCTTCAAAAACTCCACTTCAAAACTCCACAAGGATCATTTTTTCTTAACCTGTTTGGACTAAAACTAAGATTCTTTAATCCCAGAAAGTATTTCATTCTTAGAATAAATTCCAGCAGATAGACCAGGAGCAGAAGACAGGAATATCTTAAATTTGTCAGCGTTGAGAAGTATTTTGCCATCATCTAGGCTTACACTATTTGTTTGCATAGTGAGAGAAGTCTGCAAAGACTTTTTGCTAGTGGCAGAAGAACCTAAGTGGTAGAAGTCTCTAAGAAGTATTGTCTTTCATCTCCCCAGCAAAATGCAAAATAATTCAAACATGCCCTTTTAATTTATACAGATCTCTTACTAAAACTAACTTCTATAGAGAAGGTTTGTCTTAAATTGCATCTCACCAAATACATACATTACAACAGTCAAGTAGAATTCAGAAGAAAAGCAATGTTAATCATCACCACTTGTGATGTGACTATGCAAATACCACAAAACATATACTCTATTTTTTTTTTAATTTCTTCTTTATTTCTTTTTACTTGGGACCTGATCATGGAGACCATGGACAAACAAAGCATCTCAGTTCAGCTTAACTTTTAAAACTACTTGTATTATTAAAGATGGTTACGAGAGAACTGTAATAACCATTATGGAAGTGATTGTAAGGATGATCCACATCATAATTTCAAAATGACAATTTTATTTTCATGTTGCTATAGTATTTCTTGTGATTGAATAATAATATATAAGATTGCAAGGACAAGTTTGCTGTGGCTAAGGCTTCAACTACACGAGAATACAAAAAGCAGACAAATAAGAGCAAAAAGACTCCTTTCCCTAGCCATGGGATTCCAATAGTTGGCTGTCACAGCAGGAGCCACTCGATGTTACTGAGACAGACTATTAGGCTCTCTTACAATCTGAGATATAAATGATCCATAAGAGAATTCAATGTATTTCTATCTAATTAAAAAATAAATAAATAAATAAATAAAAAGTTGTGACAACAAAGAAACTAAACTACAACATAAATTGAATGTGTTTGGAACTTTTTCTTTTAAAGCTTCTGAAAAAAGATGGGAGAGCTAGAGGAGCTGAAAAGCATTAAGAGTCCCAAAGTGTGATGGAAGGGAAACTTTTACTGCTTGGTGGAAGCAGATGGCAAAAAATGGGAACTTCTTAGCAACTGCTTCGTATACCTCACTGCTTCATCAAATGTGAGCCAAGCAATTGGCTCATTCCCTTGAAGTTCACTGAAGATCTTCCCATAAGGGATTTATTGGCAGCTTGGATATTACTTCAAGTTTGTTGTAAACCACCTGGTTTAATCTTAAAATCAAAGAGTTTCATTTACAAAACTTTTTTTAAAGTTCTTCTGAGTCCATAGCAGCTAAGTATATTTCACATCCCATCTGCTGTCACTCTTCTTTTTTCCTCCTCACAAGAAACTATTCTGGTAACAATCACACTTGGCAGAATTTGAAGCTGGGAAATGCAATAAATGAATATTCTAGAAAATACAAAAATAATGATGGTCATATCTATTTCATTGCAAAAGCACAAGAGTATTACATTCATGACTGTGTCATGACAATATCGGTAGTATGGTTTACTAGAATGTAAATCAGATCAACAGATATGAGTAAAATGTGAGAAGGCTTTCCTTCAAGAAGAGAAAAGAGATTTTTTTTGCACAGAATGCAATTAGATTACTGTTGACACCGATGCTGAAGACTTTAGCAGCATAGTGAAAAAAAATCAATGAAGATAAATTGAAAAGGGGTATCTTTGAAGAAGTTTAGACAATAATTATGAGAAATGAAGAAAAGGTATACCACTTATAGACTAAAACTTTAAGTATTACAGTACCAGAGGTATTCAGAGCAACATTCTAGATATATGTAGTGACCATGTGCCTACAAAGAGCAGATAAAGCAAGATGCTGTAAATTACAGGTTAATATCTTATGTCACAGATGTACAGATTTAAGAGCTGTAGCTCTGAGAGAAGCTGATCAAAATTGTCACAAAAATATTACTGAAGTAAAACCAAAAAATGAAAAATACTTGATCAAGCAGTTATAAGGATGAGGGAAGAGAAAAAATAATAATAAAAAAATGCTTGCAAATACAGGAAGTTTAGGACAGCAAAATTCCATTTCAAGCATTATCAAGCATTTCCACTTTTTTTTTTTTCCTTTTTTTTAAAAAAAAAAAACTAATAACAGCAGAATGGTACATTTTGGAACGTTATATTCTTTGACAGTTCATTATACCATATTTTTGACTACTTCAAGTTACTGTACAAAGTGATGTTCATATTCTACAAAGTTGTAACAAACGAAAAGGTAGCAAACATTTTATTTTTGTGTTCTATGTTCTTCAACTGCACTCAGAACCTCTGGCATGCCTTTCTTCCTAATTTGATTCCTTGATAATTTTCTGGAAATGGTTGGTCAAATATATGCATTTTCTATAATGATTCCTTAAATTATTTAAGTCAAAGCTCAACTAAATTTTAGAGAGAATGAAATTCTAGGACATATACTATACTGTAACTGACCTATTTTGGCATAGAATTGGACTACCCTTTTTTGCCTTTAATATCTTAGATACATTTTTCCTCTCACGTGTATAAATGGAAGCATTAATAATTAATTCCTCCCCACAAGACTGGATGTTAAGTTGCATGGTATAATCAATCTCAGTAAAATTTCAAACATGCAGACTTTAAAGTAATACCAGAACTCTTCTGTTCTTAATATCCCTTTTCTTAAGTCTTCCACAAGCTTAATAATGTGATCACAATATTTTCATTTCAGTGATCTCTACTGGGTTCTGCAACTTCTGCTCCTATTTTCAACATTAATTTTACTGCCAGTGACAAAAAGTTTTGTTGCTGTTGTTTTTTCTTTAGAAACAGTACTTTCTAAACTATGATAACTTTTTCACATTGGTCTTTACTCATTTCTTTGGTCTAGTTTTTAGTGTTAAACAAAACCATATCATGAAAGCACTTCTCAGCTTTAGGAAAATCATGGTGGGTTGTTTGTTTTTGTTTTTAGCTTGTTGCTTATGTTAGATTATTGCTCTGCTGTGTGATAGCATCTAAAGAAACAGTAGTATAACTCACTTGTGTTTTCTGAAAATTAAAATTTCTGATACCAAAGTAATTAAATTCAACGGGGAAAACTGTTTACTTTAGCAAAAAGATTAATAAAAAATATTGCAGAATACAAAATCCTGTTAGGCAGCTGCAATGCCATATTTCCACTCATTGGAATTGTTTTAAATGGCTATCCTATCTATTAGTGAAACATCCTGCCTTTTTCAGGTTGTTTAGCTTTAAAAATATATAGGATTCAGGACTGCTGGCCTGCAATGAAAAAGACAACGGAAAAAAGCATTAACCTAACTTAAAACAGATGAAAAGCACTCAGTAATTCTACTACATCTCTTCCTAACCATAATGAGCTTTTTCAAATACAGCATTATTTGCACATCCATATATTTACAATGACATTTATCTCTCTTGCATTAATCTGGTCACACCAAAACGTCTGATTTGTACATGGAACCACAGTTCTAGGAAACAAGCATTTTATATCATTGCATTCAGTGTACTTGCACATTAGTAAATGAGTAATGCAGGAAAAAGAAAATATAAGTGAGTAAACAAAGAAAACCCTAACTCACTTATTTCTATGCAACTACTTCACAGTGTTGTAGAAAAGAAACATTTGGAAAATGTCTGTACAGAGGACAACAGTACAATTTCTATTAACTATAATTTAAAGTTCCTTATGCATTTTAATGTGAAATAATATCTTTTTAGCTTTTGAGTAATATAAATCAGACCTTTCTTCTGCCTAAAGGTATGACCTCTTTTGCCACAAAGTTAGCTAGACAACCTGCCATTTTATTCCTTGACAAATTAGCTCATTGTTTTCCCATTAACTGCTCAGATACTATACTTTTACCACAAATACATGTTCATGTGTCCATATGTTTATCAAAGTGTTGGTGCTAAAGTTCAAACTAGTTCTTTGTAGAATTTCAAAACATCTGAATCAAAGGGTAAAATAAGGGAGAAGTTACATTTTAAGTCAGTCAAAAGAATATATGCCAGAAACTTTGGAAACTGCAACAGGCTTTTTGTATAATTGGGAGTTTAATGATAAAACTATGATAACCTATCATATGTGATAAGAGGAAGGGAAATGTTTCATTTTTAAAAGGTACCGTATCACTTACATATATGCCTCCTGACCCATTAGTGTCAGCTGCTCAGAGTTCAATAGCATTCATCCTTCCCTAGGTATACATCATTCTCGTCAATATCAGAGAGAGTTTGGGCTTGGTTAGGGAGAAAATAGCGGGATGGCTGCTAGTAAGTAATCACAAAATGAGATTTAAGAGGAACATGAGTTCAGGGATCATGGCATTCCAGCTGCTGTAGTGAATCAGGCTTAAAGGTCTCATACTAGAATATAGTATCATTGAAAAACAAATGAGTGCAACAGAAAGAGAAATATAAGAGGATTCATTGAGTTAGCAATTGACCATATGGTAGAGGTTCTTGAGTGTTTCATGTTTCATAAAAATGCACTAAGCAATGAAGAAGAAAACTGATTTTTGGTGACCATCTGGTACCAGACTGACCCCATCCTTTCTGCAGTATTGACAACTCATGAAGAAGTGGTTATCCCTCCGACTTAGCTGAAGCTAACATCCCACTGACAGTGCTAGAATAAGAAAGTCACAGTGCATGTCCTAGAAACAATCTTGAAATAATCTTTGCTATTCAATAGGATAAAATGCTTCTATGGATCTGAGATGTAAACAGAGAAAGATCAAAAATTTATATTATCTTTCTTCCAAATAAGATTTCTATCTGACTTCTTTGGAAACAAATGGGTTTCCACAACAGACACCTTGGTAATTTCCAACATCTTACAAAAAGATTTTAAAAGCAATACATACAAAGCAAATTAAATCAGGATATTTCTGCCACAGAAAAGCTGGAAGAGATGTTAAGCCTGAGAAGACTAGGACATGGATGAGGGGTATAGCATGCAAGGAGAAAATAAGTTTGCAGTTATAGTGGAGGAAGGCCCCAAAGGCTTGTACATTGAAAGGGTATATGGAGCAAGCAGAAAATATGACAGTCTACCAGCTTGATTGGCAGGAGGATGGTTGTGTTGTCTATATTGACAAAGAAGAGGAAAGATGAAATGATTATTTCTGAATCGGCAGTAAGACATCCAGAAGGGCATGTCAAATAAAGGTTTTGATATAAGACTCCATCAAGAGAGAGGTCAGCATAGAGATGGAGCTGTCAGTGTATATATAATTGGAAGGCACGGGAGCAGACAAGAGGTGCAGAGACAGAAGAAAGTGAAGACATCTCAGGAAAAATCCCCCAGAAAAGGAGATTCATCAGAAGAGATGCTGACAGAACAGCCAGAGATAGGACAAATCAGAAAAAAAAAATGGATTCATGAAAGATGAGGAGCCTGAGATTTTCTGAATGAAGTATGCTGGACAATGTCAAAAATGGTATCCTTCTTGTAAGGTGAGCTAGAATTTTTTTCCCTATTCTACTAGCAGTCTGGTGAAATCTACCCTTTCCTTAGCACAAGTTGGAAACATGTATGTGACATTTACTTTGTGATATAATAAACTTAGTTAAGTTTTTTAAAAATAAACATATTTCTATGTGTCTACTCAAAACAAAGACTTTCAGTGATGTGAAGACAATTACAGTGCATTTCCAAAGTGCCAATATGAGGCACAGTAATTGAAAGTGCCATTTAAATAACAATAATATGGATATGAAACATGTACCCGTAGTTTATAACAACATGATGTGCTCTATACCATTAACTTTTAATTAACTCCAATTTTGCCACAATTAAACTCAATTAGAGCAGAATGTCTGACACTGCAATTAGCTGTATATAAACACCCCAGTTGGTGTCACATTGAATTAATGTCTCCTGATGGTGGATTCTCTTTCCAAGGATAATGGATTTACCACCATCAGACTGTTAATTGGACCTGGCACCTCATGTGTTGTATGTATTTGAGACATAACACCAGAACTTTGTTTCCTGCACAATTGTGCTTGTCAGTTCTACAGATTTCAAATGCAACTAGCCAAATTCTTTACCACTCTGTACATTCTGTAATAAGTCCCATGTAGAAAACCTCTAAAAATTTAATCTCTCACAATTTTACATTCACGTTTCTACTCATCCAGCAACAATTAAAACTATTATATATCATTCATGTTGAAAAAATACAATAATGTATTTAGAAAAAGAAATCATATCTATTAATAAGCATGACGTTTAGCACAATAAATCATTGTTTATTAGCAAAGTTTATTTTGAATGATCTATTTCTTCTGCCCTTGCTCATATTAGAATCTCAATCTTATCTCATGAACAGTGCTACTGAGATTATTAGGTTTTGTCTCAATATATTACAGCCTCAGTGGAAAGCAGCTAGCCAATGATCAGTCTTTGTATATCAGACTGTTGATGCAATTATACTCCTCAAAAGATAGATATTACTAAGAAAACACCTATCGCTTCACTTCCAACCTCACCACTGTAGAGAAATGCACGAGCACATGAGCACATTACATTAGTCATAGAATAAGACAGCACTTACTACTAGTTAGTGTGCTTGTATCTGACTTTGAGTAAAATCTGTGATTTGCTGTGACAGCATGAGTAAAGAAAACTACTCCTTGCACCTTTAAGAAAACTGATATTTAAATCGTTTGAATTACCTAAATATTTTTAGAAAAAAGTTACAAACAAAACAAAACAAAAAAAAAGACAAAGCAAACTGAAATACTGGCTTCACAATGGGAAAAGAAAAAAAAAAAAAAAAAGAGCCATATAAAAATCAGAAAATGAAGATAATCTACCACATCTTTTGAAGAGCTGAATCTTGTTTTAAGAGATTTTTGGCATGTAAAATCTAGTAGTGAAGTCAATGGGAAGTAAAAATTACTTAAATAAGGTGTGTGTATATATAAAATGTATTTTGAAAGTGATACATTTAACCTCCAATTTGCAAACAACCTCTGGCTTCCTTTCCTACTATCCTTCCTTTCCTACCTCCACTTTATTCCTGTGTGAGATAAAGTAAGTAGCTTGCACAGAAGCTGGTAACTTCTACATGCTACTTGCACAGAACAAGTTTTGTGTTATGAAAAGGAAAACATTCTCATTAATAACCAGCTTTAATAATTCTGGCTCACAAGGAGGCTTATAAGCTTCATACATATCTCCTGCCATTCTCTGTGAGAAGATAAAAGAAAATTGTCCTGTGGATGTGACTTACCTTATTCATATACTTTTCAAAAGTTTGGGGATTCAGACCAGAATGTATAATTGGTGTAAATCATAACCAAATCATACAGTCGTCATAAAATTCAATAAATTATGGTGTTAAATGGCAGAAATTAAAATTGACTAGCTAATATCAGTACATCAGTTTTTCACATCACCCAAATGACAGTATCAGCAGGAACAAAGGATACTGCACAATGTAGGTGCAGTTTTGTGTTACTACATGAAGCTGTATGAAGAGTAGCATCTACTAAATCACAAACTGCATCTTTGGGGATCAGAATGTGCTCTGGATTTCTGCAGGATATGGTGATTAAACTGTGCATGTTTTGCAAGAATTGCTGAGATGAAAAGCTCAGGTTCTGTGGTCACTGCCAATAACATTGGATAATCATATATATGGACTAAAAAGCACAAATGATAATGATGGAGATGCAGTAAGTGATCAAAATATGTTCAGAAAGGCACTAATGAATATTCGAATGAGCTCACAGCAAAACATAATGAAGGAAAAACTCATAGCAGGGTAGCAACACACTGCCAGTATTAGGAATGAAGTTGCTTATAAAATCCTTGGCATTTTATCTGTCACTGGGGAAGGTACAGGTTAAGTCTCAAATGCAAACATGTATGCCTGAAGTATGCCCTGAAACTGCTACAGCAAAGCATGTATCAGTGCACTGTAAATACTAATTGAAATTGAATGTACAATGTCCACACTGTTGTTTTAAATGCTTTGAGCAGAGTCTACTGGAAAAATAAATAAATAAAAAGTATGCTACACTTATGGTACTTATTTGTAATTATTTTCACTGAGTCACATCTCCAGTATTTTAAAAAAATCAATGGAATTTACTTCCCCCGTGAGCTGAAAAACTGCAAAAAATACATCTTTTTTGCTTATTAATTGCTATTATTGTCATGATTTGATTTACAAACAGGAAAAAGTTATTGAAAACAATCTTTATTCCCAATACAAGCCCATGTCAAAAGCCTGTAATCTGACTGCTATACTTCTGGGAAATGACTTGGAGCATGAGAAAGACGATTTTGCCTTTCATTGTAATTTTAATTCAGAATTCAACTAATCAATTCACTAATTCCACCCACCAGAATTTAGGAGACAGCTTCCTTTCTATATTTCAGCATGGTTAGAGCAGCCAGACTAGACCAGGGAAATGATTTATACACTTGCTTCTACAAGTTCGAAGCATGTGGTAGATGTAGTAAGCACAGTATTGATCAAAGCTACCAATAATGAAAGAGTGAAATTAAATGCACATCCTCAAATACACCAATTACTTTAAAGCATTTTCTTTAATAAATATATTGCCAATATCAATCCCAAATAGGTCTGATAGGAACAGAGTACCAGTATCAGTAGATGACTTGGTACCTTAAAAGTAACATTGAAAATTAATTTTGCAATTTTAAACCTGACAAAATGCAGTGCATTTTTCCAGTTGATGTATTGTTAATATAGTAAAGGTTACAAATGTAGTTACACTCTCCTGCTTCTGTACTGCCACAAATGTGTTCTACAACGCTGAATGACAAGCAAATTACATGTTTGGAGAATCAGTTTGCTGGCTCATAAAGCCCATAAACATAGCAGATTGGGCTTTAATTTATTGGTTTCATGTCCAGCAGATCCACAATTCAATAAGGCCAGTGTCATTAAATATGCCCTGCATAGCATAGCCAGCACACAATACAAACATTCATATGCCAAGATTTGAACTTAGAAACACTTTAGTCCTGACAAGTACCAAAATTGCTGCTTTTTCTTTAAGTCTCCATTGGAAGCGCTACATTTCTAATCTTGAGACCAAGATTGCAGCCTTCACTGAGAAGAAGCTGCAACTGCAGGCCTTCGGACCTGCAAATCCCAAGACTGTTGAAGGAAACTTCGTCCCTTTTTACACAGTGAGCATGGCTGTCCCACTGATCATTGGGAAAATAGAAGCTCACATGAAATGACTATTTAGGACAGTACTCTTCCATGCCAAATGTTTTCTGTCCTGCTTAGAGAAGAAAATGTAAAATACAGTAAAGTTCCATGGCACGTTGGGAATATATAACATATTTAGAACCATTTCTTTTACTCAATTTTGTCCTCTTCCCCTGTTCCTTAGCAGCAAGAAAAAAAAAAAAAAATCAAGTTATTTTACAAACTGTTTTAGAAAACAAGAAAAACTGGTAGTTTAAAACTGTCAAGATTTTCCTCCCTCTTAACAATTTGTAAGTAGTACACCATAATCCTGTTATTTAAATCTATTAAATCGTCTAAAACTAACACAAATACAACAGCAGTACACTGCTTTATTTGTTCAAATCCACATATAAAAACTGTAACCTGTATTCATATCACCTGTGTATACATAATACATTTAAGAAATAAATATATAATCACAGAGCCTCAAATAGATAATAGGTATTTTTAATGCATTGCATTCAGATATCTGAATTACCATTATGTAAAATAAATACTATGAATAATGGTAGAGCAGAGGTTGGGAAGAATTCTGCAAAGATGAACTCTCTCTATTTTGCAAATACAATCCACAAACACAAACTCATAGCAGGGTGTGCTATCAACAAAAACTAGAAGAAATTATAATTAATATTACTCCAAGACTCTCATGCACATAACAGCTACAAACAGAGGTTTTCTGGCTCTGTATCACCTCCAATATTTTATCCATGTGTTTTCCCACTCAGAAGCCTACAGTGTCAACTGGACAATATTTATGATTATCTCCATTTTAGTGTTGGGCTTCAGGAAAGGTCCAAGCAGAACATTTACCAGCCCCTATTCCTTCTGCCAGCAGCCTAACAAGTTTAGATGGAGTATTTTGAATATGGTTGAAATGCTGTCAACAAGCACTGCCCTTTTGGATGCATGGTGTAAACAGGAAGCAATTCTCAAGACCCTGGTGACAGTATGGAAATATCCTAGAATTTTATATCTCTCAAAAACACAGAACTGAATTTTTCAAAACCAATCAAGTCTTAGGTATATTTATACATTAGACAAAAAAAAAAAAAAAAAAAAAAAAGAGAGAGAGAGAGAGAGAAACAATTTCCTTATGGAGTAGCTTCTTCAAAAGGATCAGGATTACAGTTTCTGCAACCACCCTTGCAAACTTCAATTTAGTCACGCACCTGCACAATGAGTTTTGCCAGTAGCTACTGCAACCCATTTTATCCTATAAAGAAAAACTAAGAAAAGAATTAAAGCCCCTCAAAATAGAAAGATCCATCATGGTATTCTACATGTACTGACATAAGCATCTTAAATGATCTGATAAAATAATTAAACTAAAGCTGTGTCTAGTTAATGAGCTACTAGAAAATAAAAAATAAGCAAGCAAAACCACCTCCACAACAAAACAAAACAACAACAAAAAAATCACCACCAAAAAAAAACTCCAAGACATTCACCAATATACCTTGGTTTTAAGGAGAATATGTAATTAAAAAATTATTAGTAGTGACCTGAGTAAACCTGGACGAATACAGGAAGACTTTTTTCATTTACACATCAACAAAATGATGCCAACTAGTATTTCCATAACGTTAGAAGCCTTTTCATACAGTGTTCTTTATTTACTGCTGTAGTTCAATACAACTCTCTCACTCATTTCCTATTATGCATTGAAATAGATCTAAAGGAGGAAAAATGTGAACACAGAATTGCCTGTTTCCATGAATGTTTTCACCACAAAAGACTAATAATGGGAAAATGGAGATTCTTACAGCTCTGCCTGCAATAGGTAGTGATGCCAACTCTTACATTTTAATGAGTTTCATTACAGCCGGTGGTTTTCTTAGAGCTCCACCTATTGAGACCTGTCATATTTTAATTTTAAAGAAAGAAATATGTAACTGCCAAAGAGAGTTTGAAAGATCAGGTACATGGGTCAAAAAAAGCCCAGAAGCCAGATTAAAGGGAACTCAATACATCAGTATAAAGTGCTCATGCAAACTTTGAAGATCTAACTTGTATATTTTAAATTCTTGGAAGAGATAATGCTTCAGATGTTGAAAGTAGAATGCGTATGGCTCAGAGTGACTGAAGTCTCCACAAATAACTCAGAAATTTTGTAATTACAAAAGACTGATAGTGCACATTTGTGTTTACGCACCAACACATACTTGTGCATAAGTAGGTATTTAATCAAATTACAGCAGAAAACCAACCTGCAAGTACATAGTGCAGCTGTACTTTTAGAGTGGGTAGATAAATGATTCTCTTTGTTACTGGCAAATGTTATCAGTCAGAACTATATTCACAAAACTCGCATTTTCTTACACTTCATTTCTTGTAAATACCACAGAGCTCACGTGTGATGCAATAAGGGAATAGATTCTGTTTATGTTCATGCAGCATCAGTCAATTTGTTAACCCAGGTTAAACTGCAGGGCCGAATTATGCTGTTAGCTACATTCATGGCACACTGCTTGAAACCAGTCAATTGCCATCAAACATCGGCTGATATACTTGCCAAAAACCAAACAAATCCAAACAAAAACACCACCACAAAATCAAAGAAAAAAAAAGGGGGGGGGGGGGGGGGTTCTAGTTCCACACTTCCACAGTTCAAAACATAAAATGTTCTTACCACCCACCCCCAACCAGCCATCTGCCTTATCTGTGGGACTGCAGTGGACTTAAAATCTAGCAGTCAAAAAGCTTTGAAGATGACAGGGGGAAATGGATCCTGGACTGCAATCATCAATCTTTTTCAAAATTTCTTTTTACAACCCACAGATATTTTTTCATGATTTCACTAATGGAGACCCCATGATCCATACTGCCATTTTTCCTCAAGTCTCTGGCAGACATTGAAAAAACATAATTAAAAAAAAAAAGAGCATGTCACTGTAAGGGCTTTATCAAACAATTGCATCACGTTAGGGCTCCTAAACATTGGTGTGAGAAAGAGCAGATGCAGAAAGACCGGCTTTTGAAAATTGCTTAACTACACACATCTGAACATTTCATAAACTAAATGCTAGGCTTTTCCATGCACCCATGTACTTCTTAAATTAATATGTTTAAGCTGACTGAAGAGATATACAAACTAAAAATCATTAAAATGTAAATAAAACTCCCTTTTCCATCGAATTCCTTATAATTACATATAAACTACCTAGGCTGTTTCACCAGAATTTTAAAAAAAGGCAAGTAGCAAGTAATCCCAAGTTCAGGGTTTGCAGAACACAGGTTTCTAAAGGAATTTGTTTAAGAACACACCAGATTAGAATGGGTAAAGCAGAACAACTTTTGCAAAGACAGTGGAAAGGTTCTGTAAAATAGCAAAACAAATTTATGCTTAGATTATGGTTATGCATACCCCTAGCAATGCAATTTATGAAGAGCCTAAAACAGGTCAGTATGTCTGAATAAGGAAATGCAGAAAGTGTAGAAAAATGTAAGTGAATGACATAAAACATCAAGACAGACAGGGGGAGTAGAAAGGTTATGGAATGAAGTTAAAAGTGCAAGGGAAAAAAAAAAATCCAAAAAGGTGGAAAATGAAAAGAAGATTGCAGGAGAGGATAAGAGAGGTAATATGATTTTCTTCAGGTACATAAAGAACAAGAGGTCAGAAAGGAGACAGAAGGTCCTCTAGCTGCAGAGAAAAAAAAAAAATATTGACATAAAAATATAATGAATTCATTGCCAGAAAGAAAGAAAGAAAGAAAGAAAAGAAAGAAAGATGTTTGATAGGACAGGGAAACAGTGTAGATTAATAATGAATATTCTCTTTCAGAATGTGCTCAGTTTCAAAATACATACCGTTTCTGTATGCTTAGCAAAGGATCTAGAACCTCACAACTTGTGCACTTATTCCAAGGAAATAAACAGGAAATAAATAGCCAGTAACAGATGAAACAGGACACCCACCCACCCCCAAGACATACATCTCCCCATTCACAAACACAAGATTAATATTTTCTTCTTAAACTATGGTTAGCTAGAACAATATCAATGCACCAAAATAGGCCCAAGATAAATTTTTGAGAAGAAAAAGATTTCCTAACCAAGTTGTCTTGTTCCAACCAAAAAAGAATACTCCCATCTTTCCTCTAGACTGAGCCTTTGCAAACATGAGTATAAACAGGAATGTCTGAGTACACAGCAGAGAAAAATGGGCAAATGCTACAGCATTGGGGTACACAAAGTGTGTTTAGGGGGGAGGGGGGGGGTACAGACCTTAGCTGCAGGAGCTCACTTAGTCCTTCTCTCCACTCCATTCAGAGCTGAGGGGCCCTGGCCAGAGATATAACATGTCAGCAGTCCCTGCCAAAGTGCTGCCAAATGCATCACTGCATAAGGCTGGGAACAATAATCTGTGTTTGCAGAGCAAGGCATACTCCTTCCCTTTGGTGTAGGAAAACATAAGGTTCGGAGAAATGGCAGTGGTGCCTTTCCAGGTATTTCTGCCAAGTATTTCTAGGCTCACCTAGAACAGTGAGCCTTCTGCAAGAATTTTTGACAGTTGCTATAATACAAGTAGACAAGGAAAAGAAACAAACAGATCATGCTAAAGAGTGAAGCAGTATCATGATGACATTTAAATGCCTTAAAATGCAATTAATATAAAATAGCAAAAATGGTTTCACAGACTATTAACATTACATGACAAAAATATTATTAGTCTCCTCTTGTGTAACTGAACACATCATTATTCTTTTCAGGAATGGTGTTCTATTTTGCAAGCAGTACTCATTAAAAAAAAAAAAAAAAAGGCAAATAAACAAAACCAAACATGAAACCAAAATTGTCTCATTTGTTACTGTTTCAGTAAACTCCAACCATTCTTTATTTCTTACTGCTGTGCATTTCCACCTCCTACTCTTCAATAAGAAAATACTAATTTTGCCTGATGTTGGGAATTTGGCTTATTTTTAGCATGGAAATCCAAGCCCACTACCTTCTCTTTGCAGTTATAGGGTATAGAAAAACCTTTGCTGATTTCTCCCTTTAAAGAAACCTCATTCTGTTCCTCCTACAAATGACATGACAGTGTTGTTGAACAGCAGGAATGACAAAGCCATGCAAGCAGCTAGATCTAAGAATAAAGCATATGCCCTCTAACAAAACCAACTGTTGACTTTTGTGTGCTTTCCACAATAAGTGATATGAGGATTCTAGTGATTTCTGAAATGAATCACAGTACCCTGCTGATATCTCATAACATTAAGATCTGCAGTATGTATTGAATAGACTATTTACAGTAAAAATGAACAAGATATGGTAAATTGGAGAGTTTATACAAAATAAATATCTTATTCCCCCAAGACAAAATGGCAGAATATACATAAAAACAACATGAATTTTAACTAGACTTTGTCAGGTTTTCATTTCATCCAATAAAAAAATAATAATAAAATTGGGAAAAAAGGAGATATTCCCAGTAGCTTGACATCCCACTTACATCACAGCTGCATAAGCAACTATTTAAATCTTAGTTTTACAAAATATGATTCTGTGTAAAATTTATATGCACAAATACTTGATGTATGCACACAGTTGTGGTGATCACCTTGTTTTTCATTTTAATGAACAACAAATGCCAAAAGTTCCCCATTAATTCAGGAGTCTGCCCGTACAGATCTCACTGAATGATGTAGACTGCTGCTGGGTTTTCTCACTGCTGCATTTCTGCTTTCAAGTTAAATGAAAGTAAAATTTCCTAAAGCACAATCTTTCATTTTATAATCTCATATTTATAATAAAGGTTAAAATATGAATTTTATTTAAAAAAATAATAATAATACCAGTTTTCCTCAAGTTTAGGGCATTCTCTTTAGATGTCTTCTACACCTAAATCCATTTGATACAGAAGAACACGATGCAGCATTTTTTGACTAATTCATCACTCTTACTTTTTAGATGAAAAGTATTTTTTTAGGTTGACAGATCCATTTACTTCACTCGCTTCCCATACAAGTGAAAGCAGTGCTAAGTCCTGAGCAATCATGTCAGAAGCAAAGATCAGTACTAAGTCAGTATTGTGTGAATGAAGAACAAGGTCCCATAAGATTTACAGTCCTCTGTAACATAATGTAATTTTAGGGGCTGAATACTTTTTTTGGCAATTACAGAGGCCAACAGAAGACCTTTAAGGAGTCAAAGAGACAGACAGGCAGAGACTCAAATCAAGCACCACAAATGCATGGAGCTCCACGAACTGCAGAACTTGCACAGCCACAGGCCCATTAGTACATCAACCTAACCCAGTGCCAACAGTGGTGAAACTTTGCTGCTCTGAAACTTTGGGCTGTAGTGAAAGTTCTAGAAAGGAGCACAAAAACAGGGCAACATTTTCCCCAGAGCAGACCTTCAACTTCCTTCATTTCGCATCTTCAAGAAGTAGAAGGGATTCTGATATAAAAGCAGAGTTGATTTCTTCTTCCTATATGAAAATGCCTATATTGGAATAATAGTAGTGTAACTGAGCTTCAGTTGTGAATTGATCAATTTCTAATGCTAATTCGGAAGCTAAGCCAACACAGATTTTCAGAAATTGCAGCCTGTGACTGCTAAGTGAACACAAGTGCAACTTCTGAGACATAAATCTCTGCAAAATTTAGATTATCATGCCTATCTCAGATTACAGAGCAGCCTGCAGTCCCTTCATGTGTAACTATGAAAGAAGGAATTCAAAGTTTTTCAAGATGCAGCCCACTTTCTCTCTCTCTCTTCCCCCCCAACCCCCAAGATCCTACCCATGAAATTCTTTATTTTTAGCATTCACAGTGATGAATTTTCTGTACGGAGCTGATCAGCTTGCTTACTGAAGAATCCACGTAGGGACAGCTAAACTTCAAGCAGTGCTGCCTGGTAACAACCTAATGGCACTTTGTCAGCCAGTGTTCATTTCTCTTTCTGTAGTTTGACTATGAAATTAGTTGAAAACAGTCATCTCTGAGTTTACCCACATGTGAACATTTTGTCAAATATATACATATAAGCATATTATAAACATATATTTTTCTTTATATTGACATCTCATGCACTCTTTACGTATACTTACATAATGTAAGCTACAGAGATCATTTTCACTTCCAGAATTTTAGTTATATGTCAGTTGATCTAACTACCGCCCATTTATACAAATAAGTTTCTAGTTCGTTAATAATCAAATCCAATAGCTACACAAGAACTGCTCATTTTTTTCCCAGTGAAATCTTTTCTCATTGCTAAATGATCAGGATTCTTCCTTGACAAGTTTGTAGTTTGCCATGATTCCAAGATGTTCAGATGTAAACACATGCAGTTTGAGAGCACCGTTATTTTATTATATTTTCTCTGTGTATCGTTTACATTTTAATTAAGTCAAACACATTTTACTGAAATTTACATCCCAAGACCAAACCCCTTCCTCCCATGGAATGCTGAGTGCCTTCTCCTTTTCAGGAAATTACTGGGAGATGACGGAGGTCTGACCTTTCCCAGCAATAACTGGTTTCAGCTCAAGACAGAACAGATCACTTAAATTTCATACAATTCTGCCAGTGCAGATAACCAAGATAAAAATATAGTTTAAACCAGTCTTGAAATTAGAAGTAAATCTGTGGTTTTCCTTCTCAAAGAGAAGCTTGTGTGCACTATCTATCTCCATGCTGCATATTGCAGAGATTCAGTATCAGGGTATGTTAAATCATACTGAAAAGGATGTGGCTGCACTATACTCAACTTAAACACAAGACAAATTCATTTTTCTGTACAAGACAAATTACAGTTGTTTACTTCTAGGTTTTTATATGGCTTTCATTATATGCAAAAATACATTCAAGTACTTGAACATCTTTGTCAGAAAATACTCCTAGGCACCTGACTAAGCCAGTTTTCCTCAAACCTCTGAAGCATTTCCATGTTTTGTTCCTTATGAAGCACAGAAATAGAATCCAGTAGGACTGCAAGCATCACTGTAAATGTTTGGCTCAGTCACAGAAATAGCAGTCTCATAACTTGAACTGATGCAGTTCGTGCTAAAGATTTGGTTGCTGTTCATTGATCTGAATCCTTTAGCCTGTTCTCAGTCTACTTGTTATCCAATGTATAGAAACAGTAATATAGAGAGAATAGTCCTAATTTGCTTTTCAGAACTGGTAACATAACTTTTCTGAATATCTCAGTCTAACAGTTGCAAGGCATCCTTTCATAGAAGTGTGAGATGTCATAAAAAAAAAAAAAAAAAAAAAAAGCTGAAAACTGATTTCACACCTCTGCTTGTGAAGTATTTTCTAAAGCAAATAAAGCTCTTCACTTAAAAAAATAATTAAAACTAACTCTTCATTAACAGTTCAAATTACCTATGTAAATTTGTTCACAGCTCTAATTTGCACACTGTCGCTGAATGTCTTTATCAAACTTCTTCATTTTGTGTTTGCAAAGGATCACTTTCTGATCATTTATCTTCCACATACCCTGTGGTTATGAAAAAGCCCATCAATGATGGCACCTTCCTTTAGCATCTTGACACCTGACTGAAAGCCAGCCATTGACTAGCTGGCACATCGCCACTGATGCTTAACAGGACTGGATTTTACTGCTGCAAGGATCACATGGTGATGGGAAGTGATAGGAAATGAGTTTATACAGTTTCAGTCTTTATCCTGTACGGGGACATACCCAGGAAAGAAGGAATGCCTAACCAAAATCTCATATATGAACTGTAAAAACATTAATGGATTCTTATTCCTATATCTTTTGGACATATCTAAGCTTTGAATAAAGAACAAAACATAGTTCTTTAAATTAGTAATTTTTGTCATCTCAATCATGGCAATCTGCTGGTACTTGCATGGAAGCACTTTGCCTATGAACATAGTATCTATGCAAATATGAGGCTTGGAAAAACAACTCCATGTTTTTAATTAACAGGTTAACCCATAACCTCTGTTTCACAACCAGTCTTCACTGGCCTCATATTTGAAATTTTGCTTCCCAATTTGCTAGCCTTTCCTTTCAATGTTTAACACAACTAGACTTCCAACTTAATTGGAATCCTTCAGTTCTGTCGTCAGACATTAGCACAACTGAATTCTTTTGATATTTTGCTTAAAGATGTAGCTGAAAGTCAATAAAATTCCTGTTCTGGTGGAAATAGAAAAGACAGCAGAACTGAAGTGTGCCAGGAATTTCTATTTCTCAGATTGGTAATTTTTGGATGTACCTCAGTGATCTGAACTAGAAAATCCATCCTCTTTCTGTATTTGTTTTAAACATCTGTAATTTTTAATACTAGATAAAGAAATGATCTACCATTCCCTGAAATTTGCAACCAGTTTTATTCATTCAAGTCTTGAGAGAAAACCAAAGACATTATTTTTGATAGCATATTTGTAAACTGAATGCCTTTTTCTTATATCAAGTAGGGGCTCTAGGTGACCTGTTTATCTCAACAAGCCAGAAACAATTCAATAATATACCCATAGTCTGCCTAAGTCCTTTCTTAAGACCATTATTTAGTAGTTGCACCAAGAGGCAGAAACTAGCCCTAAAATAAAACTACTGAGTGTAAATCCATTCCTTTCTCTGATCCAGAGAATTCCTGTAAGGATGCTCTACACTGCACTTCTTTAGAGAGAAATAAAAATAATAATAATAATAAAATGCTACAAACTTTTCTAAAACAATCTATCTTAGCTTGGCAGAGTAACATCCTTATATCCTCTCACACTTCTTCATAAACAGCTTTCATTTAAAATTGATGCTAGCTGACATTCTCCAACCTTTAAGGAGGCAACCCACAAAGCTAAAGGGACAAGCATACCAGAAGAATCTACCAATTTCCACTGGCAAATAGGATTTCATTAGCATAGTGTCATATACATGAGAAAAAAATAATTACTTATGGCAAATTTCACTGTAGTGGCTTTTGGTCTACTGCTGTCTCACCCAGCCTCCTCTGACACAGTTTCATTTTCTCAACAGAAATCAGCGCATTTTCAAATATGCAAGTGGTTGGGCTTGCTATGACAACTAATCACCCTTGACATTAATATTTCAGTGGAATTTAACATCCTTGTCCACTTTTGAACAACTTAACTAATTTTATAAAAAACAACTAATAAATGAATCAAATAAGTCTGTATTGGGAAGGGGGCTGAGGGCTCAGGTCATTAATGCATGTGCCTTACATTCCTCTCCCGGCTTGAATTTCTTCTGCTATTAAACAAGTAAACTCTTCTCAACACACAACTACCATTCAACTCGACTGCAGCAGATAGAGTTTAACAGGCCCCAACTCTCAGATTTTTTCACTCTATTTTATTTTTTTTCTATCCTTTACTAAAAATAAAACAATTGAAACAAACAGTGGAAAGTGGCAATTAACTGAGACAATCAACAGTTTTCTGAGTGGAATTCAGTTGCCCCTGTAATTTAATCACTTTTCTCTTGTAATGAATTATCATAGGAAAAAGTCCTACATGCTTTTCAATATTCCTCCAGGATAAACAAGACAGCAAAAACTACTCTTGAACCTTCAATGGTAGAAAGAACAACATTTTTTTGTAATAGATTAAATACCCTTAGATAGTTTGAAGTGCTTTGAGGTACATGGATGTGTAAAAGCTGCAAAGTTCTATGAAATACTGTGATCACCAAAGCTCGATTTCGTGCCCTATTAACATCTGCTTTAATTTTCATCCCTTGAGTATATACGCACTAATAGGAAATAAATCAGTGCTAATGCACAGCAGCCTTCTGTGTAGCTGGAATGATTCAAACAAATTTAATTTTTTCATCCTTGCCCCATCACTGAATATATACTTGATAGTAAGATGGCTTGCATAGAACTTGCACTTTTTCATGGAGATCTATTCTTTTCTTCTTTGCCTTTTGCTTTGAAATAAATATTTCAGGAAATCAATACTGTGAGGGCAGGGGAAGCAAGTAAATTTTTTATTTTTTTCAAAAAACTTGACAAAAATCTGAGTCTTTTTGGTAATTCATCTTTCAATGTATCAAGGAAATCAAGGAGAAAATCCCGCTGCCTTCCTGACACCATGAAACATCTTTATTGGAAAACAACAGGCTGGATTCAAAGACAAACTAAATCAAGTTGAGGGTTCTCCTTCTGCAGAACTTTTCAGCTACATTTTGCACAACAGGATACCAGTGAGCATGCTGAGCAGAGTGCTATATAACAGGTTAGGAAGCACTACAACCTATTAGGATATACATTTGCATTGCTCTGGATAATCTGCTACACTGCACTATTTGTATATAATTTGCATTGCTTCAAAAAGACTCCTCTAGGGAAATGTTTTTTGTCTTAATTTAAGTGTATGCTTTGCCAGATCAGATAGGAGGGCCATTTGTGGTTTGATGCATTAGGCTGAAAAGACTACTATGATTTTCCAGTAAAAAAAAAAATAAAAAAAAAATCAAGGTTTATACTCAATACATTAAGGTAGAAAGCCACTATGATAAAATAGGAAACAGCTGGAAAATGAAGATGAGGAACAGTATTATAAAGAGAAACTGCAACATTTCTCTTTTAAGAAGGACAGCAGTGGCTACCATAAATCCTATGCAAGTGGTTAACATACATTTCACTGTAAACCCAGATGAGAAATAGATGTTTAAGTGTTGAAAATCAACATATGGTACATTTTAGCAATGCTTTTTGGGCAAGCATGACTAGCCATCGAACTAGCAAACTCTTCCAGAGGAACAGCACTGAAAGCAAAAGTAGTCATTACTACACAGCAGAAGACAAAACTAAGAGGTTGGAGACAGCAATCAGAACTGTCAGCAGATCCCAAGCCCTGCATGGGCTGGAGCAGTACACACTCCCTTCTGCATGATGATGCAGAGATCAGATCTGCTATGCTGGGGCAGAAGTGGCAATGCACAAATCTACTGAGCATTTTGAATCCAACTTCTGATCTATATTGAAGTGCCAAGACACAATTTAACTGAGTACACATTTCCAGAGTGATAAAAAACATGAATTGACAGATCCTCTATTTATACTACGCAATTCAAGACATCATGGTGCAGTTATTTTTACAGATTTCCAAGATCACTTGCTGTATTTCAGTGAGGAGAAACGTAACTTTTATTGACAAGGAAAGGAATCCTTCATAAAATCTTTGTTGAAGACACACGTTTGACAATGCATCTGCTGACATTAACAGGATCTTCTGCAGCTCAATTAAAAATATCCATTACTACAAAATAGAGGTGAATAGTATATTCCACTGACAACTTGACAATCAAAAGGAGAAAGTATAGCCATGTAGTACCTTAGAGGCAACTTCCCAAAATACCTTCTTTTGTCCAAACATAATTTTGTATTCAAAAATCATATTCATACATGAATTTCAGACAGTACTTCTACTGAAGATAAATGACAGAAATACATGCAGAAAGCTAAGTAGAGTTTCAATTGCACGTAAAAATACACACATTTACAATTTCCAAAGGATAAACGGTTCTTCTGGAATTTTTTTAGGACAGCGTCTCACAGTTTAGCCTTCAGTAACTGTAGTCTTTTTCAACAGCTAATACACATTTAAAGTATGTATTACCAACAGAGAGGCAGAGATCCTATTGCTATGAGCACTCACCTCATAATTGGCAATTGCTTCTCTGTCAAGGGCTCGGGTCACAGAGACATCCCCACTGATCTCGTTGATTCTAAAAATTCCTTTCGGGTCTTGATCTACTCCCTTACCAGAGAGTCGAAACTTTGCTCCCTCAGTCGCTTCACTCCTGATGACCTGCACAGCAGAAAACAAGAAGTTACAGGCCATATTCTAAAAATAAAATAAAATAAAATCATTCTAAACCCACATAAGCAATTTCAATCTTTATCCTAATGTTGAGGCATATTCCCTGCCAACAATATGAAAATATAAAATATGGTTTCTATCATTCAGAAAACACTCTGCAATTCTTGTGTTAAACCATGGAAAAGCTAGTCAAGTCCTTAGGCAGTTGATATCTTATCTTCACACTCTTCTATTTCACTACTTAAAATTTCTATTATTCCATTGCTACTGTATTCACTCCCTGTCTAGCATTTGACATTTTATTTAATTTTTTCTTTTTTTTTTTTCCCATTTAAATTGATAAACTAGCTGTGAAGAAATCCTACAAGCAAAAAAAAAAAAAATAGACACATTCCACCAAATGGCATAAAGCATACTTATTTCACGACAACTCTTATCATAGCAGATAGCCATCACACATTATTTTCCAATTAGTCATCCCTTTTTATTAGCAATCTTAGTAATTTCAGAATATATGACTAATATATGACTTTGGGGATTTTTTTTCCCCCCCTTCTCATTCTCTTCTATGCTATTCCTTTCCCAGGATTTTAAACCAAGGAAAAATCTCCTCACAGAAATATCTGGGTATCCTGCCCAGAACTCTGCTTAGTCACACAGTTGGAATTCCTCCACTTTCCAAACGTGTGGATACTTATATACATATGTGTGTACTGAAACTCCTGCTTACTATCAATATCTTGTTTCCCATATGAAAAAATCCCTAAAAATCCGATTTCAAGGCTGTCTTACATTACTGACAGTAGCATATGTAAACTTGCATAGCTACACAATGTTTCTATAAACTACATGCTTTGCAAATTTGTACTTGCACACCAGAATCTAGAAGGATTATAAAATAATCTTGCCCTTTAAGGCTGACAATCTTGCCAAGCCATTCTTTCCCACTGCTGTTTCGTGTTCTTTTGTTTCTAGAAATTTTATATTGTTAATGTTTCCACAGAAACATTAAGTCAAGTATTTATATGCTGGTCTAAATCACAGCTCAGGAACCGGAAGAAACAAGGGGCATTAGAAATCTGGACCTGTGCCCATTTTGCAATAATCAATATGCGGGGTGTTTAATAATGTCCCTGAGGAAATACATGTTTGTTGCCCTATTGCTGTGGGTTCAGCAACACTGGTTGGCAGATTACTGAGCAGGGAGATTTTGACTAAACTCCATAATCATTATTCCTTTATTTTAATTGAGGAAAAAAATACCCACTAGTTATGAAATAGAAAATCAGCATTTTAGAGATAAAGTTTCAATTTTCAAGCCCTTTGGGAAATGGAGAAATTTCAAAGTAAAAAACTGTTTCACCTTTTTTTTCTCCTTCCTCCTCCTCGTCAGAAATGCTAATAGATGAATTTTTCTTCTTGTGTATTTTTGAGCATGTCATGACAAAACAGAGAGGCAAAAAACACTGCAAGTGAATAAAGGGCAAACTAACTTTGCACTTAAGGTTCTGTGATGAAATCAAAACTTAATGGCTGAAAGCTACCCAATATTCAATACATATGTTGACCAATCTCTAGTTTTGTTCATTACATCAAGTTTAAAAGTGTGTTTTTTTATTTCCTTATTATGCTCATGATTTAGCAGTGTCATGACTATTGCTCACTTCTGTAGGAAAAAGCTGAATTGCTTGTCCTTTGTCCTGATTTCTGAGACTTATTACAAGAAGTGCTCCTTTACATCCAATATAAGAAGAGTGGTTTGAAAGGCACCATTTCAGCCATAGGCCAGCACAAAAATCTAATTCAGAGATGTTTGCACAAGAGTCCTATCCCACCACAGCGATCTAACATTTCCTAACTGTTCATCACAAATTTGAGACACAGAATAGGCCAAAAGCCCCAGCTGCAAGAAGCCATAGAAAGAAAGCACAACAACTCATGGACATTACTGATATTCTGCAAGGGAATTTATAAGACAAATTCCAGATAATTATATACAGATCCTTCTTCACACTAGATAGAAAGGCAGAAGAGTAATAATAATAGCAGTAAGAAGCATCCCTGCAAGGCTGACTGGAGAGAAAACTTACTCTTTACTCCAAATCTGGCAAAGACCTTAATCTTGAATTTGCTAGCAATACATCCTAATGTGGTACTTGAAAGATTTGTACTCCCTGGAGCTACAGTGCATCCCATATCTCATCCCAACCTTAACTGCAACCATTCCTCAGCATACAATGTATGGGATCAGTGGAGTTACCAGAAAGCAGAGGGTTTTTTTCTAAATGACAGGATGTGTCCGCTGAGCCTTTTTAAAGGTTCAGGAAGCAGGCACAGTCCTGGTTCAAGCACGTGCAGAGGCTTCTCTCCTATCTATTTAGTCAGTTGGGCATCTAGTTATTGCACAGCAACTCATGCTTGATGGGGTATTAAGAAACCATAGAGATGCTCCATATACCGTTGCATCACTTGTTCAAGTGCAACGGTGGTAATATAAAAAGTAATTTTCAGTATGATATTTTTAAAATGTTTAATTAGCCACAAGAGGGAGCTACATACTCCCAGGAACGTAAAGAAGAACATTAACATCTCCTAATTAAGGAAGCTTATATAATGGCTGCATAGTTCAAAGAAAGTGCATTTCCCAGTTCACACTAAGCTCAGTACAATGAAAAGTTTAATACAAATCAGGCTTAATTTGCCATATGGTTTGGTGCTTCAGCAAGAGCAAGGAAGCAAGAACAGGAGGATTGTCTGACATCTCTGGCAAGACTGCTATTCTGAATGCCATCTAAAACACAGCACTGTTGGTATGAAAATTTCCTAGGTTACAACATATTACACAGCAATGCTCTCCCAATTTACAGGCAAGGCCAAATTATTTCTGCTGGAATGTTTGCTTTGGGACATTATTTCTACATTTCTAAAAAAGCTCAGTTTCCCACAGTTGCTACTACCTACAGATTGAAATGCTTATCTACATATTTTTTTTCACAGTTTTAAGACCTTCAGTGCTTCAGTGCAAGTTCTAATATTGAAAAAAATCTGCACCATATGACAGCAGCTATGCGTTGCATATAAAACCTCTTAATCTGGGGGTGATGAGACACTGGAACAGGGTGTTCAGAGAAGCAGTGAATGCCTCACCATTAGAAATGTTCACAGTCAGGCTGGGTGGGGCTTTGAGAAACCCGGACTAGTGCCTGTTTCAGGGTATTGGACTAGCTGATTTTCAAAGGTCCTTTCCAAAACAAACCAACGTGGGCAGATGGGGTAGACAGAATAGACGCTCACCGAACATCCCACAATAATACAGACGTGTGAAGGCTATTTCCTCCCCCAGGACCCAACTGACAGCACAGATGCACTTGGACATGACTCATTTCCCCACCTCAACAGGGGTTAACAGCATTTTCCCATGGGTGAAGGGTGCACTGGAGAATAAACATATTGAAAACAGACGTGATCCATGTTAGCTTTGTCAGAACCCCTTATACAGCACTGAAGACAGAACAGCATTCTTTTTGAAAAATCAGAAAAAAAAAAGAAAAAAAAAAAAAAAGCAGAGATGAGTATGGGGCTCAACTAAGAGGCACTTTAAAAAAAAACAGAGCGTTACTTAGCTGACAGGATCTGCTTTTTGCTGAACCATAGCCAAAACATATTTACCAAGTCCTGTTTTCCACCTGACATTATGTATCCCTTCCAGCTAAACTCATTTCAGCATTGTGATCCCCCTATTGTTACAGGTACACCACAACAGCTAACCAGTGTTCTCAAGAGAAGAAGAGAAATAGAAGTACAAAAAACACACTATCCCCTGAGAGAGACTTTACAGTTCTGCAGCCATAATAATTGCGTCCTTAACAGCACCATCTGAGTTCACCAGTCTCAGTAGGTGTTTGCTGCAATCAGTTCTGTAATTTCTTAGTTCTTGGCACTGTCTGAATTAGAGGTACAATATATTAGTTTCCATTTTAATTAGAAAATGAATGCCACCTTCAGAGAGGTACATTTGGTTCCAATCCTAATATTTTTCACTTTGGAGCGTTAAGCTGCCTCCAGCGTGCTTTTCAGTTTTGTGTTTTTTTTTTTTTTTTTGGTTGGTTTTCATGGTGGTGTTTTTCTGCCCGCCTCCTCCTTTTTCTAGGAAGCAAAATTATCCACAGAATATTTAGCACTGAACTATTTTTTTCTTTAATCACTGTACTCCAGAAGAGCAAAACAATGGTTTAAGGCCCATTGTTTAGACAACACATAAATATTTGAACAGACACTTCCTGTCCTGCTATACTGAAAACCACTCTTTACAGCTGGAGGCTCCTTCTGCTCTGTGCTCTGACTCAAATAATCTTTCAATCAAGACAAATCCAAAATATTCTCATAATTATGCAACCCCCCTAATCTTCAGAACCTTCTTCACTACTATAAGATAAACATACAAAAACTATGGTTTTAAAGCAATTCAAACAAATTTGCTGGATCTAATAATTTATTAAGTCTATTGGTTTTCAATACACGTCTTCATTAACTGGGGATCAGATCAACTAGTTTATCGTGGCAACCTACTTCTGCTCTTTGTCAATGGGAGACGTATTGGCCAAATCCGACCTTCTCTCTGACTATGGCTTACAACAGAACTCAATCAATACCTGGGTGATGCTAAAGAACTTCCAGGTGATTTATTGGCATAACTAAAGGTAACAGAAATTAAGTTCCTCCACATGACTCTGTCCATTGTTCATGATAATTAGGGATAAAACAAACACGCTATAAATAACAGCATATATTTTATGCTACGCTTTTCTCTTGTTCACAAAGCAAGCCTTGCTGTTAAGGTCCACAATAACTTCCTTTCACAATCATCAAACTTAAAAAATAATTATTAGCTGAAATGCATCTGAACAAATTCCTATTCAGTATTTTCTCCAAGACACAAGCTAGGTTGGTATAGAGCAGCCTGAACAATATTTGCAAAACTCAAGTAAACAGCAGAATGAGCCATCAGCAATTAAAGATGCTCATGTAATATAGTAGCGGAGGCAATATTACAGCCCTGAATTTCAAAATAGTTCCAGATCAGTTTTCAGTCACCAGTCTATTTATGAGGCAAGATTTTCAAAGCTGTATAAATCTCCTAGACCATGCACTGTAACCCCAAAGCTTAAAGCAGCACATCAGCCAATCACTCAAATTCTAATATTTGTGCTTGCACTAGAGCAGCACTTTTGAAACCACAAGCAGAGAATGAAAAAGGAAATGTGACCAGCCATGGGAATACACAACACGGACCCAACCTCCAGTGATAACTGATGTAGGAAAACAGTCAAAGTCAAGGTGAAGGTTCTGGTTTGTAAGCTGGAGAAAACAACAGTGAACAGTGTTTCTGTGTCATCATCTACAATATTTTTGCTTGATGCTGTTGACAGTCCTAGAATTTTCTAGAGAAAGCAAAATGTGTATGTATATGAAAGATTTGATTTAACTCAGCAAAGAAAGCCGTAATTAAGATAGTTTAACTGTAAAATCCTGCGTCAGATTTCAAAGACTCAGTTTTAACTGGGAAAAACATATTACCAAAAAATGTTTGGATTTTTGCACTTAAATGTAGAAAGGTGACTATTGGGTAAAAGTACTATTACAAGACTAGCAATTATTTCTTATTTACACTCTTTTGTATTAGACCTCTTAAAACTCTTGGAAATTACAGGAAAAAAAAAAAAAAAGTTCTTCAAAAAGACAACGTGCATTATTATTGTAAAATGCATCTGTAAACAAGCCTTTTTAATAGCTATATAAAATTTTTGAAGTATTGAGCACTAGGTGTTCAAATACCTTAACCATGGAAAATTTTACACCGTCACAGATGCAATGTGGGAATTAAAAAAAAAAAAAAAAAGTTGAAACTGAAATTAATTGTGAAAATGAAAAATCCTACAATGATATTCTCAAGATAACAGGGTTGTTTTTTTTTAGCATCTTAACTATGAGCTTTGTCATTGAAAACATTAGGAAGTGTCACATTTAGGAACACCATTGTGAGAATTAAAGTATGTAGTTTTAACATACTTTTGATGCATGTTTGCAAGACTGATTTGGAGCTACAAATTGTACAAACGTTCCTTGCCTGAAGCAATCTAAAAAAAATGAATACTCTTATCAGGTAACATATTTAGAACTTCAGGTAAATGAAGAAAATAGAACTTGTAGTGCTTGAAATGCAGATGACACATCTAAATTTTTTGTTGCACTGGGGCTGTGCTTCATGAAGTTACTATACCAACTTTTATTTTGCTACACCAGTGCAAGTGCAAAGTTTTAATCCATATAACACAAACAATTCTGAATCTGAAATTTGCGAAGGTTAATAAATACTACAGATAAATATTTCAACGTAACGTTGTAATGTATGAAAATTATATAGCATATGAACAATTGGTGAAGTAATTTCACCACCAGTCCTCATTTTTAAAGGTCTTTTTAAGGATAATCAACACAAATAGGACATTTTATCTTCAACCAAAATATGTCTTCTCAACATAACGGCTTTTGATTGTAATTATGCATAGACTTTTACAAAATTCGAATCAATTTTGTAGCAGGATGCACAAGTGCCCAGATGAAATACAATGAATTTATGTATGTGGAAGCCCTGTGTCCTGGTGGTTCCCTTTCATCTGAGGTTCACTGTTGTAGTTCTACACTGATGTAACAATTTCCCCTGAAGAATCAGCCATAGCACTGGGGCGTGCAGACTTCATCTACCAAACCTGAGGATTTGACCAATACAGACTAGTACCAGTGAGCATTTGCTTTAAGACAGAAGTAAATTAATTCTATGAACATATAACAATGTGTGTTGTCTTTTGTAGCAGGTAATCCTTCAACTTCTTTTGCTCTTAATTTATAAAGAGCAAGAAGATTAATTACAAATAATTTTCACTTCCCCTTTTTCTTAAGTAGTAGTTGATTTCAGATAAGTATCAGCAAACTCTAGAGTCAGAACACAATAATTTCCTCCTACTGGCAGCACAGAATTTATGAACACAGGTTTTTGTAATCTCAAAGGAGAATTACCTGGAAGTATTGCTTGTCACAGAAGGCCTGGTTATTTCACTGGTTGATTTGGCCTACCAGTAGCCATTTAATCATATTTTAATTACTGCTTAGGTTACTAACTTGCAATACACCCCCTTAGCTGAAAGAATTTGAGGACCACCATATTTTGAGTGACAACTAGATGAAGAAGCTACAAAGCTACAGTTATTAGGAAAAGTCTGCCTGACTATAATACATTAAGAAAATCTCAAAGAACATCCTTTAAAAAATAAATAATAAAAGGATTATTTAGACTTATAGAGGGGGTTTATTGCAAACCTATCATTGATCTAAAAAGGCAGAAATGCAGAGACAATGTTTAAGAGTTTCTCATTGCAGAAATTCAGGACAAAGGACAGAATACACAACACGTAACCAGCACATATGGAGCAGCAATGTCTTCAAGGAGTAGGGGAAAAAGAGAATAGAGCCAATTTACAATATCTTTTTCCAGGTATTTCACAGTATTGCCTATTCCCCATAAGATCAAAGTCTTCACTTTATTATTCAAGGCCACTTTTGCAGCATCCAGAAAACCATAAGGCTGTCTGATCTAGCACTGGACTGGAAGAAACATAGCCCATTTTGGCTGTACTGTGCCTTGGCTAAAATAAACTGCTGATAAGGTCTAGAGAAGTCTGCCCTGGGCTGAACGGGGAATATTAAAAACAAAACAAAACAAAGCAAAAAACGCTAGTCATTTTCTTTCCCTGCAGCTACAATTACTGCCCACAGATTTAGCTACAAATGTTATCTTTAGATCCATGCACGCAGCAAAGAAAGAAATCAAGATTTGGATTAAGTGGGAACTTCCAGCCGGGTGGAGTAATTGGAATTGCAAAATGAGATACTGAGGTTGCAGAGCCAACCTGAAGAATGGAATAGAAGTAATAAAGTGAGAAAAATGGAGTTGGTGAGAATTATTCACTTAAAAACAGTCTTGAAAATTAAGATTCAGTTTAAGTTGAAGAAATTTGTTGGAAGATTGTGTCTAATTTTATTTGGCTTTAACTAACAACCTGTGGAGTCTAGACTTCTAAGAATACTTTGAGGTTAAGATGAACGTAGAGGAATAAGTACTCTATCAAGAGCATTTAGTTTTTTTAAAAAATTGAAGATATTAAAAAAGCAATATTATGATGAAGAGCATTTAAAAAAAAAAAAAAATGTTCCATTATATGAAGTCAATGTAATGCTTCTGGATGCTTTAAGAACCTGCTTAGCACCCAATTCCCATTTGTAGCAAACAACCCACAGATCTAATTATAGATTTTTCTCAGCCACTAGTTCCCTAGGAAACAAATCTATGGCTCATGTCTTGTGCATGGAAGGTCATAGTATAAAGATAAATATTTTTCTGTGTATAGAAACTTATCTAGAGGTCACAGGTCTGCATCTCAGCAGACGATGGTGCTTCTGTCAAGGACAGACAACAGCTATATTTGACGGATATCTAAAATATTTAAAACTTTAAACACTTTAATCTGATGAAGCACTTAATACTTTTATTAGTTACAGTGCTCTATGGCTCTTTTTGCTGTAAACAAAGGATTAAAATTTTCATTTTCTAAACTCATTCCCATTTTTATCATTGGTCCACCTCACTTTTCATCTTAAATGTTCAACAGTCATAGGTGAATGCAAAACAGCTGATACATAGTTACAACTGATTAGAACTGAAAGGCAGAAATTTAATTTCAAGTCATGAAAGGTAAATATGATTTGAATTTTCTGATATTGACTCAAAGTTAAAAGATGTCATCTCAAACTATTACAACATTTCTACCTACGTGCATGTAAACTGCAGTAGTCTTATAAAAAAGGTGTAAATATTGCTACTCAACTTTTGATTTGATTCTAATGCATTGCTAAAAAAATATAAAATTCAGACAAAGCATAATTCCAAGATATGTGTGAATAAAAACTAAATCCAGATATGTGTGAATATAAAACTTGAACAGAGGTGAAGTAGAATGAATTTGAGGGTGGCAGAGGGAAGCTTTGTCAGATTTATCCTCCTCATTTATAACATAAAAATACTATTCAACTCCATCCTGAGCCATTTACAATGACAGCTTGGAAGTTAAACAGTCTTACTCACACTAGTATAATATTCAGCCTGACTTAAGGTCAAATAAAGGCTTTAAGCTAAGTCAAAGTGTCTTCAATCTGTGGGAAGCGAGAAGGAAGCCTGCGCTGTCAGCACGTCTCAGGTAACATGAAGCAACCCATGCCAACCCTAGCCCTACAGAGGTCTTGTCCCACTTGTGTCTGTGGACAGGCTGCCACCAAGATCCAAGCTGACAGCTAATACCACAAGCCTGGACAGCTTTGCTCCCTAGATCACAGAATGGTTAGATAGATGGATGCACAAATATTTGATTCTCAAAAATGTTTTTGGATCCCTACTTTGTTCTTTTAAATTTACATTCTTTCCCACATTTTTTAAAAAATTCCCTCCATTTTTGTCCCTTATTCACTTTTGTAGATGCTACCAACTGTGCTACATTGCCTTTGCTTCTTTAGCTGTAGTAGACTGAATTCTCATTAGCTAGAGGTGGGGGAAAAAAAAAAAAAAAAAAAAAAATCCATGTGGCTGGTGAAATTGGTACCACAGACTTGCATTTCAAATCTTTTAATGACTGCTAGCCTTAAACTGGTCTTTCACTGCTGAGTGAGGGTTACCCACATCATTGGGCACAGTGCTGCAGACATGATTACATAGCCAGGGAGCACTTACACCAATCTGGGATTTCCACACATCATCGTCATTCAAAAAACAGGCTGGCAGCTTCAGAAAGTGCAGGTTTTTCCAGCAGCATAGCAGGTACCTCACTCACCAAGGCAGGAAGTCCCATGTAAAGTTTGCTTCCCTTTTCTGGGCATTTAATTCCTTCATGCTCTCATCTATCTCTAAAGGACACCCTAACTTTCATGTGTTGGTATTTTCCAGATGGGGCTGAGAAGCATTTTAGCTACACCATTCTTTGTTTGGCCTACTTTTAATAGTAAAAACATTCCCTGAAGGTGGTTTTGTTAGCAGTTCCATAAGTGACTTTGCCTTCAGACTCATTTCAGAACTTGGTGTTCTGAAGTAATTTTTTATTTTTTTGACAGTGACAGTGTCACCAAAGTATGGTAAGACACTCCCTTCAATCTCCTGTAATCTTTTCAATAAAGTTTGCTCTTCTTCTCCTATTTCTTCCTTCCTCCTATATTCCATGATAAAGTTTCAAAATCCACAATACATTTCAGAAATGTTTTAAACTTTACAGTTAAAAAGTTTCCACTAACTTGAATTCACTTTCTCATTTTAAAGAGGTCAGCTTTTAACTTTACTGATTGCTTGATTCTTGCTAGAATTAGAAATGTAATGCATTAAACTATGGATTCTAATGTGTAAACATCTTGATGGAGTTGTAATTAGTGACAGGGTTACATTAGTCTGTTAAGAAGCTTTCAGATGACTATCCAATAATTGCAATACAGTCTTAAATATATATCGCTCTTCGTGAAATCATGCTGGGGAATTATGGAATCACTCACGATGAAATTAGCTAAAAAGAACAATTTCAAAACTAGTCATTGTTAAGATACAGACCTTCAGACTTTGTTACACTTATAAAAGCTGGAAGATCTTTAGAGTCGTGGAACAATTAAGCTTCAATAATACTTATGATGCATTGTTGTCTGCCATCTCAGTTATTATCTTCCAGATATATTATTACTGCCTTCCAGAAGTTAGCATTTAAAATTATATAGCTTTAATATTCATTCACTGTGCTACAAAGACGTACACTTACATTTTAAGTGAATAGCAATACCTGGAACACCTTTCTGAAATAAGACCTCCATTTGACAACTCAGAACACTGGACAAACAACTAAAAAAACAAACATCCCACCACCAATACTCACCTGCCCCACAAAAAAAGAAAAAAGAAAAAAAAAAAATAAAGTACCATTCATTGGGAAAAGCTGCCTAATGGGAGGCCAGCAAGGCAGCTCTGGCCTGGGAATCAGGCTACTGCATCTAAGTAACCTGTCCTGTAATCACAGGTCTGCACAAATGACTTGTCCATATCTTTTAGGTCTTAAACAAGAATTGTAATAATATTTTGTGAGTACAAGAAGAAGGAATTATATCTCTGAAATCATGATGAAAAGTAGGCACTATTTATAAGCTTACACTCTTGTATAGCTGAGTCCAGTATTCCATTCAAATTCTTCAATGCTGAACTTTCTACTCTCTGGCTGAGAATTTTGAGCTATCATAGGAAATGAAACTTTATTATACACCACTCAGTTTATCACATATCTCTTCTTTATGTAATTTTGTGAATGGTTAGAAAACAAACAGTCAAAAGAGAAGCTGTTTTTGCTGCACTTAAAGACATACAAGAAAACAGCAAGTCCTAAGCTGTGAAAAGTATATCAAAAATAACAATAAAAAAAAAAAGCACCCATGAATGCTTTTTAAGGTTATTTTCCCACCTCTCTCTTTTCCTTTATCTGCTTTTTATTACTGTAGTTTATGATAAAGTTGGTTTCAGTTTGACATTATATGACACACCATAGCCATCCTTATGATGCATCCTCGTGAACTATTAAAGTTAAAAGAAAATCTTGACTAGTTTCTGACTATTCAGGTCCTCATTGCTTAGGCTGTGTTTGCAGATATAACACAGAAGTGGCAGTAGCCAGTGCTAACATAAAATACTCAAAAGAAAGCTACCTTGAGAAGTCTGATCGCTTCTAAGGTGAAACAAAGCTAGATCACTGGAGATTTTGCCATTAATTCCATGGGAGTTTAATTTCTATCTAACAGTTTTCAATAGAAGGTGCTGAGCCTCAAGATACAACAAGCTAAACAGACAATAATGTAAGGTGGCCGGCTGTTGTAGAGCACTGTTCTGTAACATTTACATCTGTTCTTTCTACATTGCTTGACAGAAATACTTAAGGTCTTTGGAATTGTACTTTTAACAGTTACTGCTAAACTTCCAGAACCCCACAGATGAGGGACATTACAAATTACTAGTAGTTATCATGGAATCAATATGATTCCTTTTACTGGCAACCAACAAGGACTTTATCTTCATGTATACATTGTAAAAAGGTCTTCAAGCGTTTATAATTTTTTATAAGAGCTCTTTCCAACAAAATCACAGACAATAAAATATTACTGATGTTCATTTGCATCAAGATGATTCAGCATACCTGATTGGGCGCTTCAATATAAAACTATTTAATTCAATTTTGCAACAACACCAATTATTCAAACTTCATTTCCACAGAAAATAATCACTCTAGGTTAGTGTAATAATTCATTCATCAAATTTTATAATTTCCTTCCTAGAAATACTAGAAGCTGAGACATAAAATCTAATTATGTATAACATCTATATTTTCTGAGTCAGCAAGCCAAAAGTTGTCTTTATTCCAACTGAGGATATCTGAGTTTTTTCTATTGACATGTATATTTATATAAATATGTATGCATAAACACATGCATGTGTGTACAAAAATTGGTAACTATGCATCATATATAGTTCAATGTATGCAAACATTAATGTTCTTTCAGTGGTTTCACTTCAGCCTACAATAGCTGGCAAGAGAAATTACAGTCACCTAAAGGATTGCAGGTACAAGTCAAATGCATGCTCGTCATTTGCAGGTACTGATATGAAACATTACTTCAGTTCATTGTACCAAAACAAAATACATATCAAAAGTTGCTGTACTGCTGGATCAAATGCCTTAAACAAGGAAGTAAAGCAGAAAGCAGCAGAAATGTGTTTCTCAGGTTACTATAGCTTTTGGTCTGTGGAAAAAGGCCCAAATTTGTAACAGGTAATGCAAATACTATTAATTAACCTTCTAACATACAGAGATCTATTACAATGACAATACTTATCAAGTATTATCTTAATTATCCAAATTACAACTGATTTTTCCCTAATGGCAAACAAACATTAACCTGCGTTCATCTAATGACTCATTTAGAAAGACAACTCCTTTTTTTTTTTTTTTTTTTTTTAATTTCCTACAGAAATCATGTAAAAAAAAAAGCTAACTGCTTTCAAGGATATTGGAAACAACTGCACAACTGCTTGCTTTTAGCTCTAACACATGACTGTAAGGTTATAAAGATTTATTGATAGCTCTTTGAGAATAAATAACAACCCACAGCAACAAACAGAGAGTGTTAATTTTGTCGAGTGATTAATTGCATTGTATTTGAAGTGTTAGGTGATCTCTTTGATTAAGAAACCTTATGCAAGAATTCATCCAAATCAATATCTTGTTGACTTCCACAAGCAAAAATCACCTCTAAGAGATAACATAGATTCTTCAAAATATTTCCCTATTTCCAAAGGAATTTGATAAATCCAGATCTTTCTGGTTTCCTCAGCCTCTACTAAAAAAAAAACTCCTACACAATAAAATGAAGCTATAATTGTCATGTCCAATGTTGTCTACTCTTGCAAAAGACTCCAACAACAAAAATTAAATGTACCAACTCACAATTTAGTAAAAGCTTGAGTAATTGTTTCTTCTCCTTTAAGAATATGCATGATAAACTTTGGATGTTATAACCTATAATTATTAGAGATGAACTTAAACTGTAGTTGCTCTGCCTATATATGCAACAACCCCAAAGTTTAAGAGGACCTTTATAGGAATCTGTAAATTGAACCCAGTAACGTGCTGTTCTTTCTTTTGAGAAAATGACATTCTAAGCAACCTAACAAGTGTTACTATTATCATGTACACCACAATAAATAGATTTAGCTCTTTCATCAGCTTCAGAAACATTTTTGATCACTTATCTCTGTCTCATATATGATTGAGATTTTCAATCTTCTGTGAAACTTAGTCCATCAATATATAGTTTCTGTCTTCTCATAACATATATGCTTACAAAAAGACAATATTTCATGATATCATAGCCTGCAGACTAAAAATAAAATATCTTAATCCATTAATGTAATAATTATATTTTCAGACTCACATCACTGGTTATTAACAAAATACAAAATACTGGTTATTAACAAAAATAGCATTCAAGGAGAACCTATATACTATAAATTCAGTTCATGAGTTTGAATGAAAATTATTTTTGAGAGGAAAGAACTGGAAAGTAAATAAATATACACAAACTCCTATAATAAAAGGTTTGATTTTGCCCAGTGTTTGCCTGAAGCAAAGAAAACAAAATAATCTAGGCAATAGAAATAGATTGCATTATTTCTTTTAAGGCACCAGTACATTTGATAAACGTGCTAGTGAGTATCAGCCCATCAATTTATCACTTATCAACAAATAAATCTAAATTATCACTATTATACAATTAAAACTTTTTCTTTTTTTGAAAGGAAACAAACATATGCACCAAAAACATCCTTTAGCTTTTTAATCCACTTGTAACTAAATGCATAGAAGACTTTTTTTTCCCTACCTGTAATAGTATTATCTTTTCTAAGCGTGAAAAATGAGATGATTTCCAGTCACATACAATTACCTACTATAACATTGTTCAATGTCAAAAAAAAAAAGAAAAGAAAAAAAAATAAAGCGAATGGTAAGATTTTATGAAAGTTTGAGCAGTTAAATTATTAAACTGTTAGATATGTAAGTTTGGTGGGTAATGGCTATGCATTCTACAACTTGCAGAATGTAAATGTAGCGATTAGTATGGAAAAAAAAATCAGTTGAACGCTTTAGTTGAGATAGGAGAAAAAAGAAATAGAGAAACTAATTCAAGAAGTCTTCACACTGAATAAAGTAGAGCTAGAAAAGTAAAGTAGGATATTTGTATAAAGTATTCTAAATGTTAGAAAGCAATTTGCACTCTTGTAGCAATGAGGTCTTGCCTTTAGCAAGGCTTAAGAGTCAAGGAGGTTCTGTTGCATCCATCAGAAGAAGCTAAAGCAATTTTAAACCTGTCTTAAAAAACCTGTCTAGTAGAGATGAATCTGGTATAGAGTAGCTCTGCGACTTTTAGAGGAACATCAAGATCCAACAGAAAAGCTGCAACGATCTGTGTTCTGGTAACATCTGGCACAACAGGGCCTTGGAGCAGCCTCCAGTGGCTCCAGTCTGCATGCAAGGCTTCCTGCCTCCCATCGTCAAAAATGCAAAGCTGGTGTTCAAATCTGGAAGGTGGCCTGCTTTTTTGGTAGGTCCCTTAACTCACTAAAATCAACAGTCTTTTGTACTATGTGCAACAAGCATAACCCATCTTAAAGTCACAGAACTAAAATAGAAATCAGAGATGCAGGTCTCCAGAACCATTTTAAACTGGCAAAATATAAATATCCCACCAGGAACATCTCCACCTGTACTGTGGAGCGAGAGGATTCAGCTATGCTGTGCTCTAAGCAGCCACTACTACTCTGGGCCTTGGTTTTGCCTTATTCAAGACACAGGTGAAACTGCAGCCTTGGGATTACAGCCATAACATGCCACTGGCTCACAGCTGATACACAGAAAGGAGAATCCACATTTTAAAGGGAAGCTGAAGTTAATTTCAAGGCTATTTCTACTTCATACTTACTACTTCTTTCTGATACTGACTTTATTAAGTGATAATCTGTAATCACCTATGGCCACATCTGGCTTCAGTTACATGGGTGTAGCTCCAAAATATACCAAGGTGTCATAGACATTTCTTGAACTCAAAAATGTTAACAAATAGCACAAGCCATAGTTTATCATTTGATATGGGATTAGGTTATTACCATATTCATATGATTTAGAAAAAATGTAAAGGGATAACTACAGTTTAGTATGTAATTAGTTGTGGTCTCCCTCTATTTAACTATTTCCAGAACAACTAAAAAATCCAGTGGTAACACATATAAAGGATGTTATTCAAATAGTGCACCTTCTTTTATTCTTTTTGTCTACTTGATATAATAACATTCATATTGCACTCTCAGGCAAAAAGAACTGAACTTATCTAGAATATCAGTGAATCTTACAAAAATAGAATCAAATTATTTGGAGATCCTCTGGATAATTTGCTGGCACATATAACAATGAAGGCACAAGAGCCCACCACGTTTCATAAGGAATTCAGAAATAAAGTATATGTGATTTTCTCTTCTAATTTAAGTGAAATGCAGGGCTGGCAAACAAGCTGTAGGGATAAATAATGAGGTAAAACAAACCTTTAGATTAATGAAGCAGGTTAGCTTCCCCAGGATCAGACTTTCTTGTTTAATTTTTACTGAAAATTAAGGCTGCAGGCATATGATCACTTTTCTCAAATAAAAATAAAAAAATATATGTAATGATATTAGTAACTATTTGTTTTTCATAAATTAGGCAACAACACATCATGAAGTTAGAAAAAATAATTTAACAAGGTCTACTACTTTTATTAATAATGAAAATCAACTTAATACATATGTTTCTATGGGCACAGTTATTGTGTTTAGGATACAGAAAGATCTGAAAACAGCCCCAGGCTTATCAAATAATATGAAGAACACAGAATGTTTTGAAACTGATATTTAGAAAGAACAGTCAATTCTTTTCAATTATAAATCATTCATTTTAACTTCAGCCAAAGAAATCAATAGGCAAGAAAACAGAACTCTTGTCAATTAGGACTACTTCAGTAGATCTATCATTTTGGCATATCTTAGCAATTTTCAATTGGCAACACAGTGTATCAGCCTTAAACCAAATTTGAAGACCAGTAGGACAATTTAAATGTGACACAATGTTCAGAAATTTAATCCTGCAAAACCCTCAATTTAAACAGTTAAGACAATGGATATATCCTCATTAGAACCACAGGTTTGAGGAGTGATCAGTCATTTGGTTGCACTATTGTCTTGTTACAGTTTTGATATTTTACTCCAAAACAAAGGAACCATAAGTGTTTTAAAGCATGACCTTTAGCATATCTGCCTACCATATACTAATGAAAAAATTGCTAGCATACAATGGTATTTAGCTGCCGTCAGCCATCATATTCTGTATACTTAAATTGTTACCTATTGCAGCAGTATATTTCACTGAAACATATGTATGTATATATATATTACAGTCCTCTCACTCATAACACATGGCATCTGCTTGCCCCTCACCTCTTTGAGTAACAGCGCACTGTACAGGAAGAAGTGGAAGGGAAGCCTTAAATCACCCAACTGAAAAGCCCAGCTTCAAATGACCCTAAGCTCCAGGGTCAACTCCTGCATGCAGATCATTAGGACAATTTGACCTGAAGGCACTGTATATGTCAGCGTGACATCATAGGCATAAATAGCAGTAGGAACCAAATTAAATTACAGTAGTTTTAAATAGGATAGTGCTTTTCTCCCAACTAAGTCATAGTAAACACCAGGGACTTCCCTCTAAGTGATTCTAGAACCACACAGCATTCAGCAGCATCTAGAACTTCTTGACAGGATTCTGGGGGACTTCTCAGAGTTATATTAGGTGCAAGTTGCAGTAGCTCTTACCAGCCATTGCATTTTTCTACCTATTTCAATAATCAGACATTATAATCTTTTATTTTACGTTACAGTAGAGCTGGAGGTGCCCAAATGCTCACAAACTTCAGAAGAAATAACTATTTAACTCCAATCTCTAACTGCAGATTATACACCTTCATGGTGAAGGAAATGAGGCACCTAAATTTCACTGACAATGTGTGCCGCAGTAACTTAAATCTCATTGCTTTCAGAAATAGCTTTTTATTTCTAACATTGCCTACATACTTTGGAAATGTGGAATGACTCTATAAATAATAAAGCAATATTTGAACACAAATAATGAGTCAGACATTCCTCACCCTTTCTCTCTGCTCTCTCGATACATTTGCATGATAGAAATTGTTTTTAGAACAAAAGCTTAAACTTGAGATGGCTTGAGAGAATACAGAACAGCAAAGGAGACACTTGTATAGCCACTCAGATCTTTTTGCAGACTGTTATCTGCAAAAAGAGCAGTAAAATAAAATGTAATTCAAAGACAGATCAGGGACACCGCATTATTCAAGAATGGTCATGGGTGAGCTCATGTAATCGGTAATAATGACCAATAATATGCTGTACCAACAGCAGGGCACAAAAAATCAGGCATAATAGCAACAAGAATACCCTTTACTTTTGGCATCCACAAAATCTTTTTATATTATATAGTACAGTACCACAAACTTTGACAAAAATCAGGGATATTATTATTTATTTTTTTTTGTATTTTCTTTCAATCTATGACCTGGTAGTTATGGAAGTTCTTTAGTTCTTCAGCAGGAAAAAAAAAAATTAAAAAAAGGCAAATAATTATTCTTAGTGTGTTTCCTCCACACTATCTAGAATTTTCTAAAGCACTATCATATCCATCCTTAGCTATTTCTTTTTCAGCATGTCCTGTTCTATTTCAGCTCCTGATTTTTTACCCCTGATTATCTGCATTGTCCTTCTCAGAAACTTAAGTCTACTGTGCCCTTTTTAAGGCTGCATGACAAGAACACAAAATTAATTTATTTGTCCTCTGGTCACTATTAAGGATTGAGCTGACATTTTTAGAGAGCAATCCACACTGGTTACAGAATTGCTCCCAAAATTTTATGAACTTAATCTGAAGTTATCAATAAACACAATCGTTCAGTACTGCTAAATCCTTCTGCAGATCTTCCCCCCCCCCCCCCCCCTTTTGTTTTTTTCCCGGTTTATTGTACACCCATTTATTTATTTTGACGCTTCAGTTTGAGATCCTCCTTCAGAATCCTGTCCCCTTCCTTCACAGAGACTATCGGCAGTGTGACACAGCCTTCCCTTGCAGGGAACACTAAAATGTTTTTGCTGGTAGTTTATCCAGCTTTAGGAGTCATTTCCCAAAACTATGCTTATTCTCCCATTTTAACAGGACTTTCACTTTTTAAGGGATGTTGGGATTTTGAAAAACTCTTACAGTATTTCTGAATAACCAAAGGAAGGAAATCTGTTTATGTTAACTGCTGGTCAAAAATTTATATATATATATATATATAAAATCTCCTGATATTAAATTAATGACTGAAAGCATATACTGCTACTTAATTATTTTCAATGAAATAATTTCTCCAGCCTTTCTACTCCTTACTTCCTTACTTTCAAAGCTACTGCATAAGGGTTCACATGGTTCATTACATAAGCAGCAGGGAGCCCCTGCTTGGGAAAATGAAGGACAAAAAAATGGCAGCCTCAGTGCATTTTGCCTCTAGCCCTTGATTTAATAAGCTGATAGGAAAATTTCAGTCTAATTCCAAAAATATAATTAACACTGACAGTCTAATAAGAATTTTAGAAAACTGTTCTTTTGAAAAGCATGTGAAGAACAAATTATTTCTAGCTCTTACTTCTGCTGCGAATAAATATTGCACTAGAATTCAGAAACACAGCATTGTACACGTCTTCATCTGATATAAATTACATACAGAAATTATGATTAGTGAATTTGCTTAATTGGTTCCCAAAATTAAAAGACTGTTCAGGATTGGAAAGTTTTCTACGTAATGAAATACAGTCAAAGTCTATTTGCTTGTCAATGAAAAAACAAACTGGAGGGTGCACCAGCAGCTAACACGTTCAGAGCTCAGAGCAGGTGACTGTCAACTACACCTGTATCTTTTCATCTACAGGTTTTGAAATCACCAAACTTTGTGGAATCTTACTTAAAAGAAGCAACAAACAAATAACCCAACTCAATCAATATTCTTCTACTTAAAAAGTGTATCCTTCATCAGTCATCCCCTGAAGGAAACGATATGCCTGTTTTTTAAGATTTCTCATTAACAGGTGATGAATTATTATTATTATTATTTTTCCCCCAAAGCATTATTGACTGTATCATGATTTTTTTTTCCCTAAATGAGATAATTTATTAAATAATAATTACTGTAAGGTCCGCGCAAATATATATATATAAATTGCTAAAATTCAATAATAGCACTATATGCTTCTTTCAAAAAAAATAATAATCCACATATAATAGATTCTATTAATTCAAATTAATTTTCATGTTCCAGTGACCCTTAGCAAATTCAGACTACAAAGCCCAACAGCACAGTATTAATGGCGAAGTTGATTTATTACGTTTTCCTATTTACACAATTTCAGCATGCTCTGTATCACTCATTAATTTTTATTGGTGATAAAATTCACATAGATCCGTATAGTTTTTCCCCTACATAGTCAGTGAACTCCTCATTGCAGACATTGGTCTTTGAATATGCCTGATGTAACCATTAATCCAACCCACTAGGAACAATAGCTCTTCAGTAACACTTAAGGGTTTGTGTGTCAAGTAGAAAAGAATCTGTCGAGGAATGGCAAAACACCTGATTTTATTATTCTGTTGTCATAAAAAAAAAAAAAAAAAAAAAAAAAAAAGTGAACTATCTCATCCCTTTTAAGCTTACTGCTTTCTGTCATTTCAAACTGGGTGAGAGAAAGTAGAAAATAACACCAGTGGTGCTGAGGGTACTGTGGGATGATGTAGGGTGTAGGGACGCTTGAGGTGTTATCATGGGTAAGAGAACCTGGGTTTACTGCAAAAAATGAATATTTGCAGGAAACCAGCCTTCATTGCTTCAACTGTTCATGAAAATACTTGTAATATATTGTACATCAGGTCTGGACATGAATTTGTTAAATTAATATAGCCCCTGAATTCAACTTGTATCCACATAAAGCTATATCCACATTTCCTCTTCTCTTTGCAAATCTAATAAGTAAAAATACATTAAGACACATGTTATTGGATTACAGGGATCACTACTACTTTCAATTTCTGGACATCATTGTTGTACAGGTTTTTATTACCAAAATCCATTCTCATCTCCAGCAAGCTCAACTGAAAATGTAAGCTTAATAATTTATTCCATGTGTTGAAGAAATTGAAAAGCAAAACTTCTGAAGCAGTGTGAAAATACTTATGATACAGAAAAGACAGACAAATTTAAACCTTGATTAAAATCATACTTTCCAAAGGTACTTTAACAATATTTCCTATAAATACAACTAAAGTAAAACTGCAGCTTATTGCTTTCAACAAGCTTGACTTCTTCCCTACAATCTCCCAAGATGGTTGCCCTGATCAAAAGTCCTTTCCACCTAGATGTGAGAAGTTGCTAGTTGCAGTGTTCTTAAAGTCAGACATGGTTGTACAATGATACAGAAAAGCACTTTGTATGTGTTGAACAAATTGTTGCTCCATGGAAGCGCTGACTGGTAAAGACAAGCTTATAAAGCCTGAGCATCTCAGCTTAAACTGCAACTTACGCTAGACAAAATTGTTAATGTGTTTGCAAAAATGTACAATTCTTTTAAGAGTTATTTCTATTCTTAGTTAGCATTTGTGTAAATAATCCATTTTATTCAGCTGTTCTTCAGAAATATGAGACAGAAAGGAGGAGAATAGAATCTGGAGGAACAACAATGCTAATGATACTTGTTGGCATAAGAGCAGATGAAACTAGTACACTTTCCAATAGAATTAATGTGTTCAGAGCAGCATTTTATAGATGAAAATGGGGAGAAAGAGCGCATACAAAACAAATAGCATTGATCAAGAAGAAAGTACATCAGAGTCTGAACATATGTGTGTGTGCCTGTACTCATTTGTTGGTATGCATTTCTGAGTATACATGTGCATATAAATCTAAAATGGAAAGCATGATTCCTGTATTTGAATTCTAAATATAGAATTTCCAGCAATCACATGACTTCATACACAGTCTCAGAAAACGTAAAGAATATGATAGTAAAACAAAAATCAATGCTCTTGCTAATCTAATTAAAGAATATTGGAAAGCAGGTTAATCCGTAAGTACAGTTGACTGAATTTTCATTTGCTTTTGTTTAAGCAATGTTTCAATGGCAGAAAGTAATTTTTCTCATTTTGACTGATTTTAAAGAAAGTAAAGTGGTCAGACTAGAATGTTCTTTTCAAAAGATGGGCAAAAGCAAATTGAAGATTTTAATTTAACAATGGATTGGTGATTACAATGAAATAATTCATGCTTTTTATGTATTTGACCCTGAAAGAAAAATAGGTCAATAGAGCAGAGTAACATTTACTTCAAAATGACATATTATTAACCATGATAAAAGACATCAGCTAGTCTTTAAATAAGGTAAGGAAAAAAAAGTTTGCTCATTACATACTTAGAGCTACAAAGATACAAAAGTCATTTCATCCCTGTACGCTATAAATGACAGTTCATTTCTGAATTTCACAAATAGGGTTGCAAGCTAAGTGATAAAGCTGATTAAACAGAGAGGTTAAAAAAGAAAGTTCCCCTTAGAGGGCAGCTGGAAAAGGGTAAAAAAAGTCTTGGGAAGGAATAGGAAAAATGTTTATTGAACTGAAATATACCTGTCATCATACATATCAGCATCACACTCTTTCACCTACCCTATTGATCTGTTACTATACAGCAGTATAAATGTGAGAGAAAAAATGCAACTGAAAAATTATCTATGTGTAATAAGTTCAAGAGCAAAACATGAAGAGGTTACAATTAGTCATCACTGAAGAGATCTAGCAGTTAGTCAGAAGGAAGAAAATGACTACTGTTGTGTGTGTGACAGCTGGTTACTCCACCTTACATGAGCCATATGCAAGGCGTATCATTTTTCCTTCTGGAAATACTTTACCAATCGTCTTTCCTAATGACACTTTAACAACACACATGTAGTAATATCAGATTTGTCACCAGTCCAGTCCACAAAATGTCTTTTATAAAGTCTTTCCTTAATGTAGAGTACCAAGGATGACAGTACGATAGTATTAAGCTTGTAAATTGCCAGGGATAGGTTTTCTTCCTAAAATTTAACTCATATGGATATTGCTCTGTATTAGACTATCAACATACTAGTTGCATAATAGGAAACCAAAGGAATAACTTGGAATGAAATGGGAAAATGATTGGATAAAGTACAGTACTCAGGTAACAAGCAGATCAATTCCTAAGCAGTCTGGAAACTCACAGCTATCAAATACAATACTGTGATTCTGTGAAATATCATAATTGATTTACAGGAAGCTCCATGGCACTGATCTCTCCACTGACTTCCATATTCTGCAGATCTCACCTCCTTGCTAGTAATATATATATATTAACACAGCACACTGCTACGTAATGCTGGATAAGTCTGTTGTATTTGTTTTACTCCTTAAAAGGAAGCATTACTGTAAGTGGATTTGAGGGGAGCAATTTTACAAATTAAAGGTACCAAGCAAACAGAAATCCTTACTCAGAAGAATAACTTAGTAAGAAATAACTTACTCAGCATTCCTACACGGGGCTTACTGGCTGCTCCCTGTTCAAGGTGTGCTCAGTAAGACCAGGTACAGAATCACACCCTAAATGTGAGCCTTAAAACACAAGTCCGAGAATTTATTTGAGTCAAGAAAGTTAGAAAGGGGATGGACTTTTGAATCTGGGGAAAGCTTATTTTGTTTTGCAAAGATTAGTAAAATTACCCATTTAAGAAAAAAAAAAATGGAAAGGCGTGTAATGTTGGGCATCATTGAAAATCATTGGGTAGAGATGAAATAGCTGTTGTATTTGAAAATAATCCAAACACATTTTCCTTAAATGTGAATCTAAAATTCAGTTAATGTGTGAATGAAAAATTAGTTGTCAGTGTTTTATTTTATCTCAGTTATTTTACATAGGTAATTTACGGGCAAGGACTGACTTTTTTCCCCTCTATCTTCATCTGCAACACAGTTTAAGATATCAACTTTGGAGATCAAAGTTAACACAAACAATGTGACAGTTAAACTGTAGTATACTTCACTGAACAGCTTCAGAAAATAAATTCTCCTCTCTTTGGTGCTCTACTTAAGGTCATTTGCATGAATTATTACAGAGCAGGAAATTAGGTACTGGATATTTCAATATTGGGTACAAAGTTTAATTCCATCATTGCCATAGAACTTCTATATCTCCAACAAACTTGTAACCATAGTAACTAGATTAGAAAGCATCCTTCAAATGGTTAAAAATTCTTTTATCCATATCAACGACATCAAACACTGCAAAATGATGGTAAATTCTTATTCTTTTCCAGTTTTCCAATGCATCTGCTGCTCAAGTTTGACTCTTCTAAAGTTTCTTAAGTAAACAAGAGCATTTTAAATAGAGTTGCCATTAAAATTCTGTTAGCTTAAAGAGAACAAGTGTATTCTGTTGGAATTGTTTATGTGACTATCAATATTTTTTTTAAAGTGGGAAGTTCGAAGAGAGACCTTTCAGAAAACTAGATAAATTTGAAGTGCTGTTTTCACTTAATGTTTTGTTGGGATATCAAATACATATCCTTTAAAGAAAACTAATATGCTGTAGTTTAATAATTCATGTACTTGCATCAAAAGCCCTTTAAGTTAATGGACTGTTGTTCATTCATTTACATTCATTGCTGAGGTAGACTGGTATTTTTCCATGAAGGACAAAAGTGTGCCATGCCTTCAAGAAAGCCAAATGTCATCTCCAATGGTCCATTTAGGTCCAGCTCAGCAGGGTGTTACACATTTCCTCCAGTTCGAGAGCTTTTGAAAACCTCTTGGTGTCTGTTTTTTCATGATCATAAGCAGACATATTATGCATTGTGACTGTATATTTATCAAACTGTATTCTCTTCCCTGGAATACTGGTGAAAATTAATTCTTCTGTGGGGACTAAAAACTTTTTTCCTAATCTTCAGCCAAAAACGTATATCTGTTTGCTATTATGACAATAATTTCCCTTTGCCTTAAAACACTACAATCACTCTAGATATAAATAAAACACTCACTGTACTAAGCTGAACAAACTGATCTCAGATGTATGTATTTCTGCCCAATCTAATTGTATTAGTAACATAACTGGATATTTTTCCTCTAGTTTTAATCTTTTTCCTAGCTAGAAGTTTATTTGTTAAGACTGACTTCATTACCTAAGAGCTATTCATTGATATCAGATTTTTTTCCCCTTCTCTTCACAACTTTCTTTCACTCTGTTTGCTGCTAGTTTATGGATCCTCATCTGTGGATGTGTCTTTTCCTGAACAGATTGATAGACACATTTCTTCTGTACATTTTAGAAGATTGTTCTCCTTATTTCTCCTTATGTGCCATCAAACCTTGATGTAAGAAGCCAGAACAATTTGTACCTGAGCAATTCCACTCTCTGAGAGAGGCCCTCACCCTGCAATGCTTCCCCGGAGTCAATCATTCCAGCATCTCCCTGATGGCACTGCTTTTTCAGCTGTCACATCCTAAATATTCTTGCCTCCTGGAGAAGGCAGAATTCTTGCTGATAACCACCTCCCCTTTTCTGAGCATACTCTTTGGCACAGTCTGATCATTTAGATTTGATGTGGCAATGATTTGAACACAGCAAAATGGATATTAAAAAATAATTACAAAAATCCAGTGGATTTTTCCTACGCAGCTCAGACCAACTTCTAGTTCTATAGTAGGGAATGTATTTTCTTGTTTCTGTATCATTTTTTGTAACTGATAAAGATTCAGAACAAGAACTGATACTTGGAGTTTACCAGCCGGAATGTTGGTAAGGAGTCACACAGATCTCTGTTGTTGTTGGAAAGGCATTTAGGGGCATCTCTGTTCTGCACATCATTCTGTTCTCTGTCAGTGTACACCATTATCTTCCAGACCTGGACAGCAATCCTAGCTAGCTCCTTTCCCTCACTCTCTATGCCTCATCCCCAATTTTTTGCCTAATCTGCCTGTAAAACAAATCCACTTCCTAATTCGGCTCTTATTTCACTGGCTGATCTTGTTCCCTGTTGCCTTTTACATGTCCTTCTGTAACCTACAATACTTCTTTCTAGGTTTTCTTCAAAGATCTGTGGATCATGATAATCTCTCTCTTGTCACTTCTATCACCTTCTTTTCAAACTTTTGACTCAAGTTTGGCATTTTTTCCAGCTTCATCTTTAGTACTTAACACTTCTCTTCTGTGAAGCATATAATTTATCATATACAAAAAGCCTCAATCAGATATCCACTCAGAAATAATAAGCTTCCAGCAGCTTTTTCATCCAGTTATCTTCAGTTTCCTCTCCTCTTCAGGTTTTCCTATTGCTGCATTAACAGACAAGCTGTGTTTTCACTTGCCTTAAATTCACAAATTGGAGGAGGAAAAAAAAAAAAAAAAAAAAAAAAAAAAAACCTCCTCATAGATATTATAGATATTAAGAGATTTCTCTTCTGTTTGATAGCCTGCATTACCTTTTTCTTGAGCTTATGACAGTTCTGCCATCTAATTGTCATTTGGCAGCTATCCGTCCATTAGTACAGATGAAAAGCAGGGAGTACATATACACTCTCTGATATTAAGCATCTGAACAGTCCCGCCCCACCCCTTTGTCTTCCAAAAGATAAAACAAACAGCCAAGCAATAAAGAAACAAATTATCTTACTGGCAAAACCCAAGGTTTTGCATTTTCTTTGTTCAGACATTGTTTCCTAAAGAATCTCCAGGGTTCTTCTCTTTGTCTCCCAGCCTTCACTGACCATTAAAAGTCCAGCCAATTTTTGCTAGCCCACTCACGGTTTCCATATCATATGTTACAACAATTAAAATACTCATTCTAAGGAAGGGCATTCCTTTAAATTAAAGAATAGAATCACGGATTCATCATATATCAATCAATAAATCCATAGCAAATCGTTCTGGGCTTATTAACACTTTCACTTTGCAGATGCCCTTCTCTCCAAAGATCTGTGTGAAGAGCTGGAACATGCCAACTGTCCTCACAATTACCTTCTGGCACTTTGAGCTCTGTGTTAGTGCAAGGATTAAACTTCAAAAATGACCATCATGCAGTTCATCACCACAGTTAAAGTGTGTCTGGAGAGTGTCATCAAATAGATGCATAGAACCACCACTCTTAAGTTAATTTTAGAATACATTTCTGTAGTGCACTCACAAATAACCTATCATAATTACAGGATAATCCTGCACCCCACTGTTTCGTACTTCATTTGACTTGATGTGGACAAATAAACCGGAAGAGTAACATATGGAGAGAGACTAAAAATTGAATATCATATCCCTCTGCTTTATCAGCAAGAGCTAAACCAAACACATCAATAACAGTCAACAGTTGTAGCCTGGGCCATCTGGACACAGAGGCCCATGTTACCAAGACTGTATTTAAGTATTTTAATCTCCCTGTTCTCCCTGAAGAATGAAGGATAATATGAAGAAGTTCAGATTTTGCTAAAACATGAGATTCCTCTACCTATGAGCACAGCACATCTACGATAGTTTTTAACCTAAGAGATATCCTAACCAACCTTATCCCTAAGTGGATATGACAGAAAGCCAGTAACAGCAAAGAAAACAGCCTCTACACTTGCATTTCTTTGTTATGCCAAGTACTTATTTGAACTTTTCTAATTACAACAATCCAATTTTGCACTTGTCCAGTGCAATATCTCCTTTCTGAGTTATTTCACTAAATCTTAATGAATAAAGTCTTCTAAAATCACCACGATTTTCTTTTTTATGCTATTGTTTCCTAATTATGAAATATATATTTTTTCTCCCCCTGCTCTTCTATTTTTGCACATCTGCCCTGCTCCCAGCCAAGTGCTAATAAGCAGCTCAACTGCTGGCAGCTGCTGCAATCACTTCCAAACAACCTTATGCATTTTCAGGCAACGCAGTGTTAGCATGAGTTAGGAAATAGAAGGCAGCCAGGACAGAGGAATAAATTAGATTGGTAATTTTATGAAATAAATGGAAGAAAGAAAATAAGTCAGGGTGCAACTGGAAACCTAACTTTTATGTAGACATCCAATCTGCACCACATGAATCAAACAGAACTAGTCATATCTGAAATTATCACTATCCTGACTGAATAAAGTGTGGGTAAGCTTTTCCTTTCTGATGAGCAGAAAGTGTAACAAAGATAAGAGCAAAACAAACGTTGTAATTCTTTTTCACACAGCAAAGTGTGTAGTTATTCCCTCCACCCCAACACACATTATTGCATTAGAAATCTTACTTCCTAAATGTGTTTATTGCTATGTTTTATCACCTAAGAATTTCATATTTCCAGAGGATAAACTCATTTAATGTTTAAGTCAGGAATAAGCCTGATATGTTAAATATGCTCATGCCATTCCAATTCAGAAATTACAGAGGCATGTTGCACTTCAGTCTGACAACAGGTGGAGCAATACGAAGATCCAACATTGCATCACTGGAAATGCCACACAGAGTTGTTCCAGGCCCTGACATCTCCTGCTCCCAGGGACCTTATGACCCTCTAGCAGGTGATGGAGTCTCCAGGCATATTTGGATACCTGCCACTATGTTACCATCACAGATGTTTTGTATTCTTTCCTTATTTTGATAAATCCTTTTTCTGTAGTCTCTCAGACACCAGCCATGGCAGAAAGCAATTTTCTGGAGTAGAAATTATTCTGAAAATGACTGCATTGCATTGGAACTAATTCATTTTTCCTCACTATAATGCTTGGCCAACTGAGTCAGCTGTGTTCATCCTTATAGTGAGCAAGGTCAATAACATTCAGTATTACGTTTTTATTATAGCCAAACTGTATATTCCTTCTCTAAATTTTACTTTTTAGTTTCCCTTTGAGATTTTGCCAATGGAGATGGAGACATAGGAATATGGGTTATGAAAATACAATACATATAAATAGTTCCTACGTCTGTAAACTTATGGGTTCCTCTATATCCTATAGTTCACACAAAGAGGGTGCCTGATTATGTCTGAATAAAATATGAAATGCCCCGCAGTGCACACTGAAGCAAAATATTGCTGAAGTTTGGAAGTGTTTATTTAAATGCTACAAACTTCCTTAGGTACGGTCCTTTTCATAAACCTCTATATTTCATATATATATATATATCTGAGGCTAAGCAGTATGGAAAGAACAGGGTTCTCGTATAACAGTTGTTACAGTTCAGCTTGAGTTGACCCTGGCTCCTGGCTGGGTCACCCATGGCTCACAGGGATTTGAGCAGGACAGCCCATCACAGTGGAGCTCAGAAGGACATCGCTCACTGTCTTGGACAGATGAGGTGAGCCCTGAGGTGGGAGAATCTCTGCCATTCCCTTCACAGCAAGCCTACACAAGTCCTCAGCCCTGGCAATTACATGACAAAAGTATGCTCCAGAATGTGCTTTTTCTTTCCTTTCATTTTTTAAAATTCTATCATAACATGCAAATTAGCCTAGTTAGAAGCTTGGGATCAGCATTCTCTTTCACTTTTCTCTTCCTCCAAGCACTATAGAAACCACAGCTACAAAATATGTCTGCAATGTCCCCTTCACAGTGCTTACAACAGAATAGAGAGACGGAAAAGTTCAGGAGAAATTCATACACATCAGTAGCTATAATTCATCAGTCCATGCAATGCCTTGTTGTTTCTAATGATAAGCCCCAAAATAATGTGGAAGAGGGAAGTAATTGTGATTCTTTTGCCTCACAGAAGGGTGCAGAATTCTTGCAAATTCATGAAGCTACATACAATTCACAATAAACATCTAAAGTTAAATGAGAAAGATAATCAACCTTTTCTGCAAGTTGTGGCTGAAACGAGTACATGAATTGGGTGTCTAAGGTTCTCTAGAGTAGTACAGACTTTGTTGTGTAGCTTATAAAAGCAATTATTTTAGGTCTTTATTTTCGGCATTGACTTCTACTGATTTTTTTATTTAAGGAACAATAGATACCTACCATCAGTATGTCTGAGGCTCTAAACCTTTTTATTTATGCTTTATTAAGCATTCAGTTGCAAATTACTGCAGTTGACCTAGAATGTTTTATTCCTTTATTTTAAATATCTCTAAAAGTTTTGTCTCACTCATCACTTATTCACTCTATGTTACTCATTGCAACAGACTATAGCCAAAATAGTCATCTAGATGCCTAAATTGGAAATATACTGGGGAAAAAAACATATTTAAAGACTTTTTAAATTGATGACAGCTCAAAGTATTTCAAGGTGCTGATCATTTACAGTTCCTATAATTTAAACATCAGTTGAGAATAGGTGTCTCAGGGCCTTTGAAAAACAGACTGCCAGATGCTTTTATACTTCTGTGTTTGTACCTCATCTACCCCATCTAACTTGTGATCCCTAACTAGCATTTCAAGAATGATAACAAATCAAGATGACAAGATGCTAGGAATACATTTAAGTACAAACAATACCAGATTCATCTCATTCTGTTTAAGGAACCTCAATTACAAGGACTATCATCCTAAAAGACTAATAAAAATACTTAATGGAGGCAATTCTAGAGAGCAACTCAGACTACTTGAGATCTAAAACTTTAAAGTAATCACAGGCAGCCGGGGAAGAAGGAGAGCAAAGGGGAAAAATAATAAGAAAAATAAAAAAGACTGCAGATGTGTGTATAAGTAACCTTCTGATTCTCTCACTCCTTTAAAACTGTGCAACAGAAATCTTAAAAAATAACTGTTTATCACTAGTATATTAAACAACAATATTTACTAAGTTATTGATCATTAATTCTCAAACACTGAAACATGAAAGGAAAAGTTGAGAAATAGCTATAAATAAATTACTCAGAGAGAAAGGGTAGAAAAAATCTTCAGAGATTATTCTTTCTTTCTATTGAATAGAAGACAATCTTTCCTAATTATTCAAGTAACTGATTAGGTACCAGCTAGCAAGATTACACATTCTAGAGTAAAATTCTGCCCTCGACCTGTGCATATAGCTCTAGTGATTTCACGGGTGGGAATTACGAACATATTCTACAGCTGTATAGTCTATCACATCATTGTCACATCTACTAAAATCAGAGCAATGCATAGGATTCCTGTTTCAAAATTGCCAATGTGCAAAATATATTCATATAATTACAACTTATGTTGACCAAGTAGCCATTTTAATAGATATTTTTATTTCAATTTGAATGATTTTGTATTCTAGCCATATATCTGAAGTTCTGGAAAGCGGGTTGTTGGAACCCTCATTCATATAGCTTACTGCAGACACTAGAGAAACCTTCCTCTTTTTCAGACCTTTGAAACAATTTTAAAAAAATCAAACTGAAAATGTCTGCAAAAATTTGCTTAGTCTTTGGATGCCAGAAATGAATTTAAGGACATGAATTTAGGACATTTTTTATATTTAATGCCTTTTGAATTCCTACCAAGAGTTAAGAATAGACACAAGATAAACCACACTATGCAGCAGGATATTCTTCATGGCATTTCTGGCCTAGATTTCAGCCTCAGCCTCACACGTAGATACACAGTAACCTCTGTTGCAGAGAGCAGTCCTGATTAATACTTTTTTACCAGAATGTATGCTATTAAAGTCTCCCATGAATACAAAGCCATGTTCATCTGTCTACGCAATATCCACTCTGTTCAGCTTTAGGCTTCTTAATTTTGTCTGGGATATTACTACCAATTTGATAGGCATCACAACATTGTAAGAGAAATACATCGATTACTTAATATAATGATTCTATTATTTGTTGACTTACCTTGCCAACAGATCTGGGGAATGGTGGTCTTTGATTTTCTGGAATCAATATTGGAGTTGCCAAAATAGCCCTTTTTTGTCTTGGAATTCCAAGGTTGCCTTCTATCTTAAAGATTTCCTAAAAAAAGAAAAAGACCAAGTACAATGACTTTCAAAATAGCATTCGTTATTTCCAATCCCTCTACCTTCAGGTAAAATGAACATGAACTACCATGTTCTAAGTTTTATATTATGTTTTCCAGTGATTAGTGATAACATATCAAACTATTCAAAACTGTTGTTTTATTCCACTTATGGCAGTAACAGTGGACAGGCTGTATTCATTTTGTATTCCTACTGACTAGTTTTAAACTTAAGCAAGTGTGTCTACCTTCCTAACAAGAGGACTGTTTAACTCATAAATCTTAGACAAGGTTTGGCTTACCTCAAATACTTGCATATGACCTTTAAAAAGCCACACTTTAAATGTTTTACATAATTTTTCCATTATCACATTTCAAGTCACCTCTATAGTCAGCCACTTCTCAGTCCACACTTTAAGTCAAACAGAACTTACAGGTGGTTTGCTGAGACTGTCCCCAGCTAGTGATCTCTCAAAAAGGACCAAAAACTTGTAAGATATAAAGCAATGGGCACCAAAACTCAGTGCAACTTAGAATACCAGACAGAAGGTTTCTTTTACATAGTGAAAACTTCATGCTACTATATCTGAAAGAACAGTTATAGAAGTGGTCTATACACAAGCCTGCTTTTTTCCTATTGCATTTGCTGGGGTATTTAGTTCTAGCTGAGCTTCAGGCAATTCAGCACGTTATGAGCTACAGCAAACTCTTCAGAGTGGCCTCTAGCCCCTGGAAAACTCTGTCCATCACACCTCTGCCTTTCCTCCTCATTACTTCTCTGATCCTCTCGGTGCAAAAACTGCAGCTTCCCAGAGGCCATTCTCTTCTTTTTGCTTCATCCTACAGCCTCCGCAAACCTATTCTCCAAGCACACTCAGCAGCTACCAAGGTCAAAGACAGCCTCTTCCCATCTCCCAGTGCTCTCACCTTGACTCATTCCCCTTTCTTAAAACAAACAAACAAACAAACAAACAAATAATAATAATAATAATTTTAAAAATGCACCAATTTGTACTGTGTTGTGAATTAATTTTGAAACAGGAAAAGGTTTAGATTACTACAATTTGTTCAGATTGTCATGACTTTTGCAAAACAAATCATAGGGTGAATGAAATATCTAATTTCAATAAGGTAGTTACATCCTACCATACACTTTTCTTTGCTCTCTTAATGCAATAAGTTTTTCAGTCCGTTCTGGAATCCAAGTTGTATTAATAGCTGCTACTTTATAACCTAAGGATAGCTTCATCTCTATGTTATATTTTTATAAAACTGCAAAGATGAATGAGTTTTCTTGTTAGCGCTATCTGAACATCAGTCAAGAACTCCACAGGCTGCTCTGCTGCCACCTGCATAGATGCCTTCCATCTAGTGAGTATATCACAGCCAGAGCACTGATTTACATCTACTAGCTTTAGTGTGACTTTGCAAATTTGATGACAAGCAGCAGCAAGGGAAACAAGCCTACAACTGTCAGCTTCAGCCACGATAAAGTCAAAGAGCAGTGAGAACCATGCAGAGAATCCCTTCTCACGATTTTGCCAATTTTCATAACCTTTTGAGGCTCATCCTGATTCGGAGTTCCCATCTCTCCCAAAGGCTTTGCCACTTCTCTGTAATCTTTTGGTCTGAAGGTCACTTGGGTACCTATTTTTGTCTTTCAAAAGAACTTTCCCCAATAAAAATTCATGAGAAAGTTCAAGGCAAAAATATTTGAAGTGTCAAATAAAAAGGAAAGAGCTGAATTCTGTCCAAATGCAAATGCACAGAGCAGCTTTCAAAATCACTTACGCTATAAGCACAGCAGTTTGGCTGGCATGCATCTGTGACGCTGCAAAGGACAGGAGGAAAAATGACTACCAGTATGTCTGAGAGGGAATATCAGTTCCTTAGATCAAATGCAGCAGTGCTAAAATGATCACAGTTCTGACTTGTGCTAACTACTACATTGATGGTTGCCCTTCAGCTCACGAAAACTAACGGGTAACCTCCCAGATGCATTGTCATTGGAAATGAGTATGGCACATATTTAGATCCTTGTATCATGTTTATTCCTATACTAGTTCATACTGTTTTCCCCATTTCTAAAGAGGGAAACAGAAGATTTTGCTTAATGCCAAGCAGATGGCAACTGATGGCTTTATCTTCAGCCAGTATATGAGATAGAAACCAAGAAATTTGAAAGCACATGTGCATTTAACACCTGATTCAACAGTCAAAACACTGAAAAGATTCACATTCAAAGGTGGATATTTTGCATACATAAGCATTTTAACTGAATTCACTTACAATTTCTTAAAGAAGCAAATCACAAGGCATATGAAATCACTCCAAAAGGAGTTGGTAGTTTTGCTTCATGTCTTACAATAACGAGCTAGAATTACAGGAGCCTTCTTTTGGTCTTTGAAGCACACAAAGTTTTCTGTGATCTTGCTGGACCTAGCTCATCAGACTACAGTATCTACCACATCCTTTTAGCAGAAATGGCTCCAGACAAGTGCTTCTGTGCCTAGAGTCTGGAGCCATCAGTCTGGAGAGCCAACACACATGGGGTTCATCCAGTGCCCGAAGAGACAATGGCTGTGATGGCTGTCTGCTTCTCCCACTCCTGCTGCTTTGTGCGACAAACAGAAGCTTAAGGAAGGTGTGCTTCCAGAAACATCCATCCATAAGCAAAGGTTTAAAGAACAAAATAATATTATAATAAATATATGCCTTTCTAACAAGAGCAGAGCAGAAATAAAAAATTCTGTTTCTCTGATTGCAAATAAAAAAAAAAAAAAAAAAAAAAAAGTGGTAGGAGAAAAATCCTACCAGGTTCTTTATTTTCACTATTTAATTGCCCTGTCAGGCCTGTGATTGCTATGCTGCTATTTTCCTGATTATTATCCAACTATCATTCCATTGTCCAATTCACAATTTCTTAACTAGTTTTTACACCTATTTTTCATTTTATTAAATTCCCTTTCTAGACACGGAATCAGTACTTTTAACAGCAATAGTTCAGAACTCAACAAGGCAACACTGTTCACTGATTCACTGGCAACAAATCTCAATTCCCTATTCAAGTTAAGCAAGCAACAAACAGCCACCTAATTTTTCTAACATTTAGCTAAGTGAAAGGTGTCAGTCTGCCCAACCTGTGATGCTACACAAGTTCAAATTTCTTCAGTTCCCTTGAGAACTTTCCAGTCTGATGTTTGTTTGTTGTTGTTGTTTTTTGTTGATCGTTTTTTTTTTTCTTTCTTTCTTTCTTTTCACAAGGGGTTCTTGGGGTCATTGCACTTTTTGAATATTTGAATGAATGGTCTAGTCACTATCCAGTAGCAGGCACCATTAGTCTTAGCAAAGAAAATTTCATTATAACTTGTCATGGGAATAAGGTGGCTGAATACTTATCGATTCATCACAAAAAGGGTTGGAAACATCACTGGAGTGGCAATCTATAACCCACTATGGTGACCAGAAAAGTGGCCAAGTTTCTTGCCATTTTGTTGTTTTTATATACTAAGCTTGATGGTATTAAATGGGGTCAATCCCAAGTACTACTACAAAAATAAACAAAAGTAAATGGATGCTCACAGCAAAGAAAACTAATCTGAAATGGCAATTGGGATGTGGTATTCAGTGGTGTATCAGTCTTTCTACTAATAAGACTGCATAAGATGAAAGAAAATACAACTGCACGCAGATTAACTTAAAAAATATTTGTATACAATTCTCAGCTGACATTTCAGACTTGTGCTGCAATACTTATTTAATGTATCGTAAGTGCATTATAAGTAAATTCTATCATCAGACCATTGTTATTAGCAACAGTCTTAACAGCAGTATTAATAGCTAATGATTTCTCAAATACGTCAAAAAAAAAACATTTTCTCATATTTTTAATAATACCAAAAAAAATAAGAAATATGCTGAACTTTACTTGTAATTCAAAGAAAAACTGCTTACAACAAGTAAATCATTAAATCAAATAAAACTGAGAATTGTTAAGGTCAATAGCATATACAGAAACATCTGCTCAAAAATAGTCTGTCCTCAATGCTCATAAATGTCATGCTAAAAAAAAAAAAAAAAAAATCACACGTTATACTTTAAAAGAGCAAATACAGCCAAAATCTAGCATGCTAAGGAGATTCAGTTACCTCAGAGCTTCCAGGATGGCCAGATAGGACATCTGAGTAATGGAAACTCCTAGGGTAACTTGATTTAACTGAGGGGGGAGGTATTTCTACCGTTCTGATTGCTACCTAAAGGCAGGTCCTTACATGGCCTAGCCAATATACCCTTAACTTCATAGGTGCTTCATAGTCTCAGACTACAGGTTTGTCACTGTAGATTCAGCTAGCTGTGCTATATGTATTTTTATAGGATGGAAGTTACTTTATCTTCAGAGGAGTCAAGAATAATAAAATGAATTTTTGTTTTAAACATTTGGTAATGTGTAAATCACAACTATTTTAATGCTAATTTGTTCTGATGTATTTTTGTAATGCATATGTGACAAATAATGTAAACTACTGTGGAGACAAATCTGAACTTCTGCTTTGTGAAATGATACATTCCATTGAACCTCTGCAGCATCTTTTGTGGTGGAAAAGCCCTGTCTATTCAAGTATAAGTTTTATTTATTTTCACAACTGCCTTATTCTATGTCAGGGAAAGGTTTTTCTAGGATGATAATGGACTGAGTGCCATTACCTTTCCATTCCGTACACATTAACCATAGGAGTTACCTGTTCTGAGAAAGAACTGGCAATCAAGCATTTATTTATTTCAAATTAACATTCCAGACTTTTCTTGTCATCATTTAGTGGGTGTTATTTGCATTTTGAACCATATGTGAATCACCCCCTCTTTCAGAAAATCTCATACTGGTTCCACACTGCTCATTAAATATAATGAGATACCCCTTATACACAAGCAACCAAACAAGCTCTGACTGACTGCATCTGTCAAAAACATTGCAAATATGAGCTTACGGAAAAAGACAACAGCTGACCTTATGCCTCTGTCTTCACCAAGGTACACTAAAGAACACATCACTTATCACCATTAAAAATACCCTCCTCCCCACCTCTACTGTGCTTACACCAGTTGCAAAGCAAACAAAGACGACTGTTTTTATAACATGCCAGGAAAAAAAAAAAAAATCAAAATTGTCAAAGATGTCCCAAAACCTTCAGCACCTTAAATAAATGTAACTTAAATACAGAAAACACTTGCTGATGCATTCGCCAAGACATCTGGCCTGAAGAAAGTGTCCTTTAACAAAACTTCACCTTTGAAAACAGGTGGTAGATTTTTGTTTGCTTGTTTGTTTGCTTTGTGTTTTGTTTTGCTTTTAATGAAAGTATCACCCATTGAACTAAGATACCAAACTGCTATTGAAAATAGTACTAGACACATGCTGGAGTTCTGAAGCAATGAAAACAGATCCTTTTGAGAATTAACCAAAATCACATGGAAAATTTATTGCACAGCATGGACACAAAGCCTTAACTTCTTACTTTTAATATTCCTACCCACTGAGCAGACTCCTTTCTCCACTCATATTGGAAGAACTCATAATATAAGAGCTTCTCTTTAACTCCAGCAAGCTTCAGACATGATGAAAACACCCTAATCTCCAGAGCAAGAAGGAGAAAAAACATACATACAAAGAACATCTTGATTCTAAGGAATGATAAATGAATCGAAGATGAACTGTCTTGGGGCACTAGCTTATACAAGACCACAAAATCTGTCCATCAGTATCAGACAATTGATATAAATACAAATTTGGAACAGGACGAACAGCCATGAGCAAGCTGTTTCATGTTTCAGTACTGGGATATACGGACAATTCCTAATAAAGAAATTTTAGTTCTCACAAAAAAAATTAGCCCTATTCATTGCAGAAGTTGTCCCACCTTGGAAAAACAGCTTTCTATCTCTTGCTGCAGGGCAGCAAGCTGTAAGTATGTGGAAGAAAACTGACACATTTTATACTCATGTTCTGGATTGCTCAAATGCTATGAAATTCACTGCACTATAACAGTGCTGCACAAAAGCAATTTCATCATACCCTAAAGCAATAATACTGTGTGTTAAAATCATGTATGCTGTTAATAGATCTAGTGGCTGCAGTCCCAGTCCCGTATCTGAATGGGTGCATAAAACACACTTCTTCCTATCCCCTCCAAGACTCCAAGCTGTGATTACAGTTCAAACCTTTTCAGTCTTGCTACTTCAACAAACAATATTTTCAAGCTCTATCACCACATATTCCTTGTTATTGCTCAGTTTCTTCATTATCCCCACTCCATCAACAACACAACCCACAATCTGATTCAAAACATTGATTATTTACCTTGTTATTCTTCTCTAAACTCTGCATGATCCTTCTGTTTTTCCTGAACATTTCCCACAATCCCAAATAACACCCCTCACTTTCTCTCGCTCCAGGTATCAGTGTTGTTCTATGAGCCTTGTTTTTCTTTGGAAAATGTTCATCCTTTAACACTCATTCTGAATTTGTTTCTCTTGAACCTTGATCATACAACTCTACGCAAATGAAGTTATCTAAAATTTGCATTTTTGTTACCGGATTGCCTTTTTATTTGTATGTATACTCTTAGGCCTTTTTCTTCAGCAACATCCTTCTGGGCATTACACCTCCAAAGCTTTTCTATTTCACGTATTTCCTATTTCTTTATCAGATAACCAATTCCAGTCCCTCACAGAAAGCACATCCAGTATGAAAAGTTCTAAACTCCTTGTAGATTTAGCACACGTTCTTCAACTCATTCAAGGGAAGAAAAGTAATAGCAGCCCCTCATAATGTCTTTTATTTTAACCCCTGTCTTTCTCATTAGAAGCTGACAAGACATGCATGAAGTACTGCAGCAAAGAATAGATTTATATATGTCATATATCAGCCTAGAGCTGGAGAAATCCCACCATAATGCACACTGAACCCAGTTTTCTCCTGCCATTTTTCCATCCCATAAAATTCTCAGAGGGGAAAAAACTATTTGGCCCTTATCCTGCAATTTCCAAAAACCCAGAAAAAAAAAAAAAAAAAAAAAATCCCAAACTGTATGTGCTACAAACATACTTGGTACATTTTAGCAGCTTAAACTCTGCAGCTGCAGTCAGTTGGGCATACCCAGATCAATCACTTTCTTTGCACACCACAGATTACGTATAGAAGATGTGGTCATGTGTATTGCAAAAACCTGCCAATTACCTTATGCTGAAAAATAAGACACCTTTTATTCAGAATCTGAGAGGTCTGTTTCTTCTCGAAGTAATCAAGGACTATTTATCTGGGAGAGAGTTTCAATAGTTTTCTTTCCGCTAGTATTGGTACACTTTTGCATGTAATGTAATGCTGCAATGCCCGCAGCAATTTCTTCCTCCTCTCCATTAGATCAGGTTTATATTGACTACTAGCAAAAATAATATATTATATGAGATTGCAGTGCAGGAATGAATTATGTTGCGATCATAGATCTGCACAACAAATCTCAAAAAAAAGCCTGGATATATTCTATTTGACTTTACTATGCATGCATGGTGCTCTACAAAGCTGGCATTCTTGTGCTTTCCAATACAGGAGCTGCCAGACTGACAAATGGAGTGATAGCCTGTGATGAAGACAAAATGCCCACTTAGATCCAAGCTAAGGCAAAACTCCTCATTCACCAAACTAGATTTGAAATTTGGTCGAAATGTTAGTACATTAATCCACTTCACAGCTTGGTCCAGATACTCAGACCAAATTAATTAACAGGCATTAACTGAGTGCAAAGAGCCAAAATGGTAGTGTATTAATCCACTTCACAATTTGGGTTGTATTTTTATTCTTCAATACAAATGAATTAACAGACAGTAAGTGTCCGATATCAGAAGCTTAATTCTGTTCTGTAATACAAGTAAGAGACTGTGGTGTAGTGTCTTTTAGACACTCCTTCTTATTCCCTGAGTGGTACTGGTGTTGGAACAGTACTCTACACTGACTGCAGTTGTCAGAGACAAAAATACAAGACCTGAACAACTCCTGTGCTCTTTGTTTCCACCATAGTGGCATGATTAAATTCACAGGACAAGGACCATACTTCAGGAATAAAAAATAAAAATAAAAATAATAATAATAAAAAAAGCCTAAAATAGCAGGAGTTACAGTTTACTGGAGTTTGCAGTTGTTTCTTTTTCTTTTTTTTTTTTTTTTCCTGGATTATAACAGCTGAAACTAAAGTCAAGCGCAGCTTTACAATACATGAGATGTGACATTGATAGTGCAATACCATATATCACTCAAATTCATATGTTTGGATCTGAGCATTTTGCCCTAGCGACCTGCAGCCATAGTAGCATACAAATATTTATATTCCCTCCTTCATACCTGTTGACTTTTAACTATGCGTCTCCATGGGATAAGAACAGTGACCACCTACACAAACACCAAGTAAACAGGTCTTATTCAAGTTTCCTGGCCAAGAGGAGACAGATCCAACCTTCGTTCCAGCCTGCATGCCATCTGTTCTGCAATTTCTTTGTTACTCCTACTGCCTTGTTTTTGTAGGGTTGACTGTGGGTTACCTGCTGTGGGTTTCTGGTCAGTGGGAGACAGCATCCAAGAACAATAAAAATAAGTAATACTCTCAAAAGTGTTAGAGTAGGGTGAGAACACTCCATAGCCCTTTATCAACTACAGAAGAGTGACTGAATAGGAATAGAAAGTCCATTGGTCAAAGTAACCACAGGGAACAGAGAAGATACATAGAATCAGCATTTTCAGTTTTAACAGTTGCCTCCAGAGACTTTCCAGTGGATCACATTATTTTAGCACTTACACCCCACAGATCTAAAAACTCCATTCAGATCTCAAATTCTAATTCAGTGTCTTTCTGAGAAGGGATGCATTCATAAGCCTGAGCACCGGCCAAAACAGAATATTATACATCTAATATTTACTTTGTCTGCAAACATTTTGTTCATATTTCATATTTGTTCAGTCTTATCAAATAAGTTCTACTTTTATCTAACACAACATCTTCTTCCAAAAGCACTGAAGTCATTCAGTGAGACCTGTGATGTATGCTGCCTTTGCTGACATACTGGAATCTAAACAGAAGAATTCTAGAATTAAAAACCTGAGTACTCACAGCTTGAGCTAAATCAGCAAAATCTCTCTACTCCTCATAATTATCCACCATGCAGCTAGCCCCAGAAGAATCTTGAATGGGCTGCATTTAAATAGCACTATGAATTCATAAAATAAATTCTTCAGTTCTTGTCACACATGCCAAGTACAAATGTCCTACTTTAGAAAGTGACTGAAAACCCATTGTGTACATCAGATTATGCACAGCGTGTTGCATTTATAAAGTGCAGAGTTTCCAAGGAATGTAAAAAAATTACTAATTCTACTCTGTGTTACTCAACTTTCTTTGCACTATTGCCTTTGGTATGTGAATGTAGCACTACAGCAAAATCAAACTATCAGCTTAGTGCTTCTGATTGTTATTTCCTGAACATTTCAAAGTGGAGTGAAACACAATATTAGAGTCTCTTAACTTAAAATAGCTTTATATCGCTGAATTTATCTAATAGAGGTTAATAAATTACAGCATTTATAATTTGATACATTTTTGGCCCTGTCTCAGTTTACAAACTGTCCACTAACAGACCTTGAAATCTGTGAATAAATACATTATCTACCATGATATGCAAGTTTCTCAGATGAGTAATTTTTGATCTTCAGATTGCTCGGGCAGTTGCTTGGAAACATTTGTCTGTATTAGATACACAAGCCATGTGGTATTATTTTTCTTTTCAGATTGGAGGGCTTCTGTGAATAAGCAACAGAGCATGAAATGCAAATTTCATGATATAAAATTCAAAACTTGCTTTTGGCAAGGATTTGATTTATTACATTTACAGCACAAGATGAAAACAAAAAGGTTATCTTGGTGATCCGGAAGACTTGACAGGGCAAATAATGTCTATGCCACTTGGAAAACTAGTGCCATACAATGCAAAAGCAATAAAACATAAGCGTTAAAAATAAAGGAAGGTCAAGAATCAGTAGAGAGTGTGGCCTAGGGATCTTACTTGGCTAAAACATCATTCACAGAAAAATGAAGAAATTAAAGAACAGGTTGAAAGTTTGAAAGAGTCTTGCTATAGTATCAGATAGAACCTATGCAGTAATTCCTCTACTAGTTATCTACATAGAAATTATTAATTTATCCTCTATTGACCAGTACTTTCCAGCGATTAGTATTTTCTCTCCTAGATTGAAGTATAGATAGTTGTTATTTTCCTTTTTCTGAGCTTTGAGCAAAGAAAGAGAAACAAGAAATCCTGCTCATATTGCTCATATTAACCAGGCCTCATTCAATGATGCTGAAAAAGTATTTCCTGGTATTTCGTTGTAGATTGTACACAAACTTAATAGATTATTATTATTCTGCTAATATCAGTATGAGAAACATTGAAATTCACACCTTTTTGTCTTTGTATTTTCCTTAGTGTTTCTGCTCCACTAGCAAAGACTCCTATTCTCTACTGGAAGAAGTGATTTATAAAAGCAAAATCATTCAATTCAAAACTAAATATAGAGTTTTGCTAGCAGAGGCTGCTTCTCGCCATTGGAGAGAACCAAATATGGTGAAACTATGTTACTGAGCACACTCTCAAACTACCTCAGGCTACTGCTTCAAACTATAAAGCCTACATTCAAAATCTAGCCAAAGTTGCAAAGACCAAACATAATAAACCCTGAAGTAGAAAAGACAATTAAAACAATGGAGAGAAACTTAGAAAACAACAGTAATTATTATTATTTCAGTAAATATTTAAACGCAAGCTGCAAGGACTGATGGACATTCAACCCATTTGCAAAGAAGAAAATGTATCTGAGTTTTTGCCAGACTGTCACATCGGAATATAAAGGTGGCGTGGTTTTTAGTAACACTTGTGATAGCCAAGGTCTCATCTCACTGCCAATTAGGCAAAGACAGACAAAATTCCTGGTACTTTCCATCAAGCCAACAGCTCTCCAGGACGCCAACGCCAGTGAGCGCCAAAGGAAGTAAGTGTGCCTAACAGCTGAAGCCTGACATCAGTGCAAAATATTTTGCCACCCATGATTTAAAACAGGCTTAGTTTTGGGTGGACTGTGACTAACCTATGATTAAGTTCAAATCCTTCTGCTAGCAGAAACAGCACTGGGTGAATGTGAAATATGTATGCACAGCCGCTGCTTACTGTTTAACAGCCTATCTCATAAATCCAAGTAAAGGCATTCCACAAAAACAGCCAGAAGTGTTGTCACTCTGTCAGCATTTCTCTCCATATTCAGCTGAATGCCAGTGTTATTAATGAAGTATTAAAATACTGAATATGAATTTGATTAGAAAACAAAGGTATATATTTTGATTTTAGCAAAAACAACCTCTTCAATAAACCTAAATTTCTCCACCACATGCATTCAATTGTGTAAAAACTTACACATCCTTTAAATAAGAGTTAGTTTTTACTTTTTTCTCCTGCCTTTCTCTGACATGCATTTCAGTCAGATCATGCTCATTCATTTTCAATAGTGTATTGCTCCCTTCATAGCTGCATACAGAAACTTGGTGTAAGGAGTATGAGCTTATAAATTGCCATCCTTTGCCTGTCTTTTAAATAAGGCAGCAAAAGAAAGAAAGAAAAGGACCAACATCCTGAGCTAAGATTAAAAGCTGCATTCATATTAAAGAATGGTGTCTTTTTACCATTGAAACTGAAGCTGTAGATTATTCTGAGCTGATAAAGTACTACAGTGGGCAAAGAACTTTCTTATAATGAACACTGCTGTAAAACAATTTATCTACAAGAAAGGAAACAAGTTTGCATAATCCATTTATGGTTGGTTCGGCTTTAGCGGAATTTGTTATATAAATATATCTTACCCTGGGGAATTGTTTTGCCAAAATAACTAATGAAAGCATTTGAGAAACTTAACACTGATAATTAATAGGATTTTTCAGTATCACAACGGACAGTGACATCTTCCTATGTAAATTAACTGTCTCACCAGTGAGGAGACAAAAACTTGGCAGACTCTAAGAGCCAAATACATCATAAAATGAAAAGTGAATTAACTTAGCGCTTACAAAAATGCTAAATAGATTATATGTTTTAACTGATCATCAAAAGGTGTTTTATAGTACTTTCTTCACAAACATTCCATGTTTGTGACTCAGTAATTATCACTTTAGAAATCTTAATTAATAGTTCATCAATTGTTCAGCTGGCATTTCTAATATTCTGCTGTCATGCTGGAGTATTTGACTAAACATAATCAAGTACCATTATGTTGTTACACACTTTGCTAGCAATCAGAAGTTATGTTTAAAGTTTAGGTGTCAATATTAAATCATCAAGAAAGATTACCATAGGTAACTCTCTCACAATCTCATCAGCAATGCCTTGCCAACTACAACCCTGTAGAGACTTAAAATTTACAGTGAACCTTACCTGCTTTTGTGGTCACATAATTATTTTTATTATGCTTTGTGGCAATGTTGGCTGCCAAAAAAGGTTGTCCTAAAATCCCAGTGTGACAAAAATCAATTTTCAGATGCAAATGAGGGTGCCATAGGTGACATTTTTCATACCCAATAAATTGCTTGTCTGTGGCTTTGAACTAATGGCCACATAAACAAGAAAGATTGGTACCAAGGTATTGCATTATAATCTTAGCAAAGTTTTATGAGACTCATGCTACAGGCTGCAAAGAGAAACTGATATTGAAAAGGGGGCATGAACAATTTGAAGAAACCTGTAAGAATACATATAGTTTTTTTGTTATTATTATTATTTTCATTTTGTTGTTGTTGTTGTTTTTGAGTTCTGATTTCCCACCTACAATCTACTTAAAAAATAAAAAATAAAAAAGCCAGTGCCCTCTATGACATCTGTCCACCACATTTACCTTATTATTATTTCCCAGCCCTCCTCTTCTCTAATCATTACCTCTATTCTCAGTTTCTCTCCTAGAAAATTTGTCCAAACGGGATTCCTTCTTGTTACTCCTTTGTAATTCTGGCTACACTGTGCTCCTTGAACAGTGTGATGAGCCACTAAGGTGGCCCATGAAACTTTGATGTATCATGCCCAAAAGAAAACATGAAAACAGTTTATCAATGCTATAGGACTCTTTAGAGCAAATAAATGCAGAAAAGAGCTCAGATTAAAGCTGCTGATGTGAATGTCAGGGTACTGAAGCAGAATCATCATCTCAGTGACATCTCACCAAGGTCTCAGAGATCCACGTCCCCTTCAGGCACTGGGACTAAGTGACACTTCAGTTGAAGTCTGCAGTTTCAGGTTATTTTGCTTCCTTCACATATACAAGGATTAGAACATGATTACTCCAAGACAGCTTGTTTTTCTTTTTTCCTTTTCCTCTGAATCAATTTTTTTTTTTTAATACAAAATTCATTTTTTGTATTAAACAATGAAGGAATATAGATTAGTTGTGTGCTGCTATATCTGTACTTGCACTACAAATACATTTAAACGTTACAGCTCTAGAAATCCAATGCATCTAGGCATTTGTTCTGTCCTAATACAAGGAATATACTGAAACTAGCATTATTTTTAAAACAGCAAAAACTTTAAGTGACCTTGCTGCACATGTCAGTTGTGGCTATGCTTCAAAAACATGAGTCTGCATTTGCATAAAGCACCTGCAATTTTTTATAGGCTTGTCTGAGGCTCAGCTTGGATAATCATGAAGTTTCTGAGCTTGCAAATTTAGGCTGGAAGTCCTGAGAGACATTTACTCTTGCAATACAAATAGAATCACAATAAAAACAGTATTTTTATGGTATGTTGATAGTATTGTTTCCAAATGTAGCTAAAATGAAAGATGTGATTACATAACAGCTTTTCAAACCTCTTCGAAAGAGGTGAGTAAAGTTCAAATCATAAGCTTTGGAGGCTTTAATCTTGAAATAAAGATCAATCTTTCTGTTATTTCACCCTTTTTCTCAAGTTAGGAAAATATGAACAGTACTAAAATGACAAAGAATTGAATCCTACTTGAGAAGTCTCAAGTATTGTCCCATGTATATCCAGCTGCTAGACTGGGATAATAACTTGGGAAGTACATTTTAAAAATACCTGTTAACAGCCTCTCATCCTGTTATACTCAATAACAAATATTATTGCAGCTGATGTTACTTAGTTGTTTGTTTTCAGTTCTGTTTGCTTTGGGGCAGAATAGAGAAAAAGGTATTTTCTTCTGCTCCATGTCTCGCTCTCCTGAAAAATCAGAGCTCCCTCTGAAGTCAAGAAGTCACAGCACCTTGACTTTGCCTGTCAGCATCTTCAGCAGAACAGGGAAGCAGAGCCGGCACCTAGTACTGTGCAGGCATAACTTGGAAAGCACGGTTTTAAACTTTTGTTTATGCCCCTTGTCTGGTTGGTCAAATATCATTAGTGTATTCCCCAGAGATGAGAGTTTATTTCTATTGCCAGAGCAACCCCTGGCAAGGCGTGCATATGGAATTCAGGGCAGAATGCCATGACCATCTCCACCCTGTTCTGAAAAGAGAAATTATGATGGAAGATATGAAACGTACTGTTCCCTGCCTTTTAAGGTCACCACTGAAATTTACTTCACATGCTAGCTAATATATCTAGCCTCTCTGTCAAATGCCCTCCCCATCTTCCTACTTCTTCAGTCTTGTAACCCATGCCAACATTCAGAAAGCAAGTCTTTCATTCCAAAACTCCACTAGTGACTTAGGTGGCCAAATTCCCTGATCAGATTAACAACTCTTTGCACTACTTTGCCTAGTAAATTCCTAGGCAGTAGAGAATTACCTTCTCGTAAATCTACACCACAGCAATGTCCCATGGTTTCTTCATCCTCTACAACCACAGCAAAGTTTGCACATGTTGCAGATGGGCATTGATTACTGTAGAGCACAATTTTACGCTGTTTTACTGTTCTTCCAGTCTGAGAGCAGCTTCAAGTTGTATGGACAAAAGAACCCATAGAAGAAATGGACCCCAGGATTTTTAGCTTTTTTCTGGTACTGAAACAGACTTGACCAGATCATAACTTTTGGCAGCAGAGGGTATCAAAAAGATCAGCTAGATCAGATTCACCAATCTATCTGTGATTAAAAAAAAAAAAAAAAAAAAGAAAGAAATTGGAATAATATACATTTTTAAAAGAACCCAGTACACAAGGGAAAACTGCTAGAGGATACATTCAGTGACAATGAAGGCAAAAGATTTACAAGCAAATTTAGAGAAAATTCTGCTGAGTAGTTCTACGGTTCTGAGCTCCTTTTCTATCATCCAAACTTATTCATTTATATAATAAATTAATTTAAAAATAGAAGCTATAATACAGCATAGTTTTATGAACTCTCACTAAATACACTTAGAATTTAGTGCCCTTTGGCTCAGTGTACTTAGTATTCCACATATAAATATTACAGACTTAAATATACTGGGATAAATGAATTTAGACTTGTTAAGAGGTTTCCATAAACAGCCATCTATTATGTCACTTCTCCAGATAGTCTCTGCTTTGTTGATGGTTACTGTCAGAACAGACTATTCCAAGTTCCAAGTGTAGTGAACGTGAAACAGTCACTAAGGAAAGCCTTTCATAATTAGAACAAGGCAGGCACTAAACCCATTCCTTGGCTTATCTATGTATTTGTAGCTGGAGTTCATTAACTTGTCAGCACTGATTCCTTTTGAATAGGAAAGTGAAACGAAAAAACAACGTGCAAATCAATATCCTCTGTTAAGTCATGTTCCCGTTAACACAGTGTCAGATATGAAATAATGAGAATTAAAAAGAAACTTTCTGGCATAAAAAAAAATGCTTAATATGCCTTTAAAAAATAAAAGAACTGCTACAGTGAATGACTTAAGCTAATTGTTCTTTCATGATAAAAGTCAAGGCACGTTAAAGGTTAAAGAAAGGCTTTGAAAACCTATTGTTATTTTCAAGTATAATTTAAAATGGCATTAAACTTAACAATAAATGGAAGAAGCATTTAAGAATGTATAATTTATGCTTATTAGTTGGCACAAAACCTGTGTAGCATATCTATATATATGTAGAGAGAGAGAGAGAGAGAGAGAGATCTGCTAAAATGACTTCCACACCACAACTCCAGTGGCAGATTTTCAGAAAATACATTTCATTTATGTAAAAGTGCACTATTATCAGAAAGGGACTATAAATAAGTATTTATGGACATGTAAAATGATAATAACAGAGTTGTTAAAAGCACAGAAAAAATTGTTGGAGATGAGCATAAGGTAAAGGCAGGTAAAGACCATATATTCCTACATGTATATGCTGAATTGCTTATTATCTTTCTAGAGAAAAGCAAAGTTGGTAAGCTCTGCAGAGTAGTCTGCAGGCCACACAAGTCCCCCAAGATGCTGCTGCTCGTTCCCCCTGAAACTGAGCTCAAACAACTCAACAAGTAGATGGTTTAGGATGGAGTTAAATCAATAACCCAATGAGACAGCCTTAATTTCAAAATTGTGAGGTCTCTGCCTGCAAAAGGTGAAAAGTCCTTATTACCTTTTATCTAAGCACCTTTCAAATAGTGAAAGAGCATCTCCATTTTATACACAGAAGTTGGAAGCAGTAGTATTTAACAACGGAGATTGTCAATACTGTAACACTTCTTCCCTTTGTCCAACCTCTGTTTTGTCTGGCTCTTTGGGCTTATCTTCTACACCATGCATAAACAAGGTCTTATAAGCCACAGTCTTTGTCAGTCTTTCTATACTGCGACAGTAAAACAAAGGAGAAATAATGCAAATCCAAAATGTCTTTGCTCTCTCCCTTGATTCTCCTAAACACATACTCTTACACTGGAAACTGGAGTTTTATCTTCCTCTCATCTAGAATGAAGATTAATTTCCCTCACCTTATTTTCTCATTTTTATAGTTTTAAAGACTGAAGGTCAATAAAGTCACTTATCTAATTCACAATTGTTCTGAAACACATTTTCAATTAATAAAATGATCCTAAATACAGCCTAACACATTAAGCGCTAACTAGAGGACAAGACACAATAATTAGCAGCAGTGACAAGGAATCAAGAAAGCTGTTATGTTAAAACAAAACAAAAAATTCCACACCTTGAGTATCCCATAATTTTCTGCCACTAGAAGATACAACAATTATATCTGTTATCCCATGTTAAAACAGTAAGTATTTCCATTTGGGATACAGATGATTGAACAGAGTAATGAACTTTCCTTGCAGATGTTAAATTTATGACACATCATAGCACTGGACAGAATCTGCCTTATGGTATTTATAAATTTCAGATATAATCTTTAAGTAATTACAGTCAATACATAAAATCTGTGATTAAAAACAATTCAGAACTGTGAAACTTCTGAAATCCTCTAAAGAACTGCTTGATCAAAAAAAAAAAAAAAAAAAAAACCACCACCACAAACATTAATTTTGTAAGGATTCAGCTGAAGGCACAAGTGTCATTTAAAATGGCTGAAGAAATTCATTTTTCTGTCTTATAGACAAGCAAGATGACTGGCATACTGTGGCTGCCACATTACATGCAATTAATGTTATATGTATATATCAACATGATGCTAATAGCATCCAATAGAAAGGACTATACCAAATGACAGTCCCACTAATACATTCAGTTTTCCTGGCAATGGAACAACATGGATACATTAACAATTAACATCAAGGTCACCCTCAAATAAATTTTGATTTGGACACTTCTCATGGCAGATTTATGAGTAAATTCAAAGCTCATTAAAGTCGGTGGAATGACTCCTATTGACTTAATGGAGTTTGCATTTGGTGTACGGCTTTCTATGATTTCCTGATTAATTACACGGTTTTGTGAATAGTCATGCCTAAAATCAACCCTGTAACTTAAAGCTTCAAGCCTCACCTCACATATACATGGAATTTAGTCAGCTGTGATTTTCAGTGTTACACAAATCTACAGTCAAATCTTCCCCAGATCTGACTTTAACCTGAAGTTTTAACATCTCCTCCTCTTACTTAGTTCCCAGGTTGAGGGTCAACATGAAGCATGTCAGACTTGTCTGATTTCAATGATTCACCATTATATTAGTAATGTTTCTATGGATTTAGCTAGAAATTAAATACATGTGAACAGTTCCAATAAACCTCTCAGTATAGAGGTTCCACGTAGGATATAATTGATGGCAATAAATGAGACAGTCTATAATTGATAAAATCTCTGTTGACTGAGCCAGTACCAAAACAAGTAATAAATATCCATTTCCTAAATCAGAAATTCAGTCTAAGTGCTTTTAATTCTATCAGTCAATTCTGCTGCAAAAGACTGGTAGAATTCACACATGCCACATCAAACACAGAATGCCAGTGAAACAATCATCTTCATCTAAGGCATGAGTTTATAGTTTACATCAGCAAAGGCAATAGGAGCAGAATATCCAGTCTGAATATTCTTGTTGCCAGATGCTACTATGCTGGAGCATAGTCAACTGAGTACACCTGGTCCCACCAGGGGTTTTGTCTACCAGTAATGTCTTTCAGCAGTCATGAATTTCATCTCAGACAGGAGTGGCTGGCTTTTCATTTCATCTTAGAGGGAAAAAAAAAGTCACAGTTATGAAAATATTCTTTCCTTGCAGATAGAACAAACTACAACGTGTAGTATTTGCCAGCCAATCAGGAATTTTGAATTTACTGGAACCTTTGTTAGTGAGTTCACAAATATCTGAGTCAAACTGATATGCCTCATGAGAGCACTAAAATGCCCATTTCATAGGGGCTGATGGGCTATTTCATCACTACACTCCTGTGTTTGTAGGAAACCCTCTGCATTTTGATACAACTTGATATTTAAAGTATTTGCAGTGCAATCAAAATCAGATTTCTTGCTAGCATTTTTTGGGGGGAAGATCAAGACTATGTCAGGTGATACTAAGATACACTACAGTCAATGCATGTATAAAGTCTTCAGCATCTCCTAGGATAGTCCAACACTTCACAGGATTATACACTTGAAATCTTTATACCAAAAAATAATTATGCCAATACTTGAGAATGAAAGTTTTATACAGTCTTGCATAGATTAAATTTATACTGTCCCCTTTCGTCTGGGTGATTAGAAAATACATATATATATTTATATATATAAAAGCTCACAAGAGGGCCAGTACAATAAGAGCTAGACCCAGCTCTTATTTTAAAAGGATTACAGTACATTCCGTATCTTAAAAAGATGCATATGCTATACTCCTGATTCATTTTTTCCCTAACCACAGGCTATTTCTAGAGATAGAAAAGAAACAAAAGACAAAATGATTTTAAGATAGGTTCTTCTCAGTTCAAACATATGTCAAGTGATTCAACAAATATTGAACACCATCACCCACAAGGGTGTTTGCTGATTTGCAGGTAAATTAGAGTGTATCTGTTTGTAGTGGTAGTCTGAACAGTTGCTGACTAAATGATTTTGTGTTGCTAAAACTTGGATCAAACCATTTTACCAGAACAATTACTAAAATTATTTTAACAAATCTATTTTCATCACTCACCAGCAAGCTTCTTGTTTACTGCTATGCAACAAGTGACAGTCATAGCAAGGTTCAGTTAGGAAACTAGAGGTAAAATTAAGTCTCTCCTATCTCTTTTTGCCAGTTAGGTTAGGGTGAGGATTTTACTTTCCATAGCAACAAAGTACACCAAGAAATTTTAGTGGCACCAAAAGTATCTGAAGCAACCAACTACTGGCCATTGCAGGACTACTGGCCACTTCAAATTGTCCTCCTTTCCCTTCCACTCTCTTCTTGTGTAATTGCTATCCCTATATGCCCTCTCACTAAGAGGAGGAGATATATACACAACTAAAACTATTTTTTTGTAAGATGGATCAGCTGCTTAATGCAAAGGTTATGCAGCTTGATTTGGTGGTGAAATAAGAAGTGAAAAACCGGATGATTAATAACTCCAAGATGACTGCACACATTAGCAGAATTGTTTATTATACAGAGATATCAAATTATATTAAACTTTAACTCTGTCATTCTTATGCTGAATATTTCTTTAACTTTCCCGGTTATTCTAGAGACAGGAGAAATCTAGCTATAAAATAAGATATATCGGAATATTCTTAAAAACAACAGAATTACAATGATCAACAAATAAGGAATTTCAGGTCCAAAAGAAGCCATCTGTCCTTGCAGTGGCAGAATAAATTATTGGGGGAGGAAAAATGTAGATTTTTATCCTGTGATGCCCCATTAAATGCTTAAGATGTGTGCTGAGATAGGTGTTACTATAATAAACATAATAAATGGTCCTTCAGGTTTGTGAAAACCAGCATGGAACTATTGGGGCAATCATTAGGGACGATTATTGATGTCTCAGATGGGGAGAAATGACTAAACTCATATTCCAAAAATCATCCTTTCATGTGAATAATTTCTCCTATTATGGCTCTATTTGAAATCCACCTTGTTTCTCTAAGCTGATGGAAAAGCTTGTAGGGGGAAAATACCGGCAATATTTTGTGTCTCTGACACAAAAAACAGAACCTTGAATTTAGTTTGAACACAACTGAGTTTGATTTCCTCTCAGAATTGTCTCTGTTCCTTAGTAAATCTGAGGTAACACTGGTGAAACTGTGATAGTTGTCATAAAATGCCTTCATCATTCTTGCACAATGAGAGAACATGGAAGAATGGAGATGGTTTCTGTACCAGAAGTCCCCCCCTTTTTGTTTATTTTTTATTTTTTTTGGTGATGTTTCTGATTCATTATAGTTTTGAGGACATTAGGGATATCACGGCAACTTTAGCACAATATGGAAATCACCACATCCTTTTTACAGGGCTCCTGTTTAAAAATGACTCTATTGCTCTCTTGATGTGAAAAGAAGTATTAAGAAATGTGTATTAATAATATAAGAAAATATATACTTGAATGCAAATACCTCTTATTTTGCAGATGTATGTATACAGACATGCACACACACTCTCTTTTTCTGTGTATGCCATGGTTACACAGTAAGGACTTTACAGGATGACAGCTGCTTTATAAATTCATGATATTACACACCCTAAGAGACATCTACTTATCCTTTATGATCTCGCTTAATGTTTCACTAAATCATGGCTAGCCTGTTGCCTTCCCTCTTCCATCCTCATTTACTACTGTCCTGGTTGCAGCTGGGATAGAGCTAATTTTCTTCCCAATAGCTAGTATGGTGCTGTGTTTTGGATTTGGGATGAGAATAATGCTCATAATACCCCAATATTTTAGTAGCTGCTGAGCAGCACTTCCACTACTCGTGAACTTTTTGGCTTCTCGTGCTGTCCTGCCAGCAAGGAGGCTGGGGGTGCAACAGGAGCTGGGAGGGGACAGGACTAGTACAGCTGACCCCAACTAGCCATGCGGATATCGCATAGCATAGGATGTCACGCTGAACAATTATATGGGGTGGCTGGCTGGGGAATGCTGCTGCTGCTCAGGGTCTGGCTGGGCATGGGTCAGCAGGTGGTGAGCAAGTTCACTGTGCATCACTTGTTCTGTCCTATTAAACTGTTTTTATCTCAACCCATGAGTTTTACCTTTTTTTCCCATCTCTCTCCCCCATCCCACTAGGAGGGAGTGAACAGCTTTGTGGTTCTTAGCTGCCTGCCAGGTTAAACCACAACAGCTGCAATGATTTTTTTTTTTTTTTCTAAATGGTTCTTTTATAAATGTTCCCCACACCTCTGGCACAATTTCTCCACAACTTTATCAATAATCTCTGGAGATTAACACAGAAAATTTGAATCATTTTCTCCATATCATCAGAACACTTTCAGGCTGGATTCAGAAGAGTAACTTGAATATATATATATGTGTGTGTGTGTGTGTGTGTGTATATATATATATGTCAATGCATAAAGATTTATCACTCTTGCACAAAATTTAGTGGATTTAGGACAGTTAGCATCCTAGATCTTAAAAAAAAAAAAAAAAAAAAAAAAAAAAAGCTAATTTAATCCAAAAAGTCTTCATGCAACTCACCTACCATTCAAACTCTCATAAAAATGTTTTAGTGGTAAGAGGTAGGTAGGTATTTTCTTGGCACCCTGTGCCAGGGTGAATTTTAATTCAGATAGAAGACTTAAACAATCTTTGAATAATCTCTCTCACTGAGATTTATGGTGTTTTGCCATTAAGCCTTATGGATGAAGGATAAGACCCAAGTGTGTGTTAAAAGAAAACAGAATAAGACTGATTCCTTTCCAGAACTGCATTTGGTTCTAAGCTTCCAAATAAATAAATAAATAAATAAATTTATGCCAGATGCACAGCAAGCAATAGTAAAAAGGGCCTGTGGAAGGTACCTGTTACTGCAGTGAGAATGGAAAGGCTAAATGCAAATCAGTGCTAAAAGGAGATATGATTTTAGATGCTTTTAATAAGAAAGTGTTCATTTAGAATATTTTTGCTTGCCATTTTTCATTAGTCTGTTAATAATTTGGAAATATTAACAAAGACTGGATTTGTTTCCAAAATCACCTCATTTTACCTTTGAATTCCTGTTAGCCATATTTTATACTTGTCCTAGCTCTGTTTGCCACTGGAAAGCAAAAGTCCCTTTTTCAGGGCAAATGCACCCCTAGATCATGTAAAATCACATAGATTACTCAGAGAGGAAAGCACTGAACATTCACAGAAGCTAACAGCTTCTTGTTTCACAGTCAATTATTCATATTTCTAGTCTATAAGACCATTTTTCTCTCCTTAAATAACCAAGTACATCTCATTTACGTGCTGAAGTTGTGCACTGAGGGAAAGGGAAGGAAAGCTAGCCCACATGTTTGATCTAAGCATTTATATATACAGTGAATAAACTTACAAGACACACTTTGGCCAAATAAGGAACGTTAAGTTAATGAAAACCACCAGTGGCTCATGTTCTTTACAGTATTTACTCTGGTATTCAACACAATATGTAACTGTTGCTATGGCAACTGCCACATCTCTTGGCACCATGATAATTCTCAGATAAATGGATCTTTGTCAGAGCAAATTCCAAAGCCAGTGTATACGAAACCTGCATTTCTTTGGTGGGGGGAATTTGCAGAGTTAAGTCAGAAGGATAAATTCAGCCCAGGCCTGAGGGAAAGCACAAGCCTATTGATAGAGGTGAGGCTCTGCTGCAGAGCTGAGTAAAGGGGGAGTGTGGTTATAGACGAAAAACCATGACCCATGTGCACTGTGCCAAGGGATTTGCAGGGTCACTCGGCAACAGTCAAGGAAAGAGGTGCAGAAATCACATCCATAAGGCACTGTCAGACAAAACTCCTGCTTTGAGGATTTGATCTAAAGTCTGCCGGAATATGATTATTTCAGCAGGTTCTGGATCAGGCTGAAGGATAAAAAGGGAAATTAAGTGACTGGAATTTTTATAGAAAATAGCTTATTTCTGTGGCTAAGGAGATTTTTATATAAAAGGAGCTCTTTGTTGTTTCCCAACAACAAGTGATGCACAGAGCATTTTTATAAAAATATAGCCAAAAAGGCAGCTAAATGATACTACAGAATGACCCATTGATGAGAACAAGCTCTTGCTTTCACTGACATTAATTAAGATGTATTCTGTGAAACCTGCAATGTAGCACTGCGGACTTAAAAATAAATAAATAAATAAATTTACTAGCATCCTTCCATTGATGATTAAAGGAGGGAAAAAGCCACTTACCAAAAAATCACCAATGTCCAGGTATCAAATTCTAAAATAACTTATAGCTCAGTATTTAATGCATGAAATCCAAGTCAATTGGTGTTTGCAATGTCATAAAGAACAAATATAAAAGTAGTAATAGAATCATTTAATGGATAAAAATATATGTAAAAATCATTTCATGGCTAATATGCAAATGTTACTATGTTAAGCTTTCTGGAAACTGAGAACAAAAGCAAGAAGTGGGATTTTCATTTGTTTGCTCTTTAAGAAAACCCGTGTTTATATGCTTAAAGGAAATCGTCATGTCCAAAGGGGAAGTATCTCCACAGATTTTCTGGAATTCTACATACTGTTTTGAACAGTGTAATAACTCGTAAGTGTGTCATGTATATCGATGTACCCATGCAACTTACTCTATTTTGTGCCTTAAAATGAAAAGCAAAATATGGTATTTTATTTATGCAATGCATTACTTTTTGCAGCAACTGCTGTATGCAGATCTAATAATATGAAACTCTTCTAGCCTGTTTGTCAATATCTGATGTGATTCCATCTTCATACAGTCATTTTCAACGTATTTGAAACTCTATTCTAAACTGGAAAAAAAACACGAAAAACTCTAAACTGAAAAAAAAAAAAAAAGAAAAAAATGCTAATATACATTAATGGGAATGATTGCTTGCTATAGCACAGCAGTTGATTTTTGATCTTATTTTCCAAATAAATTATTGAACTGCCAGATGACAAAACTCAACCACTCGCTACCTTGTGTATTTTTTCCATGAGAGAATCCTGGTTCATAATAAGACTATTGATCCTTTATCATCTAAGGCAGAAAACTATGCATGTAGGTTTTAAGGCTCAAGGCACTTTTTATCTCATATCAATAAAATTTGCAATCCTTATATTGTAGGGATAAAGCAGAGAGTAAGACACAAACAAGAAATGCTAACATTTAGATCCAAGGAGCTTAGTTTCATTAGTTTTGTTTGATACAGAAACAGAAATAGAGGAAACAGAGGCACAGACTTAAAGAAAGTTGCACAAATATCGAGGCAGTAACATATTAGGAAACAGAATTCAGGTCTTCAAGGCAGCAGGGGAAGTTCTCGGACAGGCTGCCACTCCCATCCCCACTATAATAAACACAGCATGGCACTGATGTTGGGAAAACAATGCTTGGACAAAAGGAAAAGTACAAGCAGCCTATCTGAGTAGCATCTCACTGTTACAAAGTGGACTGGACAGAGTAGCAGGACTGCAGCAACTTCATTTCCTTCAATCTGAGCTACTGCTGGAGACGATTTTAAACTTTCGTCGTCTACAACATGCTGTCTCAGGGTGCACTCCTCCCTCTTATCTCTTCTTTTCTTTCTCCTTTTCCGTCTAGTGCCTGAAAAGTGTCCTGAGGGTTTGACAGCTTTTATTTAATCATTTCATCCTTCTGTATGGACAACCGCTGAGCACCATACAGTGAAGTTACTACCAGCCTGGAATTTCTGAATATTTGCCTGCCCTCTTATCTGCTTTGGTGCCAGCCTCTTGATATCTAGCTCCCCCCGTTCAGTGTCTCTGATGCAGTAACAAATAAAAGATCTAAATAACTCCCTATGCTGTGGAAAATAAAGGCTGCATTTGCCAACACACAAAAAAGCCTATCCGCAGAGAAAGATCATTTCCAAAGATTTTCTTCTAGCTCCTAGTGTACTAGGAGTACAGTTATTAAAACCAGCATTAGTTGTTCTCCCTCTCCATAATCTAACAAACACCCATTTTATTTAGCCTTGGAGGACACAATTCAATTCCCAGCTTGCTGCATTTTTCAACCCACAATCTTTTATGGGACTCTACAAAAGGTTAGCTATACTTTCTGTCCTTCACAAACCCAGACTTTTTAAATAAATAAATAAAACCACTAATGTCTGGTTAAATGCTCAGATGTGATGAAATTTCCAACTACTATTCCTACAAAACAAAGCAGGGACAAGGCAATGGATGAGGTATAATTTTGAACAATAACTACTGCCACTCATCAGTTCTGCCAGTTTGTTCCCTACCAGGGTTTTGTGAGTGATTTATTTTTCCATTAGAGATCTGAACCCTATCAATTCCATGAATTATTCAGAATGAGCCTAAAGTTCATTTTGGGAAACCTGGGTGAATAAAAACATTTCCATAACATTTATTATTTTTTTTTAATCTCACCAAGCACTCAAGTTCTGACTGTGTGAAAGGGGAGTTAAGGAAACATGGGGCAAAGCAGAGCATAAGCACAGACTATGTGTATGCCTCATCAGTGCTGCGCCAAGCTGAAGCTAAGTGAGCTTCATTTCTTCCACCGATTGCCCAAGGGCACAAGTACACACACACATTACTACAGAGATGACACCCTGTAATGCTACACCCTCCATGGGCCCATGACAACTCTTCTGTTCAGTCATATACCACATGCCTCTCAAAAATGACAGTGGCTTTTTGAGAATTTTCCCCTCTGTTAAGACAGAGGGAACCCAATATATTTAGCCAAAAATATAGCAGGAACCGACACTAAAAGCTGGGTGTAGAAATCTGTCTGCAATCTAACGTACAGACTTTGGTTCTTCTTACACTAGATCTTACACAAGATTCTGTGTCAGAGAGCAACCGTTGGCTGATGATGCTGAGGAGCCACGTATCTATCCTCATATTGTAGTCAAGGTCATCCTATGATAGAAAGCTCCAGGCTCTACAGGGCCAATATGTCTCTGGCAGAAGAGTAAGAAAACATGACCTTTAGACTAAAAAAGCAGAATTACACAGTAAGTGGTATTCGAACAGCCACTGACTGTGTTATGGCCACAAACGTAGTTTAAGTTAATCACTGATTAACTGATCAGTGAGGCTAACTACAATCTTCCCACATCTTGAGTGGGAAAGAATCACATCCTTCAACCACTAGAATACCAAAAGCTTTTCTGTGCATTCCATATATCAGCTGTAAATACTTCCAATATTCCTCTAAAGTATGGTTGGTAGCAATCACCCTTAAAAGTTTTAGGATCTGTGCTGTCTCTTTACAGGCTCAGACTGCCAGTCAGCACATTAGAGATCATTGTTGTCAGTCACTTCCAAACATGTTGGGAATTTGCAATTAGAAACATTAACAATGGGATTTCACAGATGTAGGTTACAGGCTTTCAGAAAAGAAATGGCAGTTGCTGGCAGTGAGGAAATATTTAACTACTTATCCCCTAATTAAACAAGGTACTGTACTCTAAGTACTGAATGCTAAGCAATGCTCTAACACGTGCTCATCTTAACCCTACAAAATTATGCTGAAATACTAAGGCTCCATCTGAGCTCTTCTTAGCCAAGACACCCTGCCTAAGCAGATGGAGCAGTTCTGCTGTTTCCATGCTGACACATTCAGACTGTAAAAGTAGATTAAGTTCAAACTTATCATAAAATCATTTCAGATAGGATATTGTAATATTTATATCCTTCTTAAGTATGATAAATAGAAAGACAAGACTGTCTGTGTTATGTTTAAAATAGGCAAACAATAGCTCAAATGACTGCTAAAAAACATCTATTTAACAAGTACAGAATGCTGGTTCAGGTCAGAGTAGGACAGCCAGTCCCAAAGACCTGTACGTTGTCTTGAAGTAGGGGATGATCCTCATTACATGGACTTCCCAGGACACATTAACACATCTTCTAACACCCAAAGGCACTGCAGACACCAAGGATCAACATACTAAAAAAAGTAAGCTTCCAGTTATGAGCTGAATATCAACATCCATAAATAAGTGATGAATGCAGGTAGAGATGATGTTATGAGATTACTCTGAGTAGCCGCCTATGAGGGAAGACCAGCAAGTAGCAGAACATACCAGATCTAGACTGGTTTTCTCTCTCAGAAACAACTCAAAGTGGTTGTAACAGAACCCAGGAGTGGGACCAAATTAGATTTGGCTTCATCTGGTAATAACTTGCAACACTAGATATTAATGAATATTGCTGGAGCTTTCTGAGGAGAGACTACCCAGAACCTGAATACAGCATAAAGAGAAAACTGATAAAGCTGTACTGTAGTCAGTGCAAATACACATCTTACTTCCTACTCAGGAGGCATGATTTTCCCAATGTTGTAGCCTCAATGGGAGGCTATCTCCTCTTGAACACATGGAAAGGCTGCTTCTCTAAGTAAACCAGTATAAAAGCTCCAGAACATGATTCTCAGAGAATCAGATCTTTGCAGAGAAACCAACCCCACTAACTCCAGATATCCAGTCAGGGATATTTCAAACTTCTCCACAGTTTCATTAACTTCTCACTGGAGAATGAGAAACTCCATTTTGAAACTGCTCCTAAGCTTCAAAACCCGAAGTGAAAATAAAATCATTTGCACATTCTTATGAATGCACCAGAAGGAAAATGTCTTGCTAGCTTGAAACAAAGGACAGCCAAATGCCCAGCTCCTCCAAGTGTACTTTTCCTATTCTGAATTCGACAGTTCATGGTCCTGAATCCACAGCTCCAACAAGTTAGACAGTCTCTCAAGTACGACTTTGTTAAAATTGAACTTTGTGAAGATACGGCATATTTAAATAAAATTAAATTCCCTCTAAGTGTTCTCATCAGCTTTCTGCACAGTTACACATTCTGATACTTTTCCCCTGCTGGCAATCTATATTCACATCTTGCGCTGCTTAAAGTGCAGATCAAAACCTTTCCTCAGCCACAGACTTTGAGAAGTTTGTTCAACCTTTCCCCTAAAGCTAAATTGTTTTAATGGAAGACTTGTTATACTAAACTATTGTTGGAAATATAATGAAAATTCTGGAAGCTGAAAGTCTAGAAACCAAAATAGGACAATAGATCAGTCATTCTCATCATGGCTGCTTTATACTTCCTTGAAATTATAGGTTTGTAAGGGTACCAGGCTTAATTGTGTATTAAGTCACTGTCTTGCCTGCCTCTTACTAAATGCCATGACACAGAAATGAAGGCTATCTCACATTTCTTTTTGTTACTCTCACGGGTGTGAAGTAAACATTTCAATCAATTTGTGAAGCACTTTTCCCCATATTATGAGGTTAGTATTACACTGAAATTCCAAAGTGGAAAAGAATGGAAACAGCATTCAGTGGGAAGAGTGGAGCAAAAATCAGCAGTGCAAACAGACAGAGGGTAAATACGGATTGCTATCTGCATGCACACATTTATGTAGTATAACACATAATGGTATCAGATAAGCAGACCCATGTGAAAATTTAATTTCCACAGCATGGAATTCTTTTCCATGTCCCTAGACTTGCAGGGAACAGGAAAGTTCTGTAAATTCTAAATTACATATTCAGAAGTATGACTTTTCTATTTTCAGTTATTGCCAAACTGGTTATCTGGCATAATGCTCACCAGAAGAACCAGACAATTTTGATAATCAGGCTCTTTTATATGAATCTTTGAATATTTATATTATTTATTTGAATCATATTCATATTATTTATATGAATCTTTATGAATATTTGGTATTTACACCTCAGGATGTAGCTTATCTTTCAAAAACAAGGAAAATTAATATTTTATTAAGTTAAACTAAGTGCTAAAGTGTTACAACAATACCTGGATGGAATTATGATCTCTCTGCTAGCAGACTGAAACTTCTTACAGTCCTCAATGACATATCAATGTAAGTATCTAACAGCATCTTCTTGGCATTTTCTTCTACTCCTTTTTATTTATCTTACCTTTAATGCACCACGTTTTTCATTTGCTCCGACAATCAAAATTTCTGCCATATCCTCTGCATGCTCAGACCGTGCGTGGACAAACAAGGCTCTGCCAGCTTCTGATACATTCTTTAGTGCAACTAAAGACCCATCATGTTCCACCTTAAAGTCTGGGTTAGAAACTTCGAAGTTCAATTTGTTATTCCCCTCGCAGTCATCAAACACCACTGGGGAAGAAAAAAAAAAAAAAAAAAAAAAAAAGAAAAACCACAAGTTTAAATATCCACTTTGGAACACAGACTTCAAACATTTTTATGTTATTGGCTTGTCTACCAGGAAGAAATGGCTCTAATCTAAGGGAAAACTTTCAAAGCTTTGTATTTGTATGGTTATAATTTCAGAGACAACATTATGAATATGCAATTGCAGAAGGATAAGCAGATTTTGACTAGGTTAATTGGAGAAGGAAGAGAGAAACTAAACATTTTGGACATAAATATCTTCTGATCACTTAAATCAAAAGTACAAAATGCGCACCTAATTCTACAAATCAGGCAGCAGCACCAGAGGCCTTGCTGTTCTGCTCAGTGTTAACAAGAGAGCTTTAAAGGCTCTTCTACTGGCAAAGTGGTTTCAGATAACCCAATTTTTTTTCTTTATTTTTGGGATTGGCTGTTTACAGAATATTCAACTTGATATTCTACTGCAGAAGTGTTACATATTGGAAAAATCAACCTGTAACATTTCTTATTAACTACTGGAATCGTGACATAGTACACAAGCTGCACTACTAAGCTAAGGAGAACTCTCAATTAAACAGCTGTCAAAAGCCCTGTTTCACTTTACACAGAATATTTAAAGTATTTATGAAGGTTGACATAGAGAGAAAAACATCCCTAAAGATAAAGGTTTGAGGCTTTGCCTCCAGTTCCTTCTCTGAGTCCAGTACATTCACTTTGCACAAAATACTGGAAGAAACGTTGGCATAACTGCTAGCCATATGATTAAGAGGTGCTAACTAAACTTTTCCTGGTTTGACATCTCTGAAAGATATATTTGCACGTGTAGTGATTTTTTTTCCCCAGAAAATCTGTTCTATATTCCATACCTGTTCCTTAAGTTACTGCTGCTACAGACTTTTTGCTTATCTGTATGCTCTTGCTATTTTGATTTTACATTTCATTTCTATTGGATCTTTAAAAACTGCATTACAGACAGGGATACAGACTACAGAAGATCAAAGACAATAGGGTTTTACTGAAAATAAAGCACTTTTTATAATTGTTTACATTCATTGTATAAATTATCTTGTTGTATTTGATCATTATTTTTAAAGGAAAAATAAAATAAAAAATCTCATATTCTGTCATGACCTCACCAAAACCTAGGCTATTTCAGCCTGTATAATTGCTATAAGTGGTTTTAAAACACAAACAATCTCACAGTGGATGGCCACAAAACATTCTTTGGAACAATTTCAAAAAAAAATAATAATAATAATTTAAAAAAAATCCTCTTCATTAAGACCTCTACAACTCAAACCAAATTTTGCATCCATTTCCAGACAGGCCACCTTGAAACCAGGGCTGCCAGAGTACCTTGTGGAGATCCTTCCTCTCTGGACATTTACTGAGACTGAATTCCAGAGTAGAATCATAACAGGGAAAAAGGAACTGTTGCTGGTTTCAGAATTTGAATGCAACTGTATTTTATGATGAATATTAGTGAGAAAGGTTAAAAGAAAAAACTCAAATGCCCAAAATTCAAAATAAGGTGCAGAATGTAAGATTTGTGACACTGTTTGACAAGCAAGCAGAGTGTTGGCCAGCTGTAAAACGCACAGCCAGCTGTTCTCTCGCTCTCCTCCTCAACTGGATAGGGAGAGAATAAGATGAAAAAGCCCATGGGTCAAGATAAAGCCACAAAGATCATTTACCAGTTGGCATCATGAGCCAAACAGACTCAACGTGAGGAAAAATAGTTGAATTTATGGACAATTAAAACAGATTTAGATGGCAAGAAGCAAAGACAAAAACAAACCCTCACTTTCCCCACCCCTTTTTTCCTGAGGCTCAGCCCACTCCATTCTCAGCTCCTCCCCTCCCCTCAGCAGCACAAAGGGCTGGGGCTCTGGTCTGTACCTGGCAGTTCCTCTCTGCCATTGCCTCCTACTTATGCTTTCCCCTGCTCCAGTACAGGCTTTCCATGGCCTGCAGCTTCCTTCAGGACTCAGGCACCTGCTGTGCTGCAGTTTCCCCATGGGCTGCAGGGGAATACCTGCGCAGAGCACCTCCTTCTCTATCTCCTCCTCTGCTCTTGGGGTTCACATTGCTGTTTCTCACACTTTTCTCCCACATCCCTCACTGCCAGGCAGGATTTTTTGCTCTTTCTTAAATAAGCTGTCCCTGAGGCACCACGGGTGTTGCTGAGGGACTCAGGCGCGCTGAGGTGGGGCTGCCACAGAACTTTCCGGAAATGGCGGGAGGTGGCTGAGGCCTGCCTCAGCAGCACAGGCCTTACCTCACTGAGGGGCCCTTGCAGCCCCTGGACATGGGCACCCTGTTCTCTGACAAAGAAATAATAGCCTGAAGTGTGATTTTTAAAAGAACATTATGTTGTGAACCTGTAAATTCGAGCCTGACTACCCTTTTACTGTGGAGTATCCAAACCTTAGTGTCACCGAGCGTCTTGCAGAAAAACGATCCCAACACCTGAAGGATCTGGTCTTCACAAGTTTTGGGCTTGCTTACATATTTTTAATGAAAGCTTGCTCCCATTTCCTCAGATTTACTTGAGGGTAAGAGTACTATCCTTGGATTCACAGTGGGATATCAAACCAGAATTTCATCAGCCCATTTGCCATTTCATTGAATTTTGCCGAAAGCAAGAGAGAGTATAAATAAAAAAGAAACAAAAGCTCTTTTTCCCCTCAGATACTGTAGTCCCTCCAGACAAATCTATCTCAGTCTGTCACATCGCAGACCTCGGCTCTTACGTTGCAGTAAAAGCTGGGGGCAGGCAGGGTGCGAACCGCAGAATTTCAGAGCAGCAGCACTTTGAAACAATTTCCCAGTGCTCAGACTGGGCTGGCATCTGTGCTGCCCAAAGAGCCACAGCTGCTCTCTGAAGCCACGATCCGCTTGCAGAAAGGGTCCTGTGATCACAGAAGTGTTTTGATAGAAGGTTCTCTATTGGTAAGGCCTCCCTGGAGTAAAACTACTGATTGCAATTGATGATGGTAACATGACAGGCATTTTAACAGATTCTCTTCAATCTCCTAAAGCTATCAACCCACAAAGAGACAAAATTTCCCTGTTTCCCTGTCACCACAAATATGGGAAATTGAAATTTTCTATACTAATCACTGTATAGATTACAGCCTTGATGAATTATGAGTGGATTATTTTTTAACTTAGTCTTCTCCTCTCTTTAAAAAAACAATCAAACATGGCCTTGCAAAGCTACCTTGTTATACTGAATAAATATGTACTTCTCATGACCCAAAGCTGCTGGCGCTTATAAAAAAAAAATATATATTATAATTTTTATTAACAGTTTACAACTGGGAAAAAATGGGCATCTGTAACAAATTCATAGCAGGAGTAAAAAGTCTCCTACTAAAACTTAAATGAAAGAAAAGCCTAACAACTTAATCACTGAAGGAAAAAAAAAAAAAAAAAAAAAAAAGAGTTCAGCTCTATAATGTCACCCAGCCAAACACCAGATTCAGAAGGAAGCCACGCTGTGTTACGTTTCTAAAAGAGGGGTGAAGTTGGCTGGGAGTACACTTCTCCCACTTTGTCACTCAGCAATCAGAATTCTTGAGGTTCACACATTGCTGCCGTCTGCATGCATTGCAGAAGTTCAAAGACCACATGCAGATTGACACGTGGAATTAGGAGAGATACTTGGATTTATATTTTATGTTTACTTGGACTTATGAATTTGACACTTTCAGACCTTTTATATTATGCTCACCTATTGGCCCTGCTTTATGAAACGGCACTTTTTCCATCAAAGGGCTGAGGCAAAGTTGCTTGAAAGTGGGAAACTTTTCTTACCATATCTCATCCAAAAGCACTCATGCTTTCAATTCCCAAGTCTACTGTAGAAACAAGGGTATTTGACGAGGTTAATAGCAAAGAGAGGGAAAGAAAATGAAAGGGCTATGAGAAGTACTGATATGTAGGAGAGAAATTAGAAGTGGGTGGAAGGAGATGAAGTGATCATAAGGGTAGAGACCACTGAAGATTATTCAGACCAGGGGCCAACAGAGATGAAGTTGAAGCAAATTGTTAAGAGAGTTGAAGAGAAATGTAGCCTTAGATAAAATCTCCAGTCTGAAGTTAGAGGCAAATGAGAACTTTATCAGAATGATGATGCCTCCTGGACTGGGATGACTGGGGAATGTCATATGAGGTTGCGCTCCATTGCCAGTAATTCTCACAATGCCCGTCACCAGGAACATTTGCTTCCTTAAACTCATGTGGATTCTGGGACGAAGTCAATGCAGTCCATTGGCCTAAGTGACCAAAAGTACTAGATTTCAGGAAGAAAATACGGATGTCTCTTTTCAGAAATAAAACATCTCATTGCAAACGTTCTTTCAATAGGAACTTTTCAGATTATTTAAATAGTGCCCTAATACCAAAAAAAAATAAAAACAGTTACCAAGGTCTATGTTAGCTGGATGGATAGCACATACCCTAAGGAGTCTGCTGAGGTTCATGGAAAGAAAGATATCAAACCCTCTGGCAGTCTGTCGAAAATGGAAAGGTTGTCTCCCAGCATAAAACATTTTGCTGCCTCACAACCATGATAATACATGTTTATGATGGATTATGATGTTCATGATGCTCATGCACTTATCACAGAGATTAGGTATGAGGAAAATCATGAGATGGGTAACTAACATTATTCATACTGCCCAGCTGCAGTATAACAGATTGGATGAACAGTAGCCTGTTGATTGTCCACACGCACTCATGCACTGAATCTTCCCACAACCTCTTACACATATTGTGTTAGAGTTTAAGGAGTTTAACTAGATTGTCTTCAGAGCAAAGACCACTTGCCTTCTCTGCATCTGTACAGCACCTGAAAAAATATATATTCATGTTGGTGTACTGGGTCTGGCTGGGATGTTAACTTTCCCTGCAGCAGCCCATATAGTGCTGCGCTCTGCACTTGTAGCTAGAACAGCAGTGGTATCACACCGGTGTTGTGTCTGCTGCTGAGCAGTGCTGGCACAGCATCAGGACTCTCTCTGACCCTCCTAGGGGGTGGGCAAAAAGTGAGAAAGAAACATCAGCAGGGCAGCTGACCTAAACCAACCAGAGGGATATTCCATACCATATGATGTCACACACAGCAATAAAAGGTGTAAAAAGGAAGAAGGGGGGGTGGGGGGGTGGTCTCTCGTTGTGAAAACCTCTGTCCTCCTCCCGAACACCGGCTACGTGCGTTGAGGCCCTGCTTCAAGGACGTGGTCAAGCATCGCTCATTTGTGGGAAGCAGAGAGTAATTTCTTTCCTCTGCACTTCCACATAGCCTTTACTTGTTTTGTTTAGTTATTCCCTTCCCCCCTCCCTCTTCCCCTTTCCCTTTTTTCCCTTTAGTTGAATTGTTTAATTAATAATATTTCCTTAATAAATATATATATATATATATATATATATATTTTCTCTTTAATTAAATCATCCTTATCTCAACCCGTGAGTTGTTCTTTCCTTTACTTCTTCCCCTCCTCATCTGAGGAGGGGGAGTGAGAGAGCGGTTGTGGTGTTCAACTGCCTAGCATGGTAAAACCACCACAGCTGGCAACTCAAGGTGCTATAGAATTTAAAAAAAAAAAAAAAAAAAGGAGCTGTTCAGCTATAGTCATAAACTAGAATTTTAGAAATGCTATACCAGGCATGACCACAAAGTGATTGTCTCATTGTCAAGAACTCAATGGCCAATTAAATAAATGATCTAATATTTATTTACATGAAAGCAGAATTCTTAATTTATTGATGCATATATGACTCTTCTGATGTTCCTAGTCATGCTCCAGCTGCCAAATGAACATCTTTATTGTGCTTAATATGCCATATGGTATGAGACAGGCTCCAAAACTCCATACAAGCAGAATGAAAATACTGCCAAGCATCTCCCAATGAAAAACAACATGCATGTCACTCATCATCCTCTGTTCATTTCTCAGCCTCCTATACTAGACTTGTACTCCTTTCTGTAAGAAGGCTCTCTCACATACAAACTGTACAGAGTATTTTTGTCCACCGTTATTAACAACACCTGCATGCATCCCAAGGCTTTCATCACTGACTTTGAGTTTATCATTATCAAGGCAACTGCTGGAAAAAGGATTCTTGTGTAAAACCACAAGTCCATTATCATAATGATTGGAAACGGAAGCTGTGATTGGAAATATTACCTATAATAGACCTCAGCAAGAAATTTCAAGTTCCTAGTATTCATCAGTTCAGTACATCTCACCTTGCTATTATGATGTTCCACATATGTGAGGTTTCTACACAACTGTGATATTTATGATAATGAACCACAAATGTTTTAACACCATTTTAAAACACTGAAAGGTTAACAGTTGGATCTCTTTTGTAAACTATGTAAAAAGAAATAAAAAAGCCAAAATAGATTTCTTATATACAAAGGCACATTAAGCTGATGTATTCCTCTTTCAGTCTTTTTTTTTCAGTTTAATTCTCAGAACTTTGTTTTGAACAGAAGTACAGAATCCATAATTTTCTCTGACAATCTCTACAGATATTTGAATAATTAAATATATGCATTTATAAACAGAGAAACTTACTCTGTACGTCTCTCTATATATGTACACATTTTTATGTTAGCTAATGATAGCTAGCAACAAAACTGCTCTTCACACTAAAAATACATATCAAACACAGAGACTTAATTATTATAGCAATGAAGGTTAGGGTCCTTTGTGTAAATACAGTCTAGCCTTGTACAAATCAGTGGGAGTTACGGTATCAACAGAATTTTATCCTGTGTATTTTTTTTTAATCTATTTTAACAAGTAACTTTAGATCATATTGGAATGATAAGTTGTTTTCTTCTATGAGAAGCTGTACCTGTGAGAGGCCTAAAGAGATGACATAAGCACATTACAGCTGCACAAAGGCAACCTAACTTTCCAGCCCAGCAGGGAACCCTTGTCTGTTCTAAAAAGTCTTCGCTGCTCAAAGATATTAACAAAATACAACAGTTAAACAGTTAGGAACCGGCAAAGCTGAGCTTCATTAACTGCAATGAGAAAAGCGATGGTTGAAGCAAAAGCAAGTGACTGAGTGCTGTTGTATATAAAAAATCAAAGTGCCATAACCTACCAAAGCTCTTGTTAGCAGTAAACAATGGTGTTGACTGAAAGCAGCAGGCAAGCAAATAAGGAGATGGTAACAGGCCACCCTACGACAGCGGTAGTCATGCTGCTGAATGCCTGACTCTAGTGCAGGGTGTCACACAGCAGCCTAACAGCAAGAAATAGAAAGGTGAAGTGTTATGAGTCTTCAAGAGATCAGTTAGCCTGTCAGCGTGGACAGGATGAAATCTCCCTGGAACCAAAACATCTGGACAACCTAAATCCATCCAAGATTAGTGAAGGAAACCGTTACAACAGATTATGACAAAGGCAGCTGAGAAACAAAGAAGTCCTGCTTTTCAAGCCAGCAATATTGTCAATTAGGAGAAACAGCTTTTCTCCTTTCCTTTGAGAGGCCTTCAAAAGAATCTCTGGAACATGGGTTCTGGCAGGGAGCCCACAGCCTGTTTATTTCTGCTGTTTTTCTTCAACAATACCTGAACAGGAAAAGAAGAAAGAGCTGAAAGAGAAAATTTCTGCCCCACAGTACTTTTGGAAGCAGACTAAATTCCAGACAAAACATTGTCAATAGTTCATTCCAACGTTTTGAACCAAAATCCTTTTTTTAGCATATAAATCAATCAGAATATTTCTTCACTTGCACTGGACGTTGAGGGATGGAAACAGGGAGTGGTTGGCACAGAAACTGTTTTACAAAGCCACTACTTTCACTCCACTACCAGATTTTGGGAGCAAGCAGCAGTAAAGCAAGTTTCCTTCCAAGCAACAAGCACCCATCATGGACAAGCTGCAGGTTTACTTTAGAAAACCCCACCTCAGACTTAAGTTTTACAAAGCCAGTTCCTTTAAATTGAAATCTAAGATAAAAATTATCAGGCAACAGGAATCACCTTTTATGGTGATGCTGAATTCCTTGGGTGACTTGTTCCAAAGTTATTTTGAAAATAAAAGCATACCACAATTTTGTGTGTTAGCCCTAATCTCAATCATCCTAACTCTGGCATGTTTACCATCACTGTGGTGTATATATATAATTGGAAAATAGGGAAGGAAAAAAACAAATTGAGCAAAGCAGCAACTTTTAGAAAATGGAGACATATTTTCCATTAAAAGTGAATTTATCATTATTTCTTATCTAAAAGTTCTCTAGAAATAATGGGGTTGTGGCTTAGAAAAGCTGCACACGACTAAAAGACATCTTCGCACACACAAAAATCTTACTGAATGTTTAAGAAAATGAACTAAATGAATTTAATGAAAATGCCTTTTTTTAATGGTTTGATGTTAAATTCTAGCTGTGCTACAGAGTGATTTTAAAAAAAATCCAACTAACAATGGTGGGCTGTTATCTTCCACTGTGTGCTTATGATTCCATGTTTATGATTTTTTTTTGTATCTATGTAATTTCTTTATGTGCCTTCTGAAAGAAATTATAATGATGAGTTATTTAGCATATAGATAGTCAAAACTGTGGAGACACGCAACAGTACAATATTCATCAAAATATTACAAGGATTGCTGAACACACAAATGTGCATCTATATTCAACTTTGAAGAACAAGAACTAAACAGCAGACTTGATCCTTGCACACACTGATTACAAAAACTGGCAAAAAAAAAAAAAAAAAAAAAAAAAGTTACTTAAACTGGCAAACATCTCCATGCAATTTGTCTGTGATGGTGAGATTTGAGCATAGTGTTGTTAAAATGTGCAAATTAGGCCCACAGTTCATCCAGTGGGCACTAGGGCATATGTATCTGCTCTTCAGAGAATACCCTTTCAACACTATGTACTGTAGCTATTAATAGTAACTATTATTTTCTTTTTTTCTGCACTGTAAAAATACATGGGAAGAATATACCACAGACAGTAGATAAGGTTCTCATAGATCAAGAGCAGGTATTTCACCTGGAAACCAGCCACAGCCAATAAAAGGTGCAACGTCTTTGCTGGAATAATCACATTGGTCCCTTCCCTCTCCCACGTTACCTGGCTACCACTGACAGTCCTTGCAGAGCTGGAAAAATTATTAACACTTTTAAAATCTCTAGTGCACTTCAACTGAGCCCAAAGTGATACTAGACGAAAGGCTTCCTCTGCCTTTGGGTAATGGGTATTGCGTGTGATTCCAGAATGAGCAGCTCCCTCCCAGCTGAAGCACCACCTTAGCAGTGCTCTGCTCCATCTCTCTCCCTGCCTCCTGCTATACCCCGCGCTGCATTCTGGCATCTTTTGTCATCTCTCCAAGCTCTGCCTCTCTGCTCCTAGCACAACGCCACTTGGCTAGGTATTGGCATGGCATCAGGTACCCTGAGTTAGAGCTGAACAACCAGAAGCAGCACAACTCATGTCAGCCCAGCATAGAAGGAAAATTTATGTTGCTTGGTTCCTTGCCAAAGTCGAGGATTCACATCTTTTTAAGCATGAGTATGGCCCTCCTAACTCTTGCCTTTTCCACCATACTTCCTCTTTTCTTCCTCCCAGACAGAACACCCCACAATCGCATCTCATGTTCTTCAGCAAATTCACTTCTACCAACAGGACTCCATCAGCAATCTCCAGCTCCTTGAAATTATGGAAAAATACAAACACTACAACTCAAACTGAAGGCATTCCACCCCCCCACCCCCCCACCCCCCCACCCCCCCCCCGAGGCAGGCTTCACCAGCTCATATTGCATGATACCTTCACACATTTTTTTGATGACTGTTTTCTCATTTAGGGCAAAAATCTAATCAAGTGGAAGGAGATGTAATGAGTTGTTCTCAGCTGGAAGTTATCTTGACTTATTCATTACAATGTAGACATATTATTGACTGATTGCTTACGTCAGTGGCTGTGTTATAAAGTCATGGTAATTCTATAGCTTCTGCTCTAAGCCCTAGAGAAAAATTACTGTTTCAACAGAAAATATGATGTCAGTGAATGTGTTTGAAAAAAAAAAAAAAAAAAAAAAAGATGAAACTTAAGATGTTATATCAAGTCATTGATCTTCTGAGCGCAACACATAGTTCAGTTTAAATGGAGCTGTTGTCTCTTTGGAAATACAGAGGACACTTGTACTGGTATTACATTTGTGTAGCTAGTCTCAGAGGAGCTGTCACATCTCTGGAGGAACATGACATCTCACTGCTAACACAGTGTTGATTCTGAACAGTCTAAATGACCTCAAATCCAGAAGCAACATGTAGAAAAGATTCTTTTTAACTTTGTTAGTTTCAATGAAAGGGTTTCCCATCACAATGCAAATGATCAATACTTTTCCATCTTTGCAGACTTACCTAACATTTTGCTAAGAATCCCAGGTGAACATACAATGAAATTATTTTCACAGGCTGAGTCCAAGACACAAGCAGACAGAATCAAAGGCATTCAAATGCATTCAATACGTTGTGGTTCTGCAAATTACTGTGAGAAATTTGTCGATAGAAAATTAATTGCATCCTATAGTGAAGGAAGGTGGGACAGAAGTCTGAGTTCATGCAGAAATTCCCAGTGGGATATAATGGATAATTGCCTTCAAATGTTCTCTGAGTAAAGCTTTAAGAGGAAGTATACTCCTGACCATGCATATTTTTGGCTTCAGCACAAGCATACATCTGATCTTTGAGCAGTCGCCCTAAATGCTACCCAAACCAAGTTTCTTGATATATATAATTTATTGAAAATTAATCAGTTGAGGTTATAGGAGGTTTGAGGTCCCAGGAGATTTAACTATGTAAATAAATTGCTGCCAGCAGATGTCAAAAAGTAACAACAAGCAATCACTCACAAGAAATAACCGCAGCACCAACCAGCACAAAAATACCTTATTTACACCAGTATGTTTTTAAAATGTCTCCAAAGCCACAAGTTTATTTAGTAAAGGTTTTCAGCTAACTAGACAATTAGCTGCAGGTCACAGGGATTTTTTCCCTCAAGTTCACAATTAAAACTGTTTGCCTTCAAGGTCGGGTTGTTATAATTACAGTGATCTGTCATTTCTTAATGTGATCTGTCATTACTTCTTATTTCCTTTCCTTTATTTATTTTATTTTTAAATTCTTATGGCACATACTTTTGTCAATATTCAGCTGGGACCAGTTTTCTATAAGCCTTAAGTGAATCACTGGAATTCTGATACACTGTTAGATGAACAGGAGTTTCACTAAATCACATAGATATTTACATTTGGCTGAAGTTTGGGCCATCATTAAGAAGCCTACTAAATGTCAGAAATGAAATATTGGATCTCATTGGAGAATGCCTGCTTTGTCTGTTCCTTCAGTTGGAAGTACAAGTACCTCTGATTTTGAAGAAGAAAACCACTATCTTTCATCCCATAGTCAATCCATGGCAGCCACTCACACCATTGTACACCTATTTTTTTGGAGATGGGTAGAGGAGAAAAAAAAAAAAAAAAAAAAAAAAAAAAAAAAAAAAAAAAAGTAAAAAGGTACTGCTGAGGTTGTCATTAAACAAGCTATCAATATATCAGTACAAAGTGCTTTTTACACAGATACTGTCATACTGTCCAGAGGCAGCATTGCCTCAATCTTCTCAATCTTGGGTCTTGGTTTCACCTTCCATGTAAAAGAAATTACAACCAATCTGTAACTCAACAGTGAGTTGCACGGACTGCTTCCTAACCTCAAGACTCAACTTCAGAACCAACTTCACCTATAACTACAGGAGCTAACTTCAAGACTAACAAACAAAACTGGTGGTCAGTGCATGCTAGGAAATGTTACAAAAACAGAAATACCTGGACATCTATTTACAACTGCCCTTCTCTTGGAATCATAATCATGATAAAAGTCTTTCTTGATGTACAGTAATGTTTTCTTAAAAGGCATCCCTAGGAATAAAGCTTTCAGCTTGTGCCGTGTGCAACTGATTTCCAAATAGCACTAAGTGGTAGGAGTTTGTTTCTGAAATAGAGAATGACGCATCATTTACAATGCATAAAAGGAAACAAGAGTGAGTAATAAATCCACTGTGTAATATTTTCCTTTCAAAATGGGTTCTGTAGGCTGCCAGCCTATTTTCCCAGCTGCTGAATGAGTAATACCATGCCTGAAAAAGTGCTCAAGCCATTTATTCAGTGGATAGTTCAACTTTCCCAGGGACAAACTGGAACAAAGTTCTTCGTTTCCAGGGGGTAACCCTTTTGCCGCCTTACCTTCGCTATTGATGATCCTGACAGAGAAATAACAATTTCTTGTAGTGCTTTCAACTGAGTTCTTTCAAGTGAGTTCCCTCAATATTCTTTTTTAAAAGAGTCACCAGTAAAAAAGTTGTTTTTCCAATAAATGCACAAATAATAGACCTAAGCTCCTCTTCAGTCCTTAGTCTAAAAGCTGTGTTATTAAAATACAGACCTTAGACACAGTTTATGAGTAGCTTTTGAGCCTACCTTCAAAAATCTAAATTACGTTTCAGTTTAAAAAATTAGTTGGTGGTTAAACTTCTGTTTTACTCAAATATCAACCAAATTCCAACACACAGGCCACTCCATAAGCCATGGAAAATCAACCTCCTAACTGCAGACTATAAAGTACAAAACTTCTATGAGATTATCCGGGAAAGCCACCTCTCAAAACTCTGCTGGATTTTAAACTTGCTCAATTTATTGTTATCTCTTTCAAACAATACCAGAGCTTAACTAATGGTTACAGAACCAAATAACCTTGGTTTGAATTTTGACTCTCACACTATGATCAGACAAGTAGCACCGCTGAGAACAATGTAATTAAAATTGCACCATGTAATCTTTCTCTACACAGTCATTCCCAGAACAGTTTCTATTCACATCAAACAGAGGCTTTTATACTTTAAAGAAAGACAGTCTTTGGCATCTTCCACAAAAGAATTGACCTGAGGGAAAGTAAATTCTGTCAGTCAAGATCATTTAAAAGCAATGTGAAAGTTGTTTACATAGATAAACCAAGGAAAGAGCATCAGACTACTCAAGTTTCTGCCTCTCTTTACTAAGTAAGTAAAAAATTAAACAACAACAACAAACAGGTAGCATATAAAACTCAAAGATTATTCAATGAGCTAGGTGATACTGTTATTTGCATTCAGTTCTTATAAGGGTGGTGTTGCTACATGGAGGCTCACATTTAAACAAGTGGCATTGCATATGAAGGAAATGACAGAGAAAACTTGTGTTAATTACTTAACAAATTCTACATTTCAAATATACCCTATGAGTGGTAGTGCCATGTGGCTGCTTGCTGGTTTCTAAATGTGGATATCCACTTTCATGTAAACGCTGTGTACATAATATTACCAGCACATAGTTCGCATCAGCGCGACCACAAGCTAAGGTTGAAATTAATGCTGTGTTTGATTCCAAGCCTTTTTGTCAGCTTCAAGAGTATGGATTAAGCCAATAATCGACAGTTTCTACACAAAGCTGCAACCAGTCAATAGAATTTTTCATTATTTTAAACTCCATAGTCAACAGAAAGAGGTGTAATGAAAAGCTACCTGAGCCAGCATTCCAGACATGAACACCCACAATGGACCTATTTACTGAACGAAAGCATTACACTAAAAATGGAAACAGAAATCTCTAGCGTGGAGATTAAGGACACCAGAATACCTCTAGTGAATAATATTTCTTATCAGCGTCATATTTATTTTTTCATATAGTAATCACACTGGAGACAGATCAGACAAGATGCTAGACTACCACACAGTAATTACAATACCGACTTAGTATGGACCAATTTAAGTACTCTCTATGATTTAATAAATTACATAGTTATTTCCCATGACTGTGAATTCTATGTAGCAGCATAATTGTCAACACAACAAAATTGCCAGTCATTCAGTGGAAAGTCTACATCTACTCATTCAATTCCTGTCTAAAAAACTAATATTTACTGTACTTTTTTTTTTTTTTTTTTTTTTCTAATTCAAGTAGATGAAAAATGCACAATTTCTAATATTTTTTTTTTTTTTTTCTCTTAGACTCGGTATGGTTGTCATCAATTGCAAATACTCTGATGACTGCACTGGGGATTAAAGATATAGATTTCCTAAACTACTGCCTTTGTAGTGTTAGAATGCGGAAACGTTAGCATATTTGTTTGAATAACTGTCTATTTTATTTCACATTAGAATAACTGTAATGATTACAATGCTTAGCAAGTTTGAACTGATAAGATAATAATCAGTCAATCTTTACTTTGCTTCTGGTTATAAACCCATTTAAAAAAATCACTAAATCAGTGCATTTTTCCAGCTCACGTCCCCTTCCAAAGCATTAGTCTCTTGTGACACAATAAAGCACAGTTGTTCCAAACACTGATCTATCTCCTTTGTGTTGCACTTTGCTCATGGCTACAACCATGATAAACAGAATTTGTTTGGTAAATGTCATTTGCCAAAAGTTTTCAAGTGACAATATATTTTTACACATGGACACTTAGCAGCTTTGTAGTATTTCTATTTGAGAATTGAGGCAAAAATAAAGAGTTATGCTATATCAGAGAGTGCATATGAGACATTTACAGATTTAGGAACAGAAAGGTTATCAGAAGTGCCTTATCATATAACAATAAACATGGTATCATCAGTTCCCCTGACTAGTAAGCATCCAGCAAGATATTTATCATTATGTCCCCTGAGTAGTGAGTTAACTTTATAGTTTAAAGTTTAAATGAACTCTGGAGCTAATTAAACTTAGTTCAGTGCTTTTGGAGGCTGTACGTTTGCATTTTAGTACATGCTTTATTCTGGAATAAGCAGTTGCCATTCACTCATCAACAGATGGGTCGTATTCAAAAGCTGACAAATTCCAGGGAATTGAGAATATAGAAATACCATCTTCTTACAGTTCCCCCCAGAAATGAGAATGGTTATATAACGCATGTAAATACAATGCGCAGAAGCAGTTCTGAGTACATGCTGAGAGCCCTGCAGACTCCAAGAACGTGAGCAAACTGGTGTCAACATGTTTTCCACAATGCAGCTTTGGCGATGATTCCAGTTACAAAGATTGGTTTTACAACACCACACTCATCTTAAACATTTCAAAGTAATGGATATAATTATTCACTAGGATCATTTAACAATAGACTAGAACTTGCATCAATGAATATTAACTAAAAACAAAATTAGTTTTCAAGTACCAAAGGCTTTGTGTATTCAGCCTACTAGACAACTTTAATTCCCTCCCTTCTTTCTCTCTCCCCCAGACCCCCACTGTTTTGCATAAGTACTCTATTATTATAAACTCCTGCTTTCTTGAAACTAATGAGATATTATTGTATGGGCAATGTCTGCTGTTGTATTTCAATGTAGAGTGATATAGGTGCACTGTTAACGTCATGCTTCTGAGTTGTTCATCTTGTATTATTTTAGGAATGCAAATTCTTAATCATCACCTCTGAGACCTTTATTTTCCAAACCTCGTTATTAAAAATTCTTTGTAAAGCTGAAGGCTAAACGAAACCAGAGTTTAGTACAGCCCTGTTACGTGTCCGTTGATATTATGAAGTTGGGCCAGCGAAGTGTAGAATGAGCACATTCTTCACCATGGAAGCTTTCACAGAAGACAAAACTGTAGCCAGAGTGCTGGCATAAACAGGACAGCCCTACTATTCATTTCTTACACACTGAATAGTTACTGTACATATATCCCAATTCCAACCTAGGAGAACATTTCTCTGTAGAAGGAATCAGAGCTCAGCAGCCCTGGCTTATGAAAAGTTGGTTAGCTGACCAATCAGTACAACTAATTAAGAAATAAAATACATACCTTTTACTTTCACCTATATCTTTGCCTGTCTTTGCAGGCTAACCCTTTATACTGTTTGTATACTCAGTCTCTAGGCTACTGTGCATGGCCCACATCTTGAAAGCACAAGACTGAGCAAGTGCTGAGAATGAACGTGCTCAGTTCTTCAAGGAAATGTTTCTCCTATGGTGATTTACGCCTTGCACACCTCCCTTCCACCAGCTCCTCTGCTGACACTGACTTTCCATACAAAGATCCTATACATTAACTGACAATACATTATACTGCTCAACTTAGTTATTCTTCCAGAGTTGCTTACCAAGTCTACATTCATCCTCTGGCTTTCCAACACACCAGACTAATAAACATTACTTCATCATTGCATTCACTTGCTGTTCCAGAAAGAGAATCTATATTTCTCTGTTTTGTTGGGGGCTTTTGTTTTGTTTTTCTTCCAAGTATCTATAAAACCTTCCTTTTTATATTAGAAAATAAACCAAATTTATCCCAACTTGTTATACGAGTTCTAGGTTCTGTGAATTGCTCTTTTGAAATCACAATTACCAGCCACTTCCAGAGCCAGTGCAAGAACTCAGTCTGGCCACAGGGATTTGCCAGCTGGCCATGGGTCTGTCTAGGTCGCTACTCATATATAATGGTCTGAAGCAGCATACTTTGTAAAGTCTCACAGCCCAGAAGAACAGCAGACATTTTGACAGAACCATTTTGTTTGGGAAGAAATATAGAACCACAAGGGTGGTTGACAGGCATTTGTAAAATAGGCTCAGAAAGTTAACTACCACCTGAAAGAACCATTTGACAATAGACAATGTTACAAAGACCGTCACTCTCAGAAACAGCAAAGCTTTCCATAGGCAAAGGCATGTTAAATTTATTTCAGTCTCTTTCTACAGAAGGAGCCAGTTTTTTATTTGCACTGAAATGGATTTTGGCTACTGGTATTGAAAATTCATTTGTTCAGAGTGCACACTGTGGCCTACAGAAATCAGGCACAGCTACAGAAACTACCTGAGAAAGTTCATCTCAAGGGCAAGCACATATATAAGCATTGAAAATGTTAGACTGGGATGCTCAAATTGGTACTTAGGATTAAATAAGGATATTTAAAATTCAGCAGTACCAACATGAGCATCCAAATGTTGAATATGGACAATAACTAGACACTAATGTTTGGAAACTGGACATCTAGTGCCTTTAATTATTAGGAGTGGAATAAAATGTACCTGGACATATTTTTTTATTTACACTGCTATTCAGAAGAGAACTCAATTAGACAGCAATGCATGCAAAGAAAAAATGTTAAAGTGAACAGAAAATGGGGTCATCTACTTTGGTGATTCTAAATCTGTTTTAAGATATTATGTGGAAAAAACATTGCCATCATACTGTTCCCTGCTTGCAGTTCTCAGAGATCAATTCATTCTCCAATACTGGAGATTTCCTAGTTATAGAAAAGCATTTCAGAACACAGCAAAGTGTTTTTCTGTACAGGGCTTTGTCATCAATACAATTTTTAACAGTCTTCAGCCTGATCCCCCACTGTTGGATATAAGTGAAAATGTTGCAGTGAAAGGTTTTATTGAAATGCTTGTACATTCATCCCAAAACTAGTTGCAATTTTAAGCAAAATTCACTAAAATATTTTGAATGATTTTTTTTAAAAAAAACATGCTAAATATCATAAGATTCTAAGATAGGAAAATTTTAAATGAAAGTATGCTTTTTCCTCATCCAATTGCTCCTCAGACAGAACATTAGATTTCCATGTAGTGAGTTTGAACCCTTCTCCATCCTAGGTTAATTGCGTTAGGTGTATACATCGCATTCAAGAGAAAGTTCTCAGTTTCTCTGCTGAAGGTCTCTCATGTTGTATTATCTACATTCTCTGAGGAATGGCTTAAAATTTGAGTTTTGCCTCCCAATGAAGGAGGAATGCTCTCTTAATGCTAATAGAAGTACTTTCCACCTCCATGACAGCAAAGGAGAGAGCACACAAATCTGACAGCACTGGTTCGGGTGTTTACAGAAGATTCATATACCAGGCTTCTACTCCCATCCCCAGCTAGGCATTATTATATGACACAGACCAGTCTCTCGACAGACACCACTTCTTCTCCAGTTAGTGTAAGCGATACCGTCAATACTACACCATCGACAGGAGAAAACAAGAACCAACAATCAGAGTCTATAACACTACACAGCGTAAGAGACACATGGATAAAGGAATTTACTTACTCGAAAGTGTTACATTTCATTTGAGTGAATTCTCAAATTCCATAAGACGGATAGGGGATTTCATTAGTGGGAAGTGATTCTACACAGCAGGAAAAAAATAAAAAATGCGCTCCTATTGCTGAGCTCCTGAAGAAAGATAATACTTAGACTATCTACATTTGGCAGAGACAACCTTTTGGGTCTTGTTTGTGTTTCTCCTCTCTCTCTGTTATTCCAAATGTATTTTTTTCATTTCAAGTCAGAGTAATCCATTAATATTAAAAGGATTTTATTTTTATTTAAGCAAGAAAAAAAAAAAAATGAAAACACAGATTTTTTAATATTAAAGAATTTATAGGCCAAAAAGTAATTGTCACAAGTCTGAAAGGTGCGTTATGAGGAGTGGTCCCAAGAAACTAATGTAACAATACCACCTAAGAGTTGTATCAGAAAGAGATTTTGAGTATTTTTTTTAATAAACAATGAGATTAAAGAGTTTTAAAAAGTACAAAAGCATCAGTGCCCCCATAAAAAAAAAAGAAAGAAAGAAAGAAAGAAAGAAAGAAAGAAAGAAAGAAAGAAAGAAAGAAAGAAAGAAAGAAAGAAAGAAAGAAAGAAAGAAACCCTACCATGCAAACAATAAAACCACATAATTCAAGAAAATAAAACTAAAAAAAGAAAACTAAGTACTGTGAGGCAAACCAGATAATCTTTTTTTTTTTTTTTAAAGGACCCAATATCCATCCCATGCAGAAACAAACACTGGTGCCAAACACTGGTGAATTAATTGCTTGCTTATTAAAATAATATCACATTCCCAAAAGCACAGAAGGGAATTTGGGATTTCTCTTTTCAGATGTCACCTCCTCCATAAATCTTAAAGCTTTATACATAATTAATTAAAAACTGATGCAGTGCATAGCTCACCATTATATATGTATACACTAACATTTCTCATTAAGGTTGTAACTGTTGTGATTGCAGCTGCTGCATGTCAAGTAAGATCTTTTTATATGCACCTCCAGTAAAACAATCTATGTTACAGGTTAACATTGCTCACCCCTCCACTCCCCGCAAATATGTATATTTCTGCTATTCCTTTAAGGCAGCATTTACCTGAAAAGTAGGAATTTAAAATGCAGCATTTTAAGAAAGTCCAAAAAAGACACTTCTTAGCAAATATCAGAGCAGAGCAAATAATTCAGAATAATCATTTATTTATTGGGTTTGCCATTTATTTTTCTATTCACTGTAGATTGCTAAATTCTTATATGTAAATTATTCATGAATTTCTGCCAATGCTTCTTCCATTTAAATTACTATGAAAATGCAGTAGCGATTATTCAGATTTCAACATGGGCTCTGTCAGTTTTTTGGAGCACTGGTTGTGTTCCATGATTGGTTGCAACTTGCCAATTTGGAATATGTTTCAAGCATTACACTTGAGTACACAGTTCAAAATTTACTTTGTCAGGTCTATACTTGCAATTTGTGCTCTGAATATAATGTTTTCTGACATTTCCATACTGACAAAAGATCTAGTGTAGATGCAGCTATATTTTGCTTCAATGTCATTATTTTGGTTATTTTCAGTGTCAACACCATTACTAAAATACATAGGAAAGAAAGAAGAGTTCTTGGACGTTATCTGCCTGTGTTTTCTACCGTTTATAAAGGTGCTGCTGTTGCCCAAGACAAGAGGGCTCTTGCTACCGATCCCAGCTGGTTGCTGCACAAGCTGTCCTTAAGCTGGACATGCAGCAAGTCAGGGGTAACCCAGCAGCTCACAGCCTGAGTCCAAAAGAGACAGAAAGATACGGCAGGGACCAGCCCCTTCTAACTAGCAGGTTCAGGGTGTAGAGGTTGATTATATCCTCCGAGGAGGAGGCGCTCTGCTGTTGGCTGCAGCACCCTGGCATCCTGTTGGGTTACCTCTGCCACAGGTCCCTCTTCTCTAGGACCTGGGGCTCTTGCTCACCCACATGGGGAAGCCCTCACTGCTGCCACTACAGATCATCTGCCAAAAAGAGGCCATGAAACTTAAGGACAGAGATGCATCAGTACTGAGGACAGAGATGCATCAGTGAGCTCCAGGGTTTCTTGCTCTTCAGTTCCGTTACTGCTGGGGTTTTTTGGCTTTTTTTTTTTTTTTTTTTCTCCTCAAGTTTTTTCCCAAGTGTTTCACTGTATCAGGTTCAAACTCAAGTGAAAGTGTGAATGAAAAAAGTTTTTCACCTCAACATTAGCACAACTGAAGATCATCACGACTTTGGGCCACTTCCATCTCAAAATCTGTAAAGCTACTTGTCAATCTCCATTAGTACCTTTATTATTGAGCCATTTTTTCCCCATCCAGTGTGGCTCGTGCAATCAGATTGCCTGACCACCACCTGGTTAAACACAGCGATGAAGGTGGAACAGGAAGGAAAAAAAACAGGGACACAGAAAACATTGCAAGCTGCAAAATTCACCATTCTTTCAAACTTTTTAAAGTTTACTTTTTCCCATCGCTTTTTCAGAAGATGTATCTTGGAAGAGAAAGATTATAATTGAGTCTGCTGGTGTTAGTAGTAATGCATTTTACATTAGAGAGCCTGATCTTGCTTCACAAGGTTGAACAATATTTGCAAGCCAGTAAAGCCACACCGCTTACTGTAATACATTCGTCTCTCTTCAAAACAGTAAGCGCCAGCAGTGATGGAGAGGGCACTCAATTGAAAAGATCCAAATAAGAAAGTATTGTCATGTGAAATAAGGGTAGATTATGCACTGTGTTCAGACTGCTGATTTCAGAAATGAAGTTTATGTAAGAAATGCACCGTTATAACGATAGGAATAAAAAACACTGAGAGAAATAGTAAAATAATCTAAAATTAAATTTAATCTAAAAAGTCAACCTAAAATTATGTTAGTAATAGTAACCGTGGTTTATAAACAAAGCATTTAATAAGAGGATGTATTTTGTATATAAGTTTTTCTTTGATGTCCCTGGGCAGCACATCAAAGAAGGGAAGATAGCATGCTCATTCTCTAGGGATGATTCTCATAAAAACATCCTGCTGCAGAACAGAGACCCATAAAAACTGGACTGGGGACACATTTTGTCACTCCTCTCAGCAGAACAAATGCGCGTAGGCAGGTTCAGTCTATTGCCTTCAGTGAAGATTTGATCAAATTGCAGCTGTCTGATAATTGCCTTTTGGTACAAAGATGAGCATGCATGCTACTGAGCTGGGGAATTAGTCATCCCTCTTCAGAAACATCCACAGGAACGTGGGATGTCACTGAGAATTACCCAGTAAGGTCTCTTACTGGGACCATTTGGAGTTGGTAGAGATTCCCAAAACACTACGTCCTGATTTGCAGCAGAAATCAGGCTTGAAGCCATAGCATATGAAGGCAAAACAGAAGAAGAAATATGCATCTCATACAACTTCAAACAAGAGGTGCTGCTTCTTTCAGCAGTTCCAAGCTTTTCTTTTTACTTGCTTTTAAAGGAGTATTTTAATGGTACTTGAAAGATCAACCTGAATGCTTTTGCAGCCCAGATAATAAATAGAGGAACAGAAGTAAATCAGTTAAATTTAAAAAAAAAAAAAAAAAAAAAAAAAAAAAGAAATTAAAATCTATTGGGTGCTCGAAAAAATTTGTGCGAGCCACTGATGCCGCAGAAAATTGATTTTCCCACAGGTTCTGCAGCTTTGCATTGCCTTTTGAAGTACAGAAGCTAGATATGTTTCACTACGTATATTTCTCTGAACTAGAGCCCATAACGGTTTTATGTTTTGCTGAACATTTTCCAGCTGATTAATGTTATGTTTACCAAACTATAAATATAGAATGATGCTGCCTTCTTGAAGAATTTAACTATTTGCCTCTATTTTTGAAAATTGTTTTTTGTGTGTGTTTTTAAATAAATGCTTGAAACATAAAACTAAAAATAAATCTTTACATTATATTTTACATACAGACTTTCTTTTTAATAATGAGCTGTATCAAAATAGCTGTAACCATCTTATGTACAAACACAACTTAGATATTAACCAAACAGTACGTGCTGAAGGTTTCAATACAACATTAGCTAGGCATTCAATAAAGCAGAAAATTATGTTGTCATGTAATCAGATGGCATGAGAGGTCTTTTTAAGTGAAGTTTGAAGTTTAGCTTCTTCCCATGCTTTCTAGGAAACGTCTGCTTTGCTGTCATCATCAAAATAAACACAGCTTCAATTTTTTGTTCACTTGTTTGCTTTAGAGGGGAGATTCAGAACAAATGGTTCTTCATCTGTCTATAGCTGTTAGCCTGAACAGTTGTGCTTTTTCCCTGTGAAGAGGAAACAAATACTTGCCTGTTGTAAGTTATTTTGCCTCCACTGACAGAACTAATTAGAAATCTGAGCTAGTCTATCAATGAAAAGGGGCTTTTGCATTGATCTCAGAAGGTTTTGATTAGGTTCTAATTAGAAGATATTTTGTAGAATTGATATGCAACTTTACCAGCATACCAGTCTTTACAGAAATACTGTTCCTTCTCACCTTTCTTTATTTTCATAATTCTATATTGCCAGCACCCAAAGATTCTGGAGGAGATGGAGAGCTTTCCTGTGCCAGGTGCAAGACACGTGTAGTAGACAACATCCCCCCTCAGCCACAGCTTCATTTTGTGAAGCCCTGGAAATGCCATTCTTCAAACACAGGTGACATCATCCTAGTATAAGGAAATGTCTTCTCTAATGATTTTACAGATTCAAACCAGGGCTTCTTTCCAAAACTCATTACATAACAACTATTTTCTCATATCTCATCTTGACGTTTTTTACATAGCTCAGTACTTTTCCCCTGTGCTAAGCATTCCACATTTTATGTGGTGTACAGATTATAAACAATGCTAAAATTAATTTGTATCTCATACATTCAGCTTCCCTCTGACTTAATCATTCTGCTGTGTGTTTACTTAGATAAATGCCTGACAATGTTACTGACACTTCAAAGAAAATAAGCCATTTCCTTTATGCACGTACATCAGCACCACTCACATTCACCAAAAAAAAAAAAAAAAACGCAGAGAGGGATAAGATCAAAAATAATCCTGACTTAATCCAAATTCAATTTTCCCAAATTTGCAAGCATTGTAGTGCAAATATTTCACAAAATTATACTATTCTGTCCTCCAAACAGCAAGGAGCCATGAACAAAACACTGATTAGTCAGGCCTGCTTCTGAATGGCATTAAAATGATTTATATATTTTTTCCACATCTTTCAACTCTCTCACATTCGAAAGCTCTGTTCATTTTAGTACAAGAATAACCTCCATTCCAAACACACTGATGACTCCTGATGCTTATTGGGAAAATATATATATATATATATATATATATATATATATATTATTTCCATCAGAAATAAACAATCTTGCAAGCTAATAGAAAATACATATTTTTTCTTTCACTAAATGAATTGATTTTCCTGCACCAACATGTTCAGATCTTACATCTGGACTTAGCAGGGTAAAGAATACATTCATTTTTCTGTAAAAGTAATAAGGCGGTGCTTCCTTAGCTGCCTTGTAAAAGATTGTTAGCAATTTCAGGTGGAACTCTCATCAGTGGAACTTCTCAAATAATATGAAAACCATTGAGCCAATTACAAATATTAGTAATCACAAGAATTTTGGAAACGTTTTTCCTATCTTCTTGTGTTTGGATTGGTTTGAAATCTCTTCTGCACAAACCTTCAGATGCACAATTTGTAATGCTAGCATGCATTAGTTAATCCATGCTCTGCTACTCAATAGTTACATAATCTCATATAATTTTGTATTAAAAATGTGAAGCATTTCTGCAAGTGTCTCCTCTGTGACAAATACTAACATTGTAGGTTCTGTTTGAAACTTCTCCACATATTTATTAAAGAGCTAATGAATTCTTAGTAAAGAGTTTGAGGTGTTCCCATGACCACAGGTCAGGCAGACTGGCAGGAACATCTTTCTTGTCTAGTTTCTCCATGATGTTAAACTAATGACAAGTATCTGAATTCATAAATACAACTCACATTACATGCCATGATTACCAATAGCTGAAAAAATGATAGCTGTCTTTCCCCAGTCTAAACACTTTAAGGAAATATGTACACCCTCCGCGGTACGTCTGCCACACACTGGAAAGACTTCAGCCAGGTGATGGAATCTCACATAAAGTCCTGACATATTAAAGAAATGCTGAAGCAGTTAGGTACACACTCCCCTCAGTTGCAGGCACAGATGTCTATTTGGGTACCTAATGGTCAGTGTGTTTGCTTACCATAATTACTTGTGTACTTTTGAGACCCTTATGCACTTAAGAGTGTGTGAAGTTCTGCAAATCTGGGCCTGGTTGTTTTTAATTTAAAAGCAGAGCTCCTCTTTTCTCCTCGCTAGTTAAATAATAGCCTTACATGCAAGAAACTAGAGCTTCCAGATAAGGCTGAAAGGCCATTTATCTTCCCAAATGTTGCTATAAGTGTTAATTTAGGTAGTTAAAAACACACTAGCTTGCCACATTTATGTAACACCTTCAACAATGTATAAGGTGTCATTAAAACCAGGAAACAGCCAATTTGGATCTTAAAGACCAGCTTAAAAGATTCTACAATTCCACCTAATTAATGTTAACTAAAGAAAAAAAAAAAACTCATTGATTTCAATCAAGAATCACAAAAGAAAAAACAAGCATGTTTGGACTTTTAACATAGATTCTGTAAAACAGAAGCAAAACAAAAAATCCCAACCTCTGAGCTGTCAATTAGTTATTGTGCTCTTCCATTGTGAGCTTTTCTCTAAGTTATACATTACAAAAGCATAAATGATAGCTTCATGGCTATATTTTCTATAAACTTGACAGCTGCCTTCAACAGTGTTGTTGACTTGAGCTTGCATTTAATAAAGTCTCCTTTCTATATTACTGTGAGCAACATTTTATGGTCCATCTTTAACACTTTTCTTTCCTCGCTGACAACTCTTTTATGATAGTTTATGCCTTACCAGCAAATACTTGCTTTGTTAAATGTTCCTCATACCTACATATGCTGGCCAAAGAATCATGCTTGGGAAATAGAGAGTGCTCCCCAAAAGCAATGTTATTTGGGTCTCAGGAGCAGAAAACTGCATTATTGCAGCAGAATTCAAAAACAGCATGCCACACATTGCATGAAGCTAAGTAACTCAATAACTGTGCTGAAAAGTGAAAGATTTACTTGTCATGGAGCATTCAACAAAATACTCCCAATGCTCCATACGGTCAGCATGCTACCCATGCGCAGCATCGTTCTCTGAGAAAGAAACAATCCTCACAAAGAAGGAAAGAGAATCATAGAATCATAGAATATTCCGAGTTGGAAGGGACCCATAAGGATCATCAAGTGCAACTCCTTAAAAAGGAGTTTCCTTTTCCTTAGAAAACCATAGCTCTCTTCAAAATAACTCCAGTGGGACTGAGACAGCACTTCAATACATTAAAAAAAAAAAAAAAAAGAATTTGCCTGCTCAACAAACTTTTTCACCAACCATCCTCCAAACAATGGTTTGAAAGTGAATTCATGGGCTCTTCCACTCCCCCAGCCCTAAGAAATGCTACTGAAGCCTGCCTCAGTAACTGCAGTCTACCACACTTTTTTTTTTTTTTTTTTTATGATGGAAAAAAATATCTGTAAAAGGAGGGATTCCTTGGTAAATTATACCAGTGAATGGAAAACAAAAGGGGCCCTAAACAAGTTTTGTTATGGTCTTTCAAGGCTTAGTTCCTTTAAGTCTCAACACATATTCAGACTTCACACTCCTGTTTCTCCACATTCAACTTTAGCTGCAAACAGTTCACCTAGCGGAACTGCTAGCTTCTCCCTCAGGCTTGGACAACTCTAGAAATCTCTGACAATACATACATAACACTGCACTACATCCACAAAGAGATGAATAACTGACTATACAGCTGTCACAGCATCCTGCAGCATCCTATTGTTTTATTAAACCAGCCACTTTGCAAAAATTAAAAAATAAAAATGGAAATAAAATCTTCTTTATATAGTGTAGCAATGGTTTCAAGGCTTTCCCCACATGCAGAGGTTTCCTCTGGCTCTTATTTCCATGCATTTGGGCCAATCACTACCATACTGTGGGAACAGATTTTTGAGAACTTCCATTTCCCTACAAGCTTAAGATTTACTTCAATTTACAGAATAGGGGCCTCTTTGGCCTCTTTTATAGACTATAAAATAGCAAGATAGTTTTGAAGTAATAGCAGCTATTAGGAGAAAGAATAAGAAATAAAATAAATTTTTATCCTTTGAAAAATAACCTTAAGGTCAAATCCTCCTGACCTATGTAAGGCAAATCCTTCTCTTAACATATCAAGGACATGACGGTTGGGTTTCTCAGCTTCTTTCTTCCCCTAGCCTACAAAATGATACAACTAGGAAAATAAATCCTACCATCTGACTTTTACAATCTTGGAGGAAGAACACTTCTGTCTTTCAGGAATTCATGCTGGGAAAGAATGCAAGGCTGTATGTTATAAAGCAGAGTAAGGAAACAATTCAAATATTTGAACAGTTAATTTAATTCCACCAAAAGCAATTATTCCATAAAATATATTGCTAGAGGAAAGCATAATATGTCAATGTGATACTGCAAAAAGTACAAAGTATGTATAAATAACCAAGCAAGGGGTCTGTGTCCCTTTATTAGCATTATTTTTGGTGCATGCATTCAAGTTTAAAAAGTACTGTCTAGAAGATGCTGCCAAATGAAGGTAGGGCATAGTAATGAAGATCATACATGCACTGTTTGTTCACTTTTTAGTAGGAAAAAGATGCTTACTAGTTTTAGTAAAAAGTCACTTTGGTGACTAACTCACCTTTGAAAGAGAAATATAGACATATAACGGCTTGTTTCTGTATCATTTCATGAATTGGACTTTACCTGTTGACTTTGTTTTCAGGTTCCCCATTGGATTCACAAACAAAAGCATTTATAACCCTTCAGTAGGGCAGAGGTAGAAAAAGTCAGTCAAATCCTTCCCCCCACCACAGAAGGTGTCTCAGCCCAGATTTTATGCAAATGGAGTTAACATTCTTGTTGAGGCCTGATGCTTTTGAAGGGGAAGTTTTCTGACCATTTTTAACAGCTTGACTTACAAGCTGGAGAAAACCTAAGAGATTGTTAGGTTTGGAAATGTCTAAGATGGACTGAATCTGCATCTGGAAGTTTTTAGGAGTTTCATTCTCCACCGATTGTACAGGAAATACAAAAAATGATGTGAAGCAGAGCAGGAACTTGAGCTATGTCGGAAACCCTCCACCATATTTGCTACATGACCTACAGAACATTAACAAACTGATCCTCCTGTAACAGACTGCCATGGAGACAGAGATAACACGTATGCCTTGGAGAAAAAGGATTGTGGAAGAAAAATAGCTGAAATTAGGCATAACTGTAGTATCTGGAGTCTTCTGAAGAAAGATCTCTGATAACCAGGACTTAGAAGCACAGAACTAGATTCCACGGGCCTAGTTATACACATAGCACAACTGCACCACCTTAAGGCCTCAGCTTTGCTACGTGGTCCACAAACCAGGAGAAAATCTGAAAAAGTTAACATGGAAATGACTTCAAATGCTTGAGATCCCCAAACAAATTCCACCCTGTAACTAAAAAAAAAAAAAAAAAAAAAAAAAAAAAAAAAAAAAACAGGCCTGCTGAGGTTGATATGGCAGTACTGCAATGCAGCCATTGCCCTCATTCAGTTTTTAACTCAGTACAGTTCCCAGGGCTGCAACTCTAAAGCAGACATTGCAAAGCAGAAAGAGAATTTAAGGTATTCTGTCAAAATGACATTGCTCCAGTAGCCAGTCTTTAAAGTCTCCCACGCCTGTATTAAACAAAATACAGCTAGTTCAATGTTTTGGAGTTATTTAAATTTTAACCAAGGTAGGCCTGAACTACAACACTTCCTGAGATAAAGGTATTTCTTCTCTGAGAGATAGTATCAGGGCAGTTAATCTTTGAAATATTGATAACTGCATATCAACTTGCCAGATGCTTGAGGACGTTTCAACATTGAAGGCAAAATATAATTACAAGAAATTCTTTACAGACCCAGCAACCAGAAAGATGACAAAATGATTCATAAAGGTCCATTAAGCGTGTTCACTGCCCTTCTCACCACACATGTTCCTAAATAGCGGACATAGTATGAAACAGCCCAGATTAATAGTTTTTTCAGTGAACAAATTACTTTTACATCCACAGTTAGGTCAGGAATTGAATCACAAAAGATGTGTTATACTACAGGAAAAATTCTTACCCCTTGCTCCAAGGTTGACTAACCTGATCTACAGAGTGATGCAAATGTTGTGGTTGATAGTGAAGAATAAAAAAAGTCCATTAGTGTGGATTCAATGATGCCTGATGTCATACTTTTCCCATGACTTTTGTGTAGCAGATGTACCATTTAACCATACAGGTTGGAAATAAAAAGCAAAAGCAATACAAAAGCCTTAAAGGCTCTGATGATTTTCAGGTGACATTTTCAAAGCTCTTTGATGTTACCATAGTCTTTACCTTTGCACAAGAAAAAAAGTTATATACAACAGCTGATCTTCCCAGGAAGCTGTGGAATATCCTTGCTAACTTTCCATCAAGGAACATTCACTAAATGGTAGCATTTATTTTACTCTCTCTTCCATTGGGAACCTGTGTTATCCAAAATTACATAGTTCCTTGGCAAAGGCAGGAAGGGTACAGGAAAACCAACAAGCTGGATGTGGAGTATTGTGGGGCTGTGCTCTTTGGAGCTCCGTAATGGGGTAATAGGAGCTAGGGAAAGATGGCACCTAATGCCGGAGCACCTGGAATGACTACTGCTTTCACCAGACAACCCCCTTCTGACAGCCAGCATGAAACAGATTGCTAGTTTTGGCTGGTACTGAATAATTTGCTGAGTTACAGAATTCATCAAGAACCTCAATTTCCTTAATGCTTTGGGCAAACAAACAGAACTTTCCCCAATGCACATAAATTGGAATTGGAGTCAATACCAGAAGATACAGAGGAGGAACATATTATTGCAATCAAATCAAGAATATATTAGAAAAATTCTTGCCTGTGGTACTGTTGGATCTTCAGTATTCGTAACCTAACAGGGCCTCTCCACAAATGAGAACCCATTGCAACTTCCAGAACCTGACTGAAGACCCAGCGCCAGCAGTAACTCCCTCGCAGCCAGCTGAGGCAGCATTTATGAGGAATAATGGTTAACGCGGCTGTTCAGCAGTTGGCCCGTTTATCACTAGGCAGGGAACACTCTAAAAACGCCACAGCTGAGACCATAGCATGAAGATCTTTACTATACTACAAACAACCTACCCAAGTAGACATTAATCAGACTGCACAAGTATGGAAAGCTGATTAGACTAACAATTCCTCTCTAAGGCTCCATGATTAAAGCGGAATGAAAATACATATACAGTCAAAGACACACAGGAGGATACTGAATACACTGTAGGTATCAGCACTGTTAAGACTATATTTTGTAACAGCCATAACAGCTTTTTGAGCTGCTTTTTAATACTGGGTAGTTGTGTGATAAAAAATACAAGAATTTGAATGCCCCAGAGTTTTCCCTGGACTTTTATATGGGGCTTGATGGAAACCATACAGACCTTACATGCGTTAGCAGTGAAACTGCATTTGAACTGATTTCCTTCCAATGCACCTAAGAACAGCCTTGTTTCAAGACTGTACTAAATACTGTTTTCTGAACATAAAGCAGTATCTTCTGGCAATAACCTCTAGTAAACAGAGCTTCAACCAGCACTTGCACTTTTTTGATACAATTGTCCCAGCTGTCCCAAGAGACCTCCCTCATCTGGAAACTTATAATTTGTGATTCTCAGAATTAGTAAGTAGCAAAGCAAATACAAGTTCACAAGGTGTTTTCAGTCACACTGCCCCATTTGGCAGATGTTATAATGCATCTCAAATTGGATTTACTCTCACTCTGTACTACTTTACCTCTCTTTTCCATTAAGCATTCTTTCCACCCACCCCAAATCTTTCTTAACATTTCCTTTTCTCAGCTCCTTTTAAAGTTTTTTCTCCTGCTGTTACTGGCCAAAAGACAGAATTTTAAAATTAATTCACTACTCAAAATGTTTAAATTACAATAATCCAGATTTCTATTGTGCTATGTTTCCCTCATACTATTTAATCCCAGAATGTGTTCTGGGATACAAATACTGCACTACACATAAATGAAACAAGGTACAGGAATGGCAAATATACAATTTGGAATTTTGTGTTTACATTAAAACATGTATAGATTAAATATAGTTATTATATATTGCAATATTGCCTCCTTCGACTATCATGTCACTAGCAAAAGGATAAGAACATGAACATAACTTTTTTTTAAACATACATAAGCCAAAGAAATAGTATCACTGTATACACATCATTTAATATGTTTTAGAAACTAGACGAAGTTTGTAAAACATGACACGTTTTGCTGTTTTTATTGTAATACTGGAAATACACCATTTTCACAAAGAGAGCAAATTAAATTAGCCTTAATGTCATATACAACATGTACCTACTTTAAGTGCTTTTCTCTCACTGACTTTGGTTATATAATCCTAGAAGAAAATACATGCCTTTAAAAATGCCTCTTTGGGCTTTAAACTGTTGTAGGGTTCATTTTTTAAATGAGGAAAAACACAGGTTAGTAGACTGAGTCATCCATTTAAAAGTTTCTTAATTTGTCTATAATTTACAAGAAGTCCCAGTGCTCTTTATACTCTTAAATATAATTTCTTCTCAATTCAAAAGAAATGAATTATCAGAATGCAAGAGAAGTGGTGACATCAACTTGTAAGCCATTATCTTTCATGTAAATGTAATCTGACAGAAAATGGAAAATTGGCAGGTTTTGTTTGCAACTCTGCTCTGCAGTCTTTGGGTGTGGAAGTGTTTATTTGTCCAAATGTGTATAGCAGGAGAAGCTCAAAGAATCAAAGTCAAAATTACCTAAGTTTTTCAGTAGGTGAAACAAAAAGATGATCTTTCTCTCTAAGGAAGTACATATTTTCAAGAAACAAATAGACCCTTGATGGTTAAGTTGTTCCATATACTTGATTATTTCTTCAGGTCCCGAAAAGTTTGATGCAAGCCTGAAGTGCATTCCACAGAAACCAATTCGTTTCTTAATATAAATGTTTATTTAAAATAAAAAGTATTGTCAGGTGCTCTTTTGTGCCCAGTAAATAAAACAATCCTGCAAAGGATAAGTCATCATCTGTCCTATACACAGTCACACCTATATGAATTTTGAATTTTCAAAATAAGCACTGTGTAGATACGTAACTATTCTCTTGTTTGGTAACTATTGCTGAAAAGAACCTAGCCTGAACTTGTATTTGAACACGCAATATATTGCAACACATCTGAAAAGACTTATATGATTCTACCATGACTGTGCTGTTACCATGTCTTTCTATTTAGCAACCAATAAGCAACAAAAATGTTACAAAATTTCACGTTTAATTCTTGCAAACAGAGCTGGAGATACACACTGATACATTTATGTAAATAGAGCAATAATGATGCTATGAGTAAGTGGGGGAAAATGCAAAGGGAAATCTATTTTGGTATATAGATTTAAAACTAAAAAATCATTTGTGTATTAAAATAATGTCTGTGAGGTCTGTTGTGCCATTGATTTCTGAGTAGAAGTCTCTGTTTAATTCGACAGGGGAGTTCTGCTTAAAAATAAAAAGCTACAGAATGCCTGCTATATTTAGGGCCAGCTGATGTAAATCAGAACAACATTGATTATAATAGACATATCCTGATTTACTTCAGCTGAAAATTTGGCTTTTAAAAGCTGATGGTAATCATTTGTATGTGCTACAGAAGTATAATGTAGAAAGAAAAATTCTGAGATTGCTTTATTCAAATATCAGCAGGTAAGCCATCACTGTAGAATATAATTTGCTTCTAAGTTAAATTAACAACAAATGAAAGTTGCCTTTTCAATAAATAAATATAGCTGTCACTGTGGCTGCTTGCTTCCATATTGATTCTATGTGATGCTCTATTACAAGTCTGATCAGAACACCAATGAAACGTATGTTCAGTTTCCTATATTTTAGCTTTATCTGCCGCTAATAGCGTTGGAAAAAATATGACTTAAAAACCTTTAAAAATTTTAGTGAAGCAGAATAAACTAGACTTAATTTTTGATTATTAAGAAAAATGTTCATTATCAGAACACATACATGTTCTTATTTTGGCCTCGGTGTAAAAGAGTATGTGTTTTGACAAAGGTGTGACTACAGTGTATGTATGTTAAAGCCTGGATATTTTTCCATTATTTTCAGTTTATTCTGAAGAAGTTCTCCCCCACACAGACTTTGCTTTGGCTTTATGTTTGTAAGACCATTTTAACTTCCAGGAGGATATTGATAAAATGAGGTAGTCAGTGAGGAGCAAAAGAATGACTGAGGATTGCAAGGCATGCCTTTTACAGTGACAGACTCAGGAAGAGCAATCAGTTTAGTTTATAGAGCTTGCCAAAGAAATGTTTACAGGTTGACTTGATCACGAGCTGTAAGTAGCAATACAGGGAGTAAGATGGACACTCCACTTTGCTTTGGAAGACAAAGTAAGATACGTGCAAAGGTTGAAATTGAATTTCTTCTCAGTTAGCCAATACTGGCTTTTTTTTTTTTTTTTTTTTTTGGTAACAAAAATGCCAGGGTCAGATGAACCAGTTCAAGGAAACCACCTGATGTGTGAATACAGTAGGTAAAATGAAGTGATCTTAGGGGTCTCCTCTATGGATATGTAATTTTTAAGTTTCCTCCAAAGTAAGATGTTGATTAGTGAAAATACAAACATGTTTGTTGACCTTACAATGTAATGAAAGACATTCATTTCTAATTATAAATTGGTAATACAGATCTCATTAAAACATGAAAGAGAAGGAAAGCAGAATTGAAAAAAAAAAAAAATCTATTTCCTTCAACTTACACTTGTTTAAACATAGACAAAAGTGTTAACATCAATATACATCTTATTTTAACTAACCCAAACCTGACATTCCCACTGCAATGTAGCTTAATCCTATTGCCCAGGGAGTATATTGAGGTAAACGAGAATGTACTTACACAACCAGCACAGGCAAAATGTAAAATAGGAATTAAATGTTTCACCAAGAATTCACGAGAATTGCAACAGTAAAGTTGGCCCATTTGACAGAAATTTGGCAAGATATGTTTTGTGAAGAGATGCTTTAAAAATAAATTTCACATAAGTTTCCTGGGGTCATGTTCTATGTTTCATTGCAATATTTTCCTCCCCTCCAAGGACAGTATTTTACTGGGTCTTCACTGAAGTCACAAGTATAATAGCCAGATACTTATTCTCTGATCACCATTCGGACTCTCCATAAATCCCTACCATTTTACTGCAATAAGAAAGAACATTATTTCCTAGCAGGTTTCAATAAACTGAACAGATGCATACTACAGCCTTGGAAATGGAGTGGTTTCGGCTTTGAAGAGGAAAAGATTTTGATAAATTGATTGAGACAAAATCTTTAATCTCTAATCAAGAATCTAATTCCTTGTGCAATTCTAGTAGTCATGTTTGCCTCTTTTTATGACCTTCAGCAGTAGCTGTCTTTTTCACATTGCGGGGGGAGTACAGTTGGCAATCCTCTTTAGCAACTTGTAGAAGTTCAGGGCATTTCAAAAAACCAAAGATGAAGCACAAGCTAAATTGTAAGTTTTTTGCTGTAGCAGAGACCTGAGTCTCACTGCAGTTAAGTATCTGCTACTAAACTACTTAATGAGTATTCTGACTTCATAGTTTTAATTAATGGAAGTCAGTTGTAAGAGAAGGTACAAGGTAAGCTCTTTGCCAAGGATTCATCTTTGCTTCAGATCGATGGAAGCAGAAGAAACAACTAATTTCAGAATAAGAAGTATGACAGTATTTTCAAAATCATCCCAAGAATCTTAGTTAAGGCTTGTAGTCACTTGTAGACAGGAGATTTTGAATATTAAAGTTAAGACACAGAAAATATAAAAGAAATGAATACTTGTTAAAAATTGAGATAGGTAATAAACAGCTGATATGCTTCCCTTAGTATTCTAAAAGTGCATTTTCCAAATACATTGTTATTCTACACTTTGACTTAGCATTGCAACCTGAATAAATAGTTAACACCATCCATTCTGTCCAAATACTATAAAGTATTAGAAAGATACTTTCTAATAGTTGAATTAGATAAATATGATAACTATTCTACCATGGAAAGATTAATCTTCAAGAAAATTTCCAGAATGAAGAGATGGACATTTTATATAAAATGAGATATAACCAAAATAAGTGCTTAATCCATATCAGTTTTTGTTTCACAATCAACTCAATTCCAACAGATGACCCTATAACTGCACAAAAAAAAAAAAAAAAAGAACCTGAATGCAATGAAAATCCAAATCACTAAAGTAAAAGACCAGGGTATTTTTTTGTTTTTAAAGATGGCTAACATACATTAAGAGAAAAATAAATATATAATTATTTAGAAAATAAATTTAGAAAATATTAGAATTAATTTTCTCATTCTCCTGGAAAGCCTCGCAACTGTCCCAGCAGTATTTTAAGACAGCTTTAAAATGCATTCTGTGATATTACAAGTTACTGGTTGAAAGAGATAGTGGAGTCTTTTCTAGGCTAAATGGTTTTACAGTGCATTATGCAATGATTAGAACTGATTGGCACTTAATTAGGGAGTGTTACTGATTGATTATTGATTCACCATTGGGAGATTTCACATCTCTTTTCTATTTTAATGTTAAATTTCACCCTTGAACAAGGTTATCGGCACTACATAATCTCATCTGAGATACAAAAATAGATTTTAATTAAATAATTACTCAATATAATAGTAAGAGTATTGAATAGAAGCATATCCCTTCTTTTATATTTTGATTCAAAGAGATGATTCAGATCTATATTGAGATAGCAGATTTTCTAGGCTTCTGAATCAGAAAGATGAGAAATGGCATTTAATAGGTTTCCCATTTTTGTGATTTTGATTTTTGTCTGTCTATTATTGTGATTTTGCGGTATCCAACATCTAGACTACTTTAACTAGATATTTACCCAAATACCTAGCTTAAAACATATCGGCAAAAAGTCCCAGCAATTTCTGAGTTGGGATTTAAACTTCAAATTCATATGGGAAGGGTTCCCTTCTAGTTTTATTTTTCATGTAAATGGAGAGCGTGTTTTCTCAGGGATCTCAACATTATTGTCATGCAAAAAAAAAAAAAAAAAAAAAAAAAAGTATTGATTGTTTGAGCAGAGGCTCCCAAAACACAAATACATACACAGTTAAGTGAAAATGATACTGTTGTTCTTGAACCAATCCACTAAAACCATGATCTCTTGACATTCATCTAGCTAAGCAGATAAAGGATAACAGAATTTAAGATGAGCTAATTATCTCTTGCTCATTCATGGTGTATCTGATGCACAACATGCCTCCCCTAGTCACTCTAAAATGGCTTTATTTATTGAGAACAACAATTATAGCACCAAACCAAATTATATCCAAGAGGTGTACTGTACTTTCCACTACAGTGATGTACAAATGTTGCTGGTAGCTAGAAGCACTTTCTCATTCCTTCTGTGTGAAGAACTAAACTCAATTTCCAGAGATGAACATAAAGACTAAAAGCCACCTGTTTTGGAGGTGTTGTTGAGGAGACAAGGGGAAAAGCTGAAAATGGCAATATCCTTCCCTTAGAAGAAAGTTATGACATTTTAAACCTACCAGCAAAATGGCATTATTTAAAAAAGAAAAAGGAGCATCTTGCCCAAAAATAAAAAATAAAATAAAATAAAAAAGCTGTTTTCGTCTATCAAGCATGGCCACCTCATTTGTCCAGTACTTTCTTACTCTCAGAGTACCGTAAATGGTACAAAATATTTGATCTTATTTCTGCATATAAGCATGATGGTCAAATATGCATTTAAATAAAGTAGAAAACATAACACCCTCATTTTCATTAGACATTTCTTCATAATTTATGAGTTATGGAGCTGGAAAAAATAAATAAATAAATAAAATGTTTCAATCAAATTGTCCTCCAGCATGTAGTGAACTAACTCCATTGCCTAAAACAATGTCAGGATACAAACCTGTCCAGCAAGCAATAAATATCTTAGGCTCACTGAAGTTTCATGTGCTACTTACAAAAAAATATAGTTAGTAAATGAAGTGCTGGATTTGGACCTCATCCCTTAAGATGCCATCAAGCATTATTTGCCCAGTTTAATAGAATGCTCAAATCCATGTATTATATAAGTACACTAATAATCCTTTTGAAGTCAAAGGACCTATCCATGCATTGAATATTTAATGTCAAGCAAAGCACTCAAGTACATATTTAACGTCAAACACATGGTCCCTCAGAGTCTGAAAAAGGACTACTCATTAGCTTCAGTTATTTGGTTAAATTGGATGATGGATTAAGAACTCATTCTTAGCCAAGTATCCAGTCTTCCAATTTTATTGCCCCAGTCTTTTTGCAGACACTAATTCATGAGAACATAAGTAACTTTGTGCCTAGTTTTGCTGGTTGGGCATACTATCAATCTTAGTTGACTTTCCAAACAATATTATATCTTCTTTTATTTAAAAAGTAGTACTTCTGTCATGTGATGATTCCACACTGGAAATATTACTCATTTTTACTCATTCAATTAACTACCAGCACCCCCCCTTGCAATTTTCTGTTGGATTTTATCATCTACTCACATTAATAAACAATAGTAACTAGGTCACCATTATATACTGCTTTAATTAAAATCCTGTTTTCTTTAAGATCACTACAGTTGACTACCAAATTACTTTCAGCAAAGTAATTCAAAAAAAAAAAAAAAAAGGAAAGAAAGAAGTGTGTGTAGGGGTAAACGCACTAGCAAATGAATTCTTGACACATAAAAGTCAAAATATTATGAATCCCTTTCTGGAAGTCACTATTAAACCTCCTCTTAAAGATATATCCTAATATATTCTGAGATCATCTTTTAGAAACTCTTCTCCCTCATCCCCCCCAGCTTTCAAAAGAAAAGACACATTTTGATTAATATATATATATAGCGTTTACTCTTCCTCAAAGTTTTCCAAGCCTTTGATCTTTGAAGAGCTCTGAAATAACGATTTCAAGAAATGCTTCTTCCCCAAGGATAAAGTATAAATTCATATTTTTTTTTTCTGACTACATTATATTCAATAATACAAATAAAAGTCAAAAAATAGTTGCAACTTCTGTGGACGGCACAAGTTTAAAATGTAGGAGCCAACATATGCATCTTAATCCACAATGAAAGAGCAATTGCTACCGAGAGAAAGAAGACATTTAAAACAACTACTTGCTAATAGTATCTGAAGTGTTATAGTAAGGGCCTGACTCATAATCTTCTGAAATCAAAGGAACGTCTTCCACTGATTAAAGCAGAATTTGGGCCAGGTCTTTTCATGGTTTTCTAAAGAATTCTGTTTAGGCATCACTTGAAGAATAATAAATACAAATACAAATAAAATACCCTCATAATACAGCTGCTCAGCGTGCATATGGGGGCACAGGAAACGTTATCCTGAATTCAACCAACAGAGGGGCAAAGCATGCATTGTACCAGACATGGCAAAGGGAAAAATTATATGTGCTCAGGCAGTAGTTATAGCAGTATCACACTTGATGGAGGAAGACAATAATCATGCCTTTTATAGCTCTGATACAACAGCATCTGGAATATTGCACTCCCCTGCATGGAGATATTGACAAGTCACTGAGGAGAAATACAAATAATCAAGGGGCTAGAAATATTGATCTAAGGTAATGACTGAGAGAGACAAATACATCAGGCTTGGCTAAGAGAAAACAAAAGCTGGGATCTGATAACTGTACAAACACATGAAAAGGGCAGCTTTCCAGAAAGGTAAAGGCATTATTTAGGTCCTTCACAGGAGGATCAGCAGCAGTAATGGGGGAGGGAGGTCTCTTCAATCTCATTTCTTTCAAAAAGAAATTTATTCCTTTGCTATTAGTGGAAACACATAGAGGAAAAACTCACGGGTAGCTAACAAGTAACTGAAAACCAACCGGACTGTGCACAGAGCTGCCCTATGGCTTTTTCCTTGTCTGCAAAAACACTTGACTTTGTAATTAGGCTGAACACTTCTGGGCAGGGCACTGCATAGTGGAGTCTTTATCTTAACTGATGTTCTGGTTATAAATAATGCACTAAGCTACTTAACAACTGACTTATCGGGAAGCTTTAGGCTGGCAGCATGCAACTGCAGTGGAGTTTGGGCTGTACAGAAGAGTAGAACTCTGATGGCACATCTGTAACATTAGGGTTTCAAGTTTGGTGAAAGGCTAATTAGGATACTTTCTGAAATCTATATGAACACCTGTTTTATTACTATACTAGCAATCTGTAATTCCTCCAGTTGTGCATTTTCTCTTACAGCGAGAAAATCAGTGGAAGAAAAGCATTAACAAAAAAAACAGTTCACTAAATAAATAGCCCTCAAAAAGGCCAGCAATTTTCTTCATATTTCTAAACTGGGATTGTACTTTAAGTTATGAAATCATGGCAATATAGTGTGTAGTCAATTTTCCAGTGTTCGTTAACATTATTATGATAGATAATATATATATACAAGTTATGATACAAATATAGAATACACAAGTTACCACAAAAAGGAAAAGGTCATATGAATGGAATATGAGTAATGCTAACACAACAAATGCCACTAGAACCACAACACAGAAAACTGCTGTTTCTTTATTGAACTCCAAGACTGTGAATATCTACTTATTTCCAAGTTCTGGGTTCTGGGACTTGCATTAGGCAATGAACTTATCAGATGGAACACTTACTTTTTTATAAGTTAGTGAAATATTTCAGATCTTGCCTATTTTTGAATCATAAGAAATAAGGATTCAAAGAGCTTGGAGAGCTCAGTGAGAAACAAATACTTAAATTTCTTTTTAAAAACTCAAATTCCTTGAATTTTATGGAAACTGGTGGTCTAGATGCCACATGACCAAGTTATAGGCCTAACTAAAAATCTGTCCAAATGCACAAGAAAATTGTCTGCGTAGATTGTCCATTGTCCAAAGAGTAATTTTCAAATATACCAGAAATGGAACTGAGTTTGCAGTTTGATGAAGTGACTGAGAAAAACTGAAGACAAGCGTTCCGGCTCCAGGCAACACATTGACTATTCCTGCTTGAGATCCAGCCTCTTTTAATCTGATGATGCAAAAACAAGAAAGAAACTAAAGAAAACAGACTAAAGCAAGAACTCCACTAACTATACCGATTTTGCTTTTGAGATTACTAACCTTGATTTAAAATAATACAAATATTAATTCAATATCTCCATGCACTATCCAAATCCTTGCAGGCTTCCTGGAACATGAGTGTACTCAACACCCATACTAACTCATATCATGTTCACTTCTACCCTCAAGAAAAAAAAAAAAAAGAAAAAAAAAAGAGGAAAATGAAAACTAAAAACCACTAAGACTTTTAAGTCCTCTGTATCCCCCCAGAATTAGTTTTATATTTCCACAAGGCCCAAGTAAATAGCTTGAGTCCACTGGAATAATTCCCCTCACTAACACTTATTTACATAAAATCTAGCTCAAGTTATGTATTTAGTGTGATGATTAAACACAGAAAGAAAAAAAAAAAAATGTATCTCCAGTCCAGATAGTCAATGGACTTTCTGCAACCTGAGCATGGTCTTCAGCCAAGGCAAAGAGTGAAGTGCCCAAATGAACTGAAAGTGTTCAACCTCGATTCCTCAGCCTCGTGCTATTCTCACAGGCTTGGTGTGCTTCATATGAACTCAGTATATTACCTGTAATACATAAACCCCACATGCTTCATCCTGAAAGCTTATTTTCTTGAAGTATTAGTTTTAGTACTAAAAAAAGGACTGACTTTAATTGTACAACAATGGAAGGATTTAAAGCAAAGCTCTGAATAATTGAACTTTATCCTCCTGCAAACAAGAGAGCTGACACAATGTATTCAGTATTATAAATCCTGCTGTGCTGCCAAAGTTATAATAAGGCATCCTTAGAGGAGTGCCTAATGAAGGGGGAAAATACAAGCTTTTTTTTTTTTTTTCTGTGAATTCATACATTTTCTCAGAATCATGACTAAACAGGAATGTACTACATGCAGGAAGATACGTTAAAATAAGCATTCACAGTGTTATTTGTAATGTTACAAATTTTGCCTTCTTCCTGAATATTGTGTTCAATATAGGTATTATAGCGCAGCTTTTAACACAGTCTGAATTGTATGGAAAACAGCTTTGGTCAAAGTGATTTGTTGCTGTTGGATCTGTTTAAATACCACATAAAAATACCTCTTGTTAACGCTGAAGTCTACAGATAATGTTACTTTTGTTGCACAGTTTTGAGGGTTAAGCTACCTTTGCTGGGAGCAACCCCAAAGCATTAAGGAAACACATTAATGAAATTCAGAGAAACCTTATTTCCCTTTCTGGATGTAAGAAAGTTGCGAAGGCTATGGTGTGTTTTGTTTTTTTTGTTGTTGTTGTTGTTTGTTTCTTTTTGTTCCCTCCCCCCCCCCCTTTTTTTTTTTGGCTGTTGCTTTTTCTTTTATCTGGGGGAGGGATTGGCTTATTTTTTTTTTTCTTTTTTCTTTTTTCTTTTTTTTTTGTGAAGGTATAAAGGCCCTTGGTCACCAGCCTAACTCAGTGGATGCCTCAACTTCATGATTCAGTGTAATTACCCACAGAAAATATTTATTGACTAATATGTCTGCCTGTTATGAGCAATTAATTAATGTGAATATTCTATATAGGGCCCAGAATGCCTAAAAAAATAAGTCTGCATTGAAAGGCAAAGAAAATAAGCATTTCAGGTAGTTCCAGGCAGAAGCTAACCCAGCTTTGGCTTTATATTTTATTATTATTGTTAGGCCATATAATCGAATGACTGACTCTGTTTCCAGATAAAATGAAATTCATGAGAGCACCAGGCTTTGAAAACTGTGTGAAAGGGCACTGGTTTGCATGTTGTACAATAATCCTCCATTCATCACTGAAAGCTACACAGAAAAGATATCTTATGCAGCAGCAGGAGTTAGATACCGTATACTAAGATAAAGCATGATACTTAAAGCAGGCTCACAACTCTTACTATATTGACAAAAAAGAAAGGTGAGGACTGCCATAACTTCTGTGAGGTCTAGCAAGCACATTGTCCTCTACTCTGAATGACAGTAATGAATTAAATCGTGGTTAGATAATGAATTTCTTCCTTCCAGGTCTAAGGGATTAATCTTACTTGATCACAATAATTCCAATGCCACAAATATTTACATCCAAATTTTCAGTGGTCAGAAAGCTGAGGGCAGCAGAATTACACACAGCCAGGATATTTATTTAATGGGGTGTAATTTAATTTTCTTTCATGCTTTCAAATAAAAAAAAAAAAAAAAAAAAAAAAAAAAAAAGCTACTCCATCCCATAATAGAGATTTTTAGTGGTTAATTCTGCCTTAGGAAGAGCTAAACCTTTCACACTCGAGCAAAGCTAAGAATAGATTCCTTGTAAGCTGGGTTTATCGGAAGCTAATTCTGAACTGCTGAAATTCATAACTTATCGAAATGCTCTCTCCAAAAGGCCAGCTGTTCCCTCTGGCTTCACAGGGGCTGCTCAAATACGAAGCCATGTGGGATACAGCCCTTGGTCAGCGAGGTTAGACTTGCTGCCAAATTGCAGGAAGAAACTTTTACCAAAGTCTTCAACATCAGCAGAAACATTTAACAATCTTCCACAAAAGCTTTGAGATGCATCAAATTTGAAACAATAACTAGGAAAACAATATTTTCAATTTTTTAGTGTATCTTTAACAAGGTGACTGTGTGCAAAACATCAGAGGAAGGAAATCCAACAAATATCCAACAAATTCTTGTTTCCTGATTCAAATCCACCACTTTATTCTTGGCTATACTGGAATTTTGCTACAGTTTCCAAGGGAACAGGATTTGAGTCTTATAAACATAATTACTAATGAAAGTCTGTAGGAATCATCAGAGAGCTCTAAAATGAGATTACAAGTTGCTATAAGTGCAACGCCACTGCTTTCAATACTATTTCACCAGCCTATAATAGATATGGCTATCCCATACACAACTAATGTTTTGGTAGGGGCTCAAATGGGTAGGAGTGGAGAAGGCTGAGAAAGAAACAGTAGCCCCCGCGGCGGGGGGGGGGGGGAAAAAAAAAAAAAATCCAACAAAAAATATCAGTTCGTCGCCATAAAAATAAATGGTAATTAAAGCACTGAGTTGACATCCTAGTCAGAAAGAAAAATATTGAATAAATAGTAAAAAGCATTCTAAGAAAATATTTTAATCCCTATTCCTTTGAGACCAATAGCCTCAAAACAGTATTTCTGCAGCAATGACAAAAATCATTCTCAATAATTATACCAAACCATGATTCTGGATAATTTTCTAGGAGAAATGACTATAGGAATAACTTCATTAATACTGGTACAGTTTGCAGCCCTGAGCAATATGTTTCACTTACGCTGTGTGAATAAGATCACAAGGTTGTGTTTTTTGTTGTTTTTTGTTTTCTCTCTGTGAACTGTAGTATACTGCCTCAAAAAATAAAAAGACTTGAATATGCTGGCAAATATCACAAGCTTGTGATATTTTGAAATAGTCATGTTAAAAATGTATAAGTTCCACAATGTATTGGCTATTGACTCAATTCTTTAGTTACAGTTTAAAATACTCAGGTGAGCAAAAGCTGTGATCGTGAAACACAAATATAGGCCATGTTATTATTCCTTAACACCAGGTCTAACATACAAGACCCCTAAATAAAAACAAGATGGCATGAGTGATATCAAGTATTATAGGAGTAGCAACAGCATCAGGCATTTCAAAGGATTTAATAAATCATAAACAGATTGATAAGCTGTTTGTTACACTATCACAAAGCATTCATCTGATAAATTTAACTTTGACATTTTAGATAGTAAAGAAGATAAAAAATATATTGTGACCCAATTTTGTATAAAAATGCCTTTCATCTAATCTCACTTCATGAACGGACATAGATAAAAAGCACCAATCTATCATGTATTTCTTTAGAACTGTTTTTAATTTGGAGATTTGGAATTGAATGTCTGTGGACAGATACTTGTGAAGTGTTTCCAGTAAAAGATAACAAAATACATCAAACTCTACAAAAGAGTTTGTGAGAATCTGTCAGGGGGACATTTTGAAGCACTGGTGTCATAAAGGTGAAGGCCCCAGTGGAGTTCATCTCAAACAGCTATGTCCTGTGCTAACCCATTAGAAAGAACTGCTCTAATTAAAAACAAATTAAGTCAAACTGTCCAAAACCAACACTCTGAAATTCAAGGCATGTTTCCATTGTCATTAGGGAATGTCCAATGCAAAATATTGAACGGTTTTGTAATGTACTCAGCAAGAAAGCCCTCAATATTAAAACAGGGCTGTAAGGAAGTGGTCTACCTCATTCAGAGGCACTTCCACCACTTGTTTGCCTCAAAGAGGCCATTTCCCACGATATCTACTGCCATATGAAGTAGAATAGTCTTCCGGAAACAGAAGCTTTTCTTCCCATAGCTTCCTAGGTTTGACAGCCTTCTCTCCTTTAGTGGACAGACACTGATAGATTGTAGGGAGCAGCATAAGAAAAGCAAAGCATTGCCTGATGGCTGTAAAGAGTTGGATCTGGAGCTGCCTTTATGCTTACCTTCACATCACACCTAGCACACGGAGACCTCAGCTGTTTCTGTGTTACCACATACCATTCTGAATCATAATCTAGGTCACTAGGCCTTAACAAATACAGATGTGACAAGAGATGGACCAACTTTTCTGATTACAATCAACACTTCACAGAAGTAACAGAGCTAAAATGGCCTGAAAATCCTGTTCCTAGACCTGCTTGAAAAGGAGTTTTACTCCCTCTGCTTCAGAACTGAAGACTGGTTTGTGAAGCCAGCAGCTTATCTTTCTTCCAATTATTTCAATTATTATAATATGCTTCCACATAAAAATTTCATCCTGTTAATATTCTGAGAGCAACATGGCTATAACAATAATATTCTTCATAAAACCTCTGAAAGATATGTAGCCAATATGACTTAACTGAAGCAGGACTCGGATTAAAGTGCATACATTAGAGTATTTCTATGTAAGAGCAACTCCTGTAGCATCTGGCTAAAATAGCCATGTACCTTTTGGAACTGTTCTGAACCATCACGATCCCTGAACTGTCACAGCTTTTGTGACCAGAAAATGGTCACAAGTGCTTAGTGCTTCAAGAGCACTCTCCACCAGAGAAGTTTGTTTGTATGGATGAATAAAAGGTTTCAGATTTAACACAGCAACATGACCTGGCAGCATAACATTGTGCTGCAGAACACCAGAACTCACATTGGCCCAACATTTATAGTTCAAATGCTGAACACCAACATATTAACAGTGATGCTCATCAAAAATAAAACTAAATCCCACCAAATCTGGCTTCTTTCATATTAACCAATTCCAAAAGAATACCTGATCACCTTAACGTAAAAATAAATAAGTTAAAATTCTGCTGCTCCATCATAGTAGTTTTGAAATATTTATAAACCCAGACTGTGTGTTCTAATCCCAGTGGCTGGCATAACAACGGCCCGAGGATCCTAGGCTGTCAGGAACAACAAATTGCCAACAAGAAACACATCCTGTAAAACACTGCCTCGGTAGTTTATTTAAATTTGAATTGGTATCTCTGTTGTTGGCACATAGCATTAGTCATGACTTAAACCATTAGTAACAGAACACTCGTCCCCACCTAGCACACAATGCAATAACAAATGAGACTACCGTATCAGCAGGGAGCAGGCTTTTTTTTATCAGTTTATTTTTAAAATGCTAGTTGTTTGAAAAAATAAAATAAAATAAAATAAAATCAGGAAAAACTAAATAGAACGTGCAGCAGTTCTTAGCTGGTTATCTAACTCATGGTGCAACTGCAGAAACCAGAGTATTAGAGGTTATGGTGTCGCATTGATCTTCATGCCAGCAGACTTGGCATGGTGCAAGAGCATCCAGTGCATGATAAACTACAATGTATTTCATAATGGGATGGTTTGCATTAAAAAGGGAAAACGGCGGAGGCTTGCTGGGTGTAGGCCATGGCATGCAATTTTTACTGTCTTGGGGGCAGCATGATTTATGGTACACTAGCAGAGAGTGGTTTATATCTAGCTGTACCAGCTGCATTTAATAACCTTAACTGTCCCTTTTGCCAACGGGAAAGCACCCCCCAAGCCAGCAGTGCCCTCAGCAGGGGATTACTGTGTTCATACCTATAAGAAATAAGCACTCCAGCTTGAAACACTAGCAGAATCCAGTCTCTCCTAATGAGAATCAAGTAAACAACCAAAGTAAATGCATGGAAATGTAGACCTCTTCTACTTAGTTTAGGCCTATAAAGAACCTCCAACAGGAACTGAGTCATTGTAAGGCCCCTCCATAGTCATTGGGTGGGTCACCTCTATAGACTGTGATCCTGTAGATCTTAGGAAAGCTAAATTGCTCCGATGGTGCCTGTTTCTCTCCATTGATAACAACACAGTCACCTACTAGACTCCTGATACACCTCACATTGTGATCTCAAATAGGTGCTAGAGAAAGGTGGGATGAAACTATGCATCTGTATACTTATTTCATTTGCTAATAATTTCCCCAGTATCAACATCCAAAGTCCAGTCATGCTTTCAGGTACGCAAATTAAGTAGAGAGAGGACTAGCCTAAAAAGTTGATGCCTCAACTGGAAGACGTTTACCAGCCTTCCAAAAAAATATAACCTCTCCTGCTTTAGTAGTCCTTAGGGACTACATGACAAATGAAAAAAAAAAAAAAAAAAAAAAAAAAGTAACATTTTTAATAATGAAAATATTAGCTTTCATATTCATCAAAGGCTGAATGTAAACTGCATTTTTAACGTCTTTAACATCCCTTTTAATCAAGTACTCCAGAACAGCAACAGCAGCAAGACCAAGTGATTAGAAGATTTGTAAAAATTCTCACTCAGAAAGTCACAACAGCACGTATTCTTCAATGGCACAAAAATAAATTCTTCAAAGAAAGCTTGGTACTCTTCCATGCAAATGTAAAGCTAATATGTACAGCAGTTTGAGTTCAGATTTTTCCTCCTTTCACTCTTCTTTTCCCTCCCTTGTATTTAGAATGTATTTCTCCTGATCCAATTACCTCCATCTCTGGCTTACCAGACTGATAACCACAGTTCACATGCTGCTTTGACATTGTACCCTGGCATGCTTATCGGGTTTTTTATAATCCCTGAACAAAACTAAGGAGCTCACCCAAACTCCCTCCCCTTTCTCTGCCTCGGGGTCCAGTTTTGGCTCAATGTTCTCTTTTGAACCTGGCCTTAAACTTACAAAAAACAAACCACTTAAGCCAGAAAGCAACCATGAATGTGGCTCTACTATAAGTAGTTTCTTGGCTCTTTCCTCAAATATTCCAGCTGTAACACTTCTGTCTTTTCTGCTTGCATTTTTCAACAAACACCTTTGATTTAGCAAAATGCATTCAGAAAAGATAATAATATACTGGAAAAACTAGGAAGCATACCGTTGTACACATCATTCACGAGGACAGAATGTTGGCTAATTGTTTTTGGGTGGCTTGGTTCTTGCTCAATGGAGATTCACTAAATTTTACATATGCTCAAGTGTTTACAAGCAAAATAAAATAAAAAGCAGACAAGATAACAAATATTTAACTATTTGTTTTTTTTTTTAAAAAAAAAAAAAAAAAAAAAAAAAAGATATTTGAGGCTTTAAGTATTTCTAAGAGAAATTAAGTGTTGATAAGGAATAACTGTTTTCCCCTAAAGTGCAATAGTCTGTTGAAAGATAATGAGCAAAGGATAGTTAGTAAACAGCAAATTTGATCACAACAGACCTGTTAATTTGGAACAGACTCAAATACATAAATAAATACACGTTTATTTTCAGGCTGAATTTTAAGTGTCCTGAGATTTTTATTAATCAATCTGCAGGCATTATCTATGTCCCCTAAGGTTTTCGGGTACTTCCTACTATGTTTATTAGAGAATAATTACCAGTTGCTTTTAATGGCTTACATTCACAGCTTTGAAGAAACTTGAGCTTTCATATAGTATCAGAATGAAAACTACAACTGAGCCATTCAAAAGCAGTTGTTATAATTGCTTCAGAAACCTTGATCGATTTAAAACATGTAGTTCTGCTTTGAACTAATAAGTCTGTCTAAGCAGAAATTACAAGTGTGGTGCAGATATCCAGTGAAGGTGACAGGTAGAGAAACCAGAAAAAGCTGCAAAAAATATTTCACTTCATGCAAATGGAATGAAAAAATGAATCTTAAAATACATATTAAAATAAAATGTATTAAAATGCTAATCCAACACAAGTGAGCTGAAAAGCATGTTTTACCATGTTCATAATCATCTGTTTTGACAAAAACACACTGTGGTGACTGTTTAATATGCACAGCGTACACTCAACCCTTTTTGCAAAGAAAAAAAAAAAAAAAGTAAATCTGTGGATAATTGCCTTAAGTATACCCTGGAAACAATGATTAAGGATAAAAGCAAGACAGGAATCAGATACACCAATCTGAAAGTTATGAGCTAGCTTCTTGGTTCCACAATTTCTCCAGATCATTTTTGTTGCTCCCCCTTAAATATCTTATAAACACTTATCTCACAAAAGTCTTTATGCATCACATACTGTTTAATGAACCACCAGATTCTTTATATATCATTACAGGCTCTTTGCTCCAGAAAGTTGACTACTCCCACTGTTACCCTGAAATACAAGACATTTCCCATTTAAGTCTTAGATGTTTTCCAACTTGGTGTGCCCTGGACAATCACCTAGGTGCCTTTTATACACACACACACACACACACACACACACACACACACATATATATATATGTGCTTTTTCCATGCACTGGCCTTGGAATGATTTTGCCATGCATTCTTAAGTGAACAAGTTTCTCAGGCCTTGCAATTCTGTGTACAAGTGTTGCTGGGCTCCATCTGCAATTGCAGCCCAGAGGCTGCACTTTCCCCTCCAGGATTAGATGAGTGAACAATCTAGCAGTAGAAACTGCTTCTACAGTTTGTCAGTTGATTTGCAATCCAGTAACCTCAAAGATCAATATGTCAACACACAGCTTGTTCGTGTTGTTTCTAGATGTTGATTTATTTGCATGTTCAACCAATTCCTTCTTGGAAGTGTATCATATTGTAGTGATTTCTGTCACTGTGTTTGACATGCTGCCTGGGCAGAAGGCTCCATGCTTCTAACACAGAATGATTTATCAAAGGAATTAGTCAATGTAGTGCCAGAGTTCAGCCTGATTTCCCATTGCTTTCACCCAAAGTCTTCTTGCGCTTCCTGTTCTTCCCTAGTCCCATGCAGGTTGCTTTCCTTCCCTAGTCCCATGCAGGCTTTGTATACCTCTTTTTTCCAGTAGCCCAGGTGACATTCTACAGCACTTATCACAACAAATTTCAGCATGTGTTGGAAACGCTACAAATACACAAATGTTATGTCAAGAAAGCTAGCAGCATGTGCAAGACTTAGTAGTTGGGAGAAAATCATTTCACATCTGCTTCAAAAACAATTTCAGAAGTATACCGTGTGTCTTAATTAGTACATATTACAATATGTTGCAATAGATGAATCAGTAGAAGGAGGGACAGAAAGTCTCTCTAGACAAACTGCCAATTGAAGCATGACTTGGAAAAAGCGGTCAAGATGTTATTCAGCCTCCAACTATTCCATTGCAAAAAGATGCCTTTCAGTTGACTGTGCACTGTCAAATTGCCTCACATGAATCACAGAGGATAAATTATATATGACCTTTATCCTCATGCTCAGTCTTCTCCATCCTACAGCTTTTTATTACAATTTAGCACAATTATTTAGAATGATTTCACAGCAACATGAAGGTAACATTTTTATACAACCTTCTGAAAGGCATCTAAGATATAAATTAATTTCATGGACACTAATTTCTCTGAGCCCTCAAAATAAAACATAACTAAGAAAGCTCCGCTGACAAATAGGATGCAACTGTGCAATTACTGAACGTTTTTACAAGGAAGTAAAAAGCTGAGTTTTCATGTAAATTTACCTTTCATATTTTGAGCATTTAATTGCATGAATTTACTCTTCATTTAATGATAGACTGTTTTAGCATTTTGGAATCATATTTTATTGAAGGAAATTTACAGACCCACAGTTCTGGGGCAGACGTTACCCGATGCCACAAGAAACTACGCTGTTTTTACCTGAGCCTGAACTTTAAAACATACTGAAGCTCTAGATGCTGTATCTACACTGGCCAATAAAGCAAGCCACATACACAATATACTATGTTGTTTAAACAAAGTCTACTGCCACTGTCAAATCAAAAACAGCTTTCACCCAAATAAAAATGTTTCTTAACAATGAGTAATACCACTTTACTGAATTTCAGCTGTCCTCCTACACTAGTTGAACCACACACTGCAGAAGATTTGTTTTTACGGAAAGAAAACGGGCATTTTTATTTTTGCTGGAAAAAAAAAAAAAAAAAAAAACTTTTCCTTCTTGAGTTGAAGAGTGTTTTGCTTATTGTGTTGTTGTTGTTGTTGTTGTTGTTGTTTTGCTTTCAAAGATAAAATGCAACCTTAATAAAAACTACACACAATATCTGGGTAACAAAAATAAGCATTGGATATGAAAAGTTAAGAAACCTAATAAATGGAACACAAATGCTTAAACAACCTTAACTGTACCTACACACTTTTCCAGCTATAACAAGTCCATTAAGGAACATTAATTTTAATAATTACATGCTATAACCTGACAGTCATAAGTAGTTTAGAAATACTTTAAAGGTTTTATTAGTAAACATTTTTTTTTTAACTATTCATATTCTTTGGGGGCAAGAATGGATTGAAACATATTTAGAAATGTACAGTTCAAGACTCTCATAAAAGCATGATCAACATCCCAATACACGGGAAGAAATATATTCTTTTAGAGAGGAAAACAATTCTTGAAAGGTTTACAGTACACATAAAAATTAAACTTCCTAATACATGGCAATAACTTCTATAACCAACTGAGTATTTTGAATGAGGATAAATGACTAAGTAACTAAGTAGGCACACAGCAGAGATATCACAGTTAGAAAAACCTCTGGACTATAAAAACATACATAAGCTTCTGCTTAGTCCAGTTCTTCTCCCTGGAAATGTTGAGCACTCTCAACATTAGGCTTTAGAATAGAATTCAGATTTAGCCTGACAGATAATGACGACAAACACAAAATAAAAAAGGATAAAAAATATTATTGGCAACTTTGAAATTTTCCATAAATTCCAACGTCAACATTTTTCTACACATTTTGTAATAAAGTGTCAATTTAGTCAGAAAAGTCTTGCAAAATCTTCACATTCAGTTTTGCTGACCTTGAGTCCGCATCTCCACATTTGCAGATGCCCAGTGTTACTGCAAATGGCAAACATCTAGCAGAAGTCATAAAACAAACAGACATTTTGAAAATGGATTTAGTTCTCCCAAGCTTCAAATGGAGCTAGAGTGCTAAACTTTCCACTAGTCAATTTGCAAACATATACCAAGTAGGCTTTTTGATTAAAACCAGCCAAAACAGCAATAGCCATACAGTTTGTCCTGCATTAAGATTTCTAAAAATAAATTCATAATAAATAAATTTTAAGATTTCTAAGAAGTTATCAGAAGCTGGTTGTACATCTTGAATTAACAAATAAAACAGATACAGCCATTGCACTGATCCCTGGAAGATGGCTTTCATTTACAAGGATTAAAAATTCAATACTAGCTTAGAGACGGATGCTGCTGAATTTATATTATGTAAGGATGGAGAATTCTCCAAAACAAGATTGACATATCAGAATTGCAGAACAGACATGTGAAGGGGGAAAGAGGACTTGAACCTCATCCATTTGTAATTATTATACATACAGTTTTTTGTCAGCGTACTTAGCGTGTTGACAGACTAAAAATTACAGAGTCTATGTTCATTAAATTGGTTCTATACTGTAGCTAGTTCTAATTCAATGCCCTTACAAATCCAGATCAGTTTCAAAAACTTGCTGCAAGCATTAAGCTTATTCGTTACATAGATAAGGACCTGTTGCAGCTCTGACAATTCAACCAATTCTTCAGTAAGGCTGTTCACATGAGGAGATCAACTGCCTTGCACACCTGCATAGCTCAGACTCTCCCTGCTTCACAGTGAATGAGGGCATGGATATTGTTGATCCACACATTAGAAGCCTACCAAACATGTCTGGGATGTGCTGGGATTGCCATACATGCTCATATCAACTGCTTCATTTGTATTTTAAAAGTTAAGACTTTGTTCAGGAGTCTCAGGAGGCTTGAGGGCTGGTAATTTAATAGGGCTCTGGAGAGCATAGTCATTTCAAATTAGGTCTCCTCCATGCAGACTGAGCTGGCAGAGGCATTGGGAGCCCTTATAAATGAGCAGTCCAAGAACAGGGCTCAAAGGAGACAATAACACCTCACTGCAAAGCGCTGCTCTTAATTAGAGTGTGCTGGGAGGGAGGAACAAAAAATTATTCTTAGCATGACTTTAGTCTAAGTCTTCAAATACTGAGTTATATTCAGCAATAAATTCCACACAGTATCATCCATTACTCATAAACTAACATTATACTTTTTGCAGAGACCAGTGAGTTTTGTTCCTAATAGACAGCCAACAAGAATGGCAATTAAAGTGAACCAAAGCAGTGATGGGTACATGTTACAAACAAAACACTATCTTTGATCCTCCAGGTTGAAAGGCCTTCTGAAAAACCTTTATCTCATGAGGAGACAAGGAATGTTTTAGAACCTTTTGACTTTTCTGATACGAGCCTTGCAACTTTTTTTGAGCCAAATTTTAATGATTCTTTGTAATTAGCAACACCAAAGTGGAAGCTGATTGACAGGCTACCAGCAAGCTGTTTATACAGTGGGCAATCAGGAAAATTATGGCAATGTTTGAGATGTTTATTTAACTCCCTGTGCAAACACAACACAATCTGACATCACCTACACTGCCTCAGAGCTGTATTGCAAACAGCAGGAACACAAAAGATGTGCTACTCACAGCTAGTGAGGCCAACTTCTTGTGGGCTTTGCAAAGGGCATTCACCAGGAGAGGCACCAAGGTATGGGAAATCAGTCACCTTCCACATGGACAAAATGTGGAAACATGCATCTCACCCTTGCTGCAATCGTCTAACCTGGCGCTAAGGTTCACTGGGATCAAACCTTAAAATTTATGCTCAAAGCAGCAGTCATATCAAAAGACAAAAATCACAGAGAGGATCAAACTCCTAAAGCCTGCTTTCCTCCTAAAGTACATTGCAATAGCTTACAGCTATGGCATCTCCATACCAGGTAACGTGCCCTTATTCTCTTAAACCTCTCAAAGCTCACACAAATATTTTAGAGTAGGTATTTTTTTCTCTCCATGCACCCTAAAAGGCGGTAAGTAAAAAATAGAATTAATTTTCCTTTTTTTTTCTCCTCCATTCTGTAGATATAAAAAATAATATAAAATAAAAAGGAAAAAATATGATAGAAAAAAATAATGGTAAAAAAAGAAAAAAAGGCATCAGAGAGTGATGCCCTAGGAATGAAGTCCTGTTTCACCAGCAAATATCTGGAACATAACAGAAATCTACTCAGCACTTGCAAATATTTAAAATTCTTCAGCCTTCCCATCACAGCACCCAAATAACTTGAAAATTTGAGTTTAATTGATCTCCTAACACCCTTGTAAAGAAAGGAAGTATTCTGATTCCACATTTATGGGAAAATGAATACCTAGGCCCAGATCATCAGTAGTACTTTAACACCTTTTGAGCACCTTGGTTCAAATGACCTACCCACATAAAATCAGTGGCAGCTGGGGTACAGAGAAGTAGAAGTCATCTTAGTTCTGAGCAAGTGTCTAGTCCCTAAATTGATATTTCTTAGGCACTTCCTAATGCTCTGAACATGAAGAGCTTGGACAAGGATCCAGTGTATTTTCTCTGCAGTTCAGCTGCTTTTTACCATAGAATAATAGCTTTTGGTCACTGGGATTTTGATCCAACTCATCAAAATTCATTAGGATTTGACTTCCCAAAAGCTTACCTTATGTTTGATCTATCTCTATGTTTTATGATTTCAAGAGGAGCATTATTCAATATGGTGTGAGTGGGGAAGAGAAGCAGACCTAACAAAACAGCCATATCATATAAAAGCAAACATTAATTTTCACTTCATTTCTCCCCACTGCTTAATAGCTTGACTTTTGTATACCAGTATTTCACAGTTATAATATGAAGACAGCTACAGCATAATGTGTTTATTTCTAAAAGGTCATCATTATATCAGCAGTATTTGATGCATTTGACCACTGCACTTTTTTTTTTTTTTTAAGAGATAAGAACGTATGTACAGTTTTTCTATAATTTATTGGCATCAAGAAAATCTATTTAATTTTTGCTTTCAGAAAAACATCTGCAAGTGGTTGGCATAACTCAAGGAACCTTTGCAGCTGCAACTTCCCCCAAGAGTAGAGCAGAAAGCCATGTTTATCAAGATGCCTGAGTAGGATTAAAAAAGAACAACAAAAACAAAAATGTAAACAAAAAATCCCCCAAAGTACAAAACAGTTAATTATTGAAAGTAAATGTTTCATGACCTGTGTATGGCACCCAGAGCTGAATAGATCGTTAGCTAAACTCCCCGTCAGCATTCCACATAAGAATATGTTTTCTTCATAAGCACTTGCATACGTTTGCCAGCAGTCTCAGTGACTTAACTGGAAGTACTTATATGCATCGTGCAATATGCAGGAACAAGGAAAAGCAGTGATTTTTCCAGGGTTTTAACTTCATAATCATATGCATTTCCAACAGTCCTATAAAATTCCCCACACCCCAACTTTTACCACTTAAAAAATTTTCCCTCTACACTTCAATACTCAACAACAACAAAAAAAAAAAAAAAAAACACTACATCTAGCAAATGCTGCTAAGAGGTTCATCCAAACCCCTCAATGCTGCTTAGTATGGCTTCTATTTTCTGCTTGTGCTTCCCTACCGCAGCCTAATTGCGTGCATTCTCACACCTGGTTTGGGAGCATGCATGGGTCAGGGATCATGCAATGTGCGGCCACCCTGGTTATGAGAGTAAGAGAATTTAATGGTGCAAACGCAGATAGTTCAGTGCCAACTGGCCTTCATGCCATTGAGCGGTCCCAGGCACATTCAATTTACTACTGTAAGATGTAGCTGTCGAGCATTAAGGAGCAACGTGGACAAGACTTTGCAAATTGCTGGCTCCCATTCTCACACCACATACACCGTGCTGCATGAATGCTACCCGTAAATGAGCTGACAGCTGAAGAGAAACCAGCTAAAGGCAAGTCTGGGCGGAAAACATTCCTGAGAAGAGGAAGGAATACAACAGCTGGTGCTGACACCAACTCCATACAGTTCAGATCTGACCCATAACGTTCAGGACATTTTTAGTACGATGGGCTCAAAGTGACCATAGGAGCCCACAGGTCCCTTTAGCATCAGCCTTCTGCCTTGGTAGCAACAGCCCACGCACAGTGCAGAGTGCCCCCAAGCAATCCCGAGAAACAATCTCACTCAAAAGTCCCAAGCCCCAGGTGCCCTATCCCTGTTTAACCTTCAAGAGCACATTGAATTATTTTAATATTTTAAACATTTTATGAAGTACTGTAAAGCCTGGAAAAGGTACTAATCTCCATTTATCTCCAGCAGTGATCTACCAAGGTTCTCACTAACTGAAAACAGACGTAGGAGAGTATTCCCTGACTCAGAGGTCATATTACTTCTAGCAGCTAGAATTATTTACCAGCTACAGAGTGCTTCTGTATGTGGCATAAATGGGATGCAATTTAAATAATGGACCTTCCCTCTCTATTCCCCTCAGAGAGGCTGTTTTAAAACAGGTTCCCCATCTCATTTAATTTTAGAACAAGAGGGAAGTGCTGTTTGCTGAAACCTTCTGGTCAGATCTGTTTGTTTGCTTTTTTCTGGGCTGTAGGTGGGCTGACGCTCAGAGCATTTGGGCTCGAGGAAGCGTGGGGTGGCAGAGACCTTCACTTCCCCCGCTGTACTAATTTCCAAAGACTGAAATAAACATAAAAGAAGTGCAGCTCACAAAAGGTGTTTGAACACACAAAATTAGTTCAAAAGCCTCCTGGAGGTAGAGTCTTCCTGAACTGAGAAGCTTCAGTACCAAAGGAGCTCTTTTAATTGAATATATCTTAATAGTACCTGCTGAGGGACACTTTACTGGATCCTGGCTGTTCCTGGAATTCTCAAAATGAGGCCATGAACAGAAACTGGTTAAGAAGCAACAAACACTGGAATTCCTTTCATACAAAAGAAGGAAATAAAAATAATCTTCATGGATATGGCACATAAGACATACATTAAGAAAGAAGAGTTTTCCACCGAGCTTTAAGTACAGTGGGAGTTGTATGCCTCCCAGAGAACACATTTCCTCCAGAATAAAATCAAGGGAGCTGATACAAGATGCTGAGTTAGGTCCTGAAAACCACACCATCTTCCTCATTGATCTCATTTTTCATAAGCGTCATTACAATGTTAATTATCTGTATTGATTAGACATTACATTCACCATAATCTAAGGTCATTTTCCATTGTCACATAGCTCACGTGTAGCTGCTGCATAATGTTCTTGTGAAAATTTAACATGAACTAGTGAATTGAGTATTAGATTAATAAAGAATCCAATTTAAAACATCTTAAGATACACAAAGGTTTTCGGAGTGCCTTTAACTATGCCCTCCCCTCCCCCCCCCCCCCCCCCCCCCCAAAAAATGTATGTGTGCCTCCCTAAGAAACCTAGCCCCAGCTACCCCAAAACAGAAGCAATCAAGCTCATTAGGTAGTCCATATTTGTGAAAAGCAGCCCTGTGCTGCTAGGACTCAGCACCAGGCCAGCAGCGACCAGATTGCACCCAGGCTGTGGTCGACTCAGAAGAGCAACAGGCAGAAGTTCAGCCATACGTGCAGCTGAAATGCAGCAATGTATTTGTAAATCAAAGAGCAGGGTTAAAGGAACTAAATACATTATATGTGAAATGAGTAAATAAATCCCAAGAAATGGAATTAAGATGAGCATTAATCAGAAGGGTGTTGAGCACGGCATGTGCATGGACCAATTCATAGGAATCTCACTAATTGCCTTTCAAAGGCCACTTTATCCTATTAAGATTATCCTCAGGAGGTTCAAGACTTCGAGGGCGGGGGGTTGGGGGGGGGGGAGAAGACTGAAAAACCTGGCCACATTTATCACTTTTAGAAACAAACAGAAATTGATTTTTATTTATCTTATGAAGCAAAACGTCTGTTATCTTCCTCTCCTGATATTTAATCCTTTTTTCCCCCTGGCAATATAAATAATGAGACACACCAATTAAGCTGAGGGTAACCTCCTAGGCAACGAGAGATAAATACCACGACAACAACTTCAGTAAGCAGTACGTGAAATTTCTCTTGTGCACAAGTATTGATGCAGATTACATGACAGTTTAGACTTACTGCTATGACCAAGTGAGGCATAAATTATGACAAGTCTACACGGATTACAGATGATTTGGAGCAAATCAAAGACATTAACTTTAATAAGGTGCTTTGTCTCTCTTAAATGCCACTCTTACTTGCTGTAACAGCAGCCACTAAAAATCAATGATCAGAGACCTCTGCATGCAACAGAGCTGTTAACCTCTGAAACTTCAGCTAAAGGAACCCATGCATGCAGGACCACAAACCCACCTTGCAGATTCCTCCTCTGTAACACACAGCACCTACAAGAACTCCATGTTCCTCCAAACACAATGCTTCACATTCCTCAGGTGAAAGGGAGCCTGACACTGATGAAGAGGAAAGATGTGTTCTAAATTCCTTTTTGTTTTGGTTTTGCTGTTGTTTTGTTGTTTGTTGTTGTTTTGCTTTATTTTTCAGAAGAAAAGTCAACTAAATTTGCCATTAAAAAAATATTTTTTATTTTTCAAGTTCTCTCTCTTAGTTCCTTCCTAAAAGCTATAGTCTGAGAATGCAGTACCCTGTATATTGCTACGTATAGCAGAACGACATGCAGAGCAAAGCTAAAATACAGCCATGAAAGAGACTGAAAATTGAAGCAAAATGCTTATTACACTTTCGATAACAAGGCGATACCTTGAACTAAGTCTCAGCCAGCTCTCAGTAAAATCAATGAAAATTGTTTTATTTAATTCAAAGGATGTATGATTAGGTCCTCACGGAATTATATGCAGTACTATATTCAAAATTGTGAAGAGTTTCAGGATAACATCTAAAAGCTTATTTTCCTTCTGGAATTCTGCAATGAAGCTACTGTAAAAAAAAATAATAATAATAATTCAGAATAGTGGAAAGATTATTATAAAGGGTTATTAATATAGCTCAGAGATTTTGGATAATAAGAATGAAATCCCTCACGCCATACTGACTTATACCAAACACACTAATGCTGTTTAAGACTTCAAAAAACCTGTTCCAGATTTCAAAATGGAATCCCTAATGCAGTAAAAACTGTTACAGCATCATTTTGCAGAGGGGGCAGGGAGAAAAGGTTTTAAATCTCCTCAAGATAAATTTTAACTGAAAATTTAGTTTTTCATGAAGTGTTCCAGGACAAGGCAAGAAAGTGTTTCCTAACCTAATTTTCCAATTTTACTTTCAGGCTTGCGCTGTTATTGATAATATCCATCACAATTCTCGGTCTTCCCATGAGGCAAGCAGAAATATCTGAGTAAGTGCTGACTCACACACCTCAGCACCTCCCTGTCAAAGTTAATCTGAAATTGATTTTACTTTCCAAAAGGTAAAACAGAACTGCATGCAGTCAGCTACAAACGGCATTCAGCATATCAGTGTTCAGCATTTTCTATAATTCTTGTAAGGTTGCATGAGTATACCCCAGTAGCTTTCCACCAAACCCTTGGAAGCTCCAGATCAAAATACAGTCAATAATATTTCTGCCCTTCTTTAGTAAAAATACATTTTTCCCTACCTTGTTTCTGTTCCTGTAACCCTTCTAATTAGTTTTCTTTTAACACAAAATTGGGTGGGAAGTATTCATTACCAAACATTAGACTTTGGCAGAGTTCAGTTTTGAAAGCAGAACTGGCAAATGCCATTTCTAGTTTGAGCATGGTAGAAAAGGAACTTTAAATTCAGGTTAATTAATTAGAAACAAATGTGATTCTAATATTCAAAAATTCTTTTTTTACGAAGTATTTGTTCATCCTGCTATTATGATTCAAAAAGAATATACTAATTAATGTAAGGAAAAGGACAGGAAGCCTACTTAAAATCCCCAGGGAACTGATATATTTGATCGAAGGAAACATTTTGTTAAATTTTAAGTAACACCCACAATTTTGTGGGACACGTTAGTGTAGTGTACCTATGTGTCTTACTACAGAACTACGTAGCCAAGGAAAAGCACACAACCACACTTGGTGACCTACCAGAACATGAATGTCATTCTCAGAAACTAAAATAACGCCTCAATTAATCCCCATCACTAATCAATCTCTCACCACCATGATATCACTAAATAAACAGTAATTCTATTATAACAGGTTCATAACAAGTTTTGAGGGAAGATATTCCCATTATTTTCCCATATGAAGTCTCTGAAATACAGCTGAGGAAATATGCCCTAAATTCACTGATATCACAGAAATCAATCAGTATCACTTTGAGTGGAGGTCTTTGGCTTTGTTCTGAGGGAAAAATAAATAAATAAATAATAATAATAATAATAATAATAATAATAATAAAAAAAAGACCAACTGAAACACCAACCATTCACGTCTCTTGCTCTCAGGCAAGCTGGCAGGCAAGATAAAATGGCTCCATAACCTCCTTTGCTTTTTAGGGTAGCGCTGTGCCATAAGCCAGATGGCAAATAAATCAGAGTATAGCTTTCCTTTAATCTATTAATGAACATGAAGTAGATGATGCACAAAGAAAGAGATGCTTGGGATCCTTCAAGGGCATCCATGTTGCTTTTCTCATTTCATAGCAACCTCGAAGTTATTAATTTCTCTGCAAAATTCCTGTTGTCATTTATCACTAATAATGATCACTGCAGGGCATTCCAGAGAGGAAATGCACTCTCGTGGTCTATGGAAATCAATTTACTGATGCCCTTAGAACAATAGAAATAATTTATTTTTGGTTCATCTGCCAAGCAGGAGGTATTGAGGTTCTGGTTCCACCAGAACTCAACTCAAAAGAAAAATCATTTTCTTGCCAAAATGGAAAAATAAATAAATAAATAAAAGTCTTTCAGTGCAAGGGAAGGAATTCCTGATGACAAATAAAGTATTCACCAGGATCCATTTCAGCTGTTCTCCTTGCCCAGAGCTTCTGGAGCTTGCACTGCCCCTTTGCTTTTTACACGAGTCTCCAAACCAGCAATCTATGTCAGCCCCTTTTGTTGGAACCATTTCAGTAGTATCCAATTAATCATTGCAGGAGGAAAAGAAAAAAGGAAATCATAGCAATGATACTCTAGCATGGGGCTTGAAAATCCATAGAAAATCCAGAGGCACTTTTTCTCTGCTTGTTGAAGCTGATGTTTAAATATTTCCACAGTTTGAAATCATTATACACAAGTATTCTCCAGCACACATCAAAAGCAGGTTCCAGTTCCCTGAATACTTATTAAAATTTCTATAAATATACTTATTTTAAAATCACTAATGCTTCTCATGGTTTTAATGTTTTCTTTTCAAAAAGCATTAGAAAAGTATAAGCACTCAGGTGAGTATGGGCTGAAACAGCAACCTTCCATCGTGTATCTAACTATCAGCCTCCAGAGTCACTTCCTCGTTTGATCCATTTGTAATTAATCCATTTAAAGTACAACAGTTCCAACAGAAGGAAGAGGCAACAGAAGGGTAAAGCAGGGAATATGTGTGTAGTTAAAAGATTTCACTCTCCTGGTCCTATGTCATATGTAGACCTAGTAAAATCTCCTCTCCTCAGGAAATCCTAGATGAGAAAACACTACCTGGTACCTAAGACTTTGAAGATCGTCACAAACATGTCACAGAGAAAACACAAAGAGATGAGAGAACGGGAAGGAGAAGAAAAGCAGAGGTTTGCTGTCTAGCATGTTATATTTGCCTGAGTCATGCTTTGAAGGCTCTACTGAATTTGTTGCTGTTGTTGCTTTTGGTTTTACAGACCAGAGAGGCAGGAGAGGCACACGGTGCCATCCTCACCTGTGCACAGCACTCGTTGGCTGAGTCCCACACACAGCTGGCTCAGCATACGTTGTCACCGTGCATATCTCACAGCTACTCCCTCCAGCAGTCACAAGTCGTGCCAGGAGAGGTTTAGGTTGGAAGAATTCATTCATGGACAGTGTGGTCAAGCACTGGAATGGGCTGCCCGGAAAGTTGTGGAGTCCCTATCCCTGGAGGTGTTTAAGAGATGTGTGGAAGTGGCACTAAGGGTCATGGTTTAGTGGTGAAACTCAGGAGGCAAGATTGGATTGGTGATTTTGAAGGTCTTTTCCCACCTAGATGATTCTATGATTTTCATAAAGTTGTTTTCATCTCGGTAGGCTCTTTAATGATCCTTTCTAGTCACCATCTTTCTGTAGAAATTTGGAGTGCTTATCTCCATGAGGAGATATCTTCCCGATGGTTCTCTCTCATCATTACTAAACTGTCAGCGCCCTATTAAATTCACATAGACCTTTCCACAGAGGACAAACTAAAAGCAGTGGCTGTGACTCAGTCTTCTGAATCACCAGCTCTAGAGGCAATACTCTATTACAGGCCTGGCATGAGAGACCAGTACAAGCAGTAAAGCTAGCCAGAGAATGTGATTTTATGCCCTTTACTTGTAACCTACCATAGCCTGGTTGCATTAAGCCTGGCTTTTGATCTCGCTTAGCAAATATTTATATCTTTATGAAACTTTTAAATCTGTCAGTTCTTATGGGGGCTGTGGCAGCTGTTCTAGCAAGGGCTGTTCCCCACCCAGCCCAGGGGCAGCTTCTGTTCATTCCCCACCGCCTTCCTCAGCAGGATCCCTGCCAGCAGCCACCAGCCTGACTTTCCGGGGCTCTCACCTACGTACCATGGGCAGCGGGGGTGCAGCACCAGCTTTCCCCACCTATTTTTAGTGTTCATCCTTGTCCAGAGCTTCATTATATTTAAGAGGTCATTACAAGGTAATAAAAAAGACCAGTGATTCTTAATTTGTTCAGTTACCCAAATCCAGTCCCATTTGCATCTAGGAAGAAGACAAGTTTGGGCACAGATTTATGTGTGGAAATCAAACTTTAGCAAGATCAGCACACATCTGGGAAAACTGTATTTCTTGCTGTAGATATGCTTCTGATCATAATCACTCCAACTTATTTGTTTCAACACAGAAAACACAAAGAGTAGGAAACATCTATGCCTTTTATTTTGTGTGGCTGCAGAGGTAACAGTCACCTTACAGTTCTGCCACAGCCCAGTCCTTCAAGAATGGCAAACATTTTGCATAAGAAAAACCTTCTGCTGAAGCTACCAGAGTTTAAGCATATTCTTACATTGAAGTAGAGTTAAATTTCAATATAAAGCATAGAGGGAACTTAAGTTCCAGCTTAAGTACCTTGTTAATCAGGATCTAAAGCATAGCTAAGGCACCAGAAAGAGTTAAGTCAAGTATGTCCAGCACTTGTTCAATTACAATTTCATTTCAATTAATTATCAGCGCTAACTGTAGTTAGTATCGTACAATTCTGGGAAGTGATGCTGACGTATAAAAACAGTAGTAAGTAGTCAATGACTAATATTTCTAGGAGCATTAAAACTAATAGATTTATTGTGCAAGTGTTAAAGCTTCTATATTTCAGTTTCTTCTAAGTTTATTGGAGAAGCTATTAAAGACAGTGTCTCAAAGAATAAAAGTGCCAGAAGTAATAATCTCATTTTTAATAAAGTTTCTTATTTTGATTTACAGTCAGTAGAAGCTGCTATTCTATTATGCCATAAAGCCTCTGCCTACCTGCGTAAGATGTCTCAGACATTTCTCAGAAGAAACACCCAATCTTACAGAACACTTGGAGTGCTTTATTTTCTTATTAATCTGAGGAGTGAACTGATTGGCTCCATTATTAAAGATCATTTTACAGAATTTCCTGTGACACAAACCTTATTCTTAAGAATTAGAAGTAAGCTCTTTATATAGGTCATATATTACACTGTATAACTCCCAGAATACTGATCTCTTTTCCTTTGAATATTGCAAAAAATACTTATTTCCTATTTTCTTCTCACTACAGAACACTTAATTTGATTCTCCACAGACAAACCAGGCCAAATACCACCTTTGTCTAGAAGAGCCAAGATTAAGAACAAATAAAACAAGCAACCCCCTGACACGCAAAACAAACAAACCAACCCACAATAGTAAGAAAACCACCAAACCTATTTTCTTAGGCAACTGAGTTCATGGCCTTCCTTGCAGCCACAATAAACCTTGCACATAATGAAGCTTCCTGACCACACCACTCAGTAGCTGCCTTCCTACCCTCTGCATCATTTGTTTGCATGTGGCATCATGCTGGAACACAAACTCCTGTATTCCTGGAGAGGAATTAAAGAAATTCCCAGGGCTTTCGTCACAGCTGCCTGGTCCTTCAGGTCTAAGGGAGCTCTTTGGTCAACACAGCTGCACGTTGGTTCCTCTCTTGCAGTGGGCAATCTCTTGCAAACACTTCACCCTCCTCCCTCAAGCACTGTGACAGCAGAGCAAGCCTCTCCTCACGTGCAAACAAAGCAATTATTGGAGCTGTGCTGCTCCCCACAGCAATACAGACATACCACCCCATGTGCAACAGCTCTTCAAGGCAACTTTTAACTATAAGTAGGTCTGCTAACTGTGAGGTTGGTAAAAGTAGGAGTCCTGAAATATCGTACTCCAGGAAATTAGTACACGTTCTTGTTCATTCTTTCTCTTCCTCAGTATATCTGGCATACAGCAAGAGGCATCACAGAATTAATGCATCTTTCTAATGGTAGCTATCCATAACACAAAGCATCGTGAAATGTAACAAGAGGAAATACAATTAAAGATAGATGTGCACAGTTCATGCTTCACCTGTCAAATGAGCAGCAAAATAAAGGTAACATAGGCAATGAAAACAAAAATATTTTAGGTCTCATAGAAGCAACTTCTGATCTTAGCATTCAAATCTGGTTGTTTTTACTGGAACATTAAAAAACACTCATTTAAAGTATTCTTATGTTTACAGCTTCAATCAGTTTCATGAAAAGAAGCTAAAGTTGACTGAATGATGTTCTGAATGGTATTAAAAGACAAGGAAAACCTGGAAAACATTCTTAAGCACCTTTCTACAATGACAAAATCTCCAAAATATAGTGAGCTGTCATGCCACAACTCATGAACTTTTTTAGCTAGAATTAACCCAAAATTCACGCATATTTGTGACTGTTCATGGTGCTCGATTCAACTGGTCAAAACCGACATTCTTCTGCAGAGGCCAGTGTAAAATTCCTCATTTCACATTCCAGCAGTGCAGTGGCATTGACTGTCACATGCAAGCCTTGCACAGGCTGTGTGTTCCTGCTTCCCACCCCACCTTGCACTTCTGAGACTCGGCAGAAGGATGGAGCACTTGGCCCAGTGTGTAATCCACAACTGCTGACTGCTCCTACTCCCCTCTGACCCGTATGGTGAAGGACAGCAGACAGAACAATGACAAGAAGAGATTCAAGAGTGAGCACCTGAAGTTTCCTGAATTAAGTCTCCTGCAGAAACACAGAGGCTTGGTCATCAATACATCAACATTTCCTCTATGGTTTATGTAGCAGCCTTTATTCTGAACCTGGCAGGAGGACTGCAATCTCCAAGACATGGTAAAACTGTGGAAAACACTTTTCTACCTTTCTGTCAACTGTGCAGCACTGATGTGTTTTTTTTTGTTGTTGTTGTTGTTTTTTTTTTTAGTTTTTTTTTTTTTTTTTTCATCTGTTCCCCCCTACCTTTTTTTTTTTTTTTTTTTGAGGACCAGAAGGTGGGTACAGGGAGCCAAACATACCCACATTGCATTGGTGGCCAACCTGGTACATTTTAACACTTTTGCTTCTGGAAAATAAACATTATCTGAACACTTTTTTTCTTTATAATTCCTTGAATTCACCTCCCACTGTATTTATTCTTCAAGGTTGAAGCTATATTTTTGTATAGGTTGGTGTTAATGTCAATGTAAGAGGTCAAATTATAGTGGTCTCCCTACTGTTTTATTGTAGGAGTTGAGAGCTGGCACTGTAATTAAAATTCCAGTTAAATAAAGCCTGCAGGAGTCCTACTTATAAACCAAGCACTTTGGTTTTCTAGCATACCAGCATGTTTTCTGTTGCCACTAGTTCACTGTCAGACAAAAGAAGTTAAACAAAATCCACGTGCCTGAATGTATTCTACAAACAACACTTCTTATCAGTATGTTAGGCACAGAATATACATAGATTCCAGTTACAGAATATATTAAAAAAAATGAAATTAAAAAAAATGCAACCATTTTTTACAATCTCCTCTGCAGTATTTTGGCCAAAATTGTCAGACAGGACAACTCAGCCTATAACATAAACCTAGATCCTGCTGAAAGGAGGATCACAGCTGATGAAAAGGAACATAACGAGTTGCAATTTGCCCTTCAGAAAACTAAACCTGAATTCCTGGTTACAGAATGGTCCCATTCATCAATTAGATCAATTATCATTTACTTCAATCTGGCATGCTTTTAGTCCTAGAACTTGCTGGCAAGTGTTTTGCAAATATGTCAAATACATACCGATGGTTGCTACAACTTCAGTGAAGAATTTATCTTTTGCTATCGACTACCTGTAAGCTGCTTCAGTGTTGCCTCTGTTGTGCTTCTCTCTTTAAAAGCACCTCAGTTCTGCTTCAGTTCTTGAGAGAGAAGGTGGCACTCATTTTTAGAGAGGAAACGGTCCAAGCTAGTATTGAAAGTAGAGCCCCTGTCTAAAGAGCAGCATCCCAGATTGTTATAGGCATCATCTTTTAGGCCCTCCCAGTGCTCCCAGTTTTATTGCTACCTTTTCTTTTTTTTTTTTTTTTAAAAAAAAAAAAAAAAAGGATTATTTGCTACAGAAATTTCAGATTTTTGATCATTTTCAGTCTGGCTTTCTTAAGGCAATTTCTTATTTCAGTAAATCCTACCAGCAAACACTTTAATTAATATTCATAGCATAAAACATGACATGCACTTATTCCACTATCTACAGCTGTACTTGTCTGCCCAATAAGAAGTAGTCGGTACCAGGCATACAGTCATGCACACAAAATCACTCCAAAATGACCACAGTTTTCAGAATCAATCCATAAAAAGTTCCTTTCTCTTATCTAGAAAAGAAGTTCTGGTGGTTAAGCTGAACTGAGACAGACAACAAAATCAAAAACACCAGCCTCCAGCTAGAAAAAAAAGCACTCAATCTAATAAATTTCTGAAAGACTTCATGAGTTTATTGCCAATGTTACTTATTCTCAAAGAGAGATGGAGAGATCACGTGCTACAGGAAAGGTATGTAAAAAGGAGATGCATCCATTAAAGCAGACAATAGCCAACATGTGCAGACAGATTGCTCTGTCAAGGAAAGACTGCTTTAAATAGGCAAAGGGAAAGAAAAACTGCAAGTTGAAGCCTGAGCATAATCACAATACAAAAGTTATAATTTGATTTGGTTAGCAGAGAGAAATTCCAAAAGCTAAAAATTAATTGTGAAATCCATCTGCAATTATTTTCAAGAATACTTGCATGCTTTAAGATATCATTGTTTATGTTTAAAGAAAGATTTAACCTCTCTTACTTCCATTAATTCTTGCTAAGTGTCCACACTGCAGTTTGAAGCATAATGGAACAGGTTAGCCGTCTTTTGCATGGGGCTTTTCTAAGATGCTCAAATTAAAAGCTGTCAGAAATGCAGTCTGTGGAAATCCGAAGCTACTTACAACAGAAGAGCAGGAACGTCTCAGCATGCAATCATTCATGCTACATCTGTTTGTCAGATGCAAACAGCATCCTCCTGACAAAGATGGGCTGATGCTGAAGGTGTTACAGCACAACCCCAGCTCCAATGTCCAGAAGTCATATGTCCCTACCCCTCATTTCCTCAGGAAGATTGCCCTGGTGAATTTTGTCAGCCATAAGCAGCATTTCATGTCAGACTACTTGCTTGCTGTGTTTTGCCAAGATACTTACATTTCCTTAGAAGATTTTAGCCTTCCAACATGCTCATATGGCTGAATGAGGCTGCCTCTTGGCCTGCATCACTTTTCGGTTAGGGAGCGATAATTTAGTTAATCTAATTTTTGTTTTGGAAGCGCCAACTGGAAACGAAAAGAAAAAGTCTTCCATTAAAGCACCTGGGGACATTATTAATACAGGGTTTGCACTGCACTGAGCAATGGACCCATCCTGCTTATACTGAGCAGTTGGTCATTGATTTAGACTATTAGAAGAACAGCTGGCTTGTTTCTGCCAACCAAAGCAGAAACATATTTCAAAAAGTATTCTCTGTAAAATATTATGGTTCATGGAAAGTCTCCAGGAAAATAAATAAATAAATAAACCTGATCTCAAACCAAGTAATCAGCTACTTTTACCTTCCAAAATCCAGGATCTACCGGTTAATAAAGCATGCACAGTTACTGTAAACATCTTCCCCAATTTTATTTTATTTATTTATTTATTTATTTTAACCCAGGGTTGCATGGCTTTTCTGACCAGAACAGACAAGACACTTTCTGGGTTTAGTTTTTCATTTTCTCCACCTTGCAATAACGATAAAGACTTGATAATGGCAAGAGGAGGTTTCACCAACACATATGGCTTTTCCTCCATTACTCTACAAGAGCTGACTACATCCGAGTTTTTGACTTAGCATGGAAGATATTTCTCAGAGACAAATTATTTTTTCCACATTGTCATCTAATATCTTACCCTCTTGCAAGAAAAAAAAAAAAATAAAATAGTTTAATTAAATGTTTATTCATAAAAAATCAAACAAAGTATATTTTTTGACTCAATTCCCCTCAGATCCTGTTCATAAGCTGACAAGTACTGTTTGGAAGGCAACTCTTTGGACACCCATTTTGTTTTGTTTGTTTGATTTTAAATTGTTTTTGCTTTAGTCATGTGTGAAAGGAGTCTAATAGATGTCAGTGTTGTGTTGAAACATTGCTCTGCATGCATCTATTCAGAGACATACCCGAGATGTTCTATATTAATAATCTTACAATAACAATACCTATTTGTAGTACTTATGCAGAAATTTTTCTCATTATGTTTGTGTAAGAGTTAAGCAATACTGAAATTTTGGTAACAGGAGCTTGGCTTCCTACAGCTATTTAAAGGGGAACAGCATGATTAAGGGATATCCCTAATGTCTGGCTTCAAATCCTGACTAATATGTCCATCCACATGGCATAACACCAAGTCCCAGAAGCCTGGACTTAATCATGTATTCAAGTGCCAGCAGTGAGGCTCTGGAATTCAAGTTCTATACATGGCTACATGCACATTAAGATGTATTTTGGACTATAAGCAACATTCGGCTTTCTGGTTTGAAAGGCTGTCAGGTATATTTCTGTAGAACCTGCTAATAAACATCCATCATAGGAATCATTTTTCAACATTTTGTAAAGTACATTCCTTAATATAGTGTTATTTATAAGAAACAAAAATATTTTAAATGTTTGTAAAATTCAAAATCTGTTAGAGACCTCCTTATTTTGAATAGACATATCTGTGCTTCAAAAAGGATGTACTACAGATATATATACCTGATTAAGTGAAAATTTCATAGTTATCTAGTTGTTGCCCAGAAGTCTAGACAGTTTTGCCTGCATGAAATTACTAAGCCAAAACCTTACCTCACTTGAACTTGTTCTTTTGCAAGCTGCAACTACCACCTTTAGTTCTAATTACCTAAAACCTGGCATATTCAGTGTGAAGAGCCAACTCTGGTGTATAAACCTCATGTTAAAACTCTGTAGAGGATCTGGCAAATTACAGTATATTGAATTAGGTTGCCAACATCGGCTCTATACAAGTTGCAGAAAAAGTGAAGCAGGGGAAATGAAAAATGTGATAACTGTATGGATCAGCGTAAATAGAGAGTAACAATGTAATATCAATAGACTATTCTGCAACTGGTTCATGCTGTCTGTAAAGTCAAATGGCATGGTAAACAGCAGGAATACTAGATGTGATAAATCACAGATCTCACACAGCCTTAATCTATTTATCTGAGCATCTGTAGGAAATGTTTTGATGTGTGTGATCATCAGCACTATGATCCATGTACACACCTAATGTTGTAATAGTAGGAACGGTCTTCTCTGATCTTTCCACAGGCATTACTCAGTTCAAGCAAAGGAAATCTTGTTGGAGGCTTCAGCCTTGTTAAACAGCAAAACTGCCTTCAAGTATTAATGGTAAGCAGACTAATGTATTTCCCACCATATGAGTAAACAAAGATGTTCTATATGACTGAATAGAAATGTCTTTGTTCAAATCCACAGAATGAAAAAGCACACAAATGCAAACAGACAAAGCTGTGATCTTGAAACAGCTCAAGCTCTGAAACATGCAATCTATCATGTTAGAGACTGAAGAGGTCAGCCATTAATTAACATCCAAATTAAAGCTTTTCAAGTAAGGGTCAAAAATTCCTTTGTTTTGACATTTAAATCACTGACAGTGTATTCCCCATTTTAGTATGCACAACACATCACCTAATGCCTTATGTTAATTGCCTCAATTTTTCAAGTGTACTATTTGATTTATTGTCAATTAAAAGTACCCCCAAAAGCCCAGGCACATGTATGTTAAGTATAAACATGATTAATGTAACACAGTTACATTTCCACCTTTGATGGGTCTGATTAGGAACTTTCTATCAGCCTGGCATGATGGAGCATTGTCACTGCCCGTGACCTGTCAGCATTGCTGAAGACAAGCTTGCTGATGAGAAAGCATATTGACAGACACAAATGTTTCAGAAAGGTAAGACCTGCAATTAATGCTGTCAATTATCACCTTATCAAGAACCTAACAATCTTTGTGATCTTCTCTGTTTAATTGCAGAAGACAGTCTTAGGTATAAGCTAAAAGAGCTACAAAGAAGAAAAATCCAGTAGTGTCATTGCCTGTTAAAGCAACAGTTATGGGGACAGACTCTTCAGTATTTCCAGAGAGTGGCTGTATGAATCCTCTCCTAACACATCAAGGGACCATCTGGTTTTAAGAAGATGGCATTGGGGTAAAAGAACTGGGCAGTTCACAAGCAGGTGAGAAATGCTTGGTTTTGTGTGTGGCCGTAGAAAACACAAGAGATAAGGACAGAAGGTGATCTGATGAGGAGAAGAAAAAATCCATCGTAAAATACAACAAACAAAATTAGGATAATGAATGGTCTGAGTAATGTTAGAGGTTGCTGTTAAGTGAGATGTAATGATAAATCAATAAAAAAGTAGTTCAGTCTGAACACAATGGGATAAAAGATAACAAATAGCAACAGGAGGCCAGTGAAACTAAGGGGAAGGAAGGCATGCATAAAAAACTGGACTGATATATATCTGTTACAGTCAACTTATACATTGGTTTTGATAAGAATCAGTACAAGTAAGAATAATAAAAGATAAAATTATGTACCCTTGCTTTGGGGTTATCCTCCCACCAGGAAATGTAAAATATAATTAATATTACCATATTTAGAAATAATAAATACATAAGAATCTGCCACAACCTATATTTAACTGCTAGGAAGATGCTGGCAATGAAATGTACAGTAGGTCCTTGCTTAAACTGAAAAAAAAAAAAAAAAAAAAAAAAAAAAGACTTTATAGCACTTCAGAAAAGAATTAAGAAGCTCCTTTCCTTTCCTTATTGAGGACTACAAAAGCAATCACTGCTACAGACCTGCTTTGCATACTCGCTCTATTAATTTACATAGCTCTGGAAAGCCTCACATTCCAATGCAACCGCTAAATTACAGCGCTCTTGGGTAATGGGTATAAAAAGATGCAAGAGCATGCAAAGTGTATTCAAACAGACAATTAAAAATATCAATTCTGTTGACAGCTAAAATGAAGAAACTGTGCAGAGGTTTAATACCACTGCATGAAGGACATACTATTTACAAGTGATTGAATTAACTAGAATCATGCATCGACAATCTGCCTTTGTTGAACATTACATATTAGGCCAATTTAGTGTCTGCTTATTAAAATAATTTAATTCCCAAGATTGTTTCCAGGCGTTTCTAGATCTCCTCCTGTTCTTTCCTTCTTCTTACTTTAATGACGGCATCTTAATTAATGTGCCAGTTTCACACCAGTGCAGTTTGCTGATTCACCACAGAGCTGACCAGTCAACACTGGCTTGATCAATTTATCCTTTACTTGTTTGGCAGAGCAAGCCCAAATCAGCAGGAGATCTGGGCAGACATGCAACAGCCTCAAATTTCAGAAGCAAACAGAATACAACAAAGGTTATTTTTATTCAACTTAACAGTAACTAGTTAATACCGTTTTTCCTTGCACAGGTTTTCAGCATTGGAGACTTATCAGCACCACCAGCACAGGGAAGACATGAACCTGGTAAAGCTGGTCCAGAGGAGGGCCACAAGGCCCAAGATCTAAAGGCTGGAGCACTTCTTCTATGAAGAGCTCCTATGGAACACCTCTCCCTCTCCACCTGAGAGAGCTGGGGATTCCATTCAACCATTCTCTGAATCTATGATTAAATGCAATCTACAAATTTCTATTTTAACAATGTAGGAATGTTTAAATCCAATCAAACTATGTTCATCAATGCCCGGAAGCAATTTTGGGATTTAAAACAACAATTTAGAGCAAAATTGCCTAAAGAAATTGGAAGTTTGAAATCTGTCTTCTAAACTGTATAATCTTACAGTTCTGAATAGCATTTTTGTTTTGTTTTGGTTTTAAATTTAGTGGTATTTTAAAATCTGTATGCAAATATATTATACCTTCATCCAAACAAGCATAACAGTGCACGTATATCAATATGTTGTAATAGTACCTGGAGGCAAATGAGGTGGGAAACGTGCATTTAATGAGTAACATTGCTTTGCATGTCTTTGTTTCACTAGACTGTCACTATGCACTGCCTTATAGGATCTAGATACTGTATTTAGATAGCAGCACTACTATCTCATGCTGCATATCTAGAAATATTGTGATTTAACAGCAAGCAACCAAGCATAACTAGGGAACTATTAGTAATATATATATAATGTGCAAATGTAGATCTGTTTGAAAGTTATGAAAATGACAGCAATGTCCCAAAGCCACAGGAATGAACAAGTTGTATCACTTGCTTGTTAAAAATATGTGAAGGAACTAAAACCAGGACTCAAAGACAGTTGAAGTTTCCTTTAGCGAATGTTTTAAGCATACAGCAGCAGCGTGGATGTGACACCTGGTAATTTGAAATATTATTGAATAATCCATTTGTACAACACATGCAGTAAAAATTTTCTGTCACTGATGATCACGAGCTTGATCCAATCTCTTCTGAATTTCATGGAAATGCTTGGACTTACACAAGCTTTGAACAGAGGTTGCATTCTAAGATACAAGCTTCTGAACCTAATTTGCAGAGAGGAATTACTAGTGAAATTTCCAAGCAATCTCCAATATTATAGAAAAGACTGAAAAAAAATCCAAGGAAATTTACTTTTCAAAAACTGGATGATTTTAAGTTTTCACAACGTTCATATTATCCTAAATTTATGTATATATAGTATTTTGCCATCTCTAATACATGAAACCAAGTAAACTCTCTAGAGATATGGGAGCACAGACAGAATCATGGCAATATTCAACACCTTACGTAGAATAAAAAGCTTTCTTATAAATGGCTGGAGTGATACAAACATATAGGCAATTCTGATTTCTGCACAAGAGTAATATATGAAAATAACATACGGTTCAGAACTGGCTGGTCCTCTGTGAATTCAAATGGCTGTTCAATATAAAAAACCTTTTGCTGGAATCCAGGGATGCATTCTAAATCTTCTGCACATGCAAGCAGCAGAACCTGAAGAAACAAAGGAAATGGACTTTGAACATCCACTCACTCATCCATCATGTTAGCTTCTGGGAATGATACTGGATTTGGGCTCAGTGCTCATAAAACCAAATATTGGGCTCCACATTCATAAAACAAAATATCTATCACATCACACTTCCCCCTTCAAACCTTGCTAAATATAATTTTTATGTAAGCTTTTGCTTTTATGTGTGTGGGCTGGCATAGAGATTACAAAACAGTAACTTTGAGGGCTAAGTTCTCAGTCCAGATGATGAAAAAGGATATTATTTGTCTTTATGAAGACATGGGATGCTTTTAGGTTGCCCCTAACAACACAGTTGAACCCAGTTCAGTTTAAATATGTGCTTAAACTAAGCACTTCTAATTTAAATAATTTGATTTAAATAATTGAATGTAAACTGTTTTCTTTTTTTCCTCTCGAGTCATAATTCATTCATTTTCCTCATAATCAAAAACTTCTTTTCACCAAGGGAAGACTGAAAATTAAATGTGTGCATCATATTGGAGATGGATCTGAAAATTGAAGTTAAATACAATTTGTATTACTCTTGGTATGTAGTCACCAAGGCTCTTTGTCACTACAGAAAACACCTTGGCAAAGAAGGGAGCTTAAAAGCTAAATAAGATTTGTTGGAAATAGGTATAATGCCAATCTCAGTCTCTGAAGTTTTGTGTTCTATCTCCAAGTACAAAAAACAATCTGAAGTGCTATTTTTCTTGGCAGTTTTTAAATGAGAGCAGAGGGGTAAGAACGTCTGAGAAAGAGTCAGCAGGAAATATATACTAAGTAGTTTAAAAGGTTAAAGAGAGAGGCAAAAGGAGGAAAGGTCAGGAGAGTAGGAAAACCCAAATCTTTATTTTTCAACTTAAATGAACATAGCCTCATTTTCAAAAGTAATTTCTGCTTCAGAACATCCAAAGGTGGTTTTCAAATCCTGACCTTAACCTGGTGTACACAGCACCATGATCTCAAAATTGTTGTGGCCATTGTGCTTCTTGTTGGACATCCAAAGAAAACTCAAAGAGATTGGACACCCATAATGACCAAGGTGAAGAAGGTCAGGCAGACATGGCTGCCCTGAAAGCCACATTTCATGGTTCTACCTCCACAACATTACTGTCTAGGTAAACTGATCCTAATCCTACAAAGATGCCCTGCTAAGTTTTTTAACATCTGTGTGTTTCCCTCGTAGCCACCACTTGTAATCCATTCACTCAAACACAGCAAAACATTTGCTGCTCACTCTCTTCATGCACTTCATACTCACCAAGTTTCACATGATACCATTTATAGAAATCAAAGGCAGCAGTACCTAACCTGGTTTGCATTAGTTTTTCTTACCGAAACCAAGCATTGGATCATTTGTTTCATGTCACTGACATTTGCTATAAAAGCTTGGCTAAAAGTGCTACAGACTGAGAAATAGCCAGACTATTTCGTGACAATTAAGCTGGTGGTATTCAAATGCAGCAGATAGACACCTTTCCTTTCCTCCCTGACCTCCGCTACATTTGTCCCTTTGAGGGATTAACCAAGAAAGAAAAGAACGACTTAAAGTAGTAATACACGAAGCAAGGTGAAATACACTTGCCTATTATTCACTTCTATATGTCCATGTAACTGCTGCCTTTCTTACAAAACCTTAAAAAAGCACAGTGACTAATCCCTCATTCAGTTATTGAGACTGATGTATTGATTTTATTGGAGACTCTGCACTCTACAGAGGTTGAGAATTGAACCGTGTTCCCCTTCAGTCCTCCAGTACAAGGTATCCATAAACACAAACATACATACTCAGAGCCTCCCCTGAAAATTGTGCATGAATCTCGATTACTGATCAAAAACATCCTGGTATGTATTTAAATGGTCACATGCACACATCAATGAGATTTAAACATGTATTTTCTGCACATATTTTCCCTGCACAGAGATGTATTTTTAAAGTACCTGTCTCTCTGACTCGTGCTATTACTGAATGAATATGCACAAAAATACAATCAAGATATGCTTAAATTTAACTACAAACCTATTTCTTCCCCTAAAGGACTAACACATCAAAGAAGAGGCAAATCATGTTGTGATCTCCCAGCTTCTGAAGTCTTAAAGTTGAAACTCTTGTCTTATAGAGCTATAAATGAAAAGCCTGCTCTGAACATCATCTACGTCAGTGCTCTTCGAGAAGAGAATGTCTATTTTATCAGATTTGTGACAGTATAAGTTGACTTTGAAATCTGGGCAATCTAAATAGGTCATGAGTTAACTTCTGTAAGCCTGGTACAGAAGCTTCACATAATACGGATGTAGCAAATAGAAAATGACCTTTACTCCCTTTGAAATAATTACAAGACTCAGGCTTGGCCTTGCTGTGAAATGGAACATTTTATTCTACTTGTGCAATTCCAAGCACTTTCTTCTCAATGTGTCAGACAAGACGTTAGATTTGCCACCACACGGAGAGTTTTTAATTAATTATCTTTTAGAAGCACAAGCATTCTTTTAATTTACTTGTCTCATGAAGAAACTTCTTCTATAGAACTAAATGTCTATCATGTTAAAATAATTTCTTTTGAGTTTCTTCATGTTGTGAGAAAAAGTCTTTAAAAATATCTTGAAAAAAAAAGCCAAGCACAGCTTTGCATTGAAGGCAAAGAGAATATTGTTCAAAGTGGAACACATTCTGAATTTATCACCATGTAGATTTCACATTTTTTTAATGCAATGGAAGTGTTTGTGGGCTGATAGCTACCTAAAGAAAGAGCACAGCTAAATACACTGAAAGTAATGTTTAAAAAGTGTCATATATGTAGAATTTGGAGTATATAAACATTTTTCACACGTAGTTAAATATGTACTGGGCAATTAGTACAAAAGGATCCTTCACCCACTGCTAAGAAAAAAAGCTGCATTCCTGAAAGAACATGACTATTATGTAACAAAATTTGCACATGAAAAAGCCTGAGAAGCAAACCAAGGAGATTTGACCACTCAGACCTAAAGCACCTCTGTTCACTGACAAGCAGAATCCAAGTTTTTCATAACCTAATGTTTTTCAAAACTGTACAGAGTGAAGACTCGTTTTTAATATCCTGACTATTTGACTTTCTGAATTTATTACCAGTCACTATAAGGAAATGTCACTAGTTCAGATAACTCCTGTGAAAGTTTGGTCACTGGGCTAGAACTGTGTATCTGATGAGATATCAAGCCTAAGAAACACCTTTATTATTATATTTTTTTGGTAGTTAATAAAACAGCAGGCACATGGTTCTGACCTTACTGACCTCAACATTTGCACTGAAAACTGCTCCCATAGAACATGGGTTAAAAAATCAGAAGAGGACTGCAATTTTATACCATGCCGCAATGGAGATTAATAAAGCCCCTGATTTTAAAATACCTCTGGGCAATGCTGCATCTCAAAACCCAGAGTTCCTTTACCTCTGTAGTGATGGAAAGTTAATCTCTGTAATGACCTTCCACAAAATTACAAACATTCTTTTAGGCTCTCCCAGATTCAATGTATGAAGCAACTCCATTCAGATTTGATTGGCCACTCTCAAAATGAATTCGCTCTCCTTTAACTGTAAAAACTCTCACGCCTTCATTAGCCCTACTTGCATTAAATCAGCTTTCTATTATTAAAAATGCAACCTTCAGAATATTAATTACATTTCACATATATTCCTATGGTGTTAAAATCATCCTAGTGCCAGGTTTTATTTAAACAGAGATGTAACTGGTGCAGACACCTGTGAAAACCATCTGCCCAACGGTGAGTTTTACAAACAAATACAACCAAGATCTCATTTCATGTGGCAGTATTCTATAAGAACACATTCTACTTTTGACTTCAGGAAAGTAACTTTAAATGCAAAAATTAAAAAAAAATAATAATATAAAAATTCACAAAAGAGTTAAAATAGAATTTTAGAGTTACAACCCATCATTTCAAAAGGCCCCAAAATAATGAGTAATTTCTTTAGAAATTAGATTTATTTTCTCAAATTGGGGGGGGGGGGCAGTTTGGGGGGAAAGTGGGGATGGAATTATTTTGACTTATTTACTTGTAAAAGTATATGAAAATTTATGCTCCGGAACTTTTCTCTGGAAGCATGAGAAATGAGAACTAGATTATATATATATATATATATATATATATATATTTTGCATATGACAACTTGAGATTTTCATATAAAATAGTGATCCTAAGAGCTGAGCACCAAGAGGAAAAAGTAATCTGAATAATGAGAACCTCCAACACCAAATTAAATTGCACACGAAAAACTATTTTTTATCATGGAGATTGAGAACTCTCTATCTTAAAAACCTTTCTATCTTCAGGTGCTGCAATACTAGACCCCAAAAATTGGATGAGGAGGAAGCTGTCAGAGAAGAAAAAATAATTAAGATGCACACAATCGCAGTGATTCGCAGAGAGATGACGAAATCCCTTCCTACTGGTCAGTAAGAGCTATTCATTGATTTCATGATTTTACTCATGATTTACATGAGGGAGCTATTTAAATGAAATTAACAGAGGGATACTCAAACTAAGCTAAAGACAGCACTGCTTTAAATAAGGTTCTTATTCTGCATTATGACTCCAATTAGAGTGCCAGCAGGTCCTGAGGCAATCGTTTCATCAAATCACATACAGACTGGACATGAAGCTCTCCTTGTCTTCTGGTACTTTTTAACATCAGATGGCAGAGGGAAAAGCTCAAAAGCATGAATACCTTATCCTCTTATTTGCATAATTATCAAAGTGTTTTTTTTTTAATACTATATAAAGGTATGCTGAATTATTTATCTCTGAAAGTGACTAAAGTAACTAAAATACACAGCTATATTGCAATAATTTGATTTCTAGAGCACAAATGTTTGGTGATTTTTGTATCCAATATTTTCACTATGGAGGGAAAGTTTTCACCGTTTCAGGCTTTAACCTTTTTATCTGAAAAGGGTCTCAGAAAAAAGAAGTATTCACAAATCTCTACAGCTCTACCTTTAAATCTGATAGTGAATTCAAGTCATTTTTGTAAGAAATGCTATTAAGATTTGGCACTAAGATTCTTCAGGGATGATAAATATCCTTTTAAAGGGTCTACATATCCATTTACTGCATAGCTCTGTCCTAAAAATGAAAGTCACACTTGGAGTACTGAAGGGTGGGCTATGAAAATGCAAATTAGAATGACTTTATTGGCTGAAATGAATTCAGTTCTCCTGTCACTAAGTGGTGTGACTGTGGTAGGCATCCATTAACTGGAAACAAAATATGACAAACTCTTTTGTGAGAGTTTCTAGCACAGGAACTTTCTTTTTATGAGCACTTTCCTTGTGAATGTATGTTTATTACAAGCATTTTATCACAAATCCAATAAAAAGTGTGCATCTTCCATGACACTGGAAATCTTGTTAATTTATTTGAAAACTAATTTGCCAGCACTATTGTCTGAATATACAGCTACTTTTCTTCTGAAAGAAAGAGCCAGAATGAGGAGGAAGATGGCATACCACCATGGTATACTTGGGTAAACAAAGCTGCCAAGAGGTGCCTAGCACTCAAAGATCCATCACAGTCATTTAGTCCTGTTGAGCTTGGGTGGGGGACCAACAACATTTTATTAAGCTTCTTCTGAGGTTCAGGCACACCTGAACACACCTCCATGCTGTGAACACAACCAACACACTCAGAAGCCAGAGGTCACTGAGAAGAATAGCTCAGCCTGGGGTTGCACCAGTGTCAATGCAGTGTCAATACAGGGGGTCCCTGGGTATTTTCTTACACTGAAATCCTTACTACCACAACTTCCATGCTTCAGAACATGAGCTAGCATTGCTCAAGAGCAAGCTTTAATTTGGGAATCAAGAAAACAAACAAAAAGTAAACAAAACACATATATAGGCCTGTATAATTTGGGTCTGTATACAAAGAACCATCTCTATTTTTCAGCTGTGGCATGCAGGCATAGCATAGTTTCCTGGCCAGATCATTGATTCTTCTTCTGTTCCACAATTCTGGACCCTCATTCTGATGAGCATTTCATAGCTTCCAGAATAAGTGTGTTCACGGTCAATTTATAGCCATTTATTCTTGTACCAATCTTTGTTTCATAACTTAATTAACCTTTTTTTTCCTCTCTAAGTCTTCAACCTGTTAGGCTAGCCAAACCAAATTCTTTTAATCTCCTCCTATAGGATCAATTCCTTTGATTATCTCAGTAATCTTTCATTGTGCCTGCTCAGGTTTGCATATGTCCAAAATTCCAGATTAGGGCTCTCCAAGGCCTGGTGAGCAACATTCATATTTCCTTAAGCCTTAAATATGTTGCCTAATGCTCCCTAATATTCCACTTCTCCATTTAAAGTTTTGTCATTCTTATGGATTACAATCATTCTAAAAGTTAACAAACACACAAAAGAGCTGAAAATTTTGACATCGGTGGAGATACTGCTTCCATTTAGCTACAACAATGTTAAGAGGCTTTTACAAACAGAATCAGGATTAATCTTTATGAAATACAAATACAGATGCAAACCCTCATGCATTGTTAAACCTATGCCCTTTCTGGCCAGATGGGAACCTGCTCTGCTCACAGATGGCAGGCATCATACAGCACAGAGCCCAGGCTTAACTTTCCCTCTCAATAGAGCTTATTAGCTGAGATTCGGGATTTGCTGTGAGAAAATGGTTTCCAGCTCAAGAAGGATGGTATCCACATGGCTCAGAGTGTAGGATCAACTTGCTGTTTCATCTGTATAGACATCTCTGAACAACGCTTGTTTTTTTTTTTGTAAGTCTGGCAATAAATATCATCCCAGTTCATTAAATACTTTAATGATTAGTAACTGAGGCCAAAATGCGTTACTTGTGCTCAAAGTGAATAATATTTTTAATTACTCAATTATTTACCAAGTAAATACCTACCCATCATGATTAATGACACCATTTAACAAATAGAACCCTTTAGACAAAAGAATGGGTTGGGCCCCAAGGTTTTTTTTTTTTGTTTATTTTTAAGCATTATGAAAAGAGTAATCACATTTTTCTGAAACCATACAACACTGGAATGAGATTACAACTGGTTAGCCTATTTAGAGAAGCTGCATAATAAATTCATTTTACAGGGCACAGAATAATGCAAATGAGCCATTCAATAGCACTTCTGTACTAGTGAAAGACGCATAAAGAAGAAACATTGAAAGTCAAAGTTCTGTTCTGGTTATACTGCAAGATATGGAATTACCGAAACCTAAACTGCATTACAACAATAACCTGTACAAAGATTGGTTTATGCTGAACATTTCAGTTATTTATCACCTAATGAAGTAAACAGGTTGATCCTATTTTCCAGCAGTAATGACTTCATGAAACACTTAGATGAATGAAAATATCAATCTCTGTTTTAAAGAAGGAAATAAATTAAGGATATTTTAAAAAACATTTATAACCCTTCACATGCAGTTGCACAGGGCAAAGTCATTATTCCATACAGGAGAATGCTGATGTGGTAAAAGCCATTAGAGAAAAAATTAAAATCATATACTTCTTATAGCATATATCGTTGGGTTTTGTTGATGTTGTTGTTTTGTTTTGATAGGATGTCTAGAACCTATAGGGAACATGATTTAGGTTTAATTTCCCAACAGTGTGATCATTATCAAAAAAAAAAAAAAAAAAAGTACAACCTTCCATGCATTGTTCTCTTTATATTCCACAAAGTTATAAAATAAAGCAATTATTACTACACCACAAAACTGAACTTACTGTAACATTGAACATCTGTCTTTTGCACTGGTAAGCTAAAACCAGAAATGAACTTGATGAAAACAATCTTTCAAAGAGTAGCATGTGTAATAAGCACATGCATGGTGCTGTCACCTTGAAACATTACGACAGCAGGAACCAACCCTCAGAAGTGTTAACTTAAAAAATAAAATATGAGAAAGGGAAAATGTCTGCTTTTCAGCCTCAATAAAACATTTGCTGAACATTTTTTGACCTTCTCCCACATGGTCGCAAATTTAACATTTTTAAAAAGTGAATGCTTTCAAGTAAATCCCTTGCCCAATGTAAACCTGTCAACTGATTGTGTCTTAAGGAGGAGTTGGACTTAATGATTCTCGTGGGTCCCTCCCAGCTCAGGATATTCTATGATTCTGGGAAGAGGACAATATGTTCTGTAAAACCACAAGCTATAGGCAGTCTGTAGCAGCATAACATTGTCTGCACATCAAATGGCTGTTTTTTCTTTACCACAAATAATAACTTGCACTATTAGCCTGATAGCAGTAAAATAGTTCTGAAGAGTGGTTTTGTAGCACTTTGTTGCAAAATCAAGCTGATAGGAGGATTCTCCTGTAGTAAGGACAGGGAATATTAGTCACCTGAATCTTTCTTTCCATCACGATGCCAACATGGTCTTTATCTTCTCATCAACTTCCTATTTTCGTTAAACTGGAATTAACTTAACCCAGATAATGCAGGGTTATCTACATGATAGATGCAGAAGATTTATAGTATAATTTATCAGTATTTCAGCCTAGAACTCATTTCAAGTTGATTATTAAAATTATTTACACACTTCTGCATTTTCCTTGTTCAATGATATGTTTCCCAAATTATTTTAATTTCATTTTCTAAATATGAGGCATTACCTATGCCTTTTTATTATTGGTAGGCTAGCTACCATTTAAATTTTTAATTTATTTTGTTAAATCTTTTAATTTGTTTGGTCCCATTCGTTGCATCACTGTTCATTTGATCAGTTAAGGACCTGTGCATTCAGTTACAATAAGCATGAATTTCCAAGCTGCCAGAGTCAAACAGAGGTTTAAAAAAAAAAAAAAAAAAAAAAAAAAAAAAAAAGTCTTTGGTTGGCAGCACCAGCTGCTACTTGAAGAATATTTTTAATGAAAAACAATACAGTTGAAAAACTAAAAAGCACTTGCACCAACTCTTCTGACTCTAGAGGAAGCATGCCCCAGGGGAGAGACAGCAAGCAGCTGAACATTTTTGAGCGCATCACAACAAAGCAAAACATCCAAAGCTTACAGACTCCCTTGTGTTAAGTGACATCGCATCGTGAATGACCTTTCCAAAGAAATAAAGCGCATTACAGCTAGGAACATGATAACTGTTAAAGATCAACACTTAGTCAAGGGAGGAGGGAAAAAAAGAAAAGAAAAGAAAAAAATGATTTCACTATCTGGTAAATTAATTAGAACATAAATAATATGAAACCAAGACCTTGGTCCATAACCCTCTCTCTTATAATTGCTTGCCATTTAAAAGCTGAGTTAAATCTTTTATGCAAAAGATACAGCTATTGACCCCGCATGTATTAGGAAGTCAAAGAAAATCCTGCCACATGGAGATCTGGTGAGTCCTAAAGATTGCTTTAGTAACACCCTACTAAATTTATTTTTATTTCTTCATTGTAGAACTTAGTTCAATTATCAACGAACACTACTAGAAGATATTGCAAGTTAACTGTCATATATTTCAGGCATTTGGTTGGTTGGTTGTAGAACCACAGAACTATTGGACAAAATATGTATATCCAAATGAACATTGTGATTTTTTTTTTTTTTTTTTTAACATGAACTGACAGTCCTGAGACATAAGAACAGAACTATGGTCATATCCCACAAACTCCATAATGAAATGTCTACAATAAACTAACATTTGTGTTTTAAATCTATAAGTAAAAGTCAAGAATTTAGGTTTCTGCAGTAGACAGGAAACTCATTTTATTGTAGCCTCCCCAGTGAACCTCAAATACAGCACTTTGAGTATCTTCCTTAGTTCTACAGTTACCTGTATTCACCAAGTCTATCATCTGTTCTACAGGAGATTCCACAAAGACACAAGCAACAAACGTAAAACATACTGAAGTTTGTGGAAAAAGTTGAATATCTGCCTTACATTGCAAAAGCAAGATCCACATCTATGCTAACATGAATGCAATGACTAAAAGTATTGTGAGGTCAGATTCACATCTTTGTTTAAAAAAAATCCCGGACAGACATCACATAAGGAATTTTGCATCCATCTAAACTGAACGGGTAATATTGTCTAGCAATTTGGAATTGAGGGGATCTGAAGAAGTTTTTTTTTCATCATAGATTTAGGCTAAAGAGGTTGGGTTATATTTCTAGTTTATTTGAACTACATGTAGTAACCAAAGTATTGAGAACTCCGACACCAGTGTATGATTCCATTTGATGATGGAATGTCCTAACATTACTATTTGTAATAGGGGGTTATTTAATTTGTTTACAAGTTTATACAATCAGATCTTTTGGTGCATTTTCACTAAGTAAAGCTGTTCAAGTTGTACACAAAAATAAGAAGTCTTAAAGAACAAATTCAACTATCCAATAATTTAAAAGCACTTTTCGTTGTGCATAGCAATTTAAAATTACTGGAGCACTTCAACTTTTTTCATAAGTGCTTCAGCCTGGAAGTGATTGGGGTTCTGTGCTTGCACAGTATAAAGCAATTTAAAATTATTCAACTGCTTCAATTTTTGTGTACTTCTATTTGAAAATGATTGGGGTTCTGATCATGTTCTGTATTGAACAATTTTCTATTATTTAAATGCCAATTTATTTATTTAAATCAATGCTTCACATTTGGGACTGAGTTCTAGGAGATTATAGTAGAGTATAAGGCAGTTTAAATTACAGAAGCATTTTACATTTTAACATTTTTCATCTTCTATATAAAAATTTCAGTTTGTAACAGTGAAAGTATGAAGCATTACACTTCAAAATACACCAGCTTTATATAAAATCAGAATCATAATTTCTTTTTAAAATTTTATAAGACTTTCATAATCAAATTTACATGTCTTACTGCATACTATGAAACAAGTATTTCAGAAACTACAGACTTTTACTTCAGTATATAAAAAATAATTTCCAAGGATAAGAGCAAAGTCTAAAAGAAGTTTTGAGTCCAAAAAAGAGTGAGGGTTTATTGCCTCAGCATTTCACTTATTCATACTCATGTTAAGCAAGTGTTCAGGTCCTTTGTAGTGTGTTCACCAGGTTCTGGTTCAAGTTTATTCTAAATATTAATTTTATCAAGTAGAAGATTCAGATTGCAACTTTAGGAATGTCATTCCTCCTTTCACAGGAGTGGCATATAGAAACCTGCTTGGATTTCTCCCTCCCCCTCTTTGGTTAATGAAGTTATCTTTCTCAATAGTCACAGACATCCTCTGCTCTCAAGCTTTGCCCTTTGACAAGAGAGGAAATTAAGCTGTGATGTTTGAAAATAGCACTGGAGACGTACAAATGGAAAACTAAGAAATACAGCTGACGGACATCATGCTATTAGTGAATCCTCTACTTTTTTAATGCCTGGTGTCTTTCACTAATATTGTGCATTCAAGATGCTTACATTTACTACTAAACACATGGCAAAAATCCAACACCAGTATTTTTGTACTTTTCACAGGGATATTCAATGAACATCAATGTGGTCTAACCGTTGTTTTAAAATGTGACATTCTGGAAAGAAAAATTAGTGACTAACTTCTTCACAAGGCTTGTCTCCATATTTCAGCTTTCACTTTTAAACACAAATCACATATAAGAAATAGAAAAATTTGTCAGCAAGAAAAATAACTTCGTATTCCTCTGCACAATTATTTGAAAGGATAGTGGCTAGTCCTTAAAGATATTTCATTGGAATGCCTTACTAATCACAGGCTTTTAATTTTGTGTCTCCAGTTTCAATTACAAGTAAACACTGACATCCTCAATTGCACTACACAGAGCTCCCTTTTATCCACAGTTAATCATGCTCACTGCAGCTATTCCCTAGGCTGAGGTTTCAGAGTTCCTAGCTTCTGCAAATCCTCAGTATTACATCTTTGGATTCAGAAACAAAAATACTAACATGTCTTATCATTCAAAAACATGTGCCCTGGGTTCAGGAAGGGCTGTTTTCTGCTCTCCCACTAGTGAACTGATGTGCTCCATGTACAGAATTAAGTTGTAAAACACTGCTAAATTCATTTGAAATATTTTCCTTAAGTAAAGCCTCATATTACTGTAATTAAAGAAGCTGTGAGAAACTGTAATTAGACTGAGTGTCCCACAAATATTAATCAGTAAAGTAATATTCCATTATTAAGAAGCAGCTATGCACAGTAGGAGTTTCTCATGCAAGAAACAAGATTAGGAACCAAGCCAAAAGCAAGCCAGAAGGCACCACAAATTAGCCTGTTTGATGCTTTGTTTTACTTTAGGAATGCTTTCACCTGTAGTTTACTTATTTTTGTACTGCATTTTAGTGAAGAAGGTGTAAGCAGGCTTTGGGCTAAGGTCGTAGACCTACTCCTTAGCACCAGTGTGCCCAGTCATTTCATTAAGGATTTCCCTTCAACTCTTGGCTTGGAACTCAGTGCCCACCATGGGTAAACCACTTAACCTCCCTAAGTTCCCCATCTGTAAATGAAAACAATACAATTAACATACTTAGCAGGGAGGTTCTGTCATTTACATAAGTGTTTTGAAGTGATTTGAAATCTTGAGTAAGTACCGTATAAATGCTTACAAATATTGGCTGTTTGGGGGACAATCAGTAACAATTTTGAGCATGCAAGAGATAAAAGATCATGTCAAAAGCCTCAGTCTCTGAAACGTGAGGTGTGCTTAGCTTTATGTTGTTCCCCTTGCTCCCTGCCTATCTGTTAAAAAAAGAAAGTGATAGCTTAAACTATTTTTCTCTTTGCAAGGTGAAAATACGGTGAGACTCAGACAAGAATCCAAAAGTAGTAAGTGTTGGGGGTTAATGTAAGATACTACTATATTTATGTCAAAATTATTTTTAAGTTACACTATCACATACAGGTTCACAACAATATTGTGCAAGACTGCAAATTTATTTCGGGGAGAGACCTTTAATGCAATGGTTTATAAGCAAATAAGTATACAGACCAGTTAATCAAGTATCTGTCCTTTCCAGCTCTCAGTTACTTCACATAGATCAAGATGAAGTGATAAACTGTGCTAGTCGACTTTTCCACTGCTGTTAAGAATTATTTTTTAAGCAGCACTTTAAATCACAGATTGTTACCTGAGCTGTTAAAAATGATTTCAAATTGAGAATTTATCTAGGCTGTATCTATTTGCTCCATCTAGAATACAACCATTAACTTCCTTCTATATTGCTCTTGTGTGTATTCACTACCCCTAAAGAGAGAGGTTTGCTTTACAAGAGAGATGGAAGAGATCTATAAAGAACAAGATTTCAAAATTTGAAAGTTGGATTTTTATTTTTATTTTTAATTAGGTTGAATAGCTACATTCATATATAGATATGCAAGTCAAGCATTAGCTATTATGATCTTTTCAGTAGAAAATTATAATCAAGCCCAACTCTTAGTTCTCCATGCCCCAGTACTCACAGATGTTCTTTATGTATTACTGAAGAAGCGACAAGCAAACAGACCATCCACAGCTTCCATGGGACTCTGCCTTTTATACATGATGAAATGCATCTCAACTAGAACACTCATTCTAGCAGCTCATGTCTACTGAAATGTTACCTTTTTATTTTGCACTTGTTAATGCCTTGATGGCAGCAAATGCTTCATAAGTAACTTGAATGAAATCAATATTAATATACGAAATTGAAAAGTAAAACTCTGACAAGAGGTTTATGCTTAATGTGACCCCAGGTTTTAAACTCATATAGGAAATTTAAAAATTCAAACAAAGTAGTGATCTAAATTGTAGAACACAACAAAAACTTTGAAAGACAAAGCCATAATGCAAATGGGACAATTATGTTTGCTTCTGCCAAAAATAAAATTGCAAATCCCTTGTATGCATTGGCCAGAGAAACAAAAGCCAAGTAGTAAAAGCAACAAATAGTACACTGAACACAGGGAGAATGAGAAAGTGTTTGGTCATGTGTCAGGTAAACCACTCATTCTATTCCTTTCTTTCAAAAATAAAGAGAATGCAGAAAGTTAGGCACAGCAGATTGGCAAAAGTATGAACATTCCCAAAAAGAATTTGCTATATGTTATTCTCATGTAGCGAGATGAGGGATTTACAATATCTAAATATATATTTAATTCAATTGGTAAAGAACCTAGAGGAAGAACTCATTAGTGAAAGTCAATTATCCCAAGGGGGAACCAAGCAACAATGGAGATCAGTTGAAGAAGAACTGAGAGTTGGGGGGTGCAGAATGTTCTCTTCGAAAGCTCACAGAAGATGCTTCACAACAGTGTTGTGTGCATGATTGTTCTATATTCAGCACCACCGAATTGCACGGTCAACATCACAGGCTGCATAATTTTCTATCCAATATAAACACACCGGTGTTTCTTGGCACGTAATGTGTTTCACTAACACATTTCATATTGTTTCCATGCTCACCAAAAATTGGTTAAAAAAAAGGTAAGGAAGAAGGAATAATTAGTCTTCTTTCATTGCTTGCTCTAGTCAGCTTAGAGGATGGAGAATTCTCCTGCCAACCTACAAGGGCAAATTCCTAACCCTCATGAAAGCCTCATCTGCAATGAAGCCAGAATCCCATCGCACATTTTTATTTAAACTCTGTGCCTTTTTACTTGGCAATTTACTTCTTGTCATTAGCTGCCTTCTATGGCCTAAATTTGGTTTCTCTCTGTTTTGGCTTTAATTTCTATTCCCTTATCCTACATCCCAGAGGCTGCCAGGATTATTGGACAGTTCAAAGGGGCACATGTGCCTGAATTCCCTTCACAGCAATGACAAAGACAAGAGCATCCATTTTGCACTAAGTAGTGTTCAGTTCCCAGCTATAAAATTGCAGGTGGCCTGTGTGGTTTTAGTAAGGAGTTTTAGAGAGGAGTTCATACAAATACATACACAACGGCATGTGTAGGTCAAGTTTCCACTGGAAATTGCACTACAATTGGCAGACTACAAGACTAATATACTTTATAACCTTTACCTCCACAACAACTTTAACTCATTCTAAAACTTGGTGCAGTACCACATTAAGAATTGAAGAGCTAGAAATTATTAGTTAACTCATTAGTAGACACCCATCTCTAATTAAATAGAATCATAAATGTATTGAGAAATCAGTATGTTGAAAAGGTCTCTCTCTCTCTCTCCCCCCCCCTCCCCCCCCCCCCCCAGTTAAAACATCAAGGGAAAAATTTGGTAGGTAGACAATTTCTACTGAATAATTGATATACATCTTTCTGCCTGTGAAAAGCCTAGGGAAAAAACAATAAAGTCAATATCTTCAAGGTAGGTCAATATTAAAGCACTTGGATAGGAGAGCAGAAAACCATCTGAGACTAGCAAAGATTAAATTAGGACCAGAAATGAAGATGAATAAGACTTCAAAAAGCAGAAATAAAATAAAACCATCTAATTCACTTAATATGAATGACATTTGTTGTGGTCTGTTATGCATAGCTTAGATAAAATATTCCATAAAAATAATTCTTGAGTGAATTTCCCTATTTCCCTCCCTTGGGCAATACTGCTGTTCTAAAGGGGGGCTATGCTGGGACAGAAATAAAAAACAAAATATTTAGACAAATGGTCCTGAACTGTTGAGACATTGTTACCATTTTTGAACAAAATGAAGTTAAAAGACTCCCAAATCAGAGCACTTTTTTTTTTTTTTTTTTTTTTTTGAGCCAAGCTATGATCTATGATTTCATTCATGTTACTTCAACATTATGCATCTTCACTGCTGCTGCGTGGTCTAGAAGCCAGTAATTTTCATAACTTGCTGGACATGCTTCTGCTATTCAACCAGACACCAACAAGGCACCTGAGTTGTAGCCTTCAGAGGCCACATTCCTCACACCAAGGAAACACAGATTGCTATTAAACCAACATAGAAGAAAGTTTGTTTGCTAGTCTAAGATGTATCAACTGCAGATGACATGATCTAAATTAAATAAATTCAATTTTTGATTTTCAAATGTAGGAGGAGATGATGGTAAAGTTATTTAGAAAATATCAGGAAGAATTTTAGAATTTCATACAAAATATTCTGAGCCACCTGCACAGCTGGACTTAACTGGCTTACTGAACCACCCATTCTTCCTTATTTCTGGAATTGTTTAAAGACATGTCAGTGTGCTGTTATAGTTTCATTTAACAGCTTCCTTAGTTCAGCATTGTATTCTACAGGCACACCAAGCTGGCACAACCAACAGTACAAGACATTAGTGAGGCAACCCAACACAGGTGGATCAGCTCTGTTCAAGAGGAGGATGAAGCTTTAGCCCAGGAGGATAAGAGCAGCAGAACAACTAAATTGTTTCTAGCGACCAGCTCACAACTTTCAGAGTAACATAGATAAAGTCAAGCTCTACCTAGCTGTGGAGACACTTTTTCATACACTAGTTGAGGTTATAAAAAAATATCATGTGTCTCACAACATCAAATAAATAAAGCGTAGGGAGAAGAAATGGTAGCAATAAAGATCGAAAAGAAGCATTTCCAAACTCAGAACTGCATTCTGAAGTAGTTCACGCATTAACCAAGCTGCCTACATACAGTTTTTCTAAGAAATTGAAAACCAGACTTGTCACCTTTACATGGTTTCAATGTACTGAATCACACAATAGCTTTTTTTTTTTACTAATAGAACTGTTACTAATGAAAACTATCATTCCATTCCTTTATTATTTTTATTATTATTTAAACTATCGACTAAGATCTTATAAAGCTACAATATCTCCAGTTTACCTGACCTAGTTTCTACAAAGCTATATTTTAAACTACACTTTCATTATGCTTAAGTGAATGCTCACCAGAACAGATTCTGGCAAGCAGGAGTAAAGCACGAACTCCAAAGGTATTGCAGGGTGCCTTCCTTCTCTATTATCCTCTTTAGTTTGTATTCCCCATTATATTTAGGGTCCCCTGTTGTGCCATAAAGAACAGTGAATCTACCTTGAGCATAAATTAATGTGAAGCTATTGCAGCAGTTTCTTGCTTCCCCTATGAATTCTCTCAACAACACACCTGTTTTAGGCATGCACTAATTATTTTGCAGTTACCTGCTGGAAGGAGAAAGGAAGCCTGATAGCAATGAATTGAACTTGCCCTTTGTCCCCTTTCATTGTATCTACCTACAGCAGACAGCATGAAAATGCAACTCAATTAAAGACAGCCCTCTTGTCATAATACACACAGAAGCTCTCCTCACAGCAGAAGCTGGAAAGTTTTGCCATGACACTCCTTGTTGCATTTGACAAGTTTATTCAAAAACAAATATGTCAGTGGGGAGGTCTGTCATTCTAATCCTGTTCTTTATGTGAGAGCTGCTAATGCAATTTCAGCTACCTGAATAGAAGGGCTCTTGCTTCCAGATGTTCCATTATGCCTTGCAGACAACAAGCGCCATAGGATTGACACCAAAAGGGATGAGCATTTCCCTCCACCACCACCACCAATAGCTTCCTCTTAGCACAGGGCTTACAGCTGCCTTGTTGATTTCTGTAATAGGTATAGTATAAACTGGTATAATGCTATCCTTTTATAGGTCAGTCTGTCACAGAATAGCAACAGAAAGAGGGCAATTGTACTGAACAAGGTGGTAAACTTAAGTTTCTCTTGAGCTATTGAAAGACTTTTTAAAAGCTGAAAGAAAAATAACAGATTGATTCAACGAATCAAGACTTGGAGAAAATTGTAGACTATTTGTACTTCAGGATGCAAACCTCAAATTGCAGTGTCAGAGATTAGCCATACTTGTACTGATTGGAGATAAAGCAATCCTGCAGGAAAACCTCTGCAGGGAATGCCGGGGTACTGAGGAGGATAAGGAGCTGGAGTGGCTAAGCCAGTGCAATTGTCACAGCCAGCTGAGGAAAGGAGCTGGAAAGAAGCTCAAGTTACTTTTGGCAGCAGCCTTAGAAGGTACGTGGACATTTCTGGTGCCTGATGGTTTGCAGTAAGGCTAAGCAAAATAATACAAACAAGAAAAACCCTAATAACAAACCAGGTAATAGCTTTTCCTGTTGCATTTGTTAACATTAGCTAACCAATAAGCTGGTTTTATTCCATTAATAATGTATTACTGTTTTCTAAGCATCATAACATGTTTTTATTTTTTTCTTATTTTTTTCATCCACCCTCTGCAAATATTAAAGAAATAAGCCTTGATATGACACTACTAGGAGATTTATTTTTTTTAATCCCATTTGAAAATAGAAAGCAGATGCAAATAAAGCCATGCAGGAGAAAGAATAGTAAAAGAAAAACACAAGTGGTAAGATTTTCACATAGGATGCTTTCAATGAATTGAGATATGCATTTGGCTTTGCTAAATATCAATTTAAATTATTCTGCATGCCGTTTATTGTCTAATAGAAACATGCTTTCTTCCCACTACTGATGATTTGTGATGTATAAGTAGCTTTTATCTAGACATGAGTCTTTTTTGTTTGTTTGTTTTGTTTTTAAAACATGAGCTTCTGCTAGGACATAAAGAGCTTTCCTTAAAGCAAATAGTGCAGCTATTAAGCTGCTCCACAGGACTGCTGAGCATTTGCAATTTTCTCTAAAGCCAAGGGAGGTTGAAGGTGCTCAGTAATTTTCCACGGCTAAGAGACATTTTGGAGAAGGAGCACTGGACCAGAACAAGTCTACCACCTATGCCGAGTACAGTGTGCTTTGCCCAGAGCAACTGTGAACGAAGATGCTTGCTATATGGATTGTCATGCCCAGTAAGTGCACTACCCAGAATTTCACTCTACATACAATTACTCAGACATATGAGCAAATGCTACATAGCAACATTGATACGTTTTCTCGCTGCCAAAAACCTTGGAGAAAATAATTTGTTCTACTCATCTTCACAGAATGGAAAACGTGTTATAGAGATCAAGATCAAAATCTGATCTAAGGAGAACAGGAGTCATTGGTATTTAAGGCGTGGTATCACCACAGCTTATCCAATTCAACAGCAGCAATCGTTTTCTTAAGTGCGGAGATGCATTCATACTCCTCGAATGGCTTGCACTCAGCAAGATGGAAAGAAATAGTTGTGTCTCAGCTTACGTAGAAAAAGATTTTTCTCTAGGCCATTGAAAAAAATTGTCTTATTTTAAAGTACCATAAGTGATCCCCTTTTCTCTGAAAGAAAAAAAAAAAAGTAATTGCTTCCAATTTGCTTGTTATCAAAGCATGATGATGCATCCTTTTCTTCTGTAAAAATTCATGTAATAGATGTACGTAGCTGCTCAGATATGCTGCTTCTCATCCATATGGCATTTTCTCCTACCTTGTTATTTTTTGGGGGGAAATGTCTATAGAACAAATGCAAAGCAAGCAAAAAATGTAAAGCCATGCAGCAAACAACAATAGAGATGTTCTTCCAGAGACTTGACTGCAAACTGCACCCTCCCTTGTTAAACATGATAACTAATGTGAGCAAATTAACAACCTGGTTTATATTCAAATTCTTTTTCAAACATAATTCTCTTGCTATTCCTTTCCATGTTATCTCCTGTTGAAATAAGAGAAAATCTGCACAACCTTGGAATGTAATTGTTATCAGATGGTAATCTGGAGCTCTGTCTATATGAAGTACATTGTTTTCCTAACCACAGAAGGACAGAAGAATTGGCTTACAATTGAGGCACTATACTCTGTGAAAATTGGGTCAGGTTTACAGCAGACTCCTTTGTGTTATCAAATGTCTTCTGGAGTAGCTGGCAGACTTGTGACTGACGTCTGTGGGGTTTGGCTTGGGTCCCTCTCAACTTCGAGGAAATGCAGATAGCAGCTGCCTCCTCTGCCTGCCTGACCCCCCTTCTCCCTTGTTTACCAGGTAATTTGGGGGGGGGGGGATGGATTATCAGAGTTATGTCTCTTGGCAGTATATAGCATCATGTTTCCCAAATCTCAATCAAGCGAGAAGAATTCCTTGAGGCCATGCCTAGATTTTCTCCCCTTTTCTACAGCACAGAGCACACTGCTTCTATTATAATAAATCACTCTCTGAAAATGGTAACTGACAGAGTAAAAACACTTTGAATAGTAGCATATTTACACCAGATGTGAACATAGGTCACCAGAAAGATGTTCAAATTAAAACAGATGGAGAATCAATGAGGCGGAGAGCTATAGGAAAGCACTTCTGCATGGCAGAAGTAGCAAAGGCGGCTGTGCCTTGACTCTGGGAAGGGAGACACGTTCAGAGGCAATATGGAGAAAAAGCTGCCAAGGTCCTCACAATTTCCCTTCTTCTACACTGACACAAGCTGCTTTTGTGCTGAAAATTCAAAAACGGTTCCAAAGCTTATGGAAATCAATGAGAATCTGTCCAGAAATTATAATGGATTTTGTATCAGACATGCAGTGAAATATTTCCTCATAATAAATTTTAAAAAATCACATTTATAAGATCATGAAGTGAGAGTAATAGGTATGCTGATATGCCATACTGTTTGCCAGGGGATTACAGTACATACGTAACATAGGCTGTTCAATTTTACACCAATTTGCAGTAAAACTGAGGGTTTTCATGATACCTTCTATACAGAGAAGAACAGAAAATATAAATGGATGGATGAGGATAAGAGGTTGTATTATTTTTGTATTTTCAGGTATAATCCCTTCAAATGAGTCATGGATGATATGCACATCTTTATGCTGAAGAGACTACTTCATAATCATGATATTTTTATTTTTTATTTTTAATTATTCACATGAGTAACTATTTCCTGTAGAGAACTTTTCTCTTGCTAACTTCTGTTTCATAGCAGTGAGTCAGAAAATAGAGCAAAGATGTTTATATCATCATGTACTTCCTCTGAGGCTTTGAGAACTTCATTGTATAAATGACATTGGTTTGTATCCTTCCTTTTCCTCCCTGCTGTTCAGTTTTACCTACGTACTCCCTAAATCAATAGGGGATGCTTTGAAATGCCTAATTCACCATGGAACAAGTTTTAATACTGCTGGTACAATTTTACAGGAGATGGGAATGGTGCAAAGAATGAGAACTGGATGAACTAATTGCTCTTTTATTATCCAGGTTTCTTATCTAGGATATATAAACACACAGGTGTTGCTTATGCACACCAAAGGTCTAGGCCTTCTTAAGAGTCCCTTAAGCTCTCTTCTCCTCTCCCAGTCCTCTTTCTTTACACGGCCTTAAAAAACAGGATTTGAGAAAACAACTCTGCCTATTTTCAGGCACTCACAGCAGGACAGTGATTACACAAAAAGAAACCATAATATTTAAGGAATAAAGTGATGCCAGAGATGTTTGGTATTATATGATGTTGTAAAAACACTTACTGGGTTAACTTTTAAGTGACACTGCTCAGGAAGGGTTCCCCAGGTATAAGGGCAGACTGACAGAAGCAGAGAATAAGCACTTGCAAGAACAGTCTTTGAAAGAGGGTCCTGTACTTGACTGAAGAATGAAACACCAGCAGTTCCACAGGCAATAATGTTCTTTGTAAAAGTGAAAAATAAGCTTTATGACTTTTTTCTATTCAGATAGCTTTAAAATTAAAATAAACAACCACACACGCACATGATAGACACCTTCTTTACTTAGGCTCTAAACATTTCCCCCACACATCTCTTCTTGCTACTTCCTTTCAGGGTGTCTGTTATGAAAATGGCCTATATCAACATAATTTGATGATAACTTCCACCGTATCTTCACTGCCTTAAAAATGTTCCCTGGATTGACACAGCGATCACACTGGGAGGATATCCATCTGCCAGGAAAGCTTTCCTTTTGCACTGAGAGTTTACCTACCCATGCATCCACCACCAGGAATGGCAATCTGCTGAGTTAAAAGGCTGCTGTTTAATGCGTGTGCTTACTACGAGCAGATAGATCCATCCCTTTTTATGTTACAAGGCTAGTTACCAACGTAATTTCTCCAGGCTGATCCATGGACTTCTCCCCCTACTGCCCACTTACTATATAGCAATAGAGTTTCCTTTTCCTAGCTCACTTTCGTAATCCCCATTTTGACAAAAAGTCTACCTACCCAGCAAACAAAAGCTGTCTGTCAAAGGGAAAAAGATTTCATTTCCACATATTGGGTACCACAGTGATCCCATCTTGCTGCCTGTCTCTTTGGTAAAAGCAGCTAGGAAATGTGGATGAAAAAAGTTATCAGACTGGCAACTTCACTGCTGAGACAGCTTCCCCAGCCTTTCAAAAGAGAATCCCATCTGACAGAGCTTCTTCTGTACTTGGGATTCGTGCTCACAATAAGGAGACATAATAGCGAGGTGGGAACTGGGTAGCACTGAAGAGAAACTCCTTGAAGGGCTGTGATAAATGATAAAGACTTAGCAAAAGAAGGTGAAATCAAAAATGGCTGTTGCCTTTGTGAACTCTGTGGCAAATCACTTGAGTACTATGCCTGAAAAACCAAGTTTCAGATTGCATTTTTAATTTCCCTCCCCTCAAAATTGCTTCGTGGTGAGCTTTTCAGTAGACTGAAGTCCTGTGTGACATGTAAAGCTTTTTGACTTCCAAGATGACTTTGGATGATTTTAATAATATAGCTATACTATCACAGGGAATATTTCCAAAGAAGCAACTGTAAATCTTCTACAATTCCTAAGATTTCATAGGTTTTAAAGTCAAAAGGAAACAAAGTGATCATCTAAGTCTAACCTGCTACATAATAAATGCCAAATATTTTTCCTCAGTAATCTGGCTCCAAAACCTGAGCTCTGCGCCAAGGATGAGAAGATGTTTTTTTCTCATTAAATCGCCTACTTAGGGACATAATTTCAGCAAGGGATGTAAAAGTATTAGATCAATGTCTTCATTTGATGAAACCCTAAGTAGCCTAGGAAGTAGCTTAGCTTTATTATTATTATTATTATTATTTTATTTTTAACTGGGAAAAATTCAGAACACAGTTTTCTTGAAGTGTTTTTCCTTCCCTCAGAATACCATTTCTACTTCCCAGCCCCAGTTAATCTGATCCACTTTAATTGAAATTGTTTCATTCAATCTCAAAAATCCCAACTCAGATGCTCTAAGCTTGACTGTAAAGTTAGATAAAGTAGGTAACCCTGTTACCTACAGGGTAACAGGACATGCCCTAACTGTAACACTTAAGAAACATAGCATCGTCTCTACTAATTCAATAAATGGGGGAAGGTTCCTCAGCTTGTAAGCATTGTGTCTGGCAAAACAAGCCTTAGTTGTAAGCCTCATAAACCTCTTAAATATCAGCTGCCACCTGCACCTGAATTACTTTTCACCTTCACCACACAGTTCTCCAGCATATTTAGTTCTGATTTTCAAAAGCAGCTATCCCATCCCTCTAAAGATGTTATGTACAAATTTGATTATAAAAATGTGTATATTTTACATCGTGGATGACAGTACTGTGAGTACATTTTGCTTGTGCTTCTTCTCTACTTGTTTCTGAATGAGGCATGTTGATAAATCCCCCCACCATTTAAACATTTCTGTGTGACTGTAGAACTTATATCCCAAAGTTAACTAGGTGTTTATAACACTGTCTACACATTGGTTTCTACTCAGCATGGTTACATGGGTAAAAAGCTATATGCCTATTAAAAGCATACTGATCTGCAATGTTAGCATGCACTGGTATAGTTTAATCCTGTAGGGCTATATCTGACTTAGGACAGAGATGTTCCACTAAATAAGCACATTTTGATTGCAACTGGAAAGCATTAAAAGGAAGCAGAATTGGACCAAGAATGAGCACTTCTAGAAGTCCCCTCACACTCTTAAGGTGGGAGCGCGAACAATGACACTCAAAAATTTAATACAAAGCAACAATAGAAAGAAGTGGCACCCATCACCCAGCCTTCCTTGCCGTACACAGGGAATTGTATAATCAAAGGAAAAGCAGAACAACGCACATGCAATCACACTTCTTACAAAGGCAGGAGAACCGCTCCAGCCCTCCTGCCACTGCAGCTCTGGAAACTGCAGGCTCACCTCATTTCTGCAAGAGTTTACCCAAACTCTTAATAGAAATACAGAGAACAAAAGCAATGCATGAGTATCTCCTCTGACACCATTTCACTAATTTGATACAAACTATGACACCTGGGTGCCACATCTTAAAATCAGCATGATTTCCTTCAAAACTTAATTGTCATGCAGCATATAACGCACCTTACTCTGATGCTCCTGGCAGGAGACAACAATATTAGCTATGAAATCTGTAGGTTTCTGCCAAATTCACAAATACTGGCAGCAAAACCTATGGAAAGGGCAGACTGGGCTGTGAAAATGAGGAGTAATTTAATGCAAATGTTCTATAGCACTCCCCAGGCTCCAGGATTAGGGATGTCAAAAAATTTAAGTGCTCCTTCTGGTTATTACTATGGAGAACTGATTATTGCTCACTGTATATAAGGTTTTCTAAAATGATTGTATTTTTCTTAAGTCTTTCATTATTTTGTTCACTAAAGTATATTTTGCTGTATGCTCAATAATTCCCCCCCCACACAAAGTGAACGTTAATTGTTAAGTTCTGATTTTAACCATGATTTTCCTTTCACTTAACTTATTTTTACTCCCTAGTGTAGCAGATAATGGCACATGTTTAAAAAAAAATAAAAAGATGGAGGGAAAAAAGTACATTTACTAATGTAGGTAAGCATAACTTACATTGGGAGCTAGACTATTTCAAACATACCATCTAATTTTCTCAGAGAAATGTTAAAAAAACATCTGGAGATTGCTTTTGAAGGTGAAAGTACCCATGTGCACAAGGTGATTGAAAGTTACATAAATATATTTGGCCAGACTTCCAAATACTGTGAAGAATGTTCACTGAGGTCACTGTGATTCATTGAGATGGATACACCTTACAGTCACATTTACCTAACAGGAATAATCCTGATTAATTACTGAAAATTTCTGGATTAACAGCTGTGCTCTCATGCACAGCTGAATAGTTCATTAGAGAATTTAATCTAAGTGCAATCTGTCTAAAGAAGAATAAAATATATTGAAGAACTGTAATGAGATAAGCATAGTCAGCATTCTTCTCTTACAAGAAATGAAGCAGACTTTTACTTATCGCCCCCTTCAAGAGGGGTTGAAAGTAGAGGAGAGTTCGTTTGTTGAATCAATATAGAAAAAAAAAAAAAACTGCTAATGAAAAATTTGTCATTCTTTGATTTATAAATATTTACTCATTAGGAATAAAATGCTTCAGTGGCAGCATCCAAGAGCTAATTCTCCACAGAAATAATCTGCTGTCTTCAAAAACAATTAATTTTGTGGAAATACAGCCTGAACTTCCTCAGAAAGGTCTTTGGTTTGGTAGATTTTTAATATGCAAGCTGTGTTCAATAGCTGGTAGAAGCTGTGTTTCTGCAGTAGAGATTAGTTTACTGAGAAAGTGATGCAACTTTACAGATAAACCATACTGGTAAGACTCCGATGAGATCCAGAAATGAAATGGTCTGGATACTTCCTGTAAAGTATCACCATTTACTAGTACTTAATTTTCATACATGCTGAACCTCAGTATTTGACCTGTCAGGCATCTGTTTGATATTCAATTATCCACCAGGTAGGTTTGTTTGTTTTTAAGCCACAGCTAGGAATGGTGTTCATTCATTGTTAGTCTTCAGATCTCTACAGAGAGACATTTCTTTAGTATAACAATTCAGGCCTATCATAGGACTGCAGATCAGGTAAACATGAAGTGCACTCAAAAAAAAAAAATGATGCCTAATCTCTTTCATTGACTGTGAAAATAGCCAACAGAACTAGGTCAGGTACAGACATATTTTAGACTTCACATACATATGAGATTTATAAAAAGGAGTACCCAAAGAAGGGTCCCTTATGAAAATCTGGTTACCTTTCTGTTTACATGCATGCATACGCTTAATGGGATCCAGCTGCTCCTGTAATTGATAAAAAGCCACCATCTTTTATTGCAGGGAAAACTAATTCTTCCATTCCCATTACTGCCAGAAAACTATATTCTATCACTTTTTTAAAAAGGTATGCATTTTTCCCTTCCTTATTTACTGAAAACAGTCATAATGAAACTCAACTGTTTTCTTAAGTGCTTTATTTCTAACAACAACATAATCAAGATAGAGTCACTGCTGGAAAGCTGATGGAATGAAAGTGTTCATTAATCACTGGGTGCATAAGTGTATGGGAGATGCTAGTCTATATTTTGGTTGAGAAAAGGGTGATTTACAGTTGCGCACATTCCTCAGAATTGATCCAAGTTCTGTAAGAGATGCATAGCAGATTGGTCCATAATCAAGTGTTCTCTAATGAGATTACAATTTATTTTTTTTTTAAATCAATCCACAGGTAATGGAAGGTTTGCTTAGTACTGAAAGCCTAGAACAGAATGTGAAATTAAGTTTACCACATAAAGACAGTATCAGTTACTGGAATTCAGAGTACAATTAATCAGGTACTTATTGTGAACCATTTTCCTAACCCTTCTCGACTGATGTTGGAAATGCCTGTTGTGGACATCAGCTATGTTACTCTGCTTTACAAACCCATGTGATTCCAGAGCTGTGCATAAAATACTGTCTTCAGACTTGCTAAAGTTCTCTGGAGTTTTCATAGTTCCTAATATTTTCAGAAACAGAAGTGCAGAGCTCTAGCTAGATGACTGTGTTTATCTTCTGGCTCTGTGCTTTTCCATAGTACAACACACTTGAATAGTGCGGCCAAAAATCTTCAGCCCAAAAGGGACCAGTAGAGGAACTGCCTGCTTATTTATTCCAAATAAAGAAAAAAAAAAAAAAATCCAGAATCTTGGCTATATTATTACTGTGGTATTTTCTTATAAGTAGAACTGTGCAGCTCATTTCAACCCCAAAGCAAAAAAGCCATTACTGCAAGAGGCTTCCTGCCCCCATCCCCCTCATGCAGCTTTTAATCAAACTGAAAACGTACCCCTTGTTTCTGGAAATCCTAGAAATTTATTGAAGTGGTGGTTATTAAGCAACTGTAAACAACATGAAAGAGATTCAGATGTGCAGTGTTTTTTTGTTGTTGTTGTTTTTGTTTTTTAGCTGAAAGCTTTCCCTCACACCAGACCTCCAGGAAGCAATCCTGTCACAACAAGCACATGTGATGCTCAGGGCCGGTGAGGTCCCTGGGGCTGCCTGCGTTCTGCAGCACTCTCAGCACTGCACCAACAGCTCGCACCTATGCCCCAGAAGCTTTCAAAATAAGGAATGAAGAAAAGCAGGGTAAATGTTTCCTTGCCTCTCCACGCAGCGCTTCATTTCACCTGACAAGAAGGTTCATTCCACACAGGTGTGGGATATACAGTGGTTATTCATTTGCACAAATGAATCCTGGTGAATTACATAGATCTACTTTTCCAGAATCTCCTGAGATCACATGAAACCACCAGCTGAACAGATACGGGAAAGAAGGGGGAAAGAAACCTTGAATGCTCAAAGAGTGTGTTTCCTGCACATAGCGCCCCACTGGTGAGGCAAAGGTTTGCCCAAGCAGCAGAGAACTGCAGTGGCTCCCCAGATACCACACCTCAGGATAACACTGATGGGTGCCAGGCCTGAGTGGCATAAGAGCCAGCACGTCTAACACAGTGTAGGCTCCCAGCTCTGCAGAAAGTCCATCAGGAAAGGCTCTGTGGAAGTCATTGATTTTTTTTTCACTTAAACTGCTAGTGAATCTGGCTTGATCTCTCTTCTGTGTCATAAATCAGCCATAGTTTCTTATATTTGGATGCTCATCTGTTGCCAGTCATCAGGTCATTAAAAGGGGAAAGAAGAGAAAGGGTAACATGAAATTTTGATGAACATCTGGCAGTAAAAGGTGCTAAGCTGCAGCGTAGAAGATGCAACTGAAAGGAGTATAGACCAAAATAAATAGAAGCTAGCCTTTTTTTTTTTTTTCCTGTGACACCAGCTCTAGAGCAAAGAAACACCAAAAGGTAAAAATCAACCCTTTACACCCAGAACATCTACATTTCATTCTACTGGATTTGCAAACAAACCTTATTCTGACTCACAACCCAGAAGTATAGAAAAACTTTTTCTTGCTTAGTAATAAAGAAGTTCAGAAGGTTGTTTTACATTTCAGTTTTGCTTCATCAACTTTCCAGCCCTTGGGGGACTCAACCTGAATTGCATGCGTATGGAAAATGAGTTAGTCAGCCTGCAGAGTCCCCACTGCATATAAATGCATATTCTTTCATCCATTTTGGACCACTGTCTGGATAAGCCCATTCAAAAGAATATTCAGATAAAACAAGCAAAAATCAAGAACAACCTGCAAAATTATCAGTATGTTCTATTATCAGTATGTTCTAAGAGACTTTCCACCAGATATAAACATAATACGTGTATGAGTGCATTTCATATGAGTTTTCTTTTTTGTAAATATATAAAAGACAGCACAGGTCTGGACATTTTTATTTATTTAGTATCTGGACCATATAAAGCGGTAAGATTGCTTTGCATCTTTTGCACTAGTTCAAGCAGTTAGAAGGCAGCCAGATCCTTACAGACACTGATCAGAAGAGAACATCTGATTTCTGAACCAAACCAAGCAGTCAAAACACATGGTCTTTGCTCAGCTGCCAAAACCATAACATCCAGATTTGTGTCCAAATAGAACCCATCATAACGTAATCATTAATCAGTCTGATTTAGAATAATGTTTGCACCAACTGATTACTGCTGTACATTAACATTTATCCTTTAAAATGTGAAAACATATCCCATAGCATTTGAGACAATGCAACTAATTCTGCCAGTACGCTGGGGTTGGGCAGAAATGCCAGTGACTCATCTCGAAAGGATGGAGTCCTGCCTAAAATAAGTAAGTGCATACTTTTTGTATATTCAAGGGCTAAAAGCCACCATTATACTCACAAAACACTGATGATAGGCATCTGTACCCAGTTACGCTCTGACTTGTGACTTTAAACATCATTTTTCCTGATCCACATGCTGCAAGCACGCACTGAATTTTGCTGCTGACTGGCAGATCAAGTTTCTATATGCTGAAGTTTGAGATGAAAGAGAAACAGCTTCATGCCATGCAATAGCAGGAACTTTGGAAATAATTGCCACTCATGTAAAAAAAACTGGAATGGCACCTGGTGAATATTATTTGAAATAGGAATTGATCAGACTTGGTAAAAGGTTGATTCAAGCAATGCAAGACAGGCTGCTGTTTATTCCTTCACAGTCTGTCCCAGCAAATGTTCAGGTTCAGACCACAGCAGGAGGTATCTTTTGAGGGATGTCCCTCACACAGGTAAAGATGCCCCTGGCAAATCCAAAGTGAACATCTGATCTGAGAGGAGAGGAGGGAAGAAAGCAGCAGAGCAGATGGGGAGAACTGGAGTGTTTTTGCCATGAGGGTGCCTACTCCAGCTACAGGCAGCACAGGCAGCAACTCAGGGCACCCAGCACAGCACCAGCACTAATGCAATGGCAGACGATGCACCCTGAGCCGCCACGTGCAACTTTCACTGGTGGCACACCAGCAGGCAGCCAAGCCAGGTTGAGAATGGGCAACCAGAGTGTGATGGGATGGTGAAGAGGCAGAAAGCAAAACAGAAGTCCAAAGGACTGCACTAAATTTGATCAGAGGGGTGACAGGATGTCAGAGGGGTGATCTATGTCCAGCTGCCCATTCTTCCTGTCACAAACACCCTCACCAAAGGAAGAGATGAAAGCAAATACTTGGTGAAGGAAAAGCATTAGAGGAAATGGAATTAATCCCAGGTATGGGTAGAAGAACCTCTGCCCATCTGTGCTTTCTACTTCTCCAGAGCATGGGGACGGGGGACATTTTTCTGGTGTTTCTGATTGCTAAACAGTTCTCCAAACAGCTGCTTCAGTTCTGTAACTGGACGTAATTCCACCTAATAGGAAATTGAGCATTTCATTGTTGGCATCACTGAAGGCCTGGACCGAGCTACTTTCCTATGAATAAGCCATTTTGTCTGCCTGAACATACAGCCTGGCATGTAAGAGCAGTGAAGACGACAGAGCAGTGAAGTCAGAAGACACCACAGCAAAGTGCCTCCACAACACCGCTCGGCAGCCACAGCCTCCCTATTTGTCTCTAGAATTACATGCACTTTTCCCCAGACTTGCCTAAGTGTCTTGTCAAGACACTTGATTTGTGTCTTGGCACTCAGAAACAATAAATGAAAATCTTTCCCCACTGAATTTAAGTAATGCTGAAGTTGCAAGGGGAGACAAGGAAGCCAACATTCAACATTAATAGTAGAATCCATTCTTCATTACGGCATGCTGGTTTCACAGGAGAAGAGAATATTGTCATCAAAACATTCTCATTACTTTAAGTGCTCCATCTTCCACAGAGATCCAGATTTACTTCTGCTTTTGCCTAAAATATTCAGTTATTTATATTTTTGCATTCAATCTAACTCCAATAGAAAATAAAGATGTGAGAGGGTCTCCTCCACAGGAACTTTAGTTTTAACTTTTGGGGATCAGAAGAAAACTTTAGTTTGGGGGATTTTTTATTTTTATTTTTCAATTAGAAAAAACACATTGAGGATCATGCGATTGTTCCCTCCAGAGAAATTCTAAGATGGTCTTTCAGCATATGAGCAGTGGACCTCAGCTCCAAAATACCTGTATCCAAACCACAACAACAAAATCAGTGGAAAACCTGATCAGCACACTCTGCGCAAGGACCCCATGAGAAAATTTCCAGTACAGTTGGCTACGAGCAATTAGCTTCAAAAATCCTCAAAGGAGGCATTCTCATTGCTTAGCATCACATTTAGCATGATGGGTTCTCAGGGAAAGATTAAGACAGAACCACAATGTAATTAAATAATTATTTTAAAAGCTCAAGAGCATTCATACCTCTTTCTTGAGGAAAAAGCCACTGTCTTCCTAAACAAAACCACAGTACAATTAGGGAATCAAAAGTTACCCAAGTAACTGAACATGTGCACGCTCTCTTCTGGTCACACTTTGACCAGCAGGTCAAATGCCTGGGATGTGCAGGACAAAATCTGGCCATTTCTCCTACTTACCTGCCTACTCCATAAAAAAATAAAAAAATTAAAGAAAAATAAATAAAATAAGAAGTAATTGATATGGGGTTTTCTCCTTCCTGTTTTAGAGACTTCCTTTGAAAACTAGTATTTTCTTGTTGCTAGGAAAAACAAAATGAAAGCCTTTCCTTAGACTCTCAATTAACACTAAACAGATCGCTCTACAACTGTAAGTATTGATTTGATGAGTGAAGGCGCAGATTTAATGGTAAGGAAATCAGATTTTCAAAGAAAAAGTGAACTCCTAACCAGCTGGGGAAGGCCAGTGTAATGCGTGTAGATGCGTATGGTCTCAGAGATGAAAAAATACATGTTAGAAGTTGCACTGCAAAAGCGATTAAAGTAATCAAAGCAATACAGACATACTTAACACGAGAGGATCCTGATATTTTGATATTTTGATATACACGTTGCATTTCAATAATTATCAGTAGTAAAAATGAGATTCAGCTACATAAAGTCTAATTACATTCTTAATCAAAACATGAGAAATAAAAAAGGTTACTGCAATACCTTTGAAGTACATCAGGAATAAGAAATAGCATAAGCCCTTTGGTATCATGCTGGTTAATTAAACACTGAAATAAATTAATACTTGTAGTTAGTTAAAATAAATAAATAAAAAGAGCCTTCAATCAAGGCCACACGAACACCAAGCAAAAACACAGCCTGTACTCCTGAAGGGTTAAGTTCTGCCCCCAGTCAACAACGGTGTGGGTGCAAAGGTGAAATTAGATGCAGAATTTGTTCCTGCAGCGTAGCCATTTGCCCAATTACCAGCTCGACAGAAATGCCTCTGTGCCTCCAGTAGACATTAGTGCTCCTTTGTTTTAAGGAAAACAAACATCCAAGGAGACCTGCTCCTTGCCCTGAGGAGTTTAAAGTCCAGAGGCAAAAAAAGAGAAAAGGGGCAGAAGAATGACAGGATTACAGAGAGCTGGTTCCCTACCGCATATCTCTGCAAGTCCATCAAAGTTCAGAAAGCTGAAGTAAACAAAGAACTGCTGTTTAAATAAGCACATAATAAAACCAGGATGTGGCTCTATCACACCTGCAACTTCTTCATGGATCTGTATCAGCCATTAACTGTCAGTGCTCAAACACCTGTGACAGCTCAGACATTGCTTAAGTTATTTTCAGAGCCGCTACAGTCTAAGGAGCATTTACATCACTCTTTCATATCACATCACTTAACTCAATGGCAGAGGTAAAAAGAAACCATCAGTCTGTTCCTTTTTGCATGAGCTCATTTGCATGCCATTAATACAATTAATATTATATTGGAATTTATACTAAAGTATTTCTCATCGCTCTAGCTAGCAACACTCCAGGAACACTCCAATCTGTAGCCTGCAAAATAATTTCAGGCATAAGCGAATCTGAGGTCACTTCAGAGGCCAACTAAATCAAGAAATAACCGTGTTTGTTGTGAAGTGACAGGTCACTTGAATCCTAACAAGATTATATCAACAGCCAGTTACATTTTTGTCTGAATACAAGAATCAAATCATTCAAGGGAGCATTATAACACTAATGAAAAAAGATGGTATTGAGAATGAAACGGGTTCCGTTTAATCATGTTCCTACTTTTGGCAATACCACATATTAAGAGGCAATTAAAGTAGCTATAACGTTGTTGGCTTTTTATTTATTTTATTTTTGCTGTAACACACTTTACTTCAGAAACAAATCCAATAAGCCATCTGAAATTATCTTTGAAATTGTGTTCGTAACAGTTACTTTAAATTACAGAACGGTAATAGTTTCACTAACATCATTTATTTTGACATCCCGAGGGAACCTTTATTTTCTGCATTCACACCAGGAGATTGAAGTCCACCTCTGATTAATTCTGAGTTCCAGGTTCTCACCTGTGTTTGTTAAACGTGCTGCATCACACACTAGGAAGCAAATCCCCTTTCCCCATGAGACCCGTGTTGATTGAGCAGCAGACATTAGGCCAATGTATTGCCTGGGTGACATCTACCTCCGACATATACCAGGACTGCACTGTGATATATCTCACAGTCCTGGTCTCCTCAGTGTCCTCACCAGGTGTCTAGGAGTGTGCAATTGCTCCCATCCAATTCATGTGTCCAAATTTTCCTGGGGAGAAATCATGGAGCAGGATGGAGCCAGACAACCCCCTGTTGTGCAGCCACTGACTTGTGAAGAAGGAAAACCCTACTCCAGAGCAGAGATTCAACTGATGCCACACAGTCAGTGAGTCCATGAGCAGCTTTTAAATCAACTGCAAACTTTCTCTACTACTATTAGTTATCTGTAGGAGCTTACTCTTTTCCTAGTCAGAGACCAAACAGTCCTTTCATATTCCTTTGGGGACAACTTCAGGATTTTGATGATCATCCATCATTATTTCTTAACATCAAAATATTAAGGACAAGCGTAAACAGAAAACAGCTAACATTTTGCCATCATAACAACTTGCTCAGGGCCACATACCCAGTCAACTCACAAATATCAGCCACTGCACTGAAATGAAGACACAGCCAAAAACAGGCAAGTTCATGGCAAGATTAGAACCTTTCACATGAAATGCAGAAAGGTGACAAAACCGTGCACGTGAAGCAGTGTTAGTGTTACCCAATGGCAAATGCACTGCCAGAGATGGGATAATTTTGCAAGCCACTGTGCTATAAATGGACATTTTAAAATGACTACTGAGAGAATTGCTCAGCTCAAGGAAATCGCCAGAAGTTCTAGTTTAAGAAATAGTCATATTACTTTTAAGATCATGTTTAAATTGCTATAAACTGAATAACCTACTAAGGGAGGAGAGAAAAAAAAAAAAAAACAATGACAGTATGCTGGTCTCAGAGGAACCTGCTGTCACTTGAAACACCACCTGTGCTACAGTGATAAACCATTAAGAGAACATCTCTTCTTGCTGTTTAACCTGACAAATTAATTGAGAAGATCTATAGTGTACAATATTGGTGTGCCCAAGTTGAACTCTCTGCTTTATCAGCAACACTACATCCCTCTCTTTTACAGGAACTATTTTCCATTGCAGAATTAGTAGAGCCAGGTAAACTACTTTACCAGGATCCAGACCATTGCCTGCACTACCGTCATTCTGATGGGCCTGAAAGAGATTAACTGGGTGGATGAAAAAGGCATCAGCAGGTTCTGTAACCTTCAGAGATAGCAGCTCCCCAAGGGGCTTAACAAATCAGGGTGCGGCATCACTGCAGGAAAGCGGCAAGTAATAGCTGCACAGTCCCAGCCCCAAACTGCTCTGAGCTGGAGAGGTTTTTGCCCATTGCAAAGCATGGTCTGGAGTCTATTAAAACCTTTCATAATCACATTTACCACTGAAATACACTTCTAGCCTTCACAGTTAGCCCAACTACATAAAAATGGCATGCATTAAGGGATCATATTTTAGGCGAAACAAGGTTAAATCTGGTGCCAAAAGAAAGATACAGAGCAATTTCCTTTTTATTAACAGAAGATAACAATTTAGAGGCAATCAATTCTAACTCTACTGAGCCCTCAAAATCTTGTCTTGAATAACTGTGGCTAGAATTGGAAATTGGAGCTGTTGCTGTGCACAACAGGCAGATGGGTTCAAATCAACCTTCTGATGAATAAATTAAATGCTTCAGACACCAGACTGCCCAATTTCATCCCCCCCCCCCCAAAAAAAAATACACACACACATGGTTTGAACTTCAGGGCAGAGATCATCAAGATGAATGCTTGGAAAGAAGGATGATGTGTGCTGCCTGAGTGTTAGAGTAAGAAAAAATTAAAAGAAGGGAGAGTAGGAGAGTAGGTGGCCAGCGTTTCTATATTTACTTTCATAGCTTGAGGGCAAGATATCCCACCTTCCCACCCCTCGGTCTCCCACATACCGAACTTTTTTGTTCTTATTTTTAAGCACAAAGTTACCATTCAAGTCAGTCAGGACTATTTGGATTATAAATGCTTTGAAGTAGCAAATCTGTGTTAGACTGTGTCCAGGCACAGAAAGAGAATTAAAACTGACATCGGAGGTGGAGCTGAAGGAGAATTTCTCTATTATAACAGTAACTGCAAGAAGAAATAATTTTTAATTGGTTTGATTTCCTTTTCTTAAATTGTTAGGACGACCTATATATAAACGTGTCCAGTAAAGTGCGTACTGTATCCTTGAGGGATATCTTGCCTCTGTCCCAGATGTTTGAGATTACATTTACCACTCCAGAATAGCTCACGAAGGCACGCACTGCCTACTACAAACTGTAAGACATTCTCTCTCTTCATTAGCAATGTGCTCCTCTTCAGACAGTCAGAGGGGAGAATGTTCATGTACATAGCAATGATCATTTCAGCTAATTAATTTTAGCTGAGATGCTCAAGCTGACAGTTTCTAAAGTTGTGCATCTGTGACTTGGGATGAACATCCCCAGCAGAGATTCATTTATTCTGAGAATACTTGCCCCAAAGGGTACATCAGCTTCCCCCTCCCAACCCCTAGCACTGATAACAGTCTCAGGGCATCAAGGTATCTGGTCCCCCTAGACCCATGCGGTTCAGTTATCATCTCATGGTTTATCTCTCGAGGTGCAGCTGCTCCCATTCCTCACCGAACCTCACAGCCTGCCTGCAGCCATTGTGCTTCAGCAAGGATGTTCCTTCAGCCCAAGATCAGCCTGCTTACATGGGATAAGTTACCACTTAATTATTTTACTCATGTTTTACTTGTCAATGCAAAACAGTTCAGTCAGGGAAAATGGAAGTGCTATGTTAACCTTTGAAATCGTAGTCAAAATTATTACGACTGTCTCCGGAATAAAATAAATTAAAACATTAAAGTTTTTGTTTGTTGGTTGGTTCTTCTTGTTTCTTTTTTAATTAGGGTGGTTGTAGTATTGTAATAAAAGCCCTGTTCCAGAGCCTTGTTCAACTTCAGTTATCTCCTCAAACAGTGCAACCGTTCAGATACTTCAAGGTAGCAATTAGTTCAGTAAGGCACACAAGACACTTACACTTAGCATGGACTTTCCCAGGGTAATAACAGAAGGTAAAGAGAATTTTATGTACAACTGTTCATGATCAGGAAGGAACAGGGTGAGGATTAATTCAGAAAATACTTATTTGATACTTCTTCCACCTTCAACACCAATATTTAAAGAAAATAGGCTACTGCACGTGAAGACAGCAGAAAAGATGCAATGCACTACAAAAAGGAAGTTCCAATCTCTAACCATATCTAATTCCAGTCTCTAACCATATCTCAGCCTGTTGCAAAACTCACAAAACAAACCAGTAGCTGACAGTTTTAAGTGACATCCTCAGTACCAAATAACTTCCTGGACATGGCTAAAGATCCACAACTTCAGTTTTATTACAGAGTTATCCAGAAATCATCCTATGATGCAAAATAGACAGACAGTTTTTACTCAGCTGAGGTGCATTTGTATGCCTTATTTGTGCATGGAATAACTGTGATTGCATTTGTAATTTGGGTAATTGTGCATGCACAACTGGCCAGCTGCATGCAGAATCGCCCAATTTGCACATGTTGCCTTAATTACCACTTGAATTATGACATTTCACAGTTATGTGCATGCAAATACGAGCAGAAAAGAGACTCATTTGGTAAACAAAGCACTTTGCACTGGTTTTCAGTCCTTAATCAGTCAGAGTACTTGAGGCCAGTTCTGCTGACTCTTGAAACACTAGATGTATCCTGCATTTGGTACACAGTACTTCTGCTGAAGAAGCTTCTGCCAAATTTAAATAGGCATGGTTAAGAAACACTGGAAAACAAAGCTATGCAGCATGGCTAGAACTTCAGGGCAAGTCAATTCTCACAGCTTCTCTCTGTAGACCTCTGTCACCCAGGAATACCTCAGAAGTGAAGTTACTCTGCTTTGCTGCAATGATCTGTGTTGGAGGACATCCACTCTGCTGAAGACTAAAGCAGCAGAGAGAAGCCTGCAACTCAAGAGAAATGGAATGGGAAATAATGGAATAGGAAATAATAGAATTCAAAGATTTCCTGCACAGATGAACAGTAATGGCCAGAATGGATTGAAACAGGAAAAAATAAAAAATCAATATATAAAATGAGGTATATGACCCACTCTTTACAATAGCAGGAAAGCCATTTCATTGGCTATGCAGTTCATCAGTCAAGAACTTTCTATGATTACTAACTATTCAATTATCATGATTGAATTATCGTGATTAAAGGAATAGAAAAGGGAAGAATAAATGAACTCTTATTGATTAGCATTCCAACATAGACTAAACATATTCCAGAGACTATTTCTTAAACCAATTATTGCCAAGCAACCTTAAAGCAATAATCAGGGACCAGATTAAAAGGTTGGGTTAGGAGTTCCCCGCCGTAACTGCAGGCAATAAATAGAAGGCATGTTATTTACTGCTGAGCTAGCCACGATTAAGACATTTATATACATGAGAACTGGATGTACAAACACAGCTTTCTGCACGTTACACAAGGGAATTAGTCATCAAGTTAGGGGGTGGAGGGATGGAAGGGAGCAAACCCTATCTATTACTTAACTGCAGTTTTTAGGTAGCATCTGCATATCACAGTAATCTTCAGTTTTCTACCCTTAAGTACTATGGAATATTTCTATATTCCTTTAAATACCCAACATGAATTGTGCACAAACCCAAAAGTCACTTTTTCAGTACGTGGAAGAATTTATACATAGCAATATAGTGGTTTATTTGATGGAGCTGGTTTAAAAACCACTATCTGTCAGGCATCTCAACAGCTTTGTAAACCTGCCTTACACTTTCATTCTCCACGGTCCATCTTGCATTCATCTATACTTTGTGATGAGGCTGACAAGGTCTATTTATCAAATATAAAAATATAACTGGACAGAAGCACCTGAGAGATTAGGCCATCCTCTTTTCAATCGAGTTACACTTTTTCACGCTACAGTCATTTTCCCTGCTAAAGAAAAATAAGTAAGCCTTCCTGCTCACAATTTACTGTAAGACAAAAATAAAGAAAACCTGTTGGCATAAGAAGATGCTCAGCCTCAGGCGCACAGAGTACAGAAGATAATTCCCAGCCCTGTCAAAGCAGAAAGATCACAGCAGCAGAGCCACGTCCATCCCCGCGTGCTGCACCTCTGCTCTATATCACATTCACACAGCTCTGGGAACAAAGGGCTCTATTTTTGTCACATAAGTAAATAAAATCCAATTCGTTATTTTAAATGCAGCCGGTTGGATCAGAAAATGTTGACTTTCACCATACCGGAGCTGTGAATACCAGACTTCCTACATGTCCTAGGCTACGTAGTTTTCCATGTAGATGCTCTCATCCCTATTTCTTGGAAAATAAGAGCCACATTCTGAAGTTAGTTCTAGCCAGAGTATCTGTCGCAGCAACACATTATTAACAATGTCTTAAATGAGGAGCATCTTTCATTTTTTCTTCATATCTTTATTTTTATGCACAGGCTGAATCACTGTAGAATCTGAAAGTCTTCTCAGCTTAGGAATTTATTGTCACGACACTTCAGTGCAACTGGGAAGTAAATTTGACACTTTTTATTTAACTTCTCTTTTAAACAAAGGAAAACCAGGACACAGATCTTTGCAGTCTGCTCAGACTGACAGAAGTCCACCTCAGATGTGATACGTTACTGTCACTAGCAATAGTCTGAATAAATTCACGTCGCCAAGCCAATAATCTCAGCATACAGCAGTCCCTAAAACAGTCCTTCAGCCTGAGGTCCGTGATGCAAAGGCTGCCGGCGCTGGTCCTTCACCTCGCACCTGCTTACATCTCTAAGACATTCACATTATATTAAAGCTGCTTACTACCAGAATTATAACAACAAAGCTTCACTCCCTTCCACATGCCCTGTGAGGTGTACAAAGCAGATAATAGATGTTAATTGATAAGCCAGTGAGGTCAGCTATAGCAAGGCTTTAATTGCTAATTCACACCTGGTCAAGCAAACTGTCAACACGAAAGAGGAAACTTCAATTTCCACAATACCGTTGGACATAAACCACTCTTTCCACTTCTTTTCTGTGCTCCGTAAGCAATTAAGTCAGATTCAAGCAAGTATAAAGATGTTACACAGTATATGAATTTTGAAGTAATCACTTTATAGACCCATATAGCCTAATTCTCATGTGAGAAATAATTCTATCTTTATTCGTTATGTGTTACACACAGGTAGCTGAACAAAATTTCAGGCTCTGGCAGTCATCTGACAAAGAAAAAAAATGGATATTCAAAGACACGGTACTCCATTTTAAACAAAAAGAACATTCTTCTTACCCCTTACTCAAAACATCCTACAGGAAAAAGAACATTTAACTAAGATACCAACTAAGATACCACACACTTGAAATTATCTTATCCAAACTGTGGGTTGTTGTTTCCCTCCACCCCCCATATTTTTGTAGTTCTCGGGCTTTGTTTAGACTTGTTTTAATTGCAAGTTTTTTCCTATTGAGTCACAGTATGTTGATGCATTTCATTAGTGTTACTAATAACTGTCTGTATAAATAACCCTCTTTACTGCTTGGTAAACCTAAGGCGCAGCACAAATACAGCAAGTCTCTATCCATGAGAGAGGGCTGGGCTATAGCTATATCTTCCAGCTTTTGGGATAAAAATCCTTAAGTCAGCTGCAGTTCCAGGAAGATTAGGGCACACCCTGAGGCACAGGCAAAAACAAAATAAAACAACATGGATTTTGCACCTCTTTCACCACCTTCCAACTTTCAAGAATGAAAAACCTTCATCTGCATATGGTTTTCCACTGGAGTTTTGTTTTTAAACCACAAACTTTGGTAGGCTTTAGTTTTTCCCCTTCTTTTCTGGGATTGGAGACTACAGAAATATTTTGCACCCCACTGAAACACTGCAGCCTGTATTCCCCTCTGCAGAAATACTGCCGACAGCTTAAGGTGAAATAATTCCTCCTTACATTTTTCTCTGGATCATAGCATACCGTTCTGCAGCATGTCCCACTCTTTTTTAAAATATTCTTTGTTAACAAACGTACAAGAATCACCACAATCTATTTCAAATCCCTATCACCACCCATCTTCCACAGAATTCTATTTCTTAGCTTCATGAATGTCAGTTACTCCAGACATCCCTTATTAATATATAGAGAGTAGAAGCAGTCATGATCACAGGCCCTCTAGTGTTATGCCCTCAAGCAACTTTGCCAGTACCTATTTGGCAATTTTGTGTAGACAAAACAGCATCCTAGCTTAGCAAAAGGCAGAAACTGATCACCACCACCACTCCAGAAGCCCCACAAAATATTTATCCATTTACTTTGTACACTCTATAAGCTTATTAAAATATAAAAATAGAGAAGGGAATACTGAGAAAATAACTCATTACTAGCATAGTTCTAGCATAGTTTTCATAGCCTCTTGCCCCCTTTTTTCCAGGTGTTTGAATAAACTCTTTTAAAAGCCATCTGTATCAAGGGCGTATTTCTTATGCAGCTCTGGGAATGATGCTTTCCCCCAGAAGGCCTCTCAGCCAATACAACACAAGCACAAACGGATCCAAAGAACAGAGAAGAACTCAGTCACCACAAGTAGAAGCTCTACGTTGATGGGGACAGACTGAGAGCTTGGCTCAGGATTGTTCCTTTTTAAATATACAGTCTTGGTTTGAGGTTTAGAGGCCCCCTTCTAGATATCCATGCAGAAAAGGAGCAAGAGAGGTGCACACGGATCTTTGATTACAATAAGCAGAACAAGCTTGGTGAGAACACCACTGCCACGCTGGGGCCTCTTACTTGCTGGTGAGGTATCCAATACACAGAACTTTCCACATTTTTACACCCAAACACACCTATAAATAAGAGATGGAGGACAGCAAATTGTCATTTAAAAGTAAGGAGAGGATTCCAGCAGTACCAAATAAAACTATTTCAATTATGGCAAATAGGTAAGAAAAAAAAAATGGTGCTGCACATCAGTCCAAGTAAATGTCAGCAGAATATCATAAAAGATTTTTTTTTTCTTAAAGATTAGGGGGAAAAATATTTCCTACCCTTTAGAAAGTGTTCATTTAAATCTATAAAATATATATGTATATTTTTGAATTACCTGCTAGTGAAAAGGATTTAATAACTATACTTTGATTTCTGTTTTAGAAAACCGCTATGAAGCCTAGGTGCATACCTGTTTCCCACTACCACTTTCCACAATTTGGCTTTCACTGTGAAAATTTACTGTGCTGCTATAAATCTGACATCCACAGGAATAAAAATCTAAATTAAATATTAGGCATTTTTACCAATATGATAAGTGTGCTAATCATTTCCTAAAAGGAAGGTTTTATCCTCTGTAGAATAGGATCTGATTATTCTGCATGATCGCTGTCCACTAAGTCTTCAATTATGAGCTTTACACATGGCAGGGAGGGGACACACATGTAACTGTCGCTTACAATTTATTACAATACGTCCTGAAATTAAGTCGATCAATTTATTGTTAATGGACTCCTAAAAGAATTTTTAAGTACATTCCTTAGACATACTGTAGTTCACCAACACTTTCTTTCAGCACATGATGGATAGTTTCCATTTTAAAATATGACATTTGTTGTAATATAGTTTAAATTACTTTTCTTCCCAGAGCATGTGTTATTCAGAGTTACCATTATGCAGTAGGAAATTGTACATTATGTTGCTGCTTTATCTCCTTTCATGGCTCATGTTACAGTTGCATCCATTCAGGTACAATTACACTGGGAAAAAAATGATTTAACATTTGTATTAACAACAATCCTGTTCAGCAATTTTTTTTTTTTTTTTTAATCTTTTGGTTAATTACTAAAGAGTAGTGAGAATAAGCTCAAACAGCTACAGTATGCAGCCTTTTTAATTAAGTAAATAAAGCATATTTCCTCCAACACAAGTACTCACAGTAAAACAGATTTATTGCACTGTATTTATAGTCAAAGTTATAGTAATCTTAGTATATTACATAAATTAATTCTAACATAGGTTAGGCAATTTTTCCCCTAAAAGCCTTGGTTGTAGTATTTCTTTGCCTTATGTCTGAATTCTCAGAAGCTTCATGAGCTGAACTTTGGCAACAAACAGGTAATTGCATATTATTATGCTAGCAACAAGTTTCTCACATTCAAGGCACTTGAATAGAGTTCTTATAGGAGACTCCAACCAGTGGAATGGATATCCATTCCAAATTCAACTGTTACTCTCCTCCTTTCAGCGTAAAGCCAAAAGGACTCCTCCACGCCCATCAGTTCATATTCTATCTTCAGATATGAACACTGAAGAGTTATATTGTAAATTAGAATCTGGTTCCCATTGCCAGTAAGACAGTGAAACGATATTTTATATATAAACTGTGTAACCTGTTGGACAAGTACAAAGACATTTTAATCAGGATGTAATAGGTATTCTTATTCTGTTCATTAAGATAAAGAAATGTTTGGCAGGCAAATGTTTCATTAGGTTGTAATTTGCTTTGATATGCAAATTAACATGTAATTAGTTTTGAATTTCTGAAGAGGTACCGTCTATGTTCTAGACATATTTTTGTGTGTTGTACAATGAAATTTCAAGTAGCTTCCAACCCCCCCAATATATTTATGTATATATTTTTCATCCTATTATTTTATATACTTTTAAAACCACATCTTCCATACGCTTCCCCCACAGTTGTTTTAGTTCTTAAAAATTTACTTTTAAAAATGGGAGGATGACTGTTAAAAGTTCATTTTTTTCCAATTTCAACTCTATTCTGTCATAGTAGGCACTGCGAGACAGAATGAAAAGCTGCTGTAAATAAACATGGGCAGAGCACCAGTAGGACAGCTATATCAATTTACACCAGCTGTGAACCTGACATACATACTGTGAAAAGAGCTTGAGGTTAAGTAGGGTTGCATATTTGAAATGAGAGAATTAAGCTTAAGACACAGAGGTATCTAGGGTTATTAACAAGCAGCAAAGTGAAGCATAATTAATTCTATACTTGCCTTGTTAAAGATATGACTTATAATATAAAACCAGAGCTAAAATTCTAAAATAATCCATCTATTTAGTTCAGCTCTTGGCAATAAATCAGTAGAAAATAGGTAGCGTAGTGAACTATGAAACAAGCCATAACAGTACAGGTCTTGGGAGTTTCCGCACATCCTAAATCATCACACTTGACATCAAGTGACATGCTCAGGCCACAGCACCATCAGAAGCTACAATACAGAGAGCTTGATCCAGTGATGCCATCACTCAACAATAACAGTTCCCCACAGAGGGGCTGTCTCCAAGACAAAGCAGTTTGATAAATCTGCCTTTTTGGCATGCCAGTGGGTTGGAAGAGCCCCAGTGAGATCCTTGGCAATGTTCCTCAGGACAAATATGTCCAAGGACTGGAAGTCACGCCAGTGTCTGCCAGGCCACACACATTCCACACCTCAGCTGTGTGTCCCTCTAATACACAAGTTACCAGCAGCCACCCAGCTATGGTTAGGGCCTGTTAATGTTTCATCTTTTTAAAAACATTTTTGTTAGAATAAACAAAAAATTCCCCTAATTTAGCTAGAAGCTTAGAACCTTAGCTATAAAAGTTTAAAATATTTGCATTCAGAAATCTAAGATATCTTCTACTGCAAGGCAGCGACTGTCTTCACTGCACCAGTATTTTTTCTTTAAGTAAAGAATCTTCAACAATACATTAAGTAAAATTTACATTAAAAATTGTTATAGAATTGTCACATAGGAGCTGGGAGAAAATATTCCTTTTTCCTTTTTTTTTTTTTAATCCCTGCATCAATTCATGAGCATCTCAATCATTTCAGCATCTCATTTCATTCATTCCCTTTCTGTTCATCATTGAAAGAATTAAACAGTGAAAGAGTTAATTCTATGCCAACAGAAACATCTCACAAAACCCCATAATTTAATATAAAAAGTTTAAGACACACCAACATAGATTTATTGTAGTTCCAAGCCAAGCTGAAAATCACCTCAAACATTTCACACACAATAAAAAGCCCCAAGATTTCAACTGGCTCCATCATTATTATTTTGGACAAAAGCAGGATTGACTGCTTTTCCCCTCTTCTCAGAAAGGTTTAGGATTGGAGAACTGTGTGAAATTAACTTATTTGCATGCTCCCAGGCAGTGTGAAGCTTGCCAGCGCTGTCCTCCTAAGAGCTCCAAGCACCACACTAGCAAAGCAGTCATTTTCCCCTCAGCACAAGTTGTCTCCACGACGTATTACACTTGCAAACAACAGCGTAACTCTCAAAAACCAGGAGTTTACAGAATCTGTCATCCTGACACTACATACTTCATGTGGCACAAGACTGTTTCCCCCGGTGTTTATTTTCCCTTATCTGAAATCAGAAAGGCACAGATTTAATAAATTCATACCTTATATCAAGGCACAAACCGAACGGAGAGAAGTGATCAAAATTTTTACATTTTTACAAAGAAAATAATGGGGAGACATTCACAGGAGATAAGGAATGATTGAAACTGATCTACAAAGATTTAGAAGTGTAATCTGTCATGTTCTGGACAGGTCTGATTTAAAGCCTGTCAGGCTCAATGGAAATACTCCCCTCAACTCCACTACGCTTGGGTGCAAGCTCTTAATCTTTAATCTTAACAAGATCCACAGGCTAGAATTTCAAGCTGGAAATACTTCCCTGGAAATGGGATCACAGTTTTCTAAATGAGTTGCTCCCCAGCTTTTCAAGATATATAACAGACTGACCATCAGCACAGTCTTTAGAAAGACACTGAATGGTGCCTTAAAGATGTGCCGTGTCCCCATCACAAGATTCAGACAGGAATTGTGATTCAGATCTTTAGGCACAGCACAGCAGAGCAGGTCCTCAACTGACATAGTTCATTCTACTCCAAGCCCACTGCAAGTAAAAATTAAAGTGTTGATTGAATTCCTTAGCTCTTCGTAGGAATGGGGAAGGGAAAAAAAAAAAAAAATCAGCACTGTTGTTAGGTGGTTGGTGTTGTCATTGCTCCTACAGGGGAGCACAGACGAATCTCTCATTTACAAGGGGGAGAAATGCACGAAAAGCAGCGGGCTGGTAGCAGTGGTTACATGAGTAGGATGACACCTGAAGCGTTATGCTCCAAACAAACATCCCCGCAGCTTCAGCACAGCCATGTGTGAGAAGCTATGCCAAGAGTCTAAAATAACACCAAAACTGTTTCTTTTGTGGCACCTTCCCTTTGATGATCTTCAAGTGCATTGCAAACATGAATTAATCAGTTCTCGAATCACTCTGAGCACAAAAGATGGCTTTGACTGCCTTGCAGACAGGGGAAACATGATAAAAGAGTTACAACTGCTTGTGCTGTAGAAGTCATGGTAAGTACCTAATATAATGCTACATTATCAATGTTTCAGGGGAAAAGGTTTGTGGCAGCCTGCAAGTTAAGGCCCAACGCATTAAGGGATGCCATTTAAGAGGTCATGCTGTACCAGCCTACACCTTGTATTTAGCATTAACCTAATTCTGCTACGACAAACATTTAGGAGCTTTCATCAATGTCACCCTCAAAGTCTTTTGCTCTAGTTTATTGCAAAATGTTCTATGGAAATTTTCATTCTCTGATCGCTAGTTTGATCATCTCAAACTAGTTAGATAACAGTCGTCCTTTAAAATGATTTCAGTAGAGCTATTCAGTACCTAGCTATGTGATGAATTCTTAGTTTCATAGCTCTAATGTGACTGGTAATTACACTATCTTTTGCGGGTATAACCTTAGCAAACAAGTTTTGGCTGTAATGCACCTGTCAAGCCCATGACTTTTTCATATGGAGAACCATCTTAGCATGCACTCGCAAAGGAATGTCAGACATTTGACTGACAACGACATAGCTTTCCTTTTTAGAGATTTTGTAACAGAAGCAGCACTGCAGATAGTTGAATTGAAATTCAAACAAAGGTGATTAATGATATGAAATTGCACTTTTTTTTACAGATGAACTACTTAGCCACCAGAGCAATGTTAACTACTGTTAAAATAATAATAATAAAAAAATCCCATTGTTAGCTTTCAATAAACCCCACAGATAACAATCTTATTGGTTTATTCTCATTACTAAGCTGCTTTTGAAAATCTTCACTAAAGCAGAAATGTATATTAAAAAAAAAAAAGTTTCTCACTTCTACTGAAAATTTATATCTTTATTGTTGCTGTTGATAATGAATAACAGGAGGTGTAAAGCTTCACTTTTTTAAATGCAGAAATCTGAAAAGGAGAGAAGCAAACAGATTTAATAGTGTGCTCTAATCTACTTTAAACTTACAACATAAAGTAATTTTAAAGCAAAACAGGTCCCAATGAATTTCAAAGCATCTTTAGTCAGTCTGCTGTGTGAGTAAAAAAAACATCAAGACTAGACAGCAACTTGACACTAAGATGAAAATATGAAACTCTCAGGGTCATTTAACTTTGGAAGCTTGTCTCGACGTAAATGTTCTCAAACTCATTTACATATGCATCTATATCATCTCATCATCAGTCTCCCACAAGCATACATATTAGAAAGTGTTTCAGCTGGTTGCTTGGACAACAAAAAGGGATGCAACAAGCCCCTCTATTCTTTGCTAGGTTGCTGTGAAAAATAGGTTTCAGTCTCATCACAGACCTGGAAGTTTTAACTGCAGGCAAATTGATGAAGTGAAATTTTAACCATATGCATCCTGATGAAGTGGAAAAATCTGTATATGTGACAGTCACATCCTAATCTTTACTCTGTTTTCTGCTCACACAGTACTAGTATATAACGAAAAGAATGTTCTGCCTTATTGATCTTCAGGCCATTGCTAAGTGCTTGAAGCATACCAAAGACATTGCACTTTTCTTCTTTCTCTCTGTGAGTGCGTGTTACATTATGCTAACCTCTGCAAAGCGTCTTTCATTACTTGGTATGTTGGTGGGCTTTTCACCTTGAAATTGTTGACAGGAGAATAGAATGCTCTGTGTTGTATTTTTAATCTCTACTCAAATATACATCTTGCTGTTTTTCACCCTGTCAAGTTAATCCCTTGAAAGTATCATAAAATAGCAGTGAGGTACGTAACTGTAGAACTGCTCTGTAGCAAGACAGAGCTCAAACGTGCCAAGCATCAGCACTGAAAGTTTTGTCTCCCCCAGAATGGAGAAAGAATCCCTTTGGGTTTTTTGTTTGTCATCTGAAACTGAAAGCTGTCTCAATGATAAGGTGACCTGAAATAGAAAACCTTGCAAATGAAGCACTCTGCCTTTGTGCTTTCTAGGATTGAGTGGTTTTTGTTTGCTTGCTTTTTATTGCACTTTTCTTTACTCACTTCACAGCTATTACTTTCTAGGATTTTAATTATAGACTGTATAGAGTCTACCTAATATTCTTTTTTTCTGCCTTTTACTGCTTCTCACTCATGCCCTGAAACGTTCATAACCATCTTATTGAAGAGATGTGACAGAAAAGCCTTTGAGAGAGCTGGCACACAGAACAGATGATATCACAGAACAGAGATCAGCTGTTCTATTCCCGCAAGCATACCTTCAGGAGATCAAAGAAAGCTTTAAGATTATGATCCATGGATGGATCCATAGAAAGAAGCAGATGAAGGTCGCTCTTTCATGAGACGTGAACAGGACACCGTTACCCTAGTTCATTCATATCTCACACACACACACACGCTTCACTGCAAAGCAAGAAGATTCTTCTCTGATTTGAGAGCCGTCAGGTCTTTTGATAAATCAGATTTGAAGAGCATCTAAAGTATCTCCTGTAAAAGAAAACTAATTGTTTAGGTTTCCACAGCCACGCCTATAAAATACAGAGAATTTGGTTAGATGTTACAAAGACATTAATCAAATTTTCATGAAATATATATTAGGAAAGAGAAAAGTACTTTAACTTTTTGTATAAGATTGTTCACCACTGATGACACCTTATTTACATTCATGTAACTTTAAATTAAATGCAAACTATGCTAAAAATACAACCTGTATCTTCAAAACAATACACATAAAAGGTAAGCCTTGAAATTTTAATGAACTCTTCCCAACTTTTCTAGACTGTTGACTGTAGCCGAGTTCAAGAGAAATGGAACAAGCCACAAATTAATTATTCTGTGTTCTGTGGCAGAGAAGTCATAACTCTATAGAATTAGGGTAATGGCTATTGCAGAGAATGAGATTAAGCAACCATGTGACCAAAAACCAAGTGTCCTTGTCTAGAAATATCAGAATCCCTGCTGTGCAGTCTCAGCTTTGACCTGAGGCTTTGTGACAATGAGATGTCATACATTATGTGGATTTAAATTCCATTTGAACTGTTTCTTATTGACTAATATAAAAGCTTCAGCAAAACCAGTTTTAACACAATACTAATTTTAATGTCCTTTAAATCAGGACCTAGATTTTGTAACGGCTGAATGATTCCTAGAGCAATATTCTCCATTTGAAGCTGATGTTAACAGCAGATAGAAGTTGAACTAGTCAAATAGATTCTCTACTTGATTTTCACTCCAGGCAGTCACTTTGTTCCTCTCTTCAAGGAAGAGCAGTAGGATAAAATTAAAATTGAATTAATAGTAGGCATTATGTGTTAATGCCATCACTGATATTCACTGGACACTGAGTATAGGAATACATTTTATATGAGGTTCTAATCCATTCCCATAAGACATTTTAATACTCCTTTCTGTCATTTGCCAGCATATTTGCCTATATTCACATTCAGTAAAACACTGAATTCTAACGAGAACTTGACAGAGTCTCTAACAGTAAAAACATGCATGGGGTGCAAGCATTAGGCTTCTATTTCTTGCATTTAAATCTTTCTACAGGAGATAATTAGCTAGGTTTCTTGACTAAGTCTGTCAGTATTTCTACTGTCACTTACTGATTTGCTTACAACACAAAAGAATGATGGATCAAGTTTGGCTCAAGTTGGCTCTGACTTCTCAGTGAGCCAAGTAACACTAGCATTTTTCTGTGGCAATCAAATTAAGGGAAAAAATGTTTTGGAATGCACACTTTGAGTGAACCCACGTGCAAGGCTGTGGGGATACTCCATTTATATTATCTGAATAACCATTCAGGTAGCATGTCCTTAGAACTGCTAGAAGATTTCCATTTCTTTTTGAATGATTTAGGCTCATTAGAACCCAGCCCTTCTGTAGGAATATGCTGATTTGACTGAACATCTGCCAGGAAAACCTTCCTTGGCTGTGCATCTCTACGCAGGTACGGACAAACACCCTCCCAGACAGGCAACAAATCAATGGTTAGAGCTGATCAGTTCAAGCTCTACCAGGCCTCTTTTCCTACTGGCTATTCAAGAATACCTGTATTGATTGTTTCAGAAAAAATCCAAAAGCGTTGGAAGATCTTGGGATCATAACAGTGTGCCAAAAGGACAACCATTAAAATCCCAAATGTTTTAATGAGGTAGGAGTATCTCCTATCCAAACCCACGCTAAAGCTACTTTGACCTGAGCTTTATAATTTATGATCGAGAGCTTGTTGCAGAATCTTGCAAGAAGTTACACTTCCCACTCCTGGCCATTATGAAATGATCTTAAAATATGCTTGTTTTATTTAAGCCTTAAGGTTAAACATGCATCATGAACACAGAAAATGAAGATTAGGACTCCACTTAAGCCTGCTATGCTTCTGCTTAGTAAATTAAATATTCATTGCTGTCTTAATAACAGCTATCTTTCCTTCCCTGTGTAGATAAACATGAAAAAGGTTATTTATTTTTTTACATAAAATGTTGCAGTGTCATCTGTGTTTATTGCACTATCATTCATGGATGATGCATTAAGACTGTATAGGACATATGCCTACAAAAATAAAAATAAAAAAATCAGGCAATACAACAGAAATCAAGTTGTTTTTAGAGTGCTATTTAAAAGACTCAATTTTTTACTTCCAGATAAACATTTCTGCTGTCAAAGGAACTATGACCTTCTGGCTTTGAAATGCTGGTGGTTGCTCAAGAACAAGCTTTGTTCTAATAGTCCGTTACAATTAATTAACTATTTTTTAATTTTGTTTTTAAGTGATAGAGAAATTGTAAGGGAACCTTTTAATTTCAGATTCACAGTCTGAATGATCTGAGGAATATTTCCTCCTGAAAACATGTCTCAGTGAGTTGTCATTCACATATGTTCTACTATTTTCAAGCTGTAGTGTCACTTCGCTGTTGTTTTACATCTATAATCTCATTTGGGGAAAAAAAAAAAAAAAAAAAAGGATGAAAATAATACTGGAGCAGATAAGAACATGTATTGAGGAGGTTACGGAAAAGATTTAAGAGGAAAGCAAATAATAAAGTTACTAGATGTTTTTTCATTGCCACTAGTAAGAAAGGCTTATTTACTTATCCCAATATGTACCTAACAGAACAAAAAAATAAAAATAATTAAAAAATGAACAGTTCTTTGTCCATCTTCTATGATTCAACAGCAAAGAACCTTCATTCTTCCATTTCATCATTGTGATTTGCTTTATAGCATGCTTTGCTTATCAAGTTTGCAGTATCCTTTTATTTTACTGCTCTGTAAAGACACAATGTTTTTTTGGGGAGAAAGAGACATGGAGAGAAAAAAAAAATTAGAATGTGAGGTTAGAACCATGCCATGCAACCATACAGTGGTGCTACACGAACTCTCAAAGAAAGATGAAGGGTTTGCTGTCCACAGTCTGCATTTGCAGCACCTTCTGAGCATTTCATATTCTTCCAATTTAAGTAAGGAAGCCTCAGTTTCCAGTGTCTTCAGTTTCCAGAAGTTTCCAGTCTAGAAAGACCTAACTGCATTTTGACTGTCCGTCACTAAAAAGAAAAGATTGAACCTTTGACATGAGGCCAGTCAGTTTCATCATGACTTTGTTTGTTTTGTTGTTGTTGTTTTTTTCCCTCCCCCTTTTCACCACCAAACCCAAGGTAAACAAGAATCAGATAGCCTACAAAGCAAAGCAAACATTATTTCCATAGAACCAGGGGCAAACAGAGAATGAAATTAAGTTTATCCTCTCTGGTTCACATAGAGCTGCTTCAAAGCTTCTGAGCAGCACAAGCTGATCTGAATTTAGGCATCCCAAAGACAGAGGTACAACCCACCTGGAATAATAAACCCAGAGAAAAGCTCTGCAGAGCTGCAATTGCAACACCTGCTCCAATTTTACATCCACAGTCTCTTTTGGAGAGATGACAAAGGGGCAGAAGGAAAGAGACCGATACCTAAAAAATTAGGTGTCACTGCATCCCTGCCTGCCTCTCTGCAAGAGCCATCAGCAGCTCAGCAGAAAGCAGACTGGGGCTCCTCAGAGGTCACACAGGGCACAGACACCATGCCCATTTCCCCTGGCTCAGACAAAACACGAGCAGAACCAGGGTCACCCCCCTTTGCACAGTCATTTTGTTACTGCCAGTCCTCTAACCTTACAGAGAAATGCCACATCTTTAGGCTTGCTCCAATTCCAGTCCCTAGAGGGGCCACACCTCATTCAGGACTGGCTGCAAAGCCTCTATCTAAAGCAAACAAAGTGCTTGGAAGAGAGATCATCATTTTGTTGAAGGTGTTTCTCACTTTTCGGAGTTCCTTTAATATTCTGTGATGCATCCTCTAACTTAGAGCAGCAGTGGTCATCACAGTTCTTGCAGCTCCGTAGAGCAGATTTTTCTGTTACTCTCAGATTCATTTGAGTAGCAGCATACAAAAAGCGCTTCGGAATCAACACAGTTGCCTCTATTGTAAGGGGTAACTCCAGAATAAGCCTTAATTGGCACTGCGATGTTTTGTAGAAAGTATTGCCAAAACGAGAATATACAAAACAGAATATATGCTAAGAACACATTTCACAAAGGATATTACACAAAAATCCCTTTAAAGTAAGACTCAGTTTCTCTATTTTTTGGCTGAAGAGAATGAATATAAAACAACCATGGTACAGAATTATCTGGAATTAGAAAAAGAACACATACCGGTTCACAACTTCAGTTTTAGTTAGTTGCAACCCAAGAAAAGTTTTCCATAGCCTAAGACCAGCCTGCTGCAATCATGTCCTTCCCCCCAAATCTTAGAGCATTGTGTCATACCACACAGTCCATGCGTGACCAAGGCACGTATCGCTAACTTCAAGTGATTAAACAAATTTAATGAAATATTTCTGTTGTCAAAATGTGCTCTTGCAGTCTAAGTAAACTTGAGATTTTTGCTTGATTGACTGCTGAAACAGTACAAAAAGAAAAATAGGAGCTAACAAAACACCATGAAAATGGAATTAGGAAATCTAGCTGAAGGGGAGACAATGCGTAGGGGTCTAAAAAGCGTACTGATGCATAGGAAATTCATAGTCCTAACTCCCATTAGCACTAATTGAATTTACACATTCCAACTCCCATTACCATTAGTACAAGTCATCCCCTGACTCTGGCAGGCAAGCAGACCCTATGAAGTGGAGAGCAGAAACAAATCTTGAAGCAGAGAAGACAGGGAGAAAATTCAAAGCTTGTCTCAGCTCCAAATGCATCTGCTGAACAAAAGCAGCTAATGAGAACAAAAGGGGGTGCAAATAGAAACTTCCTATCAGTAAGTAACATCTCAACTACTTTTCTACACAGCTCTTTGACAAAGTTTGAAATAGGCTGGGTAATTACAAACATGAGAATCAATGGAAGTGTAGCCATGGAGAAAACAACATCACTACATAATTTTTTTTCAAGTCTTCTAAGCAACTCCAATCTATTTTGACTCCAAAAAGAAACATTCCATCTGTGGATTTCTGTTTTTGATTTTCAAAAGCACCACGTGATACACACACAAACTGCATTCAATTTAAAATTACTGACTACCATAACCACGTAAAGTTCTTAATTGCTCCGAACTGAGGATAGGCATGGGCATGTCAAATTTGTACATTCTTCTGAAGTTCACATTTTTATTTTTATAATATAGGACTAAGCCTGGAGGGCTGCTCTGGCTGCTATTTCCCTTCACATCCAAGAAATATTAGCACTTTGAGCACGAGTGACCAGAAGAAATAAAAATCAGCCAAACTGAAATTAGAATAAGTCAGCAAAAGTGATTCTGTGTCTCCATAAAACTCTGGGACCTGTCACTGCTGATGACTCAGCAGAAGATCTATGCTTTGCAGAGCCCTGGCATTTTGCAAGCTAGTCCGGTCCGAGCCTTTACAAAAACAGTTTCACATTACCCATTACAAAAGGGATGAACAGAAGGTGAGAGAGACGAGGACGTGATAGCAAACATGCTGGTAGAAGTTGTTTATAACAGCTATAAACTATGTGGGGAAAACATTGCCCTTCTACATCGGGAAAAGGCAATTTTCAGCCTAGATAATGTAGATGTCATAATAAATCATATGGTAGTATTCACATATCTATTAATCATCTCACAGAACGTGTCCCAGTGTCCTACTTTGCCTGTTGTAATGGCAGGGATAACCTTCTAAGAATGACTGTGCTTCTGTTTATAAGAGATTCAGTAGACTGCCAAAGTGACAAACATTTATTCTATGTACTGTTGGTCAGGGAATGACAACTGCTGAATATACACTTTAATAATGTGCCCAAAGCAGAGTAGAGATGATAACAATGGCCAGATCAAAAGCAACTCCTGGCTCATTGAATTGAAAAGATGGAAGTAATTTTTTGCATTCAGCCCTTGGGAACAGCGATCAGGATGCTCTATCACCTTCCAGATAGGGGTGAATCCCATTTAGAATTTGAAGATTGGCTATTGCAATTGCTGTTGGACTGCAGTATTTCAATTCAGGTGAGATACTTGCGCTTTTAAGGGAAAACTGCACAAGGTTCATTTCCCAATGCCAGAAAGAAAAACTTCACATGCACCGGCTGTAACAAGAACCAAAAGAGCTTCAGGTTTACCCCTTTTGGCATATTCCCTCTGGCTTTGCACTGTACCTATATGTAGAATTTCAGTGAACTTTGCAGAAAAGCATATCTGCTAATGGGGAAAGGACCAGTATCCTGCAGGTACAAAATACACAAATGGAGCCCAAAGAAGCTACACAAATAGAGCCCAAAGAAGCAGCTTGCTTATCTGTGTTGGAGGATCTCCCCAGTGCAACAGCTCATGGGAAGGTATTAGGCCTTAAAGCCTGTTTTCTTTCTTAGGAGCCCTTTCTTTCTTCAACACACAGCTTAATAAAAAGCTTTTTTGAGAGCTAGCGATACTTTTTCTTTTCTCAGGTCTGTTCCACTAGCAACAGCTTCAGCTTGTATTTAAACAAAACATCCACTCCCATCAGGCAGCAGACATCTGCTGTGAGGTGTTTAGGGTCTACCAAGGCACAGGCAACTATACTTCACCAGCCTTTCCAAAATCACATTCCTAATTGCATGCTTAATGACTGGTAAAAATACAGATTTGATGCATAAACAAGCAGCTGCTTCATCTATCTGGAACCCATTAAATTAGCTCAATAGCTATCAGAGAAGTCATCTACCCCAGCACTCCTTGTGCTGAAAGCACAAAACTACAAGCACAAACTCCTAGTGCCACTGATGTTCACACAAGAAGCAGGAGAGGTTATGTCCCAGTCATATTTCAGTGATGGCAGTTCAAACAGAACTGTTCTACCCTACAAGCTGAATCCAAGGAGCTTGCACTTGAGGTGAGTAGGAAGGACCATTGTAAATTCTAGAGAGAATGCATTTAATTGAAGATTGGCAGAGAGAAGTCTCTAGGATAAAGAATTATGTACAACCAATTAACTAAATTAACATAACAAAGATTCCTATTGAAAAAGAAAAATTAATAGTCACCATTTCTCAGGTGAGTGTCCTGCTATAAAGCCTAAATGGATCTAACTCTTAACCTTAGCTCAGCGCTCTCGAATCCTCAGCACAATTGCACTGATCACGTTTCTTGGCTTTTACACAGGAAGGGCCCAGACCACCACAGCATCAGTACATGGCCCAGTCATGCTGAAATATGCACACAGAGGGAACTAAGCTACAGTATCTGAGAACAGTTGCTTGTCTCTATTTTTAAAAGTAATTTCCTAATCCTATACTGAGTTGCACAGGTAGGTACTCCAGCAATTTGAACATAATCTACCTCAGGCAATAGCAAGGCTGAAAAGTGACATCCTCCATCCCAGTCAACACTAATTAGTCATTATAAGATGATGCCTGCTCATCTGCTCACATAAGGATACATTCATTTTTGCAGTGTACGCTACAAAACTCGGAGTAGGTGTCAAAAAATAATAAAAAAAGAGGAAGTGTGGAATCAAGCCCTGATGCCAAGGGACAATTCAAAACAGTCTCAAAGTTAGAAAAGTAGGAAGACACAAACATAAGTAGTACTCCAGAAAGATGAGAAAGAGGAAAAAGACCACTTATTTCCATGCTAGATGAAGGGAGGTAGAATTCCTCATCCTTTGGCATCAGAAAAAGCAACAGAGAAACTATACTTGCATGGACTAATACAGACCGCTCTTTCCTCAGAAGAGATCCATTTATCATATCTAATCCAATTTTTGCTTCTGAAAAATACAGTCAGGAAGGCACTATCAAGGTATTTTTGCACAAAGATTGATGCATCCTGACGACAGTTGCTCACCTGGAAGGTCTGGCCTCCTACAGTGCAAGGAGGCAACTTTCCTACCAGCTGCCACATGCTGCATTCTCATATATTAGAGCTTAAATTAACTTAAATTAAGCAATCTGTTGTTAAACTGTGAGAGTCAAGTACCTCCTTTTTTTATTTAAATTTCATGGGAAATATTGGCAGGTTGGAAAAAATAAGGACACTCTTGAGTTGCTCCAGCACAAGGGCCAAACCACCAGGGCTGCTCAGGGTTTATGACACCGTGAACAGAGAGCATTGCTTTGATCAAGCTGCAAGTTAAATATCTTCTTTCCATGCAGAAAGTGCCTGCTTACCACGTAAGCGTCAATCCTTAGCACTAAATATTAAAGATTAATGTACATGAACACTGACCAAATCCCCAGTGCCTCATTCAGGCAGAATCCCATTGACTTTTTGGTCAACATTTAACAACTGAATGCTAGAAGATGCTTATGGGCTTTTTGGATGAAAGCACAGCCAGTCTGGAATGAATCGTGTATGAACATATAATTAACGAATTTTCACACAGTTCATAAATATGCATAAATATTTGGGGCTTATTCTTTGCCATTCACAATCTGATCAAAAGTCCTTGAAAGTCAATACAGAGTCTTCCATTAACTTCTCTGGAACTGGGTTTTGCCACCTAAGCTGAAAGGATAATGAAATTATGTGTAGTGACTATGTTTAAGATATGACAAAATTAACAGGGAAAAAATGTGTTGTTCTGTCAGCTTTAATCTTCATCTATGTCCTTTTTCTTTTTTTTCCTGGGGAAGTCTCTAGTACTTGTTGCAATCTGTATTTTTCTTAAATTCAAATCCACTGGTTCCCATTACGCATTACAGGGTCACAAATGAAACAGGCTGTCTGCTGCAAGGTCCTGTACATTTTGTTGATATGCTCATCTTGCTGTGTCAATCAACAAGTTTGCTCTGCATAAATTCAGCTCTGTTGGGAAAAACAGCTTAAGTGCACTTAAAGGCTAAAGGTAGTAGAATAAACAGTTTGCTAATCCTCTAAATGCAGAAAAAAAAATCTTGACATCCAAGAGCCTCTATCTTCAGGCAATTATACGCAAAGGCATACACAGGCCTTTGAAGTACCAACACTTGTGACATTTTATTTGCCTAATAAATCTCCATAAACTTTTATTTGCACACACTACAATAAAGCATGATGTACAGCTGCCAGATCTGTACCACAGCACCCTGACAATCCCATACTTTTATTTATCCCGTAGCCCACTCCACATTCCTGTATTCACACATTCCTTTGTTCACATTCACATTCCTGTATTCACTACTTCACTTTCCTGCAGCCTTAGAATGGTGTTGGTAGAAGATAACTTACCTATAGCTGAAACATTGCTGCTCCTAGCTTGTGAGCTGCGAAAACTGTCACATTTCACTAGCAGTTAGACAACATATTTGAGTTGGAACTATATGATACAGAAACTGAGTAGCCAGTCAACTACTTTGTAGTTGTAACCAAATACTAAAAACACTAATCCTGTTTTTATATATATATATTTATATACATATAAATAAACACACATAATAAAAATGTATTACTTTGCATGCTACTTATCACATCACTTGAGATTTAAGTAGTACTATCCAGAAATTATAATTGGCTAAATCAAGTTTGCTTGAATAAGCCCTCTTTCATAAGGAAGGAGTTGTACCTTAATTAAATGAATAGAAAAGACTTCCCAAATCATCTCTAGTACTTCTGATTATTTTAGAGCTGTTATATGGTGAGTTTTCCTTTGGAAACTTTTTTTTTAATATCAAAAATAGACGTCAGTTTATCGTAGTTGATAAGTTATGAGACTGCAGCTAAAAAAAAAATTATCAGAGTCTGGGATAATCTCAACACTTTCATAACTCCCTAGTGAACAGAACATTAAACATGCTTGGTTGCTTTGAGTCAGTAATGGCCAGAGCGTGTTTGACATGGTCTTTGAGTCTCTGATGCGGAAGATGCTTACTGTTTCTCTGTCAATTCTGAAACAAATTCATTTCATAATATTGTTAAACTCTTAAAGATGTTAAAGTAGCATATTTTTAAAACTTCTGTATGAACATCTTGTCACCACTCAGTTCTACAGTAAAAACAACAGAACTGCATAACTCATATTTTCCTTTTTCTCAAAAGAAAAATAATTAAGTTTGATGGTATGAGTAAGTTGCAAGTGAAGAACTTCATATCACATCAGATCAATGGTGTTTTTTCACTTCAGTTACACCCATACTGAATTCACAGCTGTAGGAATCATAGTTGCATTTTATAGTAACAAAAGTTGAAATTTTGTTTTCATGCCACAGAAGGGGAAGCCTTTTTCAGCATGCAACCAGGTGCTCTGCATACATCAGAGCAGGATGGAAATAATGGCAAGAGTAAGCAAAGAAAGAAAAAAGGTCAGAACAGGATAGTGGGCAATCCTTGATAGTCTTGCTCTCTCTGAGGACAGAACATTCTTGAAGGAGCCACATTTGGGCAGCATTTCTAAATACAGTATCCTATCCAGTTTCTAAATACAGTATCCTATCCAGTTTAGCTCCTCTCATGTAAAATCAGCAAGTCTCAAGTCTCACCAGCATCAGGATAGCCGTAACTCATGCAAAGTAGGGATGTGGTCCAATATTCCCTGAACACTTCACTTACCAAATTTAAACAGACCTAAAAATCTAGGATTCTTCTTCAGATTTCTCTTTCAGAACTCCCCATCTGCTTCTACCACGTGCTTGCACAGACCAAGGTAATTCGATTTTCTGTTTGTAAAATCTCTCAGCAACAGTTTGGTAAGGAATTCTCTTTGTTAGGGAGTTTCCTTACTTGGTTCACGTCTAGCTTCTAAATTGTTTATCAAATAATCCTTTAGTACATTTCATGTGTTTTTATTACTTGTCAGGTTCATCCAAGCACATTCTGACCTCCTCCTTTCAACATACCAAGCAAAATATGGCTCCTGGAGCTCACTGCATAGTAGGAGCTCCACATTTCTTGCTGTTCCCCTTTCCATACAGGTTTCAAATTTTATATTTCTAGGTATAACATGGAACACTTGGATTCCCAGAGAAAGGTCTAAAACTTAGAAGTACAGGTAATTACAGCAAGAAGAAATGTACCCATGACTGCAAACTAAGTGCATGGATTTAAGACAAACTCAAATAAAGCTGACAGACATCTTTCCAAGCTGTAGAAAACTTTGTCCCTATATATATTTATACAGTTTTAAGAAGGAACAAATTGTTTTCTATAAAGTATAAAGAAGTTAAAGGAGTAAGATAATGGGACCAGTATAAACTGTTTGAATGAGGAGCAGACGAGTCATCCTAACCTGTTCAGCACTGAAGAAAAAAATTCTTAGAGAACTAGATCAAAGAATGCTTCTGTCAAGGCTTTTGACAGTCATGTTAGTCATTGAAAGAGTAACTACTGATCTTTGTCTATCCTTCAGACTCTCATTTAAAAAAAAAAAAAAAAAAAAAAGTTATATATAATTAAACATTTTTCAGTGGCCAAAACATGCAGCAAATGATCAGTGTCTTGCACAGAGACAATGAAGAAACAGGAAATAAACTCATTACTGTGACAAAGCTTATAAAATTAAATGGAAAGTAAGGACTGATCCTGTGCTATGCCCATTCCAGGTGCTCACAGCTGTAAGAATCTATATCCAAATTAATCACTCACAACTGACACCAGAGGTAAGCTCAGGACAAAAGAACAAACATCTGAGCTCCTTCGCAAATAAATCTCTAGTGGATTTAGCCAGCCCAAAGTGGAGATATTTTGAAGTCTCATGGAAGGCTGGAATAATTCCCACTTATCTATAATATCCAATCCTGGAAGCTAATGGATTTTTAGTTTTTTTTGTTTATAATCATCATAGCTGTATGTTTCCAGGTAGTTCTATTTGTAGAAACCTTTTACAATAAAGCAGCATAAATAGTTAACTAATCTGAGAGTAACTGTGACGCTCTCACACAAGCTGGTTAACAACAGAATTCCAGATGTTTTGTTTTTTCCTGTTTAGGTTACAAAATAGTAATGGGTAGCTCTTATCCAGAGATTTAATAGTGCATTCTAGAACTTAATGTGGTTTACAAAAGATGTCAGTATCATTTTCCACATCTGGAGAGGTGGAATATGAGTAAGCAAATCAAACACCAGAGGCAACCACTCCTAACTCCTACTGCAGCTCTCTACACCATATTATCTCACTTTCTGAAGATGGTTTAATGAAGCTGTTTGCTAGAAGCAAGCAGAACACCCTTTTTCCTTCAAAGCATTTAAAAGAAACTTTTCAAAACCCTAAGAACAGGGAACATTGCCTATGATTTTTTTTTTTTATTTTTTTTTGGTTCAGACTTCAGGTTTTAAACCACCTGGTGCTTATATCAGCAACATCTTACTCCATCTCAGTCAAGCAAGAAAAACTGAAAACAGCAACCTTTCCTCCCTACCTGCTATGCCCCCTTACTTTCCCATCCATGACAAGCAAAATTATACCAGCTTGACTGCCATAGATTCAGCGTAGCATACACTGACATGTTCACACCTGGTATGCAGCATTCAATTAGTCATTCACAGATGCTGAATTTGTGGCAGCAAGGTCAAAAGCCAAGTTTGAGCAGGTATTAGTTGATTTGGCATGTGAACAAACACTGAGCAAAGATGCCAAGAAACCATTGAGATAAATTGTCAAATGAGCAGTTAGACAGGGGGTGAAAAAAGCCTATTAAAGTTCTTGCTGGTGAGAGCACAGCAGAGCTGAGTATTCCTAGTGTGAGCATCAGAAGCAAGCCTGTAAAAGGATTTGCAAAGCATGTGCTTTGTCAACATTTGTTAATAGATGCCATACTGTTACCACTAGAGCTAGGAAAACCACATGCCAAGGCACTCATTTGCAGCTTTTTGTGATGAGGTTATGCCCTGCACTCAGTGCAAGAATTCACCTGTGCCTCAGATGTCCAGAGTTTGTCCTGGGGGACAGAAATCACCACTTCTGTTGGAACAAGCAGGTTATAAAAACAGAACTGGCTTGTTCCTCGGTCCTCAGTGTGCCAGCTAGCAAACCAGGTAGATACAGACGAGATCAGCTGCATGGAATCAGCCTCTGTATTGTAAGCAAGCACTGGAAGAAACCTGGACAGAGAGCTGTCTGAATCTTTATACATTCTACTGGTAGACCCTTTCTGTTGCACAGTTTTGGGTTGTAAAAGAGGAAGGATTAAAAGAACAAAAATAAATACTTTTATTGTATACATCCTCCACCCCTTACTCCTCTTTCCTATGTTCTCACCTCTTTCCTATTGATTCCTTAGCATTCAGATAACTTCTGTCCAAATATACCTCTGGCTTGGCACCAAGAATTCTAAGTGCTGAGAGGATCCACCTCATAGTGGGGCAAGTTTTGAGAAGCACCTTGTCTCAAAAACTGCTTTTAACCAAGTAATTGAGGGAAGATGGACCAAGGATTGCAAGAGCCTGAGTAACCGAAGAGGTAGGTGGGCTGAAGCCTGTAGCGTAACAGGGCTATGACAGACAGGTCTCCCAGCATTGCAGGATGCTCCAAGGGATCAATGCAATCACTCCACGAAGTCCATAATCACCAATTCTTTTTCCTCTAGCAGCTAGACTGTGCAGTAGAGGAGTCAATCACCACTGCTAAAGTCTGAAGTTCAGGCCGTTGTTTTTTTTCCTGTAGATCACGTGAAAGAAACTAAGTATGCCATGTACACATTTAGCTTTTGGGACAACTGGAATCACTTTTTACTTGGTTATTTTAGTATTTGCACATCTACAGGTGTCGTTTATTGCTATGTCTCCCCACTATTGTGTGTGTGCCCGAACACATCGTTTTCTTCTACAACAGCATAGCATATTGCAGCCTACAATGCTTATTAGCTTAACTATTGCATAAAATGGGCAAAAGCTATTGCTCTCCCATTGTACCAATGCAGTCACATCGTAAACCTTTGTCTTTGGTAAACTTAGATTTCTTCCAGAGGGAAAACTAGGAGCAGATCACATGCCAAATGATGCTGAGAGGTCATATTCGTTCATGTGTACTGAACCAACTTAGAACAGTCTTAAAGCTCTCACTAGAGCAATACAGCACCTGTCACAACCAACTGGGTATTATGATATGTAGCAACATTCCCTAAATGTGGCATTTTCCCTCATTTAGTATACACCCTCTGATATAAGTTTGCATCTGATATCAGAGCTCCCTGCAGCATCTGCCAGTGCTGAGCATCCCCACGGCCCTGGGACTTTGACCCAGACCATTATTTTCCAGGTGCTAGCATTAGCTATCTTCCTGCTGCTGTAACAGATGCCTCACTAGAGAAACAGACCAATAAAGACTTTTTAGTCCAAGAAACATCTTCCAGCTTTACAGTAAAATCTTGCACTTTGTATGGGGAGAAACAGATGTTTGAACATTAAAATTGAATTAGCCTAAATAAAGATTATTCTGAGAAAACCAGACCCTTTCACAAGCTACGCAGTAAAGCATGCTGCTGCCTTCTTTCTCTGAGGGAAGGACGTCAGATACATAACTAATTTAAGGATGGTGGTGGACACATTTCTTGTTACAACTCTCCACATAAATACAGCAACTCACCTGAGCATCAGGAACTGCCAGACCACAGGGCTGGTGGAAATGTGCAAGGAAGCTGACGACCCAAGTCAAAAACACTGACAAATCTTCTACCACAAATTCAGACCTCTACCAGCTCAGCCACTGCTGATGTTTCACCTGTGTATCACAGCAGCTCTTTGCCAATGAGCAGCATCAGAACACTCAAATTCCGTAGGAGCTTCTGTAGACATTAACTTTATGAAAACAAAGACACTTGATTTGTAAGAAAACCTTCCAGCAAAGAACAATAAACAAGTTTTCTCCACTTTCCTTGTTCACAAAGCATATTGTTGCTTCTGAATAAGAAATCTGGATCTAATTGTTAATAAATAACTGCAGCTTGTAGCAGACAAGCTGTGGAATGCAATGCCATTTTGCCTCCTGAGTGGTCTTTATTCATAGGATGTCCCCACTTCAGCTGTATTCATCTAGACTACGGGCTAATGGAGGCTGACAGCACTAAAAAGCAGTCTGACCTCTGCTATGTTAGCCAGAGATTCATCCCACATCATACAACTGAATAAAGGGTCATGCCTTTAAGTGCCACAGTAGAACATGGAAATGGTAAAAAGCATTTTTATACCAGATTTAAATGGGCATTTGATAGTAATTTTTTTATCTGAACTATAATATAGATTGCACATTTCCAACAGGAAAGTTCCAACAGGAAAGAGCTGAAAAAGCATATGTAGTGAAGCCACAAATGCGTGGGATATTTTTATAAGAATTACAGCAAGGAGAAAAAGTGTTGATTACACTTGCTTGGTCTCTTCTCAGACAGTTCAGATACTTACACAAACCACTTAAGCTAGACTTTCTTTTCTATTCATTAATACTATATCCCCAGGTAGGTGTTTGCCTAGCTTTCTCTAGTGCTTAAATGCAAACAAAACCAAAAATAGACTGTAGAAAGCATCTAGTAATGCTCTCATCCAACATAATCAGTCTCCTGGGCCTTACATGTGAAGGGGGCACTCTAAAACCCCCAGTGAAGGGGTTCAAAGGTCTGTCTCCACAGCTCGATCACCCTTTTTCATGCTCAGAAGGCTTCAAAAAATAAATGAGTCTGTGGCTTAGATTATTCACACTACAGAAGATGTCAAAATCAGGCACACAGCTTCATGACACTGTGAGAAGAGAGAAGTAGGCTCCTAATTTAGATGCTTTCATTTGCCTACTAACGACTCAATTACCATCAGAAAGCACAGGTATCTAGCTTAGGCTCTTATATCTGGATGGTATGAATACATCTTCTCATATCTTGCTCTCAAAGCTGCCTTTTATTCACTAATTGGTAAGTGCCAGAAGGTAGCAAAACAGAAAACACCATTAGCAGATCCGCCTGTGAATTAATACAAGCAGTGTCACGAGCACGTTCAAGAGATTCAGGTGCAGAGTCAACACCGTGAATGTTCAACACTAAATTTGTTCAGACTGATCTAATCTCTCAAACTCTCTGGGATTTCCCCTAACATTCATTACTTATACGTATAGTAGTAGGGTCCCTGGGTCAGAGCTTGTCCACATGCAGACACAAGAAAAAATTGCATGTGCCCAGGCTTCCAGTCCAGGATACAACAGGTAAGTCAGAGAGAAGCATAGTGAGATGGTCCTGATTTGCATTATCTGCAGATGACTCAACAAAGCAGACACTGATGCATTACAGCAGCTGAGAACTTTACAGAACACTTAAATGAGGACTATAAAGTGGTCTTGCAAATAGCTCTCCCTAGGTCTGAATAGCAGCATTGGGAAAGTATTTGAATCATTGTTTACATTACCAGTTGGAAGGAAGAAATAGTTGACATTTCACTAAATAGGAGATACGTTTTAATTGGCCATAAAGGTACCCATAATCAATGAGGATTGATTCTGCCCCTTGTACAAAAAAAATATGTATAAAGTCACTATGTTATTCAATCTAAATCTCTTCAAGATTGATTGTTGCCTGTTTTTGCAGGCATAAATGAAGGGCTGCTAACAAGCTGAAAAGGCTGCATTACACTCATAGCTGTATTCACATTGTGCTTTCCCCATCCATGTTTTGCTTTTTCCTCTCAATGAGATTTGCAAGAACTGTTTTGAAAAGATAAGCAATATACTTAACGTTCTGGCTTTCTGATACAGTATTTCTAGATTCTGCTGCAATGCAAGAAAAATAAGATAGCCAAAAGGTGGAATTACAAAGACTCCACACCTGAACTAGTGATACTAAAGCTGTTATTTAACAAAGCCATTGATCCCCTTCAAAACACAGACATGCACAACAGAAGCCCAAGCCACTTGTTACAAAAACGTTTAAGTTTAGAATTTGTTTAACAATGCAATTAAATGGGCCCCCTCCACTGTTACTCAAACATTGGAAGAACTTGCTCATTCTTTTCTAAAAGAAAATATCGTAACTACAGCAGAACATCCTTCACAAGACCAACACACACACTGAAGAACAGATGCAGCAAAATAAAAAGCCTGTATTAGCTTGCTGGGAAAAGAAAGACAGATTCAAAGCCTATCAACCTTAAGTTGCTTTTACATCACAACACAAGGTACAACAGCACTTTGGAAATTATTGAAATTGCAGTTGATGCTATTTGTCATCAAAGAGCTAGAATGAATTACAGGGAATGAAAGACATAAGCAGAAATGCTATTAGTTTTTCTTCTGGTCATTATATATCAAAAACATACTTTCAGTTTGCAGTCATACCAGGGAGTCACTTCTTTTACAATATACAGTTTCTATTTTTCCCATTTTTAAAAAGGTACATTACAACCACGAGCCAATTTCAGTTTGTAAGATAAATATGTCCATAAGGAGAAAGGAGCATTTTGCAAGAAGAGCACTACAAATAGTGAGATTACTGCAGTCACTGACTACTTGGGGCTGGAAGAGGCCACTGGAGGTCAGCTAGTCCAACCTCCTGCTCAAAAAGCAGGGATAGCTTCAAAGTCAGACCACATTGCTCAGGGCTTCATTCAGCTGAGTTTTGAAAAGTCTCCAAAATCTCCCCTGCCTTCCCTAACAGAGAACTGCTGTAATACCTTCAGCAAAGCTCTCTTTAAAGTGAATTAAAAATCGTACAAGGAGAGCTTGGCTGTCTTCAGCTAAAAGAGATTAGGAAAGGAGCCGTGACAAAGTTCTTGACATGATGATACTTGGCATGCACACCGTAGACAAAATAGATGCTTGCCACCTTAACCTGCTTCTCATGCAGGCTTGAAATTAAGTAACTTACTGAGAAAAAATTGTTGGCCTTTTCCAGGCTTATCGGCTACAAGGAACTGGAAAGGTCAGAGTCCCACAACTTTTGGATTCGCACCCCAGAACCTGACAGCCCCAGAGGTGCCTGTGCTGTTCCCTACACAGAGAATGTCAGGCACAACTGCAGCCCAGAAGACCAAGCACATAAAAAAGGGGAAATAAAGCAAACATACACACAGTGTATAAATGCTTTTCATAGCATCAGCTATCTCAGCTAGTACCCCCAACACTCCCTTGGGACATTTGGGAATTAACACAGGGCAGGAACTATTTCCAATAGGCATTTCTCATATGGAGAGAGAAGATTTAATAGTATAGACACATACAGCAGCAAGACAGTTGACTAGTGCTAGATCACGCTCCTAAGCATGTATGTGAATAGCTAATGATAGCTCAAGAGATGCTGGAAGAAGCTCCTTCTATCTGGGGAGATTTAATACCAAAGAATTCATTTCTCCTTTTATTGTATCCTAGCCCTTCTCATTCAGAGGATCAGCCTTTTCAAGTGACACAGAAAGATGACAAGTTAATGGTTTAGCATCCTCTTTATTTTTCTTCTCTAAAGCCAAGAACATTTATTCACATTCTGTTTCATCTTCCATCCAAAGGAGACTCAAATCCATACTTTCCTCTTTCCCAGGAGAGGAACCTAATTTGTCAGTGTGGATAGAAAAAATTCTTCAAGATGCAGCAGCTGTAGCCTGGTGATGATTTGGTTGGATTTGCTGTTTGAAAGAGCATCAGATTCCACACAGCTAAGATTCAGTAGCAAGAGAATCCCCTGCGCACACAATCCAGCCGAGATCCTGTAAACACTTAGAAACGAACACAAATGCCCTACATATGCACATACAGGAACTTCTACATTTCATAGATGCATTAAAAACTGCAGGACTTAGGTCACAGTTTATGGTGCACTTCCCAGTTTTTAGAATAAAATGGCACATAAAATTATTATGCAATTAAGATGAATTAGATTGAGTAAGAATTAAAATTTCATCATTTCATTTTTTAGGTAACATACTTAAGTACTTAGGTAACATGCTGAAATCCAGGCATACTGAGGCCAAGGGAGTTTTGCAATCAGCCCACTGGGAGCGAGAATGTCATCCATAATAAATAATAATACAAGATTACTGATATTTAGCATCATTGATTAAAAGTGTCACTTTACTGTAACAGAAAATAATACGAAGGAATTTTTCTGGTTAAATGTGCTAGAATTAATAAAAAAAATGTGCCTATACAGTCACAGATCTACTTATTCTGCAACAAATATATTCAGATTCATGGTAGGCACAGATGAAGATGCCAGAAGGGTGACTTTTAATCACTGCTGGAAATAAACAAACATCAAAAGAAAACCAATGCCCCAGACAGAAATAAATTTCATTGTGCTCATGTTCTTAAAGAGTCCTCTTGTGTCCTTACTAGGAAGTGAAAAGGAAAACAGCCAGCCAGCACCAGAGTTAACAGTTTGCCCTCGTCAGGGATCCTTATCGTAAACACAGAGTAAGAAAATCTATTCACATGTCAAATATCATCAACATTATTCTATCCTTGAAATGATATTATTCAGTACAGGCACAGCTTAAATATGAGTAGATAAATGGTTTGCTAGAATATTGGTGCCCTAAATGGAATTCACACCCCAAAGGAACTGAGGAAAGAGGTGCAGAAGAGAAGGAAAAGCTGCTAAAGCCATGTGTGCTTCTTCCAGTGCTCTGCAATACCTCTGAGATCTGAATCTGCAGCTGCATGAATTCTACCAGACTTCTGAATTACCAGAATCTGCTACAAGCAACGCAAAAGTCAGATTTTTTATTTTTTTTTCTAACTTCTCTGCTCCTTACATTGCAAATTTAAGCAGGAACAGTTTATAAAGACACATCAGATGGACAGCTACTTGATTGTGTGCATCCAGCTCTACCACCTACAATTGTTGGGGTGTCTGCAATACGCTGGGATGAGTAATACCCATGTCAAAAACAGTGAAATTCCTCATGTCAAAGGGACCCTGAGCAGGTGCAACTGATGCTACATCATCTTCTCACCCTCAATCATGAAACATGGTGCCCAGGGACAGAAAGAGAAAGCCAGAAACATGAAACTTGAGAATGGGTGTCTGGGTGGTATTACAGGTTGCAACACAAACCTCTGCAGCCCAAAGGCACGGTTCTCTGCCTGCTCCCCAGCCCACATGACTACACAGCCTACACATTTCTTCTGAAACTCAAATTAGAACAGGATAGTAAAAGAAGTGAACTGCAGAGGAGGAGAAGGAAAAAAACAAACAAACAAAAAAAACCACTTGTCACCTGATTTTTACTTCGTTTTCAAGTTTTTGTCTATTGTTTTTCTTCTAGAGCTCAAAGGACAGAAATGCAGTTACATATACAACAACACACTGAAAGCACTGCAAAAATTCCCTATATGAGTGGGGAATAAAGAAATAAATGAGAAGTTCTGTGATCTGTTAAGCTTGTGTTAATAGGATGAATTTCAGTATCAAAAGGTTAGTGTATTTAAGAACTGTGATTTGGTTTCGGATTTCTTCTAAACCCTTGGTTTTATCTCAGAAAAGAGCTTTTGTTTTCTTTTGTTTGGTAGTGTTTTGTGTTTTTTTTTAATAAATATGACACTTCTTAACTGAGCAGATTTTACACACTCCTCTGGTCTATTTGTTCACGTTTTGAATGATATCTTGCCTTCTACCCATCCTTTCTTCTGAACAGCCATGTTTCCTACTGCACCTACTCCAAAACCAGTACTTCTAGGAAAATTAACTATGACAACTATGGGTAAAATCATGTTTTGTTTATATTTCAGGTACTAAACAGCTGCTACTAGATATTGCTACCAGATGTTCTAGAATTATATGCAACATTATGCTCAATTTTAACTTTTACAAAATTACAAGCTAATAAAAAATGACACTGCTGTAGTCAAATGATTTATTAAAGGAAAATCCATTAAGTTCCTTTTAAGCTTCACACCCTACTACCCCAAATAACTCGTCATTATATACATCAGTGAACAGATGCAAATGTCTGTACCGTTTTGAGATTTCAGTACTATCCCATATAGTAATTATATATCCAGATGCCTTTTGCTCTAACAGCTTCACGCACATCTGTCCATCTTAACCTGAATGCATGGTGACTGTTCATTTCATGGTTAAACTACCTGCAAGATGATACAAGCCTGGGATGCAGACAGTTCACGTAAGGATCATCTTTTTCTGCCACACAAATGAGCTTGTACACAGCTAAGGCGACATCTCATGCATCGAAAGCACCCTGAATCTAAATGATGGGATGAACAAGAACATACCAAAAAATTGCAATGTGACATTCAATTCCATTTAGACACCTCACTTCCCAAATAATTTAAAGGGCTGGAGCATTTATTGTTGTGGGGTGGTTGGGGGGATTTTGTTGTTGTGTGTGTTTTGTTGTTGTTTTTGTTTGGGGGGTGTTTGTTTTAAATACATGAGGTCCTATACCCTGATGATGATGATAAAGCACACGCTTTATTTTGTGCGGGCTCCCCAGATTACAGTCACAGAGCAGCACACAATAGGCAGTGCAGCAAACATCCTTTCCCATCCACCACCACAATAAGCAGAAGCGACATCAAAGGGGAGTGACAGCCAGTAATTAGAGAACTGAAAACTGCCATGGATTCTTCTATACTAATGAAGCCAGGCACAAAAAGAGTAAATCTAAATAGCTCCTTTCAATCTTCTAACAGGAAAATACACACATTAGCTGATCCACAGAATACTTTAAAAGTTTGTATAAATCTGCAAGTGAAACATTCCACCTAGTGCTGCCCTCACATGGAGCAGCAGAAGGCCCCCACCAAGCCAAGCAAAAAATTCAACCTGATGCTTGGGAGAGCACCCCAGTAGAGTCAAAGGCACAGTGAAAAAGTCCTTGAACTGTGATCTAAACCAGGGGTGAGTTTATTCAAGTCAGTGAAATTCTCCTGGGATGACATGAGGGAAGAGAAATACAAGTGCAGAGTGGCTCCAGCCTAACTCCAGCAGTTAAACATCTTATGCTTACGAGTGTGCGTGCATTACTTCATAAATTCATTCTACTCTAAGTACGTCACTTGGAGGGGGAAAAAAGAGCAAACACTAGAAATAAAAAGGAGAAAGAATGAGGGAGATGAGATAGAAATAATTATTTATAACTTCAGATATCTCTGACTCTGAGGTCACAGTAGCCACGCAGTTTACACAGCTGAGCATCTGGCTCTAAATATTTAACTGTTCCAAATTCCGGTGTGCATCCTTGCGTAGCAGAGCTTCTCTGACTAATCACGCTAGAGGTAACCACATCTTAAGTGTGTAGTTCTAAATTGAGTAATATACCATTAATAGCAGTGCCTAATTAAGACATCTATAATGTTTTTAATGAGAAAAATTGAAAGTCCTTCTGGAATTTTTCCAGTCAAATTAATTCTGAGGACTTTAGACGTTATTACAAGTAATGTTACAGGAATGAAAATTAAGTCTAAATTAGGACATGTCACTGTATTTAAAAGAAGGGGGGGAAAAAGGAAGCATTCCATTCCCTTCTCTATATGAAACTCTCTGTTATAACATCTCACCACAGGGGAGAAGAAAAACACTACTTTGTAGTCTGCTCTAAGTTGTTCTGCATATTGTTACATCTGATGCATCTCCAAGGTCTGCAGATATTTTAACACTTTGCTTTCGGCCTCTTTCCAAAAGATCTGATCAATATTCCCTTGGGAACAAAGATTTCCAAAAATCTTAAAAGGACAGTTGTCTCGGTTATGCAGGGCCAAACACTTTTGCCTATCATTTTCACAGCTGATGCTTGTTCAAATAAGAACTCCCTCTGCAAGTCTGCATGTTTAAGCAGGGAACACTTGCGGTTAAGAATGATCACATCCAGCCTGCTAGAGTTGTACAGGAAGGAACAAACCACAGTGGTCCAGAACGATGCTCTTTAAGGTAACAACCAGCCTTTAAAGGCTATCAAACCCAGTGAGCCTTTATTTGAGCTTATACTGGCTCTGATAGGCCAGTCCTTCAAACTACTACGTGCACGTACCTGCTTTGCCATTGCCTTTTCCTTACAACTGCTTTCATCAAGGGGTTTATGCTTGCTACTTTCTTACAAGCCTGCTACGTGTCACTTTGAAGACTCAGAAAGACACTGTCCTTGCTCTTCAAAACAGCTCCTTTGAGCACTCGCTTTCATTTCAGGCATGCAAGTTTGTGTTAAAAAACAGACAAGTTCAAAATAAAAGAGCAAATTCGTACCTTGCTCTAACAGGATTTTATATGAAGATCTCAGACTTCATTTAAAGGAACTTGAAGCCAAGCTCCAGTCTAAAGGCACACACTAAGATTAACGAGTTACAAACCAAGTGTTACCTTTGCGGCTAAGAGAGGCCCCTGTACTATGACAAAAGCCACAAAGTTTACCTTTGATTTTGCCTGAGCTACATGATGTGTATGATCCTGCATATAAAATTCAGATATACCTTCACATACACACGCATACATGCAGCATGCACGTTACTGGGGTAAGTAACGCCTTCACATTTCATTTCACCTCTCTACCATGAAACGTTCCTCCTCCCAGATCTTTCAGGTTTCAAAACCTAAGTTCTGCAATTGGCTGTGCCTTAGTAAACAGAAATACAGTAGCTTTTCTGGCAGGTCATTTCAGGCAGGTCAGCTAATTAGGTTGTTTATCCTTGAGAGCAGAGATTAGCACAACGCACTCAAACTAAGCATTTGTGCAATGCTGAAGATGCTGTCAGTGCTCAGGTAATATTCTGAATGGACTTAGAGCTCACAACAAGTAGAGTTATGAGAATAGCAAGGACATTTAGACACATGTATATTCCCTAAAAGCCTCAGGAGGCTTACCCTCTTTCAAGCCAGTTTTGTTTATAAAACGCTTGTTTAATTGAGTTGTAAGGACTCCTCAGAGAAAGATCTGATTTTTATCTTTTGTTAACACCATAAATATTAAAAGCAGAGAAGAAACAAGATGTTTAACTGTTACTGATATTTGACAGATACATACCTTAAATTTTTAGGAACATCACAATCATTGCTCTCAAGAACAATGCCAAAATGATGACAAAGTTTAAAAAGTAAGCATTGCTTTTCAAGGTCTTGCAATTTAAATGCTGCATTCCACCAAATACAGAGGTGTCTGAGAAAAGAATTCTAGTATTGAGCTAATATACACGAGGCTGCCATAAATGCAAGTTCATATTTAATCATGCATACAGGCCAGTATTACTTTATTTCTTACCTGTTGTTTCACATACAAGAGTCTGATGGAATATTTATTTTAATAATTAATTCTCAGTTGTTAGTTCTAACCTCTACTTTGAAACCTGCTATAAACAAACCAACCCATTTGCAGCAGTCAGCTGTGAAGCATTTGGTGCAAGACTTCCAGTCAATATGTCATCGTGGCCACTAAAACAATATTATATATTTCTAGTTAATGTGTGACAGTGAACACTATAGGACTGTTATATATTTCAAGGCTGCACAGAATACTATACATAGAAAAGAGACCACCAACGTGGTCATGCGGGTAAGTTTGGGCAGACCTTATTTCCCTCCTGCTCCTCCCTCAGACCATCTCAGAGGGAAGACTGCAAACAGCAGGCAAGAGTGGCTTGCACAGTATCTTGAGCTGCAGGAGAATTCAGTCTCTACCCCACTATTGCACCAAAACAATTGTTGCCCAAACTCAGAAGTAGGTGAGCACATTCCAATTAATGGAGAAAGCTGTAGTAATTTGTTCTCTCATGCAGAAAGAGAACCATTCCTAGAAGACCACCTCCACTCTTTTCTTTGATCACAGCTAACTGCAGACAGCATGCGGCGAGAACAGGAACCTAGTTCTTTCAGCAAGTTTAAAGCATGACAGAAACATGGATCCAGCAATTGTCACACATGCTACTGAGTTGTTCGACATTGTATTGCTAAGAGTACCTATGTTTCATTCCACAATGTGCAAAGGCATTCGGGAATTAACACCCGTCAAGGTGACAACGGAGGACAAATTGGAAAGGGAGGACAGCCTGATGACTTCTGTGAGTCTGGGCAAGATGTGCTGCCCTTCTGCCAGGACTCACATTGATCACCATAAAATATTTTTGTGTCTGATGAACATAGTTTGGAGGGTGGGGTATAGGAGTGTAAGAGAAAATCAGAACATGTTCCAAGAGAAATCTTTTCTGCTTTTATTCTCAGATTTGTAAGCATGCAACTCACATTAAATGCTCACAAGGAAGATTTAATTTAAGTTGTCAAGCAAAGAAAATGATGGAGCACTCCTGAAGAAATAAAAAAGAACAAACAACAACAACAAATCAGACAGAAAAGGAAAATATTCTTCAAAACCCATTGATCCCTGTGTTATTTTACTTTGTTGACATCAATGCTGTACTGAATGTATTTCAGATTACTGAACAAGAACAAAATGATAACAGCAAAGCTTCCCCTTCGGGTGAAGTCATTCTGTTAACCATAATTCCCCAAGTGCACTAAAAATACATCTTCATTGTCACAAGATGACTGCAACCTATCTTTAAGACAGGCATTAAATGCTGGCAATTGGATATACTGCAGAAATAAAGTAGATAGTTTGTATCCTAATTAAAAAATAAAAATTCATCTGTTTACTGTAATTCAAGTTTTAGTTGGTCCTAATAAACAGAAAGAATGCAAGACTCTTTCCAAGGTCCCCCCACATCCCCCACCTCCACTCCCCCCGCCCCGCCCCCCCCCCAAAAAAAAGTATGCTGCTCTGGACTCTCTGTACCAAAGACAATGAGTACTGATGGGTGATTTGGAGCTCCTGAGCTGCAACCGCATCTTCTTTGTTAAAAGCTTCCTATCGGACTTGCTTTGCATTTCAAGTTTTCCCCTTCCTCAAAACGATGATCATCTTACTTAATTTCCCAACTTCTGTGAGAGATAGTGGCATACAGAAAGGGGAGTCCCTTCATTATGTAAGGTTATTCAAACCACACAGTAATGTAATTCTGCCTTGAAAAAATGCATCCTCCGGGTATTCTTAATGATAATAAATAGCTATAAAACACATTTTGGAAGAATATAGGTCACTTGTATTCCCCTTTTATTTGCTATGCTATCCAGTTCAGGGCCTGGCTTCATGCAAGTCTCCTGGAGCTCTGTTTTTGGAAGAGGTGAACACCCCAACCTCAGCCCTGTCACCCCAGGAAATAAGTGTCCAGCATCTCTTGATTCTCAGCTGATCCACCTCAGAGCCATGCTCTTATTATATCCTCAAAATGACACAGAAGCTCATGGCTTAATTTCTAACTCTTCTGAATGCTAGCACCTTTTGACTAAGAACTTGTTTTTGCAGTTTTTCTTTTATCAGTTTCTGCCACTCTGGAGCCCACATATCAAAATCCCTTCCTGATTGGCCTCCAGCAGTCCATAAACATCTTACAGTAAATCCTGTAGCTGGAGACGTGCTGCTGGTACCTTGCTGGATGTGCTAGACAGCAAAATGAAATAAATGTCTATCATAAGAAACCGTATTAACTTAGCTTCACAGAGCATTTAAAGATTTCTGTTACTTTTGGTTTCCCTTGATTTATAAAGCAGTTGAACACTTCTGAAGTTCCCTGCCAAGCAGAGTTATTGCTCCCTGCCACCACCCCCAGCTCTAGAGCAACTGGCCTGGCAGATGTACTCAGAAACTGTGCAAAGCCTGTCCCTCCAGGAGGGTCTAGCAGCCAGTAATTGACCAAGAAAATAGAGTTGCTTCTTTACGTTAGCACACATTTTAGTTTAAAAGTATTCTAGAGAGATTTCTTACTATTAGCATTCAAAGCCCTTTGCAAATGTGGAAAATGAGGCAAAGGCATGCTCGCTAGATCTTACAAAACCTTGGATAGCAGAACCTCATCTTTGTAGTCATTATTCAAACACAGGTCCCCAGCCTAACACTGCAACTGAAAGGAGTCTGAAAGAATTTTAGTAGATAAGATAGGCATGTGAGAGGAAGCCAAAGGAAGTTTTAGTAAATAAGACAGTCTAAGAGACGTGTACTATATCTTCCACTACCTATTGTGCACGAAAAACAGTTCGTGGTAGAAACAGGAAACATTTCAAGAACCAACTGAAACCAAATCCGCAGTTTAAGCAGAAGTTTATGAGTCTGCACTGAGACGAGAGGTGCTGAGGAAGACTCACTAATTTTCATCCCCACAACCCCCAACGACCACTACCGGAAAACACTGCACAAGCGTGGATAGGAGGAATCTATGGAAATGACTCCCTAGAACTAATTTTAATACAAAGTGGGGATAGGTCATGCATATGTATAGGCATATCGAGAAACTTCACACATATGTAACTTCACCACATATAACCAAGGCAAGTGCTGCATTGGGGTGTGCACAGCTTTAGTGGGACCATCCCCCGTGCCACCCAGAGCTGAATAAACATACCTACTTTATAATCTTACTGATCGTGGAGTTTGCTTTTCGCACGTCACAATCTTGATACTCATCCAATACATATATACGTGTGGAGAGAGAGAGAGAGACTATTTCCACTATGCTTCCTTTTAGTATTATAGACACATTTCAATGTTGAACACACTAGGGACTGCTATTGGCAGCAAACAAAAGGTTAAGGTTTTCCAAAGAGCACTCACTCACAAGACTATTCTGACATTTCAGAAGTCAAGAGGAACTATTATTAGCTGTGTCTAATAATATTGCAATTTCCCACCCATGGAATCTGTGTGCAATCCCCCATTGAATTGGCAGCCTTTGGTAATATCACTGCCACCTGATTTGAACCAGGCAAGTCTCAAAAACATTGCCATAGCACTGTGTAGCCAGCCTGAAAATATCTTCACCGCTCTAGGGAGATGAGTGATCCCTTTGGAATTGGTTTTTGGAACTGTAAACTAATGAATCACTAACAGCTTTAAAGTAGACAAAATGTATTGCAACACAGCATGTAGTGCCGCAGAACTGAAGGAAATCTGTTTACAGTGCTTCAACAGACACTTGAAATCAAGATGCTCAAGAAGGATGAGGCTGTTAAGAGAAAAACAAAGCTCCAAGTGCTGTGAGCATGGTTATCCCTAGCAGGGCCAGCAGCCACCAGGGGTACCAGCCAGCACTGCGCAACGAGCAGCAGCTCAAATGAGAAGGTCCACGTGGAAACTCAAGAAAGAGCCCTCTTCTGGGTCTGTTGGGCATGTGCTCCCATGATAAGCACAAAGATCAGAAACTTCTTCTATCATTCAGACACATTCACTGCCTAGATAAGCCCAGACAGAGCTGCCTGGAAACCTCATCAGCAAGATTTATGCTATATTTGGTAACGGGACAAGGTTGACCCCAAACTCTGTATTCAAGCCAAGGGACAGCCTCACGCTTGTGGCTGGTGGGAAAAGGCACTGTTATATAGTTTAAATTCCTAGTGAAGCAGCACAGTCTAAAGGGAGAGGCTCCAAAAAAAAAAAAAAAAAAAAAAAAAAGTCCATGGAGACATTGCTGGGTGGGGAAGGGGAAAGCTTGAGACTCTCAAACTAAGGACGTGCCACAGCTTTTGCTTAAGAAAGCTCTCTGCCCTACTTTTGTCCAGCTGAAACTGGGCTGTTAGACAAATAAGATGTCTTCAGCCAGGAAGAGACTAAGCAGAGAAACATAACTTTGAAGGGAACAGTTAAAACCTTATCTGGAAAAGGCATCAAGTTTGATGTTCAAGTGGTTATCCAGGGTCTAATTACATATTTACAACAAAGAGTTACTGCAAATACCAAGGGACTCCTTGCTTGAAGGATGCTCTCTACCCATTAGGCTGCAATCACACTTCCTTGCCTCCTTCCCTTTCAGTAAGAAGCTTTGCCAATAGCACTGAACAAAACCAGAGAGATTTGTTTACAGGTGCTAACATAGCTAGCTGATCAGATAGTTCAGTAATTCACAACAGAACATATGGAAGAAGGGCAAATTAAAAGACATGCTGATTACTATTTAAGCGGATTGCTCAAGATTTGCTATTAAGGAAATTCATGTAACCACCGCCACAGAAAGTGACTATACGGTGAACCAGGAAATATGAAAGTGGGATGAGAAGGGAAAAGTCTTTCTCCCTTCTGTACTGGGCTTGACCAGCGTATGTCAGGCAGAAGGTTATTACAAATAAATCAAGGAGGAGCTACTGTTCCCATTTTCTTAAGCTTCTGACCCCAGAAATATAACCTAATTCCAGTGCCCCAAACACAAAGAAGTGTAGAAATACCATGCTGGAGATACATACCCTACCCCAGCTGCTGCATTGCCTTCCCTCTCTCCCCCAAAGAGGCCTAAGAGAAAAGCTAACCCTGATCTCTTAGTTCAAAACCCATCCCCACCCCAAGAGCCTGGCACAAAAACTGCACACCACATCTCTTGCTTGCAGGCTGGGAAAGACATACTGCACATGCTTCCTCTGCTTTTAAAACAAAGGAATGTGCTCACAAATCAGCATCAGTTTTAAGAGGAAGAAGCAGGGGGGGGAGGGGGGGGGGGGATTTTTAGTTCCCATCATATTTTGAGCCATACTGAGAGCCGTGCACATTCCCCAGAGCAGTCACGGAACGGGGAGCAGCAGTGTAAGAGGCCTGGCATGCCCCTGACTCAGCCACAATGCTATTTTAACGAACCCAGCCCTTCCAGGAAGGGTGAGCTCAGGGCACAGCCAAACCCTGCTGGCAGCACTAACCAAACGGGCATATGCACACCAGAGAGCACTCACAGAATTACTCACTTTTTAAAGCTGCTCAGAGCAGTACTAGGATGCACCCAAGCTAAGAAGGCTGCCAGCTAGCTCAGGGGCACCACACGTCTCTTTTTGGGGGATGTAGCAGACCTGAACTGCAGGACAGTCCCTGAACTGGAGAAAATCAAAGTTGACTTGAACCCCAACTCCCGCAGTTCGCATGCATCATCCTGGGAATGGCAGGCATACAACGACAAGTCTCAGCTCCAGAAACCTATGCTACCAAGGCTGCCAAAGCACAAATAATGCTAGCTTGCTCACAATCATCGCATTTTTTCTTCTACATATGCCAAGTAACTATTTTTCTATTTTTGTTTTATTTTCAATATTTTAAAAGGTCAAATGTATTTACACTCTGTTCTCTCTTCTTTATCAGGGCTTAAACTGAAGCACTGCCAGATGAATCGTGAGTCATGCAAACACCACAGGAATACAGTGTCAGAAGCAGAGCCATTGTACGTGAATTGTATGCTCAGTTGTCAGGAGAGGTTTTTTCCCCTGTTTTAAGCATGGAAGAACCTGTAGGAAACTAATAGCTAGTTTGCAGATATGCCTAAAGTCATGTTCTCTTCTCTTTAATCTTTGCTCTTCAGCTGGCCTCTAAGAGATGTCAGAAAATAAGTAAAATAGGATCATACATAACAGCTGGCCCATAATACCTGTTTCGGCAGACTTTGCCTACTCTGAGCTTTTCCTGGGATCTGGCTCTTTTCATATTTATTGCTGGAAATCTGTAACAGAGCTAAACCCTTCCAGGTCCTCCAACCCTTTCCTCCTTCTCCCATGTCTCTGGGACATGCTCATTTTTGCTGGTATGCAGTTAAAAAGTATGCTTGTGTTAGACAGGACGTGTGGGAAATAACTTGCTATACATAAAGCTCTTTTCAGACAGCTAAAGGAGAAGTGACATATAAATAGTTTAAGAAATCGCAAAGTTGCTGTCCAGCAAAAAAAAAGGTTGCTTTAGCCTCAGACCTTATGCCTGTTTGTTGGCTGTTCTCTCTTTTCCCATTCCTTCCCCATCCAACTAGTCAATTAGTGGAAAGACAATGCCTAAGTTTTATTTCATCTGTGCCTGTAACAAGTTGCCCAAAGCATCAGTAGAATGGATTTAATGATTATGAGCACAACAGTGTGAAGACAGCAGACTGAAAAATATCATCTATTAAGACAGAGCATGTAGTAAATGAAAACAAAAAATCCCACCAAAACATAAAACGTAGAGGAGGTGAGTTCTGTGGCTGGGTAGTTAATGAATGCTCAGAGCTGGGGAGCAGATGCAGAGTTTACAAAGGATTAAATTTCCTGCCTGTCATAAACCAGCATGCTGATACATACACAAAGGCACATAAAATGGAGTAGAAGTACTGCTGTTTCTTGATGCCAACACCTTCAGGTCCAGATACAAGCCAAAGCTCTTGATACAAACGTCAGCCTAAACGAACAAGTATCAGGTAAGATTGCTGGATTTCCATGTCTTCATTTAAACAGAGTCACATTGAATGCTGCACCGTATTCCATTATATACCTTTTAACTATATAATAAACATAAAAGGTTATTTTCAAAATCGTAGCAGCTGCAAAAAAATTACAAGACATGGAATTCTCTTTTTTCCTCCTCCCTTTTGCCTTCCTCTTCCCTTTCAGTTGTTATGTTAAGGTTTGTTCTTCTTTCTCACATTCTTCTGTTAGCCAAGGAACGGGACAAGAGATGGAGCAGCTACATCAGGAAATTTATTAGTAACAACTATCCCAGCACTTCTGGCTCTCTAAGAGATCACCAGCTTCATACCATTAATGGAGGAGGTAAATTAAATCCCCCAATGCAAATGCAACTAGAACTAGACTGCCTTAGAGAAAGGAGGAAAGTCCTAAGAAATTAAAGTCCCTGGGTAGGTTTGCATAACTGGCAGTCTCCAGTGGCAATAGCAGTTTCTATTTCATTTTGTTTAATCTAAATTTACCACAGAATGCATGAGGTTAGTACACAAGAACTGACACCACAATGCTTACAGTTACCATGTTACTACAGGTTACAATTTAATGCTGCCTCTAGGCAATCTGCAGATTACCCAGGGAAAATAAGCAGGGCCTATGTAGGATGACAAAGGAATGTGACTCTCCTCAGGTACATCTGTTTTTCCTCATGCTACAGGAAAACCCCTATCATCTTCTCATCTATCACCAAAATAAAACATCTCTAAGGATGTTCTGTAAGCACCAGAAAGAACAAGGATGGACTTTCCAAAAGGGCCTGCTGAGGCTTACCTAAAGGGCAAGTTCAAACATGGCAGTAAAAATTATTCATCCTTTAAATGGTCACTTCCTCCCACCACCAGGACTTCTGGAAGTTTGAACAGAAAAACTAAAGGCACTCAGACCAACTGATTTTTTTTGGAGCAGATGAAGTGTAATTTGAACAAGGATATTACAGGTACGCTGATGCTTGCAGCCAGCCCAGAGGTAAGGCAGGGAGAACTGCTCATGCTGTTCACATTCATTTTTTCCTTTTCATACAAAAAAAAAAAAAAAAAAAAAAAATCAAAGTCAAGAACAAGTTGGAAAAGCAGCATTGTTCAGGTTCAACATGAGTTCTGGCAGACAACCAAGTTGGTTTCTATCTTAGCCAAACTCCTTCAGCAACCCTTACGGGTGTGTTATCACTGTTTAGTTCCCACACACAGTAAGTAAGAAATAGGTTCTCCGCTTGTATGCCTTTGGCTCATGAAAGAACAAATGCTTTGAAAGTTACATTCTTCAGAAGAAAAGTGTGAAAAATTGAATCCTTATTTCAGAGGGACACTATCAAACAGGAGGAGCCCTCTGTTTCACAAAGTCAGAGATTAGTCCATGCAAGTCCACACTTTCTCATGCTTTGGGCTTGCAAGAAATGGCATCTCCCCCAGTCCAAAAAAAACAATGAGGCTTTAGGACAGCAACTCCACACTTCCTGGACATAGGAAGTAAGTATCACGTTGATATCATTGTACCATCACCTTGCATCAGATGGGAACACACACAGGCAGGGGCTCAGGAATACTCTGCCACTGAGACCATGTCTCACGTTGGGGTGGAAATATCTGACAGAGGATTTTGCCAGCAGCCATCACGTAAAACCCAGTTAGCAGCAAATACACATTTTCCTTATGCCCAGAAGAGCTCCGTGCAGTCAGCTGAACACTGTTTTTATAGTTCTTCTATATGCAAAAATATTAGCTGTATAGAGATAGACAGTTTTTTGGCAAATCATAACTAATTACATTCTTGAGAGTAAAGCAGAGTTATTAAAATAATATCATGTGCACCAGCTTCCGATTGGCCTAAAGACTGAATTTATTCTTGGCTCCCTCCAATCAGAATTAATCTTTCGACAGCACAATGAGCTGTCACTACTGAATCAACACCAGCAGCAAAAATGACAGCAGCCTACATCATTACTCAACTAAGATAATAGAACTAAAGTCATTGGAACAGGCAGATGTTGGAGGCTGTCTCCCATTTCAGAATAATGTTCCTGTTGTAACTCAGCATTTATTTTAGGGAAGCAAGGATAAATTCATTATTATTTGCAGGGTGTTTAGATATAACAGTAATAGAAGCCATGTAAGCTTCCCAATATGAACACAGTAGAAATGCACGTGGCATCAATACTAACCATCCCTCACCTCAATGAGGTAAAGCAGGGCGATGCAATCAATCCACGTCTGCTGAAGACCTGCTCCTGTGCTAGCATGCACAAGCGTTTTGCTATTGCAAACTCATAAAAGTCAAGAGATGGACAAGACCAGGAGTCACTCCCACAAGACACATTTCATGCTTTATTCCCAGCAACCTTATCATTTTTCCCTGTAGCATGTCATATCTGAAATCATCATCTAAAAAGCTGTGCGCCAGATTGCAATAATCAGTATCCCCGCTGCACAGAATGCTGCACTTCTGCAGTGATAACCAAACTGCACAGAGCCAACAATCAGAAAAAACTACTGATGACATTTAAAGCTTGAAATCATATTCTGCTTAATCATTTCTAAATGAGACCTTTTAATTAAAATAAATCAGAATAAAATAATAATTCAAAAAATAGAAGCAAATGTCAGACCCTTATCTATTTCAGAACAGTAGTGTAAATGGGTTTAAAAAGCTGTGCTTCCCAGTACTGCTGGGCTCTAAGGACCATCCTTACATCTTCGTCCCACAGAATAATATCTCCTGTAGTGATATTACCATGTATTAAGGAAAGGTGTCTAAATACTTTGGTATTCAGAGCAGAGTTCTATATTAGTAAATTAGCAGGGTTATCGATATTCATAAGGCAAGATTTATAGAGTTCATAGTCCAGTTACTTCAATGAGATCATGAATTATGAAAACACAAAATATTTTCAAAAAGAATAAAGCCACTTAGCCTGACACAGAATACAACCATCAGGTAGCAAGGTAACATAAATATCCAGAAGTTGAAACATTTTTATATATTGTTCTATTTTAATTTCATTCTCTTTTGTCTTTTCCCCACAGTTTTTTTATGTTGCATTTCACCTGGATAAGAATGGTAGATAATATTCATGACTTCCTGACACTTGCAAAGCCAGCTATCTTATCTTGGCAGAAGGTCAAGCTGAACACCTTTTAATTTGGCCAGTTATCTAACTACTGAACAGCCTGCAGCTGAGATACCCATTCCTACCACGTAACATGGTTGGAGTTGCTCAGCTTCCTCTGACAGAGCTCAGAAACAATGGGTTTAATGGGGAGGGAAATACCCATCCAATTCTAATGGCTAATTCCATTTCCTTTCACTTAGAGAGCAAGGTAGCAGATGCTCTGGATTTCCTGCTTTGTTAACTGCAGAGCAGCGTTACCTTCAGCTCTCACATTTTGATATACCTGTTTGTTGTTTGATAAAATGTGGCTCCCCAGGGAAAACATAGGGCTGTCTCTGGAGAAATGTGTAAGTACCTTATTTGGCAGTAGAGGAACTCAAAGCCAGCAAGTTTGTCTAGGGAAAAATGAAAGATTTGGGGAATACTGGTCCTAGGATTTTCTCTGTTACCCAAGCAGTTACCAATAATTGGTTCAGTCAAAACACACCTAATACATTTTAAAGACTACCTTAAATTAAGGAAACTGTAACAGGCTGAAGAGGGGACCACTCTACATGATTTTTCCCCATCCTTGTACACTGTCTGCACAAGCTATTGATCATATTCCTAACTCATGCGTGCTGAGCTAGTTTCCTACTGGATCCAAATGAATTTACAGCAGCTAATTTCTGCCTTTGTACAGTGACTACAGTGAAAGCCAACTGCATTTATTCAACACTAAACGGGTTCAAAATCCCCTACATTTGACTCTACCCAGAGAGACTCTTCCTTAAAGATGCTTTGAACAGAAACCCTTCTTACAATTCCAAGTTATGCCAAGACGATGAAAAGAAATTGATTGTCTATAAAGTAGATGAGCCAATTATCAGTGTGCTAAGTATGTTCTAAAATACCTTTTGCTCCACAGTGATTGAAACAAAACTCAATGCACTAACAACAATTTGGTGGATTGATTTGAAGCCGTATGAGAACTTATTCATCCCCTCTCCACCTCTGCCACAGGTGTTTGTTACTGTCCATGGGGCAGACTGCCACTAGCACCTAGCATCAATATCCCTCCACCTCTGTTTCCAGCTAAGCTTGCTGACTTTGCACTGGAGCAGATAAGGAGCACCCACACTTGTTCTCAGGGGGAGAAACAAGGAGTAACCTCTAGCAATAATCTTCAGGACACAAGTAATAGTAGCTGAAAAAAGCTTACAGGCATATTTGTTTGCCAGTGGGCATCTCTCACACCCTAAAGTGAAGATGTAAACCTGTAACTTGCTCTATCTTCATGTGTATTTCTTTGCATACAGCCATATTAAAAGTACTGTGACAGCTTAATGGCCTAGAACCTGTGGCTTTCAGCATTTTAAGTCCTTGTTACACACAAGGTCCATCTGCTATGACTACTCATTTGCCAAAAATTTCTTCAAACTCTTAGAGACACACTTTCTGTCTGTACTGTTGTTAGCACATAGCCTTCAAACACACAAATTATTTAGTCTTCATGACATACTAGACTGCAAAGTCCTTGGGAATTAAATAAATGCTAGCTTTTGGAAGTGTTTATTGCCGCTACCAACAAGGAATTAAACATTAGTTGTTCACAGCAAGAGAACAAAAGAGGCTAGACTGAAAGAGACAGCTACTGTTAGTTTTTCTTTGTTTTTGTTTGTTAGTTTTTCTTTAAGTCATAGTTTTGAGAGTAGAACCTTTATCAAAAGAAGTCTGAGGAACCTTAACTGAGAAAAAAAAATGATGAGTTCCAGAGGGCTGTATATGGACACCCAATTTTGAGATGCTTCAAAAGCTTGAAGGTGGGTGTTCTGCTCCCTCAAAACAAGACCCCTTAAGGATATCAAAACACATCCATACATGGATGTTCATAGATATCCGAAGTTATCTAAACATCTGAATCAGCTTTTCCAAGTGGTTAGAGATACTGATAGACTGCTGTGTGCTGAAAAGATTCACTCCATCCTACCCTTAATAGCTCATATTTATTTTAGCCTGTTCTTAGAACTGTTTCAACCAGCTCCATCAAACCAAATCTTAAATTTCTTCTTCCTCTTTTTTTTAAAGCCAAGAAAATTAATGTTGCAAAGAATAGTTGAATACTGAATAAGTTAGCACTGGAATGAGTTCCCTACATATGAAACAGTAAGGCTTTGGAAGAATCAGATTCTTCCATTTGACAGAGAATACAGTCCACATCACGAGTCAACACTAAAACAAGCAGTAGGCAAATTTCCAATACCTTTGAATAAGGAAACAGTGGTTAATAAAGCAAGCTTTATTTTTCACTCCTCTTTGGCTTTTAATATCCTACTAATTTGTATATGCTAACACTGTTCTAGCTGCAGGCCATACAAAGTGACACAAAAAACACAGTCTCCCAGATGGGCTGGTCCCATCCGTCTGGTGATTAAGAACCCACAAATATCATCCGGAGCTAGCAGGGAAGATCCACTGGCCACCTAGGTCTTCTGAGGATGTTATCTCTCTCCTCCCCAGCAGACATGGTAGATTGTCTTTTTGTCCTCACAGAGGAAAGATTACTGGTTAAAATGCTAGTGATATACACACAAAAAAAGTATATTTGGTGTTAGCATCTGTCAAAGAAGGAATGAAGAAGTGATTTCCATGAAACCACTGAAGCCTCACCACCATCCACTAGCCCCATGTTTCTGCCTCAGGTCCCAAACAGTGCCCCCTCCTCCCCAGAGGCTTAAAGTCCAAACCCACACCCAGTACACTGGTACAAGCCAGCAGCTAGAGGCAAGAGATGTGGCTCCAAGCAGTGATGCAGGAAGAGTATAACACTAACAGCTCTGTTATATAGCTTGTCCTCACATGTTAAAGGAATGGAGAGAGCCTACTTGACTAGCCAATATCAGGAAGAAAATGAAAGACAGAACTTCATCTCTTCTTGAATATTTGCCACTGTTACTATCTACATAGATCTAATAGCTCCTGTTGCTCTGGTCTATTGAGCTGTCTTTTAGAAATGCTGATTTCTTACTTGGCAAGTTACTAAGAATCAAGTCAACATCCCCTGATGGATTATAGCGCAAATATGTTACATACAGTAGAATAACCTTTTTCAGTTTTTGATTATCAAAAAGAGAAACCAGGTCCCAACATTTTGCTTGAGCTACCTCAGGAGTAGAGAAATACTATCTGAAGTAGTACACAAAAAAGTGAGTTTAACTGTAATGCTGTAAAGCACAGCATTTTCATGACAAGTTTCCACTCATCTATTACATCAAATCTCTCTTGCTTAGCAGTAAAGAGTCTGGTCAGGTCCTGTGTAAGAATGTCTTTAAAAGGTTAGAGCTGTTGCCCAACATCAGACTAATTCACCAGGGGCCAAGCTTCCCTTCAAGGCAATATTTGGCAAATAGTACAGCAGGACTGCTGGAATGGTTCTGTGTTTTGGGAGACACCATCTTTTGAATGAGCTATGCAAGATGAAGATCTTTGACTTCATAGCCACAAAAAAAAAAAAAAAAAAAAAAAAAGGCCTGAAACTGTCCGGAGCAAGTGTAAGCCTGCTCACAAAATGCACATCAGTACAAATAATTCTATATAGTAATTGGCAGTGAAGTTTCTCTAACATTTTTAAAGCATCTTTTTAAAATATCAGGTATAGCACAAGAGGTATAGGACTTTTTCCCTCTAGAATTCTGAGATCATAATCCTACTTAAACTAAATAAGCACCAACAAGATACAACAGGAAAAGCCTGATCAGAATTTGAGCATAGTAATTAATGTTGTTTAAACAGACTTTGTGAGCAAGATTTTTCTTTTTTTTTTTTCCCCTGAAGCTGATAAATTTCTTTTGCTTTTAGCACATTGGTGTTGACTTTCAAGCTGTACATGGAGCCCTCTTCTGGAGAGATTTGAAAAAATAAAAGCTTAAGGATACAGCAATGTGGTCTGTGTATTTGTGGAGAGTTTTAAAATTGTCCCTATTTGCTATAAAGATAAGCTTGTAAAATTTACACACGCTGCCCACTTAGTTCTAGCCCAACAGAACATGACAGTTACTATTAAGGCTATGAAAAATTATTTTTTCTTCATCTTAGAAGCTTTACTTTAGAAAAATATATCTTGGATTCATCTGCCTGCATGCAACACATAACATACAGAAGCAAACCTGTGAACAACTTTTGTTTTAGAGTATTTGTGTACATGAGCCTTAAAAACCATCCTTTGAGGAAAACAAAAAACCCTCTGACTCGATAGATTTAGAAATCTGTAGGTATTTACTGCTTAGTGTACATTTTATAGTGAACTGCACAAGCTACCAGAGTACACTCAGTTTTTATTGTCAACTTCAGATCAATAAAGCTGCATATTATAGATACGCTTTCTAGTTTTAAAGGTGATCGTGAATTAAAGGGTTGAAATTGAAACACATCTTATTCAGCTACCCCAAGTAATGTTCAGTTTTCTTCTTGGTGAAAACAGGATAAATTGTAGTAGTGTAGACTAGGTCTTTACAAACGGGAAAAAACATTTATCACCCACCTGTTTAGTGCAACCTTTAATCAACAAAGCAGCCTACTAAACATTTGAATGAAAAAGTGTGATTCCCCACTAACGTCCTCATCCTTTTAATGCTTCAGAAGATTTCTTTTCTATATTTAATAAATTCAGTTGAATTAAATGCAGACTAAGAACACACAAAGCAGAAGTTACCAGTTTTATAAATGATCTTTCAATTATACCTTTCATTTATTTCAGTCCATGCTCTCAGTCCCAACAATTTGAGACTTTCTACACTCTAAACTTTGCTATCATTACTTTGAAATGAAGTTCTTCTTATCCTCTACTTCCACAGAAAGTATTACATTACTAGATTGCTACTGCTTAGAAATCATTTTATCAAAATTGAGCTTTGCTGGTTCCACTAGCATTGTATTATAGGAGACATTATTGCTACTGCTAAGGGGGGGGGGAAAATCATGAAAAATCCCAAAATGTGTTACGACCACTACACAGCCAGATGGCTGCATTTGTTTAATATGTTGTTTCTCACATTCTTCTGTTTACTTTTCCTGTCACATGAAAGTTGTGCATGTGGTGTGTCAAAGAGAAAAGCTGAGCAGCGTTTTAGTAATTCCCCTTTTTCATTCCCTAGAATGCCATCAACTTCAGTTCATACTTTAACCTGCCAATACTCAACATCCTCACTCCTGAAGACGGATGTATGAATGCTTGCTTATTACAACTCTAATTCATTTACTCTTAGACACAGTACACAAAGTAATCCTGGAGGTGTGTTAAATCACCAGACACAGACATTGCTAGATAAAGTTATGGATGCTAGTAAAGAAGCGGGGTGCAGTTTAAACAGAAATGCAGAGCTATGCCAAAGTACCACAAGCTCATCCCTGCTGTGTGCTCGGACTTGCCTCAGCCTATGAAGAGAAGAAATGCTGAAGTATTGCTAAAAGTTGTCAATGAAGTGCACAGTTATGCTGCTTCCAGAATCAGGTGGGGTGGGGGTGGTTCTGGTATGAGGTTTAACAGGCCTTAGAAGTCTGCTAGAGAAAATGGGCAAAAGAAAAGGGACTGGAGTCCCAGAGAATGGCAAGCAAACTGCAGTTCATCAGATGGCAGGTCTCGAGTCCAGGGGCACCAGCTCGGTCTGTCCGCCTGTTGCCTCTACCCTCTCCCCTCCAGCTCCCTGAGCGTTGCCTCCCACTGGCAGCTGTGCCAGCCCAGGCTGGATCTCAGCCCACTTTCACAACTTCTCCACTGCAGAAGCCCTGTGGATACCCCTGCCTGTCTGAGAAGCACTCTGCCCTGCCTGGAGCCAGACTTGGCAGGGCTGGTGAGCTGCCCCCAGGGAGCCCCCTGCATGCACACGCAGCCCCAGCTGCTGAGGACACCCCACAAAGGACACCATATACATCCCCAGCACCTCAAATGCACCCTTCACCAGTGCTTGCAGGCACCATGCCTATGGCCCAGAGCAGTAGCTTTCATTTATTACAGCTCCCTGAAGGAGGAGGCTGCCCTGAACCCTCCCAAATGCCTGTGTGCTTGCTCACAAGTCCCCAGCCACTGAGTCTCCTGCCCTGCAACTTCAGACACCCCATTAATGCTTCTCCCCCTTATTGGGTTCAACCAGGACCCAAATATCCCAGCCTTGACCCACAGTGTAAACGTGTTAGTTCGTATGACTGCTGCCTACTTACATTCTTGGTGCATCTCCTGTCAGCAGTAAGCTCTCTCAGGGGTCAGCCCTCACCCTTTTCCTTATCCTCCTATTTGGAAAAGCAAACTAAATTCTTTCTAGAGATTGCAGTCACACAAACACAAGTGCACAGACTCAGCGTCCCAAGCACTAGTTTGACTCTAAAACCTACCAACCCCCTAAGGGTTAACAAAACCACTTGATCACAAGTCGAAAAGGAATTAACTTTTATCTCTACTCAGTGCACAGGATGGCAGTGCTACCGCCACTAAATGCGAGAGTTTTCAACGCTCCTAAGACAAAAGAAATAAAGATGCATTTGTGCTGGACAACAAAGGATTCTCAAATCTCCACAGAGCTTCTAAAAAGTAAACCCTGAAACAGCAGGAAGAGGAAAAGGGAGCAAACCGAAGGTATAGAGAAGTCAAAGCCCAGCGAGTCCCTTTGCTTTGACAGACAGCAGCAGCAGGGCTTTAGCAGCTCCGCGTTTTCAAGGCTGGGTGTTTTTTCCTCTGCTTTCTGGCAGAGGGGGATCTATTACATTTAATAAGAGAAAGGCTACACAGCAAGTCACTAACCGAGTATTACACATCTATCAAGAGAGAGTACGGAGAAGGGAGCCTTTTGCAAGGTCTGATTTTATTTTTCCTCTGCATTCCCCCCTCCAATTTTTAAAAAGCAATAAATAATGTGAGCTGCCTATAAGAGCCTATATGCCTACTACCCGGCAAAAGCCACAGAGGAAAAAGGCAAATCAAAGTTGCAGCATTTGATATGACAGAAAATATTGCTGCTGCAGCTGCTACTGAGACACTTGAAAGATTCCTCCCCTCCCTCCCCCCCGAAAGGAAACAAAAAAAATGCTATATATCAGACAGCAAATTTGTTGTAATTGTAAATCAGGGAACTATGAGATTCTACATTCCTAGCAACTGGCTTGCAGCAGAGATCTTGCATCTTTCAACAGTAATTCAAGCAATGTATAATTACTCAGATATCAGACCTGAATTACAAATACTTCCAAATCCAAATGCACAAGAGAAGGAATATGAAAGAAAGCAAGTGGAAAAAAATACACATTTCTTACCTGGGACAGTAGAAAAGACAGAGTAAGTTGAGTTTTGTGCTGCATTTTGCCAGACTAGAAGGTACCAGAGGCTTTTTCATTCATGCACTCGGCTGCACTGAGCATATTTTCACTGTGAAACAGCCTTTGAGAAGAGACTCTGCCTTGAGAGCCAGCCAACTTCCCAAATAGATCAGCAGCATCATCACTAAAGCATTGGATAGAGTCTGATGACCAGAACCAATGGCTTTACAAGGATGATTTCTTCACAAAGCATCCCCATTTTGCATCACACATATTGGGCTAGCACCTCTCACAAACACAGTACCTTTAGAAAGCATTTTGCTTTGGTGTATGTGTGCTTAGTTTCAGTCTAACAAATCACACCGTACAGATCTCAATAGTATTTTCCCTTTTAGAGAATCAAATTGCACAGAGAAAAATAAGAGCAACTCAGAGCACCACTGCAAAGACATTCTCTTTATTAAAATGTTAATAAGGTGTATTTTATTTTCAATAAATCAAAAAAAAAAAAAAGCCACTGCAGTTTTAGTTACTTTCAAGCCTCAGAAGAACACAGTGATTTTTTTCAGTGCAGCAGAAATACAGATTATATTTTCTGTTTTCCCCTCAATCTCACAAATCACAATGAAGACATCAATTCTAGCCTGCAGAAAAAATCCATCATAAGGCAATAGATTTTTATTAACTGCTCAGGTAATTGCAGAACTGGCTTTTGATTCAATGAACTTGAATCTAGGACAAAGTTTCTAAGGTGCATAACCTTCAATGACAAAAAACTTTTTTTGTCTGGAAGATGGGACCTGGTGTTTCAAGAACCTGCTTTTTCTGGATTGGTGGTGTTGCAACCAAGCAAGTAGCACCAGGCAGACAGACCAAAAATTGAGAACAAATTCCCCACACGCTGCATTTCCAGCTCCACCTCTCCTGCCACTCCCCATTACCACAACAGTCTTATCCTTCTTTTGACTTGTTTTCTTGCAGTCACCAGGGTTATTTAGCAGTCCCCTTCCCTCATCTTCAGTAGGCTCTCAAGTCTCATCATCTCTTTTGACCGCCACTTTTCCCTTGCTTGCTCATCTGGCGGGGCTGTCTGCCACCATGCTCTGCTCTGCCCCACCACAGGCGACTACTGAACCGGTGAAGATGAGCAGAGACATGGGGAGCAGAAGGCAGGTAGCCAGATGGGAAAGGATATGCATTCAAAGAAGCTGCCAAACACTTTGAGCTCCTCAGCATCAGCAGGAGCTTCCTGCAGTGAATAATGTGGTTTGATAGCTTCCAAAACTGCTGCTAGTCTACTGCTTGCAGCTCACGTCTTTTACTCATGAACTAGACAAAAACTGAAGGAAAACACTATCTTTTACATCTAGGCCCTCACACGCAGCAAACGCTACTCCAGTACCTTAATCATACCTGAGGATCAAGTAACACTCAAAACAGATCACAATTCAAACCAAACCCAACAGAAATTACTGTTAGCAATTATAATGCTCTATATAACTTCAAAAGATTCACCACATATACACTAAAAAAAAAAAACATTTTCCATCCCTTTTTTCATTAAGAGGATTTTTTTTTCCCAGATGGCTAAAGAAAAAAACCGTACAGCTCTTTAGTATTAAAAAACATAAATAAGTGAGTGATCATCTCCCATAGCTTCCTCAAAGTCTCAGCTTTCCCCAAAGCATAAATCCCAGACTCAAGGGAAGCACCCCAGAAATTTCTGAAGGTTGTGGGGTCTATGCAGGGCACAACCTGCAGAGGGCCATACCAGCAGTACCACTGCACACCACACAGCCCATATGGGAGCGCTGGGATTTGGACAATGCCTTAAACCCCATAAATTGGGGCCAAACAGCTGAGTGAGTTTCCAGACTGACCAGAAGTAGGCGGTGACTGAGAGGAACAAAAGCATATCTACATCCTGTTACACAGGAAAAAGGACTCATTAAAAAAATAATAATACTGGGGGGGGGGGGGGGCGCTCCTCGAGGGAAGAAAGAATTAAACCATGAGGTAGATGATTTGCTCCAAGATAAAAACCTGCAGTAACACAAGATTTGAGCTGATAGTAACATTTAGTTTCCACATAAGATAGGTCACAGCCAAAGGGCCACTCTATGAAGGGGGACAAGAGGGGAATTGCAGGCCTGAGCCCTTCCCACAGGGCTCCAGCAATGAGGAGCCATGCTGGGCCAGCCACCTTCCTCCTCACAGGGGCGGGACAGCACAGCAGCCATGCCATGTGACCCTGGCTACAGCCTACCACCCAGAGGGACCAGGCCATAGCCTCCAGCTATCAGCCAAAATACTAAAGGAACCACACACACTGTAGCCTTGTAGCCCCCAAACCAGCAGATATCCTCTACCAGCATAAATAATAATAATAATAATAACAATTCATTAACCTCTTACCTCCAGTTCCACTCAGCTTGTCCTCCAGCCACAGCCTAAAACCTCTACCTCCTGCCTTGTCCCCTCTCCTCACTATCCCCAGAGAAATGATTAACTACTTCTGGAGGGGCAATTAATCTCCCTCAGTAGTTAACTTTTCACAGGCTGCTGCCAATCCCAACATGGCAGGTGTGTGAGGCAGCAGCATCCTTCCCCAGGGCTCACCCATGCAGGGCCTAGCCACTTTTGGGTAAAGGCCCCTAGAGAAGTGCCGGTGTGAGGTGAAATCCAGCACGGGGCGGCCCTGGGTGATGAGAAGGGGCAGGTGGTGGTTATTAGGGGCCTCTAGCCCCCCAAAATCAGCCCTTGAGGGCCAGGGTAAGGGTTTGGCCCACTGCAGGTGGACTCACAGCAGAAGCAGGGTGATCTTGACTAATTCTCATTAGCTTATTAATGAAAAGCTGGTGGGTTATAAATTGGAAAGTAAGGTGTGCTTTTTCAGTCTTTTATCTCCCTTAGAAGATGGGAGAAGGGTCAAAACCTTCATAATATTTCTACTGAGTATCCTAGAAAGCAAGGGTACTAATAATAGAGCAGAAAGTTTGCTAACTTTTATTTTTTGCACAACGTGTGTCCTATCTTACAGGATGAAAAAGGTTGAAAAAAGTTTATGGATTAATTGGGAGGGGAGTTGGGGGGGAGGAAGAAGGCAGCATAGAGTTTAGGGCATGGTCAGAGGGCAGACTCTAGGGCTTAGCTCATTCCTTCTTAGGACAAGCAATGCTTTTTGTGCCTGCTGTCTGCTGATGTAAATTGTGAGGTAATTTTAAGCAATAGCTGAAATGGGTTTTGGTTTGTGAGAGAAGCAAGTTCTTGCTAAGGCACTTTTGATCCAAGCCTAAATTAACTGAGAGATGTAATGTACTCTCTAGTCTTTACGTACAAGATACCATCCTTTTCACTTATAAAATCTTAAGCTATGTAGTGTTTCAGGTCGCTTTTCTCTTCATAACATACTCTGTCAGTAGAGGCCAATGCTGAGCTGGGGCTAACATGAACAGTGCTAATTGCCTGCAACTCATTAGGTGTTGCTAGAGATGGAGCCATTAGTGGATGAGGGAAGGACTCTGTGGAGTGGTATACCTCTATGCTGCCAGAAATGTGTTTTGACCTTCAGAAGATTTGTACTTGTTCCAGTTTGTACATCCTGAGGGTTAGCTGCTATGAATCTATCAGAACAATAGTGTAAGTTTAATTTTGTGTTAATGTGAGTCACATAAGAAACCTGGATGTAGGAGAGAGGGACTAATTTCCTATGCCATAGCTCTGATAATCTATATACTTCTGGATGCCATACCACACTGCAGCTTCTAACTCCTTGAATCCTGGAAAAAGACTATATTCCTGGGCAGAAACCAGAAGTGTGTAAGCTTGAGTGGCATGTCTCAAGGACAAAAAGGGCACACTGCCAATGTGAGAGCATAATACAGTCCAAGACAACTTGATCCTCATGATCAGAAATTGCCCCTGAGGACAGGTATTGTTGAATTTCTTCTAGGGAAGATGGGTCAAGTACATAGCGGAACAGAAATTCAGTCAAGCAAATGAATTCAAGAGTAAGTTTAGCTGCAGCATATTTGACATTGACCTTATTATTAGGAAAAAAACATGCTGGTTAGGGCTTTCTGAAATCCTGCTGGGTTCACTCCAAGAACTGCCAGAGAACAGAAGAAAACAAGCCTGACCTGCAGTGTCCATCAGGTTTGGCACTGCCATGCCTGCAGAGCTGCTACCACTTCCTGAGGCCAAGAAGTTGTAGTAAATATACCTGGCTAGAGCTAGACTCTGTAGCAGAAGTGAAATCCCATCTTGTGCCTGAGGTTCTCCAGCAGCAAGAAATGAAGGAACTGGCACCAATAATTTATTCTAGAGGACAGAGATTCGGAAGGCTACAACAGAAGTGAATTAATTGAGCAGTTAAGGAATATGTTTCCATTCACTGTGGTTTTCTGCTTGGCAGTTCTGCCAAAAGTAGGTTTGGGTGGCAATCTCAGTCTAAAAGCCGCTGGAGTGTCTTTGAGAAAGCTTCACAAAAAAACACCAAAAGTGAAGTTTTGCAGTTTGAAAGTGAGCCCACAGCTTTTTATTGTGTACCCAACCCAGTACCTCCATAATACCTCAAACGTCTACTGTTATTTCTTACACTAGGGGCTTATTGGCAACAGGAAGTTCGGCATTAATGTAGCTTTCTTTAAAACCTGTGGGACTGCTGAATGCTTTGTCTGCTGCTGTTTCCTTGCATACCAGCCCAAGCTCTAGAATAGTAAATGAATTTTGTTTTCATACATGCTAACAGGCAACTAGAACAGACTGATACTTCACTGAGAAGAAATAGGGTGTGTTTCATAATCAGGAGGGGGGATAAAAACAGTTGGTGAGTCAGACAGGAATTGCACATTTTAGAGAAATCCTTAAGAGACCAGCACACCCTTTTCTCTCCAAAAATAAATAAAATAATCCCTGTTTATCAGGACCATGAGAGCTACTTCTTTAGCACTTAAAGTAGAAAGTCCTATAATTATTTTTTTTTTTTGCATTTCTGAGTCCTTTAAGCATAAACAAAAAAATCCATGTTCAACTTCTAAAATTGAGTTGCTGTAAAATATTCTAGAATAATAATTTGCAGTGCTGTACTGTAATGCTGTATGCACCTGTAGAATATATGTTTTCACATCTTAAGCCTTTTCATCTGGAACTAGAATTGAGTATTAAGAACTACCTGCACTGCTACTTACCCAGCTAGTACATTTCTAACCAGGAACTGTTAGTAAAATGCCTGGTATGTTGAGCTGATAAGGGGTAGGCACATGGTTCTGCACTTCATAAAAACCACTACATGAAAATTATTTTATTTCTGATTGCATATATACATATGTGTATAAATACACATACATACCCAAAAGCCTTCAGGTTAGCATCCTTCAGGCTTGTCTTTCTCTTCTCTACCCCAGTCCAAAAAGAAAAATAAATAAAAGTGCTGACTTTTAAATAAAGAAAAAATATCTAATCTAGAGAGCTTTAGGTATATGTTGAGTGGGGTGTTCCACAGGGTCTGCTTCATGGAAATGACTTTGTTTCTCTCACTTTCTCTCAGCTGCTCTCTGTGGGCCCAACTCCTCAGCATCTGACATTCAGTATCTGACATTCAGCATCTTACTCTGGCTTTTAGAGTGGTGGCAGGTATTTTCTCATATCTGTTACGGACTTGTGCCTAGCAGCTGAATAATTGCAACTGAGCTTGCACTGTGACTTTTCTCCAGCTGTGAAGCTCCCAGGCACTTTGGCTTAGTGGTTGTCCTACATCCACTTTGGACAGGTAGTTGAATTATGCTCCCCCTATTTACCTACTTTTCAGAAATACGAGGTTTCCTGACACTCATTAACACATATGGAACACAACATATAGAAAATTATTCCTGCAATGCTGCTGAAGGAAAACTGAGCCACAGGATGCAAAGGGACCTGATTAAGACCATAAAGATGGTCAAAATTGGGCCACTTGCTAAATGTTTTAGGCACTGGCCCTTCCATCTATTGAAAGAACCATTCAGCCTTCCTTTGGGGATATGGGAGCTTCCTCTGTTATTATACAAAACCAACGCTAAAACAATTTAAAGTAAAAGCTCTTCATAGGCTGGGCTATTTCCATTCCCCACATGGGCCTCTCCCTCCTCATTTGACCACCACTCCTTTGCCCTCCCTCTGTAAGTGTGTTTGTATCTGGCCTAAATACAGGTGTTGTGGAAGCAATTACAGATCTGTTGAAGAATATGACACATGGTAGCTCATCAGTGCTTTGCCCACACTAAGGGAATGACTCCTTTTTTCCCTTCTGACCTCACCTATTGTCTAGGAAATGAATAGGAGTGGGAAAACTTGTTTTGGCAACAGGATCTGTATTTTCCAAGTCTCTGTTATACTAAATTATGCTCAGAATTGTTAAAAAAAAAAATGTACAAAGGAGCTTATTCTCTATTTTTTTAGCAACTGTACAAAGTCAAAGTCATTATTTAAAAATCCGATGTGCAAGTTTGTTAGAAAAGTTACTCTTCTAAACACACACACACACACAAATAAAAATAAAAAATAAAAAATCCACAGGAAACACAGGAGAAAAAGCAAGTTATCATTGTCAGAGTTCTTCTAAGACATATCCAAGCTCAAGATATTCATCATGAGTTATGGGAAAGTTAATATTGTAGGAATAAATTAACCACAGAATTTTAATGGCTTTATTGTGTGACAGTTTCTAAAGCCCAACCAAATATCAGCTAGGAAATTCAAATGTGAGAGATGTGCTCTTAATTCCCACAGTTATGGATTTTTTTTAAATCCCTTCTTATGATATAAGGGTCATTTTAAATATTCTACCATGAATATACGGCTTACTTATGGGTAGCACATTTCACCATTCTCATCCAGCCAGAAGCCAGCTTAATCTTTCATCTTTTCACAGAGGAACAGTAGATGCATAAGTATATTTTAGGGAGAATAATATAGTTGGGAGAGAGAGGGAAGATGTGTAAGTCTGAGTATCTCTGTGCACAGGACATCAGCTGACACATAGGCCCAGAGCTGCTAAAGCTCCTGACTTTGGGCATACCTGCTTTCATTGTATGTGATAAGAGATGTACACAGCTCTGTTTCCTGGCTTTTTCAGCTACTCTGCACTGGCCAGTGCAGCTCCGTATTTCACATAACGCAGCTGCAAAGCCCCTTCATCAGAATCACAATTATATCTGCCCTGGGCAGGGCGGCAACCAAAGTGGCTTGAGTTAAAAATGGGGTCAGATACAGGGTTCTGTGTCCTAACAGCTGCTCCAGAAGAAAACCAAGGTTGTAGGAAGGTAAACATGAGCAAAACCTCCCTTATAAAATATAAAGACACATTTATGAGGACCTTGACCTGAAAGAACACACTGGGCAGCCTGAACAAGCTTAGGGTATGCCAAGGGATATCCTTGTCCCACTGAACTTGAAATGCCAAAGATTTCAGCTGCATCGGGATTTCACCCTCCATCCTTAAACTCTTTCTTCCCTATTTATATTCACAACCTTTTCTTTATGCAACTATCATGGCTTTTAGGCAGATAAATATCTTACATGCTTCTCAAGGGTGTCATATGCTATTTAGTATTTTCCCTCTGGTATCAGCACCTGTTAAGCATGGAAATAAAGTGATTAGTCTTACATGTTTGGCTTCAAAAATTTATTTTGGATATGTCTCCATATTATTGGCAGATTTGCCAATTAAAATAATGATTTTGCCTTCAATAATAAGTTTTCTGAGTTCTGAAGAGTAGGAATTACACCAAGAAGTTTTCTGGGTTTGCCTTTCTCTTGGAATTTTCTAGATCAATCCTTTTGTGACAAAGCTCTTTGATATTATGTAGCCTTAAAGGAAGTTTGTCTCTGTAGATCTAGACATGACTTTAAAAAGTCCTTTTGATGCAGGGGAAAAATATATTTGAAAATTGAATGTTCTTTAAATAACCAGAAAGATGTATTTATTTATGTATTTATTTTAAGTCTGAAAATTTTCTGTTACTTTAACCAATCTAAGAAGGCCTGATGATCAGGTTGGATAAAAACTAGCACTATGCTGCCATGCAATTACTTTAGAACTAAGCTAGTGGCATCTCAAAGAACAGCTAAAATTAGCTAGGTGCCATTTTAATAGGTCACTAATGACCTTTAAATCAGTTGAGCATTACATTGTAATAATGTATACAAATATAATTATGAATATAATAATACAATTATTACTGAATATATTAAAATGAGCCTCAAGAATGGATGTTGGTCCAGAACTCAGCCTAAATAATGGGATCCCTCTTGCCCTCTTGCATCCTGAAGGTGCAATGTGCCTGATGCATCTTCAAGTTTCAACTCCATTGGGAGGAAAATCTCCCAGACAGGCTACTCCGTATACACCAAAAACATCTGATTCCTGAGCTGCTTTTTTACATGTCTTTGAAATATTGTATATTATGCATGAGTTCTTGGTTCACAATGTATCTTGAGATCTCTTTGTATTTTGTTGTTTGTCTTCAATTTTGTATCTTTCTTATGTAAAATTCATTAAGCCTTTGTAAATATGAAGAAAAAAACTGTTCCTTTTGCTTTCCCCCTTGGGATTCTAGAAGGTTACCTTGCTTCATGTGCAGCTATAATTTCTCTCTTGGGCTTAGTTTTTAAAACAGTTTTTAGTTTGTAACCCCAAGAAAGGGTCAGTCTATGGTGTCTGGCTAAGTCAAGGCCCAAAGTGAAATGAATAATTTCCTTTGAATTAAGGAATTCTCTAGCACTAGAACAGAATATACTCATAATATTTTGCCTTGTAAGGTTGTGTCCAGAAAGTTACCGTCTTTTTTGCTGAGTGAGTCCCTCAAAGGAGGTAAAATCAGGTTGCTGTGGGTCATTTTGGAGATCTGAGGCATCACACAGCTGTTGTACTGAGGTCTCTTGTCAACTAGAGCGTGGGTTGGAAATGTGTTTAAGTTGATACAGGAAGAAAGCACTTAGCTTTGAGAAATGGAATGCTGTGAGAATTACCCACATCCGGGTATTTAATTCCCTATTTCCTACATGTTCAGTCAAAGTAGGACTTCGGTAAATCTAAGAAAACCTACTGGTCATGCTTGATTAAAAAAAAAAAAAAAAAAAAAAAAAGGCATTACACATTCTCTTGCCTGTTATATGGCCAGTATCCGTAGGTTGATGGTCTCCTGGGAGCTGCAACCAACTGGCTCATATTAGAGCAGCTCTGGGCATGTTCTGCTCTAAGCTGAACCCAGCACAGACAAGCCAATAGATCAAAGAAGACACTGTCAGTTCCACAATACCTTTTTTCCTTATGCTGAGGTTAACATCAGGAAATCCCCTGGGCTGCAAATAGTTGCAAGCTGGAAAAGCTCTCAAGGGAAAGATCATATGAGAGTGACTTGTTCCTGCTTTCTTAAGCATCTGTTTATGGCCACTGTTTCCATTGATCTCCTCTGAGACACAAGTGTAAACGCATTCTTAAAAAAAATAATAAATAACTGTCTAAGAAGGTGAGGGGGCATGGTAAAAAGAAGTGAAGTGTTGGAGACACTGATGTAGTCATCTCTGCACAGTGATGGTGATTACAGAGTCTGTGGACTCATCATTTTGGGATGGAGAGAAAACAGGATCGGTTCTTACAGGCAGCATTCTGTCCTCATGGAAGAGCTTAGAAGTATTCTTTAGAAATAGAGGTGTTTTCTAAGAAGCATTTTCCCCCCTCATGTAGGGAATAAAATATCTTTCTGGCAGCAGTTTCAATCTGGTGAAAACAAAATCAATTTCTGAGTGCTTATTTGTAGTGATCGCTGTCTGTTTCCAAAAAATGGCCAACATTAGGTAACCAAACCCATGCACCACATCCTGTGTAGTCAGTTGGTCTTGCTTCAGCCCTAGGAAAAGGAGCTTCTATGCACCATGGTTTGGGGATGTAGCAAAGATAAGATGCTGAGAGATGTCAATTTTCCACTTTTCAGAGAGTCTCAAAGAGATTCAATAGCGTCCAGGCAACAAGAGTACTTTTGAGAAAGCTCAGGTGAACGTGTCTCAAGTACACATCCTGGAATGGCTCAGGTGGGTGGCTCAGTGTGGAGACAGTCACTGGTCTCTTCCCAGCATCTAAACTTCTCTGGGAACACAGGGAGAAAACTCTTTGTGTCCCATCCTTATTGGGAGCCCAGCATATTCAGGGTGCTGCAAAAAAAAAAAAAAAAAAAAAAAAAAAAAAAAAGGATATTTCATAATAAAACATATAGCTTAAGGTATTGGCTCCATGCCTAAACACAGCCTACTGAAGAGAGATGCTAAAATTTTGTGCTATGGCAAAGGATAAGTTGTTTTTTCAAGCTCTTTGCATCTTTTTATATCTTATTTGTGTTTCTTTCTTTTAAGTAAAGAGGGATTAAAATAAAACTCTAGGCCAGAATGTACAAACTGAAATAATGCTTTATTTTTGGAAGAGAGCTTGTGGGAATGCTGACTCAGCTATTAGAGTCAGTGCTTCCCTGGTTTCCCTCTCTTTGAGACCAAAATTTAAGTAGTTAAGTGAGGTACAGTGAACTGAAGGGGCACAGATGAGTTTGCTGGCCAGTGTCTAGGGGGTGCACCTTGGATAAGACAGTTCAGTGTATGCAAATAAGGTAATTAACCCTTTCAATTTATTGAACCCTGATAGCCAAGGATAAAAAAATAATAGCAATCAAATGTTATTAAACATGCTAAGTGCTTTAACAGATAATCATACACAATCAAGCTCCAATAACAAGAAATAAAATTTACCTATGATTACAACCAAGTCAAAACAGTCAAAATAGATGCAAAAGGAGAGGATAAACTCAGCAGGAAAAAAAATATCTCCTTATGTCAAGATCAAATGTAGTTTACTAAATAAGTGAATTGACTGACTTTATAAAAAGTGATAAAAGCTGCTTTCTGAAGTGAGCAATCAGATTGTATGCTCTTTGGGAAACATCATTATATATCTACATAACACCTTTTCAAAGCATGTAGTTATAATGTTGCCAGGGTGCCATCAGCCTTAGAGTAGAAAACAATAGTTGCTGAAGAACTTCCAGAAAAACAGCTTTTAAGCATGGAAAGCTAAGATATAGTTTTAATCACAGATCAAGTTAAGAAGGAATAAAATAAGGAAGCAGAATTCCAGTGTAGACAGAATGCTGCTTCAACATTTAAAATCAGTTGCAAAGAATAGCTGCAGACAATGTTTCGGCTTTATACTTTATTCAAAAGGTGTCAGCACGTAAATTAGAAGGCCTATTCTGCCATGACAGGATATTGGCTCAGAAATACAGAAAAAGAAAATATCAATACTATTTTCTCCATAATAAGCAGAAGTAAACAGAGGGGCACTTGTTGATCACTAACTTATAGCAGCTTCAGGTGGGAGTTGTCTTTCTGCCTCTATGCAGCCAGCTAATGGGGGAGTTGATCCAGGTGTTTTGGAGCTTTGAGCTGAAGCGATGGAGAGAAAGCCATGCATTGACCCAGGCTGTTGTGGAAGTAGAGCTGAACTCAAAGAACAGGTTGAGCTCTTCAGAAGCTGTTACTCCAACTCATAAATAAAAGTTAATTTCTCTCTGCAAACTGCCTTGCTATGAACTCTTCCGCACAATGTCATTATTTGAACTATGATGGAAAAAGAGAGGCAGGAAAATACGTAATATTTTTCTTTCAACTATAGCATGCAGTTCTGACCTAATATTGCTGGTGTATTGGATGGTTATAAAATACACAGTGGGGGATTTTCCAACAGAGTATTGGCAGAAATTTGCCAATTCTGTGTGAGCTGCTGTGCCAGTGACCACAGCCACTGCCTCCTTCAACCATCTTTCACCAGCATAATCCAAAGCTGCAACAGAAAACAAACTGGCTTTGGACGGCCTGCCCCTGCACTTATGCAAAATGCTTGCATACTGTGAACCTATTAAGAAAAATAGAAAAAAACTCTCTTGTAAACTGAGGAAAAAGCCCTGGAGGTCTAACTGAGCCTGCTGGTGACACTAGCCCTGAAGAGAAACCGTGTTTCTATTGATTAAGTGTGGAGTAGTCAGGAGGCAGTGCTAATATGTCCTGAGGGCACTGATTAAAGAAATCAGTGCTGTCACATATTTATGCCAGATTTTGTTTGTTGGCATACCTCTTATTTTTTCTGGGGTTCCACAAAAGCCTGCTGAGCCATTGCTGCTTCAAACACCTATTGCTGAACACAAATCTTGCCTGAGTTCATGTGGTGTCATGGGTTTTAGCAGCAGTGAGTTCAGTCAAGCTTAGCTCCTTGCTCTGACAGTTTGTAGGGAATTTATCCCAAACCATTTCTTCCATACCAAGAAATGCATTAACCTTAGTCAGCAAGTAAGATACCATCAGAGACGACAGGTTGCATTGTTTCTTACTCTTTGCAATGAAAGGAATAGCATGAAAACACTTTTAGGTTGATTCATTTTTCAGGCCTTTTACAATATGTACACAGCTGCTTCAGTTGACAGAACTACCCGAGTATTATAAAGCATCTGAACATTGCATCTTTATCTCCATGCTGGTCTAGCAGTCAGAAATATTTTTAGTCCCCACAAGAGAATTCAAGCAGGTGTTATTTGTCCACAGTTATGTCACCTACATAAGTTCTTTCTTACTTTCTGAATTTGCTTAGGCAATTCATAACTTTGGTATATTTGGTCAGTTCATAGCACCGACCGTTATCCAAGTGAGTAATGCAGACCTTCTGGTTTCATGCACTATTTTGTCTCTTTCTACACAGAAACTGAAAAATCTCATGGATTTCATTCCTATGAATGTAATTCTTTATCAGGGATGTTCAGGCAAGAGGCAAGCTTTAACTGTGATTTTGGGAGGAACTGTACCACAGCTGACGCTTTGCATTTCATGAGATTCCCTGGCTATTGAGATGAACAGAACAAGACAGACAATGTACAATAGCACCATCTGGTGACTCCCAGTAATCATGTTGTTGCCCCCAACTCCCAGAGACGGAATCCATTACAAAAAGAAAGAAAAATAAGTATATATACATTTCTTAAAAGGAGAAGAATTCAGAATTCAGTAAGAAATTGTTTTAAGGTAGAGCCAGTCACCTCCATGTGTTCAATTTTCATATCGCGTGAAAAGATAACGACAAAGAAGATGGTTCCTAATGGATCTGGGGGATCTATTCTTAGTTAAATACTGTGTAATCTTATATCTCTCTTCTAGCAGATTCCATTATTTACCAAAATATTCAAAAGTTGTCTCAAAACACAATAAAAACATGCTTGGCTAGTAGTTAATAACCAAGCATTCTGCTCTACCACAATTCAAGTAAAGTGGATCATACTTATAATTTGCAATTTATTTGGGCAGAGACTGTTTCTTATACGTTAATCTGCAGCCTCTGGATAGAAGAGGCAAATGTGGGAATGTGGTTTTGTGGGGCCTCTGAAAGACAGTGAAATAATCACAAATATTTATGAAATAATTACAAAGCTAATTCCTCCTGAGTATCACCAGGAAAGATATCCTTAATGAATTTAATAGATCTTCCAAATTCTTTAGTTTATTTTCTTTCCTTGCTGGCCTAGCCCAGTCTGTGAGCTGAATTCTGCACTACTCAAACCCCAGGTTTCTGCTATGTGATTAGAGACATGCTATGTGATTAAAGGCTGCATGTGAGTAGAGATAACATCTAGGCAATAAGTTGATGCTTGGGTAACAGCCTGTCTTCAGAGACAGAAAAGACTGAAAGGTTTTCTGTAGAGCACGGGTGAAGCATGAAGAAGTCAAGGTGCTTCTTTGCATAGTTATGTGGTTGGTTATCATTTAAAAAAAGCAGTTGCAGGAGAAATATTGAAGAGAAAGGTTCAACTTGCTGTGACTGCTGTGTTTATCTTTTTCTAACAAATATCTGGAATAGTCAAGCACAATAAAAATTTCTGCAGAGCTAAAGCCAAAGGAGAAGGATTGGGAATTTAAGTAGCAGTCCTGGAGCTGATGAGAAGTCACTGGAGAGTGAAGACAGTAATTACAGGATCACTGTATGTCTTATGGGTCCGACTGATACCCTTAATGCGTTTTTCTGCTGCACATGGATCCCAAAAGATTTCCATTTCTCCATTCAAGTCAGCTTGGATGTGGGTTTGGTTCTGTGCCTTGAATTCTTCACTGAAGGCACTGCGTGGTTTTACTTTGGCTAGAAATGGTCTCTTCATGTGTGTTTTCTCTATTCAGTCTTGTTGAAAGATGCATATGAAGGTACAATCTTACTGCAGAATATTTTCCATTTATGCATGTCTTGAAACTGTAAAGAAACCATTTTGAGCTGTCTTATGTGGTTAAGAATAAATTACCATCCTTTTGATTTGCTGTATATATACCTAGTATTGAAATGACCTGCAGCCTGCAGGAGCTAAGGTTTTTACTATAACATAACGTGTACTGCTTTTATTTATTCATGAAGAGGGAACAATCCACTCTCTTACTATATGTGTATGTATATTTTTTTAATGAGGATATAAATTGGAAATGTCCAGAGCATGGGACAGGAAACTATTGACTGAATGCCAAGCGTCTTTCCAAATCAAAATAAATAAGAACTAATAATCCTTGTTGTGCTTGTCAGCTGTAGCCTAGTTAATGATATGATGATAAAAATAAACAAGCTCTTTCACAAATTGGCTGTAGCATACTATGGAACTTATAATGCACCACTTGTGATTGGCCTTTCCTGCTGATTTTTCCATTTCTTGGGCAACAGAGCTTCTTCCATGTTACATGCCATCTGAAATAGCAATTCCAGAGACTAAATGGGTCTTAGTGCAGTCTATACAACTGGCAGATGTGCATGTATGTGAAAGCTGTGAACATCATTACATCCACTGAGGGCTTGAGCCATCCAAATCTTTTGCAAGTTCCATCTTTCACAGAGAAAGGCAGATAGAAAATGTTTGTGCAGATGGAGAAGATTTCTTCAAGACAGAACTTTGTTTTTGTTCTGTAATGTCATCCTTGGTGAGCTCTTGACTTCTCGTTTGGGATCCATGAAACATCATTTTGAATACAGAGAGCCATTTCAGGATGATTTATTGCATCAAAACAATTGGCAAAAGTAGAGGAATGTATTCTGGTTACTACTTTTTTTCTGGTCCCATGTGTGCTCCTATCCCTCATGTTCCTTTGCTAAATACACAGGGGAATAAGTATGTAGGTGTAAATATGTATTATTTATTTGTTGAGCTGAGAGTGCGGTCTGACACATAGATGATTTGCAGCATTTCCCACATCTTACTATAGGCAATGCATGCAATATGAGAATAAACATTATTTTGTTCTCTTTAACAAATGGCAAGATTTTAGGAGAAAGTACGGCAAGTATTTGTGAATACAAAACACTAGCTCCTCATATTGCCTACCTCCCTCAACAGACATTCACAATGTCATGTCAGTGTCCAGAGCATTGGGATGTTGGAAGACCAACCAGCAACCAGCAAATTACTGCTCCTCACATACAGGCTATAAGACAGGCCTGGCAATGCTGCGGTGGCTATTTCTGCTGCAATTTTTCTCTCTCTCTTTTTTTTTTTTTTTAAAGTCTTTTGAAAATCAGCTTGCATCTTTAGTTAGTTAAATATTTAAATATACACAGGTTCTAGTTCCCAAGAAGGTTTTGTTCTCTCCACTTGTGAAACTCATTGTATTTTCTGTCATTTTAAAGTAGCGTATTAATATCCTCAGAAATCCTAACTGTGCTTATGATCGGAAGGAGAAGCAACCTCCCAGGTATTACCGCTTTGAACACCAGGACTGAAAGTTGTGCTTGGTAAGATGCTCGTACGGACAACTCTAACAAGCTCCTGCATTGACATGCAGCTGGTCTGCAACGTGGGCTGTGCAGTGCCCTCAAACGCACACAGGCATGTCAATGCCTTGTTCCGATGATTCATGGAAGGTGTTAACATCCACTGCATCTCACAGTGAGTGCTAATGTAAGCCCTTACGTTTCTACAATCACTTAACATTGGAGCGGTTCTTAACGTTTTGGTATAATACTCCTCATCAATTCAGACCTGTTTTTCAGATGTTTGTTCTTTATATCCCACTTTCTGCACCTAGTGACAGGGTTGGGAAACTGCTGTTTGCATGGGGAGAGGACTGTTTAGGAATTCAGCCTATTACATTTGAAAATAGGGCTCTCAATTACTGTATGTTCCAGCTCAATTTACTTTTGTGATCTTCAAATTGTAAATAATTTCTTGCCAGGTGCTTTTTAAAGAATGGAATTTTAAATGTTGGGGGAAAAAGTGAAGGAACAGAGATCAATTTATTCTTGGTATAGTTTTCTTGTCATGTCCTAAACCCTTAAAAATGAGGGTTTCAGTGTGGTCAGAGACAGAAACATATCACAAAAAGAGTTTCTCAGGCTTATAAGCCATTCACTGAAAGTCAAAAGTTTATTGAAGGGTAGGTGAAATTTAAAGTTGTTTCCTCTAAAGTGTTATTAACATTTGACGGACACTGATAGATGTTACTAAAACATCTTTGAAAGGCAAAGGAATAATTCAGCCAACAGTTCCACTGATTTTGCTTTCTGATATATCCCCTCATAAAATTAATATCCCTTTGATGGATTTTTTTTTCAAGAATAGAGCACTATATCTGAAGAAGAGAAGGAAAATATTTCCTGCAGTATTTTCTCGTTGATCAAGAGCTTGCAAGAAAGAAAAATTCACTGCGCTGGGATGTAATGAAATAATACCAAAGATCTGGATTTAATTATTACAAATAGGAAAAGGTTACCTGGATGACTTTAAACAAATGTTGACAATGGATTTGGTGGTATAATATTACTATGTTTTAACCCTGTGAAAGCTTTAGACCTTCCTTCTTTCCTCCTGCAATTATACAGAATGCTCTCATGCTAACTTGGAGTTTTGTAATGTACTTTTCAATCCTAAATCTCAAAATGCCTTTAAAAAGTTACAATATGGCCTTTAACATTTTTTTTTCTTACCTGGGGAGCACAAAATTAAATAATTTGCTAGCCTGCAAACTACGTTTATGGTAAACTATCAATCTAATCCCAACACTCCGTAATAACGGTCTGTTGCCAATTGAAATGGTCATAGTAATCCCATTTGGAGTACCTTTGGAAACAAATGGCATACAGCTACAGTCAAACTCCTGGTCCTTTCTGAAACAAATAAATAAAGTGGATCTGACAGGGTATCTTGCCAGTTCTTTGGCTATAAACCCAGTTCAACTACCCTTCAGTCAAGTAGTCTCAATAGGGCAGAAATCATGGACAGGCTCTTCCTGAAATACCCAGAACCACGGAATAAATTACTCTCCTCATTTAAACAGGAAAATCTGTGAGTCGATTATTGAAGAACTCCATAGCTGCTTTTAAATCATTTCCTGCTCCTCAAAAGCTATTAAATAAAAAATTCGGTCTCTCTTTTTCCTTTGTGTAGCATCATTTTTAATCTCAGTCCTGCTGTTGACTCTGGGCAGCTAAACTTTTGTATGAGGCTGTTCTGAAACTGCTTTTGCATGAGTATCTCCCTTAGCTTCAATCGTTGCCCTCTTTCTTCTGAATTATTTAGTAGTGCAGATAACTTATTGGCATAAATCTGTCACCTTCGTCAAGAGCTTATCTACCTCTTTTCTACGATAATCCCCCATGTCTAACTAATCTTTCCTTTTGACTCACGTTCCCCAAACCTTTGAACCCTTATTTTTTGTTGTTGCTACAGCTCTACCAACTCAATCTCTGCTGAGAGCGTCTTATATTTCAAGGACCAAAATTGCTCATAAAATGTTAATGGTGTCTATCTTGTTTCCCCATAATGCTAAAATAACTGTAATGTTCTGTGGGCTTGTCTACCCAGAGAAACTAGTGCACAGTAAAGCAAGGTTTGAATTTATAGCTCCTCACTTCACACATAGACATTTTAAAGGCATACTGAGTAGCGGATGAATTCTTCCACTATTCAAAGTGAAGTAAGCCACCGTGAACTTGAATGTGCATGGGACTTTAGAAAGTAGTAATTAGGGCAGAGCAAATCCATAACAGCTCACTACCTCCTGTAGCAAAGAAGTCCTGTATTCTTAGGCAGCTCTTCCCTGTCTCTGAGAAGGATTTTCTTGTGGTTATAGTAGCGTGGAAGAGGGCTTTGTCCGAGTCCTCCACACACCTCTGTTGGGTGGACACCAAATAACTTAATGTAAGCTGATTGAAAATTTACTTTCAAATTAAAGTTTATTTAAATTGGAAGCCTGGATTGCAGAGAACTAATGTGCATATTAATGAATTCATGCTTATGCTTCCTTTGAAAAGGCTTTTCTTGGGAGGGCAGAGTAGGAAAAGACATGCAAGAATATTTTCATTGTTTTTTTTGTTGTAACCCAAAACACTGAGGTTTTAGCTGCAACTCAAAATTTCCCATGAGAACTGTGACAAAATTTGAATATTTTTCATTTTCAGCTGTATTTTTAATTAAAAGGTCACATTTTTCCAAGCAGCTCAAGCTTTACCATCTTTATGCCTCAGTTTTCTGTCTGTCATTGGGGATTATAATTCTTTTCTATCTTTTTGTTTCCCCTGTCTGTTTAGATTATAAAATGCCTCTTACTGTGTGTTGATGCAGAGACTCGCAGAATGGGATCCTGAACTTGGCTGGTATATAAGGTTGCTACTATAATGCAAATCAATATTAAGAAATGAGCATCAACCTCCCTTCCGTTTCACCTTTTACATTTCACGTTTCAGTCAATATGCTCTTGAAATTGTTGCTGGACTTTCTCTACTCTGATAAATATCACAGTAGTTTACTACATCTTCTACAGTGATCCTTAAGTCCCCACCATGATCAGTGTCTCCTAAGAGTATAGCCTTATAATTATTTTCTGCCCCCTGCTGCATTACCTTATACTTTCCCACCGGAAAGTGTATCACACATTTGCTTGCACATAAGCCTAATTAATTTCCTCAAATTATTTTTAGTTTGTTGGCTTTGTTCCATCACATTTGTTGCCCTTCTTCCCTGATAACAATAAATTTATTCTCTTTTAAAAATACAACTGCTGCCAAGTTTACATATGTAATATAAAAAGTAGTCCCTAAATCATCCTTAACAGGACCAATCCTATTGCCTCACTTACCCTTTTGAAACATTGCTTATGACATTTCTTGTCACTCAGCAGCATTTTTTTGGAGCCAGATGAACAGTGCTCTCCCCACTTACCAGGTACAGTGGCTTTGTAGATTAACCTTTCGTGTGGTATGGCTTCTAAATTTGCATAATTTATATCGTCTACTTCACCTCTGTCTGTGATGCGGCTAATGTACGCAGCAATTTCACACACATCCCTCATGGGAGTGAGGCAGGAGACTGCCATGTGTGCCAAGTTCAGCTGCACGGCCCCATGATCGTCCTGTGGGGCAGCCCTTAATTTCACATGAAGATAGCAAATGGTAGAAATATTGCTTCACCTCATTACTAGAGAAAGCAGAAAATAAAAATTCAGAAGAGGTACTGCCAATATTTAGGGAAGAGTTTGCTTTGCTTTGTTTTCCCAGGGAGAGGAGAAGGCATGATGAACAGTTCTGTGACAGATTAAAGAAAACAAGTCATTGTGTAAACCATGCTCCAGTGCTGAGCACACTTTCAAATGGAAGATTTTAAAGATAATTTGAGAGGATTTTCATCATTGCACTAGTTGAACATTTGTCAAGATGCCGCAGCAGGCTGACCTTTCCTTGCTGCCAGAGACCTAAACCAGTAAGACCTGCTATCTCATGAACTCATCAGGTATCTCACATAGCTCTTGAGATTGACAGGCCTCTTTGCATCCACACAATTAAGCTGGAGCATCTTTGTTCTTCAGTGCTATCAGGTCTAGCCTTGTGAGCTTCTTCCAGCTGAAATACAGAGTTTTCACGGAAGGAAACTGGAACATAGGTAGGAGGCAATCTTTGAAAAAGAGGGAAAGAATCAATTAATAAACTCTACTGAATTTGCTCCAGCTCTAGTTTTGCAGCAGCATCTTTGGAAGCGCAGCCATCTATGAGCAGTCAGGACTCCCCAGACAGCACGAGATCGTTCAGCGTGTGAATTATAGACTTCAGCCTTGAGAATATAAATGATGGTCGGGAACAAGAGGGCAACTACAGAGTGGTAATCATTCCAACTTCAAAGTTAACTCAGTACTATATTGCTTCATTATAGGGCAACAAATCAGCAGAGAGATCTGATTAATCCTTGATGTAACTTCCTTGACATGCCCTGGTTGTTAAAACATGCTGTCTTTCTCTAACACCTTCATGCTATTTCAACAACAAACATTTGAATAGCTACCACAGCACACAGACATCAGAAAAACCAAGTGATATATATTATAAACTCATCCTTAGAAAGCAATGCGTCAAGATGACAAAATGTCCTAACACACTAGGAAAATACACTTACCTAATCAGTTCATCTACCTTTATCAATAAACTGATATGACGTTATATATGCTAGACCATAACACAGAAAACACATTTGTTCTGAATTTGGTGATGGATAACTTTTTAATGGCAACCATTTAAATGCAGCTAGCTAGGTGTAGTTGTTCCTGCCTGGAACAACAGCAGATATAGGAGCCGTTCTGTTGTATCTGCTAGGAGTCTGAAAATCTGTAAAAGGTAAAAGCTTATCCAGAAATTTGCAAGATAAAAACAAAATCTGCATGTACAGTGAATACAAATCACAAAATAAATATTCTGATAGCTTAGTAGGTAAGGAGACAGGCTCACAGTATATAAGAACTAATATATGTACAGATATATAGATGGATATATAGCTACATGGCTGCATAGTTATACAGATATATAAATATATAGATCTATACATGGAATGAATTAAATGCACAATGCAGTTCCTATAAATCTGGAAGAGTAGTCAAGTAGTAGTCAATTGTAGTGTACTGACCTATAGCCCCTGCAGCTAGTAACAAAAGCACAGAGGTGATTATTTGTCAGAAATGCTCTCTGGGTTGTGAAATATTTTTTGCTTAATACAGCAATGGTGGAGCCTAGGGTCATGGGGAGAGTGAAGAGTGGGCTTTGTAATGAACTTTATAAAGAGAAACATTCTCAGTGCTTTGCCTTTGTATGTCCTGTCATGTAGATCGGTGTTTTCCCTTCATGCATTCCAACCCCAGCTGTCAAACTGAAGTGTGTACACATGCACCCACATACACACACCCAAACAAAAACCAGCTCACTCTGAAAATCCCTTTTAACACTGTTTCTCCTTCTTAATAATCTCTCCACCTCTGTGAAAAGTCTCACTTTGGGATAATCTCATTATGGGGTATCCCCTTGACAGGTTAATCTTCTCAGCTACCTCCTGAAGATCTTGTCATCTTTTAATCTGGAATACGATCGGATAACATCTACAGATCAATATCTTCTTTGTAGTCGTATTCCAAAGGCTAGGAGAGCTGTTCTTCCATGCAGTTCAAATGCCTCATTAAAGATTTCTCAAACTGTAAAACCCTTCCAGAGATATCATGCTTTCATTCGCTATACATCCAGTGTAATATTCTTTAATTCAGTCAAGTGTTTTAATGTCTGTCACAGTGACTGTTCCTTCCTTAAAGCCCATATATTTCCTTAAAATAAACTTAACAGCTCCTACACATTTTGAAAAAGCAGTATATTGATTTGAACAAGCTTTAAGTGAATTATATCAGAGCATTTCTTGTGATGCACTGTCATATTTACTGCATGTTTCAGCATGAATATGCTAACTTCTCATTAGCTTTATGTCTCTTGTGACAGTAAATTAAAATGATTCACTGAACTCTGATTTTCCCTTTTTGCATTCAGTTCCTAACATAATTCTTTTCCAACATTTTATTGTTGTTGTGTGGTTTGGGTTTTTGTTGATTTTTTTTTCCTGTAGTAGGATGATTCACATGTATTAAGATCTCTGATATTATATTAAGAAAAAAATGTAAGGTTACCTGTTCAACATTTTTTGCTTTGTGCATATTGTTAATCATTAAGATTTCTGATGCATTCACAGAAGTTTGAATGTTCTTCTTTTCTAAAAAGAACCAATAAAGGGATTATATAGAGCATTGGGTTCATAACCCTTACTGTTGCTGAGTGTTATTTTTTACATTGATGAATTCTGCTTGCCAAGAAGCAGTGAATAAATGAATTAGACATTTCCTTCTGGAGGCAAACATCCTGATGACAAAAAGAAAGAACAGAGCATCTCAGGAAAGCATGTGGAAAAAACTAGCCAAAGGTATATGAAGAAGTAAGACTAACACTGAATGCACTTCACTCACAAAGGGAAAAAAAAAAAAAAAAAAAAAAAAAAAAAAAGATTGCCATTTTGCTCTTTTGTAAGCTTCAGTGATTAAGAGTCTGAAAATATACCTGGTCTCCATTTACACAGCAAGGTGTTTATTAGTTTGTCAGATCTCACATAGGCAGAAGCTAATTTGCTTCTGAATGGTATGCTGTAATTATATCACTGAATAGTTGTTTTAAGTATTCCAGTTTTAATTTCTTCCTCTTTGATATAGTCATTTAATTACAACACAGCACGATTGATTAATTGCAATTACAGTATTTTCTTACTGAGAACTCACCTACAAAGTACAGTAGGATACTAGAGAGTGTGAGGGAAAGCTGCAGGATTTAGTTTGTAAGGCCAACAGACTATACGCAGAGATAACCTGTTTTCTTTGGATAGAAATACAGCATGTGCTATTCTGGTGGGGTGATGCTGCATTTAGTTCCCTGCTTCCACCTCTGTTTAATACCTGGTGGGAAAAGAATCTCTAATGCTTCTCTGTGCCCACTTGTCAAAGCTCTCTTAATGGCCCTGATGCAAACTCACAGAATTCAATGAAAAGACTTCTCTCAACTTCAGAAGCCTTTGGACCGAGCTAGTTACAAGCTTGTCTTTCTTTCTGATCTGCAAGTTACCTCAAACCTTCGAGGGCACTACAGATAGTCACAGTAATTGAATCAGCATGGACTCCTCACCTCTGCTCGCTGCTTGGGTTATGCTGAAGTAGCCAGCGCTGGCTCTGCCCACAAGAGCTGATGGAAGTCAGAAGCTGTCAGATGATGCCCAAATTGCCTTGCTACCTTTGTCTCAATAATTTTTCCAATAAACTCAAAGGTTAGAGACAGGCTAATAGCCAGTGAGACAATCAGTGTCAACAGAAAGCTTCTTCAGTAAGGGTCTGATAGTAGTTAAAGTGCAAGAGAGACAAAAGGACACAGGCACTGCGATGCTGACTACTGCAAAGCCTGGCTTTTGGGGACCCTCAGGAATCCACACAGCACTGTGTTTGGTCAGAGGCTGGCAGTAAGACGAGCAGGTTAGCCTGTGTGCAGCTCTGGGCTAATGCAGCGGTATTTCCTGTCATCCTCCAGCTGGGGAAAAGGGGTAGAGGTTAGGTGAGCTACTGAGCTGCACCCCAAGCCACAAGTGCATAGGCTCTCCATGCCATAAGCCCAGCCACACACAATTGGTTTTGGGGAGGGGGATTGCAGAGTCAGAGTGACTCCAGGTCACCCTCATGGGATAATGCTTAGGGGTAGATACAGCCCACTTTGCCCCCTCCTCCTATGTATCCGTATTAGTGCACCTAAGGAGAGAGGAAGGAGAGTGGGGAGCTGCAGTCTTTAACCCAAACACTTCAATTCTGCCAGAGTCCCTTCTACATCTCAATACCCTTTTGAGGATCTTAGCCTTCAAGACTTAGTTTCTCAAGCAATTTACTGTGATGATCAGTAAAACAATATAAGAGTATTCTTTAACTCACCGTGAAAAGGTTGAGCTTTAAATCTAATGAAATTTAATTACAGCATTAACGTTATAGAGATACTTATTTCAATTCAGAGCACCAGAGTCAGAGGGAGCATCTCCAGAATTAACTCTATCCTAACTTAACCTGCTCTATGTGGTGGATATTCTCTGTAGACAAGAGGGGAAGTATTCTAGTGCTAAATTCATGGTTAAGATGCTGCTTTGACATATCCCTGAATAGTGCACTCAGCAGAGTTCAAACAGCTCGACATTCAAAATTAACACCATAAATATGACCCTAAAAATGTCTGGAGTTCTAAAGTAGTGGGCCATTAACTTTTATAGTGTCGACCTATTCACTCTTACATCAGTTTAATTAGTGTGCAACATAAGATATAAGGGTAAATATCACATGGACAAGCACAATAATCATTGTTGGCTTCAAACAGATAAACTTTCTGATGAGCTGCAAAGCATTAATACAACCACCTACACATTGCCCACACATACCCATGGCAACAAACATACATCAACATAAAGCAGAAAAAAAGCTGCAACCTTTCAAAGTTTTAATATTCATCATCTGAGGCTAGTGTGATTACATTTGCATGCCTTTGCTGCCTTTTTTTCCCCCAAGGACAAAACGAGAGAGAAAAAAAAAAAAAAAAAAAAAAAAAAAAAATAAAAAAAAAAAAAAAAAAAAGAAATGTAAGAGAAAGTGCTTTGAAGCCTCAGAACGGTTTTGATCATACGTCCAAAATGAATCAACAGTTACTTAGAGCAAATGTGTGTTATAGGACACTGCCTATGCCCTCTATAAATAAATCAAGATGGACATTAATCGATATGTGAATGTGCACAGAAAAGCAACTGGTGGCACTACAGCCTGCTGCCTGGACAAGTGATCTGCCACCAAATGGAGGCAAAGTGTCATAAATTCAATGCAGTTGAGAATCTTTTTCACTCTTGAAAGAGGAAGGTCTTTGCTATTTGTTTATATATTATTCTTCAGTGGTAAAACAAAACATCTGATAAATGGCTCTGAATTTCTATAAAATATTGTTTTCTTTCCATACATGTGTATTGACTTTTTTTTCCTGGCATGGGCTCAAATCTACTTCTTGGATGCAATAAGTTTTATATTTCCTTCTGCTTTTTCCATTCTATTTCTGTGGCATTTATCTGAGACTTTGGACCTTCTCTTCAGATTGTTTTTACAGCAGCAGAAAGGGGCTCAAACTTCACAGAAGCCCAACCCTCCCTGCAAACACTGAATGCTTTCTGCTCAGTGAGATGAGAACATCCAATATCCTGCAGAACCTGTCTATGTGAATGGGTCTTCGGGGCAACATCCAAAGGGTTATGAGCTTCTGTTGTTGTGTGGCTTTTCTTTTGTAATAGGTTGTGAAATGGGTCCTGACATTGTTTCAGCTGTGACATTGTAACTTGAATTGGAACCACTGGCCTATGAGATTCATCATTAACATCAGTTCAACAACATCCTTTCTTGCTCTCCTCTGCAAAATTTTATGAACTCGACCACCCTATCTCAGTGAAGACACAATGTGTGGATACAGGCAATAAAAGTGATTAGCAGTCTAGAGAGGCTTCTATTTAGAGGGAGGCAGAAAAAAGAATAGACCATTTAATCTAGAAGCAAGAGAAACCCCATGGAAGGGACCCAGTGAGATATATTCAGTGGGATAGGAAAAATACATCTGTTACCACTGTTTATCCTCTCACTTAATGAAGTCGCAATCAATTGATCTGAAAGGCAACAAATTAACAGCTGATAAAAAATTAAAAGAAAACAGCGTGATCCATAGCAGCACTAGCCAAAATGAAATATCAATCCAAAAACAGATTAGATATGCAAATAATGTGGATGTAGATAGTTACACTACAGAGAAACACAATTGATTTTATTCATATGAAGTAAAAATTACTGTGATATAGGTCATAAGTCAACTGCCACTAATAAGGTTTAGAAGAACTTTCCCTAGGATCATTTTCTTCTGGACTAGGCAGACTAAAGAGCCAATAACTCCTATGTTCTTCCAGCAATTACAGCTGTGCTTTTCACTATAGATATATAGTTATGTTGGAGGCTGGAACAAGGTTTGCATATACACTCAGTATACAAGACAATGTCTGAAAACAAATAGCTCTGTGTACAGTGGAACCAAAAAAAGCTTCATGCAGCTGTCTCAAATCAGAGCTGCTGTGAATTCTCTTTTAATGATGCCACTTTTCCCATCTGATACTAAAGGATTTTTTCATTTTTTTTCTCCTTCTAAAAAGTTAAATATCCTAGGAAAATTATTCCTAGGCACTAGTCACACATGGTAACCCTATCTCAATGAGAATATTAATAAAGTCTCTCTATTCTTCCAGTTTGCTCATGGAAAACTTACAGCATCCTAATACCTATCCAAATAGCCAATATTTAAAAGAGTCCAATAGATTTAAACATATACAGAACATAATTACGTAAGCATTACAGTCAGAAAACAGGACAGAAACATTTATATGGGAAGTGCACTGCAGCCCAACCACTTACCTCCCGCCCCCCCTACCCCCCCCCCCCCCCCCCCCCACCCCAAAAAAAAAAAAAAAAACATTCAGGAACAGCAGACTGCAAAGAGCAATCACTCCAGCCACAGGTTGGCAATCACGTCTTCTCCAAACAGCAATCATGGCTCCCACTGATGGACAACAACATGTGAGAAACTGTCATTTTGATATTTAAAATCTGTGGAGTGTAAAGCACTGACTGTCAGTCTCAGCTGGTGGGATCTGAGTTTCTGGAGAAGGAACTACAGGAATTACTAGATCTGAAATGGATCCTACCAGTCAAAATGCTCTTTTTTCTTTTTCTTTTTTTTCTAACTTATTTGTCTATGCTGCAGACTGTATAGCTCATTTATTTACATGACACAGTACTTCAGCAAACAACATTTGGACTCCAAAATTGTATTATTTTTTTTTTCTCCCAAGCTCTTCTAACCAGGTATTTCTTAACTCCGAAGGAACAAAAAGGTGTATTCTTGCTTTCAGTTCTAAGAGCTCAAAGAAGAGTTGTCTAAGGCCACTTGTCAGGAGAGAAAGACTGTGTTAGCACCATCTTTCCTGTCCTCTTCCTATATATAGTACTGCTATAATGGTGGTAATGTGATCAGTGATGCTGATGAAGGATTAAGGGCTTGACCTAGTCAGACTTTATGGTTTTCCAGCTGGCAGTGAGAAATTACTTCCTGTGTTCCCAGTGCCAAAGAATGACTTAACTGGAGGAATTGGATTTTATTATTTTTTTTTCTTCTTTTAAAATAGAAGGAGGGAGCCCTGATGTCTTTATGAGAAGAACAGAACAGCAGAAATCTTAATGGATTGTCCAGCACAAAATGTCCATGGGATGAATGAGGCCCTTAAACCATCATGGCTTGGGCTGAAATATTGCCAGGCTTTTGAGTAGTTTCAAGACTTTGCTTTCTATCTGAACTTTAAATCAATTGTCCCATTCATTTCAAAATCAAATTTCAAAGTATATGAGATAATGTAACTTTTTGACTTCATTGATATTTATAATTGTTGGGGAAAAATATGGCATTTTTTTTTAAATGCACTGTTTTTAAATAGACATCTTGAAATGTCAAGAAAACTGATAACACATTGACATATCTAGTAGGGATTTTATGTGAACAAACTAGGGTGCACTGTTAACACTGAGCAGCAAGAACCTTTCTTGCCCAGAAAACAGTAAATTTTCTTACATTCTATTGCACACAACTCCAAAGAAAGTAAACTGGTGTCTACACAGAAGAAGAAAAGTTGTCATGAAATAAAACACTGATATTAAAATACAGCTGGGGACAACATCCAAAGATGCAGCACGTTCTTGCAATGAACCAAATTCTGTTTTCTTCATTAACTGAGAAGAGTGTCTGAGAATTGACCTGGTATTTCTAATGACAGAGGAGGTACAGTCATTACATGAATTGCTAAAAGCCTGATTCAGCAATTTGTGATTTAGAATAAGCTAATGGACGGATCATAAAACAAGGAAAAGGTGTTCCTTGTTAAATGGCACCTACTTATTCCAGCTGGAGGTTCCCCATTAAACTTCACAAGCTTTGAGTCAGGAGCTATGTATGTCTACATAGTCCTCTCTGAAGAGGTTCTAAACCTATCTGTCTCAAAGGACACCATTTGGCTTATTTGAAGAGACTTTAGCCATTTCCGAAACCAAAATATTTTTTTGGATACTCAACATCCAGGAGAAATCAGAGAATCTGCACATTTTCTCTGATTTTGGTATTGGTTAACACCAATGTAGCACAGCTTGTAGTGGCCTTGATAGTGCTTTAGGTCATGCTGTACCAGCACAACCATGGTCTAGGATACCTGGGGACACACAGTCCTGCTTCAGCATGCCACCGATAACCAGCCGTAGGCAATGTGAAGTGAAATCGGCCTTTGCCTTCTCTGCCAGGGCACACATGTCCAAGATGTGCCCCAGTCCTGCTACAGAGCCACAGCTGAAACCTCTGCAGTGGTTGGTGCAGCTGTTGCTGTTGGTGCTCCAGGTTGTAGGCTATTGCTGCTAAGTCAGTGTCCTTTAGCTACCACAAACTTCAGCTGCTCTGAATCTCCTTTAGAGAAATATACATACATTCTCTAACTGTATTTTGATGCTACTATCCAAAAATTTGGCTGAGGGGCTTTTCAGGGCCTTTTGTTGTTGTTGTAGTTGTTGTCCTGTTTCTCAAAGATCTACTGACAAAGCCCTTTACTGAGCACAGCACTGGTTAGTAATTCATGAGCTTCAGGGAAATCTTTCGTGTTTCCATGATGAAGAGCATTGCTGCTGTTGGAAGGAAAGCTGATCTGGAGCATAGACCCATCTGTTCCTTAATAAAGTTTAGAGGCAATATTCCATTTCTACCTGGAAGGCAAGCCTAGAGACAGAAAATAATGATTTTTGATGAGGTATTTAGATAACTATCACAGACTCCTGCTTCTTATAGTCAGATGTATCTACTACTGCTATTCTTTATGCTTTAGTGGTTTGGACCTGTGACAGAAAATTCATCTTTGGGAAGATATATCTGTGAGAGCCACGGCATATAAGATTGATCAACTTCAGCTGCTGCTCTGCTGTGTTCAGTTCTTTTTCTGGATATATAGTCAGTGAGATAGGCGGTCAATTTTTTCCCTTTTTTTAGAGCACAGATTACTTCCTGCTCTTAAGGCATAAAAAGATCATGATAATATACAAGGACACTGGACACTGTCCAGAATTAGTACTGGAGAAGATGGTGGAGTGCCTCCATGCGTCCATTACAGGTCACCTAGGAGGAAAGCAGGCTGCCAACTCTGCAGGCTTTTCTGCATAGTAAATCTGAATTTTCAGGTTCTAAATAAATATGAAGTTCATTCCACTGAGTGACAGGAATGGAAAAGTAATCACTATAAGAAAGGGAAAAGATAAAATTCTGTCGCTCTATGGTGCCTTTCATGTGAGGATTTTACTCATGTTAATGAGGCCTTGTAACGTAATAGTGATACTGGGTTTCTTATGGAGGGGTGAATTCAGGCTTTCCAGAGCTGTGTGCCATAAAGTCACAGTGCTGGGGGCAAAAGTGGAGTTTGGGTAACAGTTAAGCAGTCCAGAGATTGTGGTCTTTTAAACTAACCACTGAATCATCTTGATTTAAGGGAAGAAAAAAAGCAATTTCCAGAGGCTCTGTCACATTGCTGTGCATGCCAGCCTCCCAGCTGCGGTGGGAATTATGCAAAAGTAGCCAAAGTGGGGAAAGGACCAAGCCTGTTTCATCTCCCTCTAATTAATCTTCTGAAGGGGCTCAGAGGTTGGGGCTGTACTGTGGTAGGGGGGTTGGTACTCCCTGGCACATCTGATGTGGTCAGCACCCACAGAGAGGGTTACCACAATTAATGTGTACTACAGATGAGCTTGGTTTTCTCTTTTCCAGCCCTATTAAGAGAGGGACACTGCAAAATATAATTGCTCAAGCCAGTACCTCTTTTGCCTGCAGATTTCATTCATGCAGCTTTATTCTTCTCTTTGTCCTCCTCCTTCCAGCTGACAGAGCCAGGACACCCTCACTGCACCTCACAAACAGTATGAGCCTAATTATAGATTTTTTTTTCAGAATGGATCTGAGCAAGTTTAAGTGGAAGACAAAATATTTAGTTTCTACAAATTAATGAGGACAACAGAGCACACATCCTTTGTATGTCAATTAGCAACATATGGTGTAAGGCTTGCAAAACAATCAAATGATCAAACAATAACGAAATGAAAGAATGTAACGGTTTCTCCCACTGTCTTATTAGCTAAATATAGCACGAGGCTTTTTTTTTCTTTTTTTTACAGATTTTCCAAGCAGATTGTGGAACACCTGCAAGTACATAGGTATTGTTTCATCAGGATGAGCAGCAGGTATTTTTTCTGTATAAACCATTATGTTTAATTTCTTTTAAACAGTTAAAATTACATTAAAAAAAAATAAAGACATCAGATAGCTTGTAGTTGTTTTTCATGAAAACAATAGGATAGGCCATAGAAGAGATTTCTTAACATCTCTTAACATTTTTACTCAGATTTGTCTTTGGTGATGGTGGGTTTTTGTTTGTTTGTTTGTTGTTGTTTGTTTTTTTGTACACTCAGGAGAAGCAAGTAAAGATGGGAAGGTGCTGGGGTGCTCCTATCTGTTGCAGAGCCTCTGGGAGTTCTCCACTCCCTGTAGAGGGATCATGTGTCTGGTGAACTACAGCAGTCTGTAAAGAAGAAATTTGGGTTAAACTTGACTGGAGTCTGTCTATCTCACCCTCCTTTAACAGCTACTACAGACCAGGCAGTTGGAAGCCTAGGGGGAGTATTTGGGAGTGAGGAAATGAGGGGAGGAGGAAGAAATATTCACTTTTTGCGGTTTCTGTCTGTCTCTCAAGCAACGTGCTTCTCTTTCATATTCTCACTTCAGATTCTGGCTCATGAACCCAAAAGAGGCAAACTTTTTTGTTAACTCTTCTGAAAATCTGGCCGTTTATTTAAATGTGAAATATAAATTAGGACTTGTATTGAAATCTCACTCTAAAGCCTTGGGTAGCTTTGTTATATGAAACCTTTATTAGTCTCACACTATGAGCTATCTGTAGAAAAATCTCCCTATTACTACATATAGCTATGCTCTTTGTAGATAATATATGTACATCCTCAGATCCTGATTTTCTAAGGTTATAAATCCAATACTCAGAAGCACAGCAGCAAATCTAGTACTTGAAAACACGCTTTACTGTTGATGATGATGAAAAATGGTATTCACTAGTTTCAGCAGCAGAACAGGCTTCTTGATCCATTTTACCTAGATGCCTAAATTGTAAAGTAAGATTATCTGTCTGCAGAAATACCAGCAGTACAATGTCAAGGGATTGAATAGAAGGACAAATGGGGATTACTGGGCCATGGAGATCAGGAGGATGAGAAGACAACTGAAATATAAAGGAAGGTTTGTGGGTGCACAAAACCATTCCCAACAAGAAAGGAATATTGGGTTTTTGGGTGCCAGTCAGATGATAATGAAAATTTTACATCTAAACTTTTAGAGATCATAGAATCATAGAATCATAGAATATCCTGAGTTGGAAGGGACCCTTAAGGATCTTAAAGTAAAGAACATAGTAGAAGGGGGAAGCATTGTTGCAATAAATAAGCTAGCAATGGCTAATTTCCCCAGAACTGGGTATCTCACCAAGCATCCCTTCCCAAACCATCTCCATGGCCCCTGTCTCTCCCTCTGCTGAATCCTATTCAGCAAGGGCAAGAGAGGAGGTCAGAGAAACCCAGGGTACTCCTGGAAGTATACCAGAGGGAGGGAAAGCAGAGGAGGAAGTGCAGTTTAGGAAAACAATGGAACAACTTAGTATCCTGGAAAAGTATCAGATTATAGAAATAATAAAGTGATAAACCAACTGTTCTTTTGGGGGGCTAGTTATGAAAATCTGCAGGCTGAAGGTGAGAATAGTTTGGAGTGGCAAACAGTAATAATTTCAACCATGGTTTCTATAAAATGAATCATGTTGTTATCTGGACTTTATTCTTTCACACCATATGCAGATTCTGAGTTAAGACAGTGCAAGAACAAGAACGAAAAAAAATCCCTCACTACTGAGCTATAATATGGTGCATACTTTAAATTAGAGGAGGCAGGCATGTGACAACCACAGGAATGGCACTGCAAGGAGAAGTGAAGGAGAGGAGATGGTGGTGCCACACAGCTGCTGTCATGGGCTCCAGGGACCATCACCACGGGTCTGCTCAGCATGGCCAGGAAGGTTCAGCATCTGTGGACCGGAGAGATGTCAGGATCAAGGACAACATGACCACTGATGCTGTGCCTTCATGGCCAATGAGAACTATGTTTTTGATGCAAGGATATCCATCACAGAATAGCTGGCTTTCTCTCTTTGTGGAGAGAAAGCCAGCTAGTTTTCTTAGCTGCTCAAGGCCAAGTCCCGATAAGGAATATAATACTGCCCTTGACTCTACTGCAAAGGGAAAATTACTTTGGTGCTTTGTCATAGAGTTCATCATTTCCGATAAGTAATCTTAGTGTAAAATAACGCATAGGTTGTGGAGTGAGGAGTGAGCCCAAGTGGGTTTTTGTGTCCTACCCATTGAAAAGTAAACTGACAGCAGCTCACTTATATAGGCCACCAACTATCTATTTAATTATAATAGCTTACATTCTTCACCTACAGAGCTGGATTTGAAACAGTGATCAAAGGATTTATAACTCATACCAATAACATAAAGTAAATATTCTGGATTGTTTTAGCTCGCACAAGTGATTAAACATTCCTACTTAAGCAATGTGATTTCTTATTTCTTTCTTGTAGAATCAGAAATAAAAAAAAAAAAAACTTTCTTCTTTGTTGTACCATGAAATCTCCCTTCTCTAATGAGTATATGAACCAGTCATTTCGATCTTAATAGGCCACTTACTGAATTTGATGGAGGAGATAATTAAATGTGACAGATATTCGCATACATCTATCTTAAAACTAGCACTCAAAGATTATAAAAGCCATAATATTCTCTTAATGAAATATAGCAGAACATGAGAAAAACACATTACTATGTATCTGAAAACAATTGCAAAATTTAGAGATAAACACTGTTAACACTTGATAAGCCTTTACAGTGTTGGTATGTACACCAGACATAACAGTAGCAAACAACAAAAAAAACTTTTTGAAGTAGATGAAAGCTGGAGATAAATTTGTTTGGCATCCAAACAAGAGAGTATGAGTTTGTAGGTCTAAGAGAATATATGCATTATAACTACTGATGCAAGAGAGAGGCTTTTTATACCTTATAAGGAAAATGCCAAGGAAAATACATTTAAATAAACCCTTTCAAAACTTCAGTGCTGAATTTCAGTGGCTGTTAGAATCCAACCTCATATTCCTAGATGGTGTTAAAAGGCAAGATGCCTGGATCGATAGCTCCCGGCACTTTTTCTATTCAGTATAAGTCCTGCTCTATCCACCCAGCTGTGTTCTTGGTACTTACACTTAGCCCACTTAACTAAAGGACAAGGAGATGTTATGTAACGTGGGGAAGTAATTATAAAAGCTTTCAGAAGCCATGAAAATTGGACAATTCTGAGAGCTCATGAGATGACAGAAAAGCACCTGTGTGCAGATGTGCGGTGGGAAGGGAGCCCCAGGGAAGGGCGGTGATCCCGCTCCTCACTTGGCAGAGCATCAGCACCACATGAATATTGTTGAGTGGCAGCTCTAGAAATGTTTAAGCAACTAAACCCTCATGACAGGTGAAAGATACCTGAAAAAAAAAAAAAAAAAAAAAAAAAAAAAAAAAAGTCATAGAAAAAAAGCTTTGAAAATGCCCAGCAAAATGGATGTGAAAAGTTTCCTTACCAGGAGAGAAAATGCTGAGAACCCAAGAACTCAATTTAGAATTTAGTCTACTTGTAATATTTATTATACTGCAAAGTGAAATGTTTCAGTGACTGATGAGTTTCTGAATCTTTCTTTGAAAGTGTGAAACACTCCTGAGCCTGAAGCCACTCAGTTTAGGCAGCAAAGCCTGGCTAGGAGAGGCTGGCAGACTCCCGTAAGATGCAGCGAGGGAATGTGTGGGCATAGCTGAAGTACAGCAAGGGAAAAGGAAATAACTGTTTATTGAGGGTGAACACTTCATGCTGACTGAATATAAAAGTATCATTACTGCTTATTATTCACAGTATATGGATATTTATCTTCTGGCAATATTTCCTATCCACTTCACTTGACTGTGAGTCAGAGTTGCCTACTTTGTCCTGAGACCTGTTGTGGGAAAGATGGGGGAGCAGGCAAGGGCACTGGGTAGCCTTGCTACCTGGTCTCAGGCATAGAAAATATGGACGTTAGCCTATAGTGACCCATACATGCTGAACAGATTTCAGTAAGATAGTGTGATGCTGTGGGCTTGCATGGGGCTCCACTCCATGATGGGATGGGATTCCACTTCAAATTTATGCTCATTGGAAAATACATGCTTGCTTTCCCACGGGGAAGGGACAAGTTTAAGTATTGCTATGACTGCTGTCTTGTTTGACTGCATTTCATGTTGCTGACTGCCTCAATTCAGGCACCATGCTGGGATCCAAATAATCTGAAGAGGAATAACCTCCTTGTCCTGCATAGGGACAATTCTGCTTAGACAAAATTACTTGCCACCATCCCTTAACCTTATTTTCAAGAAATCCCTTGTTTACATGGGATTTGGATTTAAATTTTCCTCAAATAAAAACAAAACAAAACAAAACAAAATTTAAAAAAAAAATTGTTCTTGACTGTTCTTGGAGAACTGTTAATAGGAGATAATCTCTCCTATTCCTCCTCTGCCTCTGCCTCTGAGGATATTGCCCCTTTTAGGAACCTCTCTTGTTCTAAATGGATTGATGAGCAGCTTCTGCCAAAGCCAAGTATATGCCCCAGCGCTCTGCATCAAGAGCTGAATAAGAGGTTCCAGGGCAACAGTTGAGTTCTATCATGCAAGGTGTCGGTACATGCCCTCTCGGATGATTACTGTCCTTAGAACCCAAAACTCAGCCTCATAAGCAGAAAATGGCATTTCGAGCGAAGCGGTGCCTGGCAGTTGCAGGCCTCCTTCCAGCAGCAGAGTTCGCAGAGCTGAGTGAGATGCCTGAATTCCCTCTGGGGTGAATGGAGAGGATTAAGTGCCTCAGAATGAGATTCAAAGCAGGCAGCAAGTAAAGCAGGGAACACTTAAGCCTGCCTTAGGAAATACTAAAGAGAGGGGTGTAGTTGAAATCCTCTATATATCCTGGGTTTAGCATTGACCCACATCCAGGAGATAGGAAAGGCTGTGAAAATGGGATTCAGAGCCCATAACCCCTTTCCAGAATTAATTTGTCACTGAGTAAAATACTTCTGTTTGCTGTTGATGCCAGGGTCGGAGGCCAGCTGGAGTGGGAAGTGGAGGCAGCAACCACAGCCACCTTTTGTAATAGCTTAGTAGCTAAAATATATTCCTCAGAAGCTGGGAACCTGCATCTGCAATCCTGCTCAGTTTTGAAGAGGTAAAAGTATATCTTTCCTTTCCAGGAGGGTGTGTGTTAACCTAAGGGACTGTTTTCCCTTTCTTATTTTGGAATTACTGTACAGCAAAGATTGCAGGATTCATGGGGCCAGAGACAGAGAAGGAAAACAAGGCAAGGCATGGCAAGGAGAAATGAGCACTGTGACCCCTCCTTCATTGACCTGCAGTGCTTCCCAACATGTGTCATTAGGGAATATAATCCACACCCTTCTCCTCCTTGTATCTACATCATTAATGGGAATATTCAGCAGGGCCCTTTACAGGCATGATTTTTAGTCTCTCACCTTCCTCTCATGACTGCCTTTTGTCAGGCAAATATGCAGGACTTCAAAGCTCCCCAGTTTCTCCAGCATCCAGAACAATTTATACCAGCTGCTTTATAGACTCTGAAATAAATAAGATCAGCTGCATTTCCTCTGCTTACTTAATCTATTGCTTTTGGGTTTTTGTTTTCAAGTAAAATATCAGGATATTTTGGCATTAGCTATTTTTAGAAAATCTTAGCTGCATGTTCTGTTCTCTGCTCTCCAGAAGGTTTTTTTCCACCACGGTTAGCTCTGAACCTTGCACAGAGGCTTTACCAGTAATGATGAACCCTTCTGGTAGATTGTGGCAATTTTTTTTCAACACCCTATTGTCCTCTAACTGGTGTCATTCCAAATTACTGTCCATGCCAAACTTGCCCCTACAACCAATGGTTAACCATTGGATTAAATAAAATTGGTTAAATTAAGATACCTGTTCTTGCCTCAGTGATGCTCTATTTGCTATTCCCATTCACACCAGTCTCATACCAGTTTCAGCAATACGTTGCTGGACTTGCAGTTTGTTTTGCCAGTTCCTTCAGAAGTCTGGAATGGAAGTTATTTAAGTCCTCTTCCCATGGATGCATTAAGCTTTTTACTTTAAAAGAATCTTAAAAATGCAAACAAACAGTAATGGGGAAAAATAAAGCTTTTTGGTCTTCTTGAATAGAAGGGATTTTTTTTTTTCCTTTCAACATTCTGATATGAGGAGGTTAATGTGTCACTATAAAAGAAATGTGGCACTCTGCTGTTCTCTCACAGAATACATTACTTAAATTCTCACTATGAATTTACATCTTTTTTTCTGAAATGTAGTTTGGCACTTAGTGAGAAATGAATCTTAAATATTTTGAAAGTATAATTTAACATCTCAGCAAAACCCTGAATTGTGAATTGTGCTTTATAGAAACTTTAAGGGCTAGCTGAAGCTGACATTAAAAAGAATAGAGAATTACATCCTTACGTGGTGCTTTAGCTACAGATGAGTCTCCTACAGTTATTACACACTTTGTTTATCCAATTATATAGCTGGGCTATACTCTTTATAGATTTTTTTAGGGTGAATTTTATTTTGAATGACTTTTCATTCTTTGTTTAAATATACATTTATATATATGAAAAGTTGTATGTTATATAAATAATTTTTAACTAAATCACAGCAAAAATCCAGTAACTGATCCCAGTACCACACTCTAGAAAGACAGATATGTATGATGTATAATTGTTCTTCTACATGATTTATTATTTCTGGATGCACACGTAAACCATGGAGGCCAATTCTATGAGGCTTGAAACTACTGGTGTTGGACTTATCATTCTCTGCTGCTGCCATCCAATTTGTTAGAAATAAATCTGCCCTTCTACTTATATCAATTTTACATCAGTGTAAATTTATGCTCACATCGATCAATCAATTCTGTTTCACTTGAATTTAAGTCAAAAATTAGGGAGGCTCTGAGTATACATTTGGAAAGCCCAAAACATTCACAAGGAAAAAAAAAAAAAAAAAAAAAAAAGGCAGTTTTGCTCAGTAGAGAGCCATTACTGGATGTCTTCAAGCCATTGTTCCTATTCATGAAAAAAGCCCGCTGAAAAAACACTCATTCATCCTGTATTTCTTTTTACAATGAAAGAATACCAGCTTGTCCTGGGGCTCTACCTCTTCAGATGAACTTGAATGCAGTGCAAAAGCACAGCTCTTGTAAGCACTTCAGGAGCCCAGAGAAGTGGGCGCACTGGGGCACATTGAGCTTGGCAGCATACCTGAATGGAGAGCTCACCCGCACCTTGTGCTTCCTTGATGGTCGGTGCTTGGTATTAAGTGTGATCATTATGTTTCCTCCTGAAGGCCTGATCCAATATCTGTTAAGTCAATGGGAATCTTTCTTCCAGCCTCAATGAATGTTGCTCTTGGAAAGGTGCCCGTTTGAAACTCTGGTTCTGACAGTGTGTTGTGCGTGCACTGGAAGGGGTTGTATTTTAGCGACCTTCCCTCTGGACTAATACTTCCCTTTGGACTAATCCATTGTCTTACTCTTTGATTCATTAACATCTTAATGGTCATCCTGGTCTTGTTTGCAAACAAGAAAAAAAAAAAAAAAAAAAGGCCTGAAAAATTACACTAATGCTCATTTTTTAAAACTGGGAAATTGATGTGTACACATAACTGCTCAGACTACATTTCCCCTTAAATCCAGTTAGAATATGCTACATACTAATTACACATTGTACACAGAAAAAATCCAAAATCCTATTATTTTTCATTATGTTCAGTATCATCTTCTTGTTCTGAGAAACAGTGAATAGGATTATCTGATTGGCCTTCAGTCTAGCATCTTTTATTCAGTAAGCTAACTTCATCTTGTTCTTCTGTTATAAAAATGAATTATTTTTAATGTCTTCTTTTATTTAAACTCCACCTATTTTCATCCCCCACCACCACCACCTTTTTTTTTTTTTTTTGGCTTTTCCTTGGAGTCAGTCTATATTTGCAGTTTCTTTTTTTGAAACAAGAATGCCAAAATTAAATGCGTGACATATACAAGGTCACTGGGAGTCTTGTACTTCTGTATCATAGTCTTGCCCCTGGGTTGGTCTGCATATGCTGACTCAGGACATCTTCCTTTCACAGGCTGGCTGTGTCCCTATTTATTTCCTCTAATCAGACTGAGTCAAGCATATGCTCTTCATGCTCCCTTCTGCTGGAACTCTCTCCTCTCTAGGATTGTTTTGGCTGAGGCTTTATTAGGTTTTTAGATCTATGTTTCTTGCCCTCTTGTTCAAATCTGCTTTTGGGCTTTTGTTTTTTATGCTTGTCTCCCATCAGTCCTTTTAAAATGAGCAAGTGTCAGAGCTCTGTGATTTATTTTTATTCTTGCCATCAGTTTCTGCTAACAGAATGACCTACTCAATAACATGGTCCTTTGCTTGACTTTCTTTCCCACTGTAAGAAATAAATGCTCTAGAGAATGTTTAGAGATTGGGCAGTAAGAGAGAGGGAAGTAGGGAATCCAAGAGCCCCCACAACGGAAGAGGAAACATCCAGAAGAAGTGAATTTCAGCTGCAGGCTGATTTCTGAGGATCCTACTTAGCAGATAAATAAACAAAACAAAACGAGGGGCAGAGGGAAGGAAAGGAGGTTGAGGGAAATGAGAGGAGTCCTAGAGAGGAAGAGAAGTTTTTGTGTTCAGGATACTTCTGAGCTTAATTTAAATGTTAATTGGGAGCAGGAGGCAAGGAGGAAAATCAGATCATGAGAAAACAGAACAAAAAGCTGACCAGGTTAAATCTGAAGAAATGCAAATGAACAAGTTATTCTAAAAATGAAAAGCAGAGACGGCATACACTTTAAAATGCCCTTCTGCTGGCTTTCCTGGTAGATTTTTTTAAAATGTTAAAAATCAGACCATATGCAATTTCCTATCAGAAGAGAAATCCCAGATAAATTAATCTGGATAGATCACACCACATTAAAGCCAGCCACCTGGCTGTAGGAAGCAACTTGAGCTCATGGTGGGAGATGGACCAAGTGCAGCAACCCAGGACTGAACTGAGGCACCCAGCATTTGTAGGCTCAAAATCTCAGGCTCCCAAAGGACCCTGACAGGTATCTTAGATATCAAGATACCTTACAGGTATCTTGCTGGATCCAAGGCCTGCAGTCCCGGACAGGGCTTTCCTTAGACAGGGGGCTGCTCCCGTGGGTGCCTCAGTACCTCAGCACGCAGCCAAGGAGCTACCAGGAGGCTGGGGAAAACACATCTGCGCTCTGGCAGAAAGGAGCCAAACCCATGTGCATATTTATGAAACCTTGTTCATTTTGGCAAATAGGCCGTTTCTGATGAAAATAAATAAATAAATAAAATCAGTCCAACTAATTTTCAAGCAAAATCTTCACTTATTTTATTTTCTTGTGACCAGTGCAGTAAGAAGCAGGAAGGTAAGAAAGGCTATGGTAATATGTGTTGCTCTTCCTCATCATCTCCAGACCATGACAATTAATGAACTGCACTTTCTTATTCTGTGAAAAGATAATGGGCATTTATGTTTTTTGAGCTCAAAACAGCAGGGAGTAGAGAATGAGTTTATTGCAAAGCCAGAACTCAGACATATCTGTCTTCCGTATCCAACCTTTGTAAGATATGTGCACTTGAGATATGGAAGAATTTTGTTATACCAAGGGGGCAGTTGTCAAAGATAGAAGATCAGTTTACCACACCATCTGCATGAACAAATGTCTGTGTATGGTCTTTGATGCCCATATGCAAGTAGTAGCTATTCACGTGCAAGACATCTGAGTAAAACACTCCAAAATACTCACAAATTAAAGTTATAATTCAGTTTATCATGTCCATGCTATGGGCAGCTTTGATGATTTCTGCATTGATAATGGTGGACATACTCACAGGCTGAGCACTCACTAATCTGAGCTGAAGTTATACACTGAGAGTCATGGAGAGCTAACACATCAAAAAGCTGTTTGCCTTCTCTAGGGTTTAATTTTGCTGTCACAGATGTCCTGACTTGTGAAGCACATCACAGCATGTTGAGAAACAGCCGAGGTACAAGTATGGAATCCAGGTAGACAGCAATACCCTGGACTGCTGTTTTCATATGCAGTTTACGAGCCAAATCTGGCCACCTGCATTTTGCTCAGCATTTTAGCTTGTGAATAGAGAATATTTGCAGCTGGGTAATTAAATCTATTTGTACTTATATGCATATGCATGTTTTGCAGGTAGAAGTTACGCATCTCTTTTGCAAAATGTAACCTCTGATGTAAGGAGGAGATGGCAGTAGTTATAAAAGAAAACGTTATTTCCATATCAAAATGCAGATTTCTTCGAAATTTTTACTCAGATTTTTGAGGAGATTTGGCCCCAGATATTTTCAGCAAAAGCATAAGTATCCAGTGACTATTAGAACACATCTTTTAAATGTGTTTGTGAAGACACACAGCGATATGTCTCATATTTACTGTTTCCACAGTACTGGCGACTTAGCGCTCAGCAATAGACAAACTGTGGTGTTCTCCTGGAATTTTCTTCTGAACCCTTAGCCAATTATATTTTTTTCTTTTTTTTTCTTTTCTTTTCTTTTCTTTTCTTTCCTTTTTTTTTTTAATGTAATGGATATAAAATTCAGACAGCATTCACAACTGCACAACTACAAAGAACCTATTCTGTACTGTGACTCTAAGATGTGTACCACAGAGGAAATCAGCTACAATGATCTAATGAACCTAAAATCTGTAAATCTATTAGACTGTGAACAACAGAAAACTCAGTGCAGGGCATCTGTTTGCCTGGTCTGCTGTATAAAAGTATCTCTGTTAATGGGCATCATTCTCAAATGGGAAACACACTTGTTAATAATGAAGGAAATTCAATTGTGAAACCAATCATGGTATATTGTATTATCTATAACAACAGTGGCAACCAGAAGAGCCATTTTATCCCAGGTTTTGACGTAGTTTTAATTCACAATTGATTTATAACATGATCATGAAGACCTGAAAGTCCATGCACCAGGTTTCAGCCTGGGGAGAACTTTGCTTTTAATACTTTACATTAAATATTGTTTATTGTTGGCCTATTCCAAAGTTATAGAGTAGCGAGGACAAAATAAAACAAAAGTTGGTGTCTTTTGGCAGTTTTGTGGCAGTTCTGAGCATCTTCTGAGTAGAGACAACAAATTACCTTCTACTGACAAGCTGAACTACCCTAACCTATAAATGAAATGAGGGAAGATTTGGCATTGTCTTTGTTTTTCAAGGTATGTTTTTTTTAAAAGGATTTACAGTTTAAACACATGCGTAGTGCTTATGCCTCTTTTGAAGTCCAGAATGTGTCAACTGAACACAGGCAATAATTTATGACACAATCTCACCACTTCTGTACATTTGCACCCCTTTGTCCCCTTGAGCCCAGATGTTAGCATTACAGTGAGCAGCACTTTTGGTGTCCCTCAGGCTGTTGCATGTCCACCAGGAGCACATGTGACTAGAAAGGCACCATGTCAGCAGACAGAATCCAGGAAGCCTCCAGAAATTAGAGCCTACTGAGCAGGTCCCCTGTGCACCCCACTGATGCCTCTCCTTCCTTTATCCCAGCACCCCTAAAGCAGCACAGCAGCTGTGGGCTGCCCTCCCACCACCCATCTCTCGATGGCCACCTCCTGTCACCGATGGCAGCATGTCAAAAGCCCTTTGCTGAGGAGCTGGAGCTGTGCACAAAACTTTTCGTGCTTTTCCTGGTGTCTGGGAGGGGCATGATGTCAGGTCCAGTCCACGGAGCACAGGTATTAATCATGTAACTGCCAAAAAGACATCAGGTGCTGCCTGAGATGTACAGCTTCCAGCTGGTAACAGGCTGGTAACAAGGAAGGAGAGATAATTAATGCCTGTTTTCACCCATACTATCTGGCCGAAGGGAGTGAAACAGTACTGACCATCACACATCCTGCTTTGCTACACACCCTTTACCCTCTTATTAGAAACCAAAAGATCTGGGAGCTAAAACTCAGTAAGTCAAGTCTGTTTGCATCCCTGGTGATCCACAGGGCTCTGATTTTTAGATTTATGACCAACTGCTTAAAGTCCGTTCCTATTTTGTTATTAGTGCCTGACCATGGTTGGATTACCCATTACTGAGGCAATCACTTGGATCTTTGTATTCAGCAAGCAGCACGAGTTAAAAGATGAAGAGATTGCTTTCCACATTTACCAGTTGTGAAGCTTCTCCACATTAAAAACCTGACTTTAAAGTAAATTTATAACCTTCATTCCTTCACGACCACAAATAAGAATTCTACACATTTTCCCCATTAATTACTGTTTTTCAGTTTTTGATATAGATCTAAACATTTAGAATATCACTTATGAAAGCCCAAGGAATGAGTATAAATAGATGACTAATCCTTGTAAACATGCAGTTTGCATGTTGTATCAGCAAATGCAAGTTAGGCAGCCCAACCTAGTACCTGGGCCAGAAAATGCTGTCGCTGCACCCTCCCAGCACAGCCACGAGCAAATTGTAGAGACACAGATCCAAAAAGCTGACACAGAGGCTTCAGCAGCATGGAAAGGGTCAAAGATTGAGAGCTTTGCCAATGCCCTGTGTAAAGGGTAAATTCAAGCCCAAACCATACCCTTCATATAAACTGCAATGGGAGCTGCAGGGAAGATCCCAAACTCTGAATTTTAGTTGTTCACCCTTTGCTATATTGGTGTTTTCTTCCAGCCTTTCTCAAATGTTGTAGAGATGCATCACTTAATCAGCTGGGGAAGGGAAGATTTGTGTTTAAACTTCAACATAGTGGTTGCAACAGCATAGCTGATAAGGAGTCCCCTCCATATGGTTATTTGTACATGATTGGTATTATAAAAGGTCCATCAGTCTGCAGGAGGGGAAGAGCATCACAGATCTGGTCTTTGGCTACATGGCCAAAAAGTGGCTTCTCACTTTGCTCATGTTTCACTCCCTAAGAGCTGTGTAGAAGGATTTAGAGCTGCCTGAGTAGCCTGTGATATTCTCACTGTAGCTTGAAATTCAACTAAATATTGACTCTTTCAGAGGTTTGACAGAGAAAGGCAGTATCTTGGACCAGAGTATTTGCACTAAAACCCTTGAAGATCAATGAGCCAGAGTGATCAGACAGTTCCAGTTGTTTTGGGGAACTGCATTTATCTTCCAAGCCAGCCTTAAAATTTGGATTTCATACATTATTCAAAGTCCAGCTGCACCCAGTCTTTATGTATTTCTTCTTGCATGTAAAGTCTCCTCATTGCTTTTATTGCCGCTGTAATAATAAAGTAAGCTTTTTTACATGCACAGTAGGAACTCCAAAGCTGTACATGTTAAGCAAATATTTTGGATCAAGTCAGTTCTGCGTAAACCAGACACTGATGTATCCAAATGGAAACGTTTCTCCTGCAGGAGCTCCCAGGAGGCAGGAAATCAGAGGTATAGGCTGCCCTGTGCCTAATGCAGACTGGCCTTGTAACACTGGGGACACATTTTCACGGTCGTGTTCCTATGCATGTAGCAACAAATAATTTCTGTAACATAAAGGTGGTTTACAAACTGTCAGGATGTGTGTATGTACAACACGGGGCCCTGGGATTATTTTCCTCTGCTTAGCAGCTCTGTTGGATCAAGGCTTTAGGACAAATGTACAAAATTATTGTTATACATAGTTATATAATGTATGCATATGTATGTTTATATTTAAATGCATACACACATATTTTAGTTAGTATTCAATCCACCTTTCTAAGCTGTGAGGTGTTTTCTAAGCAGACCACAATTTTGAGAGTAAATGCCTGCTCATAAGCATACCGCAGGAACCAAAACTTCAACTGCTAGAGCAAAAACTTCCAAAGGTAGCAGCATGAAAAAGAGAGAGGTTTGAACCCATTTGCAGAATTGAGAACTTGGAGGCAAGTTGCTCTCAGCAAGTTTTGGTGCTATTTGGCCTGGATCAGGTGTTACACTTAGGACAAGGCTCTGCAGGTGTGTGATGTCTGCAGCCTGTGCGGCTGCTTTCTGCAGTGTCCCCACCTGTGCCTTGGCCACTCGTTGGCTCTGACCACCTCCCACCCTGCTGCTTCCTCTTCTCGAGCACACAGTGCTGCTCTCATAAGGAAGCAGTTTGTCTCCTTCTGACCAAGGCAGGACATACAGCCTTCATCTCTTCTAAAAGTCGCATCCTTTTGGTGGAAAAAAGTCTGCAATGCCTGTTTGGGTGCTAGCAGAGCGGAGGTAACAATAATCACGCGTGGGTGCTGGGAGCAGAGTGACACAAGGGGCTAGCTTTTCTCTCTTCTTAATGATGGTAACTGTGCTTTGGTCCATTCTTTGCAGTAAATATATTGCCCTAGTGTTCCTCATGCCTTTGCTTTGCTTTATGTTCCTTCTGGAGTAATGCAGTCCCAATGCAGTTTTTGAAAGCTTGAGCCTTAGCTATCAATATCTATGCTACACGTAACTAGAGAAAGGAGGAGATGGATGTGAAAACCAGTTGTGCTGACTCTCAAGTGTGGTTTTGTGAGCTCAGAATAACTCAGGCTTCTGATAGTGTATCTCAGGCTTTATACCGGTGTAACTAAGAATGCTGCATGGTTTGCTGCAGTAAGGGGGATAGAAAGATGTGACTTGTTAAATGAGGTTACAGGACTTCTGTGGCTGCGTTTTATTCATTTGCTGTTAGCTTGCAATGATTCTTCTTTTGTGTTTTCTTTGTTTTCTCCCTGCAGCTTGTTTACTTGCCAACACTTGGGAATTTTGTTTTTACAAGGTGTTTATGGTGTTAGCTTTAAGGCATATATTTAAGCATCTGAAACGTTTTAGGTTTTTAAAGTTTGAGGTAAATACAATATTACTCTGCCATATGCAACATGTAAATATCTACTCTATGAGCACTTTTAAGTACTCAGAGCTCAAGTCCCATTCATCCAAACAAATGTGTTGCTTTCAGTATGAATAGATTAGGACTAAATATAAAATGGCTGCATAAATGAACATGGGGGTTTAAAATCTCCCTCCTCCCTAGGCAGCCACTTAAGGCTGATGTCCAGGTAGGTTGGTTCAAGTGCTGTGCTGTATCTGTGGTGCATGCTTACAGGGTGCAGGACAAACTGGAGTCTCAAGAAGCTGAGATTGTGGCAGAGCAAAGAATTCAATCTGCTTTAATTCTCTGTGTGCCTCAGTTCAGCCAAAAGGACTTCACTGTTGCTGATGGAAGTTGAGATAAAGGCACTGGAAATGGCGAAAGCCTCGAGTCGAAGGTACCGGGGCTGTGTCAGCGGAGGTGTGTGCTGTTCTGCTAATCGTCTGCCTGTAAAGCCTGCAGAGAAGAGGGAAGCTTTATGTTGAATGAGTGTGACAGGGTCACGCAGGACTTTGTGCACCTTAGGGACCAAGTTTCAGAAAAGAGTTTCAGGTTTTTATCAACAGTCTCTGCAGCTGAAATGCAAACAAAATTGTTTAAAGAGCTCCAACAGTGCCATACAGACAACTGTCCTGGGGGAACAGGCTAGTTGTTAGACCATCACCAGTGTAAGCTTATTGACCACAAAGTCTTGTAGACAATAAGCACGGAAAATGTAAGTCTGAAACTGAAAAACCTCTGGAAAGTGTCTTTGTGAACATGTAGGTTCTCAGAGGATGTTTGCCACCTCTCTATCGATCTGTTGATGTGAGTCACAATGACCGTCCTGCTTGTAAGAAAAGGATTGCTTCCCTCGGAACTTGTATTTGATAAAGATTGTAATCATCGCTTCCTAACAGTGCCAAAAACCATACACAGCATCTCCACATGCAGCAGGTCTGAAAGCCCTGGATGGGAGGGGTGTGTCCTCAGTTAATTGTTGCTGTCTGGATTATTAAGGTATTTGCTATGTGTCAAACTTCACCTCACTTGCTGGTCTCAGCTTGCCTTCTAGGCAGAGTTAGATATAGGCAGGAACAGGGTGCTTGGCATTGTGGAGGAGACAACAGCCTCCAGAGAGGTGCTTGGTACAAGGGGATATGCTCAGCTGTAGCCCGTCTTTCCCATTCAGCTCCTTACCAGGCAGCTGCTGTCCTTGTGAAGTGGTGGTTTTGTTCTGCTGAAAATTGCTCTGGTGAGTGCCTGCCTCTGGCTGCCCTCGGTGCTCTGCTCCGGCTCATGTCATGGTTCCAGGAAGGCATGAACCCAACTGCAAAACCAAACAGACTTCATTATTTATTAAAGCTGGAAAAAAAAACAAGTTACTCTAGTCATAAATACATGGGTAACATCACTTAATCCTGTGAAGGCAGTGCTCTTATCACAAAAGGTTCAAGCACAAATAAATTGTTTCTGGGCCCAGGAACACATTTACAAAGTTGACCAAAACTACCAGCAGTATTAAGATGAAGATGCAGTGTTTTTAGAGCATGAAATAGTGCTGCTGAGGGTAGTCTTGAAATGAGCACTGTTATTCTTGGTGCTGAGGATGCTTAACAGATACAGCAAGGCACAGGCTTCACGCAATTTCACAAATGAAAACCAAAAGTGTGCACTGCCTGATAGTGATATATTACATGCGACGAGTTGAATGAATCTTTTGTACTGCAGTTGTGCAACTGATTGCATGCCCTGAGGGGTTGTTTTCCCAGGTCCTGTTGGGAAATGATTCATCCCCTTGAAATTGGGAGTTTCTGTTCCCTTCTCTGGATGGCTGTACCGAATTAAGTTGGTTTGTTTCTGTGCAAGCAAATCATTAAGATCACTGATATAAGAGTGGAGATTAGGATTACTCAAAACCAGGATGGTGTTCTTCTAAGATTAATGTACTGCCCTTGTAATGACTGTTTGCAGCAGACGTATGTTAGTACATTGCCTTCCTGTTACAGGCACTGTAGTCACCGTTTGATGGATTGTTACCTGTCTACTGTATGCTGCAAAACAATGAGAAAGCTTGTGCAGATTTGAGTTTAATTGCTTCTCACACTGGTGGGTTTGTTTTTGTTTTATTTCTAAGGGATAAGGGTCAGAAACCCATATATAGGTAGGTTTAAAAATCTCGGGGGGGGTGAGGGGGGGGGGAAATCTGCATTTCTTCTTTTAGATCACACTCTAATCCCTTTACCTGTTATGATTACAGCAGACTTCAGAAGGTTTTCCAGCAATTATAGTCTTATTTCTGGATACTATCTGTACAGTTTAGAAGGATACTTCTTTGTCTTCCTCTCTCCCACAATACAGCAGCTGCACCAAAAACAGATGGCACAGAGTCAATCCAGTTGAAATTAATGGAGTCAGGCTATCTACACAAATCTTTGCAATGAAAAAGAAGAGATACTTTCTTCTGTGAGTTGTGTACAAGATGTATGTTGTTTATAAAGGAATTTAGTTCACAGAAGGACAAACTGTAAGCAGCAAAGAGAAAAGCCTGCTTTTTGAAACAAAACTCAAGTATCCATATGTTGAGAGTGGTTTCACTGTCTTAATGAAAATATCCTATTTGTAGGTAAGGGTGGAATAATATTTCAGCTTATACAAAGTTTTGCTTAAACAATAACTGCATGCAATGATGCAGCATGTAGCTCAGTTTTACATGCAGATTAGTAACGAATTTGCAACTGGACTTGTTTGAACCCCTGAATCTTAAAAAAAAAAAAAAAATCAAAATTGCATGAATAAGCATTTGTACATTGTCCATAAAATCCTGGTTGCACAGGAGAACAGATTTACAAAGGTCTTCTGATGTCTACTGGGAGTTTCAAAACCACTTAAGCAATTAGGCTCTGAATACCTTTACGACTGGTACAAATTAGGTGACTAACTTCTGCAGGTGCTTTTGCAAATCCCACTAGGCTCATATATGCATAAATAGGTGCCTAAACAATGTTTATATGTTTGCTCCATAGTCCCTAAACCTTTTGGTGACATATTTTGTTCCTTCCTCTGAGTAATCGAATTGTCTCCTTGCTGTGAGTAATCCACTTGTCAGGAGTTAATGCCGTGTCTTGCAGCTGCTCTGTGCAGGTGGGGTCATGGCTGGTGTTGAGCCAAGCGAGCTCATTCTCCTTCTTCTGTTGCTGCTTCCTGGGAAGAGTCCAGGAAGGCACTGCATGTACAGAAGGAACAAGTGTGTTTGCTGCAGCACACCTGTGTTTGGCACCAGGGAATGGTAGCCCAGGTTTCTAGGAATGGCTTGTTAAATACATGATTGTAGAGCACGGTGGATGTGTGCTAGCCAGCTTGGTTAACGCTGTGTCAGGAGGAGTGCTGGGTGGATGTGTTAGAGACTCCTTACTGAAGGAATGTGTCACAATCTGGTTGTATTAAATATATTTGTGTTGAGGCTGGAGTCTTACGCTGTTGTGATAAGACAAAATGACAAGTGTACTCTAAGCAACAATTTTACATATTTTCAACAATTGTAGTTTTTTTTATTCTTGACAATAATCAGACAGTTGGAAGAAGAAATGGCAAATAGGGTATGATGAGGATTTCAAAGCATTGCAAGAAGAATATCAGAAGATACTGATTAGCAATGAGATGTGGCGGGTTATGTATGAATAAAACAAGCTGCCTAGGATTACAGCAGAATCCTGTTGTCAAAGGTGTAAGCTCTTTACAAACAAAACAGCAGCAAGCCTAATGGAGACCTTGCTCCTGAAGTGATGGGGAGAAGCACCGGGGTCACAAGCAGCCATCACACTCGTATTTTCTGCCTATTTGACTGGGGTGACATTACATGGCATGTGGCCTTTATTTGTGTTATGTTTGGGCTTATGCACTGACATTCCTGTTTCTGCGAAAGGCACGTCTAGTTAAATATTGCCATTTCATGTATAAGTGTCAGCTGGAGAGGAGGGAGGTAAAGAAACTTCCTAAAAGTGAGCCCATTAGCAGAAAAGGGGAAACTACTATCAGCTAATAACAGGGTGAAGTCTTAAGATTGCCAGCAAAACCATCAGGTGTTTTTTGCACATATGTTTTCCTGCATGAAACAGTTTATTCTCTTCAACTTCAAGGCTCAAACAGACTTCTGGGATTTATAGCATTTATTTAAAAAACAGCAAACATTTTCATTATTTCCACATTGTTCAGGGACTGTAATTTACTTAATGCTAGGAACAATCACATTTCTCAGGGACTCTGTGAAATGTCACCTCTAAAGGATGGCTCCCTTGTTGGTAGAAGTGAAAGCCCCATTTGTAGTTTTTGTTTTTATTTTGATTTAATTCTCAAACGATTCAACTTTCACACTATGCATGAGTGACTAAATTCATTTAACTTGTCAGCAGAGGAAAAAAATTCATAACTAAAATCTATAACAAGGATGGCCTTTTGCTTGCTGACCACGTACTCTACATCTGTTTTATTTCCTTCTTTTGTGGTTGGCTCCATTGGCTTTTGTTCTGGACGTAGTCTGGGGCTGGGTATTTTCTTCCTTCCTGAGCTGTTATCAGTGGACAACCTTCAATAATTTGTCAGAGCTTTGGAAGAAGATCAGTGGAGGGGACAGATGTGCCTTGGATAAAAATCCTCCCTGTCCACATGAAGACAGCCCACTCTTGTTTATAAGGCTAGTGCACCGTGAGGTGATACCATGTGTAGGTCTCAAATGTGAGATTATGTGCAGCTGTTCCCCAGGATTACCCTGCCATGAAAACCTGTGCAAACATTTTCGTAATTCTACCTAAAACCAGAGTTTTTGCAGCAAGGTGTTTTTTGTCCATCTTTGGTTGATCTCCAGCAGTCCTGCAGGGGGCCTCTGCCATGCACATCTGTCCCCTAATTGAGCTATCAGGCCATTTTGCGCAAGCCAGCAGTGAGCTACTGCATGGTAATAACCCGAACTTCTTCTCTGCATGGTGACTGTCCACAACACAGGAAAATGAAAGTGAAAAATCCTATATCAACCAACCTAGTGAGCAAATGCTAATTCAGTTGCTGTTTAAGCTGGTCTTAGGTACAGGGTCAATGCAAGGCAGCAAACAAGTCTAGTAGTCTGAGGAGCAGCAAAATGGTTGTGCCCATGGAAAGCAGAGCTGGTTGCCTTCCTTCTCCATGGCAGATGTCTGGTGGGGAGGGTTTGTCATTTCAAAATGTACCTGGAAAAAGCATGCTGAGCTCTTCTTCCAAAAGTTGGGCTGGTTTCCATTAAGAATCTATGCACTATTATTCTCTAAACGTACTTGCTACTAAAACCTTATGCAAATAATTGTTACAGCTAAGCCATGGTCATAATTTCCATTTCACTGAGGTCAGTTGTGCTACATTTTTAGGATTAGTTGCTAGTTGTATAAATGTCTTACATTCATCTTTGAGGGTGCTGGCTTTAAATTAAATATAGAGCTGGGATATGTGTATCTGCTTGCTGGTTGCTAATGTGCTCCTTTTAATCAAAATCCATTACCTTTCATATGGCACAAAGGATTAACCCTTAAGTGGCTCTGGGGACACTGTTCAGTTAAAATAGCATTGATAAAGTCAGTGTTATGTAACACTTATGCTTTCCTGTTGAAATAAATGGTCCCTGGGAAGTTCTGAACTGGGCAAGTCAACAAGCCATTCACCATTTCACAGGTGAATTATATTCAGTCTCTTCCAAATGTGACTTTAAAAATATTACCTTTTTTTTTTTTTCCAGGCTGTTTGAAACTTTTCTTAACGCTGGATCTACCCTGTGTACTACCTGGTAATGTTTCCCTGCTGCCAGGTACATGTCTTTTAAAGACAATAAAACATGGAAGAGGGTGGGCTTATGTTAACATAAACTTATCTTACAGTTGTCCAAGATAGAAAAAAGTTTGAGAAAATCAAAAGTTTCAGTTGCTGCAGAAAGCGAAGGAGAAAACAGATCTAATTTTAAACTGGGTATAGTGCATACTGGAAAAGAATTGTACTTTTAATTAAGTTTGTCGGCATGTTATGCACGGCTGAAGCTTAAGGAAATGTTATGGGAGTATGGAAATGTAGGTCTGCAGTAGGTAGTATTTTATCTGGGACATCTGAGAGGAGAAACGTGGTACGTGATCAACCATTATGTAATGAACCTAGAGTTATCAAAACAATATCCACTGGTCTAATTAGAGAGTTCTCCCCACCAACCTTTCTTTACTAATAGCCATCAGTCTCTTTTTTTAAAAAATAAAAATAAAATAAACTGCAGCAGTAACTCCAGCACTTCCAGGATGTAGAAAATGTTATTTAGCACAAGTATAGTTGCAAATTTACCAGCAAACTTAGATTAATTTATATAACAGATTTATGGGACTTGTGCTACTAAATTAGTTGCCTGGGACTACTAAATCCAAGTTACCATCCAAGGAAGCCCTGTTTGTGGTGACTGTTAGAATGATAGGCTCTCTGGTCATGAATTACATATGTCTGTTTGTCCTGGTGGTTTCCCATGTGTCAGCAGGTTTTATTCTGTCTGTACTAAAATCGGACCTGGTATGAGCAGTCAGCTGGTGCCTTTGGAAGCCAAAATGAAGCAGTATTGAAGTGCTTTCAGGACTGAAAACAAACTGAGATCAAATTCAGTGAGCCTGGAGGGGAGGGGGGGAAAACTATGAGACTACAGAGAATGATGGGTAACCCACCTAGTAATAATCTAAATATTTAAGTAAATATTGAGGAAGGAAATAAAACACCTACTTTTGTACATTCCTCACCCTCAAAAGTTCCAGTCCTTCTTTACAAAAAAATGTCCCAGTACAGTGGGCTGTGAGGTGGTCTAGGCAAAGGGCAGCTTCCACCTTGATTTCAGCAGCTGAGTGGCTGCCTGGCCTCCCCAGCCTAAAAAGGTCATGCTTCTATCTAGTTCTAGTTTAGGGATTCTTATTTGTGTTCCAGACTTTAGCGTATTGTTTCTTCTTTGTGTTTGAACAAACAGGAACTTTTGTCTTGCTCCTGGTAAATCTGCTTAAGCATTGATTCCTCTCCATCAAAGAGAATTGAAGTAATTCATTGTTCTGACAAGCATCTCCTTACCACTTTTTCAAGGAGTTTCCCTGCTTGCTCTTAGGATAGCCCTCTTCCCTCAATATTTCTTTAATCATTATATTTTCTCTCTAAACTCCACAAAAGTTAGCAAACAGGGTCCTGCGTTCCACTCCTCCTGTTCCTTCTCCCTCAACCCCCGGCCCCTCCCTTGCCCTTCATATCCTATCAGCCAAGTAGTCCTCTGGGATTGAGATAGGTGGAACTGTTCTCTGGATCACCTTCAGGACACAATTTCTGGGTGTTATTAACCCTGCTGGAGTGGGACAAGAGATGTGGCAGTCAAGTCTTGGTGCTCCCCCTTGCTAGACAGGGTTTCCGTATCTGAAGACTTTGCTTTATTAATGTTGGTCCCTCATCAGGGAAATATGCAGATGTCCAACCTGAAAAGCAGTGAAATTCTAGTGTTCTTGCAACCAGAGGAGGTTTGCCAGAGTTTTTCCCAAGAAGTAGAATTTTGAGATTTTTACTGTTGCTGACAATTAACAGAATCCTGAAATCTTTTACTTCATCAGAGTCAGCTTGCAAACATTTATTTTTTGTGTACCATCCTCAATACGCCACAGGAGTCATTAACCTACATAAATTAACTGCATCCTCAAAATGTATAAACAAGCTAATTTTAAGCATCCTCTACATCTGTATGAAATGCATTTTATGTGCTAAAACGTTAAAATATATAATGGTGAGAAGAATGGTGTTTAACATTGAGTGCTTTTAATCTTCAAAGAGTTTAACAAATATTAGTTGATTTAGTAATTTAATAAGTGATATTAACGTGCAAATGCAAGACTCACTGTATATCTTGATTTGGCTTCAGTGATTCAGGATTTTCATTTATTTTCTCCAAATAATGTCAGTGTAAAAATTAATTATTTGAGCAGCTAAAGTAGTTTGTACACTCACTTATGATCTCAACTCTGAGTTGCAAATGTTATTACAATAATAAAAATCAAAGTATTTCAAAATGAAGAGTTGTTTACTTTTTAATTTCTGGATTGGATGGTCAATAAATAAGATGGCTGATAAACAATTGTTATAGAAGTCCTGTGCTGGAGTGTTACTCTAGCTGTCATGCTAAATTACATTTCCAAATGACGCATCTTCCATTTGATGCTTATGGAACAAATTAGGCAGAAAAGCACTTCATATTCCTAAATACTTTTAGCCACTGGGCTTTTCAAGGTTAAATAGACAACATACATGATCTTTGAAGTAGCAAATGGTCCTACTAAAAATCCATTAATATGCACATTAGCAAAAATTTGACAGGACCTCATGGCAGTTCTTGGTGACAACTAACAAGGAATGTTTCACAGGACCAATCAGACTTCCATGAGGTTCACTTTGTTAATTATTTGTAACTTTGAGTGCAGTGATAAAAGCATGCTAATAGGCCATAGAAGCCTTTTTCTTTCCCCTGCCCTAATTAAGGACAAATTCATCTTTTTTGGCAAGACAGTACAGTGGCATGTCTTCAAAAAGGTCCTTTTAACTTCCTTTTCTTTTCACTCTGATTCACCTAATAATAATTATCAATGAAGAAGCAAGCCACTGATTGTGAAGAGTTGAATAGCATTAGATGCTAAATCAATAAATATTATCTTTATTTGCAACAGCCAGCAAAAATGCAAGCATTGTGAGACTCTTAGATATCTAGCAAATGGATCGTGATCTGCCATAAGCTGTCACTGGACTACTGGCCTCATTGGCCTACTGAAACATGCTGGAAATGGGTTTGCCCACTGATTTTGTGGGCCGAGCATGCAGTGAGTACTTCTGCGTAATTGTATTTTTTAAAAAATTATCTGTTTATATAGAGCTTTGATGTTTGATGGTTTTGGCTTGAGGAAATACCTGAGCTGATGTGTTCTGGCTCCTAAATAACCTGGATGCTCACTACAGCTGAGGTTTTCTGTAAGCTTTGCTTCTGTTCATAAAAGCACTGCAAGATATGCTCAGGTTTAATCTTCAGGATGATGTTTCTGTCCTACAAAGCACTTAAGCAAATAAGTAAATTTCAGGATAACAGTAGCCTTGCAATAAATAGATGCATGCCTTTAAAGAGGCAGGCCAATATTTTTGTTATTATTTCCTTATGCTTCTAGTTGTAGATCGCCCAACACTTGCATCATAACAAGAGCAATGCTGTTTCAGCCTTTTGCAAGCTCCTTGAGGATTTATCCCATTGCTGCCCTTCCCATGAGGCTTCACTGGAAAAAAAAAATAGTCTGGAGGTGGCTCCCCATGTAGATCTGGAGTAGAACACAGTAATTTTGCAGATGGGAGTCATAAAGCTTTAATTTCCATCCTGTGTTTAGAACTGGTGGCTCCTGTCAGTCCTGAAGCAGTATGCATTGGTTCATACTGGGGGGTTCCTACTGGATCGGCATGATCTACCTCTGAGCTGCTCATTCCTTAACCAGGCTGGTGCTCGGGACACTCTGGGATACCTTTCTTTTTTCTCCAGTTCTTTGTACAATGCTCCTATCCACCCTCCAGCATCCCTAGATGAATATTTCCCATATGCATAGCAGTTTCAGTCACTAAAATCTTCAGGGCATTTTGAACAATCTGAAAGTTGCTACCAGAAGTGTTCGTGTTACTCTTATCTTAACAAGCGCTTCGGATGTTTAGCAGCTCTGCTGCTGCCTGCTTCTCAGAGTCATTCTTCCTCTTTGCCATCTTCACAAGAAGGTGCTTTGTCATGTTTGTATTGGTATCTGTGGCACCATCCGCTTAAAGTTCTTCAATTGTGTACTTGACCGTCACTGTTGTGTACTTGTCACTGCTGTTGCTTCCTTCTCCTTCAGAATTACACAGTTAAGTCTATCTGGGGTCTTGTCCACTTACTTTGCCTGAATTCTGAAAGGTTTTCTTTTTTTCCTTCACATAGTCGCTATGGGGCATCATTAGAAATTTTAGCATTGCTTAAACTTGAAGAGGGGAAAAAAAAGACTCATGATTATGCTTCTACACAACAGGCCACGACATTCTATGTGATCAGCCTCTTTCAATATGTGCCAAAAATAATTTCCATTATGCCTTAAAAACAGCACCTCCTTGAATCAAACTGAGACAGTAAAATTACTGTAAATTGAAATATGATATTAAATGTCTGGAAACCGCCTTCACAGGTTATTCAGGTATCAAAGAGAAAATAGGAGGAACAATAAAGTATTGATGAGGAAATTATTAGTAATGGCTTAAAAATGTAATCAGCTCCAGAGCTTGGCTTGAAATAGGACAGTATCAGTACCTTACTCAGGTGTGAGTGGAGTGTGGATCCATTGGGCACACAGTGGACTAGAAGTGCTGGTTTTGTGCCAACTTCTGTCACCAACCTGCTCTCTGAGTTTAGCAGCCTTTTGGCTCTGTTTTCCCTGGGCATGAAGACAAGTTGCAGATCTCCAGATTCATGGGGATGATCATTTACAACCAAGTTACCATTTGCAAGTTTGCAGCTTGGTTGCAAGTGTTCTCACGTAGCTGGCTGTATGTGTGGCATAATTTACCATTGCTTGTAAAAAAAAAAAAAAAAAACTCACAACCTTGTTTTTTTTTTTTTTTCCTGAAATGAGCTGTTTTCACCCACCCTGTTGTTTTGATGGGCAGCTGAGGCATCCATGGACTATGAAGCACCCATGAAGACTTTAGCAGAATAAGGAAACAAACCCGTGTTTCTGTCCCAATGGTAAACCATGTGAGCTGTTTTAGCAAAGGAAGAGAGTCTTGGAGAGGAAAGTTTGCATCTGCTAAAAATGGTAGATTGGTTGTTTGAGCCATCCTTTGTCACCCACCCACATAATCAGCTGGATTCCTTCTCTCTTTGAAGCTGACTAATGTAGTTTATCGTATAAAACCCATTTACTCAGGCTATATGCGGGAGAAAGAAGGGTGAACTTCCCCATAATGCTCATGAAACACTTTGATATCAGAGCCTGGAAGGCACCATAGAAGTGCAATGGATTATTATTAATGAATTAACTAAATGATTAATTTAGTTAAAAGCTAAATTATTTAATTATTCATTAAATTAGCCCCAGATGTGACAGCAGCAATGAGACAAGCACTCAGTCTGCAAAGCAATAACACAACTCACATTAAAAAGTTGTTTTCTCCATTATTTAATGAATTAAAGCTTTGGTTATAAACAAGTCATCCAACAGCCTTTACGGTCATGGTACAACTGATGCCTCTCTGGTGCGTCGTTACAGATGATAGCAGTGTGAGATTGGAGACAAGATGAGGTCGTTCCTAATGAAGAAGAACTTAACCTTTTTGATAGTGGGATGTCTAAAACTAATTAATCCTATTCTTAGAAACTCTGAGGTGAATAAAGGCGTGTCATTTAACAGAAACTTCCCTCTGGAGAACAACTGTGGGCTTACCAGAACTGTAGAGGTTTTCCAGAACTTGAGCAAATTTTTTAACGTCACACTTGTGTGAGAAAATGAAGCCATATTCATATTCTGGTAAGTGGCTTTGCTGAAATCAAATACACCAATAAGGAATTTTGGATTGCTTATTTTTCATCTGCACAACTAACATGACCTTTTAGCATGTCACTCCCCACACAGCCAGATCTATTTGCAAGGCAAAATGAGGATGGGATATTTTTTTTTACTGTTCTGGTTTTACATCTCTGGAGTAAGAGAAGCATTCAAAATACTGGCATACCAAACAAATGTCTTCAACACCTGTGTAGGCTGGATTACACAGTAGATCTAGCAGCAACCAGTGGGAGTGCAGAGTATGTAAAGCCTGTGCCACCAAAATTCATTGAGGAATTTTCTATGAAATGTGTTCAGTTTTTATTTGCAATGGCTTAGGGATGTTTCTGAACAAAGACACTCCACCAAAAGTTAATGAGTACTTTATCTGAAGTAGCTTACCTACATCTTTAAGATGCCTCTAGTCTGTCATTAAATGCTGCTCTTTTTTCTCAGAGTCTGCGCAGGCTGGCGCAGGTAGGTGTCCGATCTTGACCTGGGTGGTCAGAAATACTGAGGCAGCCAGTCTGGACAGAGAAATTCACTTTCGGTAGCATCCAAGCTCCTTCCAATGCAGTGATTTTTTTTTTTTTTTTTTCCTGCTTAGCCTTGCCTGCCTTTTCCTTTTTCATTCTCTCTTGCAGACACATGAATGCGAGCAGACGCTGCCATTATCATCTTAAAAGGCAGAAGTCAAGCTGCATTTGGGAAGAGCTGTTTAGCAAGTTTCGTGAACTCTTGCAATTTAGATTATCAATCAACCACTGGAGTCTTAGGCCTCAACTCGGCAATGTCCCAGGCATACAATTAAATCTATCATGCTAACTTGGCCTATTGAAGTCTGCTGGCAGGCACAAGGTTTAAGTTACATATGTCCTTGAAGAATTAGACCTCTTATTCTCTTTTAGCACTTCAGATAGAATAGTTGGAAGCCTAATTTCTTGTCAGGTTCACTGTATCTACACCTGCAGAACAGCTGTCTTCATAAGGCCTTGTATTTTATGATTATTAATAATTCTAGCTTGTGCTACAAAAATATAAGAAACTTCAGCATTTTTTTCAGCTCAGTACTTAAATTCTTGAATTAGACTTTGAGACATCTTGTTTCACACATACTGCAGAGGCGGAGAGTGGAGACAAGTTGTCATGCATGAATGAAGATGCAGGGAATTAGATGAAAGAGATTTTCCCACCTCCTAATAAAAGTCAAAAGTGACTCATCTGAAATAGAGGAGATTAACAGTGGCCAATAATTTGAGTACTGCTTTACTGATGTTTGATGTTGGCTATTCTTATGAAAAATATGACCCAAGAAATCCATGTGAAATACCAGAGAGCCAAAGAGACTTGATGAGAGCCATTTTTTTTCGGCCAAAACTTTGATACAGAAGTCTCTCTGTTCTTCTATTCCTCAGATCTGCAGTTCCTTAACATTTAAAATAAAAAAAAGTTCAGAAACACTTTTCTCAGAGTGTTCCTAAAACAAGAGTTGACAGATTTCAGAACGTCTATTTTGTAAAATAAGAAAGAAAAGTGGGCTCAGGTTAGTGGCCATTAATGTGTCAGCTAGGTAAATCAGAAGGCTTCTACTAAGGATCTTAATAAAAATTCCACTTGGGACAATGAAAAGTGGAAAAATAATCACCAGTAGACTTTTATTTCCCCCAGGTTCCAGGGGGGAAACTATGAAAATGTTAATTCACAGAGGCACTTAGAAAGGCATTGCCTAAATTTATCTATTTTGGCTGACAAAAACTTACTTTAAACTAATTTACACTATCCATCATGAAGTATCACTTCAAATAAAAAGATTTAGATTTTAACATAGGACCGTAAACTCCCAAGGACTTTTGGACAGTGAACAATGAGTTCAACCATCCTAGTGAGAAGCTAGTGTGATCTGCAGTCTCCAGAGGACACTTATCTCACTAGTTACTGCTGCAGGGAGATCTTGTAAGATCAGTGGGTTTGATAAAGTACAGATCTCAAATGGTGGTAACAGGAGTTGACTTGGGACCAGCAAACAGACAGATTCTGTACAGGTTTTATTAGTGTCTTGTGGTAGAAAACAAGTTGTTTCTCTTCCCTTTTAAGAGGGAAGAGGCCACAAGTTTTGTATTTCAGTGGCCATAGCAGGGTAGGTCTCACGGCGTATTCGGGTACAATTTGTCAGTGAATACCACTGAAGGAAGCAATGAGCTTCCTACCTAACCTGCTTCCTAAACAATTGTACTGTAGATCAAGTGGAGAGTACTAGTAGCAGTGGGTTCTCTTTCCCCACTCTGCAGGAAGACTTACAACGTACTGAAGAATTCCTATTCTGATGCCTTTTAAAAAGGATTCCTGCAAAAGAGTTGCAGAACACTTTCCCTATGAATCCCCATTCAGCATATCTTACAACTGAGCTGCTTTGCAAGTGGGGAAAGAAATCCCCAACTTCATTTCAAGTTTGGAATTTTCAGACTTGTAGGGCCTGGTCTCTTTAATGGAGAGAGCTAAAAGATGACATAATCATATATTAACGACATTAAGCTACTTACTGTCTCTGTGACACTGGAACTTGGCTCTGGGGAGGCAGTCAAAGCATCATCTATTTGAAGGGGCAAAGGTGAGGCATTGCACTGGTGTTTTTATGAATATTTCATGGCTTAGAGCAGTAACCTGTCTATTCCCATTGCAGATGCCTACTTACACTTTAAACAAAACAGAGCGTAGCTATAAGCAGATGTACATTTGTTTAAATTTTCCTTTGTACATCAGTAAATTTGCTGAAATTGCGTGGGCAGAATGTGAAAATGTGCAGTGTAGAGGAAGAAGGGCAGAGATGAGACCTCAAGGGTTTAAGAGCAATTTTTGCGTGTTCCCCACAAAAGATAGGAAACCACACAAAGAAATTAATAAAAAATAAACAAACTCATCTGCTGCCTATGCCTTGCACCTGGGCTATGCTGGCTGAAACAGTGGGACTGATCTTGCAATGTCCTGCCACAGGATGCACAGCTTCCACACCATGCTGGAGGAGAAGAGCTGTCCTCATGTGCTGTCTGTGATACACAAGCAGCTTTGATTCAACACGTCAAAGTCAATGGTAGTGTGTGTGCCTGTAACAGCAATTGCCCTTTCTGCGACTCTTGCTGTTTCATTTACTCAGCAGTTTCAAGGCCAGACTGTTTCTTTGGAAGATATCACTGGGAGGAAAAAAAAAAAAAAAAAAAAAATCCCAAGTCTTTTTCAATAGCATTTTATTTCTCATATACTGATATTAACCGCTAGCAGAGTTCCCCGGAATTATCATTGATAGCAGCCTATGGATCAAAATTTTGTTCCCTGGCATTTTCCGGACTTTTTCTACAGTATCAAGTGGTGGTGGCTTTGCAGTAAAAGTGAAAATTATGTGTAGTTTTTTAGTATTAAGATAATGACAACTTTCAGCAAATTTTTTATTTCACAAACTTTCACAGCCAACGACCTCCAAAAGTAACAATATCCCAGCATATTATTCTATGTGCTTCTACTGCAAGAGGAACGTAGGTAGCTCTGAGGAGAAGCATCTAAATGCCATGTGTAGTAATTTGACACACAACTGCCATTAGCAATAATGGGAATTGTATGTCTGATGATCCATCACGCAGAGCAAAGAAAATTCAGCCCTGGGGGTTTGCTCTGCAGTGTTCAAAAGTGCAACGCAGAATATAGAGACAAGACTAAGAGGCTTGTTTCTCATCTCATGCCCATAAAGAGATGCGAAGGACATTTTTTTTTTAAGAAAAATCCAAATCCCTTCCTTTTTTTTAATTGATAGCATAAAGCAAGGCATTTATAAGCTTGACTATTTAAGCACACACTTTGAACCCAGATGCTTGTAGCTGGGTGATTAAGGACCCTTCTTGTTCTCAACCTCAGGACTAGACACTTAAAGGGTCAAGAGCTCTGCTTGCTGGCTTGCTTCCCTCTTGAAATAAGCAGGAAAAGCTGTGTAAATGGCATGAAGGGCCAGAAGAGCTTTGGCCGTGCTTGTCTCCCTGGTGTTATTTGAAGAGCTACCTCAGCATTGGAGCTTATCTAAAAGCTAAAACAAAAACACAGTTTTTATTGAAGTTTATTCAGCTATTTTTAATTATTCATGTATTAAAGTCACAAAAGTAAAAGTTTTATGTGATAATTTTGATGTTTTAATTTATTTTCATGGTTTTTTTTTAAATAATAAGTTTCCTAACCCAATCTAAGACCTATCTTGTAAAATTTGTCACATCTAAACAGAGAGGCAGCAAATTCCTCAAGAGAGATGACTCCAATGGAAAAACAAGGTAGTGCCAAGTGAATGAGGACAAAATCTGGGCCAAAAGTGATTCATTAAACTGCTAAAGCCAGCTGGGACACGAGATCAACTTCACTGGCTTCCCGTGTAGCATAGGATGTAGAAGTGTATATCATTCTTGTCTATTAACACAAGAGGACGCTGCATAGTGAAAACTTTTTCCTCAGTTCTTCATCCTTATTTAAGGAATTTCCCCTGAAAAAGACAAATTCTGGGCAAAAAGGTCAGCCTCTTCACTCCAGGCTCTGTCTGTCCATATCAGCAACAAGATTATTTCATCCTCCTTATGAGCAATCAGTGATGGAAATCAAGAATAAACACAGCATTAAGTGTTGGACCCTAGCTTTCAGTCACGTTTCTCTCACAGTAACGTGAGCTGAAGTGAGTTAAATTTGTAGGAGTCTGCTTAAAAAATGGTGAATTGGTGATCAGGGAACCTTGTTTGACCTAAAATTCTTTTGCTATTTGTAAATGTGAAAAGAGACAAAAGGGGAGAAGAAAAGAGAAGAAATCAATGTGAGTTTTGGATCCAAAGTGGAGTCTGCAGATCTGACACACAAAGATGCTTTTGAGTTTGAAACGGGGCACATCTGATATCAAGGTTTGTGGGAGTTAAAAGTGACACATAGGAGACAAGTATTACCTTTGTTTCATGCTACCTATTTCACCTTTCCTGAAGTTTTTTCCCTTCTAGCTTTCTTCTCTCCTCTTGCGACTACCTGCAGAAATAAGTTACATGAAAGATGAGCTGAAGAACTGCTCTTAGGTATAAAGTTTTCCTACAGTTTGCTATAGCTCCTCACCATACCCATCTGAAGGTATCTATGTAGTGTGACATTTCAAAAGGAATAGAAGAGCAGCCATGGGATGCTGGCAGAAGAGATTTGGCTTGTTAAAGCTCCTTCTCTTACCTTCTCCTTCCCCCCAGAGAGTAGAATTGTCTCCTGAAGTGGGAAGAATTGTGTTTGGTGCATTTAAGAACAGTAGAAAAAGCATTAAAAATGCATGATCTGGTTCAGCACTAATGGTTTTGGTTGGATTAGAAGCAAAGCATGGACAAAGTAGCCTAACAGCTTTTTTCAGCTGCAGTTTTCATGGTCCTAAAAATACATTTCATGTAAATAATTCACTGCCCTGTATTCACAGTCAGTTCCCATCTCTCCATCTTATAGCACACACCTGTACCATTTTAATAAGCGAGGTTAGCTATGTCATTGTACCTCTAACTCATCTTTCTTTATTTTTTATATTTTTTTGTGATGCAAGAAAGTCCTTTCAAAAAATCTTGCTTAATCTTTTAGTTATGCATGTCCCACTGTTTTATAGCCACACCGTACAATGGAAGGGTAGATATTTTTAATATAAATGCAGGATCATGTGCTCAGTGATACACCTAATGTGATGATGCAGTGTTGGAGGCTACATGCAAGTAACACAATTACAGTCTCTGCAACAAGGTACTCATTTGTCCGTGCAAATTCCTCACTTTCACACACAGTGGCACATGTGCAATATAATACACAGCAGCTTATGCTCTAGCTGGGAAAAATAGAGTTCAGATGTTAAAATTTGAAATCTGCATTTTTTTTTTACTTTTTGTGCCGCTTTCTGATTGACAGCTGCTCATGAAAGTGTTTCTCTGGGCTGTGTTTGTTTGTGTTTTCCAGATAGAAGTGTACACTGTATCTCTTAAGACCTTGTATTGTCTGTCACTTCCATTTTACTCAATCATGTACCTGTCGCTTTTGCTAAAACATGACTCTCATTTTTATGTGGGCTGTTTTTCTCTTCCAACATGCCTTGAAAGTTAGCTTTTCTGAAATCATAGACTGCATCTCCAGAACCAGGCTTAAATCTGCTCCAGCAATCAACTGCAGGTGCAATTTTGTGAGCACAACCAATTGCAGGAGGAAATTATAGAACTTAAAGATCAAGCATCTCCCTGATTTGTAAGCACAAATAGCAAGTATAAATGAAGTTGATGGGAACACTAAGTGCACAAAGCTTTTCGGTGTAAGGCTGTTGTTTGCACCCACAAATTAGATGATAAGAAATCAGATCCTACTATTCGCACTGTCAGTTGATTGCAGGATTGATGCAGGAGCCTGAGATAAAGTCCCTCTAAAAATGTGACCCTTCAAGTTGCTTTTGTTTTTTCCAATAAATACAAGATTTATCATGCACTGTTGGATAATGTCTGATTTGGATGGTATTCAGTGGATGGTATCTCTTGCTTCAGATTTTTAAAAAATAATAATAATAATAATTGAAAAATGGGGAGACATAATGATGTGGGGATATAAAGAAGCTGCTAGCAGGAAGGGATATTTTTATAGGGTTCAGCCCTATGTATTCTGTTATGCTCTGGTAAATCTCAGTTATGAGAGTAAGATCACAGGTTCTGGGATGAGAACTGGGCAAGGAATCCATCTTGTCCAACTCCCTTTCCTTTCCTTAGGTTCTAGGTACTCTTTCTCGGACAAAGCCTCTCTCCTGTTACATCTCTGTACGTGTACAGGCCCCATCTTTGTGTGGCCAGGTGGCAACAGAAACTGCAGTAGACAGAAACTGTAAGTCATAGCACAACCTCTGTGTCTTCTCCTGTATGTTTCTTAAAAAATAAAAAAAAATTAGAAATAAAATGTAAAATGCCTTGTATAGTCCTGCTGTTGGGTTGTAGGTTAAGCTCAGATCCAGTCATATGTCTTGTACCACCACAGCCTCTTACACTTTGGACTAAAAGGTAATCATTTACTACTGGCTATCCAGAATTTTATATCCATGTATCTCGGGGGTTTCCTAATATACACTTAGTAGTTTGAACTCGACCATAATTACACCCTTATTATCTTCATAAGCTTTACTTATCTCATTATCAACTCCTTCCTATGTTGGAGGTCAGTAGCATATCCCTTTTATTAGCCATTTAATCTTTTTACCCAGTAGCTCTATTCTCATTGATTCATTTACTATATTTCTCTGCGGCTAATATTTCTGACATTTCAGACTAACCTCTCCCCTTGCCTTTTACTCTGTCCAAAGTAATCTGTACCCCTATAGATTTTGAGTTCATTACTGTCCACTTTAGGAGTACTGGAGGTCGCCGTTAAAATCTTTATGGTTTTGCCTTTAGAGCCATGCACTGTCACATCACTGCAGTTTGCTGGTGCTGCCTGTTCCTAGCACAGGACATAACTGGGGAAGACTATCATAATGCTGTTTGCAAAGAGATGGGCAAAATGCCATGGTGATGACAATAAATAAAAGGAATCCATTCCCATTACAGTAGCAAAACTACTCTGAAATTGCCATTCTTATAAAACAATATTTTTGCTCGCTTATTTCACCTATATTTGGTGTTGTGTACCAGTTTTTTTAGAAATAGCATTTATTGATTTTACTTTCCCTTTGAGATATAATTAACATTTTGGAGGCTCAGGTTTCTTATTCCCTTTCCATCATGTTGTCATAAGCACGTGATCCCTTTCAACAAGAGTTCTTGTTCATGTTTCTGACCAGGTTTGTCTCTGCAAATCTGAATTTCTGTGGGGGAAAGGGAGTACGTTTTTGACAAATCTTTCAGCTGCTTTCCTGAAGAAATTTCTTGCTTGCTAACTTTTCTTAATGACCCTCTTTGGATTTAAAGAAAACATTTTTTTTTTAACAAGGTGACACTTAAGCATTCTGAATGTACTCCAGCTCTTGGCAGTCTTAAGCGTACAGCTGAATGCATGCTAAGTCTAGCAAGGATAATTACACCAGCTGTGACCTTTTTGAACAAGTATTTGGACCAAAGCAGATTTCAGTCACTTCTGATTGACTTAGAGCTTACTTGAATTTGCATTCTGTAAACTTCAAATATCACCTTCCAGGTACCGTGGTTAGACTCTGCAGGGTGCATGTATGCTATCAGAGGTGTTATCATTTGATATTTGTTCCTCTTTATGATGTGTGGTGACTCCGGGGAAGTTTCATAGCAGACTGGATGACGTGTTCATTGCGGCTTTGGGCTCATGTGGCCGTGACAGGCTATTGAAAAGTGTCCCAGAGGTGAGTGCTTGGTTCCTGCCCTTGGGCTGGGTAGGAATGGAGTCAACATGTGGCACTTTAGCAGTGCAGCAATTCTCCATTTAATGCCTTGTGCTATGTGACTCAGCTCTTAGGAGAATAAAGGAAAGGAAAAAATGAATACAGATTAGTAATTACTGGCTTTGGCATGGATTTTCAAATATATATATTCTCTATTGGAAAGCTCTCACTTCTCTTTAGAAAATCAGAATATCATTGGTCTTACTGAGATTCTCCTGTAATCTGGAGTAGAATTTTAAAATTTCTTAATGTTGCTGTTTTATTTTTTTCCATCTGTAATATTACATTTGACCTCCATTTATTATCAGAGGACAGATGTTTAAGGTAGCTTTTATGATGATGTCCTGCATCATATTTAACAAAATTTTCATGACTGTTTTAGGAGATATGCCCCTGAGCCTGCCTGCTGAACAGTAGGATCACTTAATGCAGTTTTATTTCTAATTACGTCCAGTGAGCGATCAGTGCAGACTTCTCAGAGAGTGCATGCGAATAATTTTTAGTTATTTATTTAGGAGTATCTCCTTTTTATAATTGTTATGCTCGCATGAGGTATAGTGGTATTCTATTATTTTCACTTTTAGAATTCCTTGCTTGCACTGGATAACCTTTTTGGCTTCTGTACCATGGGGTGGACAGAGCTGGCAGCGTTCCTTTGCCTGGATTGGTTGCTTTCCTTCAGACAATTTCACTGTTGACCAAACAATATGCTCATTTAGATCAGAAAGGCACTTTTACTGTGAAAGCTAAATAACCGTCATAGTGGAGACATATAACTTCAGGCTGCTGCAAAGATCCTGGCTGTCAAACGGGCTCTGTAGGCTCTCAGTAGCCTTTCTGGAAGGGTATGGGTAAGCCCAGGAGGCAGTGTCCAGCACTGTTGCTTTTGCGTGAAATAGAGCCAGATTATGTAGGAATCAGTGTCTTGCAAAGGAAGCTCATCAGGGGCAGCACTGTGGCTGGGTAAGCCATATCCAAGAGGATTAAAGAAATGAAACCTCTACCAGCTCTCTGATTGTCTGCCACTGGTTAAGACAAGGGTGGTGTATTCAAGGTAATATAGACCAATCTCTAACATCCATGTCTAACTGGGACTGGGCAAGCAAGCTGCGTCCCTTCAGAAGTCCTTTTTTGGGTCATCCATGATAAGCAGCCCCTAGCAATATCAGCACAGCTCAGTTACATCAGGAGGTAGTGCAGACCACTAGGAGCAAACTTACAGAGTAAAGCAGTTGCTGCTCAGGACCTGCCATCCACACAGTACTGATTTCAAGGGATTTTGCTCCCAGTTAGCTCTAATTTGTCCATGTTTACTGCCTGCCTGTTAGTGCTGGGAGTACTCTGTGTGCCTCTGGAGTACCTCATCCAGCATTGTTTCGGCCCAGCATTTACATCCTCAGGGCTGTGAACCAAACCCCAGTGGGGATGATTGAGAGGTGCAGTTCAACAGTGCACTGCTGATCTGCCATAAAACACTAGCACAGAGGTACTCTCTCTGTTTTGTAGTGGAAGCAAAGTATTGAAAGTGCTTTTAAAAGAACCTACAGCCTATACGCCTCTGTCTCACCTGAACCCTTCTCTTTATATCTGATTAGTCACTTGTGTTCAGATCCAGCCCATCAAATACGGGGTCCTCCTGCATGCTGTTAAGCTTTGCTGATGTTTTTTTCTGCTTTCCCTGGCTGTGAGCTTGGCCAGAGCTGGTTCTTCTGCTCGGTGGGGGCTCGAGGTGGAGTCTCCCATCCAGTTACCAAGAGCTTGTCTCCTAACAGCCCTTAAGTGGTTGCTGAAGGATGGTTCATCTTAAATCATTCTTTCTGCTGGCTCTTTGCTCTGCACCAGTCTCTTGTTTGTTTAAACCAATATAGCCACATATAAAACACTGACAGCATATGCTCAATGTACTGGTAATAGAGTGCATCCTTTCAACAGCTTGTCCTCTTCAACAATCCTTATTTTTGTGTGCTGCTGTTTCTGGTGATATCTTGCAGATAGGGATTTTGCTCACAGGGAGACATTAGGCTGAGCGTTCCTGTAAATCCCACCCTAACTATGCATTTGGCATAATCATGTTATTTTAAAAGAAGGTAAAAGCAAATAGATGGGATGTAATATCCCATTAGCTAATAGTGCATGCTCCACTGAGCTGGATTCATTTTCCACACAGGTTATACACAGTGCTGTAGGCATTTTGGCCAAGTTCTTCCCTAGTGCTACTGTTTTAACACAGCAATGCGCTGTACTCGAGCCAGTCTGTGGAGGTGGGACAAGAAGATGTGGCAATTCCCAGATGTGTGAACCCTGCAGCAGCTGTCCCACTGCAGGTGGTTTGACCCAGCAATGCCACGTGTGAAATAGTAGCATGTTAAAGGCTCCAAGCAAAACTGCTCTTTGCTTTTCAGCAAAACAAATGCCCAGCATGAAACAAATTGCTTCGGGAACATGGATGCAGACAGGTTTGCACCTAGGAGACTGCAGCACAAAGGCCAAACACTTCATTTATTCAGAGGGTCTGGAAGCAAAGGAGAATGTTTGTTGTTGTTGTTGTTTTGTTCATTTTTTTTTTCTTTTTCCCTATTAGCAGCAATTTCAGCAGCTGTACTGAGTCATGAGTGTGACCAATATGTGGAGTGTTTTGGGGTCTCCCTCTCTGCCCTGTCTCTCAATGGGAAAATAGAAGACAGCCCTACTCCCAGCACCAGCTCAGAGCCCCTGGGTGCTGTGGTGCCTCTCCCTCCCATGCAATGGGAGCCCAACCCCTCTAAGGACCTGGGACACCGAGTCTTTCTGTCACCTGCCATCTAGGCATCTCAGATGATCACACAAATATAGGTGGGCTAATAATATCTTCCTCTTTTTCATCTTTGAGGGAAATAGACATGCTCCTGGAGCATTCTGCTCATGCAGGGGAAATTAGAAAAATGGGAGGAAGATCCAGGTTGGCTGTCACTCGTATGTATTTAATGCTATTCCCTTATTGACAGTGCCATATGGGCCCCATCCAGGTATTATCACTAGAAGGTCTTTGGCTGTGGTGGGAGACTTTTCTAGATATTAGTGTTATCGATAGAATATCCTGAAAAACTCTCTTGCAAATATATCTTCGAACTGTGGAGTGTTGTTTTGTTGTTGCTTTTTTTTCTTGGATAAAACCCAGGGCTCATTCTTCTAAGCTATAAATTCTTCAGTGCAAGGATTTCTGTTTTCTTTTATGTCTAAAATGTACCTTGTGCCACTGAATGCTCAGTCCAAACCAAGTAATATATTACCATACAAAAGCATCATTTACATTCGATCAAGATTCCTTTTATTCTCTCTCAGAAAATTCAGATATCTGAATTTTCTGGGGTACATCACACAGTGCTGATGGTCTGAAGGATGCTGGCCCAACCCAGCCAGAGCCCAGTGCTCTGCCCCCGACATCCCATCTACCCACACATCGTGTTCCTTGAGTGGCACAAAGGTGCTGTGGAGTCAGTCCATATCAGTTAGATTTTAGCTGCAGAATACAACCAGTGTGAAAAATCAAGGCAAAATCACACAGAAAAACATCCAATGAGGAAAAAAATAACAGCGAGTAAATCTCTAAGGTACAAGTGCTGATAATCTTTTGAATTCCTGCAGTCTGCATGGTATTAAGGATCATTAAAATGAAAACACTCTGCCATTACAGCCAGGAAAGGAATCTATACCACTTTTATGATAATACTACGAAGCTACATAGAAGTTCATGAAATATGGATGTGCTTATATGCAACATGCTCTAACTTAAATTTGTAATGCTAAGTAAAATAACTATCTGCAAAACACACATTCATTCAAAACAGTCAAGTGGTGAAGTCTTAATTTGATTTACTACAGGTTAGCACTGTATTATTTTCCTGTTGTTGTGGCATTTTTCTCTTGTTCTGCACAAAGTCTTGATAGATTGGAGGTCACTAAGGCTCAGTCCTTGGTCATTCTCTGTTTCTCCCTTTTCTTAACAGCTATCTTTTGTGTTAGGTTTCTGTTTTAATCTTGAATTCTCTACTTTAGAAGCTGCAGTTAAGTTATACATGCATATTTTATATTTGAACATGCAGATAACATGGGATTATTACTCTGATTACTTTATATACTCATATTTTTACATTTTAAAAATTTTGCATGCTCAGACATCAACAACCACAGGTACAACACTGTTTAAATACACAGAAAATTAATTTCCATTGCAAAGAGTTTACAAAATAAGGCTACAGATTTAGCTTTGCACATAGTAGACTTCAACAAAACTCCTTCCAACATGTCAACTTCAGCATGCCTATAAACATTTGTGGGGCTGCAGCCTATAGACTAGATGTGCTAAATGAAGGAGATCACTGTGGCAAAAAATAAAAAAATCCTGAACTCATGGAGGGTTAAGGCAAGGATTAAGAGATTCTGGATTTAACTTTTTAATACACATCTATATGGATGAATTATGGCTTCAGGTTGCAACTGTTGCAACCTGAAGTGTACAAATTCACTAAAACAACACAGAGTATAAGGAGGCACATTATGGGGAAAAAAAGAATGAACTATAGGAGATTTAATAAAAATAATGGAGCTGTAGCTACATAAGACTTCTCTATTGCTCATTATTACTATATAATTGCTTTAAAGCGTCATGTTTTTGGAAAGGCAAGAAATAGCAACTATTCAAATGACCAAGAGAGAACCAGGCATATCCTGCTGCGTTGGTGAGCCTGACCCAAGGCACGCTGAGTGCTGCTGTTGGCATTCCCAGCCTTTGGCTCACTTCCCTCAGCAGCAGGAGCTGCAGCTTGAAGATGAATTTGCAATCCAACCACTGCTTGGTTAAACAAGTCAACACTGCAAACGTTTAATGCAGAATGCTGAGAGTCCACCTGAATAGCTGGAGCATGGGGTGTTGCCCAGGCTGAAAGTTGTGTCCCGTGGGGAATTGATGTATTTTTAGGAACTGAATGTCAGTACTGTTTTGTAACATATCTCTAGCAGAGGCTCTCTGCAGCACAGCTTGCAGTCATCGTGCAGCCCCATGGTTTGGGGGATGCTTAAAAGGGTTATGGTGAAGCCTCTGGCTCTTCCAGTTGTTGGGGGATTTGGTGCATGGGGAGTTAGTAACGGATGGATGGCATGGGGTGTTCAGCCTTGCTTCTGCTGATATTTCTTTTCATTGGCAATAGGAGATATATTAAAGCTTTCAAATGTAGTGTCGTTCTCACTGCAGAGATTCTGATGGAGGTTTCTCTTGAAGGGCTTATACCCACATCTCTTCTTTACTCCACCAGGACCCTGGGGCCAAGTCTTCCCTTAGCAGAGGGTGGTGTGTCATTGCACAGACAGGAGATGACGGGCAAATCAAAGATAAACTCTCTTCCTGCAGTGTCGTAAATTTATAAACACTTATTCTCCTTGCAGCATTTAGGACAAGTGTTGAACAGTCTATTTTTTCTTGCATTTATTTTTTGAAGTCTGTTTCTCCCCAGGAAGTTGAATGTATGAGCAAGAGTTTGATATTATCTGCCCCTTGCTGTGGAAAATGTCAAAGACATGTCATGACAAATGCCACTGCTCTCCTGTTTCATAGGCAGGAGCATCAGTTGCCAGTCACACAAACTGGTGGTGTATATTACCAAGGAAGTACAGCTGGCTTTTACCCAAATCCGTATTTGTGGAAGAAAAAATGCCTGTGTGTTCCCTTTGTGGCAGAAATGAAAACCAAGATCAATGGCTTACTCTTTTTAAGTCTTACGTGCAAGGTAAAACTAATCTTTCACTCTGTGATAATGTCAAATAGAAAGAAATATACACCTAGTGAGGTCATGGTCAGTTCAGGAAAAATACGCTAAAGAATAAATCGCCTGCATTTTCTCTGTGTGTGGTGGGGTGGTGATGTTTTTTAAAAGAAATTAAATGGATAATTACTGTACTTGGATTACATATAATGAAGATGATAAAAGATGAAAATTTTATCTATTTTTAATCAATGTAGTATTTCTATTCTTTGCTTCCTGGCTGTTCCAGCTCTTTGAAAGCAAGCTACTTCTGGCTTGTTCAACACATTGATTTAAATTTTGTCAGCTGCATTTTGCAATACAGCCCCATAGGTTTCCTGGTATTTACAGCAGTATGAGGATGAAATATTCATGGAGCTGCTCTGCAGAAAATGGAAACAGGGGTTACTGTGCTTTCAATTCCTTAGATCAGGTATCTGCTGGTTGACAAATGCAGTTGACCACAGATTACAAAAGGTACTCTAAGGAGTTTATCAGAAAAATTGGGAAGCCATGCTGAAGGAGCAAATTACTGGTGCTGGGTGAGAGATGGATCTTCCAGAGCTTTAACTACAGCAAACAGCTTGTGGAGAACCACAAGATGCAGCTCATCACTATAGAGTCACGGTTAGGGGCCGAGTCAAGCACTGTCGCTGTCCTCCATGATAGAGATGATCATGGTGGAAGGCATGCGGCTGCCTGAGGCCGGGTTTGCCCTGTAGTGGCCCCATCAGAAACCATCAGAGGCAGTGAGGACACTGCTGAGCAGACACACATAAGTAATATAGTGGGATAAATATCCCCTGTATTTAATTTAGGCTTTTAAGTAATTTCTTAAGATTATCGTTGGGCAAGATCTCCTTTCTTGGTTCTAGTAAATAGCACAACATATTCATTTGGGTGTCCTAAATCAACAAAATCCTGATTTTGTTGCTTAAAAATATGTAATGAAAGGTAATAGGTGGCTGAAATGAACTCTTTGCTTTCTGTGTGTAGTTTTCTGTGTGTAGATCTGTTCTTCCAGGCTTGTGCACCCAAGGTTGAAATCTGGATCCCTCAGAGAGGAGGTTTGCCAAACCATTGTTAGCTTGATTGACTCTTTATTAAAATTACAAAACTGGTCATTAGAGGAAAAGCAGTACTTACAATCCATCTACATTTTATAACAGGCTGACTCCAGAGCCTCTCAAAACCCTACTTGGAAAAGAAGAGCAAAGGAAGCTGGCTGCAAGTATGATCACATGGAGTCCATGCTGGCTGAAGGACAAACAGTGGTGTATCAGTTTGGAGAGGGAGATTCATTAGAAGTACTTTGGGGATTGGTGTTAAGCCTTGTTCTATTTAATGAACTGGAAGATGGGGTAAACAGCAGATTAATGCAAGGTTTTGCTAAATCATGAAGGTTTTCATCACTGTGGAAAACAGAATAAATGGTAAATAGAAAAGGGGAAGGAAGAAGCTTGGACAACAAGGTAAAATTCAGGTCTTCATAATATGCAGTTAAAACAATCGCAAAATGAATAATCTGAGAAGTAAATAAACAGTGGGGGGGGGGGGGGGGAAGGGGACTTAGAAAGTAGGAATGGCCTCAGGCAATCACAAAGTATGATATTGCCATGCAGAGTGGGAGCACAGAAAAGCCAGCCCTGTTTAGTGCTGTTTGCGCAGGTGCATCAAGTCCCATCACAGGTAGATGATTCTCTAAAGCCACAAAAGAGGCCACCATTAAAATATTTAGGACAGTTTGTCCTGAAGGCTGGAATTTTCATAAACACACTGTACGTGCCAAAACCTGCTTCCAGTGAGGATCCTGGGAGCTTTGCCATTGATTTCAATGGGAGTAGATTTGGGCCATTGCTGAGACCTTTCTAAAATTGACCCTTAAGATACAAAAGACGTTGACAAGTTAATTTGGCTTCAGAGGTAGGCAGTCAGAATGATTACAGTGATTCATTTAGAAGACAATATTAAAATAATTGACTACACGTTGCCTGCACGGATGTTTGGCTAGATAATTGCCTAAGCATCAGTAATCTGTGGGTAGCACCAAAAACTGGAAGTAAACACAGATCAGGAAGGTTGAAGGTTGGGGGCAGCATAAAACCTGGAGCGAAAAGCAACTAGGTGAAATAAAGGTTGAAAATGAAAGTCCTTTCTCAGGATGAAGATTGACTGAGATATATTCTTCAAAAAGAAGTGATAGGTCTGAAATACTGTGAACACAGTACATGAGATAATATAGAGGTACCTAAGTGGACTCTTTCTGGTCTCAATTATTCTATAGAAATTGTTTGTAAATATATTTGGGACCAGACATTAGAATGTATTTTGTTTAAGACATGACAAACGTTTTTCTTCCTCAGAAACAAAGGAATAACTTCACTTTCTTACATCTCTCTGAGTGTGTACTCTTCTCTAAATCACTGCTGTTATTCTGCCATGACAGAGACAGAAGGCAGGCTCGGTTTCTTTTGTGAAGTGGAGACGTTTGAGGACAAGAATGTGCAGATACATCCTCACATGTTTGAGAATTTGGGACTGATTTCTCTCCAACAGATTTCCTCTAAAGAGATATCATCCCTCATGGAAAATAACTAGGTATTATTTGTCAGTACAGCAGGAAATGCTGTTTAGGAGGATCTGAATGCAGGTGTTTAATTTAGCTTTCATCTGGGGGTCTGCTAATGGACGCGTTGTTAAATATGGCATTTTACATTTCCCTGCAAACTGCACTGCACTGCTGAAAACTTTTCTGGGCTGATTGTCATTAATGCCTACCGGTATGAAAGGGCTCTGGAGTAAATGATGCTCTTCCTGACATATGATAAATGGTGTAAAGCTATGTCAGACATTGCTTCCATCAAACCCATCATATAAAGGTTATCTGAGGACATCAGAGGGTAATTTCCTGAGTTTCATTAGGAATCAAAATAGGGTGGTATGGCACTAAGACATTGAAAATATTTAAATCTAAGTCAAGGGGAATTCTAGATGTCTTGTTCCTCTGATACCTACTTTCAGTATATTATATATCCTTATTTGATGTTACATATTTCATATCCTCACCCCAACCCAAATACAGTGAAATTTGCAATGCAAAAAAGGTCACTGTGTTACTACAAATGAAAAAATAACTACTGCATTTGTTAGCCCTAATCTATGATCTCGCCTGTGAAATATTTTATTCATAAATGTGCATCTGCAAACCTAAAGGTAGCATCTACATAAAATAGAATAATTAACAGCTATACAAAAATATTGGAGGATAAAGAGGGGAAATAAATCTTTTCACTGATATTCTGAATTATAGAAAACATTTTTCAATCAGCTCTTATAAATAAATTTATTGGCAGTGAGGTGAGCAGTAGATTTAATAGGCTTGCTGTATTTCTGTAGAGATACAGTAAGTCTGGGAATGAAGAAGAGGGAGGCAGAGTAAACAATTCAGTGTTACCACCTTCAAGCACTCCAAGAATTTTTGATTCCACTCTAAAATAAACAAAGTTTTAACATTTCTTTGCAACTTCTCTTTTCAAAAATGAATGAAAAGAAGTAAGCAATGTTATTTCCCTAATAGGAAAGTGTTCAACAACATTTTTCCTTTTTTTTTTTTTTTGATATTCACCAAACATTAATATTTTTTCCCTAATCGTAACATGCTTTCCTTTTTCATTCAATGTTGGAAACTGGAGAGGAAAAAAGCTTGATTATTGTCAGATCTATACTATTGCCAGAAAGCTGACAAAATGGAAGACCAACAGGAAAATGTGAAAATTGACACTAAGGAAAAATCACTCATAAACCATGAAAGAAGAGAGTAGGGACAGACCTCAGACTGTGGAGATACCTGGCATATGAACTGTTTAGTGCTGCTTGGAGGGGAGGTATTTGTATAGCTCCGGGTGAAATCCACACTGTATCTGGACCATGGAAGACTGGAGAAATTATAACTTCTAACATTATATCATTAATATAATTCTAAGCAGTTTTCTCTGAACAATTACAAACCTTACAATCCTATGCAGTCATAGAATCCTGAATTGGGTGGATTTTAACCTATAGTCCCAAGACTCCAAGAGCAAAGACTTAATTAAAAAAAAAAAAAAAAAACACTTCAATTGTTACAAGCCTTAGAATAAAGTAAACTGATAGAACAGGTTGGGCAACACTAAGCAGGGATTATTGTCCCTTTTTCCTAATAAAACTCATATTTTTTAAAGTGTGATCTCTACTGTGCTTCCAAGCAGTGGTAAGACCCTTGGTGCATGCAGCAGAAACCTTTGGTTCATGGGTCTGTTGCCCATGTTCTGAGCTGACTACCAGTTATGGGACAACACTAGCCCAGGGCAAACCCAAGCTAATAATAAATGTGTGGGGGCAAAATATGGTTGTATGCTCATGCAGCTGCAAATACTCTGTAGAGGAAATATCTTGTGTGGCGTGGTCAAAGCAGAACTTCACTGTGTACTCCTGCAATATTCCTTGTATGTACATATATGTATAGTTAAACATATGGGTGATGGTAGAATCTAAATGAACTCTCAGTAAAATATTTTCAAATAATTAAATGGTTTAGATATTTCTCAAATATTTTTGGAGAGATTCCAGTGCACATGTGCCAGAGGCAGTACCCCATCTCCTCCCATACCCCTTCCATGCCAGAAACTTTATAATGCAGCATATTTATTCCAAATTCAAATTCACAGCTTGCTAAACTTTCTTTGTGTGTTCAGAATACGCCTAAAGAATGAATTTATCAGAAATAATTAATGTTTTTATAGACAAGACTGATTGCTGCAGCATTGCGTTTCAGCACTAGTGTATATAATAGTGAACAATTTCCTAGAGGTATCATACAGAAGCAGAAGATGCCATTTCGAGTAGTGAAGTGCCCATGGAATGTAAGATTAATGCTTGTATAGTACAAGAATACATGTAAGGACTCACTATCTTTTTTTCTTTTCTAACCTTGTTGATGTCATGAATATCAATTTACATCTCTTACCCCCCCCCCTTCCTTTTTTTTTTTTTTTTTTGAGATAATTTAACACTCCATTTAGTCATCCTAGGTAATGCAAATCATATCAATTCTGCTGCCAGACTACAAGGTGATCTCCATTGTATCGCTTGGAAATAGGAGATCAATTTTTCTTCATTTATTTTTATTAAAAGAATAATTTTCTGTTTAAGCCCTTTGATAAGAAACAACTGAGAATTCCAGGAATTTCAATCACGGAGTGAAGTTGTAACCAGTGAAGGCATTACCCTTTACTCCTCAGTTTTTCTGTCTGTTTCCTTTCCATCCTTCTCTCTCAGGGTATCTGCATAATGCGACTAAGGACGCAGTAATAAATACAGCTGCACCTAAGGAATATACAGGGCAGAACGGGTGCCTTGTAGGAAACAGCAATGCTCTTCTGAGCCTTTTCAATGTGAGTAAAGGAACACTTGGTGTCTAGGCTAACTCCCAGATCTCTATTAAATGTCCTAAAATTTACTTATGGGTCGGGCATGGGCAGCCCTCTCCTGCCTGCCATGGAGCTATCTGGTTTCTCAGATCATCACCCAAATCCACAGAGGCATTAGCATCCTCTGGGCAACTTGTCCCCTGGTGTTTTACCCTCCTGAGCCATAGTTCATGTTAACGCAAAGCTGTAAGGTATTAGGCACTATAAGAGGAATCTTTTTCAAATGGAAAAAGATAAGAAGCTATGCAGTTGTTTTGGTCTTGTTTTTTGGTATTATTTTTTTCATAGTTATGATTCTTGTTGATAACGGTTGCAGATATTTTGTGTGCTCGTGTGTATTCAGTTCATGCCTCAGGCTTGTCTTACCGTTAAAGAACACCGTGTCTCAGAACCAGGAAATTTAAAATGGAATTTCAATATTGTATTATACCGCTGGTAATCAGGATCAGCCAATTCAATAATCATTATTGCTTAAAGCCTCCAAGGTCATTTGTGGGCTCTGAGCAGCCCCAAGAGATGGGGTGGTGTTGGGGCAGGGCCAGTTAATCAAAGCACCAAAATCCGCTTCTGCCTGGTGGAGCCGTGGTGCACACTTTGATTCGTAAAGAAGAACCACAAAGCTATTTGACTGCCTTCAAGCCAAATGCTTTTGTTTTTGTTCTTAGAAACCATCATCTATTTCAGTCTGTCTGGGGTGGGCTTGCAGCCAGATGTGGTATAAGGTCTGACACACATGATGCCTGGTAACATTGGTGACTTTTTGCCTGACATGCAAGGCAGGTTGGGCTTATGAAAATAAATACATAAAATCCAGAAGGAAATTACAGCATGTCGGAGCTGAGTAATGAACAACTTCTCCTGCTTCTGCAGGAAAGATCGGAGGAGACAGGCTGCTGGGGACTGCCATGAAAGCCACCCATCCTGTGCTGTGTGGCCATGTTCGAGCTGCAAGCCAGGGTGGTCCAGGTCCTCAGCATGCTGGGGCAGCAGGAAAGCAAGGCCAGAGACCTACTTCATAAAGCAGGATTCTTGGCTTCTCATGGTACCTACTGGTTTTTAAAGCAAATAAATTAATTATTTTCTGGTAGTTTTATTTTTGTTTGGTTTTGGTAGGCTTTTTTATTCTTCAGAGGTTCACTAGTTGATCACTATTGCATAAAGACAGGTCAGTTTAATTTGCTGAATGAAACGCTTACAATGGCAAATTGTCTTTCCTGGAATATGAATATCCTTTGATTCCTGTGTGAGTATCTTACTGAGAAATTCATTGTGCAGGGCTGTCCATCCCATTTTTTGCCTTTGAAGGAAGTTTCATGGGGACTTGTAGCTGGGAGCACAATTCTGCATAAGAAAGGGAATGTGCAGAGGGAGGAGGCAGCTGCCATCACCCCCCTGGGAGCAGATCTTGTCAGTCTGTGAAGGGGAACGCCTGGCCAGGGCCTCATGTGAAAGCAGTAAGGGCAAAAGCTACCATTTTCAAGGATAAAGGGACTAAAAGAAAACAGGGCTGCCATTCAGTGAATTTACACTGAAATACAAAGTTGAATCATGTACTGAGGTGTTAGCAGAACTTGCTTTCTAGAGACATTGGGAGGGGGGGGGGGAGGGGGGGGGTCTTAATTTGGCAATGCCGTTTTGTTGCAAAGCTCCTGCAGAAAGCTCTTGCCCCAGCTTTGCAGGGCAAAAGCTGCCAGCCTTGTTCCTGCACCGTGAGAGGCGGAGGGCACCCGTGCAAGGAGGGTGAGCTTTTAAGTCCTGCTGGTGGTGGTCTTCAAAGTCTCAGAAGGGCTCCTGGTTCGTCGAGCCCCTGGGTTTGTCACTCAGTTTTGTAAAATTACAGCACTCCTGATTTTCCAGTAGTGAAATTCTGGTTTCGCCCAGACACAAATGGCTGAGAAATTTTTGCTCTGAAGGAAAAGATACCAAAAATATTCTTGTAAAATTCTTGTTTCCATGGTTAAAAAGCTGTAATTATTTTAAATGCTTAATGGTAGCTCAGTGTCTACATTGGTGACTGTTCACTTGTGTTTGCCCTGTAAATTTATCCTGTTAGTACGTGAGTGTGTGAGTGAATTTATAAGTTGTTTAAAATATATATGTTGGAAAATATATATATTTATCTATTAGAAGTTACTTGTTCTTCTGTCTTTTCAAATGTCTTGCTGCCAGCTGCCTGCATCAAAGGAAGCGAACAGCTGAAACATTACAGCAGTCTAATTTTATGTCTGTTTATTAGACGCTGCTTCTTTGCTGTGTATTTTCTAAAAGAGTTTATTGTCCACAGGGGCTCTTTTAAAGGGAGGCTTGGATACTGGGGACCTTAAAAGTGATGAAACTTAAACGCAAATCCATTTACCTTTTTTTCCATGCAGTATATCCTACTACTTGCACTCTAAAATGCAGAAGGTAACTGTTATGGTACCCTATTTTTTAATCCAGTGTTGATTCCTTTGCGTTAACTTTCTTGTATTTACCATTTTCAAATAAGATATAAATTGCAGGTTACAGGAATCATCCAAAGGCAGTTGTTTCTTAAAGGTAGAGTAGAATTCAGTGTGCTTGGTCAGGGCTGTGCTGGTAATTTTGCTTTCATTTCATCTTTGCTCAAGGGCCTATTCCTGAATAATGATGATGTCCCTGGATTTGAAAACATAGCTATGAGAGGGGAGGTGCTGATAGAAAAATCGAGGATGGGTGTGCAATGCTATGATGGGAAAAATATTTCCTCTCCAGAGCAGCAGGGTAACGAATGTGTTTTGGGTATGTCTTTTGACTCCTCGTGACTAATCTCTACAATTAGAAATAAAAACTGCATCTGCGTGAAGAGATTCAGTCCTTGATTCAGAGAAATGCCTTTAACAGCTTGGGCTTAGCTCTAAGCATGTGCTTAGCTCCAAGCTTGCCCTCACTGCTGCTGGGATCATGGAAAGCCACCTTCTTAAGTGCTTTGACGGATGGCAGAAATAATCATTCTGTGATGCTCAGTCTTGTTGGCAAAAACTTCTACCCGTTTGGGGGATTTGCATAATCAATTCCTAAGGCCATCTTGTAAGTTTTGACAACGTTAATTAGGAAAAGGCACATCAATAGTAGAGCTTATCTGCATTTTTGGTGCTTGGTCAGGCCATTCACATTGAGGGTGGTCTTTAGGCTTGGGCAGGTAGGAAGCAATATCTGCTCAGCTCTTTACAAGTGCTTTTTGCAAATGATTTTCCATGCCTTGCATCACCTCCATGGTGCTTTTAATCACAAGCCCCATCAAGGCAACCTTCTTGTGCGGTCATGGGAATGTGCTGAGGCAAGCAAAACACTGTATATCTACCCAAAGCGCCGTTCTTTTCATATCAGGTAGCTGCAAGTGTAGTGTTGATGCTTCATAAAATTCTGACATCCTGGAAGGGGAGTCCTAGATCTGTTTTATATGCTGTAGTAAAGGTGATCTTTGGAAATTGTTTGTTGAATAACTCCGCAATCTGCCATACATCATTTTTATCGACGATAAGGAAGATGTCATCAGTATGGCTTGCCTTGGAGAAGAAGGAGGTGGTGAGATGTTGAGTTGGCTGAAAAGTTATATTCTGCATTATGGACCTCACTGGCTATTGCAGAAAGAAAATGCTCCTACTGATACCCCTGGGTATTGTCTGCAGAGTTTATCGACATCCCCCAGTGCTGCACAGGCCAGTGGCACATAACTCTGCAAGATCCAGGAGGCCCCTGCTCTCACACTAGGGCTTCTTATTTTTCAGTGCCGTTTGGTGGTAGTTTGCTGTGAATTACTGACTTCTGTTAGCAGTCTGGCTACAGGGATGGATGTGTGCAGGTCTTCAACCTTCAAGCTCAGAATTGTGCCGCTGCCTACTAAATATGGTTAGGGTGTTTTTATGATAGCTGCAAATTGTAGACTATTAGGGGAGAATGATTGGTTTTATGAGCGAAGCAGGATCTCTCTCATCTGGTGTATGTGCTGTGTCATAAAGGGGTCACCTATCTCATGTGGGATTTACGTGGGCAACTGCCCGCTACATTACTGAGAGGGGAAAGCCATTACAGGATATTATGGGAAGCATTTTACAGATTAAAATGTGAAGTGTATGCCACTACTAACCAGGAGTACTTTGCAAATTGTCTCTTTTCCTAATCAGTTTGAGTCCATTGAAATCACACAAAACAATTAAAAATGAATCATTGTCAAGGCAAATGTCTTCTTTCCCCTTCAGATAGGTTTTTATGGCTTTTTATAGAGTTTTTTTCTCCTGGAGTTTTCCACCTTGGAATAAAAAGTATTATTTCAGCCCTGGACATAAGGAATGTGCATACATAATATATTTGTCATGTTTCTATAGATCTCTGGGGTTACAACCTGAGTGCCAACACCTAAATACAGCTGTTTTATGCTTGTAAAAGGAATTGAAAGATGAGACCACCTGCCACTAGGAAAATAAGGACTTAATGATTCTGAAGATCATTTAAAAATCTGTCTTATTCAGAACTTGGGCTCATAACTGCTCTTCCTGGCTACCTCAGGCTGTATGATCTATACTGTTAAATGCTGAAGTTTTCTCCCTTTAGTTATTATGCGATAGAGGCATCGCTGTGACTGGAGCCTTTTAGAAGCTCCTGTTACAGGGCAGCTGCCATAACCTCACTTCTAACACATCTCAGCTATTTTCATCTTTTTCTTTGGATAACCCTGGAAAGAGAGCATACTTGAATCTTGAGAGCCCACAGCATTTGTCATACCTGCGTTTCATTTAATACCTAGTACTTTCTCAAGACATTTGCTTTCAGAGGCATTTTCTTCCTATTTGTAGGTTTGATGGATTTCCGGCTTTTCCCATCCATTACAGAAAATGTGAATTAACCTTGAGTTTGAAGATTCATAGTTTGGTCATTACAATATCCACAGCTTAGAGATCAGTCTTGTGTGAGCAGGTGAGCGCAGCTGCCTACATCCCAATTCGTGATAGTGTTTTCCTTTACCTGTTGCCACTGGCTATCTCCTTCCTGACAAAATAGGTTGGATGGGCATGTGCCCTGCATGCGTTTTCCTTCCAGTTCCAATAAGGTTTGAATTGATGGTAGCTTTCAGCAGTTTGGAGCTTTATTATTCTGTCTGCTTTGTGACACTGGCTGTTTCAGTCTTCCCTTGGAGGCTGGCTCTGCTACCACCACGAGTAAATAATGAACTGTGGTTAGACCACACAGTGCCCATCCAGACCCTTCCACAGAACTGAATAAAAATACATCCTCCAGCTTTACTCCTTAACCCCCTGCCCAAAGAAGTCAGGTGTTTCTCCCCACCTAACATGTCAGCAGAGCAGAGAGGATGAAGTGAAATTTTATATTCAATGTTTCCCAAGTCCAGCAAAGGATCAGTGACCACTTAGGTGGGACAGTGAGGTTTTTTTGAGATCCAGCATGTGTAAGCCCAAACTAGAAGGCAGCACCCAGAAATGGGGGTTGTTCCCCTGGGGGAAGAGAGGAACACCCACCCGTTGATGGACCTGCTGCAGCCAGGGCAGAGCTGCTGTAGCTGGCTGCCCACTGCTGTCAGAGGCAATTTGAAAAGTTAAAAAGGCAAAAACTTATGGCAGTGCTTACTAAGTCCCAGGTTATTTTCTTGGCGTATTAAGAGACCTGTTTGTCAGATTTTATATTGTTGTGAGCACCACAAGCATATTTAATGTGCTGCACACAAAGCAGTGATATTCTGTATTTAATAAATGTGTATATGCATCTGAGTATTGATGTATGGCACCCGGTGGTGCGAGGAGCAGCCTTTTTTTGCAAATGAGGCCACCTGTTCCTCCTTTCCTGATTTGACAGGTTTTAGTCTCTTCACTGCAAGTGGGCGGACAGTTGGGTTTGATTTACTGAGTACTCTCCTCTGGTGTGATTGCAGCATAATTATATTGATAATCAGCCCCATTTGTGGTCAAAATGTTTTCCGGCACGAGCACACACATCTACTGACACTCACGTGCACGCATCCTGGATTGTAACACATTTAAAAAATGTGTCCCGCTTTTTGTTCAGAATGGTTAGGTTACGTGATAAATATAGATTGATTTTTAAGAGCGTGTAGCTGTTACTCAATTGACCCAAGTGTGTGTGGTATACGACAAAATTTACTGTTATGCCATGCAGGTATTTTGTCACGTAAGACTGATCCTTGTTAGAGAAGCGGGGAAAAAAATGGATAATTGATTTTTTTTTCTTATTTTGATTTGCAGGTTCACCTGAAAAATGAGAAGGAGATAAAATGGGGGTGGGAGAAATGCTACATGAGCAAAGAATATAAATTTTACCACCAAAAGACTAATCAAAAATCATTCTGGAGCAAATACAGTTTTTCACTCAGCTGCAAACAAATTCTTCTATTTGTTTAGGCTTTGGCTGTTCTTGTTATTTTTGAGCTTCAAAAAAGTATAAACACATAGTTGGAAATACCATTTCATTTTTAGTATGTATCATTTAAAATATTTTTATTTTTTTTTTTAATAGGCTTTTTCTTTCTATAAATGTACTACATTTGACAAACTCATAGGTTATCAATTGACCAAGTATTTTTACTGGCAAAAAAAATTGTTCCAAGCACTTAGTCTAGTTTTAAAATAGACATAGTAGCTTGCCGTCGATGTCCACATAATGTGTGTCTTTTCAAGTGTACTTAAAACAACATGAGTGGTTAATGTCTTGAAAACTGGGAGGAATCAGGACAGCGTGTGGGTGCTAGATTATTCACTCCTTTAAGAAATGCAAAAATGCAGGGAGCCAGATGTGCACTGGGGACTGAAGCCCCAGTAGCTAGGGGTTATGCAGTGGTACATTGCTGGTGGTTTCACCCAGAATGAGCATTAAACATCTTTCTGCCTCCCTGCTGAGGAGAACTTCCTCTGCTCCAAAGACATAGCTTGTGGGTGAAGGTGAGGACCAGTGATGGTTCCTGTAGCTGCTTCTAAGTGGGCTAAACTGGCCCGGACCCCTTATCCTTCTGGCAGCATGGCTGGACCTGCCAGCAGTGGAGGCAGCACCTTTCTGCCTTCTTGTGCTTAGCTTTGGGCTACCACCTCTCAACCTTCAGCATCACCAGTGCCAAACTTTCTGGGACATGTGTTGTAACTTCATCGGGACTGAGGGTTTCTCTGGGATCATAGTATTTCTCTGTCTACCCAGCTGCTGTAAAAGCTCATTACTGCAAAGCATCCCTTGCCCTCACAGTGCTTGAAGATGACCACGCTGTGCCAAGCTGAGACTGCAGGCTCCAGGGGTTACCCTGCAGTCTGCCAGACTAGGACAGCCCAGTGGCTGTTTTATCCTGACAGCCTTGAAAATACAAGAATCTCTCTCTAAATTAATTGTTGTAGCAAAGGCTCCCTCTGCCTTCAGCTCTGCAGCTCTCTCTGTAAGGAAATGCCAGGAGGAAGGGGAGGGGGAGACTTTCTCACCAAGAAAGTCTTCATGAGCCTCCTTGGCTCATTCCCACAGCCTGGCAGATCGGGAGCCAAGGCAAGTTACGATTGCCTTTTTTCTTTTTCTTTTTCCTTTTTTTTTTTTTTTTTTTTTTTCTTCAGACTGAAAAGAGTGGCCTAACAGAAATAAACAGAAGGAAGTAACAAGGAAAAATGGTGAGGTTTGCGGCAGGTGGCCAAAACCAGGGTACCAGGAGCTGCTCCAGAGAAAGTTGTGCCTTTGCCTGTGTCCTGTACTGGAAGTTAGCCATGGGTAAATTTCTTACATGGTGCCTTGGGTTAGAGTGTATTTAATAGAGAAAATAAATCCCAGTTAGCCTGAGTTTTTACTGCTTTTCTACCATCTTTTCCCACTCCTTTTCCTTCCCATTTCATTGGTGGTATCCTAAAATACCTGCCTCGGTGACATGATAGCATCAATATCTGTGACATCTCTGAACCCTGTGACATCACGACATTTTCAGCAAGAGAGGCTGGGCTAGGATGATTTGCCAAAGTGGAAAATCTAATTTTATTGTTGACTACACCGAAACCTGGATGCTCTAGAATTCCAGTTTTGCCTTTACTTTCTTTCTCTGAAGATAATTGTATGTTGTGCATTGCAGTACACCGGCAAACACTGCTGATAATAACAGACCTGACACCTGTAATTAATGTCCTAACTGGTACTGTCTGGTATGTGATCCTGCCCAGCTTGACAGAGGGCTAATCATCAGAACAGCAGGGAAAGCTAGTTTCATTATTTACGTACAGGAGAGGGCAAGCAATAGCTAGAGAGAAAGGGCAGAAAAGAAACTTGGCAGGGAGAAATACCTACTGTCTTGTTCAGAAGTGATCTTAAGGATGACATATATCAATAATAAAATAAAAATAGCCATTTCATATTGATTTTCTGGCAGTTTTGTATTCTTAAATAGCCCAAGCAAATATATATATGTATACATATATATATATACATAAAATTTAGTGTTGTTTTTTTTTTTTTTTTTTTAAACAGAAAGGTAAAAAATTCAGCTCAAAAAAGTTTTTCTCCCCTTATCTGTAACGAAGATTTTTCAAGAACTTAAAAGCATCTTTAAATAAAATGCATTGTTAAAGGCAGCAGTTCAAATAAGCTCAACATTTTTAACGTATAAAATGCTAAAAGCTGTTTGCAGAGACAGATTTGTCTGACTTGAGGTCACATTTTCAGTGATGAGGGAACCAAAATTCATCAAAGTCTTGTTATAAGTCAAGTCTTCAATTAGTGTTGTGTTATCCTAAAATGAAAGGAAAACTCTGGGAAGGCTGGAGAGTATTCAGTGTGTGCATGCATTTGTGTGTATTTATGTGGATATTTAATAGGGTAGGTCTTTATCTTTAAAATTCCTATTTGAGCAGAGATTTAACTAGACCTTTGGCTTCTTCATGCTGTGAAAAAGAAGTGTGTTAAGGTTTTATTGGTGAAACGTGTGCATTCAAAGCAGAGCATGGCATTTTAAAATCCCTTGGGAACCTTGTTTGATCGGTTTCTCCCTGATAATGTTTGTGTTGCTCTTCTGTAGCTCTCTTGTTGTTTCCTTGCTTGTCATTTTATCTACTCACCAAAATTTTATCTATTTATTTTTACGAACCTTTGCCAGCAAATTTATTTATTAGGATAATTGGATTAGGGAATGAAAGAGCAGGAGATTTCCCCTCTAGGCAACTGAACTTTAGTTAAACTTAGGTGAAATTATGGAAAGGAACAGGCTTCTTTCTGGCTTTTGTGCTGTGTGAGCTGGAGGTGGGTATCATTTCTTGCCTTCATCAGCCTTGTTTCTGTGTGTGTCACCCTTTCTGGTACAACTCAGTTGGCACACTGCAGGGCAACAGCTCCGGGAAGCAGCAAGTATCTGCAGTGGGTGGAAGTGGATGGGCACTGGCAATGGATGGACTAGATTCATAATCCACATTGCTTCATTTCATCATAGCAGCAATAAATGAATGACTAAAAGTGTTTGCTGCCTTTCGCATAAAGAAGGATAACTTTAACCCATCCACCTCCACCCACAGAGATTCATCCATCATTGGTGACTTCAGTTGGGTATGATCAGTTTAGACTGTGCAGCCTTGGAGAGCTGCTGTTAGCTCAGATAAGGGCAGAGCTCCTCGAGAAGCAACTTGCCACCCTCACCTCCTTTGCTCCTGTTTCTCACCAAGTACATCCAGTTCAAAATCTCCCAGCTGTCATTCTAAGCTTTGCTGCAAAATGGGCTTTTACTTTGCCTGGGAGATGTCCTCTCCCTTTGCTGTCACAGATGGTTTCTTCTGAAGGGAGGCAGCTGCCAAGTAGATGTCACAAATGCCTGGAAGAGCCCCAGAGTGCCCCTTTTTGGGAGCCAGCCTCCAGCTGCTGAAATTTGCCCCGGAGGAGGGGGTGAAAACCAGCCACATCTTTTCAGAACTAAGATGGTTTATTTTACTTTCTCTCACCTGCAAACACTCACAGATACACTCAAACTCGATGTTTCACACACACAAACCACTGGCATACATTAAGCTCTGCTCTTTTCAGCACTTGCTCTCAATCATATTCTTCATTCCCTTTTTAAAGATGAAATGTATATATTTTAAATCTGAAAAAAAAAAATAAAAAAAAAATCTTTTGTCCTGAGATTGAAGGAAAGGCAGAGGTTGTTATTTCCAATTAGTTGTGGTTTGCCCATTAGCAAGTCCTACTTCAATAGACTCTTATGTGTGGTGCCACGTGAAGTGTAATATCTAAGCAGAAGAGGCTCAGATAAGAATAAAGATGCAGAACTTAGGTGTTTTCCTGTCACTGTTTTAGTGTGATATTATTCCTGTTGTGTTATGTATAGCATGGATCAGAAGAACAGATCATGGGAAACTTTTCCTTCCAGCTGTAACGCAGTGAACAAATTGCCAAAAGTGATATCTATGTTCTGAGCTTAATAATAAAAAAAGGATATTTTTAGAAGTTTTTTCCAGCAAAAGCAAACTTTAGCAGTGCAGTGTTGCACTGGTGAGCTGACTGCATACTTTGGAAGCCTTTTCATAGCAAGTGCAGCTGAGTGTGCCCTTGCTGAACCTCCCTGCCCAGCCAAAACCTCTGCCACTGGAGTTAGGCAGCAAGGCGCAGCTCCATTCTGCTCACAAATCTTTTTCTAGTATTTAAGGAACTGTGGACCTTCTGGAGAAAATCTATGGAAATGTTGTTTTGTCTAGGGATCATGCTAAGTTCTCCATTTTTCCATTTGCTGCTTGTCTCAACACGGCCAAGGTGGAGCACCTGGAATTTTTACTGTGGCACAGACAGCCCAATGGGCCACAGCAGCAGTGTGGTGGGAAGTGCAACATCAACACCTCTGGATGTGCATATCTCAGGTCATATTCAGGGGTCCCTCACAGCTGTGATTTAACCCAGCAGGCATCTGGACACCACCCAACCACTTGCTCACTCTCCCCATGTGGGATGGGGTAGAGAATCAGAAAGGTAAAAGTGTGAGAGCTCTAGGGTTGAGGTAAAGACAGTTTACTAAGTAAAGCAAAAGCCACGCATGCCAGCAAAGCAAACCAAGGAATTCATTCACTGCTTCCCCTTGGCAGGTGGATGCTCAGCCATGTCCAGGAAAATGGAGCTCGTCACACTTAATGGTTTCCTGGGAAGAAATACACCATCACTCTGAATATTGTCTTCTCCTCCTTCTTTACCTCAGCTTTTATTGTTCAGAGTGATACTACGTGCTATGGGACATCCCTTTGTCCAGCCTGGGTCAGCTGTCCCAGCTGTGTCCCCTCACAGCTGCTGATGCACCCCCAGCCCCCTCGCTGGCAGAGCAGCATGAGAGGCAGGCATGTCCTTGGCTCTGCATCACCTGAAAACATCGGTGTGTTACCAACACTACCTTCATCAAAAACCCAAAATGCAGCATTGTGTGAGCCTCTACAAAGAAAACTAACTCTATCCCAGCCAAAACCATAACAGTTGTATAGACCGTCATTTTGGGTTCTGCACCTGGGATGCAGCTGGGGAAGGTAAGTTGGGATTTGGGAAAAGCACTAGCAAGGAGGAGACAGCAAAACTAGAAGTGTGCTTCATAGGTTTCTGTAAAGCATATCAGCACAACAGTGGTCTGATAAATAGCTTGTAAGAAAAAAAAATATACAAAAATGGCAAAGAGGTGTGCATATCCATACAGCATCTGTTTCTTCCTGCTGTTGCAGACAGTCTAATAGAAGCTGGAGCATCTCCTTCCACCTCTGTCTCTAGCAGGCAGAGATGCTAGCTGCGCCGAAATGCAGAGCTGGGTCCTGATCTCACTTCAGTGGCAGCCAGTGGTGTGTGATGTCGGCCTTTGCAGGCTGAACGCAGATGAATATGAGTCCATCAGATTTAGACATTGGGTTCAAAAACTACGAGCTGCCGTCTGCTTCAGAATTGAAGTTCATCTTCACAGTCACATAGAAATCTTCCCTAGCAAGAAATAGATACCATAAAAAAAAAAAAAGTTTTTTACTTATAAATTAAACCAGATTTTCAAGTGATTTTGGCAAAATATATGAGGATTTTTATACACTGCCTTTATGTTAGAAGGTGTGATTTTTAGTTTTTTCCCTTCATGCTCCTAAGTGTCAGAGCTGGGCTAGCAAAAATTGAAATATAGATGAAGCTTAAGCATGCAAGTTGTATTTTACCATTATTCCTCAGACTGTGAGTATGGCAGATACAAGAGCACTTCACTTCCACAAGTAGCAGACAAAATGAAACATCCATTTACTTTTCATGCACAGAAATGGTAATAGCAGTTGGAGAAAGGAGATGACAATTTATTTTGAACACCAGTCATTGCAGGGTGGTTATAACAGTTAGGACTGCTCCACAGCTGTGCTGCAGCCAGCAGGTTTTAGAGTGGAAATTTTGCCTCTCTGTATGCCTTAGGCTCGACTCTAGGTTTGGAAATACATCAAAAAATGGTCTCGGGACGGTTTCTGGGACAGGTCCTCAAGCATGAAATGTCTTTTCTCTAACTCACTACTGTTCCTTTTCTGGAGCTGCAGGTTACAAGAGCCACACTTTTTCATTGCTAACTGGAACCAGTTCAATGTTAAATTGTTCAGCCTGCATGTCCATCAGGTTCCTCTCCTTTGTTTTTGAAGCTTGTGATTCAGCAAGATATTGGCATATATTTGAATTCAACCAGGTGATTATTTTGACTGAAATATAATAATAATTGCATTTTCCCTCCTAAAAGTGAAGGCTGTATTTTATTGCTGTATCAGATTCCAACCTGAATTCTGATGTCCAAAGCATATAGCAAAAGCTTTGAATGGAGCCAGAAGCTTAATCTTAATTGTTTAGCACTTTCATTATGAGTCAGTTCTTGAGTTTCTTGTTTAATCTTGAGTGAGATAAAGCCCTCCCTGAGCCCTGCTGGAGCTTTGTCCAAACTTGAGGATCTGCTCATGAGGATTTCCCATGTCTTTCCTTCATCTTCCCCTGTTACACCCTGTGTTTCCTGAGCTCCTCTCTGCAGCCCAGGCTGGGAGCTGCCATCCACACATGCCAACCACCTTCCCTGTCTTCAAAGCTGCTTCTCAGCACACATTGCTGCTAGGGAAGCTTGGCAGCTCTGACCAGCCCTTGAGGTGAGGGGAAAAAAAAAAAGAGAGAAAGTAAAGGAAACAAGGCAGAGCTGTATATTGTATGATCTTTAGCAGCCCTGGGGACTTTTGCCCCTGCTTTGAGGCTTGTTGCTGGAAGATGCTCTGGCAGGGACTAGGTCTCCCTAGGCTAGGTCTTCCTCTCCTCACAGCAAGGAGGAATCCAAATGCCAGGTGGCATCCTGTCTCTGGAGGGACTTCCAAAGCTTTTCAGTTTGTCACTAAACTTGCTGCAAACTTAACCCATGAATTAAGGGAGGCCCCCATGCCGCTGCCAAGACAGAGAGCTGTGGATGACCCTGGCCAGGCCCCTCTGCTTTTGCTGGGCTTCTGTACTACCTGGGCTGATTTAGGTATTTGGGATGCAAACACTTCCCAGCTGGGACTGTCCCTGTGCATCCACATGGTGCCAAGGAGACCAAAGTGACTCTGTTTCCAGGCACTTGGTAGGAAATAACTAATGAGGTCCTAAGTTAGTACAGGAAGATCAGCTGTTATAGTCGATGTAAAAAGAGAATACAGTTTGTGCAGAATAACTCTACGTGGAAGTCCTATTTATCTATTTCTTATGTCTGCAAGAGCTGTAATCTGCAGCTGAAAAACAGTCACTTCTGTGGGAAAATAAATAAATAAAAATAGCTATTTTTATAGCACATGGTTGTTTTGGACAGGATATGAAGAATATTACATCTGATTGAAAATATAACAGCAGCAGACGTGGGAAGGATATAATTACTCAAATTGTAGCTTGGCCAGGACACCACAAATATCTCGGATAAAGTGCCACCAGGTTGTCGGTTCCTTTCAGTGCCCGGGACATGTATCTTACAGCTCATCCAGAGACAGCACCTCCCCCAGCACAGCTAGGTCTCCACCAAAGGACAAGTGTAATCACCTCAATTGCTTAGCCTGTTTCATGCAATACTTTCCTTTTTGCTTAATAGCCTCGTTTCCCAAAGCTGTCTAAATCCAAGCCTATTACCTTACAAAAGCTGCCCAAAACAGTGTGACTGGAGGTATGAATGACACCCTTAAATTCCTGTGACACGCATGGGTTTTAAATCCTCATTTGTTCCATTGGGTGGAAATATGCTCCAAAAGAGGTGAGCGGTAACGAAGTGCACATATTAATGTTACTAAGTGCCTCCAAGGGGACGCCTGTTCAACCAGCAAAAGAGCCACAAGGCTTTCCTCTCCCCTCTGGCTGTGCTCAGACTGAGGAACTCCAATATTTGGGTACTAGTTAGGAGATGTTTCTTCAGTCAGGCAACCAGTCCTGAGGCTATGAACAGTAATCAGAGGAGGATGAGTGAGGGAAAGCATCAAGGGCAAAAAAGAAGAAAGTTTCTTACAGCTATTTCTCACTCCTGTCATCATACAGATTCTGGAGGGGTCTTCTTAACAGCCCCTGGACCATAGGGTGGATGCACCTCCATTTTCTCCCTTAGAGATTGGAAGGTCTTCTGCAATAAGAAATAATCCTTTGAACTTTGTAGGCTACTTTCAACACACCTAGTCTTTGTACAGCTAGTTCTCCCTGGCTTCTCCTTCTGGTGGTGTATTCAGATCAACAGACCCTCTTTGAGGGAGTAAGGGTTTGCAGGAGTCAGCTGACAAACCCATTCCTAGGGGGGAAAAAAAATAAAATAAAAATAAAAAAAATCTTTTTCCTTCTTTTCTTGCTAGAAGTAATTTGTGGCTCTATATTTGAAAGCTGCTTTTTGCTGAATATATAATTACTGTAATACACAAATGGTCTCCAAAGCGTCACAAAGCTGTATTTAAAATATATGTTAATCTTTACATCACATATGGCCTTCTTGTTTCCTGCTTTTACAATTCCTTTCACTTCTAAGGATCTCTTAATATACACATCTGTGAAAACAGAATCAATTCCCCTATACACACTGTTGCATATTCTTTGGAGAGAATATATTGATTGAAAAACCTTCTACCAGTTTTATTAATCTCAAGCAATATTAACTACGTACAGTTGTAGGCACCAGTTGTACATGTGGAAACCTCACAAAATAACAATATCAATAATGTTTTGCAACAGAAACAATCATTTTATAAATAATGGATGTGTCATATTGAATTCTACAGGTATCTGGGGCACTTTTTTTTTTACTTTTACAGGTCCTTTGTCCAATTTTGTTGACACCAATATAAATAAAAAATAAATCCATTGCATTCAATGCAGTTACATTCATGCTAGAGCCAATATAAGAGTCTTAGAGTAGTCATTTGTCAAATGAGAAAGTAGGACATAGCATAAGTACCATCTGTGGCGAGTGATTCATAAGACAAGAATGCAGCTTAATCAGTTAAATAAATACTACCCTTGTGTTTTGTACTCTAAATGGACCTTACTCTAGCACAAATCATAGTGCAAGGTCAAAGCAATTGCAGGGACATGTGGAATTTGTTATTCTGATTCTTAGAACTATGTGGAATTAACTGTGTTTTAAGCTGGAGCAAAGCCAGAGGCTTGCAACTATTCTTTTCCACATACGACAGGAACTTAATTTCTGCCTGGAGGGACAGGACACGAGAAGCTGGAGCAGGTCTTAACAAACCAGTTGAACTGAAGCTGTGAGTTTTTGAGAGACAACACCTAGCAGCCAGTGCTAACCTGTATCTTGGCCATGCCAGGTCATCACAGGGCCCTGGTGAGTGCACGGTGGAGAGGTTGGCTCCCTGTGGATGGCCAACAGGACAATCCCTGTGACGTTGGATGAGCTGTGGGGATGTATAAAGGCTTCTGTGCAAACAGCTTAAACCCAGTCTGAGCTCTTGGAGCAAAACTTCCTAGGCTTGTGAGACACGTGCACCACGCACCTGCAGACACTTTGCTACCTGCTGGGCAGAGTGCAACATAGTGCATCAGCAGGCAACAAGGTGGGCAAGAAAAAAAAAAAAAAAAAGCAGTGCTCAAATGTTATATAGAAAATGAAGAGGACTTGTGGGTAAAAATATTGCACCCATGTTCCCCCTTTCTTTAAAATTCTGATTTTGTAAGGAGTTTGTTTTCGAGTTCTCTGTTTAAGAGGAGAAACTTACACTTCTCGCAATCATGACTCCAACAGAGGCATGCTATCCTTCACAGGCAGAAAAAAACTAAAGCAATAAATACTTTAGCAATGAGTCAGTCATTTAAACAGTTACTTTAAAAGCTATGGGATTGTTATGTTGAAAGACAGCACATGCTACATATATTTTATTTTTTCCTCACTTTATTATTTGAATCATCTTAGGCCGTAAAGGTCACTGCCAAGATTAGTATTCAGCATCACCAAACTCTAGTGAAACAAAGACCCTGCTCAAAAGGGGACCAAAATGTCAAGTAATGAGAATGAAAAAAGGATCAGTAGGAAAAAGGTGCTGTGACTTGTCCCAGGCTTGTGAAGTGAGTGGGCAGCAGAGCGAGGAAGAGACCTGGTGTTCTGTGGCTGATAGCTGTGATTTTTCTTCCAGATTACATGGCCTCTCCGTTATGTTTTCTACTCAGATTGGCTTCTTTGCCCTTTAGCTATTGTCACACTCAGACCCAGCACCATTTCTGACTGCAGTGGACTTGAGCCAGAAGGAAAGTGCTCTTTAGTTATTAGTGTCAGATGAATATCTGAAGACAGGGTGCTTTGGTTCAGCACCCCTGAGCTTCAAATCCTTCAGCAGTGCCTTGGTTTGGTTGTGCCACTTTGGACCAGTTCTGTCTTCATTTTGATGTGGTTAATCACAGCTAAAATGACTCAGGCTCATACATGCAAACAGGGCTGGGACCCAACGGATCTCCCCCTGAATTTCTAGAACTCCTTGTTCTTGCTTGTTCCAATAATAATAAAGGAAAAAGCCTTTGTTTGGAGGCATTTTGGCTTTCTGCTGCTGTGAATCATTGGGAGGTATGTAATAACAAGAGGAAACTTTTCAAAACTTATTGGCACTGGAAAGAGGCAAATGTTTATTTTAATCCAGCTTGCTTACATTTTCCCCTTTCTTTTACAATTCCATTTGTAAAAAGCAATGTAAATTAGTGACATAGTCTTAAGCATGCAAAGAAGATGAGCTTTCAGAAACTCTGTAGAATGTACAGTTTTACTAAAATGTGAAATACTAACTCAAATTCTAGTATTTGAGCACTGTGTGAAGGACAAAGGACGTTAAAAAAATTACAGATGCACTAGTTTAATTTTTCAGTTTGTGATGGATTAGCTTTAACATGCATTTTAATTTGTAGCTGGATTTTATCAGCTGTAGACAAAGTTTGATAATCTCTTCTTGTTTAATTAGCACAATCCTCTTAGGAGGGAGAAATGCACAGACAATAATAATTCTGTATATTTTATGACAATTTCACACTGACAACCTGAAATATCTTCCTTTAAAACAAACTGATGTGGAATTCTTTCACACGTCTTTGCCATACCTTCTCTGTTTGTAGTAGATGTATGTGTGTATATGGAAGGAAAAAGAGAGGGAGCTCACACGATAAAATGTTTCCTCTGCGTAAAGAGCCAAGAGAACGTGTAAATAGACTGCATAAATAACAGCTGGTTCCTTAGAAACCAAGAGGTACACTCATATAGAGGCTCGGCTCTGTTACACTCCTTGAAATATGAAGCAACTCATTAACGTTGAGGTTTTACTCTGGCTTTTCCCCACCATCACCCCTGGATGAGATCTGAATCCGGCCCTTCGTTTCCATGCAGAGCTGGGCATTTGTTGTTTTTCCAGAGACTCGAATCCTCTCTATGGGATGGGGGCTGGCTTTTTTGCTGGTTAAAAGGCAAGGCATTTTCTTGCCTTTTCTAAAATATCACCCACTAGATCCATCCTTTTCACACTGTCTGCTCTGGTTTGCCATGCTTTGTGCAGGGCCCCTCAAGCTGCTCATGAACGTCTGTGGGACTGTTTCCATCAGCGCCTGGGGGAGATGAGTTACCTCCAAACCAGGGGTGTGCACATCCATTTTGGCACAAGGACTGAGTGAAGTTTGTATCAGCAGGTTCACGAGGTTAGCTTGAGCCTCTGGAAACCTGGGTTGCTGTAGGGGAAGGGAACCACCCCATTCCCAGAGGAGCTGGTGCACCTCAGAAGTTCAGACAGCAACATCCCCAGAGTGTGCTGGAGAGCAGAGGATGTGCCCAGAGCTCTCTTCACACTAGCCAAATCTCACGGAGGCCAGGGCAGTGGTCTGGTAGCCATACTGTCCTGCTGGGCTCCCAGCACTGTAACAGCCTCTGCTGGCCGTGGTCAGCCCTTCCCCTCCCACTGGGAACTGCTCCTTGAGTCACACAGTGTGTAAGGCCAGCAAGAGCAAGGGCAAGTTTGCTCTGTCATATACATACACACACGAACCTTAGAAACCTGACATAAATATTTCAGTGCGTATTTTACACCACAAGGTTTTTTAGGTCAGACTTTAAAAGGACTGAACATATTTTTTTTTCACTTGTGCTTTCCTTTGACTCTACTTTTAAAAATCAGTCTTCCTCTCTGATTCCAGCAAGCCCTAATGGCAAATTAATGTTGTTGTGATAACTTGGGCTGTGCCTTTGAAACATATCAGAATACTCTTTTATTACAGCTCAATCCAAAAAGGGCTCTCCATCCCCAGCCCCATGACGCTGCTCTCACTGAGGCTGTTTTCCCATTCTGCCCTGCCAGTTTCCAGGCTGGAATTGGTGAGTTCTGCTACACAACCACTGCTGGCAAAGGTATCATTTTGGGATGTGGCTTCAGCATGCTGTCCTGACCTTTGTGGGAAGCAACAGCACACTGACTTTTGTGTTGGTTTATGTCCCCTGAAATCAAATTTCAATTAAAATTCATATATATAGAGCTCCATCTGAGCACCCTGCCACAAATTATGACAAATTCTTGATGAACCAGCACTGAATGGACCAGACTGTGCTTTCACCTGACTTCCAGACTGCCCTGACAATCAGGAATCTCCTTGATTTGACCCTCCCTGAATGTATTATTTTGGTCATGAAAATCCCAGAGCTGCCTTAAAAAGCTGCTGTGTTTCAGACAGGGGCTGTGTGGGAATATTCAAGACTTCAGTGATGCAAAGCAAGAGGGCTGCTCTCCATGTTGATGAGACCGCTGGTGTTCCCCGTGGGGAGCTTGGCTCTTAATGATGTGTAAGAGTGGCTGCTGGATTGGAGAGAGGCTTGAGAGCAGCCAGCCACAGAGATGCCTCCATCTTCCTCCTTGCAGCAGGATGCCCCATGTTGCCATGAGCTGCTGTGCTGGAAATATGAAGAAATTCTCTTGATTAATTAGCTGTTAAGGCCTGGTTCCCCTATATTATCTGATTCACACCAATTCCTCTACCTTCTGTTCAGAATTTTACCTTTGAAGTAACTTTTTTGTAAAGCCATATTCTGTGTGCTTAGGCTCATTGGACTAGGATAACACTTCTTCAGCTCCTCACATCTCATGATTATTCTTTTCAGAATAAATATATACATATATTGCTGCATTTCCATGCTTAATCTCAGCAGGAAACTTCACATTAAAGCATCTTCAGGTAATTACTACCCAGCCCTTCCTGCAGCAGCATTTCTGACATGGGACACATCTTCCCGCATGACAATACCCAGATCAAAGAGCACTGCAGTATTGTTTTATCTTTTGGTGATGTGCGCACTAATGCTGCATCGGGCCAAAGCCTGAAGGAAGATCTCGCCCCATGTTCAGAGACCCCAAATCAGAGAATAATTTGCCACTTGAAGTGGTGATATATCACCACTCATGGGTGGCTGAGAGGTCAAAGTAAGGGTCTCCCTGTAGGAATCTCAGCTGAAGGGGCTGAAGCTGAGGAGGGAGGGTTGCAGTAAAATATAAATGATAGCAAGTGAACTCTCCTTTATTGGGCAGAATGGAGTTTATTCGCTTCTTGTACATACCAAACAAAAGAGTTTGCTCTCTCTTTTTTTATTCCTCTCTATTCTGCTGCTTTCCTGCTTCATGCAGGATGTTTGCAATATTGACTTGTTAAGGCTCCCTGGGCTGTTTTTAGGCAGCTTGCTGTTGTTTTACCTGTTTTGCTTCTGGCTGTAGTAGCAAAAGGAGTTCAGGGCTTTATTTGTAGAAGTGGAATGAACCTGTGTGCAAGCTAGATAGAAAACCCAAGATTTCTCTCCCATTAAATCACATCCTGCCTTGCCCATCAGTAAATATTATTACTATTTCTATTATTATTATTATTAAAATGTTGAGGCTATCAAGCAGTGTTTTGCAGTGCAAGCATTAGGAGGCACAGCTGAGCTCGTCTGACTTGATCCAGCAGAGGCAATGCATGCATACTAATGATTTCATTGCCTTATTTGTCTCCCAATATATTTTAAAAGGTAAATTAATGTTCTTCTACCTGATCTTTAACGGACACCTTACATCCTCCATTAGGAACTCATCCACTTTCCTAAACTATTGCACACATCAGTCACTAGGAATGGATAGAAATTTGCTGGTGCAGGAAACCATAGACTTCGGAGCTGCAGATTACTTTGATAAAGGAAATTCTTCTCTTTTCATGCTTATGCGTACAGCTAGGGTAGTATTTATATTCAGCTGATGAGCTTCAGTTGAAATATTTCTGGAATAATTAAGAATTCAAACAAAAATAGTTGCACACCCTCCTTTTTATTTGTCAGCACTCATATAGAAGGCTCTGTCTTTTACTAGTGTAAATAAAGTGAATGATTGATGCTCCCTTGACATTTAGGGGCTGTCTTAAATGCAGTGCTAACATTTTCTCAATATAGCAACTTTTCAGAGAGAGATTGTATTTTGCACAACAAAAATATTTTTCCTGCTTTGCCTTGTGCACCCTCTCACCTCCACAGACACTGTAACCACCTTCCCCAGGAGAAACAGCCAACTGCAGCAGCTGCATCTTGCAGACACAGCTGTGATAGAATACCCAATCTACACTGTTCGGAATAAACGCATACGGCAGGTATGTCCTTTTCCAGATGGCTCACGACCACAGATACTTCTGCTTTTTGCTGTGGTTCCCCATGTCTTGTGCCGCAAGAGCAAACATGGGAGGAAGGGCTGCAGGCTGGTTAGCTCCCACGTTGGCTACTTACTACTGGGCTGCTTTACGTGTACTGATAAGCCACTGGGCCGTCAAGTCACAGCCATTGCCTAAATTAATACGGGATGCATGTTTTTAGCAGAAAAGTCTTGCCCTACCTGTCTTTGCTTTCACATCCACATTCAGAAAATGAAGATAAGAATCCCCAGTTCCCTCTGGAGAGAAGAGCGCGAGCTGTTTATTTATGTGTCAAGTCTAGGAAACACAGAATAGCAAATATTTATTGTAATGTTGCTCGGGAGGAAGGAAGGGGATCTGAGGTGGTGACAAGAGGAAAGCGCTGCATCCAGCCCAGCTAATGAATGCCAAAGTCCAGGTCCCTGTCAGCTGCTACTGCTCCATGGCAAGTTTTATTGCTCCTTTATTTAAAGTTCCAGAAACCTGAGCTTTGAAAGGGCAGGGTAAGAGATGGCCCATGCCAGAAGGAGCCTGCAGTTTAACTGAGCAAGAGATGGAAAACCAAAGGGCAGGAGAAGGCAGGCGGGATGGCATGTCTGCAATGCAAAGCCCACATCTCCTACACTTTTTGCCAACTGTGCCATGCACTGGGCCAGGTAAGTGAAACAATGGCCAGAGATGCATGGCGTGGGATTGTCCTGATCATTGCATTGAGGGCAATGCTGTGCTGTTGCTGGGAAAGTTGAACTTTTCTTAGGACCCAACCCAGAGCCCATTGGTGCCAAGGAGGGCTTTCACACAGATTTTAAATGGCACTCAATCCAGCCCTCAATGGATAATTTCACTGACTAATTTAGTCATTTAACATTTTCAAATTAAGTATAAATGAAAAAGAAAAAGTCAAAGCAGGAGGAAAAAAAATGGTTAGTTGTCAACTACCACTTTTAGAGCGTAATATTTCTGACAGTAAGTGTAAGTTTCTCCATGGACAAAAGATTTCATGATTTATTGAGCCATTTATTAATTAGAAGATTACAGCAAGTCTGCTTCCCAGTAGCAAAAAAAATAGACTTCGGAGTTAATTATAAATGCTGTAAAAGGGTGTAAGAAGATTCATAATCCAGCTCACTCTTTCTTCCACTTCAAGTTATCTACAAAAACATTTAATATAAGTTGAACTTTATTAAGTTCTTTTGCTAAATCCTCTTCTGCAAAAAGGCCTTAAATGTATGTAAAGGCTACTGTGACCTTTCTTGGCCAGGTCAGATCTAAATGTGTGCAGTACCATCTAAGCATTAACATCTCTCTGCATCTCAGCTGCCCTCCTCCACCTTCACTGTACCTGAGCGGGGCACCTCGCAGAGACCGTTCCATCCTGGTGCCTGCAGAAGCTCTTCTATCCATTCTCCCTGACAAGTCCTCCATGACTCACATCTCTTTCTCTTTGCTCTTTAAGGACCAGCTGCCTGCCCGTACAGCCTTGTTAGAAGGCTTTGCAGTTCCCCTATCCCTCCAACATACTCACTTTTGTGAAACAAGAAAATCTGATTCTTATCTTTTGCTAAGAGTTTTGTTTCTATTTCCCACAGGACTTTTCTTTTTTTTTTTTTTTTTTTTTTTTATGAGCTTAATAGCCACAAGCTCTCTCTTTGCACTTGATAATCCCTTTAATCTTCTTCACTCATTGCTCAGCAGAGTGCCATAAGGATGGTACTACCTTTAATCTTTCTTGCCATTGATCAGTAATATTTCTGTCCACTGCTTCCCTGTGATTCCTTTGCTGAAATTGCCATTGCATTCACTCTACGTTTTCTTGGAGGAAGTGTCATAACATAGGCGATGCTTCAGGAGAAGATCACAGTTGTTAGAAGGAGCAGAGTATTCAAGGAGAAAGGTTAGGGCCAGTAGTAAATATGTTGTATGTTTTACATATATGTGCTGTGGCATTTTTTCTAGACAGTGAAAAAAAATAGTCTGGTCTGTCTCTCAAGGGCTTGTGGCTGAAGCTATATCCTATTACAAGGCAAGTATGATGTTTCCAAGAGCAAATCCTAACAAATTCAAGTTGAGATCTAACACCTAGCTTTCCTTCCACTTCTTGAAGTAAGTCATTGCCAAGAACAGAACACTAGCTGATGACGTTCACTGATGATAACAGAGGCAAAGTAAAACCAAACCTTTTTTCCACATTTATATCATTTAACACCACCACTAAAAATAAAATTAAATAAATATAAAAAACATGCTGTGAGGAAAATGAGACCAATATGACTCAGAGATACACAAAAGGTAGGCGCTAGATCAAGGAGGCATCTTTTGCATATATTCATTAGTCTGGATATAATTACACTTCACTACAAATGTGCTTCACCCACCACATATTGCATATAGATTTTCGGTCTTCTAGGTAGGAAGAAGACAGATTTGGTTTTGCCCATTGTAAGTTTCAGGAGTCCTTAAAACTGTAATTCAAATGTGAGTCAGAATTTTGAGCGCTCCAAGGAATGAACTACAATTACAGACTTCTATGCAACTAAGATTTTATTCCAACAGTGGGACAAATGACTTTATGTTAATCTGATAATTGTTAAAAAAGATATAGTCTGGATCAGTGGATTCAGCATACAGCTGGTTACAATGCCGTGCTGTACTCTGCAGGAGATGGGAAAGGGGGGACTCCCAGACCCCATTTAAATAAATAAAATATCTTTCTGCTTATTTGGATTCCAAGCGAGCAGGAGCCATTGCTGCTCCATTTACATGACTGAAGGTCTTGCTTTCCCAGAGGAAGGAGTCTCTTCCTTGCAGCCTTGTGTTTGGACTTATTTTGTAACCAGCAGCAAAGCCACATTCCTCTATTAGATCAGAGGCTGCTGGTGCTGATGTGCCAGGTTTTGTGATGTATAGCAGAGTGTCATCTGCACGGAGAGAAATTCTGCTCTCCACTCCCTCTGTATTTATACCTTGTATCTGTGAGTTATTGCATATTTTCCTGGCCAAGGTCTCGATTGCCTGAGAAAAGAGTAATGGGCATAAAGGAAAATCCCCATCCAGCTTCTGCCCAGGATCTGGAAGGTGGCTGTTCAAAACATCCACACAGGTCATGCAGAAGAGAAGTGAGAACAGATCTTAATATACGACATAAATTCACCTCTTAATCCTAGAGGGTGCAGATCTGTGAAGCTGAGAAGCCTTTTTACTCCTGACCCTCTCCCCGGTGCGATTGCCTAGACTTCTGTGAATGAGCCACCCCTAGCCTAAAGGGAAGGGTGAGGGGGATCGGGATCTGCTGAGGTCACTCCAAAACTGGAAATGTGCCGAGTCCCAGTGCAGCACCATCACTGCTGGTTTATGTAACAGTTCTGTATTTTCACATAATATTGCATAATATCAAATGCCTAATTATGTAAAATGTGAGAATGTAGATGGGAGCTCGATACAGGGATCCCATAAGGTGATGTTTGCCATTAAGCATTGGCGGAGCACAGCCAGAAATGGCTTGGAGGAACCAGAGAAGCAATTGAAAGGGGAACAACATCTTTCCATCCTGATAAGTAAAGTTTAATGTCCTCTGATCTTACAGCTTATCTTCTCTGGCCTGGAGCCCTTCTGGGAGGTATGGCCAGGACACCTAATCAGGAAGTGACCAAAGGCAGAGGTGGTACAGAAGCAACTCTGCACTTCTGTATGTTGCTCAGCTTGGAGAAAATCATGGGGTTTAAAGGGAGCCCAAAAGCCCAGCTGGGACCTGAAAAGTGCAATCCCACCACATTTACAGACTATAGACATGGTGTCAGAGGCTATCAAGCTGTCAGCAGCCCCATTTGATCACTGTCAGCCCCACGGGGACCCACTGTGCTGCCCACTGTGCCAGGCAGCCCCACTGCAGGCAGGAGTGTGATCGGCTGTTTTGTGAAGCTGCAGGGTTCACTTTTAGCATCATTTGCTGTTTCTTGAATTATTTACTGCAATTATGCTGCTGATCCACAGAGGCATTGCTGCTGCGCATCATATCCAGATGTCTGCAAATGCACTCCCAGGGCCAGATCCCAGTTTTAGCTACATCTGCAAAATATTCTCCTCTGGACTGAGGCCCTATTTCTGTCTGTTGCTGCAACTAAGCAGACCGCTGGCTTGTGGAGCTAAACACTGTTCCTCTGACGAAAAAAAAAAAAAAAAAAAAAAAAAACTCTGTGAGGAGGAGCCAGATTTTACCTGTACAAGCTGAAAACAAGTTAAGCTTCCTCAGCATCTCCAAAAAATACAGGAGTCAGAGAGCTGGAGCCAGAACAAAGACAAGGGTGAAGCTCCTTTGCACCAAGGACACTGACTGCAGCTGTGCAGCTCTGCCCCATCCTTCCCTTGTGTGAGTGGGAAAGCCCTGATACTGCAAATCCTGAACAAGCCTTTGGGAGCACATGGGAGCTGCAAATGGTCTTTGCAGTGTGGAAAATTCAAGTCACCTAGCGGCAATCTGTTACAGGGAAGAAACCTGGAATTTTAGTAAAGCCAGAGCAGTGACACTCGTGAAAACTAACCCAACACTAGGACACGTTGTAATCCAGCCTCATCTAAATGATGATTATTTAGATAAGCATACCTAAAATGATGGATCTGTTTAGTGGCACCTATAAGTTGTTTACCAGGAGCCCGGTGCCAGGCTTGCTTTGTGCTGGTTATGGCCACTCCAGCCAGGCAGAGGGATGGGGCTGTGTCCCTTAGCCAAAAGCCTCTCCCTAGGCAAAATAACCTCCCAGCATATGCCAAAGGAGGTTTTGATTTATTTGGCACTTGTGAGTTGTTTATAACCTGGTTTTGTTAGGATTTTTAGGTTGATATTTCCCTGTTCTCCCAATAATTTGCTTATAGGCCTATTTCACCTGTAGGTGGGAAAGGAGTAAATATCAGAAAATCCATAAAGCATGCAAGATGGGGAACCAGTCCTGCTTCTTCTCACAGCCCTCTTTGCTTCCCAGATTAAGCAACTGATGTGTTATGAAGCTGTGCCTGTAGGAGCACAGTCAGTTTTGCTGGCATGAGGGAGTTTTTGCGACAGGCTCACATCTCTCTTTATTGCTGGTGTTATTACTGACACCGGTAGCAGTTTTATGTATACAGCACCTCCCAGCAGAGCGTTTGGGGCCCTGTGCAACTTGTTTTCAGAGCAATGCAGGAGGTTTAACAACATGGAATTCAAATCCATGCTGCTTGTAAAAGGTATAATTATGGTGTGGTGTGTTTATTAATAATAAAAGTCGTGGTGGGTAGCTTTCTGGCTGAACTGCTGTGAGAAACGGGATGCTTCCACCATCTCTCAGCAGGCCTTCCCATCCCAGACAGCAATACTCTAATTAACTTTTGTCAAGTGGTTCATTGAATCTAGCAAAATGGAGCGATCCAGAGGTGCCTACAGATCTGTCAGCTGCTACCTGAAAAATGGCTTTCTGTTCTCCACAAGGAAGGGCTTGGAAAACACTTGCTAATGATCGTTTTTCTAAATTCAGTGTGTCCTGGGACAACAGAGGCACAGGAACTGATGGATAACTTGGGGGAATGGAGCAAAACCCAGGACTCTGTCAGCATCCATAAATGAAAGAGCCAGAGGGGAGTAAGGGAAAAAAGAAAAAAAGAAAAAAAGAAAAAAAGAAAAAAAAAAAAGGAAAACCTTCCCCAAAATGCAATCCTCTGTGTGCCTGAATAAGGAACATTTATGCAGAAGGTGGTAATAGAGTTTTTCTTGAGGTGGAAAATAATGACAAAATCTGGGGACTGAAATATTTAGTGTCCATTTGAGGAAGAGTAAAAAATCAGCATTACAGCTTTCCTGGAGCCTGCAAGAATGTGTAAAATCAAAACCCTTCTGCTTGAATCATAAATTCCTATCTCCCTCATCTCTCCTCTCTCCCAAATTCAGAGATTTTAATACAAGAAGAGACTTTTATGATCCTTTTCTCTGGCTCGGAGCAGTATCTGAAGGGAGTTGATTTCCAGACGAGGGTCCTGCTGTGCCCTTCACACCCCTGCAGACTCTCCCCAAGCTGGGATCTGCCTGTCCCAGGGTCCAGCAGCCCCCTGCTCGCAGTGAAGGATACCCATGCACCCAGCTGCTGGACCAACACTTTGGATTGCAAGCTTGTCAGGACAGGAGGCATGATGTTTTCTAATCTGTGAACTGCCTGGCACATTTTTAACACAGTAAGGATAATAATCACATTTCTGAAGCATGTTCCCCAGGCACAAAATGATTTTGGTGCCTAAAGTGCAACCTAGTTGTTTCCAGCCACACTTTAGATCTTGAAGACCCCACATAGGGATTGTTTTCAGCCCTAAAAGTGCTGGAAACACTCAATATTTTCCAACACCAAATCAGGAGGCAGAAACTTGGCATTTGTATGCTGAGGCTCAACCCAGTAAATGTCCTCAGAGCCTCCCCTTTGGGGTCCAGACACACCTCAGTATCTGCGATTGCATCCCTTCACTGCACCCGGGGGCGTTTCTGCATGCCTGTCTGTAATACAGCACCTCCCCTCTACAAAAGAGGTAAGGTTTCAGCTCTCCTTTGATTCACAAATCTGTGTTGTTTTTTTTCTAGGAAAGAATGAGGTCTCAGTCAGCCCTATTTCCATGCAGTGGAAAACTTCTATATCATTGCACGCAAATACATTTTTTATATTGGCAGGTGTCCTGCTGGCTATGTATGCATGTATGTGTGTCTATATATATATATTAAAATTGCATTTCTTTGTATATGTGTGCATATATAGGAATACGAAATGTAGATTTTCTTTCAGCTTTCCATCTTGTTATTAGCTCCACAAAATGCACCCATAACAGCACGCGTAAAACTACATAATTTGGTCGTGCTGAATACTTTCGACTTCATTTCAGTCTGGGATTCTGGGCTACAATGCAGAAGTTCATGAAATCATGAAATCTGACTCCTAAAATTGTGTCAGACAGTGAAACTACTAACTACTTGGTTTACACATGCAAGCATTATAATTACAGGTTTTGTAAGGTAAATTTGAACATGAATGCTTGCTTACATTTTAAACACAGAGACATGTAAACATTAATTACATGGTTTTTAAAGATAGCCATTTATTTTCTTAACTTACAAACTAAAGGGGCAGATTTGGAAAGCTGCTCTGCCTAAAATCTTGAGCTGCTGCTGACATAATGTTGTTTTTGCTGCATATTGTATTTTCCAGTGATAACATAATCAGCATAAATTTGATCCACCATAAAAGTACAGATGAAGATAGAATTTAAAATTGTTGTCTGTTTGGGAGAATGCACATGTTACTTGATTTTTGGACAGCATTTTATGTATAGCTTAGAACAGATGCTTTCTTTTTTTTTAATTTAAGCCTAAGTCTTTGAACAGTATTTCAAGAATTGTTGTCGACTTTTGAACTATATTGCCTCGTGGAATCATAATATTAATTTATAAAAACTGTAAACCTGTGTTGTTTCCAAATTTGCAATTCATCATTCAATTCTGCTTGAATAAATCATACAGGTTTTAATATGTAAAAATGCCTTTTGCTGTCATGCTCCATTGCAACTTCTTGTTTAACCTGGTTATTTCTGAGGGTGGATTTTTATTCCTGCCATAATTGTTTCTAATTGAATGTGATTTGCTGCCACTGTTCTGCACAGGGTGGCTGCCCGTCACAAGTTATACATTTTTCATTGCTGATCTGGAAAAATGAGGCTGAATTTGACATATCCATGCAACAGAGTCATGAGGGTTTGTGCACCCTGAATTGTGTGGTGACACGAATGTGATCCAGCTCAGATGTGTGAAGAAGTCTGTCCCTCTGCTTATCTAGCTAAAGCACACCACGAGGTCTTCACCAGCATCGGAGGGCTCCCAGGGTGCTTGATCAGGCCCTTGCTCCCTCTGCAAGGACAGGCAATGCATCCCTCGGTGAGGTTTATGTGGACAAGCTGCTGCTCTGCCTGCCTTGGCTCTACTCTTGTCATGTTACAAAGGCAGGATCACAGGAGGAAAATGAACCACAAATGCTGCATTATTAAAGCAAACCACTGGGTTTGCTCTTCCACCTGTAGAACTGAAATTTCTCTGGGGAACTTCATGGACTTAGCTTTTCTCATGGGTTTTTCAGAGGTGTCTCTTGACTGCTCTGTCCCTTAGGATGTGACCTCTGCCTGGCTGGCCATGGACCCCCAGCCTCATGCTGGCAGCTGGAGATGAAGGATTTGAATTGCTCAGCTGCCAAAATTTGCCTTTCCTCTTTTGCTTTGAGGGATGCTCTCATGCTAATATTTTGGAGATCTGGAGCATTCTCCCTGCAATGCCAGCAGCCTCTGTGCCTGCCGTATGTAAATTTGTTGCCTCCAGAACTGATTCTGTGTGAAGTTGTGGCTCAGGACTATTATCATTATTTAATGTCACTTTTGCAGCAGCGTAATAGTAAAGCTTTTTATAAAAATATATTATCATTCTAAACTTTGTTGTTAGCAAGACAAAGCAGAAATAACAGTATGCTGGGTTCAGCCATCAATATAGAGGGTATATCATCAATCAAATCCATAAAGCTTTTAAGCTGTCTGGTTTTAAATTAAGGTTTACAATGCATTACAATGGGATATTTAAAACTGTGTACACGTTTTATCAGCTTCTCGTGACTCTATAAATGCTTTCTGATTAGTAGGTCTAAACACAGTGGACTTGATTCAAAGCTGACTTTCACAATTAATTCCATTTATTTTGCAGGACATTACTTTTATTGTATAGGGAGGACTCAAGGCTCCGTTTTCAGTTCTAGTCAAAGTCAAAATTAAATTGGAACTGACTTGAACACTCAGTAAAATCTAACAAGAATCAGTAAAACTGATAAATTAGAAGTCTGCCATAATATGACGACTTTGGGCAGGATGTGGCATTGTGGTGGTGAAAGGGAAATATGTAAAAAGGAGTTACATCTATAAGTGAATGCATGGCTAGTGTGTGTTATCCATTGCAGCAGTGCTTATATGTCTCAAACAGGGTCATAACTGCACAGTGTTAAATGCCATTTGGGTACATCAGGGAGACATTAATGTGCTGTAAAGATCTCACAATCATAGACAACACAGAAAAGGATGGAAAGGGAAACAGATGCAAAATGACTTGTCTGCATTCAGACAGCCATTCAGCAGGAGAACTGTGATTACAACCAAGTCTCCTCATTTACAGTCTGGTGCTCGGAATTCAACCAGGCAAAATCCCCATTCCTTTCCTTACCATACCTGTACCACGTGGCTGGCAGCCATCTAGGAGAAGCCCTGATTTTTTTGTAAGATGCATCATTGTCAGTGGCAGGAGGGACTTTGTGTGTGGTGGGAGAAGGTCCTATCTAATCCTGCTCCCACCCTGCTAAGCATCTCCTCTGGACTGAAGTGTTTAGCATGTAACAAGAGTTTGGTTTCTAGCCCTAGGCTTTCCCAGTAAGCCTGTCAAGAAGGATGTCTACCAGTGAAGTCTGGTGGCCTACACAAAGACAAGAACAAAGAGATGAACCAGGATACAGAGTCCGTAGGTACCAACATAAGTGGCATTTAATTTATCTGGTGCTTGAAAAATGGCTTTCCTTCTTCCATTTTCCTTTCAGAACTTGATACCCCACTGGTGAGCCTGTCTGGGATTCAGTAGAAGGACTGTGGACAAAAAGATCAGAGGAGTAAAGGGGAACATGCAGAGGTATGAGGACAGAAGGGAGGCTCGGCATGGAAGAGGAGCATGGACACAGACAGGTGACATGAGAGAAGCCCTGGGGGTAATGGAGTAGATGAGTGGTTTTGAGGTGCAACATGACCGTATTGCCTCTGAAGTCTTCTTTGCCACTGTTAGACTTCAAAAAGAATAAACTTCAAAATTTCATATTCAACCCACATCATATTAATGGTTATTTGAGTCATTTGCACAATATGCACAACGGCGGGAGAAATAAGAGACACAGATCAAAAGCTCAGATCAAACCTACAAATTCTCTATCTTCACAATCTTAATAAAGGTTGTGGTCAAGTCAGGAGCTGGCTTTTAACTGTAACTATACGACACTGACAACTAAATGAACGGGAAATGAAAAGCCAGCTTAATTGTTGCCTGTTGTTATTGTCAAAATGACCGGCTAATTAAATATTTATTGTTTACTGGTTTCAAGCATACATTTGGCATGTTGGGATACTGTGTAATCAGTAGATCATACATTTCCCCAGAACAAAATAGTAGCCTCACAAAAGCCTGTTGTGAGGATTAGCTGGCTAATGGGCTCGACTCACCCCCCTGAGCACCGAGGGTGCAATTTGCAATTGCAGCTCTACGCTCCCAGCTGGAAGTGCTTCATGCTCCCAGCACAACTCCCAGCGGGAGGACGCAGCTCCATGTCTCCCGCCTGGGCTCTCTCGGAGCCCTGCCAGCGAATGCTGCCCGCGAGGATCTCCAATTCAATACATCTGGCCCCATCCGCCCTTCCCTTCTCTGCTCTCTCCTCCTGCCCAGCCACATACAGCTCCTGCCCTTGGTGGTTCATGGGGTGCCCAGAGGAATGGGGTGCTGCTCATCTCCCCTCCCTTGCAGGGCCCTGGGAAACCTTTCCATGAATGAGGGATGTCTGAGACTCCAGTGAGCAGAATGCTTTCTGCTTCGGCTACAAACCATTGCCGTTTTCCATCAGCAGGGAAAAAGAGATCCTGCAGGAGCTCACACTCCTGCCAAGCCTTAAATGAATAGCAGTCCTTTGGGGTACAATGGTGAGGTGTGAAAACTGAGGGGAAGGCAAAGACCTGCAAAGATGCCCAAAGTCTTAAGATGCTCCTGGTGCTGCCCAGCTGCAACTGCAGCTTTTAATGAGTGGTATTTTAGTGTGGAGGAGTAAGAAACATCTGCTCTATGGCATGCCCCAAATGGATGTCTGTGGTCAGGTGTCCAACAGCAGAGACGCTCCTGGGAGCCTCTCTGTGGCTGCAACCCTGCCAGCTGCTGTGGGGAGGGGGTGAGCATGTTCACGGACTGCACAGCGAAAAACACCCCATGCCCAGGCTCTCAACGGAGCCTTTTCTTCTGGTTTCCACCCCTGGGCGACATGGCTGTGTCTCAGCAGGCTGTCAGCCTCGCTGGCACCTGCCTAACGGCAAGGAGATGAGGGGAGGCAGGCGAAGGGAGAGCCAGGCCACCCGTTCCCAGCCGGCAAATGTTGCAGGGACAACAGCCAGGCTTCAAGCAAATAAGGTTCGTGAATGCCCATGGGCCTGGAGACATTTCTGTTAGGGAGGGGGAGAAGAATTGCAGCAAGCAAAGCCAGAAGGAGGGAGAGAAAGTTTGCAAAATGGAGAGTGGGCTCATTGCAGGGAGCATCACTCAGCTCTTCTATCAGCAACCAGGCCTTTTAAGTAGCAAAATACAAACAAAAAAAAAGCAAAAGCTGGCATTCACAATTTCTCAATTAAAATGTAATTTACACCCTGCACTGTCTCTCTGATAAAAGCATGCTTTGCTTACCCAAGTGTGAAACAGTATTTACAGAAACATTTTGTGGCTTAATATGCTGTCTTGATGTTACAGGCATCGGTATGCGCCTGGCCACAAGCACTGGTTTGTTACCAAAGGGAGATGCCCCTCATCAGCTCCAGGTTGGCATTTGGTCACCATTAGGAGCAGAATTGCCCCAAAACCAAGCTTGCCACCCAGTGTTCCCTTGGAATCCAAAGAAATATAAATGCACTACTATAAAATGGTCCCAAGTTAGGGCTGAGCTCACTGGGTAGGCTGAGACCTCCTCTAGGAGCTTTCCCTTTCAGCAGCAGCCTCTGGAGGTACTCGGTTCTGGGAACTTTTTCTGAGTTCAGAGGGGGTTTGAGCTTGAAATGGAGTTTCACTGGGCTGGGAGGACTGAGCAGAGGACAGAGCTGGGATGCTCGCGTAGAGGTCTGTGTTAGGAGGATGAGGTCTGTGCTGAGGGATGTTTTATTCTCCAGCAGCTACTTAAAGGTGAGGAAAGACTTGCAGAAAGGGGGTAGCACTTTGCTCAGATCCTTCTGATTTGCTTGTCCAGTTCTGTCAATCCCAAACTCTAGGGAGCTTTTTGTATAAATAGGACTGGAACAGCTTTCTGATGCTTACCTTTTTGGCGTGAGGTCTTTCAATGCAAGGATTTGATTTCCTGTACAGAATCACATACTCCTTGCAATAGCTTTGTTAGAGGATTCTGGTTGTATTAACCCTCTCCATTTTTTTTCCAAGATACCAAGATGCATTCAAGGGCAAAGAAGATGCACTCTGTGTTTAGGACAAATGTCTGCATGGAAGTTAAGGGAAATCTTATAACAAGAACACCACTTCCATTAATTGGTTCCCTAATCCAGTGAAGCATTAGTCTTATGTCTAATTTGAAGCATTTGATCTCTACAATCAAAATTGCTGGCTCCGATCCGAAGCCAATCAAACCATCAGCAGCCTTGCCATTGATTTCCATGGATGAGATCCAAAGGAGCTATGCACATGTTAAAATTAAACACATCCTTAATTGACTGGCCAGGGGCTGTATTTAGATCTCCTTAAATCACCTGTGCCAAACATATCCCTGCAAATACTTATAACAAAAGTGAGAGCAAAAATGTAGAGATCTCCCCCAAAAATACCACCTATCCCATACAAACTGACCACGTCTTCCTGCATGTTGGTTCCTCTTCTTAATCCATTTCCTAAATTAAAAAACTCTAGCCACTGTGACCTGGGCTGTGTCAGTCTGAGAAATATTTGGGACCAAAACTCCTTAGCTCCCATGGTCTTGGGAGGTCAACAGCCTCTCCTTGTTACAGCGACAACGTGGTGGTGAACTTCTGCAGGACTACAGCAACCACAAGATGTGTCGCTGAGGTTGGTGGTGAAGTCGGGAATTTGAGGGTCATTTTGCACAATAGGGTATGCTGGCATAAAGCTGCCTGGAACATCTGGTACAAATCTTGCCCTAAATTTATCATCGGAATTCAGAGCAGGAACTCCAGACTGAGCTCATCCTTCTTATTTTTAAGCAATTCACACATAGTTATTCTAGGACACTTGCTCTAAATGCACCTCTGAGTCCCAGGGAAAAGTGGGGTTCCTCAGGACCTGTACAGGGGATTCAGCCCTGACCCAGAATATCTCTAATTCCTCAAGAGCAATATGTTACAACAGCTGCCTAAAAATTGTTCCAGACTAGATAAAAACACAGATTAGGCAATTAAGCTGGCAAAATACCTGCAGTTATGAAGAAATTTAACAATTGTTGAGTTGGGGGCTCTTTGTGCTTTTTTCCCTATTTTTTAAAAATTATTATTATTATCAGAATGGATTAGCTCTACATACTCTTATCTTATTTGCAAGCTGATGAATTATAGATAGTAATTGGATAATCTCTCAATTATCCCTAGTGACTTAATTATCATCATTAACTGCATTTATTTCACTAATTTGGAGGATTTCTTTGGGGGTTTCATTCTCCAGGCCTATTAGTTTGACTGATAATGGGGAATACTGGCAATACTAAGGCAGAATTCTACAGTTATTTAAAAAATAATGGGTCATTTCTTACAAAACATAAGAAAAAAGAAAATCCCATTCTATTTCAGGGATATGTCTAAAATCAGAACTTTCAGCTATTGCTCGGTACATTTCCGATTATGTAAATTACAAAGTTTCATCTGTATTGCATTGAGTTTCTGAATTTGCAGTGAAATTTGTGTTATACTACAGCAAGAAATGGCTATTGTAAATTGAAAGTCAATGCAAACGGCAAACATAATGCCTGTAGGAGAGAGTGTCACAATCTGAAATTTAGGAGGTAATGCAACTTCTTTGTCTGACTGGTGCACTTACATTTGAGCATAATTAAAAAGCCCTGGAAGTGAAAGTAATTCCTGCAGCTTTATACCAGGAGATGGATCTCCCAACTAATGAACAGATCTCATCTACGTCTCATCCATGTAGTCTCCATAGCGATGACAAGCGCAGGGGGCTTTGAGCCCAGTCTTGCTGTTGTTGAGTTACCCAGGATGGCTTGGGCTTGGTATCCAGTGCTGCTAACCTTAATATTTAGGTACACATGTGACAGCTGAGCCAGCACTGGCAAACAATCAATGACATTTCCTATTTCTTTCCACCCCAATTTTTCTTTTTTTTTTTTTTTTTTTTTTTAATGAGCCCGAAGCAGAAGAATATAAATGTTGGAAATTGCTTTGCATTAGTTGATTATCTCTGGCTAAGTTGAGAGCATTTGGCCTCGCTTATTTGAAATAATTTAACAGGAGAACCCCATGGAGGGTGGTAATTTACAGGGAATAGTCTCAATTGTGATATGTACATATTGTGAGGAAAGGGTGGGGGAACTGCCCAATATATTTAGATAAATCTTTGAACTGCTGCTTGTTATTCCAGGCCATATCTTGTTTCAGCAGATCAAATGCTGTTAAAATCACCAACACTCTCACATTAGAAACAAAATCATTCAATGCACTTTGTCTAGTCAGAGCCATGCAACCTAAATTTTCAACGTAGCCTACAAATGAATTGAAATGTGCTATATATGCATATGTATTTGCACAGCTTATGTGAGGTGCTCTGTCATAGGTGTGGAGGGCTGCTCTTTCCCTGCAAGTTCTCCAGGTAATTTCCTGATGCACTCTCTTCATGCTGCCCCGTGCTGTTGGTCACTGTTCCGCCACCTGCCATCCCCAGCGCCACCAGCTGCCTTTGCTGTCTGCTCCTGCAGCCCTGCAGGAGAGGCATGGTGGGTTACAAGGACTTGCTACCGATGCAGCTTTTGATTACCTGAAGGATTATCTTGAGTTTCGGTTATTTTTCTTTTAAATTATAATCGTTGAAGTGTTATGCTATTTCAAGAACCAGATACCCATTTTATGCCTAAATATTGCCTTTTGGATATGACACAGGAGGGGAATACTCACACTTCTGCCAATAGCATTCTCATATGCAAGTAATTGCTTTTCCCGGGGTTATTTATTTAGACTACTATTTGATACCAGACTGCAATTTTGTTGTCTTCAGTACATGTAAGACTATTTTTTTTCTGTTAATTGTCCTTTGAATTCTATTCTTTCACTCAAACTAGAGCCAGAAGACCAAGACCAGTCATAGATCAAATGGCAATATCTGCTGTAAACCCATGTAAGCCAATGGATTATTAAAGCAGAGAATCTGGGTTCAAATATATTAGAGAAGGAGAGAAATAAATCTTACCTGCGCTGAGAGACTGCATTAGCTTATTGTGCTTGTAAGACTTTGAAAAAAACTAATATAGATTCCTGTAGTGGATGAGCACAGGGAGCTCCATCATTTCCTATGCGCATTTGGCAAGCCCAACCACTACAAAGTCAAGCTTCTTTGTGCTTTTATTTTTCTGCCTTACTAGGCGGTGAGTTTGTTCACATGGAAGTTAACTTGTTAAACCATGCTTCATCTCAAAGTGAAGGGAGCTCAAAGGAAACCAGCCTGATTTCAATGTGGAACAGTGATGTAAAAATTTAATGTAGTTTAGCTAGTGGGCTTTTAAATCAAATCTCTGTTTAACACCCTTCCTGAGTGTCCCCTGAATAGATAGGGGACAAATGTAGACAAAACTTGCTGTATTTTCTCTCATTCAATAGAAAACACAAGGCATGAGGTATGAAATGAGGCTGAATTTTAGCTGGGGGCACTAGGAGATGCCCACCCATGCTGCAGCTCATCATTTCAGCTCATTTCAATGTTTCCAGAGCAAAATTTTCCCCATAGGCAGACCTGCAGATATCCCTGCTCAGTCTCCTGACACCCAGCTTCTCACTCAGACCTGGAGCAATTTGATAAGGTGAGAAGCTCAGCTCTCCGCTAAGATGCTTCTGGCTTTTCCCATTGCAGAGAAAAGCCTGAAGGCATGAAGTGGGGATATCTGGGAGGCTCAAAAGCCAGATAGCAAAATAAACCTTTTGCCTCCAATATTAACACTCGAAGCCTTTTCTCACGATACTGAGGAACGAGGGTGGTGTCATGATTTGCGGGGAGACCTGAGCACTTGTGATTAACCGTGCTGCTCATCCCTAGAGAAGGAGGCACTGAATCCCATAAGGTTTAGTAGCCTCAGTGGGAAATCAGAGGCAGAAAGCAGGAGGAACAAGGATAGCATATTCCAGCCATTTCCTTGCTGTTGCTGCTACATGGGGTTACAGCACTGGAGGATTGTATTTAAATCCCCAAAAAGGTTTTCAATTTAAAAAATAAAAAAATAAAAATATTCAGGTTTTGTAAAGTTCAGCCTTCAGTGTAATCTTCCAGTGACTTAGAAATGTAATTATAAAGCCAATTGACAGCGCCCTTTAAAATATGTCATGTAGGAAAATTAATTTTAGGATTTTTTTTTCTAATTTCACTGTCACATCTTGGGCAAGAGCAAAGCTTCTGAAAACGCAGAGAACATCTGCCATAGGGAGGGGAAATAGTGGGGCAATGACACGCAGTCCCCTTGTGTTCCTCTCTTTCTGCACCTCACTTTAAGATGGTACTGGATCAGGGTGTTCTGTCTTCCCAGGCCTTGCAGCCAGCACGGACCGTGGAGTGGGACTAACCTGCTCCGTTTATCACACCAGAGAGGCAGTGTCTAGGTGACAGCACACAAGCCCTTTGGGATGAGGGGTGGAGGCAGGGATGTGCAGGTTTCCTGCGTGCTCCTCCCTGCAGCCTCGCCTGCTTCCTGTGACCCAAGCACAGCCTGAATTAAGTTGCTGCAATGCAAGTTGCACAAACACAGACTAATATAATTTGTCACAATTAGGGGTTGATTGGATGTTTTCATTCAGGGTGATCCGGGCCAAACTGTTACAAATGACCTCTTCGCCACAGAGCACAGAAGGGCTTTGCGGGGAATATCTGCTATAAATACTGGGAAATGTTCACCGGGTCATGGCTGGGAGCCCTCTCCCCCACCCTGGTGAGTGTCCTAAAATATATGTCCCCTTCAAATCTCTCACAGCAGCAGACACTGTCCCTGCCCACACAGGCAGCCCCTCAGCCCTTCCTCCCCTTCTCACAGCTGGGGAAAGCCACCAATCCCCAAAGCACGTGTCCAGGCTGCCGCAGCACGTGGGGCCACCAAAGCTCAGGAAAGAACAAGGAAATGGAGCTGGAGGCAGGGCTAGGTGCTGCAAAACATAGCTAAGCTTTCAGGTTGCTTTTTTTTGGCAGCCAGGGCAGGAAGCATCTCTCTCACCTTGGCACTCTGCATCACGCACAAAACAAGTGCTGATAATGACGGGATGACCGCTCGGCTTTCCTCCACTTGCAAACAGTTGGTGGTAATGATGTTCATTATGCATTCAATAGGCTATTTTACAATATGAAGTCATTTAGAAAAGGATAATTAGTCCACAGCTTGCTTTTCATTTTATTTAATTTTCTTTACTTCTGTCTGGAAAAAAAAAAAAAAATGTATGTAGGGATGATGTTATTTTTGCAGCAAGCAAAATGGAGCCGTTTGATTTATGCTCACTCACAAGAGATATTGTGAAAATGGTGCCTTGTTTTTTGCTGAATGATTTCTTGCAACTGAGCATCCAAAAGTGCATTTTAATCTCAACGTATGCTTTGCTATTGTATCAAATTATGAAAAGCAGGCAGGGGAGGCTGCTCAGTGAAGAATCTTCTTTTCCATTAATTTGGATGTGTTAAGTGTACTATCAGAAGCCAAAAATATTCTTGTAAAAATAAGACTCTGCAATGGGGTTTCTTGCTAGGGCATCAGTCAGCTTCCAGTGTTGATAAAATTAAACAGGGGTGAAAGAGTAATATCTCTAGTTAACAGCTTGTTTGGTTGTGTCTGTTCATTTGATCCTATGGGGCAAGAATCTTACAGACCTACCAGAGCAGAAGATTTGGGGCTCTGAATCCTTTCTTGCACTCCCAAATTCCTTTTGCTTCTGTTACAACAGCCCAAAACAGAGCAGTCCCTGTTAAAAAGGCATTCAGGCACAAACCGACTTTTCAGTGAGCCAGCCCGTGAAATGACAATCATTATGCTCCAGGATGATATAAATATATTAACTTACATATTGGCAGCTGCAGTGCAATGAGCTGATTGCCCAGGGAAGATGCTTCGTTATGTTGTCCTGCCTTTGGGGAATAATGCATGCACCCCGGCTGCATCACGCAGGGCACCATCTGGTCCCATCCCCAGAGATGTTGCTGCTCCCCGCATTGCTGCAGCCCCCATTTGGAGCCAGAGCCCCCTGCATCGGGGTCTTCACCCCCTTTTTGTGGGATGTGCTTCACGGCCAGGCAGTGGAGGGCTCTGAAGGCAACTGGAGCCGATGGGTTTTCTATTTCTGTTTAAAGGAAATGAAATTTGTATGTTTGGGAAAAGATAACTGGAACTGCTTTGATGCACGGAATCGCTTTCAGGTGACTGACCTATTTATTGAGAGCCCAAATGTGATTTTAGATAAGTAGTCCCTTGAGTCTCTGGCCAACCACCACATTAGGAGCTTCCTAAAGGTGATGTCTCCTGTACAGTTAGAGTCAATAAGGCATGAAAGAAATAAGATGTGAAACACTGTAATGTATGAAATACGAATTACACAGCAGCCTTGGATTACAGCAAGTCCAGCCGAAACGCCTGGTTCTCCCCTTTACTTTTATTTCAATTAATATTCCTCAAGCAACAGCAAAGATCGATTTGAAGTAGAGAGCACAGAGAGTCATGGGAGCTTCATTAGCATGCAAATCTGAGTGAATTCATTAGCCCTGCAACTGATGCTGATGCTCCTGGAAACTAGTAAAAGAGTAAAGTCTGCAGAAGTAAATCAGGCCGTGCTAATGAGCCTGTTAATAAAGCTTTTGTAAGCCTTTTCCAGAGCCAAAGTGACAAAGCACACTGTCAACATTAAACCTCTGGTACTGTGCCTTAGATGAGGGACACTTTTTTTTTTTTCTTTAGTGCTGGGGAAGAAAGCAGAGAACTGTAGCGAAGGTAGAGAATGAAACAAAAGCAATTAAAATATTTCCTCATCAGAGATAAAAGTGTGGTTGCAGAAAAGAGACAGCATGACAAATGCAAGTGTGCAAATAAGATCCATTTGACTGAAATTATATTTTAAAGAAAAACAGGAGACCAAATTTTTCATAATGGGCCTTTCACCTTCCGGCTGTATGTTCTCATTTTCCCTGCACCTTATTAGGCATAATTTCAGGACTGCATTTTGTCTCATCTCCTGCTAATCACGCAGCAATGTTTACAGCACGAATGCGGTGCCATTGCAGCACCTCCTTGCCATGCAGGTGCTTTGTGTTAAAAAACATTGCTTCTGGCCAGCTCTGAGGCTCTGCCACCTTCATTACAGGCTCTGAGAAGAGCCACCGGGGGCTGCCTCTGGTTGTGGCCCCACCTGTGAGATATGCTGAGCTGGGGACAATCTGAGGGGCTCCGACAGACCCAGACCTCTAAATTAGGGGCTGCATGGTGCAGGGAAGGGCTGGGGCCCAACTGGTTCCATGGCTGCTGGTACAGAAGGGAAGGGAATCGGACAGCTATGAACAGAACATGGTCTCAGGACAGTGCTCGGCTTTCTTCTGATAGAAGCAGCACCCAGGAGGGGAGCTCTTTGTCATTAATGGCCTGAAAAATGCATTTCAGTCCATACAGTGTGATGTGCACCCCTTCCCTTGCTGGTTTTAGACCCTCGTGGTCACAGCTGTGGTTTGGATATGTAACATAGTCGGCTATGTTTAATCTGAAGATCTAAGCTTCACCTCTGTACCAAAGCATCTCCTCCTCTACCTCCCATTTTGCAACAGCTTCAGGCCAGGCTAAGTTAAAGATCTCTTTTCCCTGTGATCACACCAAGGCTGTAAGTTCTCCAGGTGGGAAAGACATCGTAGTGCCCCAGCCAGGGGACCTCCCATGACCGGCCAGGCACCGAACGATGTGAGCAGCCACCTCCCCCTCGCCCTTGCATCAGCTTCACGTGGAGTCAACATTTGCAGCACACAAAAAGGCTGCTGGTTCACTGGGCTCTGAGGCAGAGATAAGCAGGAGGCTGGTTAGAAATCTACGTGGTTTCTTTTTGCAGCAACCTCTTTGTGTAAAAGAGCTTGATACAGGGGGGAACCGCTTGCTGCTTTCTCATCAAGTGGGAGAAGAAGTGCTTTTATACGCAGACTGATGGAAAACTACTGGAATGCTTTTCAGTTTCCCTTTCTAACCTTTAGAGCTTTCTGGTGCCTTAAAGGGAACAAAACATCAGTCTGGAAAAAGGGGGAAAATATATCAAAATGTATTTGGAGATAATGGCAAGTAATACAATAGACAATGCAGCTGGGCAATAAAAAGAGAGGCAAGGGGAAGGCATCGAAAATACCGCAAGAAAGTGGAAGGAAAAAAAAATATGGCAGGGAGGAAAGGTAAAAGGAATGAAATTAAGAAAAAAAAAAAAAAAAAAGCACTTGCATAATGGGGTGACAAAGGACAAAGAGGGAAGGAAGGAAAGAGAGCAAGAATGGTGGAAGAAAAATGACAAGGAGGCACGCAGTGAATGATGGAGCAGGGTCACGGGCAGGCACGAGCAGAGAGGAGAAACGAGGTGGAAAGGAAGTGAAGGGAAGTGTGGAGTAGCGGTGATGCTGCTGACCTGTTTGTCTTTTAGCTGCAGAGTGGTAGCAAGTGTTTGCGTTAATAATGCTAATGTTTGGTTACCTGAGGGGAGATGGAGCGGGACAGCCGGTGTCGGGATGCTGTTTGATCAGCACCACAGGCTGAGCTGTGCTGAGCATCTTGCACAGCCTCCTCAGACCCAAGGGGAGGGAAGGCACTGCAAGGTAAAGGATGCCAAGGTCTGGGGTAAGACCCACTGGGCTGGCAACAGACCTGGGGCTTGCACTTCTTCCTTCGGTGCTTATCACTTGCCCACCTGCCAGAAGGTATCTGGCTTATTGCCCTTCACCTCCTGGTGACTGAATTTGATTCGGTATAACATAGGAGATCTTTCTGCCCTGATTTCACACACAAGTTCACCCAGGTAGCTCGTCCTGCCTGTAATCTCATAAGCACAGTGTCATAACGCTTGCGCTCAGCCACATTTCTCATAGCCTGCTGCATTTTTACATTGCACAGCAATTGCAGCCCTCCGTGTGCCACATTTTAGGTGCAATCTCACTGGTGCCTTACATACCAACTGCACCATCTGTTTTGATTCCTCTTTCTTTTGTATTACATCACAGCATCATGTTTTCTTTCTTTTTTTTTTTTATTTTTCTTTTTGCTGCAGCTGCAAAAGCTTTGGGAACGTTCCTATAATAACTCCCTACAGCTTGGTTTTGCAGATATTTGGGCTCTTTCATTCTTAGCTGCCAAATTACATTTGGTTATCAACATGCATTATATCTGCTGTCAATTAGCTGTTATCTAACACCGTGAAATGACTTAACTCCTTCAGTGTGTTGTGAGATCTGTCCCCGACCAGCACACCGCTCAGCTTGCATCAGCTTGCAAAGATCCAGGAAATTTTGTCACATTTATTTTTTTACTAGCACTCATTACAGCTAAAGGTCAGTTGTGTTTCCATTGTAAGCCTAGGGATAACAGCATGATCTGGCAAACTCTTTCTCGTGTAAAGTTAACAGGACTATTTGCATAAAAATCCTTACTCGAGGAGTAATTTGCAGGATCACACCTTTAAAACCCTAGCCTTAGGAGTAAGGCAAAAGCTGGAACCTAGAACAGCAATCTTCCAAAGCTGTATTTTATCAGAGAAAACGATGAAAATTTAATGAGGAGAAAAAAGATACTTAATGGCTGTAGGTAGTGTAATTTCAGCCATAAAAATGGGATCATCTTGTAAGGCACCGTGCTGTGGCCTTTCAAATCAATGCTAACACTGATAACAGCCTCAGTGGTAGGAGGGTGAAGATCTACAAGCTGTCGAGCAGAAGTCCCAGCGTGGTGGCATGTGGCAGGTCCGTAACTCAGCCTGATGGACTGCTTAGGTGAGTGACTGGGGCTTCGTCCTCCACAAAATCTGTGCTTGGCTGCAAAGTCTTTACATGATTGTCTTTCACAAACAGATGCAGTGAAATTCAACTAAAATGTGTGATGGCCTTGGAACCAGGGCCAAAGCTCCTTGCATCTCAGGAGGGTTTTCATCTGCTCTCACAGCAAACACTTCAAGTGTTTCACCAGCTCAGTTGTTTATAATTCAGGAGAGTCCCTGGGCTCAAAGCTGCTAGCCTTGAAGATCTGATTACATTTTAAAATATGTTCTAAAGTTGAAGCTGTGGGACAATTAAGTGAAGTTAGGTAGGCCAAACAACAAAAAAGGAATCCAGAAAGTTCTTTAGTAAGTCTTGGGTGAATATTTCCACATACTTTCTTGAACAGCCCAAGTGACACATTCTAGACTTCATATCCCGGGTTACACCTGAGAAAGGCAGCAGCACTTTCCATCCACAGATGGATTTGGCCCTTGGAGAGGAAATATTAGTCCTGGACAAAAGCACTGCTTTATTTTCCCAGTGTACCAAAATTAGAGAACCCCCTAGTGCTAAATAATTTTGTTCTGCCTCGCTGTGAAAATTCCCAGTGTTCAATAGCCCTCCACAAGTTCTCATTTTATCCCTGTAGTGCAGTGCTCCTGTGGTTATATGTCAGCTGCAGCAGTGGTAAACATGTACACACTACTCATTTAAGAGCTTTTAAAAGACTTCTTACTGTGCCCAGAAATTACACCTGTGCTTTCTTACTTACCCATGCTGTTGCCTTTGTTTCTCAGGCTATATTAAGCCTTTTTTTTTCCTCCCCTTTGAAAGAGTGGGAGAGTATAAACATCTTTAAGTTCTGGCTTTCTCTCCACCAAACAAGTTGTGCAGAGGGACAGAGCCAGTGGATCTGAACAGAGGGAAAAAGGAGGGCTGCGGTGCAATAGGGCTGGCAAAAGATGTCTGCCCCTCCTGAAGACACTTGACTTTTCAGGAGCTCCGTGCTGCTGGCTGAAATCCTTGGCAGCTGCAGTGTTTGACTTCCCCAAGACAGAGACCTGTGATATTCCAACTGTGCCTTCTATATCTAGAGATGATGGAGAGAGACAGAGCACAGGGCACTCTGAGGAGCTGCAGTGTATATGCAAGGGTGCAATGAGGCATTGACCTCTAATGAACTTTTCCATCATAGGGCAATCTTTTAATGTTAAAGATGATTAGTTAGGAACAAGAATGAGAGGAGATGTGGTAAGTAGCATAAAATGCCATATCTGAAAGATTGTTCGATCTGTTTCCATTACGCTGAATGGAATAATGGAACTGAAATGGAGGTTCTGCTAACAGCACTGGTCAAATTCTCTATTGGTCTCATTTGTCCAGGATTTTATGTGGGAACTCTAACAGAAACAAAAAGCCCCCCCCCCAAAAAAAAAAAAAAAAAAAAATCAATTTATATTAAAATATCTCCAATAAGATAATTGTACTTGGGATGATGTGAAGTTGATCTGTGAAGCTCTCTAATGTATGACTAAAAAAATAAACCAAAGGCTCTTAAAGTAAAGCAGTGGTGTAGGACAAATGTGGCACCTCTTCTCTTATAGTGACTCAAATGCTAATAGTGAATTTTCACTTCCCCATCAGATCCTGAGCACATGAATACATTTTTCTTCATGCTGCCACTAAGGCTCACACATGGCTGTTCTCTATAACCCTAGCTGGATTCTCTCTATAACCCTACCTGGATCCTCATAAGATCCCTCAAGACAAAAATACATTATTAATTGAATAAATGGTCCTATTTTTTCCAGCACTGCTAGGATATTTGGTTCAGAGCATGATTTAACATACTTCGGGCAGGAAAATTCATGACTGAACTTTAAAATTCACTGAGTTGATCTGATCCAGCCCATCCCAGTAGCTCTCCTGTAAGAGAGGCTTCCTTGGGCTTTACTGTTAAACATTTGCTTATGTGCCTTTGTCAAGAACCTACTCCAATACAATTAAAAAATAATAAAGCTCTTGCTCTGTATTTCACAAATATTAGAATCATGCCTTGAAAACAGCTGCAATAATTATGTTTACTTGTTAATAAATGCCTTCTGAACCCCAACTTCATTTACTGCAGCTTTTGAATCTCTGACTGCTCATGTTGGGAGTTATCAGCACATCTCCACTCGAGCTCAGATCCTGCTTCTCCACGCTGCAAGTGAAATTATCTCTGTATGTCTGCACCCATAAAGTGAAGTGCACTTGTGCTTCCAACTTCCACAGAGTGTCAGACAGTTAGTTGTGGTACTGCTCCTATTAACGCCTGCAATTAGCACTGACAAAAGTGCTATTCCGCGGCTCCCTGAAACTGCTCTTCTTTGATTGGTATTTTAGAAAATCCCAGTGCAGTATAATATCTCCCTGGTAGTTGTGTTTCAACAGAACAGTGAAGTTACTGAGGCATGACAGTGCTATTTTTTTCTAAACCTATACTGAACATCCTTAATCAAGCTTTGCTTTTTTAAAAATAATGGGTCTAATTCTCTTTAGGCGTACGGTGTATTCATGCTTGTGTAAGTCCATCAGGCCATATCCTCAGCTCCTGTAAGTTGGCAGAGCTGGTTTGATTCACTTAAATTCCAGGAAGATTGGTAATAGTTGAAGATTTGGGCTGCTAATTTCCAAGCTATTCCTGATATATTCCAGTTTGAGAAGATAATGTGTCCCAAGTTTTGTTTTTTCTATGTGTGTGTGTTTTGTTTTGTTCTGGTTTTGTCATTAGATCCATTAAAATAATTCCACACTCTCTACCTCATTTACATCAAGCATTGCACAAAATACATCCAAGCTACTGTTTGTGGTTTTTTGTTTGTTTGTTTGTTTTTATGCTTGTTTGTTTATTTCTGGGGTGTTGAGCTCTCTCCATTCCTGTTGATCCTGATATAAAGCTCTAAAAAGCTCACACACCCAGCAGCTCCTGGAAGCATCAACACATCTCCCTAAAGGACCATTAGGAGAGCCAGGCCAATTTTTTGTTTTGTGTTCATTTTTTTCGTTTGTTTTGTATGTTTTGTTGTAGTTTTCTAAATTAGATATCGTCTGCCAATCTGGAGACATATGATGACATGCAGCCATGACTAGATTATTATGTCTGGAGATCTTCCAGAAGGAACACATGTAGATGCTTCAGCATATCTCTGCCACAGCCCAACAGTGACAGCATCCTCACCCTCTTCCCTTACAGGGTCCTGAAATGAAGTAGTTGTGTTTTGTTTTTCTCTTTTCCTCCATTTATTCCTGTGTTCAGTAATCATACATCTGCTGGTAGCAGCCAGAATCTATGGCTCTGGGGATAGCAACAGGCAGGTAACAAAAGTGAAGAGGACAGAGTCAGCTTGTTCATTCTTGGTGTTGTCAAATTTGTCTTTAGTAGGATCCTGGTCAATCTGAAATGCAAGAAAGATGTGAACCAAGAAAGAAATGTGTTGAAGGGCTGCTGGTTGCAAGTCTGTTCCCAGGATCAGAGAGCACATATTTATACTGGTGGTGCAGTAGCTTGTCTCATATTAGACTGACGTTTAAATTAGGTACAGACTTGGTGATAACTCTGGTTCCACCTGGGACTTGAGTGCAGTGCAGGGCAAAAAAATAATGATGTCTGTAGCAGTAGATAGAGATGTTTTTACTAACTTTGGTACAGCAATGGGTAAAACATTACACAGGCTGACAGATGTGAGATTTTGTTGGCTTCAGATGCAAGAATAAGGAAAACAAGACTTGAAATGAACTTCTTTTGATACAAGCTGCCAGGCAGGAAGCTTCCAAACACCTGTAAAATCACTATGTGATTCCCACTGGTGGCTGCACCCGGTACTTCAACATAGAGATATGAACTGTGGCAACTGAGCTGTAGCTCTTCAATAAGCTTTTGATAAACTTGGATTTTTACAGATCATGAATTTACAGTGTACAAGCTTTTTCAGAAGTAAAGTGCCTAAATGATGGTCTTGTATTCAGAGACATAACTTGTGATCTTATTGTACCATGCTGGCCATACATTCCTGCAAAAAGTACCTAGATACCAGCCAATATATTTTGGGGACTTCCACATAATGATCTTCCATAGAGGGAATCACTTCAGCACTCTGACTCTCTGAAAGCTGTAAAATCGGTTGCCACAAAATGCTTCATTCTTCCCAGTTGTGCTTTGATGTCTTCATTGTCCAGAGCCTCCAGAAACAGGATATTTCCCTGATTCAATTAAAACACACTCAGCTTTCTAAACTCTTCATTTCTTTATTGTGTTTGGGGCTTGGCTGCACAAGTCAGAAGAATTTCATGTCATCCCTTTTGGAGGACATACCCTGGCATTTCAAATGTCTCCCTTCCTGTAGGATTATTGCCATCATTTATCATCCGGTATAGGCTGTACATTTGATGGTATGAATCCTTGCTCCTGACCCTGCCAATGACATTAATAGAGAGAACACCACACTTTTGTGCAATTGTTTCCTCTCGAATGCTATTCAGCCTCTGATAATGATTCGGATGAGTAAATCGGCACAATTTTGTGGAGGGCTGGACTTCTGCCAGTTGTGACTTGCTGATTTTTCAAGCATTTACAATACTGATGTTTCTCTCCCCCAGCACTAAGCCTTTCCCAGGATGACTCCAGCCCTGGAGAGGACAGCTGAGTCCCTGCTGACACACGCACCCGGCCATTCCCCCCCTTTGGGGACAGTATGAGAGAGATAGGGGTTCAAACCAACACCTATTAACTATGGAAAAGCTGACACAGCATCCTCCCTCCATCCTCTTCCCAAAGCTTTTGTTTCCCCATAATGCTAAGAGATGGTTTTGATATTATTTTCAATTTTGATGTGGTTGCTAACCTACATAAGAGCAGGACCAACTACGACTGTAAACTCATGACCACTTTTTAGTTAGCTTCAGCTTGATTCAGGTATTACATCCTGAGGTGTAAATTAGAACTGAGTTACACTGAAATAAAACTAGCTTATGTTGGGGGTGGGGCAGGGGGGAAAGGCTCAGATAGGTCTAAATTGCCCTGCTGCTCACCAAAGTGCTCATCAGTGTTCCTTTCCAGGAGGGCAGGAATTCTCCAGGGCATTAACTGTTTTCTGTTGTGAATAGGATATATTTGCTGAAATTTGGTGGATTTCAATATGCTGGTTCATGAAATCAAGTGCAGAAGGACAGTGCCCTCCCTCTGCCCACAGTACATGATGATTGAACTCATAGAAATAAGAGTTCTTGAAAAACGCATGGTGAATCTACATAATTAAAAATCTTTCCTGCTGGGGGTTAATGATTTGGGTAGATTAACTTGATCATGTAATGTGAAATGTCGAAATCAAGAGTGTGCATCCTGAATACTGGTGCAGCTCTGCAATGGGAGACAATTCTAAGTAAATAACCAGAGAAAGTATTTTGCAATTAAATTAAAGATGTTTCCAAACTACTGTACTTTGCTATAAAAAACCATCATCTTGAAAAGTCAAGTTTCATTTATTTTAATTAGTGCTGTCATGAAGTATTCCATTTGGCACACACTGACTAACAAGCCCTTTTCCAGACACCAATTTGAAATGTGTGTGTCAGAAAAATGATCGCTGCCTCTTCATGTAGTGTCTTCTGGGCCAGTCTTCAGGTACCTGGGATCAGCCTCACCCCACCCAGGTCATTGCAGCACTGTGATTGGAATCAGGTGGAAACAGAGGCTTTCTTCCCCTGGATTTGCCTCCTGAGAGGTGATGGAAAGGCTGCTGACATCAGTCAGAGGATTTCTGCTGTCTTCAAAAAAAAGCCAGGCTGAAAGCTGTGTGCACCAGGCTGAATCTCCACTCCCCATCACCGTTCTCACACTCGAGTTATTTAACAGGAGAGGGATTGGTATCAAATAGATGGGAAGCCAAAGTGGTCTTGATCCTCCTCGGAGACTTAGTGTTGAATTGCATTAAATATAAGCAGAGAAGCTTTTTTATTATTAATGGGATAGAAAATCAGAACCATCAAGGAAAATTATATAACTTCTATTAAGATTGATGAGTTGAGGCTAAGTCCATGTATTTGCAACAAGAACGTTCTCTGCAACTCCTGGAAAAGTGCTTCTTCAGGGAAGACCTCACCTGGAAATAATGCCAGGGGAAATGCCATAAACCCCTCCTGGGGCAGCATCCCAGCGTGGTGGGCAGTTGGGTGGGCAATGGCCAAATATCTGCAGGCACCAGGCTGCCATGGGGGTGGTCTGCACCAGGGTGGGCAATGTGGGGCTGCCAGGAGTCGACCTCCCTCGTGGTTTTTTGCTTAAATTCCCCTCTCTGTTGTCTGACTTGTTTTCATATCTGCCAAGTATTGCAGTTCCTTCTGCATGTCCAATGAGGGGATTATTTTGCAGGCTTAAATCTCACTCCTAAAAAAAAAAAAAAAAAAAAAAAGTTCACTGATAAATACCTGTTGTCTACATGGGGAGGCTGGTAAGGAATAAGCCAAAGCATTAGTGTGAAGGGCACTGTCAATTCTGTAGCACTGCCTCTTATTTCACAGGGCTAACGTCACATCCAGAGTGCTCAAAGCAGTCTTTGTGCAGCACAAGGTATCCTCTGGGGAGCGGGTGAAGAGTAGCTATTCTGAGCTGCCCCCTTATTTAGGTAAGCCACATACATAAAATCTGATTATTCCCTTTTAATTTCATCCTATTGCTCGTAGCTAAAGCCCCTTGTTCCGCCTTAATTTATCCCTTCTCTCTGTTAACACCCTTCAAATATTTCCAGGCTCTTTCCCCTTCCTCACCGTTTAGCCACGCTTTAATCTCACCTATTTATTCATTCATCATAAATCAATCTCTCCTGCCCCCTAATCAGCTCAGCACCGCTGCTCTGCTCGGAGCTTCCTCTGGTTTGCACACTGCTGGTGAGCAGGACGGGGAGCCCAACAGCACCGTGCAGGATGGTGCTGAGCATCCACCCCCATGGTGCCTGCTCTCCCCTTAGTGCCCCTCCTTCACTCCTGTCACCTCTGAATGCAAAACCCAGGGTTGTTTTCTTCCTGCCAGCAGCCTCATGTATCTTTTCCCCATTACTGTCATTTCAGGAGGAATACAGGCATCGCAGAATGGCTTTGTCTGGATAATAATAATTTTAATTTCCTCATTCAGAAGCTCCTCTTATCTTCTACCTGCGCGTAACTGATTGAGCGATAAGGACATTCCCTCTTTCCTTCTCACCTTATAACAAGCACCAGCACATCTCTGCCAGTTTGAAACTCAGCAAGTGTGCACTCTGCACCTTCAAGTGGGTCCTAATCCAAACATTATATGGCTGAAAGCATTCGAGTGCTTAAAGGATGCTCAGCTTTTTCCCTGCTCCCCAGGGGTAACACACACAGATGTACTCGTCAGTAGGTCCCTCCCCTGAATCTTGTACAGCAGCAGCATGACCTCTAAATAGACTCCATCTACACGGACTCCCGCATCTGATTTCCTCTCCACTGTTAATCTGAGGTTTTTGTGAAAACTATTGCTGTTGGGTTGTCTTTGGCTGGTGTGATTCCCATGCTGAATGCTTCTAATGCTCTCAGTAACTTTCATCTTGGCACCCAAGAATCGGCTCTGTAGCCCCTTTATGCCAACTTACAAAATCATCCCTTCAGGTATGTCTGTATCTTTCTTCGTGTTGGCATTCAGTAGAGGTGATGGGTGGGCTGGTGCCCAGCGTAGGCACACAGGAGCAAACAGTGTCAGATTTGAAGCCCAGAGGTTTATTTTGCCAGCAGGTAGTGGGGAACGCATGGCTGGAGACAGGGGTACGTGTTGCAGGGACTGCTCTGAACAGAGCTTCAAGCACTCAACAGCCCACAGAGGTGGCAAGCTGGACTGGGTGATTGCTCTGGCCTCTCCTAGTCCTGTGTTTTTACCCTTTCCCATCTTGCTTTGCTTATATTTTGCCCCATTCCAACTCTCCCATACATTGGAGCTCACATCACGGTGGTGTTCCTGCCCAGGTGCTCCCTGCCCACTGCTTCCAGCACCAGCCCTCAAAGCCTTGTTAGCTCAGCTCCCTCCCTGCCCACCTCACTTTCCACTTAGTTTAATGGAGTGAAATTGCGATTAAGTCAGAAACAAATACTGCAGCTGACATTTCCTCAGTTTCTCACACAAATCTGAAAAATGGACAGGATCGGAGGCTCCTACCCTGCACTTAAAATGAGCTGTTTCTCCAGGTGTTAGTATCGCTGTCTTCTTCTGCGCCAGGGTTGCATGAGCTGATTTTGTTTTTTCCTCAGCAAAGACAGCCTGAACTATTCATGGCAATGTCAGAGATCAGAGGGAGAAGGAAAGAGCTAAAATGAGCAGGGAGCAGAACCGGGGCAGTGGGAAGGCTTGGCGATAAAAGAAATTGGTGAGATGACAGTGAGACGAGCTGTGATCTAAGCCCTCCCCATACCTTGTGTTTTTATATGTACACTCAAAACATATTTCAGGGATTGAGAGTGTTTTCTCCTTTCTGGAGATCTATTTTGTCATTACTTTAGCTGACAGCAGCTGGGAAGAATGAAACACTTCGGTTAGCCTCAAACACCTGGCTAAGTTTCCCTAGGTTGAAGCACAGTGATGTTTTATTACAGCTGACACCCATCGAGGCAAATGGACAAAAGTGAGCATTTTGATTTGGGATCCATGAAAGAAGGGGATAAATGAAGTGAATTTGGGCTCACTGGATGAAGGAAGGGGTAAGTAAATTTCACGAAGAGGTTTATCTTATCAACACCACTTGCTTTGAGGATGACACTTTTTACAAGCAATTCTGCAGCTTCTGCAAAGCTGTTGTGCCAGGGTCAGTGCTTGGTACCACCTCTCCCCCTGGGGTCTCACAATGCAGCCAAGGTCACAGGAAACTGGGGTTACGGGGGGGGAAAAGAAACCAAGAATCTGTCCATCACAAATGATTGAGCACTTGTGAGTCTGGCCCAAAAGGATTAAATTATGGTTTGTTTGCTCTGAGAAAGCACCACAACAAGTCATTGTCCCATCACGCTAACTAGCACACAGTGTCAGAAAGTCACCCTGAATATACTGTCCAAAGTTAAGAGAAATAAACCCTGTCCATTCAGCAGGTCCAACTCCAGCCCCTATTGCTCTAAATTATCTCAGAACATCCTTGTGAGGCATTGAGCCCCAGGAAAATATTACAAGGCAGCAGTGATCAGCCTCGATGGACAGGCACAACAGCACGATAACAGCCCTTCAGCCATCGAGGCGTCCTTAAAGGCATCGCTGGGCAGGGGATTTTTAAAGCAAGATGTGATGTGTTGGAGGCTGAACTCAGTTTTACAGCAGCAAAGCCCCTGCCATCAGAGGAGCAACCCCAGATTAACATCAGTGGGAATCAGCCCTGCAGCGCCAACAGGGAGCCACAATGGGGCTGGAGCAAGCATCTGTGTTGACTTGCTCATGTGAGGAGGAGCGGGAAGTGTTTGTGATGAAATGTGAAACTGTTTGAAATTCACAGTTTGTCACAGGCCATTGTGAATTCAAGAACAGGCCTTTTTTTCAAAGGATTTTTTTGTGATGGCATATTAAGAAAAAACAGGCCACTTTCTAGTAAAAATGGCGAGGGAAGCAAGCCTGCTCAGGAGCAATGCTTTGATAATATGAGCCCATTTTCCATGGCTTTGGCATTAAAAATACAGAGAAGTACACACTGTCCAAAATCTGCACAGAAAACAACCGTGTTGTCAAAGCTGTGAACAAAGAGAAATGGGAGAAAAGAGGAGAAACACATTCTTATCCTTCTTTAGGAGAACACTACCTAGATATTTGCTTGTGTTTGGGGTATCTCAGGAACTGGTCCACATCTCTGTGCACTGGGGGAGAAAAGTCCTGAGGGCTACACCCAGGTCACAGCAGGTTTCACTGCTCTGACCTAGCATTAAGCTGGTTAGTTTGTGTCAAAGAATTACACAGCTTTTCCTGTTCCCTCCTGTGGCATTAATAGCAGCAAAATCAAGTTGCCAGCAATCCCCACGCCTTGTGCATCCGAACCAACCCCACGTTGCTGTGCTACGGTGATTGGAGTATGGGGATTTCTGGGGGAGGATAAAGCAAAACCTTGCTTTGTTTGCCTGCTGTCCTAAATTTCACCCAAGTAGCTTTGCCTCAGCACTTTGAACTTTGCATAACTCTTTAAAATGATAATAGGAGGAAAAAATAAAAGGAAAAAAAAAAATGTGTTTTGTTGTTGTTGTTGTTCCAAAAGCAGGAGAGGGCCTTGCTGGAGCTTAACCCCTGAGCCCCCCGGGTAGTGCGGGGCAGGGGATGCGGGAGGCACAGGGGCACTCCTCGGGTCCGGCCGGTGTTTGCGTGACTTAACAGTGACATCCAGCGGTCACCGAGCTCCGCTGTCTTGTCCCGGCGCAAACCCAGGCAGACCTCGGAGCACCAAATAATCTCCAAATCATCCCGGTTTTTCCTCGGTTTCATAACCCCCACTTGTTTGCAGTATCGAGAATATTGTTCATAATTAAGCTGCGATAAATGTAAAAATAAATCAAAACCCTGTTAAACACTGAATCACAGAAACTTTTCCTTCTAGTGGTTATTGCCCTAAACAGAAAAATAAGCAGTTTTCATCTCAAGTTTAACATTGCAGACATATTTTCACATGATAATTTGGTTTTCAAAAAGTCTAACTGTGAAGTTTAATGATACCACATGAAGCAGCTTGTCAGTTCATATTTATATTCAAATCTGAGCCTTCACAGTTCCCAGTGTGTTTCTTTAGTATTTTGTTGAAGATATTCTGACAGTCTTTCTTAAAACTGTCTCTAGGAGAAGCAGCATGAAAACCTACAAGGAAACAAAAAGCTTCCTACACTTCTGGCTCGGGGTTTTGATGCTCGAGGAGGAGACTTCTATCTCCCACCCCCGCGTGAGGCTGAGGCTCGGAGGCTCAGACGCTTGGCTGCTGCAGCACAGCTCTTCTGGCTGTGCCTTTCATGTCCTACGAGCGACGGGCAAAGGACCGGAGGAGTCTCCTGAGGTTAAATAAATGGAAATTCGCAGCATGGGAAGCTGCAGCCACCAGTGCCTCTGAATCATCCCATAGAGGTGAGGTGCCAGGCCAGGGGCTCCCCTCTGCCCTTTCAGTCCCCCTGTCCTGGCTGCAAGCCCAGCTGGCTGTGCATAGGCAAAGGAAGTGGAATTTGGCTGCAGGTTTCCTCATGCACTGAGATGGATGCACTCTCCAGCCTCCTGCCTTCCAGGACCTGCTTTAGCACAGGTAGCAGAGCCTGAGCCATTACTCATCATCTGCTGCTCGGCGGTGAAGAATGGAGGTCACTTCCCTGCTGACAGGGCTCGGAGAGAGGAGGTCTTCCTCCTGCCCTCATCCTGGGTGGGGGCACGTCACCCAGCCCAGCCTGGCTGCTTTGTTTAAAGGATTTCTGTCTGCACAAAAGCCACACACACTCTGAATGGCTCTCCTGTTGCTCTTCAAACCCCTTCTCCTCCTCAGCTGGTGCAGAAGGAAAAGAGCTGGCTGGAGGTGGTGGATGTGCCAGATAGGACAGGGGCATCCCAATGCATGGCTGTGCGAGATGCCGGCAGAGGGATGGGAAGGAAAAAGCTGTGACTGAGCTCCCCTCTCAGACACAGATCCTCCTGCCTAGAGCCTCCACGTGAACCCCACGGCTTGTCAGGGAGCTCGGGAGCCTCCTTGGCCCACCCTACCCACAGAGGAGCTCACCACATGTCCCTCTGGTGCTAGCATCAGCCCCACTGCCAGGATCCAGATGTATTTCTTTGTAATATAAGTCATGGAGGGTCTAAAATGACTGCAGCTGCTATTGTATTAAAAAAGAAAAAAAAATGCCTGCTACCTCTGGGGTTTTTGACATTAGATGTTCTTTTCAGTCTCTCCTTAGCTGACAGCTGTGTTTCACATCTTGTGTCCACTGCAGAAACAAAAGCAACCTTTAATCCTGGTAAGCCAGCCTGAGCAACCTCCCTCGCATCCCCTCCTGGTCTGTGGGTGTTCGTTTGTCCTGGTTTTCCTCTTTGTCCATGACCTTGTGCAATCAATCCCTTTGCTCCCTCCTGCACTTTGCTGTGTAACAACAGGCTGGGACTCGCAGAGGTGCAGGCAGCAACACCATGGGCACCGCGCACAGGGGTCTGGTCCTCAACCCCCCCCTGCACCCCATGTCCTTGGGCCCACCAGTGCCGCCCACCCCTGGGCTGCACGAGCATAGCTGCCGCATCCTGCAGCCCCAAACACAGGTGTCACGCACTAATTCCTGATCAGCTTTTAATGATCCCAAACCCCTGCACTGACTCAGGCAACAGCTAAATTTATCCCAAGGTTAGGGTGACTCTGCTGTACCAAAATCTATTTAAAGTCAAAGCAAGCACCTCACAATAACAAGTTATTATACAACTCCAGAGACTAGGCAGCTTCCCATATTCTTTTTTTTTTAAGTAAAAGGTAACATATTTTCATATTTTGTGCGTGCTAATTGTTGGGAACGCTGTCAGATGGTTCAGCAAATTGAAAATGACAACATCAACCTGTTCAATCCATTAAAATCTCTCCAGGATCGTAAGGGACATTGTCAGCCAAGTAATGCTGGCATCCCCGTGGTAAAGCCATCTTGCTCCTTATTAATGACTGGCTTCACAAACGAGTAGAGTTTCTCATTGTGCACGGCTCCAGCACAATATCCAGGAGGGGCACAGGCACAAGGTCAGGAAACCCAGAGGTTAAAAGAGAAGACTTTCATCCCAGTGCAGACTTAATGAAGAGAATGGATGAATAAAATTTAAATAGGTCCCAGGCCACCCAGCCAAGATAAAAAGTTGGGAATAGCTTTCTCCTTGTCCAAGGATCAGTGCGGGAGTTTAGAGGGACTGTGGTGCCAAATCTGGATCAGCCTTTTAAATAAGAGAAGTAATAACCTTTTGAAAAACTCCTGAGTCATCTTTCGGAGAAGGTAAGGAAAACATCCACCCCAAGCCCACAGTTATTCAGTTGTGGGCAGTCCTCTTGGGGAGTCAGATGCTTAATACCTTGACCTGGACCTTAGCTTCTTTGTGCAGAAACACAAGCCAGCTCCAGTCCAAAGAGCCGTAGAGATAAGTTAGTGCAGTGCTATGCCCAAGCCAATATACCATGATATTTATTTCCACTAGTATTTATTACCTTGGCCGTGGTATTTCCCAAAAGCAGAAAGCAGCTGTGTAAAACTTCCAAACCAGAATTTCTGCCTAGCCGGGACTGAAGGCAGAGAAAACTTGCATCTGTTTTCATCCATCCTGACAGACACTTACAAAATCATTTTGGTTTTGAATACACTGCCACAAAGCTGTTATTTCATGGTTAGTTCATGTGAGCCTTTCAAGCCACCCAAAATCTGAGCAGAAGGGCCCTGGGATCCTGCCCAGCTCATGGTAAGCAAGGTCCAATTCTCCTCGAAGGATGGCAGCAGCAGCTGAATGTCACAGAACAAGTAGCAGATCATTGTCCTGGTATTGATTTATCTGTAGTACTAAAATAATAATTATTTTTACCTCCCTGGTATTTGCTGCACTCTTTCTCTAAGATGCTCTTGTGGGTATAAAAATCTATTGGGATGGATTGTTGATGGAGAGATAGCATTCATTTTAATTCATGGAATAATGGTTACAACACAGGAGAGGAACACAGGGTTGTTATTTAAGAGCAAAATTACCTTTGTTTTGTGGTTTAGGGCTGCGGAATGTGCCCCAGGAATTGCATTTTTTCTCCTTTAGTATCTCAGCCACTTCATGCTAGCAACTCACAAGCTAAGCTGCTGCTCTGGGAGCATCACAGACTATTAGTATTTCTTTATCTTTCATTTATGCCATCTTGTTTGCTCTCCTGGGTTGCTCTAAAGCAGGCTGACATTGCCAAAGAGATTTACTGTGTGTACTTTGTATACACTTTAATTAGGTCTCCATTCATGCCTCTCACCTGACACTTACATAAGAAATCACTCATAAACTACTAACATGGTACGGAAATCAATACGTGTCTTAAACGCACGGTGACTTTCAGGGAAATTAAGTGCCTCCAGTTACTCAGGTGGTGCCCACCTCTGCTCCATGACATGGAGACATATGGGTTTGCTTCGAGGGTTTTATTGCAGATGGGCTTGGTGTCTTTTGGTTAAACAGAGGCACGAGTGGCCCCACGTGCAGGGTCTCAGCTCAGCACATCCCACTCAGACTCAAAGCATGTAAAGACAAGGAGGTGTACAGAAATTAAAGCTTTGGCATGGGGTTGTTTCTTTTTGTCACTTCAATCTTGTTTTTATTAGATGTCCTGACAGTGCCAAGCGTCAGACATCAATGTCACTGGTGGCTGAAACATACCACGGTTATATTGCTGTCACTTCAATTTTTGCTTGTGTTTCTAATGGAAATCTAAATGATGAGGCATTTAACTTTCCTGCACCAACAACGTGAGGAGGAGAAGAGCACAACCACCTATAATAACAATTGGTGCTCTGGACATGGCCATTTTTGAGAGGGGATTTTCTTTTGACTGTTAGCTTATACAAAATTGTATGTGGGTTTTATGTGTGTGTGTTGGTTATTTTTCTTCCTGGGTGAGTAGGGCTTCCCATTTGCTGGGAAGATTACCTCCAGAGAGGAGGAGGGATTATTGCCTAATGCCTGCTTTCTTATTCTTCTTGAAAAATATATAAATATATGGCCTATCTAAACACATACTTGCAATAAATGACCCTACAGGAGTGTACCTGACAGCTATTTATTTATTTATTTAATACAGCAGGGGCCAACTTTGAGAGTGTAAATCCTAAAATCTGGAGAACTTTGGGAGATTCCCATTCTTACAGTTCAAAGGGAAGAAATCCCTTTGCACACAAGCACATCCCATAGATAATCTCATGCTGGAAATTAATTTGTAGGCAGTGTAATCATTCCATTAATAAGATTAATGCCAGGTACAGCTCTATAGATTATTGAAAAGACAAAGCAGCCTGATCCATGCAATTAGAATGAGATACCTGCATTAATTAGGACCCTCACCCGACAGTAATGGTTACATCAAACAGCTCAAGGAACTGAATCTCCTCTTCCAGTCTCATAATTCTTCCTGGTTTGTGCTGTCAATAGCTTTGTCAGTTTTCCTTTATCAAAGGCATTCAGGAAGAATAATAGTATTGTTCTGACATGCAAGTGTAAAATCCATCCTTTCTCCACTCTGGTTCTGATACAAGTGAAAATCTAATATTCAGCATCAGTTTTTGTGTTGGTCTGCTTGAAATACAGAACACTCCAGATGTGTGGTTGGTGTGATATAGGGCAGTACTAGCTAGCTCTCCTTGATCAGACTCTGACCACTTGTCCTCTTCAGCTGAAAGCAGAAACCACCAAGGCAAATTTCTGCACTTTTTCCTCCATTTGGTAAACAGAGGAGGTCAAATACCAACCAAGGCAGGAGACAGCATGCTTCCATAATCCAGAAGGTCTCCTGAGATATTATGAAGCAAAACCAAATAACGCACCATGCAAGCACAGGATGTTGGTCGGGCCCATGTCGTGCTGATCCTCAGAGCTTTATCCTGCAGCAGGGCATCCTGCCTGCCCCACAGCAGCCACCTGTTCCCCCACTTAGTGCCAATGCTCTGCAAAGGTCTGGATTCTGCTGATGCAGAGCCCAGTGCACAAGTATGGAAAAGACCTCTGGCAACCAGTCAGTGTTAGCTTGCTTGTGTACCTCCGGGACATGTCACCTTTTCTCCACGGAGTTTGCAGTCATGCACAAGTCTTTGTTTGCCCTAGTCTGTGACATTAATAGGAGGGTTTCTCTTGTGCAGCTAAGTTAAGCACCAGAGTGCCACGTCACCCTAACAACCATCCTTGGGAAAGGAAATCACTCTGTTCTGCTCTGTTGTACTCATTCCCAATTACAAGCCAAGTATCTCAGTCATGAATGTCAAAACAGATACTATCTGGTTAAATGATACAAGATAGGTGCAGTTAAGCCATAAGCTGTCATGCACCCAGAAGTGATTGGCAGGAAAGCTGTCTCCTGATGGTACAGGGGAATTAGCTTCATACTTAAGGTGAAGTGCTGTCTGCTTAGCAGAGCCCCTGTTGTTCCCCATTGGGAAAAATGCTGGCAGTGGTACTGCCACCACGCACTTTTTTCTCCTTTATTTTAAGAAAAATTACCATGCTTATGTATCTCTTTAAAAATGTGTTGGACCTTCTAACCTGCTGTGATTAATTTCCAAAAACCAAAGCTACATAAAGACATGCAATGGTTTTGTTTTTGTTTTTTTTTTTTTAATCTCTGCACCTCATTAAGCACCTTGTGTTCAAAATCACCAGTGCCTTTTAGGGGACTGGTGCCCTGGGTTGCCTTGAACAGCATAACCCACAAATGGTGCAATGCTCCTTCGATTCCCTCATGCACGGAGTTTTGGCCATTGGTGGCTATGCCCAGCTGTGAGATTAATGTGTCATTCTCGTTATGTCAGGATTACTGGCATGCTGTTCTGATCGTTTTGCTGAGCTACGGGAGCTGCTGGGCAGAGCTGGATCATCTCCAATAGAGAGGAAAGGAAGTATCGGGTGAGCTGGAGTCGGGGGCCTTTGCTTGAGATTTCACTGCTGAAGCCCTCAGAGTAACCTGCTTCATTTTTCCAGGTGCTGGATTCATTTCTGCCTTGTCCTCCTTTGAGAAGGAACACAGGCTTCAGGTCCTCATTCAGGAAAAAAAAAAGCCTTCACCATGATCCTCAGCTCAACTTTGTGCTCCAGAGTTTTCTTGAGTGATAATAAACCTAAAAGCATTTTCCAAACTTGGGCAGCTCTGAGCAAGGTGTTTCTGGACATGAGGTAGCTTCAGGACCAGAGAAAACCCTGTGAGTCCCACCAGCACGCAGGGGAGCACACTGATCACTTGGGAGGGGACCATGGAGCAGATGAGCCCAGGATTTGCAGGCTTAAGCACCGCTAACTGATTCCATTCACAAAGGCTGCAAAGGAGGGGATGTACTTTTTTTTAAGTACATTTTACATTTGCATTAACGTTTTTGAAATGTTCTCGCTCTGCATAAATTTGTCATGACTGAAGATTATGTTAAACATAAGCACAGCGAAATCGCACAGCCAGGCTTCCCTGTGCCTTGCACACTCCACCAGACTTGCTTGCTGCATGCACAAGGCAGGAGCCATTTCAGCCCGAGTCTGTGATCAGTGAACCAACCCTGAAAAGCAATTCCAGGCCTAAAAGGGGGAGATGCTCTCATTTCACTCCCATATCTACAGTTTTACTTCTTTCTCTTTTTTTCCCCTGGTGTTTTACTCCAATGGGGTTGTTTTTATTGCAAAGAATTATATTCTTGATAAAAGGAAATCTTGGGGCAGTCTGAAAGATATCTGAGGAAGTCTTGAATGTTGCCAGAAGGCCTGAGAAGGAACAATTTAGCTGGCAGATAAATTGGTGCAATAAGTGACCTGACATTTCTTTCTTGTTCGGCCATGTTGTACAGTGAAAATTGACAAAATCTCGTTCCAATTGAAAACATTTTATCCTGGTTGTGTAGATGGTTAATCCTGAAATCGACCCAGATTTTCCATCCCATAGCAGAAGAGCTCAGCTGTGGCTGTGTGCTCGTTATTCCCAGCTGGCTGGTGTTATTATTTGGCTACTCTCATTTTGGGCTATTGTTCTAGTTCACCTTAAACCAGCTGCATTAAAAACATCTTTGGGAATGGCAGTGGCACCATTTTCTGGGCAGTTGAGGACTCCAAAGCATGACAGCCAAATAGGCAGGTGGAGTCAATCTGCAGAAGTCAGCTCAAAATCAATAAGACGATACATTTCAGGTGAGAAGATGCTGAACAGTTATTTTAAAATGCCTTGGGATTAGACAAAATGTACTTCCTGTCCCGTTTATGTATAATAAGTCATTGGCACTTTCTGCATGATTGAATTTCATTTCCATCTGTGTTGTATACTAACATTCACCTGTACTTGTTTTTTTTCAGGGGGTGGGGTGGGTGTTTTTTTTCAGTCTGCAGTTGGTTTTGAAGGCTTTTAAAAATAAAACAATACCAGCAAAGAGAGGGAAACTGGAGCAAATAGTACCCTGGGTTGTGTGTCCTATTAAAGAGCTTTGCTTGTAAAGAGAACTGTCCTTTTGGGGAAGATGGACAAAATGCACCGTGCCAGAGGGAAGCCACAGAAGTTTGCTGTGGGATGTAGGTGCGCTGCAATCCTGCCAGCTCACCTGAGGGTGCAGGAGGGAACCCCAATGGTGCCATCACTGGATACTCCAGGACGGTGTGCTCTGTAAGCACCTGAATAAACCTACGTTATTTTGGAGGAAAAAATGATGTCAGCTCACTTCCACAGCAACTTAGCTAGCTCCAATATCAATGATTAATGAAGAAAATGCTAACAAGCTAAGTAAAGAGAAAATGCATGGACTTTTTTAAGTTCCTTCCAGTTCATTTGTCAAATATATATGCAGTGGGGGCAAGCAGACATCTGACTGAAGTTATAGGTTTTTTCTAAGTCTTTGCCAGACCATGAATCAAGTGTGGTGTACCCAGGGTCTCCTTAAGGAGCTAAGTGCAATGTTGTGAAGCAGAAGGGCTGCCAGGGTGCAGGCTTGGAGGGCTTGATGTCAGGGCATCATGAGGAAAATGACGGGCTTTCTTCTCCTCGGGAAAGGGCATGGATTGAGCAGGACCCTGTAGCTCCTATGGCTCATCCTACACATCCAGCACATAAGATTCATGGCTCTGGTCTGAGCTCAAGAGGTGGGGAAGATCTTGGGTCTCATCTCATGCTGTGCATTTGCAGTCCAAACACCTTCATCTTTTCAAAGCTCTCTGGGCTGCAAACCTGATTTCCTTGTTTATTATCAGCTTTTATATTGCTAACAAACAAAAGGCAGCCCATGACTGGCAACCCCCTACCACCTGCATCTGTTAGTCCCACGCTTTTCCAGTGGCACCCTCCACTACAAATAAATCTGTCAGTCTCCAAGTTCACTAATAATTTAAATGCATGATTAGTATTACAATGAAGGGAAAAAAAAGTAGCACGAGGATATACATTTTGCCTCCAGGAATTCCTCCATCTGTTGATAGGCCTAGCAGGGTGTGATGCTCAGCCTCTACAGATTTCACATTAAGGGTTTGCCAAGATACTTAACTGAGTTAAAGGCAAATCAAACACAACAGCTTTAGGAAATTACAACAACCACCCCATTGTTTGACTTCCACAGTCTCTATTTCAAGCCTCCTGATTCTTAAGTAAAGCAAGATTCAGCTTATTATTTTAACAGTGTGAGAATCAAAGCACTGGTTACAGGTGGGACGACTGGTCTTTTGAGATCTGAGGGCCACACTGTATCTGTGCATGCCCAGCATACTCTCATGTAATCAGCTAGGTGTGTTCAAGCACTTTTTAACCAGTACATGGGTCCCACTTATGGAAATTGCTTACAAAACTTTTAAAAAATATTCCAGCTGATACAAGTCAGCAGTAAGAATATAATTTACATTGTGTTGCATGCCATAAATACAAGGTGGCATAAGTTGTCCAAGAGTGATAAAGAGAAAGTAATGCCTTTTCCTACATAGTTAATAGCACGAGAAATAGTGTGTGGATGAATTAGTAGTCACAAACATGCAGGTAGGTGGGCAATTTCCTTAATACAATATTGATTTTACAGATTAACAACATTTTCAGAGCTTGCGTGTGGCCAAGAGTTTTTGCCAGATGTCCAAATACCTAGCTGAGTAGCCAGAATAAAAACTTAAATAAGAATCTGAGTTGAAATAAATGTCCTATTTCCTACCCTCTAATCCTGTTTGAAGCTCTGGGAGTCCCGCCGTCCTCAGCACTGGTTGGTAGTCAACAAGCAAATAAAGCCTATGTTGGATTAGTGGATTTTATTCCCCCCTTAGGACCTGACATTTTTTCTTTTCTTTAATGTTCAGACTGAAACACTTACTGCATAATAACAACAACCTGAGTCAGATGCAAGATGCATAACTGTGAAAAAATATGTTCATTGCTTCTCGTGAAGCCTGCCAGTTTGGGAAAGAGAGAGCCTGGCTTACGCTCAAGATTTTGGGATTGTATCATAATTTTGAATGGAGCCCAGGCTGCAGCTGAAATGGGAGAGTCAAAGAGCCAGAGGACTTTCTGATATTAAAAGCACTACTGGAAAAACATGAAATGGACAAAGAAAAAATCAATCAGATGAAGGCTGTAATTAGCCCATGTGTGCTCCTTGCAAGAATGGCTGCACTGCGCTCTTGGTGCACGTAGGACAGAACTAATGCCAGCTCTGCTTGCTCTCCTCACACTGCCTTGCTCAGCAGCTTCCCTGTTCAAAAGGGGTAACACTGGTAAAATCAAGCCTATAGCCAGTCCTTTTTTATAATCTCTCTTCTGAATGACAAACCCCCTGACTTGGATCAGTATGTCCAAAGATATCATTGTGGTTTTGCTTCTGAGTTGGCTGATGGGAGCAAATGCTTAATTTCTGTACTCCATGGGTGGTTTGAGCCAAGCTCATCTTGATGGCAAGCAATATGCAATTCTGAAATAAATGTCCCTTCATTCAATTATATAGGAAATAATTACAGATGTGTAAAACCATTTAATGGAGACATGCAGAGATCAGCATATATTAATGCAAACTGTGTCTTTATCCTGACATGGGAGGAAAGTTCACCTAAGCTCCACCTCCCTTGCCACCTGTCCTGGTTTCAGTTAAGACAGAGTTATTTTTCCTCCTAGTAGCTGGTAGGGTGCTATGTTTTGGATTAGGATGAGAAGAGTGCTGATAACATGCTGATGTTTTAATTGTTGCAGAACAATGCTTACACTAAGCCAAGGACTTTTCATCTTCTTGCTCTGTCCTGCCAGCAGGCAAGCTGAGGGTGCAGCAAGAGCTGGGAGGGGACAGACCCAGGACAGCTGACCCAAACTGGCCAAAGGGGTATTCCATACCATCTGACATCATGCTGAAAAATATATAGGGGTGGCTAGCTGGGGTGGGGGGCTGGCTGCTCAGGGTTGGGCTGGGCATCGGTCAGCAGGTGGTGAGCAATTGCATTGTGCATCACTTGTTTTGTACACACTATTATTATTATTATTATTATTATTTCCTATCTTAAACTGTCTTTATCTAGACCCACAGGCTTCACTTTCCCATTTCTCTCCCCCATCCCAGAGAGGGAGGGGGAGGGGGAGCGAACGGCTGTGTGGTGTTTAGCTGCCAGCCGGGTTAAACCACAACACCACCTTGTCTCTAACTGTGCCCAAAAACGTGTTTCAAGGACAGAGTACAAATGGGAAGGAATCAGTGATATTGTCCAGATGTAAACTCATGACCCCCAGCAGTCTTTCATCACATTCAGTGATGGAACCAGGCTGAGGGACTGGCAAGCCCAGAGTCTTCTCCCTAGGGAGTTCTGTTACGGATTCAGTGCTCTCTGGACTTGCCGTATTTTTTCTTGATGAGGAAAGACCTTTTACTGATGACCAGGAAATGGTTGCTTATTTACACCTACCTGCCCATTATGTTCTCCATAGGTCTGTTCTATTTGAGCCATTTCTCCAGCTGTGCAATTTTTTAATTATTACTTTCCTATTCCTCCTCACACTTGATGGGTCAGCAGCACTTTAAAATGGTAATGCTGGCCTGTCCTTGAGTTTGCAAAGTGCTGCAGTCAGTAGGATGCTCCAGCAGAAACCTCTTCTGCTCCCCACCAAGCAGCAGTGCCCTACAGCTTGAACCAGCCTTTGGATATCAGAGATGTGAAAGTCCTAAGGCTGGATGCCAACCCAAGTCTCTTCAATAGCAGCCCAGCATGAGCCCAGATGAGCTGTCAAGCTGGCTGATGATACTGTTTTAAATACACGATAATATATTTTTCTAATTTAATCTCTGAAATGGAAGTGCACATTTCAGCTCATGATTTCCAACTTATCTTCTATTTCCTTTCAGCTTTTCAATGTTTCTGAAATGCCTTATGCTATAGGCAAAACACACTGATTATGATGGGGCTTTTCTTTTAGCAGCTGCCACTGAGCAATGTCACACATGGAGAAAATGGGATGACGACTCTGCCCAGTTGTGTCAAGCATTTAGAAAGAAGAGAGGAAAAAGACTGCATGGTAAGAAACAGGTGGCAACTGTTGCTGTTGAATCCAGCTCTATGGAAGGGCATGCGAGGGATCTTTTTAAGAATTTAGACATAGTGAAGCTCTAAGGTAAATAATCCAATAGAAATCAGCCCACCAAAAAGGCATGATAAGTTAGGCACAATGATTAACTGAGCTTTGCCTTTATGTTATCCATGCAAATGTATCTCTGTATCTTCAAGAAAAGGGGGAAGACAGGAAGAAATTAATTTCCATAACGTGTCTGGAAGATGTATGGCCAAATCCTTGTTTGTGTGAATGTAGCCAATTCCACCCCCTCCTTGATAGAGAACATTTTTTTCTGGTCCAAAGTGCAAGTGTGGAACCAGAATTTACAGTAGAGACACTGAAATTGAAGTAAGTCAATATACCTGCCCATTTGCACAACGTAGCCTTCCAAAACCACTGCTGACATATACATTTGTTAGTCCCATTATAAAACCCAGACAGAAGATTGCTATTGGTATGAGAGCTGGGAGGACTTAATAATGATGTAAATGTGTTGTACAAGGGATAATAATGGATGTAAGGGACGTGAAGCTTTCTGTTCAAGGGTGTTCTCTGCCTATAGATGTACAAGATATTGTATTTGTATCCAAACTTGGAAAAAACAGAGCAAGACATGTAGTTACTTGTTGCTTCCAAATAACAGCTGTTCTGAGCAGTGCCCCGCTGCCTTTTTGCTACAGAGGGACATTGCACTCTGTGAGGGCAACCCCGATTAGAAGGAGCGTGTTGTGACAGCCCAGGGAAAAGCCTCCATCAGACCAAAACCTCACTTTTTCAAGGTAAGCCTCTCTTTACCATCACTTTGTGCTTTCGCCTCTGTTATAGAGAAAACCCTTTCCCCTTAACGGGGGTCTGAGCCCAGCAGGTGAATGGCCAGGGAAGAGGGAGCCATCAAAGCCAGTGGCCGTGAGTGACTTTCTTCCTGCAACAACAGTTTCACTGCTGATAGGGGGCATTGATTTTCAATGGATTCATTACACTCAGCCTGTTCAGGAGCTGGAATTTCTCGGTCTAATCACGTGGCCAGAGGTTTGACATTTCTCAGCTGCAAAGGATAGGGCTGGGAAAATCATGAAAGACAGCACTGCTGGCGGAAGCGAAGCCAGGGAGAAACGCTAACCAGAGGTTCTCGGGGCCACCTGGTGGAGCTGGGCACCTCCGTCAGTGGCCACAGGGACCCAGATGGCAACACGATGTGGGCTGGCACACCTGCAAATGCTGCCAGAGCCATGGCTTCCAGCTCACTCCCACCCTCCACAAAGGCACTGCCACCTGGCAGAGCCAGGACACAGCTGCTTTCCTGCAGCCATTGCTCTCTCTTGGCCACCACTCTGCCAGACCCTGCCTGTTTGGTCGTCTGAGCCCAAAAATGACACCGGCTTACAGCGAAGAGCACTGAGAGGCAATTTTTGAACCAGCACAGCTGCACTCTTTGCCCATGCAACACATTTTGGAGGAGCGAGAGGCAGTGTGCTCCCAAAATGTCATATTCTACAGACTTTTTTTCCCTGCAACCCTTTTTCACAGAAAATCAGACGTTTCCAGTTGGGGGGCTGGAAAAACAATACCTGGAGGATGGATCCTGCAGGACAGCCACCCGCCAACCCCTGCCCACCATGCGGCCCCATCCCCTCTGTCCTGCTTTAACCGCAGCATGAGCTGAAGTTTAAATCAGTGCCACGCACCTCAGAAACATGAGGGATTGCTTTCGTTCCCTGAAACATTGCTGCCTCCCGAAGCACACAGCAGCTCTCATTTAGTGCTGGTGCTCTGCGCACAGGTTTTCATGTTTGCTGCGGGGAAGCAGGGATTATTTCTATTCTGAACAAGAAAGGGAGGCACAGCCGACACACAGCTGACAAAAGGCACGATGAAAACGCGACGTAGTGCTGGGGAGGGAGGGGGGCGAGGAAGTGCTCACTTTCAATTAGGTACCCCATTTTGTTCACGGGGTGGGCAGACATTGTAATCCGAACTGTGTGGTGGGAAGACGGTGATTGTGCAGGACCAGAGCCCTCTGCGAGGATGATCATATCCCAGCATGAAAGCAGAAGAGAGGGGAACTTTCAAGCAGCCGTTGAACAATGAAAGCCTATTAACGGCTGGCGGAGCACCACTGCATACACGCACCGACAGACAGCCACACTTTCAAGTCAGCTTCATTGTCTGGGAGATGTTCGTCATGCGTGTGGCTCAGACCTTCCCCCAGACTCCTCTTGCATTAGCAAGAGCCAGGGATGAGTTTTCCTCGCTTGTTTTCAGAGATGTGGAATGGGTTCAGCCAAAGGGTGGGATTTACAAGTCTGTTCTTACAAATCTGGTTGAAATCTTAATAGCATGTTCACTAGGAGAGCTCGTGTGTTCTCTGAGTTGTTGAAGAAAGCTCTTGAGATATGCAAATGTATTTCTTATGCTTTTCTATCCGTAGTTCCTCCATTGTGGTATTTCTTGGGATTGAATTTCCACCATAGGATGCCCATGGACACCACACCTGTACGGTTTGTTGGGCTATACAATGGGTCTTGTCACTCACATCACTTCAGTAGTGCATCTCCTATTGACTATGCTGCAACACTGCACTCTGAGGATGGGGCTTACCTTCCTTTAAATGTCTGTGGTGATTCTGCTCTTCCCAAAGCTGCTCAGATGAACTATATCTTAGAAGTAACCCCCACACAGAGGGATTCCGGCCAAGGGCTCCATGGTGTAGCACTGGCAAACACACTCAGTTAGGCAGGATGAGTCCACGCTGCCCAGTTTAGCTTGGGAATGCTCTGCCAAAACAGTAATTTCCACTGACTAAGGTTAGGTTTTCATCAGACATACCCTTGTGGCCAAAGCATCTAACTGTAAGGATGCACAAATCAATTTGGAGCAGCATAACCCATAAAAAATATTTACCAGTGTCATGTCATCTTGAATTTGAGCTCTTTTGTGAATTTTCTGATGCCTTACAAGAGCTACACTAACACTGCAATGGTTTTGCCTGTAAGTTTGCCCCCCAAAAAATGTGAAAACTAAGTATCTCCAAAACTGTACCCCCAGTTAAATCTGACTGATGTCAGCCACAAGGTCCAGAATATGCATGAGCATGCAGAGTTCTGCAGCCTTGGTGTGATTTCTGGTGGAACCAAGCTGAAATGAGATTCTGCCTCCACTGAAGTCAATCACGCCTCGGTGTCCAGGAGTTCCCCAAGATGATTTCTTTACACAGCGAGTGGACATTGCCAGCTGAGCTCTTTGAACATGTAAACTCTTCCCCTTCATGCTTTATTTCCTGATTATCTTGAGTGCCTGTAAACCTATTGCCTTAATTTTAATAAGATTTTGCAGAGTTCAGTATAAATACCTTCTATCCATCACCATATTAGAAGAAAGAGAAACAATAATAACTTAATTATCTCTTATGCAGAAACTAATTATAACTCTCTGGATTCATAATCAATACTTTAAAGCTGTTCTATCTCAGAGAACAGTTTGTCAATATTTTATATACTGTTAATAATTCATGGTTTTATTACATAAGCAAACAGGAATCTAACTCCAGAAGGACTCAGCACAGGAGGAAACTGCACAAGAAAAAAATGAAGCTCAAGAATTCAAAGCCTTGAGGAATTTAGAGAAGTGGAGATGGACAGACACTCCACCAGCCTGCTTCTCAAACTGACCTGCGAGGGTGGGTGCATTCACAGGACAAAGCTGGTTAGTGGAAAGGAAGAACACACCATAAAGCTACATCAAGAGAATCAGTTAGAAGGTAGATTGACATTTTCCAAGCAGCAAGGTTAAATCAGTGTAATTTATTAATATCCCTCTTTTAGAAACATGAAACCCCTTGTTGCTGCCATGCTGCTCCATTGCCCCTGTGCCTGAACCCAAGTCACCGAGGATAACAACCAGGGATAAAATGCAGTTTACAAGTAACCCCTTACAGAGATCAGCTCTGGAGATAAACCTGCCCAAAATCAATGTGAAACAGGAAAGAACCACCTCTGTGACATTAAAAAAAAAAAAAAAAAAAAAAAGTGATGATTTATGGTGACATAAATGGCATTAGAAAGAGCTCATCATCACCTTCCAAAGAGGAGAAAACTGAAGGGAAATGTAGGGAAAGAGTGCTCTTTAGGTCAGCCTGACACTTGTTGTCCCATGCACAGGAAAACATTTTTTTCCCTGAAAATAGGATGTCACAGTCATGAAAACTTGGAAGCAAAATGGGGAAACTGTTGGCTGTGATCCTGAGCGATTGGGGACAGCTGCCTCTGCTAGTGAGCTAGTGCACATGCCATAGGAGAACAGAGAGCCCACTGCAGAGACATATTCTTGTAGACCCTGTACAGAGACATGATAAAATACGGCTTTTGCCACCAAAAGTGCAAAGTCTAAGCAGGTGCAGCAGGAAATCAAGGCTTAGTATTACTTCTTTATCGAAGAGAAACCACAGCAGAGAAGCTGTACGTGTTCATATTGGCACAGGAATTGTGCAGCTCTCAGCTCATAAGTGCCACCACAGCGTCTTGCACACAAAAGCATCCTTTCTGTCAGTTCATTTTACTTTAATGAGTGCAGAATGGGAGTGCTCTCCACTTTTTCTTTCTCTTTGAATTTGTATTGCACTTCATCAGGAACAGGTTTTGTATGTCTGTAGTGCATCCCTGGACAAAGTGGTTCTTGCTGTACGCTTGTCATTTTTTTATTATGTTATTCTTTTTGAATCATTATCAACTTTTATAAGTGTCTGTAAAAATAGTTGTAGGGAAGCGAAAGTCTTCAGAGTAAGTAAATGGACATTGTGCTAAATGAGTTATGCCTTTGATGCTATTATGTCTAAATCAGCATAGATTATTCAGGCTGGGGGCTTTTAGAATCATAAGTGGCTGAGATCATTTCTCAGTTCATCATCCTATTACACGTAATGAGAAAATACTTATAAATATGAAGATTACTCTGCCAAAAGATCCCTTGTGAGTGATTCCCCAACACTAACAATATTTATTAACTCTTTTCTTTCTGCATGGGAAGGACCTAGAGAGAAACTCAAAGTCCTCAAGGATTACCCTGAAACATCCAGCAACTCTGAATTTGCTATCACTCTCCTGGGACACCTTTGGCTCTGTGTTCCTGTCTCTAACAGCATTTTCTTGGTTTCCACCTCTGCAGTTGCTTTTCTGCAATATGTAAATTCAGCTGCTGGTGCTGAACCTGGAATGCGATAAAGCCTTTTAAACTCCATTTCATTATTTTTGAGTGGTTCTGTTTATGCCGGTTTTAAGTTTCCATTCCATCAAACACAGGTTTTACTGTTTCTCCAGCCAATGATTTCTACATGCAACTTGACAAAATGACGGGCCCCCTTCCACCCCCCGAGTGGGGAAGATCCTCAGCATACACATGATTAACTGCCCTCTCCTTCCTTTATTTTTCCACACTGCCACTGACTCGTTTCCTTATTGCATGGGTAGAGTTATTAGTTTTACTTATTGAGCTACGTGTATCTAAGAACCCATTTAATGCTCAGTTTCATGAGGCAGTTTTCATGGAATATAAAATCCATATTCCAGCTCTCGAAGGATTCCTTTTACCTTGCACCAAGTAATACACAGCTCTGGAAAATACACCTTTTTCTGCAAGGCAAGGTGAGATTTCAGCATACCCCACCTGACAGCTAATCCCACCTGAAGAATGCCATTGCCCTGGCTGAATTTGGTCCCAATCACACATAAAACATCTTTAACAACTAAGGATGAAGCAAACGTAAATATATATCTTGCTCTACATTAACACACGTAAGGAGCAATTGCTTATTCCAATTTCTGCTCAGCTTTGCCATTGTTTTCTTACCCTCGTTATTTGCTTGAAAAACTGCCTGAGCTGATCTAATTATTTAGTGCAATTCATGGGGCTGTGAGGTCTTTTTCAGTCTCTACATCTGCTAACAGCACATGATGTTTGCAAATGCTTTATTTCAAAACCATTTGGATGGCTTTATGGGCAGATGTCAGTCTGACCGGTGACAAATGGCTCTTTGGTGGCAGTTTATGACAAACTTTTTTTGTATCATGACAAGAGTTGGAAGAGTCTCTTGTTAACACCATGTCATACCATAAGCCAGAGGTTTACTCTCTGTAATCATTTACTGACATAAAACTTGGGTAACAAGAACTTACAAAAAAGGAAGACTGAGACCTAATGTGAAGGGTGAATTGTTTTACAATTGCCTCCTGCCTGATCTTTGCACTTTCCTCCGCAGTATTTCATGTTGGCTGCTGGCAGAGAGAAGGTACTGGGTTAAAAGGCCCCCACACCCAAGCCAGTAAGACCAAGAGGAGGTTTTGATGTCAGCATGAGCTACCTTCATAAAATATACATCCCAGCTATTTGTCCAGGCTTTCAGTATGGAAAAGTTTTCCATTATTCTACAGCTGTAGATCCATCCAATAACATCACTGGAACTGTCAGGGTATCCCAGAAGATCTTTTCCATCATAGTTTTGCACACACATGTATATGTGATTATGTCATTATGAGGCTTATACATTATGAAGGGCAGTTTTAAAATTATTTTTTAAATACATCTGTTTTACTTCATGCTGCCTTTTTGTTCTGTCTTTGAATTTCTGTTCAGAATTTTTCTTTTTTTTTTCCTTTGCTTTGGCAGGGATAGATAAAGTAACACGGCCACACATCTCAGCTGCCTTCACACATGGTCAGAGTTCAAGCCGTGCTTGTGTTACCTTATATGTCATTGCTTTTATTCATTACTGCGTGGGCAGAAGCCACCATGCTGACACCACATTAGTCAGAAGAGCTAATGAAGTGATGCTGTGCTGGGATGCTATGTTCGTTTAGGCAGCTAATGCTCAGGGCATATGCCTCCAGCCCCATGGCTTTAAGCAGGAGCTGAAAGGCCTTGGTGAGCTCCACAGCTGCTGTGCTTTTGGCCAAATCACACTTCTTTTAAGGGCCTTTAAAAGTGTGGTTTGGGGGGGCATTTGAGCATTGCTCTAGCAAGATGTGGGTGTAGGGTAGAAGTTAGTATGGAAGGTTTGAGGGTAAATATGCACTTGAGTGAGATCCTAAGACAAACCCTAGAGCTTCACTCAGCTTCAGTTCCACCTTTGCAGAGACACAGCAGATCAGATACGCTGCCTGCTGGAAGGACTCTTTGAGAGACTTGTTGATCAGGCCTTCTGGGGATTGCCGTGCTGCATGGCTGTTATCTCTGTGAGTACATTGCATGGTATACTGGAGCCTGGTGTTCTCTTCTAGTGTAGAAGCCATCTGCCTAAACAGAAACGCTCCTTTTTGCTAAATTCTACAGATGTGTTCATGGCAGTTGTAACAGAAGAGACTGCTGGGTGGGACTGAGCAGAGCATAGTCCTGTTACATCCCTTCAAAGGATCTCTTCAAGCACATTAACCTAGACTTGAGATATTTTTTTTTATTTTCCAAACAGCATTAGTGTCTGCTTCCGAATTTAAAATGTTAAATGAATTAGCCACTTTCAGCTGCCTTTCAGAGCCAGTGCTATTTTGCTTTTCCTGTATCTTGAAGTCCCCCTCCCCATAAAGCACTTAAAAAAAAAAAAAAAAAAAAAAAAAGACTATCTCTCTTCTAGAAGAAACGAGTTTTATAATTTCAGAATGTCTTCTCTAATGATCATTATCCAGCCACTTAAAATGAAGTCTTTTGGGACAGATGACTTCATCACTAAGAAGATTTTAATTTGATTTTTCTACTCTTATTCTTTAAGATTCTCTTAAAGAAAAGCAAAGACTGCTTTTTAGTACAGATATGCTCCCAATGTGTGCTGTCAAAGTCTGTACTTGCCATCCTTTCGGTGGGAATAGCAGCTTTAGAAATGTTTATATATTATCAAAATTAGGTTCCAAAATGAGCTACAGTATCTATATAAAAGGGAATAATATTATTTTAGAGAAACTAATTGGAAACTTGTTTTTGGCTAAAGTAGTTATTATTTCCATTATGGTGAGCTGGAAGTAGATGAAATTCACCTTTATCTTTCCTAGCCCGGTGTCTCAAATAATTTATTCAAACTGAAATTAAAACCTGACAAAGTCCCAGGGAGGCATTTCACACCAGTTAAAGATTATTCTTCTATAAAAGAACTTTTGTTCCAAAATTTCATTATGTTGTTACAAATGTATTTATTGTAAAAGGGTGATACATAAATCAAAAGCTATCTGTTCTTATATATCCTCCCCTAACAAAAAAAAAAAAAAAAAAGGGACCTAAAATTACATGTGTGGTTTCGTTGTTGTTGTTTTGTGTGTGCCTTTTTTTTTTTTTTTTTTTTTTCCAGAAATCTTAAGTTTCAAGTTAAGATAACCACTGTTTCATACACTGGGGAAGGTGTGCTACAGCCCATGGAAAAATGCTGCAGGAAAGCAGACACTCTGCAAGTGTTCAGCACCAATTGGAGCATCACTAGCCCTAGTGCATGTAAGGCTGAGTCCAGCTGGACACATACAAGAAAGGAAGAGCAGAAAATAAGGCAGAAAACTTAGTTGCTTTATGCTGCCTTTATTCTACCATGCCAACCTTCATCTGTGTGCCCAGCACTCATGGAAAACCTGCATGCCCTCCTTAGCTTTGTATGGGAGAAGGAAATGAGGGATTGTGAGCCTGCATGTTGCATGGCTTTAAAAAACAGCACAAAATAGCAGACGGTTGTGATATTGGCTAGGGGCTACGCACGTAGGTGTTATTCTTGGGTGGGTTTAAAGCTCTGAGTCCTGACTCCTGTGAAAAGTGCCCTGTGTGGTCTGTGCAGCCTGGGGCCAACGCGAAGCAAATCAGCAAGGTGCGCAGCACCACGACGGTGCTGGGCAAGCAGTAGGTGCTTGTGAAAGCAACGGGGTGAGAAATTGTTCCTTGCTCTAATAACTACAGGATATTAAGAGGAGTAGGTTCACAGGGGTGTAGGCTACTTTTCAGATTTAGGAGAAATTTTCCAGAAGTGAAAAATGATAATTCCATGGGGAAAAGGTGGTTAATAATTTTCCCTGTTAATTCATATGCACAAAAGTTAATTGCAGCTTGGCAGCCTGAGATATACAAATTAGAGTTTAATTCTGCTAATCCTCACTTTAAGTTGCAGGGTATTGAATACAAATATGATTGTCTTGTGAAGGGACAAATCCTGTCTCCACTGAAGCCAGCAGGAGCCTTGCCATGAACTTGAGATTCAGCCCCTGGGTGAGCTCTGTGTGTAGGAGTGAACTGGCCCAGATGAAGGGGGAACCTGTGGGATTTTTCCCTCAGCATATGGGCCCAGAATTACTCAGACAGTCAAACCCTGCCAAACTTCCCCAACACTGCTGTGCTTCCCGATTTGTACAGCTGGTTTTGGCTACCCAGGCACCCTGTGGGAGAAGCTGGGTTTTCTGCCCTTCTCCATTCCTCTCTTCATTGTCTGACTGATTAAATAGATAATGCCAAAAGTTCATGGGCTGTAACACAAACCGGGCTGTCTCCTAGAGGAATCCTTTTTCCCATTCAGCCCTCAGCAGTCTGCCTGCTTTCCCAAACTCACTGCATGCTGTTGCCTCCACACGTTGTCTTACATGTCTGATTTTAGCCCACACAAATTTTCAGTCCCTTCCTCTGGGGACTAAACTCGAGGAGATTCTATGAAAGCCACCAAATGCACCACCAGAGGTGAGATATTGGGCTTTGAGGTGGGCTGTAGGATGAGGCTGTGCCTTGCAGCAGAGGACAGCTTGGGTCTGGAGCTCTACTTCTGGGCCAGGATGTGCTTTGGGGCTCCCTGAGCACTGCAAAAATGAGGATAAAGTTATTTGTCCATCTCTGTGACATGTCCTCCTAGCTGTATAGTTGAGAAGCATGGCTAAATCTTCTTCAGGTGAAGAGGACTTAATCTCTTATGGTGTGATACGTTTGGGCCAAGGACCTTTCCATGATTTAATTTGAATTCATGGCTACAAATGGCGCTAGATGAATAGTAAGAAGGTAGCCCAATCAGAAATGGGTATTGCTTGAAAATGCCCATTTGGCTTGAAATATTGCATGAAAATCAATCCAGGATCTCTACGGAGTTGAATATCAGTCTCCAAATATCTGATGTGAGCCAAAGCTCCTCATTTTGAGTTCAGTTATCACTGACACTTCAGCTATTATTCATCAATTTAGGAGGAAAAGCGGAACCCAGATCATTTGCAAAACCTGTATGGTATTTCCAAACACTTTTCCTGCCTTCCTGGTGATAATTATTATACATTGCTGTAATTAAGCAGATAAATTTACATCTCCCATCATCAGAGGATGGAGTAGCAACCCAGATTTATCTGCCTGGATTGCTTTCCCCAGTCACTGCTCATAGTGCTGAAGCTGCAGCAGTATTTTCTCCTCAGACCAGCAAAAATGCAGTGGCAGAGATGCTCTGTGATTCCAAATGAAATAATTCTGATGTCACAAAAAAATGTCATTAAAACTACTGCAGTCTTTTAATAAGCTCCTTCTTGGGAGGATGGATTTTCAGCGTCTTCGTGCCAGCACTCTACAGAGCAACTACATTGGAGCTTGGTGCCAGTGTCCCCATTACAAATCTGTTTCTCAAGGGTTTATAATTACAATGTGCCCATAAAAATTTACTCTTGTTTGAAAACCAGGATATAGTTTCTCAGATGGGTACAAAATATTACTTGCTGAACTTGGTTTAAATCAATTTTGAGTTTCAAGAATCCAAAAATAATAAGGTCTGTGGGTTTTATATGCTTTTTCTGTGGTTCTATAACTCAGAAAGAAATCACTTTGTAGAATAAAGTGTCATGTTTGTTTATAAAGCAGAGCAGGGGAAAAATACATAAAAGTTCAGACTTCTTATAGCAGCTACTGAAAATCTTAAGAAAATAATTTTCTCAGACAATTTCCCTGTAGTGTCTCCCACCCAAGCCGTGTCCTGACCAGATACGATAATACTCATTGCAGGAACTCAGGGGGGTTGTGGGTCCCATCCTTGTAGAGCTATTCTAAGCAGCTGGAGGAATAAGGGATGCTATTGCCTACATCCACGCTTTTCCACTGAGGCTGCTGCAGTGAGGGTTAGCCCTCATAAGGATTGTTAATAAAAACATCGATAGGCAACCCCGGCACAACTGGGAGTTCCAATTTATATCAGCGTTGCCAAATGTCTTGCTATATTCAGCCTTTGGCTTTTATCAATAAAGAAAATAATACCATTGCTGAACTGAAATAGTAATGACATAAGCAAGCATAGAAAAGACAGAAAACAAACCCTGTAAATCTTGGTGTGATATTTTTTTAATTTCATTTGGAATTCACAATCAAGTCAATTTTATCCACTTAAGCATCATTCCGTCTGTCTTTGTCAGCTCTCCCCTATTAGACAAAATGTTCCACTTTTCGATATTCAACCTCTCTATCAAATTGACAGGGTCATTTTTCACATGGCAAGCTGGGATTAAGGTAATATTAAACCATTTTGCATACAACAACTAAAATCGTGCTGCAACAACAACACGAGAAAAGCTGTTTTCTTGGTGTTATTTATGATGCCCTTTCAAGGCTATTTTGGTGGGTTCCTGAATATCTGCAGATTTGCTAGTTTCATGGGACTGACATGATATTGCAGGTTTGGAAGTCACATTCAGAGGCGTAATGATAATATTCTCACTTTCTCATTAGCAGCTTTTGGCATAAAGGTGCAAGGCAGATAGTTGTAGAGTAACCTGAGAGCCCACTAACAGGCAGTATAGGTATACTCCAAAGTCTTTGCCACAAGTGAACTTTTTCCTTCAGTTTTTTGGGGAAGCCAGGGGAGTGTTTTTAATTTCTTCAGTTAAATTATTAGTTTTATGCATAGCACTATGACTTCTTTAAACTCAGACCATATACAGAACATTATTTCTTTTGGGGGTGTTATTTCCACCAAATATTCTTTCTTTTGGTAGTTACTTCCATCATGAAATATATCATGCAATATTTCATTCTCACAAAATCATGGAATAAATGATTTAAAAAAAAAAATCACCTTAGCAAGGAACATGTTTGTAAGTGCATTTTGTTCTTCCTTTAACTTCAGACTTTTAGTACTACTGATTCAGATCCCATATGTAAAGCAATATATTGAGTACGTGCGTGGGTATAAGAGGAAGTATTCATATTTTCCACAACTGGCTGACATCCAAATGTATTCCTAAATCCTAAAGAAATTCTGCCCATGAGTCATCCTTGTAGTGTGGTGTAGGAGCGTGCAACTGAGTGGGAAGGGTGGGCTCTAATGAAGAGCATTCAGCACTATGCAGAGAGACTTGATAATAAACATCATTATGAAGGTTAACACTAATTTAATGGTTGTCCAGGACTTTAGAGGCGTTGTTTCTATGACTGTCCTGAAAATCCTAGAGGAGATGTTGGATGTAAGACAGATGTTTGGGTAACATATCCTAAGCTTTCTGTTTTCATATCATGCTTGGTTTCCTACCCAGCTCTGCAATTCATTTCAGCCATGGCTCTAGCAAGAGGGGATAGCTGGTTCTAAAACCCTTTACAGATGAGATTTCACTCTGTATTTGGACTGAAACCAATGAGTAGGACTTGGACGATTTGCAGAAAAAAAAAAAAAAAAAAAAAAAAAAAAAAAAAGCAATGCCACAAAACTACTCACTTGGTATAGCCCCATGGCATGGTTCAATCAATATACCATGAGACTTCGCTGTTTACTTATCGTCTCTTTTCTCTTCAACCTTTTCTTTTAAAATGTCACGGAAAGCTAAGTAGTCTGATTTTTCTGAGTGATCTTTTAAAAATACATTTTTCTTCCATAATAGGAGATTCCTCATGACCTCTTCAGTGCCTCCTTTCTTCTGCAGTTCAGTTGGCAAAGCAAAACAGATGATCACCTACACTAAGAGAGATTCTCACTGGCCTTTATGCCAGGGCAGCCCTAAGCCAGTGGCTTTTCCCGTTGTTTTATATTAGCACTCCGTTGCTTTTATTTTCCTGAGAAGACCTGAAGTTTCCTAGCTGGTATTGCAAAAGGTCATGACAGTGCATCCGTTTATCTCGTCTGTGTTCTACAAGACTTTTTGGACAGGGATTTTTTTGCCTTTCTCATCTTTATGTACCTTTACAATGAAAAGCTAACTTGGATCCCACAAATTCGGTTACTTTCAAATAAGTTTCAGATGGTTATCAGGACTGTAGGGGACATATTGAAAAAGAAAACTTTTTTTCTGGGTTTGTCCAGGGGCATCCAGGACTCATAAAACTTTATGTTAAACATCAGGCTCACTCTTCCCAATATTGCAGTGATGAAGAACTAGCTTGAAATCAATTTATTGATACCTAAAAAGGCAGATATAGAAGGTTATTAAAGTTAACACTTCAGTACGTGCAAAATCTGTTACTGAGCTTGTTAACATTCACATTCACCTCCATTCTGAAACAGCTGCTCATGGGCAAGAAATCAGCATTAGCCCTGTTTTGGTAGGTGTCACATCTAGACTGGAGCCATTGAGAAGTTCCAGTTGATGTTTAGTTCCTTGAAGAACTAAGCCATGCATTTAGCCCGTGTTTCAGAATTTGTACTCAGTTTTTTCAGCTTTGGCATTTACGTTGAACCAGGAAATTACCTTTGTTCTGAACTATTTGGTTTATTCCTCTTCCTACACACTTGCAAGAGAAGATGTGAAGGTTTGCAGTGTTGAAAAACCAACCATGGTGGGAAAAAAAAAATAAAATAAAATAAAATAAAATAAAATAAGCCGTGGTTGAAAATCAGCCATGAGCTGAAGCATGGCTTTAAGAACTGTGGAGTGTGCAGCTATGTCTATTTACATGAATTTATTCTACTTTACAGATGTAAATGAAATCTTTTGCAGTCAAAGAAAGAAGGTTCCTGTGGTCCTTCATTTTGAATCCATTAGTTTTCAATAATTTATTCACTTGCAGATTCTCTGTTGCAGTGGGTTTGCGTTTGTCACATCACCTCAATTTTTCTAATGAGTTGCTAATGAGAGGTCAATTACTTATGGAAATTAGGAAAACATTCATTGAGGAACTGCACAGAGGTAAAGTGTGCTACCTCTTAATGTTATGATATAAATCATTACAGCTTTAATGAATATTTCACCCTTTTTCATGCTCCAGCTTATTCCCTACCTTGTAAAATGGCCTCAAGATGATTTTGAAATGAACACAAGTGACTCTCCTGAAAATGTTATCGTATCGTGGTTACTAACAGCTGCAGAGGAATAACTCACTTTTTCCTTTTGTTATTCAATATTTGTTCATGCGTCAGGATCCTGCTGTCAAACCTTCATTTTGGTGTGGGGGAAAATGGCCATCCCGTAAAGCACCTAGCCAGTGGGATCATACCCGGGTGGGTACCTTCAGAGTGACCTCCTGACCTCTCTTTTGGACAACCAGCACGAGCAACACTGCAGGAAAGCATCCACGTTCTGCAGCACTTCATGCCCCAGTGTTACTGAGCTCTATCCCTTCCCTTTTAGTGAAAAATCTTCAGGAATCAGTGGCAGGTAAGAAGTTTAAAGATTCGTTTCACAATTTGCCCTCTTCTTGTGCAGCTATTTTGCACTTTTAAGGTTTTGAATGAACGGTAGAGAAACACAGGGGCACGGGCAAAAAGGATTCAAGGGACCAAGACGAATTGTGGTTTCTTGCAGAATCATGCAATTAAATGTAGAGGCCAGGGGTATAATTCACTGCTGAAATTCAGCTTTCTGCTGTCGTAAGTTATTATTTCAGAGCAGAAGCTGAAATGGCCAGAGAGGGGAAAGTGTACAAGCAGAAGTATAATTGGACTTCAGTATTTCATATTGACACCCTGAGACTTCCACAGCTAAGCACTGTTTCAGAGTCCAGCCAGGGCAACACTGCAGTGAACAATCGTAAGATCTCCCGTATTTGGCCCATGAGATTATTCCATTTCCCCTGCAGGCACTGTAAATCAAAAGCCAAAGACACCCCGTTATGTCCTACAAGACAGTTTTGTTGGCCTTTCTTTCCAAACACATTCTGAACACACATGTTTTTTTATGCGAGTCTCATTCATTTCAGCTTTACTGTCTCAAATACTGATTTAAATTGGGGGACAGAAGGAAAGGAAAATAAGTAAATAAATAAATAAAGCAGGCCTTGAAACCAAGCAGTTATCTACCGAGAAGGAAAGTGGCAGCTAGTTAAATCAAAAATTTGTGTCCATGTGATGCATTCATTTTTGCAGTATCTAAAGAATTACAAGGCTATGTCCCTTGATCCAGGCACAGACTGTATGCAGGTGAAAACCTTGCATTTATTTGACTTAGGAATGCTCAAAGCCCATCATTTTAGTGCAAAGAAATCCCTTTGCTTATTAAGGAATAACATTTATATTTACACCTCTATTAAAATTACATTTACACGTCCCTTCCCTTCCCTTCTCTTCCCTTCCCTTCCCTTCCCTTCCCTTCCCTTCCCTTCCCTTCCCTACTTCTCCTCTTGGAAGGATGAACGTGTTAACAACAAGGAGGTGTCCAACTACTAATCACAAGCAATAGAATACCACCAGATCAGATCTATCTATGATGAAATAACGAAGAAATGAGTGTGAATCTAAGTACCATCTCCTCATATCAGAGCCTCTACATTGTTTTCAGGAGCTTTTTTTTTTTTTTTTTTTTTTTTTTTTTTTTGGGGGTGTTGAAAGGCTGAGAACAAAGCGAGTAAAATTTCCTTTTACTGCTTAAAAATTCTCAGCTGGTTTGCTATATCAAAAAGCTGTCTCTTTAAACAAATCACACGGTTAAAAATGCCAAGTTATAATTCAGCAACTAACTCAGAAAATGACAATTTAATCAATCAGAACCAACCCTCCTGAAAAAGGAAGAAAAAAAAAATCAAAAAAAATCTTCAGGCTTTCATGCGATCTGAGTGGTTGAAACTATAAAAAGGTTCAATCACTGTAGAACAAGCCTGCAGCATCAATGTTTATTAAAGTCAGGGGAGCCATTTATTGACCTGGGAAATAGCAAACCACCAGCAGCACTGCCAGATTGCATTTTTATAGTTAACAAATGGAAGGTTGATATTTTTCTTTTCTCTTTTAATTGTGATTCCATCAAATCCAAAGAGTTAAATGCATCTCGATTTTTAAAGGAAAGCAAAGAGGAGCATTCTCTGCACTGTTCTCCAGTCACTCTCTCTGCTCTGACTCCTAGCAATGGGAGATGTTAAATTACTGTAACACAGGATCAAATTTTTAGGCTTATCTGCATGCCAGCAGAATGACAGGCTGGTGTCTGCTCCCCCCTGCACTTTAGGTGATGGTAGAAGATGGGGAGCTACCATTATCAAGCTGCTTCTTTCTGTAATCAAATGGAATTATTGTATTTATTCACATAAAGGTCACCCTGCCACTGAGACAGCCAAAAGCACTTAGAATTAATTGTCTTCTTCAAACTGACAACAGGCACTTTTTTTTGGATAAAAACACAGCTTGGTTGTTCTGGAGATTTTGTAACTGTTTTGCTACAAGCACTTTTTTTTTAAGTCACACCTTTTCGTGCTGCATAAATTGTAAGCTATGTAAGGCTATTAAAAGGAAAGCATCAGCAACGTGAATCGTGCTTAAGCATCTGTGCTACCTAAATTACATGAGCTGAGCTTCTGCTTTGTTCTTTGCCCAGCCACGAGAAACCTTGGGCTTAGCTGAGGAACACTCAGGGTGTGTCAGCTGCCACCTAAACCAGTGCCAACACCAGAAAAGGGGACTTCAAATGCTACAAGGATGACTCAGGTTACCTAAAGCTGCCACGCCACACACTGAGGCTGAGAGCTGTAACAAACCCGTGTGTCCTCTATGGGTTAGGTACAAAGCGGATGGGCCGGCAGGTTATACATGCATGCATCAAAGGTAATAAATATTGGAGCAAATCCCCGGCCACCCATGACCTTTGGATTTGTCGATGTGCTGCATGCATTAGCAGCTCATGGCTTGGTGGGAGCAAGGGAGATAAAAACCAAATCCCAAAACCGTGTGTCTGCTGCTTGGGGAATTTCACACTGCTACTGTGCAGAGCACAGGGCACGGAGCTGCGTGTCTGATTCCACCCCGTCATACACAGCATTTCACACTTCTCTTTCAGGTTTGCAAACACACCTGCAGCAGCTCTCCTTCTCATTTTCTTTTCCTCATTCACAGAGAAAAACACATAATATCCTCGCTTAAAACACAGTGGAGGAGTTTGACACAAATTAATGACTCACCTGTCATACTATAAGAATTTTGATATTTGCAGGGAAAAAAAAAAAAAAAAAAAGGCTTTGAGTATTTTGAGACATGTAAAAAGGTGCTTCATGATTCAAAGACAGCTCATAAAAAATCGAGTCAACTGATGGGTGAGTGTAAGGTCTGAGATACCGGTTTCATGTAAAAATCACAATATCGCAAAAAAATATGAATAAATAAAAGGTTACAGAAAGTGTAACCCATGAGTTCCCTCAGATTAGATCCCATTGGCATGAAATTAGTTCACAACTGTCACTTGTGTTGTTTCAAGGGAGATTACTTCTTAAATAACGTTAACAGCAACTTTGATTTGACTTCTGTAATTACTGGAGAGAGAAGGGACTGCATTTCCTAGGAAGAAAGATCTTTTATCTGTCTGCTTAATGCATAATCTTTGGTGAGATGGAGCTCCTTTCCCCTGAGTTATTTCCCTGAACTTTTTTTTTTTTTTTTTCAAAAATAAAAAGATTTTCAGGTTGAAAACAAATCTGCCATGTCAGAGCTGGGGGAGAGCTCTCTAATTGCCATTTACAATGACCCTTGTATTTTTTTCTAAACAGAGCATCCCTTCTACCTTGTCTCCTCACCCTCACTCTGTCTAACAAGGGATCTTTACGGGGCTGGATTCTTCTCTGGCCTGCCTCCACCACCACCAGTAAATCATAAATATTTCTCCTATAATCAATGGAGTGTCTTCAGATTTACCAGACAGTATAATCTGGTCCACGAGACAGCTGATTGTTATCTATAACCTCCCCATCCAATTCTAGCGATGGCAGATGTAATCCAAAAATTTCCTTTAGGCTTTTTTACTGCCGAAATAGATCAAATTCTGTGGCAGCCTTTTTACAATCTCCACTTTTCTAAATAAACATCACACAGCCCGTACTGCGTTTACAGCAAAACACTTCTCCCTGTCTGCCTGAACGCATCGAGGCAGGCTGTCAGCTGATATTCTGGCACAAGAGACAATCATGAGCAGCATCTCTGTGCAAGTCCGTGGTGCAGCACCTAGATCCCAACCATTCATGGGGTACCACAGGGCTGAGACTGTGGATCCCAAGCTCTTGCTCACCAGGAAGAATACAGAATAATCCTTACGGTTAGATGACTTCAAAACCCCTTGCATTGTTTCCTCCCCACCTCCCACCACCCACTAGATAACACATTCCTGCAAGCCATTTAAAATGATTAGATTACAAAGATTAAAGAGTTGGTAGTATCACATCAAATGTATCGTGCAACTGGTATGTGCCATGGCTGCATCCACAAAACATTGGAAGCAGAGGCTGCTGAAGAAGGGGATTGAAGGGATTGACTGTATATGTTGTTATGCCAGCAGGACAGGGCAGTACGCAAGGAGTTGGGAACAGCTGTCGCAAAGGGCACCTAGCAAACCAGGCACAGCCACTGCTCAGTGGCTGGAGACGTACTGGTGGGTGCACAGTAATGTATTTAGGAGTCGTTTGAAGTATGTTTCCAGACTTCTTCCAGATTTCTTTTGATGGGCAGCGCTAGTAACTGTTAGTGATGCAGTGAACAGAGAAAGATCTAAATACAGCAGGGCTGAATGAAGCCAGGGAGCTCCCTAACTCACAGACACTTTCTCTTTGAGGCCTTGAGTTTCAGAGTACCTCTACCCCATTTACAGAGCCTGGAAATGATGGTGCTTTGCCTATATGAAAATTAAATACTTCTATTCAGTGTTATGGCTCACCCTTGAAGTGGTTGTGCCTCTGAATGTGCTTCATTCACGTTTGTGGGCATTTTAACCCATTGGGTTTAACTGTGTAGAAAATATGCCTGGATTTGTGTAATTCCTCCTTCTCTCCCACCACAATCAAGCTTTCTTCTTCACTGTATGTTTTATGTGGATGCTATTAGATCATAAATCTTTTAAAAGTTCTTCAAGCTCACTTTGACCTGCATCTTGCACATATGGGAACTTCTCTCTGATTGCCTTTCTGAGCACACCAGTTCATTACAGTTTTGAACACTGAACTCTCACTCTTACTACTTTACTGCCTGCTTTATGTGCCAAATGTCAAAACAGGCATCAGAAATCTGATTTATGAGGATATATACAAAAATTGTGGTTCCTACTTGTGACTCGGAATCAACTGGCAATTTCCTATCAGGATTTCTGTTTAAGATACCAGGGCCCAGCCAGACAGCCCAAAGATGGCACTGCCAAGCATGAATTTGAAAATCATGATCCAGGACCCACAGAGCCTTGAAACATCTTGTAGTATCTTTGAACTTACTTGCTTTACAGTTTTAACCACATTTGACTAATCTGTGGGTTTTTTGCGAGTAAAAGTCAATGCTTATTTTACAAAATTGAAAGCTGAACAAATCGAGTAGTCTCCAAATGCCAATATGTAAAAGATTTTATAATCTCTTTCCTTTTCTGTTATAAACATCAGAAAAGTATGGATAAAGCCATAAGCCTCCAGAGCACACAAACGTTGATAAGAAATCTAAGCTTCCCCTACTAATTTGCCATTTCATATCGATTTATCCCCTGCTCACGAAGGCACTCCCCCTCATCCCATACACACAGCTCTATACAGAAACTCTGCTGCTTTTTAATTGCTGGTTTTGCACCGGCCGTGGCCCCCTGACGGCGCCCGCAGGCCCCGCCGCTCCTCGGGGCAGGGCCCGGCCCCGATCGCGGAGGGTGGAGCCGAGTCGCCGCCGCCTCCTCCCCCGGTTTCCGCCCGGCCTGCGCGGCCGCGGCGCTACTCGAGCTCGGGGATCCAGCGCGGCCTAGTGCCAGCGCCGCGGCCGCCATGGCCGGGGAGGTGAAGACGAAGCTGTCCAAGAACCTGCTGCGCATGAAGGTGAGGCGGGGGGGGGGGCGGCAGCTGGGCGGGCTGGGAGGGGAAGGGGAAGGGGAGGGGGAGGCATGAGGCCTGAGCCGCTGGGGGGCGAGGAGATGGCGGCCGGGCCGGGCCTGAGCTGCGGGGCCGCCCTCTGGGCCACCCGCTGCCGTGGCTGTCCCTCCGGGGTGTGCAGGGACCCGCACTTGGGTGCCCCTTGCAGGGTTTGGGGACGTTTTCCCTTCCTGCTGTGGCCACGCAGCTTCTGCCCTGTTCTCACACAGGCACGAGTCTCTCCTGTGTCTTGTACTTTGCACGTGGCTTTGTTTGCATTTTCATTGCAGCTTTTTGCTCAAACTTCACTAGCAAGAGGCTATTTTAATGAGCTGCCTCAGACAGGGTTTCATTTTTTGTCTGTTTTCACTGATAGCCAACAACGTACTCAAGCCCAACATCAGTCCATTTACCACCTTCCTCCATCTTTTCCTAGTCACAAACACAAGGGCCTGCTGCTTACTGGCTGAGGGGTTCTGGCTGAGGGGTTCTGGTACACGTTGTGTAACGCAACACTTAATTCAATAAAGTACATTCTCCTGTGAGGGATGATTCTTTATTGTTGGAAAACAGATACTAGAAAGTTGAATTGCCTTTTTTTTAATGTTAATATTTATTATTTTTTTATAAGTGATTATCATGGGCCTTTGTGGCTTCTTGCTTGTGGTGTTTTATTTAACGTGTGGGTTTTTTACACCTATTTATGTGGGACCATGTTTCAGATACTGCCTGAAAGGTGTTTAGCTGACCAGTTCAATCTTCCATGTAAAGTTGACTGTTACATTAAGATTGTGGAATATTTACCACAATTAATAGGTACTGCTAATGAAAGGCTAACATTTGTACACAGGGGAAACAAAACACATCCTGCCTCACTTTCAAAAGTAAATAAATGATGAGCTTAGTTAGCCAGCAACATAGGACATAGTAAGACTCCCGTAACCTAGATTGCAGCATCACTGATTTTTGTTACTTTTATGTAATACTCTCTTCTTAGGTGAAACTTATGCTGCTGGTTTTTGCCAGTTTATTAACCCTACAGAGATTTCAAATACTAGTTTTTAGATTTTCATCCTTGGAAGGCTGTGGGGAACCAGACTGTGAATGTGGTGCTGTGACATTTGCAGATTTAGAGTCCAGGCAGTAGTAACCAGCTTAGAAGAGATGAGTAGGTTTTGAAAAGGTCATACACAGATCTTGTGCTTAGCACTTTCATTCTGCAGAACCTGATTACAAATCACATGTTTTAATTAATCTTTTAGCAGCTGCCTCCACAGGTAGTGATAATATGTATAACAATTCAGTAGGCAGGTGAAGGGGCACCCAAAGGTGGCATGTGGTCAGTGGTAGTGTTGTGAAAACCCTTTTCACCAAGGTCCAGACTACGCACGCCTCTCGATGTCAAACAGTAGCTCATGCTTTTAGTTCTTGCACCATTTGATCCAGGTCCTGTTGCTTGGGAGTTGTGGACTCGAATGTGGGTGGAAAGGCCTTGCAGAGGGATCTGGATAGGTTGGAGAGCTGGGCGATCACCAACCGCATGAAGTTCAATAAGAGCAAGTGCCGGGTCCTGCACCTGGGACGGGGAAACCCTGGCTGCACGTACAGACTGGGCGATGAGACGCTGGAGAGCAGCCTAGAAGAGAGGGATCTGGGGGTCGTGGTAGACAGCAAGTTGAATATGAGCCAGCAGTGTGCCCTGGCAGCCAGGAGGGCCAACCGTGTCCTGGGGTGCATCAAGCACAGCATCGCTAGTAGGTCAAGGGAGGTGATTGTCCCGCTCTACTCTGCGCTGGTGCAGCCTCACCTCGAGTACTGTGTGCAGTTCTGGGCACCACAGTATAAAAAGGACATGAAACTGTTGGAGAGTGTCCAGAGGAGGGCTACGAAGATGGTGAAAGGCCTGGAGGGGAAGACGTACGAAGAACGGCTGAGGTCACTGGGCCTGTTCAGCCTGGAGAAGAGGAGGCTGAGAGGAGACCTCATCACAGTCTACAACTTCCTCGTAAGGGGGTGTCGAGAGGCAGGAGACCTTTTCTCCATTAACACCAGTGACAGGACCCGCGGGAACGGGGTTAAGCTGAGGCAGGGGAAATTTAGGCTTGACATCAGGAGGGGGTTCTTCACAGAGAGGGTGGTTGCACACTGGAACAGGCTCCCCAGGGAAGTTGTCACTGCACCGAGCCTGTCTGAATTTAAGAAGAGATTGGACTGTGCACTTAGTCACATGGTCTGAACTTCTGGGTAGACCTGTGCGGTGTCAAGAGTTGGACTTGATGATCCTTAAGGGTCCCTTCCAACTCAGAATATTCTATGATTCTATGATTCTGTGAAACTTACCTAAATAACCACGTAGTTACTGGCTTACATGCTCTGCGTCTACCACAGTTGATATATTTTTAATTCATTCACGTGTGTTTACATTTCTGATAAATACAATCACATTTTTTTCATCTACCTATTCGTGTAGTAATCTTGAGGAACATAATCCTTAAAATGTAATGTGAAATGATTATTTAATTGTGTGCTTGTAGCAAAATTTCTCCTGTTGAGTTTTCTGACTGGCTAACTAATTTCCTTGAGCAATATGGTTTTCCACATGATAGATTCCCTTATTTTCCTCAAGTAGATACTGTAATTTTAATTGGAAAGCTTTGACATATTTTGGGTCGACTCAGAAAACAAAAGTCAATTTTTGTTTCATTAAAGATCTTGTACAAATGGATGCAAATAAAAAAATAAAAGGAAAATGAGACACTATTGGCTTATATGTCAGGGTTTGTTTTGTTTTGCCTGGGCATTCTGTAAAGACTGAGAAGATGTGGGTGTGTACACGTAATATATATTACATACATGTATTACCTATATACTTTAAATAATCTCAGTACTGCAGGATTTTTGTGGGAGGGAAGTGTGTAGCCTTCTTGGGCCTTATTGCCAATCCCACTGTAGCTGGGACCAAAGCTATGACCGGGTCTCAGCTAATGTTTGAAAGACAGAAGAGCCCCACTGGTGTATTATCTGTCAGCCTGCAGGCTTATCTAAACACAGAAATGATGCTGCTTTTAAATGAGAGGGGTACGATTCATTGATATAAAACTCCTCTGCAGTGTTGTGCCTACAGGTTTGCTTTGATTGCCACAAAGCAATTTTTCTACAGAAATGTGTATAAACAGTGCTGGTAGCCTTGTCTCTTGCTGTGAATTATATCGGTATAAATGTGCACCTCCATCAGAGGCAGTTACTGAAACACTTTCTGTAGGCCCAAAGGAAGGACCCAGCTCCTAGGGATGTGAGAATGTAAGGATCACTACTGTAAAGTTGTGAAGAGTTCTGTTTTCTCCCGTGTGCCTGGAGAAGTGAGTTAACCTTGTCAATACTTTTAAATTGTCAGTCAGTTCAGGCACCAGACTTGATACAAATTGAAGTATAAGGGATGTTGCACGTATCTCAGATCTGTAGTTTTGCACTCTCAGCACTTTGCCATGGGCCATGACAAATGCCCTCTTCTATTCCCAGCTGCAAGAGAGGTTACAGCTCCTATCTGCTTGTTCCCATTCCCTGCCAAAGGCTATCACAGACAAAGCAATTGGCAGGAACATCCTTGTATTAGGCAGAATTAGCTGTCTTACCCTAAAGTAATTTATTGATCTCAGCTACCTTGGCTGAAGTTCCTGAAGTGAGTTAGCAGGTGTTTACCATACTGCTTGACGAGTAGCTTGGTGGGTCATCAATGAGAAGAGTTGGTAACATCTTCCTTTAACACAGCTGGATGCAGAAGATTTATTTTCATAGCCTCGGTTACTTATTTCAAAGGCAGGTTATAGCCTTCTGGGTTACAAACACAGTTGGTAATACAAAATCTGAGAAAAGAAGATGGTTGAAAATATAGAAGTTTCAGAAAGTCACCAACCTGGTATGACCAACGTTTAGGTCACAGCTCCAGTACTGGTTGGTGGGTGGTGGTGGTTTCTCATACGCAGCAAATTTTTTATTTAGCATTACATTCTCTATGGCCTTTGCTGAAACAGTTGAACTATCTGAGCTAAACTGTGGATTTGTAACAATTCAGATCCATCAAAACTGTCTTTATTTTTAATTACAGTTGTGGCTGACTGTTGACTTCCAGTCAGTCCAGATGGTTGCGATCCACAGGTGTTTACTTTTCCTTTGTCCGTTTGCCCAAATTCAGATTAAGCCCAGAGAAGATCACAAAAAGCATTTACTTCTTATATAAACTTAAATATGTAATGGATAATTATGATTGTGTAATTATTGCCTGTACAGAACATATTCAAAAGAGACTGAAGTTGCGTGTTTTTATTTTCAGTTCATGCAAAGGGGTTTGGATTCACAAACTAAAAAACAACTAGAAGAGGAAGAAAAGAAGATAATTAGTGAAGAACACTGGTATCTTGATTTACCAGATCTAAAGGAGAAGGAGTAAGCTTGTACTCTTGTGTCACCATTGCACTGTTGTGGGGTGGGAACAGAATTTGTTTTTTCCCTTTAGCAAAAATATTACTAATAACTATTAACAGAAGAAAAAAGAATGGTGACAGACTGGCATTACAGCTTTTTATTTTCAGGGACATTCTTAAGGTTGCCAAGTCCAGAGTTTGACCTACTTTCATTTCTTGCATGCCTTGTCTTCTTTCACTCGCATTTTCTTCTAGATGCACGTAATTAGTTTCTTTCAGGCAGGGACCAATTCATTCATTGCTGCCTTTGCCATTCATTTAAAAAAAGAAGTTTGAAACTTTGTGTTAGTAAATTGAGCTCCAGTCACATGTAGGCCCATTCAGGACCATGTCTTCTTGAATCTGGCTCACTTCAAATCCTGTTTTTGAAATAGAAAAGATAATGGATGAAGTAAAAATAAAGGAAGGCTTAGCTAATAGGGAAGCAAATGTCCATTCCCACTATTTAGAAAGGCGCTTTAAATAACAAGGGAACTACTTTAAAAATAGTTTTTTAGTCCTTTAAAATGAGAACAAAAATTTAATAGAGTGAGAATGTATATAATTTATGAAAGCTGGGATCCAGAGAATTAACTGGAGTTGAGTAAGGTCATTCATAAACTATTTTCCATGACAGTAGATATGACAAAAAGGTATTTGAGCTTCAGTTGCACCAAGGAAGGTTCAAGTCTGATATTGGAAGATTTTTTTTGAACAATGAGGCTATTGAAGCATGCAAATAGATGGCCTAAGGAGACTGGTTTCTTCATCACTGGAAGTCTTTTGAGGACAGGCCAGGTAGACTTCTGCTATTCATAGTTCATGTTTAGCTGATCCTACCTTGAGGTAGGAGAATGAGCTTGGTCTCTTCAGCATGATTTCCTGTGTGTGTATGAGTTTGTTTTAAATGAGAGATGAAGAGGTAGAGGGAAGGGATGCATGTGTGTGAGAGGAAAAGAAGGTTGGAACAGTTCAAGGAAGTACTTTTATCTAACATGAGTGTTATGAACGCCTCGGGGTCATGTTTCTTTTCTTTCCAGGCTCATTGAAAGGAGGAAGAAAGAAGAAATCTTTCAACAGAGAATTACACAGTGGTTTATATCCTAACAGACTCAACTAATTCCAGGTCTAACATCACAATGAAAAATTAATTAGAAGCTTTTGCTGGTATAGTAATGCCACCTGGAGAGTGATATTTATGTGGTATTTTTATTCTGGCAAAAGCATTAATGTAGGTGGAATCTTACCAGCAAAGAGTGCTTTCTGTCAGGAGAGTTAATTTTGCTTGTGGAACTGGCACAGCTTTGCTGGCAAACAGTATTCCTTTGCACTCCAAGCTCCTTGCATTGAAAGATTTATCAGAGCAATTAAGCTTCAGAAAGTAGTTGATGGTATAAAATACACTGTGGTTTTGTTTATTTGTGTGGGGGAAGACAGCAAATGCTTTTTGCATTTGTTTAATTTGATTATATTAAAGTGCACTGTTTGACAAATGCTGGGTTTGGGGTTTCATGCAGGAGCTTCATAATAGAAGAGAGAAGCTTTATGCCATGTGAGGATCTACTTTATGGCAGAATGTCCTTCAAAGGATTCAATCCGGAAATTGAGGTACTATTTTAATGTTCTTTCTTGAGGTGGTCTCACATTAGGATCGAAACCCTTAGAAATAGGGATTTTAGTGTCTGCCCTCCATGCTGTCTGGCCTTTGCAGCACCTTCAGTAAATTCTCTCATGTGCAGGAAAACTGCAATTCTAACCAAAATGTTGATCAATTTAGCATCTGGTAAGTAGAAACCTTTTATCTCAATGGGTTGATGGTCAGTAATTACATAACTCCTGCAGATTTTTCCTTCCTTGAACTGAGAAGACTGTCACGCATACAGCTTACCAAAACAATATCTCTCTGTTCCTCCTGCCATTTAATTCAGAGCCCAATATTACAAATACTAGACACTGTTTATTCAGCATTTACTCATATAAGAAGGGTCTTGAAATTCCAAAGTAAAAATTCTGGGCAAGAGAGTCTTTCATTTCTTTCTGGCATGATTCATGCTGATAGAACTAGTAATTACTGAAATAGTAATAAAAATGTTACTGCTGAACTGAAACAAGAGGATGAAAGTACAAAGACAAAGAGATGTGAGGAAGGCTATGCAAGGTGATTTAATGGGGCATTCTTTTAGTTATTTTGAACTTGCTTTCACTGTGACTTGGCATATAATTGCTTCATGGTTTTTATTATAGTTTATTGTAAATTCTTGCAGATATTTTTCACCTGTAACAGAACCATTCCAAAGACTATGTGCTGACATCACAATGAAAAGATAATTAGGATCTAACTGTCTGGTCCCCTCAAGATGTCTGCCATGCATTTGAGGGTGCTTGGATAGAACAGTTCACTGAAAACCCTGTTTATATCTTGTCTTTTTTCTCAAAGGCAAACTCTAAGCTCAGCTTAGCATCAAAGATGCATGTTACCTTTTTTTACAGCCCTGTGTTTTAGCCTGAACAGAATACAGCAAATGAGGAAAATCAGGATTAAAACTGATCCTTAACTTTTATGCACTTTTCCTGCCAGTGAATTTCAGCATAGTTGACATTGTGTCAGGGTTACATGTTTAAGCTATTTCTTACTTCATTTTCAGAAGTTAATGGTCCAAATGAACTCTAAAAGCAGGAAAGAAGAAATTGAAGTGGATGATAAAATGGAGGCTGATGTGTCAGATGAAGAAATGGCCAGAAGGTACATTATTCCTAGCCAGTATTGATCATGTCTTAAAATACGTGATATATTAGGTATTATGTGCAGGAGAAGAAACAAAAAACAACAACAAAAAGCATTTAATACTTCAGTGATTTCTCTGGAATTTTGATGTTTGTTCAGTGAAATCTCTATTACTTTGGGGGTTAAAATCTTGTAGATGTTTTCTGCCTTTTGATATCCCTATATTCCATTCCAATACCTCCTAGCTCCAGATTACTAACAAACCGAAGCTGTCAAAATGAGCAGTAATTTAATCTGTGATCACGTAGTACTTCTGCTTCATAAATGTCTAATGACAGGTTTTTTATACCAGTTGAATTATTGATAAGATTTGTGATTTCCTGCATTGAACTTGCACTGATTTCAGTAAAAGCTGGCAATTTTTAATTATCTTTACAGATATGAAACATTAGTGGGAACAATAGGGAAGAAATTCTTGAAAAAAAGAGACCAGCGTGTTCTCCATGATGAAGATGAAGATGAGAATAGTAACACAAGACCTAAGAAAGCCAAGAAAATGTTCTTAAAACCTCAGGATTAATGTCAGCTGCACAACTGAAGCTGATAGAAATGTTATCTACCAAATATAGTACCATGAACTGAAGATTGTTTTGAGTTTTTGCTAGTTAATATAAAGGATAGAATTGTAAACCTGAGTCTGTTCTCATTGAAATTTCTGCCATCCACATGACAAACATTTTTAAAAGTGGATGTGTATATAATGGATGTCATACATCCTTTCCTCTCTGAGCAGCTTTTAACATGCGGGGCATTAAGCCCATCAGTCATTTTTAATGTTGTGTATAACGAGGATGAGTGTCAACGTGCAATCAAGAGCAACAGTATTTACATTTTATGATAACATCTAAAAGAAATATTTGCAGTAAAGACTAGCTTTGTCCAATCCGGTAAGGCAGTTCAGCTTTCACTGCTATTTTTATTATAAAAATGAAAAACTTTGCTCTCTGCAATTTGAAAAAAAATCAGCAGAAACATGTCTCTTTTTTTTTTTTTTACTTTTTTAAACTGTTCTACAGATAAGCTGGGAAAAGAACAGACAAAATGCATTTTGTTGAATTTTCTGTTTTTTAAAAAGCTTATTTAAAAATAGAGGGGTTTGTAGCAAAAATCTTTTTTTTCTAGAGCAAGCCAAATATTGGCCAACATTTACAGTTTGACACTTGAGCAGATTGTGAGTCTTAATTTCTCTCTTCCAAAAGAAGTTTGCTAATCTTGTCTCTTTTTTAGCCAAAAAAATCAAATCTTATAATTATCTAGGTCTTGTCATAAAAGCATAATAACAGCTTCAAAAACATATTTGAAAAGTGAATAAAAAATGATATTTTGTGTGTTTAATGATTGTGGTTTAGCTTATTTAATGTAAAAAAATGATAATACGATCAGATAGAAGAAATCCTGTTTTGTGCTGGCCACAGATGTCCCCACATAGTAGTTGACTGAGCTGACTTTTTCTGTTCAGCAAGTAATGAAGCCATCTGAAGCAGTGTTTGGACAGAAACACCATGGCCTTTAGTCACTTAGTGCTCTGAACTTACTGAAAAAGGTGAATGTGGTCTTGTCTAAAATCATAGCAGATCTCTGTATTCTAGCTTTCAACAAGAAGTACTTCTTTCTATTAATTTTCTCAGCTAGATATCTAAATTACTCATCCTTAATGCTGACTCTCTGAAGAAAGAAGAATTTGTTAAATTGAAGCAAGACATGAAACTCAATATAAAGAGACTGTGTCTGCTGTAATGCATGTATGCTATATGAACTATAATTCATATACCAAGAGCACCTCATTAGGTATTCAAGATGGATCACACATGGAAAGAAATACACTTTTAACCTAGTAAGAGGGCCTTGTTCAGGTAGAAAGTCTGATTCATGATCTGAGATAGTTTTTCAGAGCTAATTAAATTCTACTGGTTCAATTACTTAAAATTTGATCATATATTATCACTAGTTGAAAAGAAGTTAATGACGGCGAGACATTTCTTTTCCCATGGAAAATGTGACCTGAGCTAAGAAATGATTTATTATTGGTCATCACAAGAAAAACTCAGAATATATCCCATTATTCTTTCTTGCTTATTAGTAGGAAAATCATTCCTTCAATGGAGAGAGAATTTCCGCATAGCTGTGCTGGACGGTTCAGGGAGAAAACCACCAGTAACCACGAGGTGTCACTACACTTGCGCTTCCCTGAGAGAAAGTGGATTGGAGAAGGTTTCAGTGACATCATGTACAGAGCTTTTGGGTAATTTCAGTAACTACTAGCAGTTCAGATGAACTCTGAAGTCTTGCTTGGCCGAGGCTCTATGCAGAAAGTTATGTTGTATTGCAGTTTTGTTCAATCTGATGGGGTAATTTTGTGCAGCTGCAGTGTGTTCTGCCATATGCTGGTCCTTACATTTTAAAGGTACCCAAGTGGCCAAAGTTGCAAGGATTTAGAGTTGTGATAGGGTCTTTTGAAATGCCTGTCTGTATTTTCAACTTTGGTGTGTGTGTGTTTAAGTTAGGCTCTAGCTTCCTAGCCAAGGTAGAAACATGCTGCTGTATAAAATTAGTGTTTAAACTACTCTTGATAGAGATACAAGTGTAGTGGTGAAATATTAATAACGCAAACCTACATTAATTTAAGCTTTCTTGGCTCTGATAAGTCCCAAATGCAGATCTGTTTTCATGGACAACTTTCTAAGCTGTAGAATTTGAAAAGCCACATGTTTCTAAACGAAAAGTATTTTTTTTCTCAGAGCACAAAAGCAAGTTGGGATTTTTGTTCAAGTTTAAAAAATAAAACATCACCCGCAAAATTTAGTGGATAAAGAGTTGCCAGACAGAAGTGTTTGTGTCTGTTACACTAAGGTAGCTATTAGAGCGAACAACCAGTGTGTTGTAGTTTGTGCTTGCTGACAGCTCAGTGTTAAGTCTAAGCATGCCTCCTGACAGGTGGAATCTTTGTCCCTCCCTTTGACAGGCTGACAGTGCTTGTTTCTGTAATGACTGCTGATGTTGGAAATGTGTGAATTGAACAACATCCTTCTTGTTGATGCTTCTTCTTTTGTTACTTTTATTCTGCTTTGAGTTGGATCTTGAAAACTACTGGACCAGAGTCCAACCGCAATGAGACATGCTGTATCTTCCCTTTAGTAATGCATGAGCTGCTTAAACTTTGATTCTTTGGGGAGGAGCAAGGCTATGCAGTGATGCCATGGAGCTTGAACCGCGTTTCTTCCGTTGTGTGTCATGTTTTCTAATAAGACTCTCCATTATACAATTACACAATTGTGGATGGCTGCCGTTGCCATTGGGCATTGTGTGTATGTAATGGGCAGCTGGGCTGGGATTCTGGGAGTTGTTCCAGAATTCAGACTTGAAAAGAAATTCTCTACTCTTTCTGTTAATTGGAATGCCATTCTTGTAAATTTTATTTGGAATTATAAAGGTCCTGGGTGAGGGGTTCTATATGTGTGCTCTGCTTCATTCGAACAACAGTCTGCAACTAAAACTGCATGATAGCTTTGGCTCTCATTAAACCTTTCTTAAAGAGAGATCATTAATAAATAAGGCATAGTGGTGGTGAAGGATGTCAAACTGCCTTGCAGCTGTGAGATCCTGTGTTTCGCTTCTGCATGTGGATGCAAGTTTCTCTGAGAGCTGATGCTTTAAGGACTTGGTTGTTGTTGTGGGGGTTTGTTTGCGTATTATTTTTACTCTAGGAGAGCATCTGTCTCCTCCAATAATGCCTTGCTAATGGAACCCCTGTATGAGGTCTCTGAGTTTGATTTGGTTTGCTGTTTACACCATTCTCGTCTCAAACCTTTGAGACGTTTTGGGTCTAACATTCACACCTTAATATCTCTGGGCTTTCATCATCAGCTTTTGGGGAGTTCAGTTAAACTGTGAAACTGTTCCTGTACATGTTAACACTTCTTTGTGTGATTTGATGCTGCACAATGAGGACCTGGTTATAACTTGCACAGAGAAGAAAAACCCATCTCAGTGAGTAATTACCAACAGATGGAGTCAGAGAGAAGATTAAAGTTTCAGTTGTTGGCAGCCCCATAGATCTTTGGTAAGAACAGAACACCAGAAAGAGGTACCTGGGTTGAGTCCCATCTTTCCAGGCACAGTTAAAAATGTCCATATGAATCCATAGGGCTCTGCTCCAGGAACCTTTGCACACCACAACCTGAGCAATTACCTGGGAGCAATAGTAGGACCATCTCTAGAGAAAGAGGCAAAATAATCTGTTCATGGCTGTCCTCAAGGCAAGAGGCAGCAGCACCAGGAAACAGCTGTAGTTCATTGCATATGAATATGGTTTGGTGACCTGGGTTGAATGCAGATGGAAATTTCTGTCAACTAAAATGGAGGTGGTAAGTGTCTCCAAGCTCAGAGTGTTCCTTGGGGTCTTGAGGAACAGCTTGTTTTGATCAATCATTTAGAAAGAAATAAAAACCCTTAATGAGACCTTAATATGATACAGTAATAAGAACACATTATAGAGCAAAGTCCTTAGTTCCATTGTTTATAGAAAAACTGTGTTCCCTCCTCAGTAAGATCCTTCAGTGTACTCTATCACCTCCCACTTGGTCCTTTGTTCCTTGTCCCTGCTTAGGCACACGTGCACCCAGGCCATCAGCTGCCACCACCACTGATGAGCAGGGAAGAGCCAGCACACCCCATGGCCAGCCCAGAATCGTTGGCTGCTCAGCCCAGCAGTGGTGGAGTTGGCTATGGGAGTTCCTCTTCAAACTACAAGTTCTTTTTCCTGGAACTTGTAGGAATTTACCATCTCCAACTCCACTGTAAAATTTGTTCAGTATCGGTGTGTTTGGCTCAAGAATTTTGTGGTGGGGAGGGCTGACCAGCAGATGATAGCACGATTGCATAGACCTCACTTGCACAGACCCCACTCACTTGCACAGACCCCACTCAGCTAACGGTGCATAAAAGAATCATTCATTTTCTTGTGGGGAGGCTCAATTTACAGCAACTCTGTTTTTATTTTCCTTTATTTTCAAATACACAGAGTATTTGTGTGATTTTTGATCAGATAATGTCTTTGAGCAAAAATATACACCATCAGTGAAAGAAATCAGCATTTCACCAATACTGAGTATTATCATAGATGGGGGAGAAAACATAGAAAAAGGATGTTTTTCAGTATTGCTGCTACTCTTTCATGCACTTGAGAGCATTTCCCCTTTCTTAGTGGTTTTCTTAGTCAAGCTTTTTGCAGAAAAGCATGGTGGGGGAAACAACTTTTTTTTTTTTTTTAATGTGGAAATGCAATTGTAAAATAACTTTTAAAGGAATGAGTTCCTTTAGATTTGGTTGGCACCTGAGTACATATTTTTTTCAATTTAATACAGATGAAACTAACTTGTGACACTAAAGATCTTGTGCTAAGTGTTAATCATTTAGGATAGTCATATGGACCCCCGTATTTGCTATACACAAAAAGGTAGCAGGGTAGAATTAAGGCTAAAGCAGGGTTAGCTTCATTGTTCTTTCACCTTTGTTATACAAATACTTTGCAATACTAAAAATACTAAATTTCTCCCCCATTTGGGATAGAAGTAAATCTAAGCTAGTTGAGACATTTAAGCACCATTCACCCCTTTATAGGGTGATTACTTATAAGAAGCAAAGAGTGTTGGGTACATCCTCAGAATCCATCAGCCACAATAATGCTGCAATACATACAGATTGCATCAACTGAAAAATACCTACATACCAAAAATTACTCTGGGCAGTTTACTGCAGTAATGACAAAAGGGACGCACATGATGATAATTTTCATTTTGTACTATATTTTCACCTAAGGATGATGGTGAAAGAATTACACCTCCTAATGTTCCTTTCAAAGATGGCAATATTGTTCAACCTATATTAAAGGTAATGAGATGAGCAGTGAGTGGTTAGATCTTGTGAAAAATGAAGTTTTAAATGCATACTTCATTGTCTAAAAGCTCACAGATGACTTTTTTCCTGTAATGACCATAGAAAATGTGTTGGCATCATATCGCAATGAATAATCCTTACTCCTATTTATGTGCTATAGGCACTCCAAAATTACCCAGACATATTTCTTACCCAAGTTTATAACCAGATTCAAATCAGTCTCTACATTTGTGCCAAAAATTGAACTGCAGTCATCTCACAGAAAATAATTCTATATACCTGACAGACGAGTCTTAAATCCCTGATTTTCTCCTTTCCCCAGAGTGAAATTCACTTTAATCTGGTATTAATGTATTTTTCCTTCAGTCGCCTGCAAGAGAATCCCATAATCTCGCAGTAGTGATTGCGCAGACCATGGAAGATACGGTATACATGTGTAGCATTATCATAGGTTTTTCCAGTCGTCTAGATTGTGTAAAATCCTTTGACGTTAACTGGGATAAGTTTTCTCTCTAAAGTGATGTTGAACTTGTCTTTCAGTGTCTTCTCCACCTCTTCATCTTTAAGGGTTATAAATTCCACCAGATCCATGTTTTCCTTGTAGTTGTATATGGTCTCCGTGAGCGTCCACCCGATGAGCGCTCGGAAGCCATCGGTGGTCTGGAGTGTGCAGATAGACTTCTTTGTAAAGAGGGAATCCGGAGAAGTCTGAAGGTACGTACACTGGAAACGGAAATCCTCTACTGTCCGTGGTTCAAGACTGAACATATACACTTTCCGACACTCTTTTTTCTCTAGAAGATCAGAATTTGAGAAATTTTGATTGGGGATACATTGTTTCCGTCTCATTTTCTCAAGGTACCAGGTAGCATTTTTTTCCGTGAAACGGAAGACACCAGGCGCCTGGGGCTGATCTTTTCCTGACACAAGCTCCATCGGCTGCCACATTTGATAGGATACACCAAAGCCTCCATCAACAATGTAGGCTTTTCCGTCAATAACTACCTTGACTAGGAGATGGGTCATGATGGTGGCGTATGCGTTTTCGTGCGGATTGAACACGTACGCTCCCAGAAAGCTGGCATCATACCCCAGGCATTTCAGGACCCAGCCTAACAGCTGGTTGTTTTCCATGCACCAGCCACCACGCTTCTTCCGCACGATTTTGTTATAAACGTGCTCCAGCTCCAAAGTAATTTTCTCCCCACAATGGATGCTGAGGTTTTCAAATGGAACAGCACGGATGTGGTGCTGGAATATATCAGTTAAGGTTTCCAGGTCTTGATTTTCAAGGGAACCTTTATACCCGGTTCTTGCAAAATATTCTTCAAGGTTCATGTCTCCTGTAAAAGTAGGAAATGCATTTTGGTTTTGTTTCTTAACATCAATGATTTACAATGCTGTGAAGAACTGCCCAGGCTGCTGCCAGAAAAGATGCTTTAATCTACTGAACCTCATCAGAGCGGTTTTTAAAGGTAACAAGTATTCACATCAAACGGTTTCCGGCACACAGAAGAGCAGTGCATGTCGGGGTTTGCTTTTTGTCTTAGTCATCCCTATGGCAAACAGCTGATGCAATTGCAGTTTATATATGCAATGGCTGCAAAAAGGGGATTTGCTGTATTTGCTGGGTTAAGAAGCAATGTAAGATCACGCTAGGGAGTGTTCAGAACATTTCATGAAAAACAGTCTAAATCCACTCTTCAATGAAAGGAATGCCAGTAGGTGAAGCAGTGTTGTCTGCCAGTTGGAGGCAGAATAATTTGAGCCAGGATTCACACGTTCTTTTCATGAGTGTACCACTGGCCTGTGATCATAAATGAATGGCTTGTTCACCGCATGTCTCTTTTGCCTCTGACAAAAAGTGAAAATGATACTCCCTGCACATTTTGTAAAGTGTCAAGTTTTATTCGGATAATTACAGCGGAAAAAAACCTCTGACCTATTCAGCAGTTGTGGACCACTGTGTCTCTTGTCTGCTCTGAGTATTGTTAAAACTCATTTTGGTGTTGGAATAACAACGGTGAGTGACCTAAAAGACAAAGAGCACATCTTCTATTCCCCACTGTGCCCACATCTCTCAGGGTGTCATAAAAGTGGATGGTGGGTGCCTTACAGCTGTCTAGTCCTGACCTTTCCCAAAACTCACTTTATTCCTGCAAAAGCAGGCATAACCAAGCATTTACTGAAGCCTGATACAGTGCATCCCTGGTCTGTCCTGCTTGTAGCAATGTCTGCCTCCTGGCTGGCTTGGTAGGACTCCTCATGAGCAAAATTGCTTATGAGAAACTATTCAGCATGCTTTCTGCCTTCTAATACCACGGAAAGTCATGCCGGTGATCTGTTTTTCACAATGGCCCATCGCAGTCTGCCAGCCGTCATTATGAGTTGGCCGCTCTGTAGGTATCTGATAAGATAGTGTTTGTAAAATATGTTGTAGATTGTCTGCTTGGATATAGAGCTGGAGATAAAATGTTTTGAAGGCTTCAGCCTTTACAAAGAAAGCACTAAGTATTTCAGCAATCCAGAGTTACTGCAAATATTTAGCTTCTTGACAGCCCGCAAAGCTACTTGAAAATCTTTTGTGCATACAGTAAGCTGAGGTTTAGACACTTAATATTAGTGACTCAGGAAGTCTATTGTATTCAAATAAATTTAGCAGTGAACCACCAACCGTTTAGTGCAAGCTAGAATTTCTCAAGGTGATTTTCAGTGACAAATTTATGATGTGCATATGGATGTTATAGAAGCAGCTGTCCAAAGTGAATGGAGAGCCCCATCAAAAACTGCATGTTATCTTCCATAGAGGGAATTTAGCTTCCAATGATATTTAAGTGCATTGTTGGAGAATATTCCAATGTAATCCTTGTTAAGTAGAACATAAACTTCTGGGACTTTCTCCTTTTGATTTGCAGAATCTAAGTCTATCTGATCCTACCCGGTCAGATTGTGAACATGAAGTAGATCACACCAGCATAAAGTTGTATCTTGAGTTTATAATATTTGTAATTTCTCTCTGCAGTTCCATAATATGATTGATCTATGTTAGATCTTAAGTGTAAGAGATGAAAGTTACAGTTCTTTTGAATTGTGATCAGATGAAAAGATAGCTTTTAAAAAGGTAATCCTACAAATGTGGCTATGATTTATGCATTGAAAAGTGTCAGCGAAAGAACTTCCAAGGATTATTTCTAAATGTCCATATGAAGGTGTTCATGCAAAAAATATTTCTTACTAGGACTATGCACGTTATCAGCATTTCTGCTGTTAAAATATGTCTGCCCACTTCTGTCTTAATGCATCAGCACATGGACTTTCTGGTGTAGGTAAAACACCGTCTACAACTTCATTTTTTTTCTTATTTGTTTTTTTAAAGGCCTGTAATTTTATTTCCAAAAAGCAGAATCCATTGATTATTAAATTGCTTTTTTCTTCCTTTGCATGTGCAATATTTTTAAATGAATTAAAAATCTAAAGAAAAGGCTTTAGTTGTAAATTTATATCCACTACTGCATCTAAACAAAAGTAAATCTCACAGTCAAGTGAATATCCACCTGAAGACATAAGAATTGAAATTACATTGTTGTTTTGTCCTCTTCAAGAGTCCATGTTTAGCACGCAATATTTTAGCTCCATATCTACACATTTTTAAATATTTATCCTAAAGAGAATTTTGCTTGTTATTCCCAATGACCTTTACCATCATAAAGAAACCATTTTTTGTTTGTTCGTTTTAACAAAATAGACTTACCTCTTAAAATAACCTTATTTGTTTATGTTTGCAGCTTCTGGATTGCTTATTACTGGGGCAGCAGTCGGTACAGCCAGGAGTGGATACAAATTTTGAGGGCTGTCTTCCTCTTTAAGCTCTGTTGTCCCTCACTCCTGAAACTTAAATGCCAAGAAAGGGCAGAGTCCACCCAAACGGAATACACATTTTTGGACTTCACTGATCCATGAGCAAATTAAACTTTGTTTCCTCTCTGTTAGTAGAAGTTTATGTTTTCCTCTGGTTGAGACCAGACTGAACTTGTTTTCCATGTAACATAATTTCTGTAGATATTCACAATGGTTCCATTTTTTTTTATAATTGCATTATTGTTAGTTGGTGAGTCAGCACTTTGTGGGGCAGTATAGCCTTCTGCTTCCTTCTGGGTGCACTGCATTGCCGAAGAAGTGCAGGCTCTCTTTTCCCAAGCTCTGCAGATGTACAAAATGACCTGTCTTTGCTCACAAAGGAACTTTCTGATCTGTTCAAAGCCTCCACTGGAGCAGGTAGTTACTTTGGAGCTGCCGTGTCTAATGAATACCATGACAAATATTTATTTGCACAATGCTGTGTGGGAACAGAATAATACGTTGCCTCTCCAAAACTTGGCCTTCTGCATCCTGACATTGTGTAGCTGTTTGATTCTCTCCTTGTCAAGCATGTTTCCTTCACTTGATGGAGGTGGAAAGCTGGGAATCCCTTTGGGGAAAAAAGAGAGTTTGTTGGGCTGTATCTGGGGAAGCACCTGAGTTTTAGGCACACCAGCTGCCCCATCACTTGGTGTTGTTGACTGACATAAGCATCATCCTTTATCCTGGCTGAGGACCGATGTTGTTCTGTCACCCTCTCATTACGCCTTCTGTGTAGTACTTTCCACAAGACTCAGCCTCATATACGTAAAAAGTCTGTCATGTTACACCCAACGTGCTGTGAAACCATGCAGCTGGCATGTCCTAACTTCCTAGTGCTCTCTTTTGCATCTCCAGGATTTCTTCTTTAATGTAGCTTTTGTGCAGAAAACTACTTGTAATAAAAATAAAGCAGTTTAGTGATAATACTGTCATGCCTGTTTGATGTCAAGTTGTCAAGAAGAGCTAGGCCGTAAAAGTTTAGGTTATATTTTTCAAAGGTTGATCTAATTTTGATTGTTTCAACTTCTGATACAAAAAGCCTGATTTTTAAGAACTGTTGAAGCATCTCAGCTCCTATTGATTCTATTTCAATTTCAGAGGCACAGAAAAATCATGCTGAAAGGAGCTAAAATTGGGCACTCAGGACTGGAGAGTTTGGATTTGTTTTTGTTTATGTGTTTGTTTGTTTTTAAGTGCCCTTGCATAAATAGCTGACTTCAAGCCAATTTCTAGTAAGGGAACAGGACTCAAGTCTTTCAAGTTATTTCATCAGCAGTTAATCAGTATCTAATAGTACCTTGTTTTGAGAAAGTCTTAACCTTTTTATTTTTAGGAAGTCTTTGATGTCAGCTTGAGTTGCTCTAGTCTCTATTTCAGACTGTTAAAGAAACTGAATAATTTGTAAAACTGTGTTGGGAAGATTGGAAATAATATCAAAAAATGTTACAGATCTATTGTGTAAAATGGTAATGCAGCTTTTTTTTTTTTTTTTTTTTTTCTCTCTTTGTGGCAAATGAGTTCCAGAGAGGTGGAACAAAATTTAAGGGAGACAAAATGCAATTTCCATATGAGAAGATTAAAGGTAGTAAGATGTTTCAGTTTCTAAAGAAGTTTAAGAAAAAATACAAAATCAGTATAGGCAGTTCATTAACAATATACTTGAATTTACCAAGCTTTGTGTTCATCTGATTAGCTCAACTTTAGAATCAGATTAATTCTACTAATGTTAATTTTAGAAGTTCTATATTGGGTGTTTAAAGACTCATCTAGCAGCATTTAAAATTAGATCATATCCACCAAATTAGGTGGCAAGCCACGAATGTTCACTGGTTCCAGTTTGTTCTCTAGCACTATATTGAATTTGTCTTTCAGTGTCTTCTCAACTTCTTCATCTGTAAGAGTTGTGATCTGCAGGAGGTCTGTGTCCTCCATGTAGTTGTACTTCATCTCAGTGAAGGTCCACCCAACTAAGGCGTAAATCCCTTCAGTGGTCTGGAGAGTGCAGATTGACTTCTTCCGAAGTATGTTATCTGGAGACACTTGTAGGTATTTGTTTAGCTCCTGGAAGTCATCTATATGGCAGGGCTTAAGAGTGAACGAATATAGTTTTCTGATATTGCCCGTGTTTGTTGCATCAGTGGGAAGGACAGTTTCCTCAGGAATATAATGCTTCCTTTTAACTTTCTCAAAGTACCAGATGCCGTTGTCTTCCCTGAAGCGGAAGATGCCAGGGATCTGGGGTTGATCCTTCCCAGAAATCAGCATCACTGGCTGCCATGCCTGATAGGCACCACCAAAGCCAGCATCTACAATGTAGGAGCTTCCCTTGATCTCCACCTTCAGCAGGATATGATTTATGTGAGCAGTGTATGCCTTCTCTGCTGGGTCATAACTATTTCCTCCAAGAATACAAACATCATACCCTATTTCTTGCAAGGCCCAAAATAAAAGGTAGTTGCTTTCCAGGCACCATCCACCACGTTTCTTTCTCACAATCTTATTGTAAATAGATTGTAAATCCAGGTCAATGGTCTCCCCACAATGCATGCTGAGGTTTTCAAAAGGAATTGCCTGGATGTGATGCTGGAAGATGACTGTTAAAGTTTGCAAGTCTGCATCCTTACGGGAGCCATCGTAAGAAATTCTTGCGAAATACTCTTGAATGTTCATTTTGCCTGTGTGAGTAGGAAAATAGCCAGTTACTGTTGTGCAGCTCTCAAGGGGTTTACTCCCATTTCTGTAGCACAGGTTAACCAGCCTGTAAATGTAGCTGAAGCCATTTCAGTGAAGATTTGAAAGAAACCTGTGCCTTTGGTAGGAGATCAAGCAGGTCTAACCTGCATTCTATCATCTCTATTTCTTAAGAAAGAGGTATGGATAGGAGCAAGTAACAGTAAAGCTTTATCTCTCAGATACTGTCTTCAACCCAGGTGGGTAACTTAGCTATAGGAAAACACAGACGTGGCACATGATAATCTCTGGCCCCAGATGAGGGTCTGTGTGGCAAAAATTTTATAAAACTAGCAAACAACAGGTTTGCAAACAGCTGCTAGCCCACATCAGCATAAGAGTCACAGTTCTTTTTATTATTTCTTTTTTTTTTTCTTTCCTGTTTCTTTTATAGTAACAGGCAAGCAATTCTTTATCATGCAGAAAATTTATCTGGAAATTTTTACATTCATGGTTTCAGCTAACTGGGATTAACTTCTCAGCATGTCAGCGTTTCAGCCAAGCTTCCATGTGAAGTAGATTGTTGTTTCCTTAATCTCTTTAGTTTCCCTGTGGAGTTCAGACAGTGCTTTGACCCTGGCTGTTGAAAGGTAGAGATTGTTAATTTTTCTAACCTATGGGTCAAGGGAATTGATAATTTTAAGAATGCCTTCAAGGCATATCCAGTGGCTTTTGGTTTCTTCTACTATCTCTTACAAATCAAAGACCTTAGCCTCAGCTCAAATTATTGTATGTATTTTGTGTCTTCATGTCAGTGATCCCCTTTCTTTTCATTAGCAGAAGGAAACTGTCATTGGTACTGGCTGCATGGCCGAGATGCAAAAGGTTCTATGTAACACTTCTAATCCACTGACTGATCTGGTATCTGCAAGGATTTGTTTTGCCTTTAATTTAGATTTAATTTGGCTTTTTTCCATGCAAGGAGATATATATATATATATATATATATATATATTATTAATTATTATTATTATTTATTTTTTAACAAAAACGATTCACAATCTGCTAAAGATTGTATGAAGTTCCAAAAGGTCTGTGGATTTTTTGTCCTTGAAATCGGTCACACATTCCCTGGGAGGATTTCCCAAAAATGCATTGATGTAGATGATGCAGGCAAGGTTACCTCGCCACAACTGTTCTCAGCTTTGGTCCACCTGCTCCCCTAGCAGTGGCCAGCAGCTCAATCCGGTGTCTGGAGTGCAAGGAGCTTTTGAAAATCGCATCTCAGATATGTAAGTGGAAATACCCTTGTCCAGGAAGGTAAGCATATCAGAAGACCTAATCTCTAGACTTTAACCCCAACTTCAATGCCAGCAGCATAACTCACTTGACTAGTTGTATTGCTGCTGATTTGTACTAGTACCAACAGTCAGACTGTGTGACGCAGGAAAATACGCTAAAATCGAGTACTATCATAATAAAGGAATAAGAAATAAACATTTTAATTTCAAAAGAACACAGCAAAGTTACATAAAAAAGCAGTAATGTGATTTGATATTGCATTTTATGTTGTTTTTTTTTTTTTTTTCCATCCCTTTATAAGGACAAGGGCACTCATCTCTGGCAAGATCTCCTTGGAAACACTGTTTGTAGAAAGCCATGCCCCCCCTGTAGACATGAACAAGTGTACGCTACCAAGGCTGTCCTGTGGTGCTTTGCCCCGTTTTTCTCTCCATTCCCATTTTCAGCTATTCTGCATAGCCAGATAGAAACATCTCTTTCTCACAACGGTGCCAAGCTGCACCTCTTTGCCCAAGAGGGGCCCGAGAGAGTCCTGGTGGGCCTCATAAGCTTGACATTTCCTTCTGGGAAAGTGCCCATCCATCCGTGCTCCAGGCCAGCAGCCAAAGCCCTGGTGTGCTCCCTGTAGCTCATCTCCTGGCTTGGGGTCCCCGAGGGCCCTGGTGCAGGGACAGCACAGTGTATGAGCAGCCCCTCTGCCAGCCATGGGCGCCTCCCCGTGCGCTCTACGCAGCAAAGCTTTGAGAAAGTCGGTTTGGGGAAATGCATAGCCCGTGCCTCAGTTTCCCCAGCTTGGAACCTCATCAGTTTAAAGTCAGTGTAAGAGAGACAGGATGTGGTTGCTGACAAAATAGGCTCTGATCTCTACTAATACTGAAATAGGTGTAAGAAGGATATGGCTGCAGTACAAAACTACCAGTGCTAGTGAGCATAGGCAGGTAACAGCCATGTAAACTGCTGTTTGCTCTCTTGGCCTCCTGGAGACAGCTTTTCTTCCCAGCACAACCATGACCACCACCGCAGGGCTGTAACAGAGCACGAGCCCTTGCCCAGGGGATGGTTTGCATCCCAAACCGGGCTGCCAAATAAATCTTTTCGCCCCAGTTCAGACCTGGGTCTGGTTTACTTTTGCTCCCACAGCAGCTGAACTCCATTCTTGTGCATTCGTTCACAGATGCAGCTCAGTGGGCAGCAGGATGCAGGCAGGAGTTGTGCCTCTCTGCAAGCCTCCCTGGCGCTCACTGAATCCTTTCATAATTCACCTCAGTGGTAGGAACAGTTCTTCACTGCTAGAATTCAAGAGAGACTTCCAAGGTAGGATCACTCCTGCACATGCCTCTACAATTTATTTGATTTTAAGCTGCATTGCAAGACAGGAGCCGGCTTTTTCATACACTCTGGCTTAGCATAAAACAAGTTAGTTTGTCTTGAGTGCTTGATCTTTGTACTTTGACAATGGCCTCACAATGCTATGCGTGGTGTCGACCCCCAGGCTTGCTGTAATTTATACCTTGCTAATATGCCTATACTGCCTAAGCACATGGTATGCAGACGCGCAGGGGTGGGCTTTTCCAGCCGGGCTGACCCGCAGCTACGTGCTGGAGTTAGAGCTCAGACGCACGGGTGCTTACCTCTATGCCAGGAGCCGCAGGCTTTCTGGGCTGGCTTGCTCCAAAGTTCCCAGGAACGATTGCACCGGGCACTGCTGCCCTTAAAGATCCAGGCTGCCTTTTGCTGCCTGCCAGGGGCAGGATTTTCCTCCAGCAGAACTGGGACAGGATGGCAGATGGTTTTGTCTTTTGTAATATTTTATGTTCCGGTGGCCTTATTGCTTTCGTTGTTTTGACATGTGCATAGAAAGCCCTGTCGTGCAATTAACTGCAGTACGAGCTATACAAAAAGCCAGAACATGATGCATTCCCCAAATTGTTCACAATGTTGAGTAGGCTTAAACCTCCCACGTTACTGATTGATAGCTGAAGCCTTCCAGGAACACAAAAGAGCAGTACATCACAAGTAGCACCTCATGTCTGTCACCCTGTCCACAACCCCTCAGATCAGCCCGGTGCTTCAATCTCCGGGGCACCTTGCCAATTGTACCCACGCTGAAGCTGCAAAGCAAGAGTGCAAATTTTGGTACAACTGTAACATCAGTGACACTGACATGGCCTGGTTCCCTGTAGGAAGCAATTTAGGACTAAGAGCTACTAATCCAAGCCAAGCAAGTCACTGATCAGCTGGGGGGGGTGGCAACTATAGGATTAATAGCAGAGCACCGAGTCATTCTTGGCAGCTGGTGCCGGCCCCCCAAGCAGCAAGGCCGGGTTTGCCAAGGCCTTCATCTGTCCAAGACCCTGCAAGCCCTGTCCTCAGTCAGCAAGGATGCTACTGCCTGAGCACAGCACTCCCAGAGCCTGCTGCACCTTTAAGGATTTGCCTCTGAAGTCTGTGATAAGGAAAAAAGCAAGCTAGTGAAATCCGAGCTGAAGAACCTCTTTTTTTTCCTCCTGGCAGCTCCGCATGTGATTTCTCAGGGCCAGAGGTGCTGAGCTGTGCCAATGGGCTGCAGCCAGGGCATGCACCCTGGGGGCTGAGTCAGCTGAAAGGACAGTGTTTTTTTTCCTATTACTGGTTGCCCTTTGCATGCTGCATCTCTACAGCGATGAGCTAAACCCCCTACCCCTTCCCCTGAGACAACAAAACAGCCCGAAGTACGAGAAGAGGCCAGGCACAGGGTGCTTCCCAAGCCTGGGTTTCCACAGAGGCCTTGCAGTCACTGCCCGCACCTCCATGCAACCTGCCTGTGCTTTAAGGCTGCCTCCATCCCACAGGTCTGTCCCAGCCACCAGGCACTGTGGGGGTAAATACATCAGCTTTGGGAAGCTTCCCAACCAGTTAGATCCTGGGATGGGTCCTGCTGGCCCTGGGCACAAACATTTCATTTCCCCATAGGCTGGGGAAGGCCCATGTGCTATAAGGGACCAACACATGTGGCCAAGCACACACACATGCGTTTTGGGAAGCCATGGATTTGGGAACTAGCTGTGTCGCTAAGAAATGCATTTTGAAGGTGCAGAATAGCAGCTGCTTTTATTAACTGTAAATTTCTAGTTATAGGAAGCTGCACACATTGCATAACAAACAAAAAAAGAAGGGACGGCGAGTCCTTGTATTCTCAAAAGTCTTGGCTGCAAAACATCAGCATTTGCAAACAATCAGGACAACTGCAGTGATTAATGATTTTTTTTTTTTTTTTTTTACTTAGAGAATAAAGATTGCAATATGGAAAAAAAAAATGAAAATTTCACAATTTTTCTTTTTTTAATGTAATTTTAATTCATTTATATGATTTACTTAATTGTAAGTGCATAATTGTAATGCTTCTGTGATTTGTACATAAAGGAACATCAAGCATCATCTCAAAGGGCAAAGTGATTACATTTGTGTAATTTCTCATACTAAAAATCTTAGCCTTCAGGTATCTGACTAAGATTCATCGTTTTTCCTTATATCAATATAATTAGTACCACTGCAAACACATTCTCAGTCAAGCAGATATGTTTTGGAAAAATAACTCTGTGCACTTGTTTGAATTCAGTCAAAATAACTGACGTGCTGTAACGTTTGGAGTAGAAGCAATGCTTTTGTGCAAGGAGAGTGCATTCCCATCAGTCCTCTGCTGGATGGTCACAAACAAACTCCATGGGAGATGCTTTCAGTTTGAAGTTCTGCTTTTTGGTTATGTCGCTGAGAGAAGAGGAGTCATGTAAAGTCTGAAACAAGGCAGAATTATCTCCTAGCATTTCTCATCACTGGTTTTAGGCCATAAAAAGCCCCTCGATACTGGAGGGACTGTCTGACTGCTATGTGAGAGGGTGCTAGGAGTGCAAGAGCACAATGGAGAGGCTTATGGCTTACTGTAGCAAATGGCACTGAATGTCTTTATTTTTCTGGCTATTACATTTCAAAAAATAGTATAGCATTCATTTAAGATGTGGGTATGATTTTCCCCAGGTGGCAGAGCAAAGTAATAAGGAACAGGACATAGTGCTCCATTGCCCTGCCCTGCTGCTCTGGTATCGTGGGAAAAGCTTTTAAGAGATGAAAGGAGCAGGGAATGGGCAGCGTCTGCTGCCAGCTAAGCACAAACAGAAGGGGAGTGATTTGATTGAGTGAGGAAGAAATTATTTGTACCCAAACCAAGGAGAGATGCAGGAACAGTTGTGAAAATCAATTTATTTTCCAGATTCATGCTAATCTGTTCTGCCTTACACTGGGGTGGAAGGAAAGAGAAAGCTTAACCTTTAGATGCTTGTCAGAAAAGAGGGGGGAGAATTGCATGTAATGCCACTAGATTGAATTATAATTCAGACAGTGAGTTAAAACAGAGACAACCTGCTTGTATTGATGGGTACAAATTTCTTATCTAGTGTTATATTGAATTTCTCTTTCAGTGTTTTCTCCATTTCTTCGTCTGCAAGGATTCTGATTTCCACCAGATCCATGTTATCCTTATAATTGTACTTTATTTCAGTAAGTTTCCAGCCAACCAGTGCCCGGATGCCGTCGGTGGTCTGCAGGCTGCAGATGGACTTTGTAACGAAGAGCGAGTCTGGTGCAGTCTGCAGGTGCAGGTTGCGGGCTCTGAACTCCTCTATGTCTCGTGGCTGGAGGGTGAAGAGATAAACTCGCCGGCAAACTTCTTTGTCCACATTATGAGAAGTGGAGACGCTTTGGTTGGGAACACACTGCTTCCTTTTCACCTTCTCAAGGTACCAGGTCCCATTCTCTTCCAGGAAGCGGAAGATGCCAGGAGTCTGAGGCTGATCTTTCCCCGAAATCAGCTCCATTGGCTGCCACATCTGGTAGGCCATCCCAAAACCGCCGTCCACGATGTAGGATTTGTCACAAAGCACCACTTTTAGCAGCAGATGATCGATGTCATCAGCATACGCATCATATTCCGGGACGTAAACTTTCGATCCCAGAAGGGTGACATCGTACCCTAGGGTTTTCAGGGCCCAAGATAAGAGGTGGTTGTTCTCCATGCACCAGCCCCCACGTTTCTTCTTCACTATCTTGTCGTAAGTGGCTGCCAGGTCCAGCTCGATGCTTTCCCCACAGTGGATGCTGAGATTCTCAAAAGGGACTGCTTGGATGTGGTGCTGGAATATTTCTGTCAAGGTCTCCAAATCTGGTTTGTCGTAGGAGCCCCGGTAAGAAATTCTGGCAAAATACTCTTTGATATCCATGCTGCCTCTGAGAGAAGGGTGAAAAAAATACCATAGCTTGTGTCAGAAGTAATGGAAGGATCTTCCCCATCTGTTATAACGGGGCTGTCATCAGAATGAGCAACCTGCTCAGAAGAGGAGCAGGGTTTGACAAATGGTCCTATCAAAGGCAGCTGAGTGCAAGTATTAGCACTGAGGGAAGCCAATGGGACACTGCTGATGAGCACAAATGTTATTTTTAATTGTTTCTTTTACAGATGTGACAAGAGGCTCCAGCTGTGCTAAGCACATTTCAGCAGAGAGTTCCTGCCCAGCAAAGCTACAAATCTCCGTAGGAAGGAACAAAAACAGTAACAGCTCTGTTTCCCCACTAGAAATTACAGGAACTGAGACTCTCCAGCTCTGAACTGCTTTACTTGTGGTTTGACTCAGCGAAGTAGAAGCAGAAAATTAATCCTCCCTCCCCTGCAGAGCAATCTAGAGACTCCTCTGCAACTGCATCTGAAATAAACCCACCCGTCCGTGGTGTTTCCTCCGTTATTTGGGCAGGCTGGAAGAGGCCGGTCACACCTGCATCGGCTCAGTGCTGGCGGTAGAAGATGTGACCTGGAGCACAGAATTGTTTTTACAGTCGCAGAGGCAGAAGAAATGCGGGAGATTTTTGGTTCGTCTGCTGGGAGCCACTCCCTGAGCAGGGCTCAGCTCCCTGGCCCTGTTCCTCCACCCTGCACCAGCAGTGGGAGGAAACCAAGGTTTGGGCCAAAAATACGAATTTCAGGGGCCCCACATTTTCTGACATCAGTCTCTTTGGGGTTGTATTTGAACTCAGAGGCGTGTTTCAGGGAGGCAGAGGTCTGCCAGGCAGCACGCATTGCCCTCCCTGTCCCATCTGTAGCAGGCTTAGCAGGATGCTGTGTTTCATGAGCACAAGGGAAGAAAGCAGCCCAAGGACCTGAGCCCTTGGTGTAGGGTGGCAAGAAATGGGATTTTAAGGTGGCCACATACCTTTCTTATTCCACCCTAGGCACCGGTGCGTTTCAGATGGCTCTGAGCACAGAGCACTGTTGATCAGATCATTGACCTGAGACGTCCCAAAATGTTCTCAAAGTAACTGTGTGTGGTTCTTAAGATAAAACCATAAGAAAAAACTCTGACTCTTCCAACAGGATTCAGTTCTTAATATGATGAAAAATAGCATGTACCAAATTGTATGGGAATTTTATAGTTTCAGTATATAGAGAAAGCAATGAAAATAGTTCTCCATTTCTCATAATGTCCTGGCAGGAGCAGAGGGGGTTCCCGGTGTGACTACCCACATTTAAGATACAAATGGTCAGAAACCTGGAACTATTTGCATCACGACCACCACCACATCTAAGAGATTCAAAGAGCAGGCCTGAATTGTCAAACATCAGGTAAAGAGTATCTGATCATTATTCTGGGCCTTCTCTTTCTTCAGCTTCCACCTTGTTCCCAAGCTTTTCCCCAAAGCATCACAACTACCACTCTATTGCTTTTTGGAGATGAACTTTGCAGAAACTTGGTTCTTGCAGTGGGAACAGAAATCCAGCTTCACCAGCAATGAGCATCCCCCTCCCCCTCCTTTTTTTCTTCCTTTCCTTCACTTTGCCAAAGTAGGTGAAACCTTTGTATTGTATGAAACCTTTGTGGTTTTATTTTGTCTTTCTGTGTTTCATGTAGTTGTTTATAAGACCCTTTCAATAGCTGTAACTGAAATATGTCAGATGGCACCAATGCCCGAGCTGTTTGAGGCTGATAACCAAGTAAATAAAGCAGCCTATCTAGTACACTGACGTAAAAGGAGGCATCTGTAGCTGAACGTTTCTCTCTCTGCCGTTACACAACCTAGCCATTTTCTGCTGTGTTTTGTCCTCACTCATATTTAACTTCCTGGTTATGAAGTGCTCGGTTGCCAAAATTGAGGGCTGAAAAAAGGTCTTACCTGGAAAATCAGTTCAACCACGAACGGATCTCCTGGGGGGATTTGTTTAAGCTAAAGCAAGCAGCGTGGTCCTCTGTCCTTTACCTGGCGCAGGCAGGGGTCAAAGACTGTCCTCCAGCTGCTTTCCAGGGGAATGTCTTTTCTCTCAACTTGCTTCCACCCGCCTCTGTCAGATTGCAAAAGCTGAAAGAAAAAAAAAAAAAAAAAAGGGTGGAGCACAAGAGCCGTAGTGAGCGAACAAAACCAACAGCACTGACTCAACCCGCATTCAAAACCTGGTTGTTATTAGAGTGTTTTCACTCGTTTCATGCTGCCTGCAGTGGCTAGTTTGAGCTGTAACAGAAAACGACAAAAAGCTAGCCAGATGCACGTGGGTGATATAGAGCTTCCCCAGGTATTGGGTTACTGGTTGTTCGGGAACTTGGGGAATATTTCTTGTAGGCATTGAGCCTGGGAAGTTTTTTCCACTCTGAAAAGCAGCAAGATTTCTGCACAGCACCCCTCTCCTCTGTCAGCATGCACAGGAACTTCAGCCTTTTCTTAATTCATGCTGTATAATTTATATGCTTGGTTTTATTTTGGTTTGGTTGTTTGTTTTTTCAGTAAATTTCCTGGAGTGTAAGGAAAGGCTGGGACAGCAGTGCATCTGCCTTGATCCTGGCCCAGAAGTAACACCTGAGGATGCCATCCATGGTGTTGAAGATGCCTCTGGCAAAGTGATGATATGAAGTGCCAGCACACAGGTAGCTCTCAGTGTGATTCCTACTGCTTTTCTCTCTGCATGCTTTGCTTACCCTTTTCCAAGCTAAATCTTAATAATTCTCTGATATAAACAGATAGATTCTTCTGTGTCATTTCCCCAACAGTCCTTCACATGTAGTATATCCAGCGAGTTTCATTCAAACACAGATTTGTTGGGATAATTAGCAAAGATAATAGATCAGACCAAAAAGAGAGGCCTGTGGTAACCCATTACACAGCTCCACTGCCGTATCAAAATTTGGCTCTTTATCGTACCATCGGCATCCTGTGTTTGACCCCACAAACAGAACTGATGCCCAAGGCAAGAGACACTCGAGGAAATGGATTGCTTGCCTTTCTTGGGCTCCTCTGGGCAGGTCCAACTTGCTGAAAAGAGGAAGCCTATATGCCAAGCCAGATCTTGCTGTGCATGGAATAATCCATTCTCTTCTCAGAGGCTTCATTTTGACAAAGAGGAGCCAAAAGCCAGGCAGGCAGACCCATGGTGCTTGTGGGAACCACACCAAGAAGAAGCCCACACTCCCCAGAGCCACGTGGGACCCCAGACAGTGACAAAAGCACCATGTTCCCTTGGGCAAACGTGGGGGTAAGGTATTGGTAGCAGCTAACACTGAGTTCCTGAGAAGACACAAATGTTTGCTACCCAAGTAGGAACAAAACCTGTTTCTCCTCATACTTTGATACCCAGTTTTCCTCAGCCTCCTCCCTACAACATAGCTCTGTTTCTTCCTGTGTCTTTCAAATTCTCAGCTCAGCTCACTATCCCATGCCTTTGTTCCTGAATCACTCCTTTTTGCTCCCCACTCTCCACCATTTGCTCCTCAAGCCATTAAAGCCAAGAAGTCTCATCCTCCCCGGGTGCACCCAAGGCTTTTAGAGGGCAAAGCTCACTCAATGAGACCTGAAGGTAAGGGAAAGCTCATCGTGACCCAGAAGCCCTGCCAGAATCTGTTTGCATTTCAGCTCTGTGCCAAATCATAGTGGTTCATTTCAGGCTTGGCAGGGCAATAAACTGCAATAACTGCTGATGGGCAAGGTGCCTGGACGTGCTGCACATCCTCACCTGAGCCCATCCCAAAAAGTGGCAAAGGGCAAAGCCCAGCCCGGGTCAGGGGCAGTGCTTGGCCAGCAGCGACTTGTAACACATTGTCCTGGACCTGGCAGGAGGCGAAGCTCGCTGAGCTTCTTCCAGAAGAACATCAATGTAATTGCACTCAGCTTTTATTTATTTATTCATTTAAACTGCCGACAGCATTTAATTTATTACTGAAATCCTTCTCTCTTCCTGACTCTCCTTAGAGGCTGCATCAAATATTCCTCCCTCCCCCCTTTAGCAGAGCATTATGTGCTGCAGTGTTTGCTTGGAGAAATAAAAGCATATGGTGCCCTGTTTGGGGGAACGGTGTGCAGTCAAGTGTCTGCTCAGTGTTAAACAGCTCCCACTACACTGCCCTCTGTGATGGGCTGCATAACAAAGCAGGGATTGTTATCTCCTATTAGCTGGATGCTTAATATAGAAATTATGAGGTGTTCTATTTAGCTGGCTGCATTTGGTGGGGAGAAGGGAAGAGCTGTTTAAAAGAGATTAGTTTTTAGACTAATAAAACATTTGACATGTTTTAAATGGAATAAAATCTTAAATTCTTACACAGGTTCCGATTCTTCCATCCTGTTGAACTCTGGGTGGCTGGAAAAGAAAATGCTGCACACCCTGAGTGGAGCAGCAGGCCCCATCCTACCATTTCCGAAGGGATTTTAATAGATGTAAGCCGCTCTAATACGCAAGTAGTAAATAATATTCATGGCGTATAAACATATTCATAATGGTAGGACTCTTGTGCTTTATATTCAGTGCCTTCCTTATGTAATTATAGATATCAAGCAGCTGTGGCTACATATCTTTCTGATTTGCGTCCACAGCATCCATCACGTGCAGTTTGGGGGATGTAATAAGTCCTCCCCCTCAGCAAAAGGATGGGTCCGATGAGAGCGGCGCCTACGGCCCATGGGATTAGGGAAGGGAGTAACTCCGTGGGCGTTGCGTGGCTTTTTCTCAGCAAGGAAAAGACTAGATCTCAGGTTTAGTGTTCCCACTATTCGAGGCATCTTTCTGAGGACTGTTGAGAGTAAAAAACTCTCTCTTCTCTTTATCTTTACCCTGCCAATATGAGGTTTTTCACACAAGCCAACACCAAGTATGCTAATGCAGACCAAGGAGACCGCTTTGGTCTGTGGGGCCTTTCAGTCCAGAGGGTTTCAGCATAAATCTCGTAAATGTAAGTGGTCGTAATTCAGTTAAATTCCATTAGAAGGGGAACAATCAGCTTTTCTACATGAATGGCTTTATCTCATGGAGGGTTTGAAACAACAACATCAAAAAAAGCATATTTTAAGTAGCTGCTTTGATGAAAAATATGTCCATACATCTGGCTTTTATTTTCCCATGAATTGTGACTGCTGTTGTGGACAGGTCAGAGTGGGTCCTTGTCCACGTGTGTTCCCAGCACCGCAGGAACACCGTCTGGTTCCACATGCTTCTGCCACCCCAGCGCCAGGCTCCAGGGAGCACAAGTTGTCCTCCATTTCACAAGCAGTAATCACACCCTCAGCGCTCTATTACCTTCTCCATCTTGTGGTCCACCTCCCTCAGAGTTGCCAGTGTCATCGTCAAACTGAAAATTTTGAGTAGAATCTGGAAATGAGGAGTAGTGGAGAGTGCTGAAGGGAGGATGAAGAAGACAAGGAGAGCGAGATGGTGTGAATGTACAAATGCTGCTTATCCTGAAAGCTGGACAAAGGAGCTGGAGGAGCAGCCAACAGCCGGGTTAGCCACCTGGGAGCTTTCTGTGTCTGATGCTTCATTGCCTGCCTTACCCAGGGTTGCTGTGGCCAATAGCCTCCTTACCAGACATTTGGGTAACCTTTGCAGCACCTCTTTGGGCTCAGTGGCCCTGTCCCCACTACCTCTTCCATGAGATGCTGTCCTACCTGGGCTCACGTACTGGTCCTTTTGTACACCTGGTACATCCACAATCCCCATGGCCACCAACCCCTCTGTTTTTTCCTTCTGAATGGTCTGGTTGAAGAGGAGCTGATCAGCAGTTAGCACCGGCCTTCTCGGGGGTCTGGGCTGTGCAGGTCCTCATCCTGTAACCAAGATAACCAAAACTCACTCTGCCACTCTCGGGCACGTTCTCATGCAGCGCTCCTGCCAAGACTGAGCAGAGGGATGCTGAGTCTGATGGAGAAGGTTGTGCTCACAGCGGTTGGCCGTCCAGAGATGCGTTTAGTGGCCACAACATGGGACAGAGCAGCGAGCTTGTGTTTCCCTTGGGCAAACCCAGGCTCTTTGTGCTCACCTTCCCACAGCAGTGAGAACCCTGGTTCCAGCCAGGAGCTGCTGAGCTTCCTGAGTTGGTGCAGCGGTCACGCTGGTGGAAACGCAGGTGGTGGCACCTCACTGAGCTGCCACTGCAATTCTGCTGCCCTGTGGTGCTGGGTGAGTGGGAAGGAGCTCGGACAAGGCCAGGCAGACCCCGGCCCTTTCTCCACTGAGTTTTTGGAGCGATGCTATCAGCAAGCTTGCATCCCACTCCTCCGCGCCAGCTTTTCCCTCACCACAGTCCCCAAAAGCGCAGTTGAAAATGCTCCTTACCGTTAGGGAGGCAAGTCAGCACCAGCAGGGTCACATGTGAGCAGTTTCAGAGAAGAAACACATCTCAGCAGGATGTGAAACCAGTTCTGCTCCCAGCTGGGGCACCGCCGGCTGCAGCCACCCAACACGGGCACCCTGCCGGCAGGTGGGAGGTGAGCCATCCCCGCTCTCACTCTCAGCAAAATGGTGGGAGGCTTTTCCCCTCCCTTCCTTAATGCTCAAACCACGGCGTTATCACGCAGCAGCACTGCTTCCGGCTCTGCTAGGCAGAGCTGAGCAACAAGCAGCAGGACCTCCCCAAAACCATGGGGAGGTTGGGGCTGCCCCTAAGCTGCAGGTACAGAGATGTTAGTTCTGCAACTTCAGCTTTGCAAGAAGTGCACGAGCTCCCTCTCTCCGCATCTGAACACTGCATCCACTGCCTTGAAAATATTCCAGAATCAATATGCAATATGCACCCAGAGCACTTTTGGAGACCCAGGGTGTTAATCTTTCTCTCTTCATTTCAACTTCCCATCAAGAAACTGGATATATTCCATTTTCCTGGCTTTTTGTTCAGACATAAACTCCCAAGATTAACCAGATAATAATTGCCATCACGTTAAGCTGTGTCTGCCCAAGGGAAGTGTGACAGTGTAATGTGCAATGGGCCTCAGCATCTCAGGCTGGACCCTGAGACGGTTTCATTTCACATTTTCTAACAGGAGCCTCCAGTCACGCTGTCAAAGCCCACGTGGGACATTTCCTCATGCACCCCTCTGTTACAGACATGCTGCCAGGCAAAATGGGCATCACAGCAGAGCCCACGAGCAAAGGAGATGCTATATGGGGCAATACTCAGACCCTAGGGACAGGCTTACAATTCTGTTTAATTTCACCCCATTTTCATGGTTATCAATAGCTGCTCAGCAACAGCAAGGCAGTACATTTTCCTATGCAGGGTCAGAAAGGCCTCATGTGAAAATAAAGATGTTACATTGGTCTTAATATATATATATATATATATATAAATTAGTTAGCTGATCACCTACAAAAATCCCATACTGTAGCTAAACAAGTATGGAAATAGGCTGTGAGCAGGGCACGTGTTGTTCCATCTGCTTAGGCATGGCCCACCTGCACAAAGAGGATCTGCAAGTCAACAGCCTCGATCATTATCAGGTACATGAGTGACTGCCTATTTAAACCTGTGTACCATATGCAAAGAATATTTATGCAAGGTATTTCAAGAGGAAAATATTGGCAGCTAATCCACAAGTACACTGACTAAAGGAGGAGCATTTACCTGAAGAAATACTGTGGGGAAAAACATTTCTGTGCAAGGGATAAAGCAACATAAAGAACATCTCATAGGGAAATATTCCTTAATTTGCCAAACCAGAAAATATCTTGGCTCTATAATTTAAACGTTCTCGATATAACGATCTAATTTATATTATAGAAAATAATATATCTCTTTCTGTATATACACACATACATATATTAAATCTGAAAATCTTTCTCCATGTGCCTAAATGCAGCAGCAGCCACCATTTATGAGCAGTTATTTATCTTCTGGCAACAAAACTACCAAGCCCTGTCCTCAGCAGGGTAAAACTGGCGTTATTCCGCTGAAGCCCACATAGCAATGCTGCTTGCCTTCACCTGACTTCGAGCATGCTCCTCACAAAGCTTCTCCAAAATAAAGGTGTTTTTTCAGTGAAAAAGCTCTCATTGACTTCAGTGGGATTTAGGATCAGCCCTATTTCAGGCAATCAGCCTGGAAACAAGCAATTTGAGGAACAATTACACGAGTTCTGTCATTGCTGCTACTCGGATATTTTATTTTTTGGAGAGGTAGGTGGGTGGGAAACCTTTTATCTCAGTAAAGAGTAGGAAACAGAGAGGTACAGTGACAGCAAAGAAAAAAAAAATAAAACATCTGCTTCTTCAGAAAACACATATTCATTACAATGCACTAACAGGAATCACAGAAATCACACACGTTCGCGATGACAATGCCTTCCCTCCACCCCACTGCTGAATCAGGAGCATGAGCAGGCAAAAATAGGAGAGATGCTCGGGGTTGGCAGCACTCCCCCAGACTCACCCGTGCTGTTTTGGCTGTGTCAAGGAGAGTCTGGAAGTTGGGGGAAGCAAGGAGCTGGTCCTGCAGGGCCCCTTCACACCAATCCTTGGCATTCAGTAATCCCACCATGAACACGATCAGTGCACGTCATGTGCATGGCGCTGGGTGTTTGCAGAGAGACAGATTTTTCCTGGAGTAAAAGCAAAAGGTGGTGGAGTGGAGGTTACTGTGGCAACCTGCAGTTCCTGCCTTTTCTCCCTGCTACGCTTGGGAGCCATGCTGGGGGACACTGGTGTCACAGGCTCAGCCGATTTGGATGGCACAGACACGTCTCTGATACCAGCTCTGGCTCAGCTCTGCTGCCCCAGGCCCCTTACCCACAACAGCATTATTTTTCCCAGCAAGGACCAGTTTGATCCTTGACCATCTGAACTGGTGAATGGCCTTTCCTGGGGGATGATGAACCAGCTTTGAGTGGCATCGATTCTCTACGTGCCAAAGCATCCGATGCACTTGAATTTGTCTCTCCCTTATGCATACACCTAAGGCATATTCTCCAGTGGCACCCAAGATGGGTGGGAATGTATATTAGGCTTTCAGCTAATAATTAAGACCCTGAACCTGCCTGGCTTCTGGGGACTCATGGGAAGGCCTCTGAAATTGGCTGGGAGCTTCCTTCCCAACTTTTATTAAAAGTTCTCCTGAATGTTTCATCAGAAGAAATTTGACTGCATATTTACGTGGCCACAAATCTACCTGGTTTAAAGCCGCAAAATCAATGCTCTAAGTGCATTGCTTATCGCTCCGGGTGGCTGTTCCGCTAACCTGACCATGGTGGTTTTCATCCCTTTGCACAGTGAAGGCACAGATGAGGAACAGCCCAAGGATTAACAGGAAGCCTTTGCTTTACTCCCTTTACTTCTTTGGTAGCACGTGGCTGCTCAGCAGGCAGCCCAAACCGGTAGAAAACAGCTTTACATATATATATGTATATATATTTAAAAAAAAAAAAAAAAAAAAAAAAAAAAAAGTTCATGTCATTGCTCTCCCTCCGTTTGCTTTCCTCCCGTGCCAGGCCCTTGCTCGAGAGGAGCTGCGGATGCGCTGTGTGCTCCTGCCGCTGACGAGGTTTCATCTTGCTTTCCCCTCCCTGGGGAGCAGCATGTGCTTTTGGAAGCTACACACCATTTTATTAGTTCTATTCCCAGGCGTGAAAACGTCAAGCTGCTTTTATACGAACACGCTGCAATTTAGTACCAATGGCAAACTCTGCAGAAAGCGTGAGAAATGCAGACCTAGCCCGGATCCCTGTGGAAACCCACCCGCAACCGTTCCCAGCACTGGGAACTGGCTCTGCAGCATCCCTGCAACACTTTAATTCGCACCATCTCCCCCGTTTGTATCCCACCTCATTCCCTGCCCTTGGTTAATGATCTGATTTTGTGCATTACGCATCCAGAATACTCCCTGGCAATAAATGTTTTATTTTTTCGCTCATAGCACCTTTGTGAAATATTTATGATCACTAGATGTCACTGTAATTTTACTCTGTCTCCAGCCCTACTGAACTGGTGTGATTCCCCATGCTCTCGTGTGCTCGCTTTTAAAACCTCTTGAAGAAGATATTGGTGATGAGACAAACCCCCAGCTGCTATCCCAGTTTGGGGTTTCCTGTGGTGGAAGGCAGTGTGCCTTGCTCCGGGTTTGCCTATGCTCCCCCTGGCATTGCAGTTAATCACACGTGTTAGAAGCCCAGAAATGTCTATAAAAGCATTTTGCCTCTTTCATTTGCCTTTAAAGATTTTTACAGACTATATTTCTTCAAGGTCAACAAAAGTCCACACTCCCTATTTCCCTAAACTGTTCCTTCTATGATTTCTCTGTTGTACAGTACATGGCAATGTAATTATTATAGGCATAGACATGCATGATTTTTATTTTTTTTTTTAGCTGGAAAAGCCTCGATGCTGAAATGAGTGGGAACACCAATGCATTAACCCTTTGTCTCCACCTGGTGAGGTTACCCAGCTCAGCAGGAGGACACACTCATTCCGTATGCCAGGTCCCACTGGGGAACATGCCAAAAGCAGGACTTTCAAGAAAAATCCCTTATCCGATGTGCAGCAGGAAGGCTCCTGATGCAGCACTGGTTTCAAGGAACCGAAGCTCTTTGCTGGCATCTTTTGGTGAGCAAGGAGAAGGGACGTGAGGGTCAGGGTGTCCCAGCTGCAGCATGGATTTCACCACCTCCGAGGCAGATAAATCTGGTTTCTCTCTTTAGTTAATGAAGAAATGTGGGGAGGAGTGGGAGGAATTCAGATTCTGCTGGAGGAGGAATCTGTGCCACAGCTGTGAGGACTGGAGATGATGAGTGCTGGGCAGAGCAGCACAGGGAAGACTAACCAGCAGGCAAAATTCCTGCCCTTTTGCCCAAATTTTGCTGCCTATCCAGCAGCATTAATCCCAACATCTCGGGCAGCCTAACACATTGTGCTCTGCTACTGATGCTGTCTCACTTTTGATGAGCTTTCTATTCAGGATTCATTAAAAAGAACTTAAATGAGCAACGAAGCTTCTGGACAAGTACTTTTTTCTTTTTCTTTTCTTTTTTTTTCCTGTGGAGCCATCAGAGAAGCTTTCTTGATTCCCCTGAGGTCAAGTTCTTTTAATCTTCTCCGCCAGCCACAGCATAAAACCCTAAATTTCCTTTGAATTCTGTTGATTAGTTGGAGCGATGGAGTGCTCTCTTTAGAAACTCTCCACTGCAAATCTAGCCCAACATGATGGACCACATTCTGCCTAATGAGTAACAGCAGCACACAAACCAGGAGCTGGTTGAATTGCTACTTGCTACTTGCTACTTGCTACTGAATTAAGACACGTGTTAAGGCTACAGTGCTAATCCTGAGAATGAGCTCATATCAACGTGTCTATGTTAGGTGAGTGGCAGGTAGACAGAAGTAGCTCTTTATTAATTGGAGACCTATTAATCCTGGCTTAAAGCTAATGCAGAGCCAGCAGCGCTTTGCATGGAGCATGAGGAGTGTTTTGGGGGTGTGTTGAATGCAGCACTCCAGTCTTGCAGTAGGTATAGGCAATGACACCAGCTCTCTCATGGGGTTCCTCTGCCAGGAACAGTGCTGGAAGGGCTTTCATCAAGATAACTGATAAAAAAAGGTGAGGAAGGATAGAGAAATAAAATGAGTAAAGCAGGTAACTAATGGAAATGACATCCTGGATCCTTTTTTTGTGTTTATAGCCATCTCTTCCTAAGGAATTGCATGAATTTCCTTATTTGTTTTGTAAGGTTATAAATTATCTAGGAACCTGACTGTGTGTAAATAAAAATTGTTGAAACAGTTCAATTAAAGGTGTGACAGCTTTAAGCCCCATTAAACATGGGCAGCTCCCTACATATAAAATCACTCACCAGGCCACTGGCTTACTTCTATGTAATTTGAGTCAATCAGGAGTTCTTTCAACATAACCCAACATAAATCATTATCAATACTAAGTGAGGGATTGCATATTAAGAGCTTAAACCCATTTATTTGTATTGGTTTAAAAACAGGTTAACATTACATGGAACACAGTTCCAAAACAGACTGAAGTTATGTGAAACACCCTTACGAAAGCATTAGTGTAAATCATATTTTTAAACAGATTTAATCATTGTTTACCCAGCAGTACCCCAGAAGACTAACTCGAACAATACATCGCTGTGAATTCATAGCACAGATTAGTTAAAGCAGATGGTAAGCCCGTGTGGATGCACTCCGTCAGAGAAAATGCAACCATAATTGGATTTATTTTAATTCACTTATACTTTGACAACAGGAGAAATGCTAGTAAAGTTCCTCATGCTGACAAGCCCTGAGGTTAAGGCTTTCAGGGAGCTGCTGCTTTCCTTGCACACAACCCTTTTTTGAAAATTAGACTTTAATGCAAAAACAACATTTAGCCACTTTTAAATAACAGCCAATCCCAGTCCAAAACCTTTATTCATGTTTGGATCTTGATGCCTCCATTCACTCCGAGTAGCACTTTATGAAAAGTGGCCCCAATGAGACGATGACACTCATCGGCATCACCTCACTTCTCCACATGTCTTGCATGGGCTGTTGTGGGAGGACACACTGTGTACCTCCAGCAGCCTAGATGTTACCTGGATGGCACGCAATCTGTGCTTCTGACCTGGGTTCTTCTTGAAAAGGGCAAGAACTGCATTTTCCTCTTAGAAAGGGGCTGGTGATCTGAGTCCTGACTTGCTGGAGGACGCACACAGTGGCAGGGAGAGTTCTACCCCAGCCAGAGAGGGGGAAGGAGCTCACTTCCCTCTGAGCTGAGCTTTTACGGGTGTAAATAGAGCCAGTAATTCTCAGCATATTTTCTGCAAACACATAATAAACACAACTCTCATCTCCTTAAAGGTTATAGGTCAGGGGCACCTACACTACTAACTGGACGACACGTTGCATCAACTAGCCGTGAAGGAACCTGCCAACCACATCATCATCACAAGCCTCAATTTCCCTCACAATCTCCCCAGAGTTCTTGCTTTCAAGTTGCCCCAGCAAACCGCCAGGCCAGCTGGATGGCCATGGAGACAATGGAGAGGAGTGTGAGAGCAGGAGACAAGTGAAGAGGAGTGACCCAGCTCTGGATACACCTCAGCTATCTGTTTATTCCACCACATTTAATTGACATTAGCTCTTGTTTGTTTTGTTTTGCTTAGATTTTTGTTGACTGTGGTTATTCTGTGTGTTAAAGGCAAGGAGGAGACATAATGGTTGGTTTCACTTCTGAGTCTGGTTTCACTTCTGAGCTTGTTTGTTTGTTTGTTTCAAACCTTTCCTCACCTATATTTAACTGTGTGCCTCTGGTATATACTGGCAGTAGCTTGCTGCTCTTGCTGGCTGCAAAACCTATATATTTAAACTTAAACTCAGATCAGCATTTCTTGTCTCAATACCAGCTATACTTGGAAAAATATATATATATATTTTATATTTATTTATTTATTTATTTATTTATTATAATAATAAATAATATATAATATATATATATTATATTTACATATTATATATTTATTATATATATATAAGTATATATATATACTTTTTTTTCCAAGTATAGCTGGTATATATATTCCAGCACCTTGCCTCTTATTCTCCAGCTACACAAAATATTTATTTCTGTATTTCCTAATTAACACACTATAGCATATTATTTTCTTTGCAATTAGCTTTTCAAAATATTCTGAACTGGTCTAAATTTCTGTCACGAGACATCTGCAAACTAGTCTTAAATTTCGGTAACAAATATGCTGGGCAGATCTTCCACTCCTTGTCCCACATGTCACTGAAGACGCAAAAGTTTGAGCAGTCCACAATAGGCACATGGATTTGGGGCCTAAACAACTCCTGGTGTCAAAGGGACTAGGCTGTTGTTTTTGGTTTTGTTTTTTGCAGAAATATTTAAAATAGCCTTTATGATGAATCGCTCGGCTCTAAGCAGTTAACTGAATACTGAATAAAATGGCAGCCATGGAGATTCTCTGTCTGAAAGACCCAGTTTCTCCCCCAGCTGTAAAAACTGTCAGGCAAATTCTCCTCTATTTCATCACAAACTAATGTGCCTTTTTGGAAATTAATTTGCTTTTGCTTGGTCTGATTGCAATCATTACTTGTGTTCTTGAGAGTTCGCAAACATGCTTGAATTAAATTATGGGACTGGTCACATAATTACATCCCGTACAGTTTTAATTCATTCGTTGCTCCATTTTAACGTCCTAGTTTTGTGCATAGCATGCTTAAAAGTCCAGAGCGATGGTATTCCCACCCCTTATGCCACTGTGAATTCCCAGCAGCCACTAGATGTCACCATGATTTTACTTGCTTTCTAGTCTTTACTCAGGTGGTAAGGTTAAGAACACAGGAAAATAATTACTCATTAATAGCTACAACAACATCAACAAAAAAAAAGTATGTTACAATGAACACAAAGTTTAGAAAAGGGGAAAAGCGACCCATATTCCTGCTTTTGTGCATGCCTTCTGTGAGAGTACCCATCCTGTACACATGGATATGACTTTGTCTCTTGATGGCAGAGGAATAGTTTGATACCTTGATGACTGAATTTCTCAGCTGGGCATCAAGGTAAAATTACTTTTGTTAATACATTTACCAGAGCCCTATTTAATTCTCCAGACTTGCTAGCTTTAAAATTATTATCCCCGCTTGGTAATCCTGATGGAGAGAAGCAGCTAACAGAGAGCTGCATCACCTGGGCAGTGAAGTGGCCAAAGGAAGATGTGGTAACCAGATGAACCAAATGGCTCCACAAGCAAACAAAGAAGCAAAACCACTTCTGGGAATCCCTCTGTCTCCAAAACACATGAAGCTGTAGGAAATCAAAAGACTGCAGGGATCGATGCAGCTGATGCTAATTTTCATTAAACTTCTCTGATTATTAACCAGTAAATTTGCCATTCGTAATCTGGAGGATTAGGATTAGAAACCGTGTGCATAATCCCATGAAACTCCCCTCTGCCTCTCACCTCACAGGCACAAAGTCACATAAATGCAGTGCAGGGTGAGATTTTGGTGGCCTACCTCAGGCTTGGTGAGGGCTGGAGCCTGATGGCAGTGTCCCAGCTTCAAAGTATGCCAATGTAAAATGCAGAAAACCTCCCCAGATATGTGTTCAGCCACACAATGTGCAAAGCAAGCTGCCTGTGCAAATCCTGTCAGCTATGGGCTGCAGCCTCCTGTGGTGACAGGCACAGCCCATGACAGAGGCCACCTAAAAATCCATCTTTGTGTTTGGTGATGCTCTCTTTCTCTGTACTATTAAAAGACTTGTGCTGGTTTATGTGCTGGTCCATTAGCAATTGAACTTAAGGTCTGCTTTGTAATATATTCAGCTACTGAACTGAGCAGAATTCTTTGCATTTTCCAAAATGCTGACAGGTATTTTCTTGAACTCCCTGGACTCCAACCGTTTTTTTTGCAGGCACAGTTATTTTATCAACCTTACCTCTCTGGCCTCACATCAGCACAACCCCAGTGCCTCGTGCTTCTCTTTAGCTGTTAAGCTCTCCTTTCAGCTCATGTCTTCAGTCAGACCATCCTTGTCCTGTTGTGCTTCTTCAGGCCCAAGAAGATATTGTGAAATTGCGTCCCCCTCACTTACCCAAAAGTCTAGCAACATAAAAGCTCTTCAGAAGGGCCCAAGGCTAATACCTCACCTCCTAAATCATGCAGTAATTTGGCAGACCCCCATGAGACTGCTTGACTTTGCATAAGCCCTGAACAGCATAAATTACTGCAAATAACGGGTCCCTTTTTTAACACAATTCCTTCAGGTTTTCTGAAGTCAGCCTTTAACAGAAATGACGGTGTCCTTCCCTCTGTCCACCCCAGTTACACCCTGTTTCTTCTCCTGGAGCTAAAGGTGCATCTCCCCATAGCAATAACGACTGGGGATGTCTATGTTTGCTTAAAGGATCATCCTGTGCCTCCTACAGCACATATTCTTTCAATCTAAAGTCTGCTGTCTTCCAAGAAAAGTCAAACAAAACAGACTTTACAGACCTCTCTGAAGAGAGCTTTTTAAGTCAAGGGTTATTTTCATTTTTGCTTCAGGACACATAATATATTTAATACAAAAGAAAATATGATGGGCTCAGAACTTCAGCCAAAGATGACAAGTCCAAAAACATCTCAGCTTGGAAATATTCCTGCCCAGGTTGTTAGTCTTAGGTTTGGTTTATGATCACTTCTTTCAGCCATGCTGCTATACTTGGAATTAATTGGAGCTTGTGTTCTTTCTATAGAGAAAAGGATGAAATAGATTATGCATTTTATCACTACTTCTTGCACAAATATGAAAAGAGCAAAGGTTGCTTATTTTAATTTCTTTCATGCAAGTATGTCTGTAACCGTCACTTTGTTGCTTGCTACTGATTATGAAGTTGATGCAGGTTATCTTTAATTTTGCATTTTCCTTAGGAAGTTTCCTTCTTCTAGGATTAAGTAAATCATTTAAATTTCAAATTACCTTCTTTACAAAATATCTTCAGTTCACTCCGGTAGTAAAATACACATAATACCCAGCAGAACTGGCCAGGCTTCCATAAGAAACACAAAAAGGAGTGCAGATCTATCTAGGTCAAAGTTTCTTATGCCTCATTTTCTGTAATTCCCTCTTCTCTTTTCTTGCTTCCCACAGAACCTGGCTCAACAGATAAAAGATCCTCCTGACAGGCAGGGGAGGTGATCCTGCACCCTGTATACCCTGCCCCTGGCTGCAGCTGGGATAACCTCTACCTCAAACACCACTGGAAGCTCCAGCAGATGGTCACTTCAGGAATCCGTTATGAAATCTAATTCACAACCAGTGCTTCAAAACAAAACAAAACAAAACAAAACAAAAACAAAAAAAAAAAAAAAAACAGTAATGACCAAAAACAGTCATTTCCTTCTCTACTAGATCACCTAGTCAAAATCCCAGTATCTCAATGCCAGGTAGATAAAAGCATTTGGGGGTCCAAATATCCATGAGAGCTCCAGTCCCTTTGACAATTTGGCAACCCTAAAGCAAGTGCCAATGTGACTGATGGATGTGGCGGAGGGAGCTGCTGCAGGGGAACTAATGCTGCCATGAATAATGCGATGGAGCAATGGCATCTTGCTATTTCTCAGTCTTGTTAGCTTAATATCACTTATTTAACTTGCCTATTTGCATTAAACCCAACAGCTTGGATGCCTTGATGTATTTTATAATACTTTCTTGCTTTTGCATTTGATGGTCCTATTTGTGATTCAGCATATCATACCTAAGTAATCAATATTCTGTCTGGATGGACATTTTATTTATCAACAGAGCAACTGCATGAATTCAGTTTGTTTCATGGAGGTCAAACACTTTCCATCGTCTCCATGAGCCAAAGAAAATTGAAAGATTTAAACTCCCTTTGCATTCCTTTGATTAACTCGGGGAAAATACCTCACTTTTTTTCCAACTCAGAAGCAGAATTGTCTCCTTTAAGAATCTACCTCATTTTGACACATTGATCTCAGCATAATGGCTAACAGCAAGAATTCGGGTATAAACTAGAAGATGAAGGAAGCTGTAGAGTGATGCTGCTATCAGTTCTTATCAGCACATTCTCACCTTCTCTGGGTGGGTTTTAAAACAAACAAGCAAACAGGAAAAATCAGTAAGATCTGTATAATTAGCTATGGGACAATTTGGGAATTGCACCTTTGTGGCAAGAAGCACCGAGGCTGTATCAGTAAATGTTAAATCAGTGTTGTGTGCTTACAGCAGAATCACCTTCTCAGCTGGACAAAATTCAGCCTGCACAAGTGCGTGCAATGCCTCCACTTCCATCACGCTGATTTAAAAGCAAGAGGAAGCCCATTACTTCTCAGACATGAGGAAAGGAGAAGATGAAGACCAGATTTCAGCTCCTTGGCACCTCCTATGCACAACTCTGTGGTGCTCCAGCTTGCAGGGCTGAAAGAGACAGAGAAATCCAATTACTAAACCAACAATTATAGAAAATAATATCCTGGATCACTCTCATGTGTTATTTCTGTTGACTTCTATGAGCTTTTTTTAATTTGTAAATTTTTAGTCACGTTTTTAAAAGCATTTAAGTGATCCAAGCCTCTTCCACATAATGTTGTACCATTTAAAATAAAAGCATGGCTTTAAAAAATATTTAGTTAAACAGAGATACCCCTATACAGACACAGTTATATTAGTTTTGTTGACTTGTTCCTAGTTATTGAATTTCATTCAGAATTGATTTAAGATTAATTATAGTAAGCCACTCCTTCAGGATGTTGCAGCTTGCACTTTAACTAAACCAATTTAAAGTGGAAAGTGGTGTGAGGTTAGGAAAGTGCAGAAGTAAGAAAGTTGTGAAGAGACAGCAAGAGCTGCTGTGCTCTCAGCACATGAGGGCAGATCCAAGCAGACCTCACCTGTGCTGTGTAGGAGAGGAATTTAAGAAACCCATTGCGTTGCAGCCCCTGCAGCTGCCCCGCTGCGCCCTCCTGCTCCCCGTGCCTCACCGCTCACTCCAGTCATCCTAGACGAACGTTTGCTCCCTCTCCTCAGCTGTCTCCTTTGTGGACTAAACAAACCCCATTATAGCCACAGTTTCTGATAAGAATTCTTTTGAAAGCTTGACTTGTTTCTGTTGTTTTTTCACTGGGCTCCTTGTGATGTGCAGCCGAGCTGGCCATGTCTTCGCCTCTAAATCACTGTGTTGCCTGAACCATTACTTGCTGCTCATTGAGAACAGTCTTTCAACTTTTAATACGTTCACCTTACTGCATTTTTTTTTACCCTGTATTTCCTCTACTGGTTTATAGGAACATCATAGGCACGGCATTGAAAGTCCTGTGAAGTTAAAGACAGATGAACGCATTCTGCAACTCCATATAAGAAATAAATAAGATTGGCTTGAAATTACTTGTTCTCAGAATTCTGTTTAGCAATGCACAATCCTGTAGGCATCTATATATTGTTTAATAAGACTTCTGGGTCTTTTCAGGAGCACAGCTGGTAGCGATGAGGGAGAAAAAAGTAATACAAGAGGAAAGCAATGCAGGTGAGCACTCCAGCAGAGCCAGGACCTGCAGGGTGAGTCAATGCAGTGGATGACTCCATGGTCCCCCCATATTTGCAATGTTATTCTTCAGTTCCCACTCCATTCAGATTCAAGCAGTGCTTTCATGCACCCTGAGTGCATTTTTTCAGAGCACTGGCGTGTTTCGACCTTTGGACCCAGCAGACATGTGCATCCCCAAAATGCCATCCTGCATCACCCACCTCTGGGCTCCTTTCAGCTCTCTGCTTGTTCAAACCTTTGCATGCTTCATTGGCATCTCTAAATATTTACATGCGGCAGCAGTGATTTTGGCGGCAGCTAACACGGCAACACACATTGGCAGCATCTGTCGGGGTGTTTGTTTTCGTTCCTGTGCTGCGGTGGCTGAGTGAGCCGGGGCTGGCAAAGAGCAAGCCGTTTCCTCATGGCCATTGCAAACAGCTTTCATAGCACCTCAGAAAATAAGGGTGCTGGATCTTTCCTCGATGGGGAAGTGAAACCAGCTGTCGGCTTTCATGCCTCCATTGCAACAGTGCGTGACCCCACTGGCAAACGGTTCTGGTGGCTGAGAGGGGTCTCGCTGGAGGGTGGAGGCTGTAGCTATGAAATGCATTTGCCAGCACCACAGCAGTAGCAGGAGGTTGCCGCAAGGTCAGGATGGAAGTGCCAAATGGGTGCAGCAGAGTGGCAACCGGCAGCCAGAGATGCTGCAGGAACAGCAACGGCTGTCCAGGAGCTGGCCCCAGGCTCTCTGCAAACAGCACCACTTTGCAGGGCTTTTTCTGTCCTTAGACAACTTGAGTGAATGGGTTCGATTCCTACATGACCGCCAGGTAATAACAATGTGTTTACTACCAGCCGTCTGACCCAGAGGTGTTGGCAGCGTGGTGCAGGAATAGCAGGGCTTTGCCTTCTGTCAGACCCCAAGCTAAAAGGAGACAATATGCCTCGATCCAACTTGGCCAGGGAAAGGCTTGTGAGGCACTCACAGCAGCCCTGGCCGGTCAGCCACTTGGCTCTTGAGTCCTTCAATAGCTGCCTGGGTTTCTGGCCACCTGGTTTTGTGCTGCTCAGATAAGAAGTCTGGCTTGTGATCAAGGAGGGGGGGGGGGGGGGGGGATAGGGCCGCAGCTACTCGTGGGTGCTGATGAGTTGCATCCCAGCAAGCAGAGCAAGGTGACCTTCATCTTAGGAGTCTGAATGGTGTTCTGACAACGCTTAGGAATGTTTTTTTAAGGGAAGATCTTTTACTGTGTTGAAATAAAGCCTTTCACTGAACACTTAAAAAACATCTCCTGGTGAGCTGACTCATGGCTCCATGAATCATCGTACTTTCAATCAATCATTGACTTCTTTTTCTATTTTTTTAAAATAGCTATTGATGTTGTATGTTATTAGTTTCTTGGCACCTTTTTCTAGGCTTTCATCAAAGCAAAATGCTGATGCAATTAGCAAAGGATATCAATTTATGCAGCAATTCACATTATCCCTCAAAGCTTCATTAGCCTCAGAAGCTAAGGCACTGGAGAGAAAATTTGGGGAAGTGCTCTGCTACCTTCTGCAGCTCAGCCCATCTGCGCTGCTGCAGAGTTTCCGTTCTATGCTCCCCTCCGTGGCTGGAGAAGGGAGATGTGGCAGCACCCAGCCCCATGGCACAGGGCACTGGGGAGCAGGACAGCAACCGGGTCCTGCACCATCCACCCCAGCTCAACCTAAGGACCCACTCCTGTATTTTGCACAGGCCCAAGCTATTGTGCAGGGCTGGGTATGCTTCTATACCCAGTCCCAGAGTCTCTGGGAGCTTTTTTTTTTTTTTTTTTTTTTTTTTTAGGAAAAACAGGAAAAAAAAATCAAATTTTCTGTCCTACAGTTACGCTGTAGCCTCTGTTCATGGTTGATGCTCTACTGCTGTGACAGTGTGCCCTGACCTCCCCATGCTTCTCCTCTTGTTCCCTACAAACACTCCTGAGGTCAACAAGGCATCGTAATTGCCCCATTATTTCAAAGAAAAGCCAGCGACGTCAGCAGGAAGCAGCTGCTGGTCGGATGGAAAACTCACTTAGCCACCCTTTTGCCAGGAAGGTAATTTGGTCTTTACAACTCCAAACACAGCCATCTCTTTATACCTGTTTCACTGCATTTGCCATCAAATATTTGATCTCCAGATTTCTTTTTTTCTTTTTTTTTAAATTTCAGTTGAATAATTTTTATTATGTTGATCCGCATAGTTATCTGCCTCTCCACAGCTCTGAATACAAGCCTTGCCCCTGAACAGCACAATGGAAACCTTTAGGTCACAGCTTTTAGAACACTTGATACTATTTCTTCTTTATGGAAAGAATAAATAACATTGACCTCCCTGTTAGTGTACAACGAAAGCAGAAAGGGAAAAAAAAGGCTATCAGCAGCTCCAGGTGCATTGGTTAAAACCAACTGGCACTGGGCTTGGAGGATCCTAAACCCGTTGACTACCTTGCAAGGCTTGACAAAAAATAACCTCATGTCCCAATTAGCTGAATAATTAAAATGCTTCAGCAGATCTCCAGATACATCCTGTAAACAGACTTACTGGTAAAGTAAGGTGAAAAAAATATTTTCCTTTCCCTCTGCATCAGTGCTGCAGCTGGTCTATCCAAATCCCGGCAGCTACTGCCCTGGGGCTGTCCTGGGAAGCAAAAGTTTTGGTGGCAGAGGCTGGGGCATAGCACAGGCTGTGGCTGGCAGCAGATCATCCTTCCTCTCTTGGCATCTTCAGGAGCTGTAAACATGTTTTAGTCACGCACAAGTCGTTTGGCTCAACGAAAGGGAACTGCTGGATGCCTATGCCAGCAGGCCACATCACACTGTTTAGTTATCTGCAGTAGGTGTAAGTATCTATGGATTTGTGGAAAACTACAAAAAGGGACAAAATTTAAGTCAGTGACCTGGTCATGTCTGGTACAAATACAGTACTGGATTGTCCCAGAGAGAAACTTGGCTGAACGCCCTTTTGTACAGTTCCAGTCCTGAGGATGGTCACCTGCCCCAAGTGGCCTCCCTATGGCACGGGAGCACAAATACGTTCGTGCTAGGTTGGCTCACTTTCTGGAAGCACCCCATCCTTCTGAGCAAAGGTCGTTTGCATTTTGCACAAACAGCTGTGCAGCTGGAGGTAAAAGAGAGTGCAGACACAGGATAAGGTTAAGCAGCCTTGTTCTCCAGCTGCCTTCTGCTGGAGTTGCAGCACATATGGCCAGAAGCTGGCAACAATATTCATTTGAAGATGACCTTATTGAATGGATGGGGGTGGTGAATGCTTGCCTCTGAGGAGCCATTTCATTTCCCGGAGCTCACATCACGGTCTGCAGGATCACAGTCAACTTCTTATGCCTTCCTGGGTTGGGAAATTCAACTCCAGCCGGCAAAAGCTGTAAAAGCCCTGGTCAGAGAAAAATGAGCTGAGAATAACTTTGTTTTCTTACCCACTCTTTGACTAGTGGCCTTCCCTTTCAAGAGATCCAAGGAAAACAGAAAGAAAATGGTATATATGCTCCCACATGGAGATGTCTCATATGTCCCATTGAAACAATAAATGTGTTCTGAGGCAAAGCCTACATCTTATTTATTATTCACTTCTACATCCTTGCCGCCAGTTTTAAATGTTCTTGTAATTTTCCAAGATGAAAGACGTTAAAAAAAAAAAAAAAAAAAAAAAACTTAAAATTCAATTATTTGTGCTATTTTACATGTCTGCAACAGCATGAATTACTGTCTTTTTAAATTTTTTAGCAGCTTGGAAAACAGCAGGAATTAACAGAGGGTTTTTTGACTGAAGCAGTCCATTCAAATTGACTGCATTACCCAGTTTTCTTCTGGCTTCATGCTTGAAAGTGCAGGCAAGCCTAACCAATAAAAATAAAAAATATTTTTTTAAAAAATGTTATTGCTATGCTGGGGGTGACAACAGTGTGGTGACAGAGGTATTAGCATGGGACTTTGGAGAAATGCATGCAGTTCCAGCTCTCATGACAGGAGTATTATGTGAGCTCAGGTACAGCTCGTACAGCCAAACGTTAGATGCAGCCACATGCGTAGAGATGCAGATCAGCATCCCATAGGACTCATGGGCAGGAACTGGGCATTCACAGCTCAGAGACTCTGGATTGTAGGCTCACAAGTCACCTTAACATATTTCCAATTTTTGGCATGTACAAACCTTTAATTTATGTAGATCTTAAGTTTAATTAGAAAACTATTTAGAGGAGCAGCCAGAAGGAACGCAGTGTGTTCTGGTGGAAAGAGTGGCCTCCACAACTATTTAATGTCTGCAGCATGGTCAGATCATCCCTTGATCTGCCTGGGATTAGACCTATAGGACTGCCAAAATCCCTATAAGAAAGAAAATCCCACTCCCAGCACCTTGCAGGGGAAACACTGGATCTGATGTTCACTTTTCTGAATCTCCACAGCCAGGATAGATCTAAGGAGGGAAAAACTTTCCCATACATTTCATTAGCAAACAGATGGCCAGCCATCCTTCACTGACCACCACATGGCCATCTTCACAGACATCCCTCACTTCTGGCCAACCACAATTTTGCCTTGCTGAAGCCAAGTGGCATTTCTGCAGAAAGAAGAGGACACCAGGCACTGCAAGGATGTGATCATGCTGTAATTTCCACCCTATCTGCCTTTTCAGCTATTTTTCCATGACAGATGGCAGATTGCGACATAACTATAGCATCTCCTGCCTAACTGCAGAACAACTTGCCCTTCTGGCTGCATAAACTCTGTCATTGTGCAAGTCCTCTGTGGCAGCTGCTGTGAAGTCGTGGGATATTAAGGGACTGTCATTCATATTTCTCCGGATCTCTGCAGAACTGATAAAAATTATATTTCTGAAGAAGATCAAGTCTCTTGAAAGAACAAAAGGCAATGATGAGTAACCAGAGAACCACAGAGGCAATGTGATGTCCTTAAGAGAAACTCAGTGTCTTCCCAAAGTGCTTAATTGCCTTCAAAGAACAGGGTATATGTGAGAAGATCTACAAGAAAAGTATCTGTTAATGACTGAACTCACAACAAAGTCCTGTTTAAGGGACAATTCTCTCTGAGAAATGCAAAAGAGTCACCAGAGATGAGATTTTCATGGGGGCAAGAAGGCAGATTTGAAGGGGTAATCCTGGTCTGACAAAGACCCCAGAGAAAATGAAGTTATGTTTCAGCTAATTAAAAGACATGGCCAAACTGTCACCTAGATGAGCAGCTGGTTAATCCAAACATCCTGTGAATTCCACTCTAGGTGTTTCTGGCAGAAGGTATTTCCTCGGGGTGGGAATATCAGTTGGATCCACTCAGAGCATTTAGGACTGCAGATAAATTAAATGGTTGGCATTTCTTGCTTTCCTTAGCCTAGAAAGAAAACTTGCAGAGTTAATTTCTGTTGAAACCAATTAAAGCTTTAAGTTGGGACAGTGTGTACGGCACATCTGATTGCAAACCACCTCCACATCTCATTCAAATTGGCTCCTGTTGCTTTTATCACTAGGTTTATGTTCATTGAGTGAAAAAAACACCAACTCTTTTAAAAAGAAAAAGAAGCCCAGGCTTGTTTTTTTCATTCTAGATCCTATAGACCCATGCAGACTGCAAACTACTGCCAGTCTGAAATATCAGCAACTGGACACACGTCCAGTCCCAAAAATGCATATGAAGGGGACAACATTGTTCATATAAAAACTGCAAATTAATCTTGCTGCAAAATGCATGACACTGAAGCTGCCAAGACAGGGACGTTCCCTGCTGTCGGGAGCTGGCAGATTACGCAGCACCTTACATAGACCAGTAAGAAGAGGTTTGCAGTGCCTAGTCAAGCTTTGGTGCCCCCCTGCCCACCTGGGCTGAGCCCTCCAGGCCAGGGCCACCTGCAGGCACCCCGGGAAGGGAGCACAGAGGTGTCCCAAAGCTAATGTGCTTGCTGTGGTTGGTATTCTCGGTGCCTCCATAGCTCCTGCAACACATCAGGACGTGTTCCCTTGCTCCTCATCCCCATTTCCACCTGTACCACTCACAGATGGGACCATCTCATCCATCCGTCTCAGCAATGTACGTTGAGATAACGCCCCTAAAACACCGGTGTCCCCAGAGGCAGCTCTGTCATGGAAATCCCTGCCTTTCCCCTGGTGGTTACCTCCGCCCAGCTCCAGTCTGATTTTCCTCTTCATCCACCACTATCATGGCAAAAAAGCTCCATCATCTGCTCATCTCCCAGTTAAATCTTACAGCAGTGATATTCTCAGAGTTAAAGAGACTGTAAGCTCAACATCAGAGGAAATGTTTGTGTTAGGCAAAACTGTGATTTTTTTTCTGGATTCTGGAGATTATTTTTTTTTAGTATTCTGCATCTTTCCTCACAGCCCAAAGACTCATTGCATGTGAGAGGATTTGTTGCTAAAATTCAGGTTAAATACACTGTAAATATTTAGCTAAGTGTAGTAAGTTGTCTAGTTAATATGCTGGCAAAGAGCTGCTGGCAGTGAGTGCTGCCTGAACAGAGTTATCTAAGCGGCTGGAGACAAGCAGGCAGGAGCAGGTTTTGCTGCTGGAAGCTGAGTATTTGCCAGCAAGGACCCCCCATTCCCCCTGAGCACCAACACAGAGGTGCCAGCTACACCACCCCATGTAGTCGAAACAAAAGACTATTTGGTTGTGCCCCAACAACTCATTTTTCACTTTTACCACTGGTCCCAAGTCATCCCTCTCTATGACTGAACAAGATAAGGGGTTAAGAGGAAGTTTGTCTGGTTTAGGTCAGAAGTAGTTGTGTAGAAAGCTGCGAGTAGAAAAAAATAGCAACCGTCTCTGCTACCTAAAGGGACTTGGATTGTCAAAATTGCCCTTAACACAAGCAGGGAGCAAACAGCTTGAAGGTATGGAGGGGTCAGAGGAGAAACCAACAGGTATTGCAGCTTCCCAAAAAATACCAGGGATATTTAGCATGGAGAGACTTTTCAGTATTAAGAACTGAATTACCCTACCAGGAATTCATTACATGCAGAAATTTCCATTAAGAACCAGAAACAACTCAGGTTACATCAGAGTTTCAAGAAGTTAAAGAAGCCAAGCCTGAAAAGCTCTAATTTCTCTCTGGAGGCATTTGCTTTATCTCTAGGGGCTATTGTAACAGCGGTGTGCATTGGACGTGGCTCCTGGCTGGTTTGGTGTACATGCCCAGGGACTCCAGAGGTGTTTCTGCCAAGCTGCATGTGTGCCTGCGACATACCAAAAGCCATCTAACTGTCCATTCCCCACGAGAGAGCCAAGAGTCCTCTTCACTCCCAGTAACTCCTCTCCCAGAGACCAATGCCCTCTGGTCCCACTTCTGCCCTTCCCAGCTGCCACGAGCCATGCCGGAGCCCCACGAGTCCCACAGTGGCTGTCCATCCTTGCTAGCAATAGCAGCACCACTTCCACTAGGTGCACCACTGCATGCCAAATAGATCTGGACTTTTCCAAATCTTCCTAGATTAAGACCATGCAGAGGCCCTGGGGACCCATTTCCCCCAGCAGCATACGTGACCCCAGGAATAGGAGCCCGTCAGACCTCAATGCACGAGGAACCACAGGCAAAGCCTATTTCATCAGCCCTGTTTTCTCTCCTTACCCAAATGTACCCAGAACGGGCTGTCCTCTTCAGATCACAGAGCAGTATGGAGTAAGAAGAGAAAGCTGAAAGCAATGCTTATGCCTCCTTCCAGGGTAGAGCAGGATGTTGTGCAAATGTTTACAAGGAAGATTAAGAGGTACCTGGCACTCTTAAACCAATTCCCCTGAAGTGGTTGGCCTATCCATTTTCTATAGGTGCTGGGTATTTGCATTGCAGTCAGATACACTAAAAGCTGCAAGAGCTGCCCTCTCAGCTCATCCAGCAAGGAAACATCCCCACAGTCCTTTCCTCATGAGCAGAAGGAAAGTCATCAATAATCTCTGGTCATCAATACCCTGAAAGAAAGACAGAGGGAGGCTGACACTGCATATTGCAAATAAAAATGTCAGGTAACTTACGGGAGAACGTCCACTTTTCCTCCCTTCCTCATGGAGGAAGTCTCCCTCATTTTACAATGAGGGACTTCAAAAAAAAAAAAAAAAAAAAAAACTTCAGCAATGGCGAGGCCACAACCTCTCCCAGATCAGGAGTTGTCTTTGCATCCAGTGCATAAATCCAGTTTGCTAGAGTTGAGCTGTAAGCTCTACCTGGTACATGGCACATCCATCACATTGCCCTTGGTCATGCTTAGGCACCCTTTGCTGCCTGATGCTGCGATTCAGCTGACGCTACTGGAGCTCGGCTGCTGTGTTGCTGTCCCTTGGACACAGCCATTCATTATGGAGCACATGGGTCTGTCACCATGTCCCATTTGCTTCTCCACACCATATGTTAAACCAGTAGGCTGAGCAGAATCATTTATCTTCTTGTTTTCTGCATCTACCCTTTTTTATTATTATCATTAGCCTTTTCCTGTCCTTGAGAATACTTTAAAAATACAGAAGGAGCAATGGCATCTCCCAGAGGGACGTTTTCAAATCACTGCTGGTAAATGGGTGTCTTTTTTTTTTTTTTTTTTTGGATTTGGGACTTGTTTTTTCTGCTTAAGAACTGTTCTCCACTCAGATATCTAAGGCAACACTATTGCAATCACAGTGACAACTTTGGAGTGAAAGGATATACACAGCACTATATTATTGCATGAATATGTAATACTGAATAGACTATGAAAAATCCAACTCCCAATATGATCTTTCAACACAATTTTTCATGATAAACATTCTTGAAAATGCAAAGTTTTTAAGCCTCTTATTCCCTTGATTCATCTATGCCCAGCATGCAACATGATTACATTGTTGTATATACATTAAAATTCAATAATTATATCATATTTGCTCTGTTTTCCCCTATTCACCTTTTTAATTAAAATAGATGTTTAAGGATTTCATCCTTCAGGCAGTGAATTGAGTTTGTTTGCAAAATTTATGGCATTAAGATGCTTTCTAAGATATGCAAAAGCAATAACAAAGATTTCTAACCATTCTTCTGAAAAGGTAGGATTCTCCTACACACAAATTGAATAAATCACCCCCAGGTCACTCTCAGTCAGATGCACATCTTCTTCTTCACTTTGTTTTCTTTGTTCTCTGTATCATAAAGGCACCAGAGATTTCCACATATGCTGGTGGATCTGTGTCAGCACTTATTGCTGACTGTGCATGCCCACAGGAAACCTGGGAGAGACAATGCCTCCTACTCTCCCAGACTGCTGTAATGGAAATTACTATGGCCAAAGGGCAATGCACTTTTTTTTCTCCATTATGACAGGAATACAGTGTGATTTCTTTCCTGCAGACAGAAAGAAAGCAAATAAGCAGGCGCTGCCAGAGTTGTGTGGGCTTAGTGTGGGAGCGATGATGTGCGTTGTCCCACGGCCAACATCCCCTCCCTGCTCCCAGGCATGCAGAAACAAAAGACCAGGTTCTCCCATTAGCACCCAAAGCCAACAAGAGCACGTCAGGCTCAAAGCATCACTGAGCTGCTGCCCTCTCCTTGCCGTCACCCCCCCCGTGACAGAGCAGGTCACCCCAAAACATGGTTTTGTGGGATGGCGTGCTACAAGACCAAGTAGCACAAGAAAGGCTTTGAAGTAAGCCATTTTATGACTGTTCACAGTTTCTTAAATAACACTTTTTAAAGTCAAGTGTTGAAGGAGGTGGTGGAGAAGGTGTGGAAGAAGGTGGGCAGGTTACCATGACCCAGAGAATGACACATCAACAGAGCTGAACTTGCTCAAACCCATTTCCTGAGCCGTGCTTCCTTCCTTCCTGCTTTCACTCTGAATTTGTACTAATCGCTAACATTTTGTTTTCTTTAGATCTTTCCTTCTCACACCCCCTGATCTTTGCTTCATCTTTCACCTCTTATTTTTGAAGTTTGAAATGTGCTTTTAAGCCACGAGGACAAAGTCCCAAGCCCAGCTGGGCTGTTGGGGTGTGAGGAAACAAGGAAACATAGGTGGAACATGAAACTCAAACAGAAAACAGGCAAATTAAGAGGCAACTTCTGAGAATCTCTGTAGGAAGAGCTATATACTTTTCTCACCAATGGTAGCTGGCAAGATCAAAATGCTCCTCTCACAGGATTAGTTTCCAGCTCATTCAGTGCTCTTTCCAAAGGTAAAGGCAACAAGATAAACAAGTATTTAGACTTGGATTATTTAACCTCCATACTCCAGGCATTAAACCTATGGAGACTGCCTACATTACTATAATTACAGGATGTTAAATCCATATTCATTAGTTTAGGTTACAGTGACCTATCAACATGCTTAAACCCCACTTATCCTATTAAACATATTTAATATATGTCTTCTGTCACGGAATGCCAATGCTGTTTGATTTATAATAGGGGGATGCTTTAAAAGCAGCTACATCTCTTACTACAGTAAAAGCCCACTGTCCCAAGGCTGCCACAATACAAGTATACATGAACAGAAATGGCCCTAATCCTCAGGTTGGGTGACAAATTCAAAGGCTAGTGAAATTCTGCCTACAAAGGTGTCTGCATACCTGGGAGCACTACACTAGCTGACAAGTTTCTGCAGGAATGATTACACCTCAGGCATCTTAGGATTCAATGTGCTGGGTGTTTCCTGGCAGTGGCATTACTTTTCATTTATTTATCCTAATATTTTAGGCAATGGAAAAGGAGAAAAAAGACAAAAAAGAAAAAATAAATAAATAAAAGAAAAGAAAAAGAACCCTTCCTGTTAATTTCCATGCCACTTTGCAAGAGCCAAGATCTTTTGTCTGAACACTTTTTCTTTGAAGCCTGCATGAATTTTATTTCAAAGGAAGTCTTTCTGAGCATTCCTAGAAATACGATGACTCCATGCTGCTTAGTTGTTGCATCATTTAGGGAATCCAACTGGCTTCTAAAACCCAGCCATAAAAAAGGCTAAATAGGCATATTTTTCCCAGAAAGGATCCCAGATCCAGTCTTTCTAAGAGATACTGCCAAACTCATATTTTTATCCCAAACATGCTGTAAATATGACTGGTGTTCACAAGGACTCACCTACACAGGTAGGTGCTGATAGCCCGGTGTAAACTCTGAATCAAGTGAAGGAAACATGACCCATTCTAGTTGTATCTGCAATTCTGTGCCAAGACTAGCTGATTTACAGCAAAAATATTTTGTGTGTGTATGTTTTTATATTATATAGATCTCAGAGTTCCCTGGAAGCATACTCTTGACGCAAATAATATGTACAAAAGTCATTATGACTTTTCTTATGCACCTGTAAGCAAAAATATCCTCATACATGCCAGGGCACTCACTCATAGGAACTTGGAAGTTTTCCTCTCTCCCCTCAGGATATTGGGGAGCCAAACTGTCAAAATCTGGAGGTTTCTCTAACATTCACATACATCTTCTGGTATGAAGTCATTCTAGCACCATTCTTTCCAATTTTAAACCATTCAGTTTAAAATAAACTAAGCTATTTATCATGCTCATTAAATCAGAAAAAGTGACTGTTGCCTTTCTCCCCTCTTTGCATGTGTTTGGCCTCTACTAATGAAAAATTGACTTTATTATAGATAGATGCTATACTATATTGATGGTTTTGGCCTGAACAACAAAGTTGTGCATAAATATTATCAAAATACCCAGCAGAAAATATGCAGATGTGTAGCAGCAGGAAGGTTTGCTCATCCTTACTCTGCAGGGCTTAAAAGCAGATTCAGGATTCACTCCTGTCCTTGTGTGACCCTTAGTGACCCAGAGCTTCCTGCTCTGGGGAGTAAAACACCAGATTTCTCCAACCCCAATCCCCTTTTGGAGCCCCATTTGAACACCATAACTCCTCAATACTTTCACAGCTGCTTTCCTTACCTCCAGCCATGTGGACAGTCTTGCACATTAGAGCTTCTGAAGACTTGGAGATGGTCCTTCAGCAGGTGACCACCCAAACTTGTCCATCATGGCTTTCTCCCAGAACATAATCACAAAAATGCCTGGTATTTCTCTGCTCTTCCCCAGCTTGCAATGCAAAGCGAGAAGCACACATCAGGTACATCTGTCATCAGGAGGCCCGTAAAGAAGGCAAAGGGAACCAGAATAAAGAAGTTATAAAAACAAATGACTTTATAACCCACCTTTTGGTTCACCAAAGATACACATCTTAAAATCAATTGCTCACATTAAGCAAGAACAGATGTGAGCCAGAGTAATAAACACAGACTAAGAAAGTGGGAGGCAGGGATTTGCTTGCTAAGAAGTGTCAGACAGCATTCACTTCTCAGTCACAACCTGCATTCCAGAGGTCGGAGCTGAGGGATGAGTATAAAATCTGCTCTTTAATCATGATTTTTGAAGCACATAAACCCTTTTAAACTGTGCATGTACGTGTCTTTAATATATACACACTTGATTAGTAAGAGACATTTTAGAGTATTATTTATTAGCCCCTCTGTAGTGCTATGGCCAAATTCCTCAGTTTTCAGATGCTTTTCATTAGACTTTTCTTTGAAAATAGTTCCAAGTTATGGTGATTAATTTTTTTTTTTAATACATCATTTTCTACTGCTAGAATTAAATATCGTCTTCTCCCACTCCAAATTTGTTTTGTGTTAGAACAGTCTTTTTAGAAAGTGAAGGTGAAACACCTAGACACTGATCCTTGCAAATAGGAATTAGCAGCACCTGTAATATTGATAGAAGCATGTTGGCTGCAAACTCCCATAATTTACTCTCCTGTTCTCCTAGCCATCAGACTTCAGTTTGGATTATTTGCAATGTAAGTTATTGGTAAAAGAAACTCATCTCTAATACTATAACCCATTAAATGATGCATAATTCAATAACATATTACAACAGAATTGTCTTTAAAACACAAAGTAGGATCCCTATAGAAATGAAAAAAGGAAAAATCTTTGATACTGTAATTGAGATTTGCTAAAGTATCTTTGCAGTTAAGTGAAGAGGTGTAAAATGGCTATTTAGAATGTAAGTTTCATGGGAAAGAAAAGTTAAAATAATTTTTAAAAATAAACAAATCTTCCACATAAATGCCTAGTTTAACATGTTTACAATGTACAAGATAATATTCCTATTAAGGAAGTGAAAGGGAGAAAACTTTACATTTTATAACCACTGCCAAAGAACATAGCAGTGATTAAAGATTGTTGTGAAGATTGCCACATAAAACAGCAAACTGGCTGCTAAGAGGAATTCAGGTTGTATAATGCTTGTTAGCACCTAAGGGCAAAATTCCAGCCCACCTAAGTTACACCTAAGCTGGATATTAAGTGAAAAACAACCACCTCCATCCACAATCAAGACAATCTGTGAGGCAGTAGTTCCCCCACCTGAAGGTAGCCAGACCACAGAGGCTGCCTCCCTGCATGCTGTGAGCAGCCCTGGAGGGCTCTCCACACCCAATGCCCCACACCTCCACACCCTTCCAGCTCACAACAAGCCTTCTTGAAACCATTTAGGATTGCTTTCCACCCTAAAAAGTGGCACTGACTGCTGTGCTGTCTCCTCTTCCCCAGAGAAGATGCCCTGCACTGCCATCCTCCTTCGCTGCTCTCCTGCAGGAACAGGATCAGCCCCAGAAGGGAGGCAAGCAGCCTTGCTGGCTGTAGTGCTCGTCCCCAAAAGGGCAAAGTGTCAAAATCAGAACAATAGTCAGAACAATCCAGCTTCTAAATATTTTTTATTTAAATATTTTATTATGCAATTTTGCTGACAAAAAGTTTTGTGAAGTAAATAAAGGAAGAAATGGGCAGGGAAACTGAAATAGTCTCAGGCTTTCTGGGTGAAAAACATTCCTAGCATCGCTTTCCTTAAAGGGTGTCAGAAGCTAATAGAGACTGACAAACCCACAAAGCTTCAGCTGCAAAAACAATAACAGAATATACAGGACAGGGGGATTTCCATACTGGAATTCTTCATAAGCTCAAAACTGAAAAAAGAATTGTACAAAAAGCAGCAGTGAGATCAGTTTACTAGTGATTACAAATAACGTACAAGCATATACAAGACAAAACACAGAATGATCAAGACAATGATATCAGATTAGCAGCTGATAAACTATCGTTTTTTATAATACTGTAGGAAGGAAATGGTTGGCTGCTTGGTGAAGATCAGTCTTCGTTCATTTTTCCCCAGCAAATTTATGGTGATTGGTACAAAGAGGATACATCAGACAATTATACTTCACAAAAGTTGGGGTTAAAAACAGGATCGATCGTTTCTCAGGTTCAAAAGGAATAGAACCAGGGGAAAAAAAAAGTATTGGGCTGAAGCTACATTAAGAATTATTCACATTAAACTTTTATAAATGATAGGAATATGCAGCTTTTTCTAATGTTTAAGAAGGTTGTGGATTTAAAGATATACTTAGAAAAACACAGGTTAGACATCTGTCCATGTGTCAGTAGTGCCTTTAGAAGCAGACAGGAACTATATAACCTCATGAGATCTCACAGTGAAGGCAGGATACCAGGACATCAGGGAAACATCGCAGCTCCTCCAAATAGGCCATGGCTGGGAATAATTTCCAATTTCTGTTTATTTACCACTTTTCCTGAGCACTATTCTTAACACAAAGATTTCCCTCCACTCACAGGGCAGCACAGATTCAATTTACCAAAGACAGTACAATAAATAACAGTGTCTTAAAATAGAGTTTTTCCCCCATTTATCTCATCAAGCATGATAAATGCTGATGGATACCTTAGAGATTCTTTTTTTCAGCCTCCAGTGTTCTCAGTGCCCTTGGGACAGACTCAATGCTCATCAACTTACTGATGAAAAAGTCATATAACCAGAGAGGAAAGTAGCAGAAGATGCAGAGGAGCACGTAAGCCCCTCTGCCGGGGGTGTACAAGCCGTGGGGCCGCCTGGCCAGCAAGGCATGCAGGATGGAGCTCAGCACCGGCGAGAGGTCAGCATCGCAGTATGCGGGTATCTGCGGGAGGTAGCTCTTCAGCCCCAGCAGGTAGTCCTCACCATAGTCCTGCCTCACGTCTTCTGGGAGGTGCTCCACCAGCTCCTTTTCTTGCTTGACCCACAGCTCGGATGTGCCTTGTATACCTGCAGGAGCAACGGCATGGGATAGCAAGTGAGTTTGAGGTTAAGTGAAATTAATCCACAAGTAGTAGCTGATAAGCTGTTCCCACCACCAAGCCCAGATTCAGTTGTTCTAAACTGGAATGAAGAACATACAAAGCTCCTGGTTAGTTACAACTGCTCTTACCAAGAAAAGAAAAATAATGAAGCACAAATTAGACAAAGAGCATGGGGTTCTGTTACCAACTCTACTCAAAAAGGCTTCAGTATCTTTTTTCCCCTCCCTTTCCATTCTGTGATCACTCATTTCATGGGTATTTCTAACCAGTATTTGTTAATACATGTCATTAACAAACGAAAGAAGTGGACAAGCTAAAACAAGGTTAACTTGGATTGGTCAAATGCCCTTCTCATGAGAGACACTGATATTTCAACAAGCAGTTTCATGAAGGATGAGGCTTGTACGGGGCTTGATTAAGAAAACACACACACACACAGGTTTTCATCACGGCCCTGCAGGAACCAGGTGAGGAAGCATTCAGGGGAGAGAAGTTTTATGGAAAAGGCATCTATTTTGCTTTTCACTGACATAGGACTTGTCTCTGAAATAACCAGGACTTCAAGTAGGCAGCACTGGGACTTTGTTGTCCTCACGTTACTGCCAGGCACATCCACAGAACAGGGACCTGTGTGACACCCACCTGGCTACTGGGTGGGCACAGGCAGTGGGTGCGACAGAAAATGGGTCTAATATGGACAGGCTCTACAGAAAATGTTCAGAGCAACAGGAAGAGGAGGATTTGGAAGAGTAAGAAGCAGGAGGGGAGCAGGGGAGGGAGCAGAGGAAATCTCAGGAATTATGTAGAGTAACGTCAAGAGCAAGTAAGTGACCAGGAGGGGAGCAATATTCAATTAAAAAAAAATAATCTTAATTTCCATAGTCAACATGCGGAATGGAAGAGTTTGAGAATCATTCAAGGCTCTGTTTGAGGATTCTGGAATTCAGGAAAAGAGACAAAGCATAAACCATCCGAAGTGTCAAACACCAACCTGTTCTGAAGCCTGATGGGTGGATGGCAGCAACCTTGATTCCCCATTTGGAAAGCTCCTGCCTCATTACTCCAGAAAACATGGACAGAGCTGCCTTGGATGCACCATACGCAGCATACCTCGGTAGCGGAATGCCTCCTGCAGGAGCAATATAAACATGATAAAGCTCAATGTCTGTCTTCTCAAGCCTTTATTTTTGTGATTTAGATAGAAGATTAAAGCACAACCAGAATTATGTGGCTCTCACTGAGGTTAGAGACAAGTCAGTGAGGGAATCATTTCTTCCTAGAGGTTAAAAAAGTGTGAGTTGTAAATTAGCACTTGCTTATAGCAGTTATGATTAGTAAAACCTTGTAAGATAGTTTCTATGGCAGAAAGCATGAAGTGTATTGCATCCAAGGGTAAAAACTGCTGCAAATTACAAAGTTCCCATTTCAAAATAACACTTTCATCTTAATGTACATGAAACTTGAAAGAAAACATTTCAATACAGGGGAATTTTCTGATAAGTCACTGGTGCCATTTGTTGGGTTTTGTACTGCAGCAACCCATGTACCACAGGAGCTTCACACACAAGATCTTTCCTTTGAAGATGTCAGGCCAATCATATGTTAATTTTTCTTCTGCATGCATCTGAAGAAGTTTGAGTTTCAATTGGTTTGAGCCAATTGAACCACATAAGCTTTCCCTCTGAGGTCAGACTAACCTCCTGTCCAGTTAAATTAGCTCTACACTGTCAGGAGTAGGCTCAGCGCAGCAAGACCTCCAACTTTTCTGGTAAAGTTTTACCAAAGGACCCTCAGACCCCACATTAAGGGGAAGCTATTTACTCAATTCAGAACATCTGTGTGAACATCTATAGTTTAAGCAATGTCATTACCAGCTCCTGTAATAGTAAATTATTTAGCACAGAGAAGCTCTGTTTATCCCTGCAAGACAGCTTGGGGACTCACACCAAGAATTAAGACATCTGCCTCAAAACACCTAAAAATGCAAGCTTCACTTGGGTGCTCAAAGAAAACAGAGGTCTGTCCTCTGTCTATGCTTGCCAGGGCTGGTGGGCAGAGCAGTACCAGAATGGTCTCTCTCATAAGTCAGTCCTGATTTTTTATTTATTTTTTTAAGTATTGGCAGCGAACCATAAACACAGGTGTACACATACAAAAGCCTTCCTGGGACCTAAATACGGAAGATGGCAGTGTCAAAACTAGGCTGAGACTACATCCTCAACATAAGCCATGAGCACAAATTAACAATTACAAGCCACCTTGGCCATACAGCAGGATTCAAGTGGACACCACCTGCACAGAAAAGAGGGTCCAAGCAGACAGGGAAGAGAAATCTGGAAAGCAGATGACATAGTAATTCTTTAAGAAAGAGGTCTTTCAAAAAAAAAAAAAAAAAAAAAAAACTTCCAGCATCACAACATCCTGCTTCTAGTAGGTCTCATTTTCAAAGGAGCATTTTTGCTCCTCAGCTGTTCGCTAACAGATACTGTTATTACTTCTCTTCCTACATCTCAGTTTCTCAGCTGACCTCCTAGAATAGGACATGAAGGCGTACATATTTAGTAAATACAGGATCCAATTTATAGGGTAAAACTGAAAAGCCTATTACACACTGTTAATATTTTAACTAATAAAATCACTTCTTAGCAAAGTGATAATCCTAAAAACATGTTAGGATAAATTATTTTTAATAAGATTACCAAAATATTTTAAAGAAATATAAATACACATTCTTTGCTGCCCAAATGAAGCTTCTAATACTTGTTATTAACAGTTACAAATGGTCTCTGCTTACAAATGGCAAATATCATGAACTTACACAAAACACATTTACAGTCCAATTTTAACTCAATGTATTGGGAGGGGGGAATAGTTGAATTGAGCCTCAGCTGTAACCAACCCAAATGGAAGAATACCTGGTTTTACACAAATCAGATGGTATTCAGACATCTCCACAGTATGGTTCGGTGATACGCAAACTGAGGTGTGTGCAAATTTCTGCTGGAATGTGTTCTACACAAAACTGTGTTGGTTTTTTGTTTTTTTTTAAACCACCTATCTGTCTGGAAAAATCAGAGCTATCCCTGATTTCCTGGAAACAGCCTCCTGATTTCCTGGAAACAGCCTCCCAAGCAAAACCTACACTTATTGGCTAGATCCTAACTCCCCAGGCATATTTACAGACAAGATTGATCACACCTTCCTCAGCATTTACGCCAAGAAGGTTGATTGCTTTTCCCATTGCACCAGAAACTTACCTGGCACTTTAGCTCAGCTCACCTGCCATACTGGACATGTTAACCAGCCTCCCCTGAGACTTCCGAAGTAATGGTAAGAAGGTCTTGGACACCTGCACGGCCCCAAAAAAGTTCACCTCCATGCACTGCCTGTACGTGCTCATGGGGAGCAGCTCACCATCAGCAGGGAAGCCCAGGATGCCCGCATTGTTCACAAGTCCCCAGAGCCCTGCGAAGAGAAGAAAGCACGTGGCTGCTATAACAGTAGGATACCAGCTCCATTAAGGTTAAAGTGATGAGCTAGATGGTGCCCCGAGATCAAAGCAGAGACGATCCGTAGCTATAGATACACAGTACCTCCCCAACCAGCCATCACTGTTTTTCCTGTGTCTACAACAACAGCAGAAGCCATCAAAGCAAATTCCCTGGCTTCCCACAGACATACACAAGACAGAACGGGGCCAACAGATAAGAGAGGTCTTGTAAACAGGTACGTTAGTACCCCCATATATTGGCACAAAAGCTGTACCTGTATTTTGCACCTTCTCCAAAACTTGTAAATAGGCTTCCTTGACTTGGGTGGGATTGGTTATATCCAGCTGCAGGAGAGAGAGCCTCTGAGAACACGTCCGCCTCAGGTCCTCAGCTCCAGGGCCATCCTTATTCAAAACCCCAGCAAACACAACGAAACCTAAGTTATCCAGGTACTTAGCCAGCGCGTGTCCAATCCCAGTGTCACTTCCTGAAAGAATCAAAGAGACACGTGAAAAGTCAGTCTGTCCCAGACCATCATCACCATTAAAACAGAGGGATTGGAAATGCACGCAAATGTAACCAAAAAGGGGATGAAAGGAAGTCACTGAAATATATGAGTAGGAAGGAAGGTTGTGATTCATAGATGTGAGGAACTGGTCCTTTGCATGTTTAACAAAAGCTGGCAGACCTCCTCTGCTCAGAGCTGAGGGCATCAGCTCATGCTCCCACTGAGAGATCTTAAGACTTACTCCATGCATACAGAAGAAATAAAACCACAGACTGGTTTAATACAAACATTCAGGCTGAAGACTGATAATAAAAGTATCTAGAGAAAAAAAAAATCTTAATGTGAAATCTCAGCTGGACAAAGCAATTATAGGGCATTGGAATTGACAGAAATTCACTTGCATCAGACTTACTCCCAGACTTTATCTTGGAAACTTTTATCTTTACCTATAAACCAATGAACTGCCAAATACATGAAGCACCACTAAAGCAAATACACAGCAACAACCATGATCATGATCACCCAAATTCTCCCACCAGGGAAGAGTGATAAATATTTAACAAAATATTGATTCACAGGTTTTCATGTTACCTTTGAGATGACATTTTGCTGCTACTATCTTAAGAAGTTTTTAAGGGTTTCCTAATGTATTTTGTAACTATATTTTCCATTCTGCTCATCTGCAGAGAAGTTTCTTACCAACGGAGGAAGCATCTCATTCAGCTTCCTACTGACTCCCAGTGAAGTGACATAGGACTGAAGACAGGAAGGGAATTTATAGGGACACTGCTGCAGCAGTTTTGCAGGTTACAAGATCAGGAGGGAAATGAAGAGGTTAAGGAATGGATGAGATTTTCACATCAGGAAGAGGAGATGTAACAGCACGTCCCACAGTACTGCACTGCACCCTCCCTCTGCTGCAAAAGAGCTCCTGTGTGTTGACGTGCAATATCTGTGGAATTATGCCAGCGTTTGGCTACCTCCTGTAATAGCCATTTCTTGCATATATGCTCAGCTTCCAAACTCATCTGCAGCATGGGTGGAAATCTGACTGTGGGACAAAGGTCTGGGACTTTTGTCAGCCTTTTTTTTAAAAAAAAAATAATAATAATAATAATAATTTGTGGAAGGGCCACAAGACTCCCTATGTAAGCTTACCAGAAAGGTAAAGGGTTAATTTATGATTCTAGCACATGTAGAGGATATTATAGTTATTATTTGAAGGCCAGCTCCTGCACCCAAAATCCTTAGTCAATAGAATTTGATTGCCAAAGAGACTCATCTTCATGATAGATCTTTACTTACAGGTTTTGTCTTCTATCTGGGACTTTAGTCCCGATAGACGAAAAAATTAATTCCAGGTGACTTGAGAGAAATATGTACTAAACGCATCAATCAATAAGTGCAAGATGTTGAAACAAATTACTCATGCTCTGTTTAATCCCTTCTTTTAAAAAAAAATTGCTTGGAGGCATTTTTGAAATCTACAGTTTGTTGAAGATGCACCAGACCGCAGTATACATCACACCTCACTTCTTACAGCTGTGGCCTGGAAGAGAAGAGATGAACAATCCTACATTCTTGGAATTCCCTAGAAAACATGAGGAGGCCTGCAGAGATCCTAAAGACATGATGGATTTCTGGGCATGGGGGTGGGGTGTCTTTCTTCCCCTTCTAGTGAGAAGCAGATTTCTGGATCAAATCCTTCCCCTTTTGTGCTTCCCAGTAAGTACACAGACATTCTATAAGAAAAAGCCCTACAACACAGCTTTAACTGAGAGAGTGGCAGAGCACTTAAGAACCAGGGACAGGTGTAGCAGCCCTGAGAAGGAGAGAAAATCGATGTTTATTTGTACCTGGGTTCCTCCCCAGCTTTTATCAAAATCAAACCTGATTTGAGTTCCAGACCTGTTATTGATGCCCAGAGAAACTACCTTTCAACTCAAAGTTCAAACAGCACAAGCTTCTTTCAGCCTTAGTTAGGTGCCCTGTACAGAAGAATTAGATTTCCTCCCCACATATAAAATGACCATTTGGGAACCATTCCAAGATTTATTGAAGAAAGGCAAATCAGTACGGACTGCAACCAAGTCACTGTTGAGAATCCTTTGGCAACTCAGCACCAAGCGTCAGAGACACCAAGTCACACACCAGGAATGGAAAGACCAAGTTAACTGGAGGAGTTTGTCCCACTGAACACAGAATAACCAAAACAGGAATTTTATAGTCCCTGCTACTCTGCATCTTCATGACATTTTTGTTTTTAGAGATGCTGGCTGCCAAGCCCATCAAGCCACATAATGCACCTACATGGTCAGGACCATGTCTGAGGAAAACGAAGCACTCACTCCCATCAAGAGGATCAATTGAAAGTTGTTGATGAAATGTTTATGACTGCTCACACCCCCCCAGTTACTGACGCAACAAAGCAGTTTGACAGTTGGGGAGTTTTCCCTAGTTGTGGTGCTCCGATGAATTAAAAATAAATAATGTGTAGCAGCAGCTGCACAAGGGCCATCCAAAGAGGATCAGAACAATGTTTGACAAAGCCCAGACAGATGAGCACAGAGGTCGCTCCATCTCCTGGCCATAGGCAGCCATCTCACAAGTGATAGATATGTGGCAGCTACTCCAAACACGGCAGCACTCCTCTACCGTGCAGGGCTGAAACGGGGGGCAGAGGAGGGGAAGTCACCATTCCCATGAAATGCCTGCCTCAGGACTTCTCTAAATTGGAGAAAAATGACAACAAAATTGATGGAAAGGCACCCTGCACCTGTGTGCATTCTGCCACACACACACCTTGCTGTCAGTAAGAGGATGAGGACTGCAGACAAAGCAATTTAGCAGAGAAATGTGTTGAGTAAAACCTTCATTTCAATTGATAGAGGGTTTGATAGATTGCATACCAGCCTGGAATCAAAGAAAGATTGAGAAGAGCCTCTTCAGATGTGTCAGCTGCCAGAGGTGTCCAAACTTGCATTTCTTCAGGACAGTTGCAGCACAGGTACAAAGAAAACATTCCCTTGCTGCAATGTAACTCAGTGTTCTTCTCTCCCCGGTATTGCCCTAACTCCAGTTCTCCGGAACAACTAAGCTCCGGAAGAAGAGCTTATTTGGGGGGTTGGTGTTCTCCCAAAGAACCACTGAAGAGCAGGCTTGCACTCGGGCATCCTCCTGCCTTTTTTAAGTGTGAGCACAGTGCCTGCCTGGTGGAGAGGCACAGAGGCTCTCCCTTCCCATGTGTGATGCCTGTCTTCATCCTGGCCACCTGCACAGAAAAACCCTGCTGACTGTGAGGGGAGAGCTTGCTGATCATCTTCTCCTCCCTTAAGTTTTGTGTTTAATCCCCATAGCAATGCCTGCTAGGGAGATTTGAATCATTTCCATAAAGCAGAATGAGATGCTGCAATAAATAGCTATATAATCCAAAGCAATTTAACTCAGCTTTTCAGAGAGGAAAATAGAAAATAAAACAACAGAAAAAAGAAAAAGTTAGTGCAAGAACTAGTAGGTAGGCACTCCAATTCAAAGGTCTGATTAACACAGCAACATTTAAAGTTTCAGAAGAAGCAGGAGGAAAGCCATAGAAGTACAAAAATGCCATCCCTGCAAACCAAAAGTGGGTTTTGAGTAGGTCAGGATGTTAATACAGAGAATTAATTCATTAGCTCTGAACTTTCATTTCCAGAGAGAAAAATTACTCACTCCCAAACAATTTCATACCTCGTTTCAAAGAGATGGCACCAACCTGGTGTCTTGAAATATAGGCATGATATACACAGCGTGTACTATGTAAATGCGCACATCAAAAGATAACTGTACGCCAGTACCTATTGCAGTAAATTCAAGTAAACAGAAGTAATGTATGAGTGTAGTATGCTGAGGGCTTCCAGAAACTAATGCCTCTCCTAAAAAATTATACTATGATAAGTATTCTTGTGCTTATTTTTTTTTCAACCAGCTATTTTCACAAGCATATCTAAAAAGCTACTTGTAAAGATTAAATGAGACACTTAAAAAAATGGCATCTATTAACATGCTTTTCTACTTAATTTCAGAGCACTTCTTCACCAGGGAAAGGAAAAAAAAAAATTAAAAAAAAATACATTTCTGGAAAAGCAAATAAATCAATAAAAGAAAAAAGCAAGCCCCTGGGAGCACACGTTTCATAGATTCCTGACCCAAGAACACAAAGTTTTCCAACACACCTCTGAGAAAAGCCCGGTCTTCGCTTCCCGCAGCGCCTTACCTGTGACGAGCACAGCTTTGTCACCCACGGGCAGTGGCACCGTGCCACCCAGGTATGCAGAGGAGACAAGGCACACACCGCAGAACATCAGCAGCCCCCCACAAGCCCCCAGCACAGTCCCGCACAGCAGCCCCAGTGAGGTGGGCAGCAGGCTCCAGAGCAGCACACTGCCTTTCTCCACCGGGCTCCTCTTGGCCATACGGAGCACGGCGGCCCCAGAAATCACAGTGACACCCACGTAGAGCCATCCCACAGGGTTAGCAGCAAGAGCATCCATCGCCCAGGCGAGAAGCAGGCACAAGCAGCCCACCTCACCTCCACAGGGCAAAGCAGGTGCTGCTCGCTGCAGCCCGATTATATAGGAGCAGGGCCAGGGGGTGGGGCGAGAGAGGGGACTCCGTTTAAAGGTTTGACATAATCTCACTTACCCTTGGCATCTGCAAGGAGCAGGAGCCTTCTGGTTTTCCTTACCTTTTATTCCTTCTGCCTGACAGCTCCACCTTCTGAATAATGTGCCGGCTGGGTAATGATTGACAGCAGCGGGAATGGACATGATGTAGGAGTGAAGCACTGGCTTTAGGAAAAAACTAAGCACTGTATGTTTCATATGCTTAAAATACATTTCTCCAGAGGGTTAAAAAAAAAAAAAAAGAAAAAGAGCAATGCTTTCTTTGCAGGAACTGTTGGAATGCCCTGCCTAAAAACTTTGGGTGAAGTTTCAGGGGACTTGGTTTTGATGGGCAGTGAGAAAAATGATCACCTGGACGAGGGGATGAGGTTGTTTGCTTTGTAGGGCAGCCTGGTCAGTGTCACACTTCATCACAAGTGTCAGTGCTGGGCCACCCTCCTCTTTCAACAGAAAGCCAAAAAAGACTTTCCCTGCTTTAGGGCACACCTGGGTATTTACCTGTTACTCAGAGGGTACCTACAGCTCACTGACATTCAGACGTGTTCAGGTGGCAGGGAAAATGGGAATGGGTGGCTGCTGGCCTGCCATCGAGGGCAGTTTGTTAAACAATGACATTTAACACACCTGAGGTGGACTTCTCAGCTGACCTCCAGTGGTGATGTTAACCTCTGTTTAGGCAGGAATCACTGGTTCAATACCCAGAGCAAATTGAAAACAAACATGCGATCAGTTAACTATATTTGAGAGATCTAACACCTCCCCTGGTGTACTCTGAGGGTTATTTAAACAAGAAGGAAAGAGTGCTTTAACATCCAGCTGGCTAAAAGGCTTGAAATGCATTTTAGGCATGTTTAACTCTTTAAAAATCCCCGCTAAGCGGCTTGTGACCACAAGAAGCTAATGTGATGTAGCTGTTTTTCAGACAGAAAATATACTGCTGCCTACTTCTGTTTAGACAGCCACAGGGAGATTGAAGTGCAGGGTGCGCGCCTAGCACGAGATACAGGCACATTTCCATTCCAGTCTTCCTTCTGGGTTTTATGGGGTGGTAAATCTGTTGACTCTGAATTTTTACAGCCAGTAAAAATGTTTACATACCTCTATATGTCGTTTACATTAGAGGTGAGGTCACTTTCTTAAAGGCACATTACCCCAGAGGTCTCCTTGTCACTCACTATGTTGGGAACATTCGTTCATCCCTTCCCTCACAGCAACATTAGTGCAAAAAGTGCAAATTATTTCCACTTGCCTTTGCCATTTGCTTCTGCTTTTATTTGTGTGGTGTTCCTCAGGTCAGTTACACCCTGCCCTCTGCTAAAGCATCTTTGTAAAAATTTCCTTGGAGAATTTTGCTTTCTCTCACTGCTTGGTCTTTACCGCATGGTTGAGATGGTCACAGACGTGTTGGCATTTAAAGCATCAGCTCCCGCAGTGGAGGACACAGCGAGCTGGAGGTTTCGCAGAGTGAGAAAAGGGGCAGAAGCGACCACCTCCAGCCCTCTCTCACCCCAGCTCCCACCTGCCCACAGGGACACCAGTCCTCGTCCCCACACGGTGGTCCCCATTCAAGCCTTCTCCTCTGCCCCATGTGCTCCTGCCAGGTACTCTAGTGAAATATATACGTGCACCCCCACACACACACTGTTGGCTGGAGGGCAGGGATGTGTGGACGGCCAACGATGCCACACATAGGCTGTACATGCTCCTGATGCTGTGTGCTGACAACACCCATCTGCACACACTGAGGGGCAGGGCACCCATGGGAAGGGCTGGTGCAGACTGCTCTGTGTCTGAATTCATGCTGAATTTATATATTGAATACTAAATATAAACACTGAAGGCTCGGGGGCAGCTTTTAATGAGGGGCTGACCATGTGCTCAGCCTGCAGCATGTGAATAAAATTACATGTGAATACACACCATGAGACGGGCTGCTAATGGAAAGGAAGGCACCATCTACAAATAGCTAAAAAATGTTAACTTGGAGTAACCACCTCATGTACTCTCAGCATGTCCTCCAACACCAGCAGAGACAGATTGCTGCTTGAGGATTTCTCAGTACAATTTTGCAATGAGATAAGTTTTATCGTCCCATGCCCACCATCCATCTTAAGAAAGCATCCACTCTTCGGTATGTCTCCAGTCCTCACCGCTGTACATTAGCACAAGCCTGCAATTGAGCTTGCATTCTTTTCTATTTCTCTGGGCTGTGCCTACTCATGCTGTGAATATTCACCCTTATCTCTCCTCTTTCTTGATAGTTTTGCTGGCAAACATGGGGCTCCTCCAAATTATCAGGATGTTCCTTCAGTAAAAGGTCTGAGTTAAAAGGAGGATGGATTTGGGCTAATTAATTTTGAGCTAAGCTTGAACTTCTTCCTTTACCAGGATATTTGTCTTCCTTCCCAGCTTTTCAGAGCCATCAGACAATAACTCAGTGTCCTGTCTCTTTACACCCTGTCAATCGACATATTCTATACTGAAGCCTAAACACTGCTTCCATGGTCATGCCAAACAGCAGAAAGACCAGCCTCCTGGATTAACTGTCCTGCCGTGCGGTTATGATAACCTTTGAAGGTCAATTAAAGCAATGGCAAAAGAAGATGCAACTTGAATGGCCAGTATCTACAGAAATTCTTGAGTCCAAATCCAGTTTGTTTTTTCTCTGAACCTTACAATTACGGCATCTTTCACCCTGTTGTATTATCACTTCAGAAGACTTTCCCTAAGACAGAGAAAAGACACGTCTCCAGCTTGTGGGATCTTCATCATAGCAAAGCCTATGTTTGGATTCACATATTCCTCTGAAATGTGGTCAAGTTGGGCCTGTCCATGACTTCTTTGAAATGCACCACTGAGCATTCCTTCTGTTCTAGCCTAGTAAGGAGCGTTCTTCTGTCTTTGCCTTGCATGGCTCCATTCCTGGTTAAGAAGTGTTCCTGTTGGGTTTTGGTTTATGCCTCCATGGCTATCTAACATAGCAGCAGCTTTCAGCTTGACAATGAGGTCTTCATGTCCCTGCAACCTTTCCTTTCATTGATTGCCATTTCTTTGGACATGCTTCTCAAGTGCTTTCTTTGTACTTTCCAGTAATTCACTCATCAACATTTTTCCTTTCAGTGCTTTCCCTTCACCCAGAGGTACCACGTGCCTCATCCAATATTTGTTTTCTGTTGATATTTTTCTGACCCAGCTGCAACGTAAATTACATCGTCTGCAAGCATCCCTGCCCAGTCTCTGTTTCCTTTCTCTCTGCCAGTCACAGAGTTGTCTTTCAGATCAGGCTGGAAGTTCACACAGAGTCCTTCAGTTTTCCATTTTGCTCTGTTTTGTTTGCTGATGCAGCCGTTTTGTGTTTCAGCTGTGCAATTCAATGACTACTGCTCCTGAGAGACTGTGCTTTGTGTGCCTTTGTAAGTAAAGGAACTGCATTTCAAGTTCTGTGGGCTGGTTCTTGGCTACAAGGTTTTTATTGGAAAACATAATTTCAGCAGAAAATAGACAGGAATTTGTTTCACCAAATGAATCATTAACCAAGATAGGAAAGTGTTTCTCAAGAGTAAAGACATTTGTAAGTAGCAAAAATATGAAATTGTTTACTTTTATTACAGTTTCTGAGCGTACATATCTTCATACATTTGGATTTTGGTGGACTTAATGGCTACACCAGCACTTGTCAGGCTTTACGTCCTGGATGCAGAAGTTATTGACCTTGTAAACACAAAACTCATTTGGGCAAACAGACTTTGCACTTACAAACACCACTGAACTCCTATACAAAGGTTGAGATAATCCTTTGCCTTCAGCAATTTATCTATTCGTGCACTCAACTTGAAGCACATGAATTGTCCCAGTAAAGACAGCAAAACTATTCATCTGCCTAAAGCTAGGAATGTAGCCAAGTACCTTTGTGAATTAAGGTCTCTGAAAAAACAGACATGTACTGAATAAGTCCAAAAAAGGTTATGTGCAGCTGAAAATTACATCTAACCTCTCCTCTATTGTCAAACTACTTCATTATTAGACACTTAGGGAAAATAATTCCTGTAGAATAAAGTATGGATTTATTGAGGAAAAGTATAAAATATGTATTTACCTCTAGGATATTGGAGATTTTTTCTTTAGAAATAAAGACTGGGAATTCAGAGATAAACAGTAGTTCCTGAAGATCACTTGGCAGTGAAGAAAGTTGCAGCTCACCATTTCTCAATATTCAATTTGAATAAAAGCTAAAAATGATAATAATACTAAGAATAATTATAAGAAGTTCCTCAGCTAAATCTCCTGTTACTTTCTCAAGTGATAGAACCTCAGAATTAAGGAACTTGTACCCATGGTCAAATTAGACGTATAAATCCTTTTGGCAGATACTCATACAATGCACACCTTAGTTATAAGACCCTCAAGAGAAATAATTGCAGCCTTCATTTCTCATGTGAATTCAACGCCTGCAGCATATATATGTGGATTGGGTCTTGTAATAACGTGCCATATGAAAGGAACTTGGGCTGTAAGTTCTGACTTGCTGTTTACATGAACTCTAATCACCCTTTTAAAATTTTCTGCAATAGACAAAACATCTTAAATCAGAGAAATAATTAAGATTATGAGCACTCATCTCTGTATTTGCAAGGGATGTTTTCTTCTGTTTCTTTCAAAAACAGTTGAAAGTGGATTGCACTCTTTCCAAAATAAGTCACTTTTTTATCAACCTAGTTGTCACTAACTTCCAAAAAGAGGATGGAATAAAAAAAATAAAAATAAAAAAAAATAATAATAAAAAAAAGGCAATTAGGTACTCTTGAGGAAGTTAGCCAGGAACCATCTCTATGTTATCCTCATGAGAAATTACATTTGTCTGCCTTTCTTCTGTCATCCCCTAACACAAAACAGCTTTCACAGAACCACTGGTCTTAGAGAAGAAAAGGTACAAGTTTATCTTAACCCACTTTTCTGACAGAAACAGACTCTTCCTTAAAATTTCCTTTGGTACACTGACAGTACAATTCTAGCCCTGCACAGAGCATGGCACAGTGGTACCTCAGTACAAGAGATATAAAGATGTAAGCTATACTCTGGGATGGAAAATTAGTTTGGGTTTCCAACAAGATTTTTATTATATCAACTCTATTCCTTCCCTTTCCGTCAGCACTGCCTTTCTGAAATTTATGGTAGCATCTGTGTTCCCAGAATACAAAGGATTTCCACAATTTGCTGTCTGCTGTCCCACTGCCTGCTCATTTCTTGCTTCTTGAAATGCAACTACAATTTTCCTTGTCTTTCTTCTAGATGGTTTCATAACCATAGGTCAAACAGACCTTAGCTACATCACCAAAAAACTCCTTGCATCTTCTTTCTGTAACTTTTCCTCCTGCATGTCTCCAAATAATGGCATGTGTGGAGAAACTTGTGTTTCACATCCAACCTTTTTTCCATACTTTTCAATAGTAGGTGACAAAACATTTTCAAATATTTATGTATTATCCTTGCAAAAGTCACACAATTTTTATCATAGTTAAACTCACAATTAGCGACGTGAAAAGGGAGGCACACAGAAAATCAGGCATACATACTAATCAGAAGTCTGATTAAAGCATGGGTAGACAAACTGAGTAGCTAAGACAGGTAATGTTAGTGATGGAGATGCAGACTTCAGCAATTCCAGCTCAGCAGTGCCTCCAGGTACTCATGGTAGATGATTAGTTCCCATTGGAATCTGGGCCCTATAGCACCCTTATAGATATTTAACCAAATTTAACTTACAGCTAGCATAAACACATCTGTGCTGCAGACATTTTATCATACCTTTAAGTGCAATCCAGGCATGGACCAACATTGTCCAAAGCAAGATTTTGACAGAAAAAAAAAAAAAAAAAAAAAAAAAAAGATCCTCAACTCCGAGTCTATCAGCACTTCTTTCTCTTCCCCACCAGAAAAGAGTCCCCACAAAGCAGGGAGATTTACTACATCACCAACACAGCTTGCCATTCATAGTAGATAGTGACAACATTAAGAATAAATCATTCTTGTTTGTGCCCCCCAACACGTTATTGAGCTCTGAGCATGGATTCTGTGAAGACAATGAAAGGAAAGGAGTGGAAGCAAGTCCCCATAGTCAGGTGGGTTATTAAATATGCACACCTCTGGTGCACCTTCCCTTCCATCTGCAAACTCCTAAAAACACCTCTCCCCTCCCAAAAACGAATTCACACATTTTTAGATTTTCCTCACAGTCTTATCAGCTAGTCTTTGAAATGCAAACTGAAATGAAATGAGATGAAAAATGAAAGATGATTCAAAAAGCATTAAGTGATCAGCCATGACAGAGTGTCACCTGCCCTAAATGCATTCTGTTTTCTGCTGCTTGAAGGACAAGTCCCTCGCTTTTGAAACGTGAAGCCATGTATTTTTCCTGTTGAGGTATCACGACCTCAGTCTGTGTTTAATCAATGACTTACATTACTGCTTTGATCGAATGTGTTTGCTGCGTACCGAATGTCACCAATTTCTCCTTCAATGCAGTTGATCCGAAGGGCATCCCCACGGTTTTTCGGCAATGCCTGTGCTGCTGGCAAACTGCTGCAATCTCATTTGAGTGCTGTTGTCAAAACCTTTCTGTCAGGAACAACTCAGGGATGGATGATCCTCCCACGGAGCAGGGCGGCAAACTAGGTGACCTCTCAAGGTCGTTTTCAGGATCTGTGTGGGAGTTGATGGTGCTATGGCAGGTACCATTTTAGTTAAATTGTTGTGTTTTGTGTTTTTTTTTTTCTTTCGTCAAGCAGGTGACTATGGAAAGTCTGTATACTCAGTGTAATTTGTTGTTGTTTTGTTTCCCTTTATTATATTGTCTATCTTAGACATTTTATATCATGCAGTAACCTTAACCCCTGACTCAAAAATGATCTAGATATAATATCTAATCCCATTAAAATCACTGTGACTATTCACACATATAAAATTAGATAGACGATCAAATAGCTTCCTGAACAAGCATCCAGATACTCACTAGGTATAAATATTTCCTGAGAGCCTGAGCCCACAGACACTTATGTACATTCTTAAATATAAACATAGCTACCCATGCACAAGTAAATGACATAAATGTTCATACACATAAACACACCTGCAGAATTCGACCCTGCTGTAAAGCCCCTCTCCACCTAGATTTGAGACATCTACATGCCAATAGATTCATGCAAATGAGCACACACCATAAAGCAGTTTCTAGGTAAAACAATTTTCAAGTGCAACTTCTATGAACTTTTACACATTTTGTACTCAATATTAAAATATTGCCAAGCCCCAGGTGGAGTCATACCCAAATGGATTCCACGGGAATAAGTACACACACATACTTCAAACAAATCATCTCTTGCATGGGATTCCTTCCTGAACCGTGCTTACTTTGTAATTTGTTTTATTAATACTGTAAACTGTCACTTGGCTTTTAATTTTTATTTCAAAACTGCTTTTTAACAATGTGCATGACAGCCTTGGGGCAAGCCCCTCTCATGGATGAGCACATGCACACTTTGCTTGAATCACTGGGGGCTATGCACATGTAGCTTCAAAGGCAGATTTGGGACCTATAACTTTAATTCATCCACCAAATGGAGCTCCAAAATCCATTAAGGAAAAATAACTAGTAACCATCTGTCTTTATTCATCAGACTGAAAGCAGTCAATCAAACCTAGTGGACATTTTTACTTTCTTCTTTCTCACTCAACAGCTTTGAACACAGATGCAGCCTTTCCATAATTAAGCTGAGCACAGTAGCTCCTAGACAGATTAATGCTGGAGAGCTTGTCAAAAATGTCAGATGGCATACAGGTTCTGTATCTTGTCCCTGGATTTATATATATGTATTTATATATATCAGATTCTGGATATAATTATTAAAATTAACAGCTACCTATAACCCACACTGTTGACCTATCACAATGACAGCAGTGTTAGGAGAACATGTTCTCCATGACAAGGTATATTTTTTTGTATTCACTGCAGCTCAGGACATCACCTCTGCAGCTGAACAAATGTCCCTGGGAACAGAACTGAAGCACAGGATGCAAATAGCCCCCAGCAGGCCACTACTTCTACTCCCTGCTAAGCCACGTTTTCACTAGTGACTGAAGGGCAAAAATCTCTGTAAAGGCATGGATGGTATTTTGAACATGAAGAACCGAAAGGTGTTTCCAGTTAGAGAATTTATATTCTAACAAGCTGGAATATAATTAGATAGTTCACACCCAATAACTGTTCCAAATAAGTTTTTAGGGACGTTCTCAGATATATGAGATGGTTTCTATTAACTTTAAAGGGGGCATGCACAAATATCCAAGGCAGCTTTTAGATCTCGATTACTACTAATAATGAGGTCATATGTGTTTTCAATTTCCCTTTTTCTGAGTTATAACATTTTAAAATGGAGAGCACCTCTGATTCTTAAGGATTTTATGTTTCTTATTAAATATTCTGGTTTTTCAATTTAACTTTATGATAAAATCTATGGGCTAAAACCAGGATTTAAAAGTGCCAGCCTAGGAGCAATTTTTGCTTCCCTTAAATTGGGTTTTTATCTTATTTTTAAATAAAGTAAAAACTCAGATCAAATCTATTTTGGTGATGTTAAATTAGAATTCCAATATCATATAAAAGTGTAAAAGTTCTTGTCTTTTTATCTGGTGGCAAGAGTTGATTACTATTACTGTTGATTAAACAGTAGTTTGAAAAGTTGTACAAAACAAGGGGAGACTGTCCCAGAGAACTTCACTGCATGTCTCTGGAAAGGAGAAAAGAAATGTGCTTTCAAAGTAGTCAGGAAAACAAGACCAATGGAAGTACTGATAGAAATGAGCAGATACTGGCCAAACTTCAGGAGCCAAATTCTGCACATGGAATCTCTTTGTGTAATTAAGAAGATAATTTTGCTTCCATGTGTTTAATTAATGATAACTGGCTCATCCAGCCCCACAGATGTATTCAAACTGGCAGATGGAGACAAGGCACCCACCTGTACTCGGAAAAGTGGGCAAGTATTAGATAACCTTAACATCTCTAGATCTCAGACTCTACAGCAGAAAATAGACAGAAAAGAGTTATTTTGAAGAAAAAAAAAAGTATGATCTCTCTTTAAATGGTGCTTCTTTCCCTTAGAAACATTTGAGCACTTAACTATCATAAATGTCCTACACGGCAAGATAAAATTATTGTTCCCACTGTACACATGAATGAACAGAGGCAAAGAAAGGTCATCCCCTAATTAGTCAAAAAATCAGAGATTAAACCTCCAGTATCATAGCGCTCAGTCCTGGACCCTGCTGCTAGAATGCCTTCCCTTTTAATTTCTCCTGTGACATTTCCCAGTTCACTGTTTAGTAACTGCTACGTGGCAGCCAGATAGCCTAACCACAGAGCTGTTCCCTTTGTGCTAGAAGCAATTCAAGCAGGCAGTGAAAAGGACAGTTTCTTCACCCTAAATGTTACCAGCCAAATTCACAGGAAAGTGCAGGTGTTGGGCACAGACACTGAAGAATAGATTGAGTCAGTAGTGATCAACTTGACAGGCTCTTAATTACAAGTAACCCAAAGAGCATAAAATAATGTTTTATAGACATCATAACAGAGTTTTAAGGTCAGCAGTGAATCACACTGTAGATGCTTACACAGGATTTCTCTGGAAAATGACAGAAACATAAGCAAAAGTAGGAAGCTGAAAAAATAAGAAGTGGGCAGTGGAGACTGGAATTGCAGACTCATCAGAAGAGGCTGTTAGCACCTCTCTGCTGAATCAGAGAGAAGTGTAGAAGATAAAGACATACATGTGTAAAGGGACAGATACAAGTAAAGAAAAATAGCTTTTATGAAGAAAGCTAAAGGAAAAGGATATATATATTACCAGTGGAAGGGCATTATGAATAAAAATGTTATAAAAATGTTATTGTATGAAGATATTGTCCATGGGCAATTGTTAACTATGACACACCTGGCCTCACTGGTGTAATTCACAGAAGGGTTTTCTGCAGCTGGAGACTTCACTCCTCAAATACACACAAAATATTCCCCTTCTCCTATTTACTTTTTCTGATGTTGTTGTCCCCACTTGGTTCATGTGTGCTATCAAAAATAGAATTTCAGTGTTGCTAACCCAAGCATGATTATTAAAAAGAAATGAATGAAAGAAAAGACAAGAATGTTTCAAGGATGGAGAGGTGCAGAGGACTGGTTTCTTTTGAGGAGAGAGGTTCAGAGAGAAGAAGCTGAGTGGGACTCTTGCCACCCACTGTGTCCTCCATGCTACTCAGAGAGGAGGTATCTTACAGAAAGGAAAAAGCACAAAGTGAGCCTCAGCTCCGGCATATGAGTATCTTTAAGGGCTGAGAACTAGGGTTATATAAAAGAAATGAGAATCTTTAAAACTGGAACTTTAGACTCTATGAAATCTTGTCAGAATGTTAAAAAGCTACTGCAAGCTAATGAGGCTAAACCATAGCCCAGGACTGTACAATAACACATCTGAACAAACGGGGCTATGCTCTACAAATTGTCCATTAAAAACAGAGCACAAGTTTACAGTAATGCTAGCCAGAAAGCTAAGAGAAAAATACAAAGACTTGTAATAAAAAGGAAATAATTTAAAACAATTATTTTCATCCATTCTTATGAATGCAATTATACACTTCTGTGTCACGTTATTATAAAGTCTCTCTGCACAAAGTCCCATTTTAGTAAAATGCCAGAGAACATGTAAAGCTTTTATAAAATCAGTATTTATAATGAAAGATGATGTATTATAATGAAAGAAGATGAAGCCTGATCTGAATGGTATTAAAGGTTTACATTACATTTAGTATGTCACCTGCAAGAGTACAGCTCATCTACTAAAATTGGATAGCTCCGTCACCCAGCAGCTTCAGAAAGTGTAACTGCAATATGACAATCACAGCTCAAAGGCTGCAAGTGCAGCCACAGAATACATGCAACACAGGGAAAAAATATATATATACACTACCTCAATCTTTCTTAGGAGTGCTGTTGTGCAGTCCTCCAGCATGATGTGCTAAGTGGGCTATAGCCACCACGCATGAAGTATATTCTACAGTATTTACATCCATGGGTTTAGTTTAGCCTTAATTTTTGTACTTAATATTCCTCTTTTCCCTCCACAAAAGAGGAAAACAAATTAAAAGTTCATACTCCACAGCACCTTCATCCCAAAATATCAGGCCATGATGTTAATTTCAGCTATTATGGCCAGAAGCAACCAGTGGCTAACTTGTTAAAGAAATTTAATAACTCCAATAATCTAATAATTCTAGTTTTAAGAAGTACCAAGTATGGAGCACACAAATGATATGATTTTGCACAAGGATGAAATATAAAAGCTGGATTCAGTGACAGCAGAGACACTTTCTTAAAGCATAGTCTACAGGAACTGGAGGTCTGCCTCCTTATTCAGTCCTGGTTGGATTGCTTTATGACATGTTTATCTTACCAGAGATAATAAAGGAAATAAATTTGCTATCTAAATGGGGGCATTGCTTGTAGCCTGCTTTCAAAAGGGCCATTCCAACTTTGAAATTCTTTCCCAAGTTAGTATACTTTAGAACACAATGAGAAGCCCCTCCCTGACAGAAAATAAAAATAAATAAAAAATAAATAAAAAATCTGGAAAGGCAGAAGCAGTGTGATCCCTTTGCAAACACAACACAAGAAGAGTTTGGCTGCATAATGTATTCTCATTAACACTTACAACCTGTGACTTTTTTTTTTTTTTAATTACAGTTATGGAAGGTATTTTCTCCATAAGCAGATAAAACATCTCAGAAGGTGAGATGATCCTGACTGATAAGTTACAATGTGTGTGCTACTTATGTGTGGTTAACTGCATGATTTAGTTGATGCCTGTTCCTAGTACAGATTACCTTAATTTATGAGGTTAGGAAAAAGAGCCAGGACCAGAACTACACGAGAAACACAAACAGTGAAGTCTTTTGGCTTTTCCATTAACCATACAGCACTCAAGGGATTCTCACCGGTCATTCAAACTGCATTCCCAGGATTTTCCAGCATATTTTAAAGGCAATGTCAGTAACAGACTTGGGGAAAGAATTTTACTAGATAATGCCTTCCTTTTAAAAGTGCTAAAATGATGACAGCTAAAAACAGACATTCTTATGATAATAATAATTGTGAGTTGTTAAAGCTGAAAATGTAAATTGATTAAGCAATTTTCCTCTATAACATTTTGTTCAGATAGTGTATAAAGAATTCATTTGCAGCATTTATTATTTTTTTTTTGTAACTTTAAGATTGCATATTAGATGTGCAAAATTTTCATGATACAGGACATCCAGTTTCTAGAACATCATTCTTCTAAATCATTCAGAAGAACATTTCAATTTATACAACTTGCCCATAATGCATCTGATGTTTTATTCTTACGCTTCCCTAGAATAAATGACAAATTAAGCTGATGTATGTCCTGAAATTAATCCAGCATTGTCAACCAGCTCAAATCCTGTTTCAACTAGCTGGATACTCTCTGAAAGATAAAGAAAAAATACATTAAGTACAAAGCCCAGTCAGAATTCCTTTGCTAGAAAAATCAAACAAAAATTCATATATTTGAATCCCACAGGTATTCAGGTCTTGCTTTTCCCTCAGAAGTAGAAAAAAATCAAAATTAGTTATAACCAGATGCTGCACTCACAATATCTGTTAAGTGGAATGAAAACTAAGAGCAAAAATACCTTGCAGAAAATTACAGTGTTACAGCTCTTGCACACTCCCAGTTGAATAGTTCCCACTTTGAACATATCCTTCACGTTACCATTCTAGGATAAAATATGTCTGAATAAGACTTTTGAACAAGATAAATGCATTTTATAACTAGCTTGTCTTTGAAACTTTAGTAACTGTTCCCACTGTACAGTAAGGGGATTTACCTTGTTTTGACAAAGAGTCTACAACCTTCAGAATTTTGGGTTCTGAACAAATCCATTTCAAAGGCACGGCTTTGTGCCAGAACCACTTAATTTGGAATGGCTCAGAATGAAGTAATATATTAGGTCATGATAGAACGTTTACAAATTCTGAATTCTACTATCATTAATTTCATGGTACAGATAAATAATACGGATGCATAAGAAAACTGTTATTGTAAATACCAAGTTGCTATTAAGTAATGCTTACAGAAGTTATCTAATTTAAATACAGCTGAAGCAAAAAAAAAAGAGATTGCATCCTTTTTTGAAGTTGTTTTCCTTTACTTAGCTGTTCAACTTCTTGCCTAATCATTCCTCTGCAAAATAATATAATTTTTGCAATGCTTTCAAGGTAATTACAGAAGTAAAATGGGCAGTATCATTTCTGATGCCAGTGCCTGTCCTGCTGTTACAAGTGCCAGAAAAGTGGAAGACCACTACTGAGACCTAGAACACTGTATCATGAAAATGAAAGCACCAGAAGTACAACAACTTTTCCTCAGCAAATACAGCTTCCCCCGAGAACCCTACTGAAATGCTAGAACAAACCCAGGCTTTGGAGTTCTTTCTGACACATCTCTTCTTATCCTCAGCACTGGTACCTGCAGATTTGTTATTCACAGATAGAAAATTAACACAGTACAAGATAACAGATTAAAGAACATATTTTACCTCCAGTTTGTTCTACATACAGTATAGCACATGATTAGCTGCTTCTGAAGCCAAACTATCCTTTAGATCCCTCCAAATGATCAAAGTAGTACATTTCCAACCATCAGCTGGATGTTCAATTATTAGTGTCAATGATTCATAGCAGACTGACATCTTGTTTTTGCTAGCTAAGGAGGTAAAACTGCAAACCTACAGATAGTGCAATTAAATTAGAATTTACTACAACAGGGAAGCCGTTCATCATTATCAGTGTGGTAAATCAGGGCAGCTGGATGCACTTGAATCACACTTGAAAACTAATCGGACAATTACTGAAACGTAAGTGTATAATTCTGTTCCAAAGGAGCTGCCCGTTTAACTTAGGAGAAGACTTGTTTTAAGTGACTGAATCAAACACATTCAGAATTGCATCCCAAAACCTGTCCTCCCTCACTCTGAAAGCAAAGACATCTGCGAAAGTCTTTTCAAGAATATCTTGCTAGCCTTTTCATCAGATGTTTCTCAATGAACTAAGTTTTAAAGCATATGATCTGTTCAGGTACAAAGGGGCTCAGCCCTTAGAGTCATGTGTACTTCCTTTGCATTACAGAAATTCTTCATGAAGTAAAGGTACAGGATAGGCTAAAATTTGGCCTTTACCTCAGTGATACTGGATAACATGCTTTTGTACTGTTAAATACTAATATGTTTGTAATGTATTTTAATTATATGGATACCATTGATATTTCATCAGATTCTGAGGTAATCGTCTATGCTTTAAGAATCCCTGCAAAAATAATCCAAGACATTTTCATTGTCTTTTATAATAATGACTTTTAATATATATAAAAACTGATGCACTAAAGATGACCACAGTGAAACCCTGCTACAATATACAGGATAGTCATGACATGACCGCCTAGGTTATGTCATTCTGATCTGTCAACAGCTGTCTGGAGGGAAAGATGATTTCTGTCTTCCTATTGTTTCCTGATTCAGCACACATACACTGCATAAAACACCAAGATGGTAATTAAGCTTTAACAACTGTTACCAAATATAATGCTGATATTAACGATGTCAGATACCTGTGCTACATCAACGCTATGGTACAACAGCACCCTCTCTCAGGGTGACTGCCACTAGTGTTGAAATCCTTTTCCTTTCTCAATGTGGAACAGATAGGCTAAGTTTTTCTATTATTGGAACAGGAAAAAGAAACTGTAATACTTGGCTTGTCATCTCCACATCACCAAAAGTATGGCACCTTCCACAAACAATATTGACTGGGAACAGATATCCTAAGAAGTCAGTGATAACCCTTTTGGAATGTCTATCTTGCATGCTTTCCAAAACTCTTGAAGCCCCATACAATGGGTCTTCTGCTTTATCAATATTTGTGTAGCACCTCCAATGTGAGCTTCAGAAACACAAATGAAAAAAGCACAGTGAAAAAGTGCTTCATTAAAGAACTGGAATTGATTTTCTGAACGTCACTCAGAAAAACCCTACCCAAGCCAAGAACTCAGACTAGCATTTTTATTCATAACCCTCATAACTCTGCTCTCCTTTAAAAATATTCCTTTCTAATCTAAATGGAATTTTTGATCCTAATTTTGAACATTCCAGTTCTTTCTACTTCCTCTCACAACATATATACTGTTTTTATCTTGTTAGTACTGCTCTAACCAATTGTTTTTACACATCTTAGTAAAATCTGACGCAGCTTGTTTAGATCTAGTTTTGAGTCTTGTGCTTCTCTCCCATCCCAATGGTTCAATGAAAAAAAAAAAAAAAAAAGGCAGAATTAAATAATACCAAAAAGAAATCAATTGAGTAATATAAAAACAGTAGACTAAGGTTTATTTCCACAGATGAAATACTTCCGCTTCCTGAGATGGTACTGTTGGAATGTTATATTTTGATGACAAAAGTAATTTTACTGGTTAAGTATTTTAAGTTGCGAACACAATCTGATGAAGTAACATACAATAAAAGAAGAATAAATGAGTTCATTACTCAATCTTTCTACCTTATGTGGTTCACTACAGCTGCTTATTTAGCTCTGTGTAGTTGCTGATTTAAGGAGTTCTTTGCAGTCCATTTCAGCTTCATTTCATCTAAGCTTATGGCAGATAACACGCTATTTACACTGCAAATGGTTCTATTCTGACATGTCTTGTCCTAGCCTGTAATTGCACATATCAATACAATCTCTTCAATTGACTGCAACATAGTTTGATTCTCTGCATGCTGGGATATATGCAAGATGTGCTATAGCATGGCACCAGCTCTAAATGTCTGGTTCTTTGAAGTGAAAATGGTAGTGGAGACCAGGACTGCAGGTTAGAAAAAAAAAAAAAAAAAAGGCAGGATAAGCATTCCATCATACAAAAAGTAGAAGTTGAATTGTAATATACAACTTATGATACATTCAGAAAGTCCATAAAATCTTAGGGAAAAACAGAATCTCATAGGAAATTAATGAGATAGCATGAACAAATGGATTGTGCAAAATGTGATCTTTGTCAAGTTTTAAATTCAAATCTGTCACTGTAAGGTGAGGAATGACCGTTTCCTACTATGTTTTGAAGACCAACTAAATGGATAAATAATTAAATGACTTTGTTATAACAATAGTCATTTAAATTTTACAATATCTGAACTACAGCTTTCTTATATTCATAATATTTACACTAATTATAACATAATCTGACACAATTCTTTCACTGTACATAACCAGGCAGAAAACAAGAAAAAGCAGAATGTGGATGAAGAGAGAGGTCTCAATCCTGCAAACTGTTCTGCACAGACATATCACAAAGCCCTGGGGACAAACTGTCATACTGAAGTTAACCTATTCAAATGCAAGGATTTACCCACATAACCTGGAGAGCAAGGTCAGAGACACAGTTCAGGTAGCTCCAGGATTCTCATATTTAGTATAAGGATATATAAATGATTTTTTGTTATTGTTTCTGAGCTAGAATTCTTATGCCTTTATGAATACACTGCAAGCTATTTTAAGGTATGCTTCAAGGCTGCCTCAAGACCCACTCTTCTGCACCTACAGGCAGCAGACAGGGAATTATAGCATCAGATATGACTGAAGGATGCTCTCCAAGCCAGACACTCCACACATATACATAGATGCAGCACCTCTGCATAATCAGGTTGTTCACAGGCTAAACACAACTGATTAGCATGTGACATGCAAGTCATTTGCTCTGCTCACATGCGACATTTCTCTATGCCTGAAATTGCTATTTAAGAGCCACAGAGGTTCACTGGCAAAAAAAATAATTGCTAATATACATATATATATATTTAGTGCTCATAATATTCTTTTCAAAATCTGCTTAGTTTTAATTCTTGCCATTCATCAATCAAAATAAAACACAGCATATTTTGTCTACTTCTCTCAAGGTTTTGCAAAATGGAAACTCTTATGTTTTAAGTAGTTTTGACAGTGAAATCACTTTTTGAGTTCTTTTTGACATTCCCCAGGTGACTCACACTGCTTTGAAAGAAAAATGGAAAATACTACAAAACAGACTTTGAAAGTGTAATTCTGTGTTGTTTTCCTATTACTGCTCTCTCTTGTAGGCAGCTTGCACTGGATTTCTGATGCTTAACTCGGGAGCAATTCTGCTGAAGTTAGTCACCATTACACATTGCTTCCCTACTAGCAAAAACATTTCAGCCTCTTCATGAGATTAACACTCTTCTGTTAGCATGCTATACAATACAGGCTTGTGATAGATGAACATTAGAGCAACTACACATACTAGTTATTATTTAGCCTTTGTGCAGCACAGATTGCACTGTGAGAATCTGGGATAACTAGCACGACATCAAGCTGTCCCATTTCTTACTGAACTCTATGAGAAATAAAGTTCTTCCAGATTGATGACAATATAACGATAATGAGAACCTGTGTGCTCTAGAGGAGAAAGTGATTTATGTATCAAATTTTTGTTCTCTAATGAAATCATCTTCCAAAAATAACTGCAAGGTTTTACGTTACACTTTCCAAAATGGGAAGCAAGCCTGGGGAGGCTCTGTCACCAGGTACTTTTAAAACACTTCAGTAAAAATGAGCTCCAGAAGCAGGGCACACCTCAAGCAGGTTCATGGCCCAAGGACACCGTGAATACACAGCTCTCCTGAAGGTCGCAGCCTGTTCGAGGGTGGCCGAGGTATCTTCACACCGGTGTCATCAGCAGCATGGCCAGAGAGGAGTTGGACTAACTGGTGCTGTGCTTTGGCTCTCAAGCAGTAAACAGAAAGATACTGGGATAACCAGGCAAAAAAAAAAAAAAAAAAAAAAAAAAAAAAAAAAAAAATTGTTGTTGTGTTTTTTTCTTTAAGATTTCCAGTGGCAGGCATGTGATGGAAACCAGCATTTATTAATGGGCGCCTGGTGAGGTTGTAATTATAGTTCTTTATTGCACCATAGAGGCACCTAAAGGCTTTATGCACACTCAGAACATCAGGACTAAAAGAAAACAACAATTAGAAATGAGGGAAGAGAGAAAGTTAGTTGTATTTTTATTTTAAAGTATAAACAGTGGAACGTGACACAGCGTGATAAGGCTCAGGCTTCAAATATAACTGGAGATTCCCCATTTAAAGCACCTCACAGTGAACACCAAGCTCTGCTCAAGCATCGCTGGGGAAGGAAGGGCTTAAAGCAGCACCTGCGGGCACAGAGACTGACACAACACGGCACATTGACACCAAAACCCAACGCCCACCGACCCATTCCACCCCCGGGTCGCCCTCCCCTCTTGGCGCTTCCCGCCCGAGCCGCCGCCATTTTGTGGCGCGGGGCGGGAACTCCATTTCCCGTGGGGCCCCGCGACCAGCTGCGGGAAGGCGGCGGCGGGCGGCGCGGAGCAGGGACGGGGTCGGGGCTGAGGTACGGGGCTGACGGGGCCCCGGCGGTGCCTCGGTGCGGCCTCACCCGCAGCGACCACCGCGGCCAAACGGGCGGGGAATGGCCGCAGAAAGCCGGGGAGGGAAGACTGAGGTTGTCCCCGGAGCTTCCCAGCCGTGGAGTCGCTTCGTTTACACAACAGGCAGCGCTTCAGCGATAATCTGGCTTGGGAGCAATGCCAGTTTCCTCCTTGCCTGGCAGATGGTGGAAGGAAGGGCCTGAATCAAAGCATGAACTATAGCTGGGAATAACTAAATGCACATTAGAACTCAGATTGGTTTTAACATGTATTTTTACTGTGTGTTTTATAGGTCGAGTTCCTTAAACAGCACCAAAGGCAAGATGGAGGCAGAAAGTGTTGCCAAGGAAACAGTCCTAATTACTGGAGGAGGTGGCTATTTTGGCTTCCGGTTAGTGCATTAAATAGTTACTACATACAAGAATAAACTTAATAGAGCACTGTTGGTGAGGCAACAGAATCTATCTGTAAAAGGAAGCCTACTGGATTTGAGGCTTGACATTCCTCATGTGGTTCACCCCAGCGCCTGATGGTTCTTATTGGGGTCTCATTTTTCAAACAAACAAGCATATACTGCTTCAGAATGTTTTAAGCAAATACATTATTCTGTTTCCATATGTTTGCAAGACAGTTAGCCTCACTATTTAATCAGTCTGGGCAATTTTGTAACAGGAATTTTCATTATCATCCTCAAAATATGTAGGGAACAGAAGGAGAGAAATGCCTGGGTTCTTCCAAAAAGCAGTTAAAAACACCAATTAGTGGTGGTGTGTTTTTTTTCCCTTATTGTAGTTTCCCCACTTTATGTTTCTTTTGTTTTCCTCTAAGTAAAGATGGATCCAGAATAAATTAAAACATATATTAAAATAGTTAATAGGCTTCTCTTACCTCCAGGTGAAATGTTTCATGCATTATTATGTTATGTATATAACATGTGGTTTCTGTTACGTTTTAGTTTAGGTTGTGCCATATACCAAATGGGAGTTGATGTGATTCTCTTTGATGTCACGAAGCCACTTCAACCAGTGCCAGAGGGAATAAAGTTTATGCAAGGGGATGTCTGCTGTCTGTCTGAAGTGGAAGAGGCTCTTAAAGATGTAATCTGCGTATTCCATATCGCTTCCTATGGAATGTCTGGCAGGGAGCAGCTGAACCGAAAACTTATAGAAGATGTTAACGTGAAAGGAACAGAAAATGTCATCCAAGCCTGCAAGAGCACAGGAGTGTCAAGTCTGGTTTATACAAGTACATATAATGTGATATTTGGAGGCCAGATTATAGAAAATGGGGATGAATCTCTGCCTTATCTACCTCTTCACCTTCATCCAGATCACTACTCCCGGACCAAATCTTTAGCTGAAATGAAGGTGCTGGAGGCAAATGGTGCTGAGCTTGGAAATGGGAAAGGTATATTAAGGACTTGTGCTCTCCGACCAGCAGGCATCTATGGGCCAGGAGAGCAAAGACATCTTCCAAGAATAGTTAGTTACATTGAAAGGGGACTGTTTAAATTTGTATATGGAGATCCTCTCAGTTTAGTAGAATTTGTACATGTAGATAATCTTGTTCAGGCTCACATCCTTGCCTTTGAGGCCCTCAAAGTCAACAAAAAGCACATAGCTGCAGGCCAAGCCTATTTTATTTCAGATGGCAGGCCAGTAAATAACTTCGAATTTTTCCGACCATTAGTAGAAGGGTTGGGTTACAAGTTCCCAACCTGCCGCCTTCCTCTCTCCCTTGTCTATTTTTTTGCATTCCTTACTGAAGTAGTTCATTTTCTTGTAGGTCACGTTTATAATTTTCAGCCTCTCCTCACTCGCACAGAAGTTTACAAAACCGGTGTTACACATTATTTTAGCATGGAGAAAGCCAGGAAAGAGCTGGGGTATGAGCCTCAAAAATACAGCCTGAATGAAGTGGTTGAATGGTTTAGATCTCAGGGCTGTGGACCAAAGCCAAGAAAGTATACCATTACGAAGCTTGTTAGGAATGGAGGATTGCTCTTGTTGATTGCTGTGGTGGTCGCATGGTTTTCATCTGCGGTTACATTTTCACACTGAAAGATGAAACACTGAATATTACAGAGTATGGAGGACAGAATTTAGTTATGTTGAGTACTCGTTAGTTTTGACAGGTATTTAAAAAAAAAACACAGTTGTGCTATTCAGGTAAATATCTTTAACATTCTAGCCCCAAGAAACAGAACTAAGTAAAAAAGATGTAATTTTTATACAAAATTCCTCTTCAAAGTGAAATTGATCAGATCACTAACAAGATAAAGCTTAGTACTACTGTAAACAGCATTTTATTTTCTATAGAATGGTACACTTAGACTGACCCTTCCTCCCCAACAATATTATACTCTGCTCTTTATTCCTAAGAGGTTTCTGCTGCATGATCCAGAGGAGAATAAACTTACTCTTTGATCACATTCCAAAACCAAATTCTGCTTTCCAGCTTGGATGTATATATACCCCACCAAGAATTTGACTTAATTGCTTGATTAACTGTTTAAGTGGTGGACAATAAATGAATGGTTTTTTTGTTTGTTTGTTGGTTTGGTTTTTGTGTGTTTTTTTTGTTTGTTTGTTTTTGGTTTTTGTTTTTAAATACATTCTGGTGTACTTCTCTAAGTAAACTGTGATACCTAATGACACTTCTGGAAAATGTTCAATTGTTAATAAAATGACAGCGAAGTGCTTGAAGCAAACAGCTCTGTAGATCTTTCAAATTACAATATGCCTGTTTAAAATGAGTGAGTGAGATAAAGTGCATTCATAAGAAACAGCTATGATTTTTCCCAGCATTAGTGAATGGTTAAACAAAAAAAATATCTAAAGGACATCGGGTAAGTGATCACACTCATGTTCCATTATAAAATCTTATAAAAGCTTATAAAATCTTTTTAGCCTTTAATAATATTTCGTTAGCACCTGATAGCATTTGAAGAGAACTTCACCTTTGAAGCAGGATGATAAGCACTACACAGTAAAAGTCAGAATTCTGTGAAGTGAGTTTTAAGAATAGAAAATACTTTGCTAGAAACAGTAACGATCTGTACTTAACACCCTCATCTCTTTCAGTTTAACAATAGGAAGAGATGCTGAGAAACTTCACATCAAAATGTTAAATCACAAAGTTGTGACCCTTAACTGATAAGCATTACAGTTTCTCAGTATTTCTAGATAAATACACAATCCTTCAAGAAGTTCACATTTCTCTTAGTCTTTCCATTTTAATAGCTGAATCTACACGAGCTTAAGTTAATTTTATGCAAGTTCCAGTAACTTCAGTTCTGGATTTAAATAGGGAAACGAAGAGGAAGAGTCTTCTGTTTCATTGCTGAAAGACTCTCAAAAAATAAAAATGGCTAAGTAGGGAAACCAAGCTGCACGTGCATTGCCACCTGTGTTTTGAAGATGGAGATATTTTCAGATGGAGATATTTTCAGTTAATGTTGACTGAAACCAGCCTTCTTTGAATGTTTGTTTCCTCAGTTAAATTTTTTAATCATTGATAATTAGATGGTTAGTTTTTCTTGAAATCTGATTTTACCCCCTTCATTCCTTCACCATTGTGCATACCGTAATAGTTTAATAGTTGATTTAAGGGACAACTGAAGACAACAGTGTTTCAGTGTTCTACCATGCTGATGGCAGAAGGGCCACTTACCACTAGCCATTAGTATACATAATCAGAGTTTGCAGGAAGAAGAATCTCACTTTACTAAAAGATGGAAAAATAAAGACAGTTGTGATCTCATGAAAGCATTGGACTGCTGTTCTCCCAGCCGGCCCTGTTTTTCAAGTGAAATCCACCTGGTTTGTCTCTCCTCCAAGCAGCCTGGTTTTGACATAATGTTATCAGAAATAGATAAAGAGATTTTAATGCTAGCAGAAGCAATAGACAAAAGAAAATGTACAAGAAAGTGCACAAGCCTGTTGCGTGGCATGAAATACCAGTATTATGGTTCTGATTCTTGTAAAAAGCAGACCTTTTTAAGATGTGGAACAGAACTCCTGTGCCCCAGAGGAATTTCTTCTGCTATTTGCAATAGCTTGGGGAGGGGAGCATGAACACAAATACCAAAATTAAAGCAGCAAATCCTTCTGCAGAAGCTGAGCAAAACACATGAAGCTCTTAATTTGTCTGGAGTCAAGGACAGAACTTCTCATTGATAACAGAGTAAGAGGCATTATTGTGTCCTAACTGCCCATGACTTATGCTTGAGCACGAGGTACTAAATCAGGCCTAGTTTAGAGAAACAAGCGGGAGCTTGGCCATGGTTATCCCAGACAAAAATAAAAAATAAAAATAATAAAAAAAGAATCCAGACTACAGAAGAGGTGAAGGATACTCTTCCTCTTTTACTTTCCAAAATGAAGAGGAAACGTGTGGCTTAAGGAGTTTAAAATTGCTTGAGTTATGTACATACAAAGCCAGTCACAGCTGCTCCATTTCAAGTACTTTTCAATGAGAATTCTCTCCCCTCCTTCCTGTTTTTTGTTATTACTACTTTTGGATGAGCAGCTGAGTAAACTAAGGTAATTCAATTGTTGTGTCTATTTCAAAATTGTCATCAATTATTTGTTTTCCTCAAGGTTAATTACCAGAATAACACCTGAAAACTGAAAAAAGCAGAATTGAAAATTTGCTACTCCTCACCATTATTTAACAAATGGCAAAAAGAACGGTGCTGATGTTTTAGGTGAACGGTTTAAGAACACCAATATTCAGAAATAAAGGGGCAAAGATGACCATTTGATCATCTAACAGCCTCCTAGATGACTTAGGCTACGGATACCTCATATTGATTGCTACTCAACATGCATACAGTTTTCAATAAAAAACTGATCAAAATGTTCTTCCCAAGATATAAATAAATATAGCAAAAAATAAAAACATCATGCCTTCCCCCAGCAACGCTTACTCCCATACAATTAAGGTGACCTTGTGAGCAGAAAGGGAGCACAAGCGTTCCAAGCTACTACAGACTTCATCTTTGCCTTGTTTATGCTTTCTTGTTTGAGTTGAAACAAATCGGATACTCACTACAACCCAAGTTAGTATCTGCCGACTAGTGGAAAAGGTCAGTTAGGAGTTAAATGTGATCTTCAACCTTTTCCTTCTGCAGCGCTTGTTTGTATCCAGATGAAGTGCAACAACAATGACTTCTATGGAAGCGATCAAAGTCAGTTAATCTTAAAAACACAGAGATGCCGTTCTTCTGACCACCAGCCTAACACACCGTAACTCTAACAGACCACTTTTCAGCAAAAACATACTCATACTGACTCAAATGGCTGGAGATTTTAAGTCATGAAATTCAATAAACAATGCTTAAATGAAGAAGCATCTGGTATCATTCACATCACCGCTATCAAAAATTATTTATTAAGAATAAGTTATTCTAAGGATTTAAAATAGCTTCTAGAAGAATGTAACAATACAACAGATATTGTTAACTTCAAAAATGTATGATTTTCCTCCTAGATTATAAAATTACCACACACACTCAAACCTAGTTTTATGTTAAAACAGCTGCAACCGTGAAAAAGTTGCTAAAGTCTGCCCTGACAACGAATTGAGAGGTGAGGCTTCAGAGTTAAAACACAATGCAAGAAAAGAGTTAGTACACAGCCTGGCCCATCGCTCACACGTCAACCAAACAGCCAGTGCAGTATTTTCTTTCTGAATACAACATAACATTTATACTCAGGGGGGAAAAAAAGCCTTACTGTAAAATGAAATGGATTTTCATAAAACTGAGTACCACCTCGTACCTTTTGACATTACGTACATGACATAACGTACACACAACTTTCCGAAGGACTGCAAAAGGTGCTATTTCTTAAGCATTTGGCCATCAGCAGCACAAGGAACTCATATACGTTCATCACACAATGGCTGTTCTGTGTCAGGAACATGCAAAATGAAAGTAGTTAAGACAAATGATCCATGTGGGCAGTCTGGCTATGTCTGCTCTGGAACTGAGCAAAAAAAAATAAAATCACAACAACCTGGAGCTCTAGGCTTTGATCTCCCTCAGCCTGAGCATCTTATAGTCTCTTATTTTTTTTTGTAATTGGTACAAGCACAGCTGGTAGTCAGCTGTCTACAGTTCCAGTCCCACCTGCAGCAACAGCTTCAGGACCTTCCAAACAGGCCTTTGGGCCCCCTTGTCTGATCAATACTGACAACACGGCATTCTCGAAACATTAAATGAGACACACAGAGGCTGCTGAATGAAGCCTATACACAGGGACTGCTCATGAACAAAATGCATCCTGGATCACACTACAAAATGTGTATGCACCAATGGTCCTCACCTTCCAGCAACAGCAGCCGGGTCATCCCATCATGCCTGGATACTGCGGATAAGCACAGCTTTACACAGCAGTCTAGGTTATTGCTGTATCATCAAAATCCACAGTTGATTTTTTCTTTTTTTGCCCCCCCTTTTTTTTTGGCATCCATCTAATCCTTGAAAAGACCAGTCAGAGTAGGGGATTTCAGGCAGGAAGAAGCCTAGAATTACCTTTAACTTTATCCTCTTCTCTTTTCCAGTTCACTGATTGGTATTAATTTCTCCAGGAAAAAAAAAAAAAAAAAAATCTGCAGAAGCCACCCCACTGTGGGACACTATTACAGCACTTTCATCTCAAGATAAGTGAGACAGGACTCTTTTCAGAGTAAGTAAAACCTCAAAGGGGTTCCTCAGATCATCACTGGTGAATGCACTATGGCATCAATTAAGTGAATCTTGAAACAACAGAAGTCATAGCATGAGGAGGAGCAAGAGCAACTCAGAACTGCTGAGGCAGCTTCATCATGCAATGAATCCCAAATCCAAGCAGGCTTTCTGTGATCAGAAATACATCGTGACATATGCAACATTTTATGATTCAGGCAGTCATTTAGACAGAACTCCTCTGCACACACATGAAAGGTAAACTCATGCATAGAGATAGCAAAATGCCACCCACGTAGAGAGAAAGAAACTAGGAATTTGATAGTAGTAATGTAGTACTATCACAAAGATCCAACACATACACAAATTAGGACAACTGGTTTTAAATATGCCATTCAAGGGCATTCAGCTCTTGCAATAAAACACACTTGATGCTCTAACGAGTTTTTTCATCTGTAGCTCGATGCTCTTAATTTGATTAAAGCTGTAAGAATGACTGTGTATACTATCATTCTTGGATTAGATACATTTTGGGAAAACGGTCTACACATTTACAGAACACTATCATTTGATGCTACCATCTAACTAGGATTGCAAGATTAAAAATGGACAGTTCGTTTAAAAAAAATCATTTCTAAGCACATTAGCAGCTGAAAGGGTTTGCAAAATGATACTATACCAAAGTAAATGCTTTTCAGATTTGAGATACCTTTCCTTTCTGCAAACAGATATTTCCTATCACATATATTAAAACCTTTACTTCCAGTGCCTTAAGTGAGGAATATAAATGCAGAGGGGCTGCAAACACAGGTTCACACATTGTTCCTTTCCTAAACTTTTCAAGAAGAAACAACTACAGTCACAGAGGATATTTGGTTTCAACAAAATTAACATTATTTGGTACTCAAAAAGAGAATAGAAAACTTACAACGAGACAATACAGTATGAGCTATTAGCTGCCCAAAATACTTTATACAATATTGAAAGTACAATCTGCTGTAACATACATTAAAAAAAATGCTGGTGCAAGTGTTTTTACAGCATTTAATAAATTAAAAAAACTCACTACCAGTTAATCCTAAGGAGCCAGGTTGTTAAAGTGGTGAGGTTCCATGCATGTAAATGGTTATGAATGTCTTATCTACAGCCTGTGTACACAAATACAGTAGATGATATAAACTTGTGCTTTAGGTATTGATAAGAAGTGAAGTCTATGCAATTACCCACCCTCCAGTTTTAAAGATCTTGAATACACAGAAGTCTGACCTGCACAGAGGGTATGCTTTGTACAGAATATAAATTATTAGGAATTTAAACAGTTTTTCTTATAACAAGAAATTATTAAGGAAACCCATCTTTCCTCCTCCTCCTCTTCTATTCATTCAGCTTGATGAGATCTGCATGGAGTAGGATGACCAGGATAAATTAATATCTCCTCCTGAATTGCTCCATAAAACATCCATCAAAGAATGATTGCTCTAAGAGTAGAATTTGCTGTTACTGACTTTCTTCTCTTTTAATCTTAAGGGAAAATAAAAGAAAAATAAAAAAGAATAAAAAGTCAAGTTTACTAGGAATTTCTCAGAAGAAAACAGTTTACTACATTCATTTTACTTAGACACAAATGGCGAGTAACATATTGGCAACAAGTATTGTTTTTCTTGCAATAAATGGGAATAAACCAGTGATTCACACAGCTGTTCAGCACATATAAAAAGGTAAAAATATTTAAGAAAATTATTTAAGAAAATTAAGACATAAGAAGAGTCTCCCATCTGCTCAGAAAGGAAAAAAGATTTATTTGACTGGTACAAGAAGCTTCTGTCTCCCTCACAATGCAAAGGTAGCACCAAAGGAGACAGACCCTTCTCTTAAGCTTTGGGAAGTGCACTGACACTTAACTGACAGTTCTGTGCTGTAACAACTAACTACTGCTTTTATCTTTTGCAGTTTGTCTATCTGGAAGTGTGTTTTGTTCCCACATATTTAGTATGTTAATAACAAGGACATAATTCTGATAGTGTAGGAGTAAGGTGGCTTATTTGACTATACAGTCTATTTGGCTGTACGTATTTCCAGGCTTTTCTCCTAGAAAGCAGCAGCAAAGAACAAACTCACAGGATTACATGTTTCAGTGTGATCCCTAAAACGAGGATTTCGCTGAACAGACATTTCATTGAATCTGCTGGCCTCTAGTGGCTTGCGGCCCAGCATCACTTGAGATATTACTCATCCTACTCCAGCCACTCTTTAGATGCTTATTAAAATAAGTCTGACACTTCCTTACCATAAATCATGTTTGGACAGAGCTGCCTTGGGAAGGAGAATGATTATCAACCTACCTGCGGTTGCATGTCTCTTGATATATCTGTAGTTTGTGCTCATTCACATTAAATTCTTTTAATATAGCATCTCTGTTAGGATTCCTTAAATTCACATGGGTGTCATAAAGGAATAGCTGATTATTAAGCTCCTCCTGGCGTTTCCGAAGTTGCCGACATGAGGAATAAAGCTCTTCTTCACTTTCCTTCAAAAGAATATTGGAAATCAATGTACAGTGTAAGACACAACCAAAATGATACAGAACCAAGTTTGGTTCTGGATGGTTATTTTGTTTTCCTAAACACATTCCATTGGTTTTCTACAATTAGTTTTGTACGATGTTTCTGCAACATTTATGGAATAAATTAAGTAACTAAGAACGCAATGGAAAAAAAAAAAAAAAACCTTAGGCCCATTACCTAAACCACCTAAACCACCATACTGTCTAATAGGGGCATCAAGGGCATTCCAGGAGTCATGACATGGCTGTATCTGAAACATATGCTGGAATATTTTTCCATACACAAAGTATGTCAGCATGTTAAGGAAAGGACAGCAAATGGTGTATCACTGTGGGACATCAGATTATAAATTTTAAAAGACTTTAAAAAAAAAAAAAAAAAACTGTTTTTGACTGCTCCACCATATTTGTGTAAGGTGACATATTCCTGGCGCTTTCTTATTGAAATCTAGACTGCAAGTGGAAATACCGACTAGTAAATAGGATCTCTAATATTATCAAGTGTCAGACGATCAAGAAAAGGACACATCCTTTGTTTCTGTGGAGTTATGACAACCTGCAAAGGAACTGGCTAAGTATTTCAAGTATAATTTGCAGCCATCTGAATTTCTGTTGTTGTATGTGGCCCACAGGAGAACTTCTCCAAATTATCCACAAGCGTAAAACAATCATCATGATTCCCTTCATGACTTCAAATTGCTTTAATATTTCAAAACTTCGGATGCACAAGCTGTCTCCTTTATTGAGTTACTAGTGGGGAATAGTGTTGGCAGGAATAAAGTCTTAATTTTTACATCAGCAGCAAAACAAGATGCACATCCTACAAGAAATGACATGCAATCAATAAATGTAACAAATCTAAGCATTTGCAGAGATGGCATACCAATAAGAATGCCTCTTTTAGCACTCAGTACAGATCTAGGAAAGTTGTCATGTTTAGCAACACACCCACGGGGTTTCAACAGCTAGAGCTTCAAGATCCTTTCCTAACCCTTCTTTTTCCTTCCAAAACATAATCCTACAGCTCCCTGGTATGGCTTGAAGCAAATGGAGTAGCCTCAGTGCTATGGTACTGATTAAGTTGTAAAAAGCTTCTCTTTCAAGAATGGGAATGAATCTTCGCGTTCCCAAATCACAAAGGGAATAACAGATTGCTAATTACCAATTTGCAGGTGTAATCCTCAAGATGCATGCGTACTACTATTTGTTTGTGCAAAGCTAGACTTTAAAATGCTACTTAAGAATGTCCACTTTGATCTTTATGTTAAAAATACATGCTATGAAAGCTGACCGTAATCAGGAAGTACTAAAGAGGTACACATACTTTCTGAAGAACGTAAATCAAATTTTAAACAAGTAAGACATGCTTCTAAATGTAACAACAGCATCAGTAAAACAATTTCTGCAGGAGCAGGAAAACTGGTCAACTTGGACAAAAACAACATAAGGTCCCACATAATAATTCACACGTGAATGCTTACTTTGCAATATTCTTGCTTCTCTATTCCTAAAGAATTTTCAGTCATCTGTAATTCCCCTTTATATCTTTGCATTTCATCTCCAAGAGTATGCAGATGGGCTCTGTATATAAACAGGCCTGTTATTAAATTATATCATTTTATGGAGTGTCATTATTTAAAAAAAAAAAAAAAGGGGGGGGCAGAAGAACAGATGGACACAAGCTTAATCTTTCCTGATGCTTCTTGGATGATCTGGCAGAAGCTTTAGAAGCTGATTAACCACGGCAAATTTTGGTTTGCAGCAGACTGCCAAACAAAATGAAACATTTTTGAAAGTTCTCCTGCAACTGCATTATCACCCAGAGATATCAGTGTGAAAATACAGAGCTGTGCTTCATCTTCAGTTGGCCTAAGCAGAAGGGGTTTCAAGAGTGTGAAATGTGCTACTGTCAAAGGACTTGGTGCTGACAGACTGGGAGACATACTGCTGCTACGAGCAACATTTAAGAGATACTCCTGCTCCAGGCAAGGAATGATCTGAATTTCTGAAGAGGAATTAGCAATATATCTACGCATCATGCCCATGCTTGACAGCTTAGGCAACAGCAAGTTGTTACCAGCTTTCTCAAAGGAAGCAAGACAAAAATATGTAAGTTTTTCTGGCCTCCTGTATCAGAATTGCATCCATGGAATATGAACATTTTAAATCTTATCTTCAAAGGACATGCATCTCTTTTCTTTATAAACACCCTTGGTCTCAGCTCCTAGCCTTCTCCTTCTCTCCTAACTCTTTGCTAGCCACCAGATGAAAGCTACCATGGCTACAAAAACTGTGATTACACACAGTCATTTTACATCACATGTTCATAAGGTGGCTTTGCAAAAATCTTGACAAAGGACATTTGAGAAAGAGGCTGCCATTCCTCTGTGAGGAATGTGACCAAGAATTCACAAATTTCCATTTCAGTACGTGTAACTACAGGCACAAATCTCTCCGGAGACATAAAGACTTACTGTTAGCAGAATCTGATGATTTAATCAGGAAACACAACATACAGCGGTGTCAACTATAGCATAAGCCTAAATGGTTGTGAATGACTTCAAATAATAAGTTGCACTTTTTTCCCGTCTTCTGAATCAGAAGGGTACTGGAAAACACCCTGAAATCCTCACTTCCCAGAAGTACCATAAAATTTCATCACTTGTCCTCTATGCCAATGTATTAAATAAAATGTTATAATAAAATAAAAAAATGAATATATAGTTATAATTGCATATTTATTTAGTTCCATATAGTTACTGTGTATTAATATATAAAGTATATAGCATATATAAAGCATAACATACTGTTGAGGTATGGAGATGGTCTGAGAATAAACCTGCTTTAAATTAGCATATAAAGAAGCACCTCTGGAGCACCAACAAATGCTCTTCACAGATCAGCCACTTTAATGCCGGGCTTCATAAGCAAGGGATGCATCATCATCATTTTTTTCCTTATGTGCGCAAAAATACTAGTACTTCAATCAGTTGTTTTACAGAGGCTTAAGAGAAGGAGATTAGAGCTTCAGTAGGAACCAGGATATGTCTTCCATTTGTTGGGTTATTTATGTTAATGAAATACTGGGAGAAGTGAATTTATCTTCTCTTCCTAAAGAGGTTTAAAAAAAAAAAATGCTGGACCTTTAAAAAAATATTCACAGAAGCTAAGGCCTGAATTTAGCTAGCTTTGCACGGCATCAGGTAGTTAACATTGGAAGACAATCACCATGCTTGTAAAGGAAAAAAAAAATAGAGGTAATTAGTCTTTGTTTCTGCATTATTTCTTTTACCAAGTGAGTAATCTGTGTGTCCCCCAGAGGGGAGTAACTCAGTTTGCATCACTGGTCTTCCCCAATACCTAAAGAAGTATCAGACTGTACCAAATCAGAAAACTAAATCCTTGCTTTCCGGTTTCCACAAAGAACTGATAACATATGCTTTAAGTGCACAAAACAAACCAATAGTTCTCACCAGAACTTGCTGCATTTCACAATGAATCAGAAGCGAGGCTAGCTCTATGTCTTCACTATAACCATTCTTGAGAGGAACTGATCTAAAACCTGGGGAAAACAAACATACACAATACAATATTGCAAACACACACATACACAAAGGAGAACTAGAGTTAAGGCAAATGGTTATCTGCAGTCATAAAAATGGTGCAAACCGTCCTAAGGACTAAGAGATCCTTCTCTGCTCAAATGCTCCAGTGATGAGAGCAGGCTTTGCTATGACAATTACAGAGAAGCAAAAGACGATAATGGCCAAAATGAGAAACACAAGATTTCACATGCTCCTGAAAACTAAAGCCAGTTGCAGAGAGAATCAGAAAAAACTACTTCTGCATATGTCCACAACTAAGGCAATTAATAAAACAAAACCACTGACACCAAAACAGAATCTTCCCATATTTTACTCAGAACACATAACCCTGTTGCTGAAATGGAGCCCATGGTGAAGACAGTTGAGGACACAGAAGTGATATTAGTAAGGAGATAGGAATAATATCAAAAGTAGTGATCTTGTTACTTTCATTTGAAATGCAATATGAACTAGAGAGAAAGGAAGAACCTTTATCGCAATCTCCCACTTTCAGAACAAAGAAGTCAGAATTAAACCTCTGGGTCTACAGGTACGCAAGAAACTTGCGTTTAACTTCCTCAGAGTCACGGCACACTATCAGTAGCAATTTTAACATCTTTGTTGTGTATTTTGCTGTTGCAATTTTTGCTGTTTTCCTAGTTCAATTTAAAAAATCGGAAGGTGAGAGGAGGATTATTTTAAATACCTTCACACTACACACCCCATATCGTAATAAACAACTAGAGGAGCAGATCAAAAGAGCAATTCTCCTTTGGAGTGTTTTAGCTGTTACTGACAGCAAAATCACAATAAAGCCACATTTTTCTAACTTAGGCCCATATTACACCTCCTATTCTTACCTGCTTTGATTCCTTTGATAGGAAAAGTGGCATGTGCTAAGAAATTAGGGTCACTGAACATATCCTCTTCATAAACAACAAAGCGCAGAAACGCTAGATTGGGATCATAAATTTCAAATTTCACTTGCTCTGGACACGGCACCCAAACTGGATTAAGGCCATTGTCATCTGTAATGAAAAGGAAACATTTGCTGTATGAAGCAATAAATTCACTTCATTCATACATGGCTATGTATCCCTGGACATTTTCTGGGAATACAAAGGCCCAAAAATCCTATTTACCATCTGTCTCATGTAACCTCGCTTCAGACAGTTTGTATTTGTTTATTTGTGGGGGGAGATAGGAGGAAGCTTGGCAGGGATGGAAATCCACGAAGAAAGGCTATTATTTGTCTTTAAATATACAAAATCTCCTTGGATGTGTATGTGTAAAAAAAGCTAATTCATTGCTCATATTCATGAGCCTCATGCTCCGTATCAGTAAAAGCATGGAAAGTACTGGAAAGACTGATGTGCAATTGCCCAATTCTCATACTCATTTCTGGAAGACCAAGTAAGTTGGCATGTGCAATACTGCCAGGAATTTTGCTGTCTAAGGTCTTGGTCACTCCCCACAAAAATTTAAAATCATAATCCTCTTCTCTGAAGTACTGAAGAGCCACAACACATATTTTGCTCCTTATTCTGTATTTATCTTCCACTGCTGTCTAAGCTGTAAGTTTCAGTGGCCTGGATAATTAGATTCAAAGCCTCTTGTCTACCAGAGGAACACTGCTACATACAGATATATTAAATTGTGAAAAGACAGCCAGTCAGTTTATTAAAGATTGTTCTGTGTTATCTTCTTACATTTAAAATTCCAATAATCAATTTTTATTTGGCTGCTGGTGAGATACTGTCCCATTTCAGTGCACTTAAATGAAGCTCCTCTACAGACAAACACACACCTTATCCGGAACTCACCAGGAGCAAGCTTTGATCAAACTTCTGCTTTTCAGGCTATACTACTTTACAGCCATATATACTCAAGCTGTCTCTGAGAGGATGCCAGTCTTCAAACCCAAATTTAAATAAACACAATCTGGATCTCACAGTAGTAACTCCCCACTGGGACCAGAGTTTGGGCAGATGATTATCACTGTAGGAGGCACTTTCAAGACAGCAATTTTTTATTATTTTTTTAAAAACATGCATATTATGCAAACTTGTCCAAAAGCAAAAATTAAAACAATCATGACTTTCTACAAACTAACAGTTGAGGTTTTTTTTCAAAAACTCTGATAAACATTTAAGTTTCTCAAATTAATTGGCACTGAGGCAACCAGGAAAACAGTAATGTATGACTCACCAGCCAAGAGCAACAGTTACCTAATTCCTCCCCATACAGGTTGCTGACCAGCTACAGACATTGTAAATTCATGATCGTCACCTACTCATTTTATTTAAGTGCACTCAGTATTAGCATGTCCCAAAACCCAGAAAAGCACAGATACTCACTCACAACTGTTGTCTTGAATTTGTTGTTATCATATTCAGCCCCACAAATTTCTACCTCTACAAAGGGACAAGCAATGCTTCTACCAGGCTTAGGAAGATGGCGAGCACCTAAAACCTGCAAAAGAAACTACCTTATAGCCACCTTCAAAGGAAACTTCACACCATTATTTCTGTGTGGAAGGCAGCCTACAGAACTGAAGGAGAATTCACTAGAGGAAAAAAAAATAAACCCAGAAGAACATGCTAAATCTCTTGAATATGTTCACATGTATTAAACTATCTGTGCCACGAATAATAATATCCTCCCATTTTTTGGGTGACTCAGTGATTTATGTAATGGCTGACATTCATTGCACAGAGCATGCAGCTACAGATCAAATTTGTAACACAAGTTTACTTATCTTTCCTCAGCCTTTATTACTTATCTACTTTAAGAAACTCCTGCTTTACATTCATAACCTCTGTTTACCTTGTCTCTAAACTGTCGTGAAAAGCAGTTAATGTGTTTCTTCCTTCTCAGAAAACATACTTCTAAAGGACATCTCTTTTATTGAATATCAACTGAGAACAGAAACACGTTCAATTCACATTTGGCACTAGAATACAACATACTGTAACTTTTAAGTGATAAAACCCCATCTCTCTATGCGTCAGTGTGCTAAATACTATGATGAATGGGGGAAAAATCAGTTTACTATTTGTTCTGTTTAGTTTCTCTTTCATTATAAAGATCTTTCATCCACACTGGAAATTTCTGACTTATTTATTCTGCTGCTAACCAATCTCCAATAGGACATTTCTATTAAGAAGTCATTAGGTTGGAAATGCACGTTAGTCTATTTTATTAACAATTATATAAAATTATCCTAGGATTGTGCTTTCAATTCTATATCATGTGCTTCATTAGCATAATAAAGATAGTGTTTCCTATCAGGAACCAGTGAAATTACTTTTATTCCCCAACACTGACATTTAAAAACAGTATTTTGACAATCTGTCAGGTCTTGCTATGAAACATAATAGCTTTATTTTTAGTTGTATAGATATTTATGACTTGTAAAAAACATAATTTACAAAGGAGATTTACCCTCACTGTCATAATCATCTGCAATTTCCTCTTCGATTCATTTGGCATTGGGTCATATTCTTCATTTCGCATGTTTTCTGGCTGCAGAACATAGCCAGTGCGCCCATTAAGTGAAAACAAGGCATGGTTCAATTGCATGTATTTATCTAGGGAGAGAGTTAAACAGTCATAACAGAAGAAAAAAAAAAAAAAAAAAAAAAAAACATTTGAATAAAGCTAAGGAACTACCAGAGTAATGGCTCCTCTGTGCAGTTCCTCCTGGTTGCCACTATCTCAGAAAGAGCTGGACAGGTAAGTTGGAAGACTCAGTTCCCTTCAGTAAGTGAATTTGACTGGTAATTTCTCACCAATTTTAATCCAAATAAATCCATCTCCATTCACAATTAGTTTCCTATCAGTGTGCCATAAGCTACCCAGCCCTCATTTGGAAGTTGTGTACACCTTTCCCTGTGGGTGAACAACAGTTCGTCCACCTGAACTGTAAAGTAACTATCTCTGCTTGGTTATCATGAAGAGATAAAGGTGGAATAAACCTTTCAGCAGTAACAAGTGGGTTAGTCTGGCTCAGCAACAGGGAGACTGATTTTGGTGGACCAGCTCCAGCAAGGGATTCACACACGCAAGATAACTTTAGTTTCTGCATCTCCCTTCTTGCAGTGAATTACAAATCAATAGGATGGCAACAGTGATTAGAATGGCAGAGGGTCCATAAAGGGGCTCGTTAATGGTGAAACGGAAGGCAGACCAAACCCTTTTTCAAAGGGAGTATTACCTGGAGTTTGGAAGTTAAGAGCCACCATCTGAGAGCCACAAAGCCAGAGGCGAAACGGGTCATAGTTCGATGAGTCAACCCTCTGCCCTTTAGGATAGACACGTGTCAATCCCTTCAGGTTGTATTTCAGCAACTCAACTGGCTTTTGCTTAACAATATTTTCTGCCTTGGTTTCCACGAAAGAACGGATTTCTTTGAAATCAGGATTTTCTACAGAAGGGAGGGAGGAAAAAAAGTCATTACATTACTAAAGGAAGAAGGAAGTCGACATTTATGCTGTATTTCTACTAACATTTAGGTTCACTTTGTTTTGCCTTGTCCTTTAATGCAGCAATTTCCACTGTTTTAATGCAGACACAGCAAATTGGTTGAACACCAGGTCTGAAAGCTAAAATTGCCTGCCTGCCTCATGTTTTGCAGCAGGGCAGATAGTCTGCAGTCATGCTCTCATCTCATCATTGCTAATAATGCACTTCTGACCACTGCAAGACATATTTAAATGAGACATCTTTTCCTAGGTTTAAATGGAGAGAAGAAAGGGTGAGCCAGGGTTACCCAATGCCTCAAACAATGACTGTAATTATAATGTCTTAGCCATACCGACAGCTTATTAAAAATGTTTGCAAAGAAGCTTAAGGAAGAAGGGCACATTTCCTGGCTTCTCTGGAATAAGAAGTACATATTTCAGTGTCAGATTCTACACCCACACTTACACAGACCCCTGTTCTCATTTATATTATGACAATATTCCCAATAGCTTACATAAATAGCAAATACACCATTCCTGTAGCTTATATAAATGGCAAATGCATAACAAATCCATTTTGAGGGTTTTTACAAACAAATTGCAAGTGTTCAGTCAGACTTTTTAGTCTTCAAAAAAGTCAACTGACACATAAATAGTGAACTTCCCTATGAAAGTTATATTGAAATGTCTTTAGTCAACTAGGTTAGAAATTTGTGACAGTTGCAAGATGTCTTCTTTTAAAGCCTCCTTTCTAATGGAAATTCACAAACATTGAAAAGCTTTCTAGTCCTTACTGTGATTTTCCTGACAGCAAAAATGCAATGCTATGGGAAATGAAAGCCTGGATAGTTTCACAATTGTTCTTGTCTCCTCATTTATGGTCTCTTGTTTCTTTGTTTCATATGACTAATTTGTTCCATATTTGGTACCACACATAAGCCTCAACAGGTTGAGATGTACGTTCAAAACAATTCTTATAAACCATAGGCTTTTACCTGACATTTTATAGTATGAATACCATCAAGTTCCCCAGTGTCCAATTCAAATTGCCACTGCAAACTCTCCACGGGTGATGCAGTGTTTTTTTTTTTTTCCTCCCATAGAGAAAGGATAAATTTTATCTTCAGTTCTATAATTTCAGCTAACATCTGTACAGATTAGTAAAAAAGTTAAAACTCGTGTAATATTAAAGAAAGTACCTAAATTGTCCTTGGTTTTGCTTGTTGGCTTGCAGTAGATTACCAGATCAGATAATTCAATAGCAATCAATTGATTCTTTTCCCAGTATTTCCTCCTGTTCTCCTGTAAAATTTAACAATGCTTTAGATTACAGATACACTGGATATTATGGTGCAGTAACTCCAGGGTATACTCTAACAAAAAGGACAAAGTCGACCCATTCCTCTTCACCCAGATTTCTATTTGATACTTAGAACACCTACATAAATGTTGTGTACCCAATTCAGAGAACAGATTAATGAGTGTGTGTTTGTTTCTTAAAGGAAATGTTTCTGAGCTTCCCTGAATCAGTCCTACTCAGGAGCTGGGCAAAAATGCTTTACTTTTAAATAAAATTTAACGTGGTTCTATCCTGTTGTAGGTATGTTATTGACTCTATACCTCATGTAAATGCAAATGTATGAAGAAAAAACATGTTAAATGTAGTTATGTTTCTCACTATTTATCATCTTGAGCAGGACTTAGGTCTTGTTACTAACTCCCAAACAGCTAAATTTAAACCCTATGGTATCATTCCTGTAATTTTCTATTTGCACATCAAACCAACAGCGTCATGTATGGTAAATCATGTGCAATCATGTAGACATCATCACTAATAAACCTAGTAGCTACTTCCCTCTTTGTAAGCACCTGCTATATGGAAGCTGAGCCAAGGTCTTTGCAACCAGAGGCTGGAAGCCACTGAAATCAGCAAGACATTCACCGAATTGAGACATTTTGGCTGGAGGCTTTTCAGACATAAGAAGCAATTACAGGATAGAACATGTTAGAAGAGCCCCATACTGAACAACTATTAGCTTTGGTACAAGAGGTTATGAAGCAGCAGCAATTAGGAAGTCTTCCAAAGAATTCCCTCAACAAGATGAACTGAAGAGGAAAGAAAAATCAGAGAAGAGGATGTGTTTCTACAATGTTTCAATGAACCAGAGATTATACATCGAGGTCGAAGAAAAGCAAAGAGGAATATATCATTAAGACTTGAAATAGCTTGGGGAAAAAACTGCAAACACAGACCTCATGGTACTTAGTGATACACCAGTTTCCCAGACACTGCACAACAGAATGTGGTGCTCCAAATAGCAAAGAAGCACTTCAAGATGCTGTGAGCTCAACTTTAGACATGACCCTCTAGAGATACCCAAACAGGAGAGCTAGCAATGAACAACAAGTCGTAAGAGTATGGCAGGTGTTATTAGAGATGACAAGGTATATGAAGCTCGGATATTTTTACTTTTTATATACAACGTACACAGCCCAAAAATAAAAGTGAAACCATGTCTGTATCATACTGCAGCATCGTGTTGACTCACTATGTTTTTTCCTTCCCCAGAATTCAAACTTAATTTAATTGGCAAGAAAGCTTTTTCCTTGTCTTTTTCCCCTCCCCATGCTGCAGCCTATCATGTGAGCTTTCAAGAGGCCAAATTGAGAAAAGCCTCCTGATTGACAGAAACAAATTTTAAACCATCTTTGACGACAGGCTGTTTAATACTTCTCTTACTGTACAGAGGGAGAGAAAGCTGGCAAGCTCCTGAAGAGCCATTGATGTACTATAAAAAAAAAAACATTCAATTTAGAGACATTTCTCCTAGGTTGTGTTTCTCTTTTTCTTGTTTTTATTTCTAAATGAAAGCCTTGCAATAAGGACCACATCTTTCTTTCTCCAACATTATGTCAACAGTTCATGTTGCTTCCCTTGCTGAATTTGCTGTCTCCTCTGCTTGAGATACCAACTTGCTTGCTATAAATAGGATTTTGATGACCTTCAGAACGTTACTACTCCAGAGGAAGGATAAACAACACAAGCCAACATGATACTGAAACATATTTTCCATTGTTCATACCACCCACTTAGTAATAAAAAGTGAATAAAGGCAAGAAAGGAAAAAGTACACCTAAGCATAGTCAACAGAAGGGCACTTTGAATATTTCAGAAACTTAAATGCTAAAAAAGAGATGAGCAAAGTAAATTAATACTTCAGAGCAGGAACAGCAAGTCTTGAAGAATGTCTTTCAGTGGCAGTAGTAGTACAGGTACATTATTAATGAGGTGCACAGCTTAGGAAGAATCCTCCAATCTTTAGACAAGGATTTGGAAACACTATTAAAGAACTGAGAAATCCATAATGTGGTTTTTAGTTACAAATAAAGTATTTGCCTAGACAATTACCTATTCAATTCTGCATTCACTGCAAAGCAGAGTTAGTAAGGATGCAAAGGTGCAACAAAGACAGTATTCTGCTGAAAAACTCCTGTTAACGCAAAACCAAAACGTTTTCTGATGACTGGCACTCTGCTATCTTGAGTACTATTCCCAAAAGGGTTCAGGGAACAAGATTCATGGCGTCAATAAAATGAACAGACAAGCAGTAACATGCAAGAGAGTCTAGAATCAGGTCTTAGCAAGGTTTAGCAGTACATGGTAGCTAAAAAACAAACAGTATTGTAAACTTATAACAGTACGTTATAAAATACCAGGTATATATTTTTTTTAATCAATACCAGGTGTGTGTGTATATATATATTTTATTTTTTTAATCAATACCTCTTCTGCAGTTTTCCACGTGATTTCACGGATACTTTGGTACCATTCAAAGAGTTCTTCTACTTTATCAGTTGCAAACTCAACACATGGATCTTCTGGATTCTTAGGTTCCAGAATGAAGACAAAAGGCTTTTTGTGTTTCCCTTGTGGCATTTTCACTGTTAAGCAACACAGTAGCAAGAAGTTTATACTAAAATCTAGAAGTAGATTGATCTGTTACAACACCTAGTAAGTAGTTGTAACAGCTGGCCATGGTAATAAAAGCTCTTATTGGTCTGAACAGTTAGTATTAACAAGTTTAATAATATTAATTGTATTAGCTATAGTAATACAAATATTCTTCAAAAACAAATCTGTTATAGTAAAAACAGTAAAACTTTCTCAATACAGAAAGCCCACAAGTAAGAATCAGAAAATACATACCAACGTTGTATGTGTTGAGTACCAGGATGCCACGACACAGAGAGCCTAATGGATTGTCCTCGATAATCTGTGAAAAACATGAGTTAAATCTGACCCTCAGCCTTCTCAATTGCATTTAAAGAATATTAACAAATAATACATACACACCATTAAATCTACTCTCAGTTTCACTGAAAGCATGCCCACTGTAATATTTAAAAGCCTACTTCCATATCAAGAATTTCTCGTTCTGAGAAACAGATGAGAACTTCTGTAGTGAGAGTCAAAATGAGGACTGCAACTTCTGCCATGACACAACCACTTATTTTTCAAGTCTGTTTAAAACTACTATCGTCAGAAGAAAACAAAAAATCTAATAAACATATTTTCCTCCAAAGGCTCCTGGCAAATCATTGGAAGTACTTAACAACAACAACAGAATCATGCCAACATTTTTAAGACTCAAAAATGTTAGAACAAATATCTTTGTCTTCTTGTCATAAATAGAACTTTGTTCAAGACTCTGGACTAGATTTTTTAGACCCATTTGACAATCAGTATAAAGGTTAGTTATGCATCAGAACGTGATCCTGGACTGTGAATATGTGAATGATGTGTTCGGGCATATGGTTTTTCTATCTGCAAATATGTAGGGAGTAATTACACAGGCAAACTAGTTTCAGGCACATTATAGATAAGCTATCTGAAAAATCTATACTGGTATGATTTTCATTAGCATGAAACCATTATAACCTCCTAAAACCCAAGCAAATCAGCTATCTCCTTAAGTAGTTTTCCTTGATGGAAGTCCTGACAAAAATACTCGACAGCACGGGGGGAGTGAAGAATGCATTCATTTCTTTATTCTGCATTCCTCAAATACAGCATGCAGAGTCACAGATCCATAAGCTAGATTTCCACTTCCAGAGGGCAGGGAAACATGGCAGACAAATCTTAAACCTCAGACAAGCCTCAAACCTCACCTGGCTTTCAAGCTCAGCAGAGTTATCAGATGACATGTCTTCAACATAATTAGATGGAAAATAGTGTTGGACTTTTTCTCCATAATCCCCCTTCCACCTAAATTCAAAAAAAAAATGCATAGAGGAAAAAATAGTTAAAGAGCTTCAACAGGCCATTAATGAAGCAATAATCTTCAATAAATTGGTCACTGATACCTAACACTAGCTTCTCTAGCTGGCAGTCACCAAAATATACGTGATGAAGTAGCTAAAAGCTCTAACAAAGTGATCATTAACTGTAGTAACAGATCATTTCAGAGGGATTACAGTTACTGTAAACTGCAATTAATGACTTAAGAGGCTTTTCCCCCTCCAGTACTAAAAACACTATTATGTGGTTGATTGCACTGCAGAAACTAAAGGGAAATATTAGGTTCCCAAGCTTTCTAAGCAATTTGCAAGCCAGCTAAGAAAGAAAATCTCTTATGAAGGGAGACCATACAGATAACTAAAAAAAGTGGATTTGATTCCTGAGAAGTACCAAGCAGACGAAAAGATACACAGCAATGATGACAATGGTAATAGATGTGTGATTTCCCAGAATAGACAAGTGTTCAGGAAGTATTCATGTAGCAAAGGAAAAACACTGGCCACGCTGGGATATAAAGGTTCTGCATAGTGAGGTTAGTGCTACAGAGCAGAACAATGAAAAAGACAAGAAAAGAGACTTGAATGTGAGGTGTTTTTTTGGTTTTGTTTAATATACTAGAATTAAGACTTGTAGGACCAGAGTTAATAAGCAGCAAACAGTTTTTTAAAAACCTAAAAGCTTAATTTATTTTTCTCCCATCTAGTAAGTCACTAGAAGTTTTCCTATGAGGAATTTTGTCCTTACCAGCCTCCAGTTTCCTTTGTGACATTATGAATTAGAGCTCCTCGACAGAAGCTTAATTCATCACTTCTTTTGGCTCTGTAGTCATACAAGGCTTTCACTGTTCTCTGAGGCTTTAAGAGAAGCAAAACAAAGGGGTCATCTATAGGGGGATGGGTCGTAAAATGATCAATAATGCAATTTTGTTTTATTATTTTTTTTATAAAGGGTGGGGAGGATGGAATCAGATTTTTTTTTTAAAGCTTAGAAACTGCAATACTAAAGTTCCAGAGTGACATCTATTGGTGGAAGCAAGTAATGCTACTTAACTGCTATTCTTTGACTACCAGCTTGGAAAAATATATATTTTTATTAAATTAAAAAAAATGTGAAATATCAAGCAACTATCCTCATCACATGTACTCATATGCAGCTGTAGCTTGTAGACGTTGATGTAGTCTAAAAGCCTCCACTTCCAAACCACATCAGCTATCCTTCTGGTCATATTTCCTTTAGGAAGACATCTGGTTTCAGCAGCACAAGCAGTTGCTTTATCTTGAATTTCCTACCACTTGAATTGATAGTAAATGCTACCAATGTAAATGGTAGCTGCAGTGTAAATTCATTAGCCAAAAAAAAATTTTTTTGAATTACAGCTGCAGAATTTACAAGCAGGTGAACTTTTATGAGAATCTACAAATTGAAGGCCGTAACAAGAAGTAGAGAAGGCCTGATTAAGCACAGCTGATAAATCATAATACTTCCATAAACATTTGGGCAAGAAGTGCCCAAATTCCCAATATGGGTGAATCAATACAGGATTTGCACACAGAAAGTATGTAGGTACAAATTTAGAAGAGATACTAGAAAAAAAGTCACACTTTAAAAGTTCTGCTGCCTAGTCCTCCGTAAATCAAGCACCCTAACATTTTCAATTAATGTTTTCGTTACTACTAACAGGAAGTCAACGAACAATTCTCATCATTTTCAGAAGTCTAAGAGAAAATGTGAAGGCCATCTCTCCTTAAGCATACCACTGTAGGGTTGATTTCACTGGGTTCCACATACATCTTGACATCATAAAGGGAGTTTATATCTTTTTCCTAAAAATGGAAAAAAGGAAAAAAGATACATTACATGAATCAAAAATTAGAGAAACAACTAATTTTAATAGAACAATAAATTTTTGCCAAAACCACCTTTCTGACAACATATAGGCAAATAGAAGAGGAGGAAAGCCAGACACCTATGTTAAGCTCATTACTACAGTTGAACACAGCTGAACATGAAGTTTGTTATTTAACTTGTCTGCACCTCAGTTTAATGAACAGTTAATACAATGAAACAGCAATGCCTCACCAAGTTTTCTCATAATCAAATAGTTTTGAGATTGTGAGTACCATTCTGGGCACAACAGTGGAAGACAATTCCCACGCTCAGAATTTCTGTGTTAAAGTACATTAGTTCCAGCAGTGGTTTCACTGTTAGATAGAAACTCTAAGACAAGAAAAGTGGTTTCAATGTACACAGTCATATTTATTTTTTTATTGGCATCTGCATGATCAATTTAAGATCTCTGCCCACTCCAGTAACAAAAGAGAGGGACAACTGTGGGAGAAGCTATTATCAAAAACTTGTTTCAGCAATGATACACCTCAATTTTACAGACTGCTTAAGCTCCAGAGAAGGACATTATCACAGTCAGAACCAAACCCAGCTCCACCAAGTCTAGATCTGGGACTCAAAGGTCCATCACTCACCATGCTGTAGCGCTCCAGCAGCTCCTCAGTCACTGGGTAACGCAATTTCATTTTCCTGTACAGAGGGTGCTTCTCGTAGTATGTTACCAGCTCCACTAAACTCTCAAAATACGCTGAGGTTCCAAGCACAAAATGGGGACCTTCTTGCCGAATTCGGAAGTGCTTCACCTTCCCCTCAGCTCTGTGAAACAAGTACAAGTTCTGTAGAAGGTATTGGTACCTGGCATAGTGAAAGCACTGGCACTACAAACTAGACCAGAATAGCTTTGTGCATCTTAATCATATGAAATTGTTTCACCCTCTTCCAGAACATCTTTTATTCAAATCAAATGCCATTTGCCTGACTGAATTCACAAAAAGACATTCTCACTTTTCTACAACATGCAGGGCCTTGGGACAAATCCATGTTTTTTCCTAGATTAAATTTCCCTATTTTTTCCCCACTACATGGGTATTCTGTCACTTTCATACTAACTTAAATGTCTTGAATCAGACAGAGTCCCTCTGGAATCCACTGCTGCTGATCTGCTCCTGTCCCTAAGCAACAAGACAAACTTGCTTCAAATGTGATTTGATTTGAAGGCACAATGGAGAATGCCTTAAGTCTATACATTTTATTAATGTTGTTACAGGAACCACGGTTTGAAACGCAGTTTCCCTGGCAATAAAAACCTCCAAGTAGGTAGAAAATAGCTTCATTTTGACAGATAACAAATTAACTTTGGTCAGTTATATGACAGGGCAGGATTTCCAGAGGATAAAGGCCTCGAATTGCTGCTGAACCAGCACCAAAAGTAACTTCAAAATAGCACCCTGCAGCAGGGAGCATCAAAGAAGTGAAGACAGGTCATGCACAGTTCTGTATAGGAAGAAAGGGACAATTGTTACCCAAATGCTCTTTCTAATAGCGTAAAGGTTTATACCAGTCACAAACTAAGGTTGTGCAATTTCTTAAACACATTTTACTACGTACAGACCTACTATATAAATTAACCACACTAATTACTCAAAATTTGATGGCATGAATTTTATGACTCCAAAAAGCCTGTAGTATTTTTAAATGAGACAAAACAGAATACTCTTGGGCTACTAGGTAATGTATTCATATCCATCTTTTCTTACCTGAAAGTCATGGCAAATGAATCAGGCTCATCTCTCTTTCTAATCAGAAAGGCTCCATCTCGAGGAATTCGCATCAGCATGTCTTCTGCCTCTCCCCGACTCAAGTTGCTATAGTACCAACTACAACAGTCAAAAATCAAAATGGACAAAGGATTACAAAGCTTGTCACATGTCATTCAGTAACAATAAAAGGTTACTAATGATACTAATGATAGAATTAACATTACTAGTGATAGTGTTATATACATAATGTCATATATATATAACATTATAATGATGTAACGTTACTAATGATAGAATCTCAAACACTACAAGAAAAAATATTCGTTTAATATTTATATTTATTTTATATTTGGTCAGGCTGAGAGAGTTGGAGTTGTTCAGCTTAGAGAAGAGAAGGCTCTGGGGAGACCTTGTAGAGGCTTTCTGGTACCTAAAGGGGTGCTGCAGGCAAAATGGGGAAGGACTCTTTATCGGGGAGTGCAGTGATAGGACAAAGGGTAATGGTTTTCAACTAAAAAGGGGAGACAGATTAGATACAAGGAGGAAATTCTTCACTATGAGGATAGTGAGGCACTGGCACAGGTTGCCCAGAGCAGCTGTGGATGCCCCATCCCTGGAGGTGTTCAAGGCCCAGCTGGATGGGGCTCTAAGCAACCTGGTCTAGTGGAAGGTGGGCAGGAGGGTTGGAACTAGATAATCTTTCAAGCCCCTTCCAGCCCAAACCATTCTATCATTCTACGATCTAAATTCTTTCACTCAGAACTTAATTATATCTTTCACTGTAAGGACAGACCTAATGAACATTCAACGTAGCTGTGACCGCTTCTACTGCCAGTAGATCTCCACATTATACATAAATACAGGAAAGCCAAACCCCTAAATTGTACCCTCTTCTCATGCTGGCTTCAAAAGTTATCCGTGGGCACACAGTGACTCCCCGATCACAGGGGAAAAAAAAAAAAAAGAAACTTAAGGTCACAGATTTATATTTCTCAAGCAAAGGAGATTTTCTTTTTTTCTGATTTCAGAGAAAACAGATCAAAGGGCAATGACTAGAGCGCTCTGCCAATAAAAAAGAGCAAGCTTTGCCCAGGATCTATCTCAGGCAAATAGCAGCTGGAAATAAACACCAGGCTACACTACTCCCAAACAGCATGGGGTCAAGTAAGCCTAACCAACTCTGACAGGGGTCAGTTGGAAGTGGGGATTAGGGAAAAGTAACTCAGTTTGGTCTCACTGCCCCAGTAATAAAAGTGTCCAGATGGCACAGACCATGACCACTTAGTTGACAGGTCACAGTCAGCTACTAAATATCTAACCCAGCCCATTGGGTACTGTAAAACACTGGGCAGAGAACAAAGGAATTGCACACTTCCATAGTATTACAGTTCTCACTGATTGTTCTAGCTGTTGCTAGTAAATTGCTTTCCAGGTGACTGCTCTCTGTTTTACCATGTTCTCACAAAATCAGCGATCTTACTCAGCATCCTTCAGGGAAGCTTATTCCTCTGATATCTACAAACAAGCAACACTCAGGTGTGCTCCTGAATCTGGGGAATTTTCTACGCAAAAATCCAAGACCATCAAAAAACATACAAATACTCTGTATCATAACAGCCCTGGTGCTTGCCTTCTGCTGTACATACTCTTTATTTTCGTGAGGACTGGGATTAGGCACAGCATCCGTCAGACGCAGCTCAAATTCAGCACATCTCAAGTGGGCCTCTCTGTAGTGTTGAATGAGATCATAGATGCTATCAAAAGTGAGGTTGTCTGTCAGGTAGTATTTCACAGTGTCCCCATCACTTGAAGAACGGATACGGCAGTGTTGGACTCTACCTGACCTCCTGAAGATGTGAAGAGGGGGATAAGGAAAAGAAAGGTATTTAACAGGTTTTATTCTTTTGTTTCCTCAACCATTCCTGGTTAACTATGTGGGAAGCAAGAAATCTTTACTATCTCTTAAGGTAACTGAAGTAACAACAGCAACAAAAAAGCTGACCAGTGATAATTACAGTCCCCAAAAAATTATTTTTCCACCCACAATGGTTCAAAAGGTGACAAACACTTACCCCCTTCAAAGTTTGTTCTGACGACAACAACAACAACAAAAAAAAAAAAAACACACAATACATCATGGAAAAATCCATTTCACCCCCAGGGGACTCTTTCATTGAAAAGATCGATCTCTGTTAATAAAGGTAAACTCACAAGACAATGAGTGTGGAAAGTGTGGATCAGTGTGAAAAACAGTAATTTATCCTAAAACTAAAAAAAACAGATTTTGGCCCACTCACTGAAGAAATAACAAAACATACATCCTGACAGAGTGGAAAAAGGAAAAAGACATCATAACAGTGAGTCCCCTCTTGACAACTGCAATGCTTCAGATAAAGTCTACTTTGCCAAAATGCACTAGTCAGTGCACGGCAGTTCTATTTAGAAGCTAGTCTCTCAATCGCATGAATACCATTCTAGTAAATATAAACACCTTATTCCTCTTTACTCTCGGCTACACATGCACATTTACAAAATGCATATATTTTTATTCAATGCCATAAGATAAACAAAACCCAAGTAAAGTTTTTATGATGATCACCATACCAGAATGACAAGGTGCAATCATTAGGGAAAGCCTCGCTTTCCCTAACTAGGAACGTCCCATCCTTGCCACCCATTTCAGCACAATATTCCTGGAGCAGCCTCTCAGCAGTTGTTCTCCCCTCTTTCATTTTCCCATGGAACCACTTCTCTTTTAAGTGCAGTTCAGTACGTTTTACCTCCTAGACCAGAAAATAAGAATTTTTATTGTCCACTTTTAACTTTATGATTCTAACACAAAATATTTTTTATTGATATAACAACCCTCTTTTTCAGGATTTTAGCTCTTCTCAGATCTAACTCTCCTTCAACAAGCAATCTGATCACCTTCATAGGCACACTTGACTCTCTTGCTCATTCAAGCCACTTCTTTGGATCAGTGACCAACTTAATCCTTATTTAAATATGTAATCAACATATTGAGAAATATGTTGATAAAGTGAAAGAACACAGCAGTGCAAATGCTATTTTATATTTTCAAAGCACCCTCCTGCAAATTCACGAAGTTTCTATTCTGCTTTTTCCTGGAATCATCTCTGTTACATTTGCTTACACATTAATGATTTTAATAACATTGACATGTAGGTGAATAGAAAAAAAAGGTTTTGTATGTGCAGAGATCTCTCAGAACTATGCACATACACGTTAGAAATGAAAGAGTATGCATGGAAATCAGAAAAAGTCAGGACAAGAAACCACAGTGAACATAGCTCAGCCTCATGCTTCTATTTTACCAAGCATGACAGACATGCAATACATACCTGTGACAAACACTTTGCACGTGTGAAATGAATAGCATGCACTATTGTGCACTGTGTAAAAGGCGTGCTGTATTAGTACACAACAAACCTTAGTTCAGACTGCCTAGTCTGAGAACAGCAATACTTAGCCAAAGGCATGTAAGAACTTCGATTGTCAGTGGGCACATCAGCATTAGCATTTAACCACCAAAATCATATTTCATTGTCTTTGTACTCACCTTTGTATGTCCTCCATTAGCCAAAGGGAAAAAAGACATTTTATTTAAAATAGGGTTAGCTGGAGTACCTTAGCAAAGACCCCTTTTTAAAAAAATATATTTGCAGATACATGTGCTGTCTGATGCAGATCCTCTACGATTTCAATAATGTCAGCATAAAAATATGCATCTGTAAACACTGAAATAATCTGAGAGATTAAAAAGAACATGCTTAAGCAATAAAAAGTAGCCATCACCTTTGATGAATCTTCATCAGCATTCTGTTCTATATCATCACTGAATGAAAGCTTTTCATCAGCGATAGCACAGTAGTGCCGAGTCCATTTCTAGAATTTGAGAGAGATTAAAACCATTAACGAAACAGAATCAAACTCACTAATTATAATTTCCAACTGGGTGTAACACTAAATAGAATGCCTTCTTCCCCTCGCTCACATTTCACAAACTGAAGATATTACACAAATATTGAGAAAATTCATGTACGTATTACACAGCATAGTAGCAAACTTCAGCAAATGTCACATAAACAATACCTGTTCTATTGTGTCCCACATGTAAAGTTCTCCTTGTTGCTTTTTTTCTTCTTTCTTATCTTCTGGGTTCACATCAATGTCTCCCTTCGGCCCTAGTTTTTTGTGCTAAAGAGAAAAGAAAAAATACACAGCAAATTCATACTCTCATAGAGAATTATATATAAAATTGATCATACAGTCTCAGTGCACTCAGTATTACTGGAGTTATTTCCCTTCATTGCCCAGCTTTCTTCTATTATTGCCATAACAGCAGCTGTTCCACAAAGCTTTATGTAACCTTGGTGGAATTTATCTCAAACATTTAAATCTCATGATAAGGATTTAAAAATATAGTACAGATATCATTCAAGCAATGAAGAAACAGCTAGTCCGATAAGAGCTCACCATTCCTTACAGGACAGAAAGCTTGAAATGACACTTGCATAACAAGAAATAAGGACAAGACAATAAACATTCAGCAGAGAGCAGGACATAAGGAAAACAATTAGGAACTAAAAAAGTAAATTAAAAAAAAAAATCAAGAATAGAAGAGGAATTAAAATGAAGGGGAATCCACCCTCCTAAAAGAAAAATGATCAGACATGATATCTTGTGTGAGAAGAGGGGTGAGTTCTACTTTCTTCTTCTTGCCTTCTAAATCCTAGTTTTGAGAGAACACCACAACCACAGCATAGAAACAGAAGAGGTACACCCAGGAAAGACGTGGGTACTGCTACAAAATTAAGCCCAGATCTGTCCAGCAAAAGGTAGGTTACTGCACAGACGGCACCAGTCCTTGTAGGGGAGTTGAGACAGCTCTCAACTAATTGCTACTGAAGTTCATGGGGTTTTTGTGCAGCACATAATTTGGCTGACAGAAAAACACAAGCCAGAATCCTTGAGAAGCATTTTGCATTAAATCCTGCTATGTCCTCAGTTACAATGAAAAATGATGATATGGCAATTTAGACCATCCTAATGCAGCAATGAAAAGCTTATGACAGGGAAGAGCAGACAACAAGTGAAAATAGCCTACAGAGCTAATCCTTGTAGAAAAAGGCTGAACAGAAGAAATTGCAATAGCTGGACTATTCTAAATGAAGACTAAAAAAAAGGAAGCAGGCTAGCTACAGCATAAAGAGCAAAATAGATAAGAATAGTTTTTGTTGTAACTTCTATGATTTTATTCTTGTAAGACCATTCCTTCTCTAAAAGTACATTAGAAATGTTTGTGAGTGATCAGTGTGCTTTCATATACACTAGTTTGCAATTAACTACAGGCTGAAACAGTACAACACAAGCTATGTTGAAGGGCAAGGCTCAGCAATTGAAAGTGCTCACAAAAAGCAGTGGCTCAAGCGGCTAAAGAACATCAAACACTTAACCTCCAGTTAATGATAGGATTAATCCTCTCATTTCTAGTAGTTTTCAAATACATTCAGTTCTGTATCATCTTCTATAGGAAGATTTCAATTTGACAGGCCTATCTGAAAAATCCCACAGGCCCCTAAAGCAGTACTCAACTTTGTTTACTTTTTCCAGACAAAAGCCAAATACAACAACTAGCTTACTGGCAGGTGCTGATCTATTTACAAGATTCTTTACTGCTCTTTTAGACAGGAAGGGATGACATGGGTGTTCTCTTCTGCAAAGTCACAGTAGTTTGTAATTCCCATTAAACCAGATCTGTCATGTAATTATTCATGTACCTATACAATTTCCCTTCTATGTTCATCATACCAATAGCCAGTTTAGAGAAAGGAAGAAAGAAAAAAAAATAAACACAGAGATTTGAATTCTTTGCTTCCTGATCTTTTGCACCTCACAGTGGGGTGCTATCATTTCCAGTCCTACATTAAAGAACTGTATGCTTATATCCATCTAGATGCTGCAATGAAGCAATCCATCATTGTTTCTTCTGTTCAGCAGTCCAATCCATGTGATGCAGTACTACCACAAGAGCCAGAAAACAGAAGCATCGGTAAAAGCAATTATTGTACTAAAAAGATCATGAACAGCCCCCAGATTACCCACCTAATTTTGCCCTTCAGTAAGTTTTGCTGCAGTTTCAATCCAAGAAGTCTTCTTTCAGTTTTCTGCCTGATGCACAAGAGTGCCGAGTAAAGCATCTGTATTGCCCAGCAGGTAAGACACCCTCACAGTGACTGCCTTCTAACAAAAGCACCACAGTCTTTCCAAAGTGGTTTACTAAATTGTGTATGTAAATCACACCGAGTGAGCAAATGCCAATCAATTTTTGCAGTACGCCAAGTAAGCAGTCCTGACAGCTTAAGTCAGCAGTCTGCAAGTGCTTTGAGTTTTACTTGAAGGACAGACATTGTCTGAAAAAACAGTTATCGTTAATCCTACTTTCTATTCAGGAACATACTTTTAATATTTCTTAGCCAGTCACTAGTTGTGTAAGAAGCCTATGAAGAGCAACTGCAGCAACAAACCCTTGGTGAAATTTAGCACTGACATTTCAGGAGCTGGAAGACCTTTAGAAAAGAGCTGACATTCCATCTGGCACTTGAATTAGCAACATTTATTGCAAAGAAAACCAACAGCAAGCATTTTAATAGGTATCTTTACGGAACTCCATACAATATTATGAACTGTAACTAGTACACACTTCTAGCACTGGGTTTCTTGTCTCTTCAACAGAAAACAACCGTTAAGCTGTGAAGCCAGAAGTAGCACTGACAGCTTCAGCTCGTTTTTATCCTTTATCTACAAGCACACAACACAAGCCTACCTTGATGATGATTTTTTCTTTCAGCTGGGTTGGTGACGGTAGCTGATCTGCACTGGCTTCAACAGGTTTCATTAAAAGCTGATCCCCAAACACCTCCTTGAACACTCTGGCCATGTATCGCTGCTGTTCCACGCTACAGTGCTCTTCAATTGACAGAATGACTGGGTATCTTTGAAGAAAACAAAGGAAAATTAAGACATTCAGTTTCTTTTTGATTCAACAGACAAGGCAAGGAAAACACCACCCTCCCTCAAACCCCAGATCAAAAAAAAATATTTGAAGCAAACATGAAGACAAAAGGAATAAAGGTAGACGCACAACAGATAGGGTCAGAAGGGACCTCTGGAGGCCATCTAGCCCAAGCCCCATCTTTGAGAAGGCCCAATTCCTAAGTTAGATCAGGTTGCTCAGAGATTTGTACAGCCACGTTTTAACTATCTGCAAGGACAAAGATTCCTTAAGTGCTTTGGGCACAGTTTTAGTGTTAAGTGTCCTCCCTCCCAATTGCTGCGTAATACTTTTCATATTAAGGACATCTCAGTACAAGGTTTAGAAGGGCAAAACAGAGAGGCAGATTAAAATTCATGTTATCAGTTCAGGAAACATTCTACTAATTCTACTCCTAAGACCTCCCCTACAACATGAGTATCTACCCAAAGTTTCAATTTATTTTTTTTTAAATACACACTGTTCAGGATTTGAAGTTTCACACTTCAATTCAGCAAAAGAAGACCGAAGCTAGAAGACAGGAATCCCTTTTAAGGTACTCATTAACTTCCCCAGGAGCAAATTGTTATGTAACAGCACCTTTTCTCAAAAACAAATCATTGAAGACCCAGGTTTAGCAACAATAAATACAAGGATGTCATTCTTTCATTATTTCTTTTTTCTTTAAATTACAGGGAGAAAAGTTCAGGAAGGTCCAAGCATTCAAAAACAGGCTTAAGAAACATAAATCAAAACTTACTCAGATGTAACGAAGGCATGATCTTTGATTGCCTGTACTACATCATCAAATTTGATCTTTGTTGTCCGTGTCCATCCATGGTAAATGATTGGTTTCCCATCAGGACCATCCCAGCAGTCCACTAGGAAAGACAAGCAGTGGAAAAATGAAACACCAAGTAGTTACTTACCTCTAGTAGAAAGAATACAATGTACATTCAGTTCTTCAGAGTGTTTCATACATTGAGTCATACATTGATTTCTAATAAAATATTCTTAGATGAATTTATCTCTCTCATGGAAGAAATTAGGTTCACTTTCAGTAAGAACAATACAAATGAAATACAGTATAATATTTTCCCAAAGCATTATTATGTGAGAATTTGGAAAAAAATCAGGCAGCTAAACTGTCCGTTTACAAATTTACATTAATTTTCCATGGAGAAATAGATTTTAACAAGTTTGGACCATATCTATTTTTCTGATTGAAACCCTAATTGAAACCCTGAAACCCTAATCTGAGATATCTTTTGTAACATCCAGATTGAATGAAGTCTCTTGTTAATTGTTACAAATGTAAACCTGGAACTAGTTTATTAAGAAATCGGTCAATAACATGAAATTCTAGTCAAATCTTTCAATAAGAAACATAAACACAGGATTGAAGAAGCATACAGACGTAGTAGAGAACAATGACACAAAGACATCAACTGATTTACAAGCAACTTAAACAGGATGACAAATAGCAACAAATTACAAAAACCTGAGACTTAGGCTCGTCTGTATTATGATGAAGGCAAATAAGCTTTATACCTATCTACACTGCACAAGTAATTCAAATTTAAATCTTAAGCTTTCATATAGTAGATCAAAGATTGAATTGTTTGTGTACAGTGAGAGAGTCAGACAGAACTTCTTGGAATTCCCAGGGAACAAGGAACAGAGAAAGTAAACAGAGCAATAATGAGGCATAACAAAAACTATTTAGGGAATCAGTGTTTTTCATATGACTAAATAAAATCTCAAAAAAGAAAAACTAGTTCTTGATTTCGGTTCTTTTTTCTTTCTTGGTAAACAGGGGAAACCCTGCTTATATTAAGAGTATGTTATAAACCACTCCACAAGCTTATTACTCACACTCAATACATCGGCATCCCATTCTAAGGCACCTGATGTAAGCTTCTGTGGAGGATTCACTTCGAAGCTGGTCTCCTGTCAGATATCTAAGGAATAAAAGAAAATGGTAAGAGAAGACAGGCAATCAATTTCAGTTATTTCTCACTCATTCACTGGAAAAAAAATGTTTTCTCCTGTTATAAAGGCTGTATGGTGACTGGTTGGGGTTTTTTGCAAGCTTTCTATGGAAGAACTGGGCTCTGCTGAACCAAATGCTACCAGATTTTGGAATGGACAAAATTACAGAAGGTTAATGTTCAATCTAAACGTCAATCAACTTTGACAGGTTTCTGGAGAACAAACCATGAGCTCTGCAACATATAAATACTTGATCATGTTGAGACAATCACAGTGAAGGGATGTGGAGAATATTTGGAGTGATACTACACCCTATACTTCAAGTTATTGAAGTATACTTATATATATACTTATATACTTCAGGGGGTTTTGCAGCAGAGCTGATCATGTCTCAAAGTCTATTAAGATTAAGAGAACAGGAGAAAGGAAAGCCACGTGCTGTTTTTGCCACATTTACATCACACTTCAAGAAGATTTCACACACCCAGACAGCATATTTCTGGATATTATAATTTAAAATGTTTTACTTTCTCCTAACATGTATCAGGTCTGTTTGACCAGGGATAGATAATGGGACTCCTGATAACTTACGTGTTATGAGAGGAAGAAATCCAGTAATGGGACAAAGGATTATTCATGTCCTGCACATCTATCGAATCATATTTCTCATCCCAAATACTGTTTTCTTTTGCAAAAAGGTAAGTGAGGAACTAAAATGCAAAGAGAGAGACTGAATTTAAATGTTTTAATCATACAAGAACATAAGACACTCAACAACATAGCAGGAACATCCCAAAGGATCTGTCAACCAATTAACAAACTAGGAACTAGGAGCAAAAGAAAAAAATCTATGAGAAACTATTACAAAGCATCATCATTTTACCTCATCAACAAAGAGGAAGGGTTCAGCAGTTTCTCTCATAGTGTCATCTATAAATTTGGTCATTCGTTCTCGGACTTTACTCAGATCTTGTGCCCAAGACTCCTTCAGATAATAAAGTAGAAAACAAATTTAGATGTCGTGATACGCTATATAAAATCTGAGAAAGAACAGAAACCTACAGATGTGATTAAGGCTTCAATTTCAGATAGCTTATTGACAGTACATTTCATTGTACTCACATCTTAAGAGTTTCCTCTATGATGTTTAAGAGGGAAAAAACAGCTGAGTACCTTTATATAGATTGGAGGCCCACAAGATCCACACACTATGTATGTACGTATATGCATGCACACACACAGGAAAAAGCTGGCCTCCTTGAAATACATGCCTTAAATATGTTCTGTTCACACGTCTAAGTGCAATCTGAATGTATTTTTAACACAGTGAAATAAGGAGAAAAATAAATTAGCAATCTTACACAGGAAGCATAGATCTCACTTTTCAATCGTATTTGCAAACCTGCAGTTTATCAGCACCTAACAAATATAACACTAGCTAAAAGACATAGGAGGCAAAGAACTGGAATGTGGAAAAATTCCAACAGCAGTCTGAGACCCACTCCATTATAACCTTTGTGAATGTCTAGCCTTAGAAATTGGCCTATATATCAAATTATGATTTTTCTCCCACAGTGTCTGTGCTAAGTAAGATTACAGAAGGCCATGAAGACAGTTCCAGTACCTGCTTCCACCCTTATATGCTTGCTGGTATGGAACATCAGACTGGCCCATTCAAGAAGAAAATTACCTTTGACTCGAATGCAGGCAGTCAGCTCAGCTTTTTACAAACAAGCTGATAAATGGGGCCATGGCCAAGGTATTACCCCTAGCTGTATCTATGGTGACAGCTGTAACTAGGCCAGGCTATCATGCAGGGTTTATTTCCAACCTTGTTTGTTTATCTACATGACTAAACGAAGACCTGCTAAAACATTATTTACTTTGTCCTGCCTCTCTTCCTCTGGTGCACCTTCTGAGACTTTTATATGGATGAAAAATAATAGTTCTTGTGAACTTCAACAGCGGCAAATAAGAAGAAATCTTTCCAAGACCTAGTAACCTAGTATCATAGCTGACATCAATCACATTTATTTTGTTATTATTATTATTATTTTTTCTTTTTAGGAGCACATAATTTTGAGAAACAGCAAAAAGAGCTCAAAATTTCTGTAACATTCCCACCTGCTGCTCATGTAGCAGGAATCTCTGAAAGTCATGGAGATGAACTGCTGAAGCATCTGGGCGGTCAGTATTTCTTAAAAAATAAAAAATAAAAAAGAGAGAAAGGAAAAGTGAATCTAAAGAAACAACAGAGAAAGTGTCATCAGATGTTATAGCAGAAAATGACAGGGATTTGTATCTTGCATTTACAGTCTAAATGTGCTGCCATCAGGAAGAAACTTTTTATAACTTCAGTGGAATTGAGATTAGGCTTGTAATAGTGTATTACCTAATCACTGTAATTTGAGCCATTAAATAAAACCTCCTAGATTCCTGATGCATTTTTGATAATGATTCATTGGGAAAAGTACCAAATCTCTGTTCATTGATCTGTAGCAAATGAACAGCATTCACTTCACAGGTGAAGTGAAATTAAGTTTATCTGAGGCACATGCAGTGACTGTTCTTTTGAATTATCACCGAGCCACACATCCACAGATAATTGCTTCCATGTATTATCTACCACAGTAGATCGCCTGAATAAAACCTCTTGAATAAAGAGGCAAGAATGCAGCCAGACCAACAAAAAGCAGCACAGCTGCTTTCTGTTTTATAGGACACATGTTGCATCATCTGGTACCAATAAGGCATTTATAACCTTATACATCCTTGAGAAATCTGTGGTTTAAAGCAGTCTCACCAGTTTAATTCACACAGCATGACCAAGGGCTAGGGAAATGCATGGTATACTTAGAACAAATTTTTAAAACAACTTCCTTCATCTGTGGTAATATTCAAAGCTAAGATAAACTGGTTTAATTTGTGGTCAAAATAGTAGCAGCACCCAAGACCTCCCTTTTCACTCTATACACATTTTACTAAATTTTCCAAGTCCACCAAGTGAAACTTGTAGAAACTGTTAGCATTAGTGTTCTGCATGAATCCAGGCAAAGACTGTGCACCATACCACTCCAGTTTAAAGTTTTTCCATCAAATTATCCTTCACTAGTTCTGTTCTGCACTCAGTAAGATCTAAATATGTCAACTTGCTTGTTTGAGTCCATGCCATTTTTCTTCTTGTCAGAAGGTAAAAAAAAACATTTACCAAATGATAACCAGATCTTTCAGATAAATTCACCTTTCTGAATGCAATAAGATCTATCTTTTCTTTTCACTTACTAAAGCATAAGAACAAAAGCCAGTGATGTAATTCAGAAGTCCTGCAGCACTGCTACCATATGCGTGTTATTTGGAAAAATAATACAAGAGCCTTACCCAAGAATGAACACAGAGGAATCCTTTTTGAATTCATCAAGAATCTTTAAAAAAAAAAAAAAAAAAAAAAAAAAAAGGGTGGCGGATAAGATTAAGAAAATAAATAAAAGAACATGCAATTTTTCATCTAATTTCATCTAATAATGACTACTGGTTTGGAAAGGGGAAAAACATGCATTTCTGCTCTAGAAAAGCTGCATGCAAGTTGACAAGATACATTTTGAATTAAACGCATTAGAAAAAAAAAAAACTTACTGCCAAGACTGGTGATTGCATGTCAAGCCTTCCACTGTAAAGGCACATAAATCTCAGGCAAAAAGCTTGTCATTGACAAGACTGAATTTTCTGTGGAGCGTTTATTGCTTGATAGCCCACAGACATTGGAATTAGGTCTCTTCCATCATATTTATGCATTTGAATGTATCTAAATTGCTCCCAGCTTGGAGCAGCCTCATTACAGATCACAGGAAACTTATCAACTGCCCCATAGCAGTTGTTGAGCAAATTGAGGAGTTTCTTTGAAATGATCCACAAGTGGCGATAACAAGAGTTTAAGGAAGTCAGATAACCTCTTTATTTTGGGTTTTACTCTTCAACCTTCTGCTTAAGATAATTTTCTAGACTTTCATAACTAAAAATAAAACCTTATCAGTACATGGAGATTAATAATTACTTCACAACAATTTCAGCATCACTTTTAAGCAGCACAAGAAAGCACTACTGCCAAAGGAAACACTTTTACTGTTGAAGTTTCCATTTCAACAACTGCAAGTTGAGTCAACAATATGCATGTCACCAATAAAGATATGTATGCAAGTAATTTCAAATCATCTGTTTTCACACCATTATAAACAGTTCCTAATTTTCAGAGTCATTAAACACTTGCAAGTTCCACCAACTTCATGAATCTTTGCAATTAATACAAGGAAACAGTAGTCAGGCAGTTAATCCACTGCATTTATTTTTCACAAGCACTGTCTGAAGCACGTTGTGCTCTGGACTCATCACTTGTCATCTCTGAGCATGAGACACGAGAACAATAGCTGTTACTTGATGTTCAGGATATACCCCCGTAGCTTACAGAATATTCCTTGTAATGCAAGATTAATACAAGTATGAAAAAATATTGCTTCTACCAGCAAACAGATCAACCAAACCAAAGACATTCTATATCCTAAACAAACTCACAAGAAAAATTCTTCCTAGAAACCCCATTATATCTGTGCATATCTTTACTACCAATATACAAATAGCAACGTGAACAACTTTCATCTTCTTAAGCCAATTGCTGATGGTGACTGTTAGCTGAACGGCAAGCCTGTACTATACAGCCTTTCTGTTACAAGAATGGGGAAAGATAAAAACGTTAGCAAAAAAACAGCATTCACTCTTTGTTCTGATCAGTTTAACATTATGAAGACTACTTATAAAAAAGCTTACCGATCTCTGTTGTTCAAACATGATTTTCTTGTAGAACAAATGAAATTGTTCAAAACTAAGTTCTTCTTTGTGAGCACCAATTTCCTACAATAGAAAGTAGCATGTAGTGAATTTAGAATTCCCTGAAATGCATTTGCACAGCTTACAAGTTACTCCTACTCTAGCAGCCACCCTCTCACACAGTCAGTTCTACTCTGACTCCATTTGTTTTATGTTTGGGCTTTATTTTATTTTTCTAAGTTTTTGTTTAAGAACACAAACAAGTAAATAGACTCTTGTTTGTGACCCAGTGCTCCTAGCCCACATCTTTGGCCTTTTATTTTGTACCCTATTTCCACTATGTTACTGAGAGTGAAGTAGTGCCTTATTCAGTCGTTGTTTGCTGGAGCAACAGTAGCAAAAATGTATGCTTTAAGGGTGGCGAATTACAAAGCAGGAAAAGGTGGGGATATTTAAAATTCCTGTAGGAATGGAAAGCACCTTCAGAAGCTAATAGTATTACCATAAATTGGAAGAAATAAGTTATTACTTTGATCATATTGCAAAAGAATTCTTATTCTTATATATGAACTTTATCTTAAACATCCAACAGTTTCCTGTGCACTTCATAGACAGTATCAGCACCAGAGCTCCAAGCCCAGTGTTAACTTTAGGCAATCCTACAATGAAAACTAGGAACATTTATGTCTGTATTTTCTTAAAGCCTTACATACTGGCAAAATCAAACTTAGAAAATCAGCATAATTTATTTAACTGTACATGGTAGCAAACAAAACTCTACACAGTAACCTGAACAGAAATATCAACACCTATCAGATAACAGCAAAACAGATAGAATTTATCAGGTAATTACCGCAAATTTATCCTTCAAGAACTTCATGCTGCTCACTTTGAAGTTTACTTGGGGAAGGACAGTTTTCAGCTCTCTAAGACTAATACTGGAAAAAAGAAAAGAGAAGAAAATAATAATAATAATAAAAAACACAACTCTGGCTGTAATCAGCCAGCTACCAGTGTGTATATATATATATATATATATTTTTTAATCAACACAAAAATGTTACTATTGAAACATTTTGGCTAGGACTCATCTCTCATAATTACTAAACTCCTAAAAACATAACATCTACATGTCAGCAGGCTAGACACATTTTCTAGTTAGTGGGGAGAAACAGGCATGTCAACCATTTTGGGCATTAAGCTTTTAAACAATACAGTGATGTACAAAAATACACTGACTATTTAAGCAATACATAGATACAAAGCTAAATTTATTGATTGGTGCAACACTGGCCACACCACTTGAATCATGTCCAACGTCTATGTCAGACATTTTTTGTTGATGGAAGAGTCTGTGTTAGAAACAAAACTGTAAATAGTTCCATCTGAAAAACTCAATTTCCTTCACATCTTCCCATTCTCTCAATCTCAGACGTTTCTCTCCAGCTTCCACTCTTGTAGCTATGGCCTCCTTCAGGACGACCTCAGAGCAGATCACAATACTTGGTATACTTATCCTCCAAGTGTAAACAGGAGGTAGGGCAACGCTATGATAACTCTTGCATGAACAAAACGACGGTTGATTTCTATAGGAGCTAGCTGCCTAAATGCTTTAAATGTGCAGATGGTATAGGTGAGGCAATCCAACAGCTCACTGCTGTTACAAGAAGCAACCCATCTCTTTGCTCCTGTTGCTATGGTCCCATTGCTTCCATAGGCCAACTTGGACACTCAAACCTTCTACTAACCTGATTCAACTTGCTAGGCCAGAAAAAAAAAAAAAAAAAAGAGAACTAGTCTTTCAGTCTTCCACTAACTTCATGAGCTCACTCAGCTCACCTTGTGTCCAAATCAGCATCATACCCAGAAGAAGGAAAGAGTCTTGAGTGCCTGCTGAGAAGCACGTAAAGATGGTGGAGGAAAAGGGAAGAGCAAGACTTCCCCCATTGAGTGGCACCAAGCTGACAGACCAGCTCAGTCATCCCCTGCAGTGACTTTTCAGTGGTCTGCTATTCCACTTGTCTTTGGATAGCAAAGAATGGAAATTAGGTCTCATTTTAGCACTGAGTCTCAAAGTCTGGGTAGGTACTGCTGTGAGGCCTCAAAGAGAAAGACGTGGCTTTAAAGTGGGACATGTGAGAGGCACGGGGAAGAGACCTAGACTGGAGGATGAGGGGAATAAAAACCCACAGCAGCAAAGAGAAGTCAGAGAAAAGAGAACATAGACACAACACCTGTGGGTGCTATGGCCAATGCCCACAATACATTAGGCTTGTTTTCTTGTGTATTGTTGGTACTGCATTAAAGGTGCTCTGCCTTGACCTCCAGTGTAATTCATAAGCCATTAACTCTGTGCAAATAAACAGGATCAGAACAGAGTCACCTGAAAGCAACAAAAACAATTAGCACCTAGACAAATGTAACACTTCTGTTCTACAGCGTCCATGCAAGCACCTGCCCTTTGAGAGATTCTCATCTCCATTGTGTAGAGAGGGAAAGAGGAAAAGCAAGAAGGAACTTAGCCAAAATCCATGCCAAAGCCAGATTAGAGTTCAGGAAATTCCTGGCTTTCCGCCCTGTCGCCAGACCTCTCAAAAAAAAGCACTCCTTTTAGGAGCAAGAAGGAGCACCCTGTTCATTCCCCAAACACCAAAAACAAGCAATTTCCTCCAGCAAGACAAACACAAGCCAAAACAAAGAGCTGGGACTTCATTATCACTGGCAAAAATTCAACCTGTTAGGCAGGACTTGCCTGGAAGCCTAACCTTTACAATTACCCTCCCTAGAAACTGCAGCACTAAACAAAACCTAAACAAAATGAAGCCCACCTCCAACTCCTTTCCTGAAGTTTTCTAAAAGCCTGGATCACCTACCAAGAGAACAAATCAAATCACTGCCTCTTCCATAGCACAAGTCCCCGAGATCCTAAGTAGATTGCCTTGTAGCAATGAAAAAACCCTTAAGCACCCCGTGAAACCTCTTCAACAGACATATCACCAGCTACAGCTTCCGTACCTTAACAAAACCAAGCTTTTGCTTCATGGTCCTCTCCCTGAAACACCCTCACTGTAGGGCCAGTTTTACAAAGTGCATCAGCAGGTGTAGATTAAAAACACTTTGTTGTAAAGGATGACATTGGGCCTTTCAACACTTTGGCCATCTTTGGAAACCCTGCTCACACCGAAGCAAGCCGCACAATAGCCCAGGCTGCCTGCAGAAGGGTGTTATTTCCTGCAGTAACAGTCTTATTCGCACAGTGAAACATCGTGCTTCATTTTGCTTTCAGGAAAAGGCCTAAATGAGAGGAAATGCACGTTTTTTTCCATGCTGAATTACACCTTAGAAAGAAAAAAAGAAAAAAAAAAACACTACAAAGAAAGGGGGGTTAACATTCTTCACAGCTTTGCACATTTTCTGGCAACCCTAACCAGAGGTGTGCAGATGAATTCATTTAGAAATTCTCCTTTGTTATGCAAAAGCTACAAAACCTACTTCTCACATGGAGCTAAAACAAGTTACTGAAATTCAAACATATGAAGCAATGCAGCACATGGGAGCCTACAACCCATATGTGGTTGTTTTTTTGTGTTGGTTTGTTTTTGTTGTTGTTTGTCCAAACAAGCTTGCTTTTAAAAGCTGATTCTGCTCTGTCTACATTAGACCATGGTCGCTCCAATGCAAACACGCTTCAGCAATGAGTGAAGAACTTGTGGCAAATCCACACAGGAAAGCTGACAGCAGGCTATACAAATCACGCTGCTGGGGTCCAACTTGGCCCCCAGGAAATATTAAAGGGCAAATACCTCTGTAGAGCAAGCAACCTAACAAACCTACGGAGCTGAACTGAATCTCTGCAGTAAGACTGGGAGAAGGCAACCACACTTCTTTATACTGGCAGGGTAAATCTACACTAACAGCAGAGTATTTATTTCTCATCACTTGTTTCCTCATATTACATAATGAACATAAGTGAACTTTATGAACGTGCTGCATTTAGCAAGAGGCAAAACACATGTTAAAGCAAGAGCAAATACCATTTTCAGAGGTCTCGTATTTTACATCTCAGGCAAAGTAGTAGTTATTTCTCCTCATTCTGTGTTACAGTCTGCAATGAAAGTTCACTAAAAAGAAACTGTACATAAAAAGCGAGCTTCTTACCTATTTCTTCTAGTCTGATCAACAGAATAGATCTGCTTTCTCAGCCAGCTAGAGGAAAAGGAGAAAAAAAATGAGTGAAAAAAAAAAAAGAGAATTATAAAAAAAATATAATCAATGAAATACCAAAATCCAGAGGTGAAATTCAACAGAAGTATTTAAAAATTAGAACATACATCACTAAGGAAAGCAAACATATTTCAGCATAGCAACTAAGTAATCAACCAGTTTTATAACCCTAGTTGTAAATATATACTATTCTGCTGCTTAATATTGCATTTAAAGGCCACATAAACAACACAGGAAAGGGAAGGGTGTGTACAGCACAAAGGAATAAACAACCAGAAACAGTAAAAATGTAAATTGATACAGTGGGTCAAGACTTCAGCTAATCTAAAGTTACTCCGCCAAGTCAATCATCTACGTCAGCTGAGGCTGCTGACTGAAAGATCTTAGATGCATAAAAATTAAAAAAGAGGGGGAAGGGAGGGAGGGCTTAGAGAATTTTTAAGAAAATCCTGATTAAAATACATGTCAGTTTTAGGTACAGAGCAAAATACTATTAGCAGTATTAATAGTAAATATACACATGCAATTTTGGTCTAAAGGATTATCACAGCATGCCAGTATTAAGCTTATCTTAATTTCTCTACAGAAAGCACTTTGTCCACTGCACAAACATAGCCTGAAACCTTTGTGTAACAGCTCTCTGCAATACCACACGATATATAAAGGCAGGAAGAAGTGAAGCATACTTTCTCCCCAACTGAAACTACAAGTAGGTAAAGACAACATCAATGTCAATATCAAAGTTGCAAAAGTCAGGTAGACTTCAAGGACAGGGCATATCTTAAAACAGGTAATAGCAGTGACTCACTCCCAACAAAAAAGCCAGCAGTGATAAAAGCAATCACGTACGGCGTTAAAAGCTTGTCAACAAAATTGGCATTCTGAACATAAGCAGTTTCGAGCACGACATCTTCAGAAGCACTAAGGGTGCATTTTCACCATCATATTGCTGTCTGCTAAAAAGTAATCATTTAAAATGTTCATTTTTATCTTGGCTCTCCCAGGTGAGCTGATCACACTGCCATATGATGCAATGGTATCAACAGGAAAAACTGCAAATGTGCACATGGGAATCATAGGGACAGAGAAGCTGCAACACGGACATCTACCAGATCAAGCCTATTGTGACTGCATTAGACATCTGAATTTTCCAAGAACTCAACACAGATCAGATGACCTTGATATTGCATTCAGAGATGTTATTTTTCTGTGGTATATAGAACAAGGCAAACTGCAAGTTCACAGCAGTGTATGAGAAGTGTAGTTCCAGAACATGTATATAGCAAAATAGACATGGAGAATTTCCATAGGAGCTTTCTGTATCACACACTAACCAGCTAGTAGTTGTTCCTACGGTAATTGGAAGGCAGCACTTGATGCACTTCAAAAATTTCTTTGGCGTTTTCCACTTTACATTCCAAAGAGATGTCAAGTCTCACAGAGTGAAAATATGCCTACGTACCTCTCCATGATTGCAGGTGTGGGAGCACTCATGACTTCTTGATACAAGATATTCAAGCCACACAACCATTTATCAGCATCATCTTTAGAATCAGCTGAAAAAAAATAATATGCTGTGAGAAACATACAAAAGTAGGACATAACTTGTGATGTCTAGATAAACGCTAGTACACAGAGCTGCAGGTTAACCTTTCCCCTTGATAAATCTCATTGCATAAGTCCATGTTGTTAATACTAAAACTAATAAACACATAATGTAAATTTGAGGGTGAGAGGGCAAATCCTGGAAACTCTGACAGAACATCTGTTTCCCAGAGGAGGTAAATTTCAGTATCTTACCAGAAAGACTATGAAACTGCTGCTGAGTTCTTACCGTAACATAATCAAACTTCATTTTCTCCCCAGGGACCTAGATCACGAGCAACTTGAAGCACACAGAAAAGTGAATTCAGTGTGTTATAGCATAAACCTAGCTCGTGATATTCCAAGCAACCTCCAAGAAAGCTGCAAAGCACTAGCCTTTGACGAAGACGACCACCTCCTCTTTTCATAACCATGCCTCTAAATGCAGATTGTCCCAGACTACACTTAGGCAAGAGGAACAGAAAGGGAGCAATGTATGAAATTAATGTAGCTTATATAGAGGATCACAAAATCATTTAAGTTGGAAAAGACCTCTAAGATAACACATGGTAATATAAGGTAAATTTAAAAAAAGGTCTACATAGCTAAACACTGTAACTCAGGTGCATATGCCTTCCAACCTCACAAGCTGGTTTAGGTTTATATCTAGTTTGCCTTTCCATTTCCCAAACCAGAATAGTCCTCTGCATCATTTAACGTGATCACACGTGTAACATTTCAGCCTTACAGAAGCATGATCGCAGACTGTGGTCCATTCTGGGTACAGCTTTCCCTGAGAAATGCCAATTAAACAAACCATTTTGGGGGTCTTGGACGAGATGCTGCTTTTACAGCCTTCAGTTAGACAAAGTCCATTATCTTTAGCAAGCTGGTTCTGAAATTTCACGAAGGCAGTCTTCAGTCAAAACAGTTCTGAAGAAAATTATTTTCACACAGGAGCTCTAATCTGTGCATATTCTTTAACTTCAAAGCAAAACAGTTTCTCAAAATATGAAGATTATGTTTTATATAAATATATTTTCAGATAATGTTTTATCCTCCAAGTATAAAACTAGAACCCAGCCTCAGCTCCCCACGGAAATGTTTTTCAATTAGTTACAATTTCAGAAAGAACACCCACTACCCGTGCCAAAACAATTCTCTCAAGACAATTCTGGGCTTTATGATAGCCACCATTCCTGTCTAAGTAGCAACTATTTTATATTGTTTTAAAAAAACACACAACAACGTGCTTTAACAAGGAAAAGGATTTCCCCCATAATTGAAAGTTATATCAGTCCTGCTCTTCTCAGTTCAGCATCACATCAACGTACCTCAAGGTACTGAGTGTTTTCAAAGTATTGGCAGAAATCTGGTTTTGAGAACTGCCATGGAGGCAGGGTGGGAGGTTTTGAAGGAAATCAATCTGAAGTACCTGGTACAGCTGCACTTAAGCATAGCCACTTACTCAAAATTGTCAGACCTCATCCAGCAATGGTAAAACTTGATCTGAAGTTAAAAATCTATTACACTGGATTAGTGACAGTCTTTAATTACCTGTGCATTGGACTGTAAAACCAGGCTTCCAGTGCTGTGATCTACACGCTATTAATTCCCACATACACATGAAGCATTTTCTAGCTCCCTAGGAGTATATCATTTCTACTTTAAATAAATAAATAAAAAGTACTGCTGGTGTTACAGAGCTTAGAAAGTGATAAATTGATAAACACGTACTAAGAGACATGCTATTAATTAGTGCTTAAATAGCTGTTGCCTTCTAATGAGCAACAAGCATCCATCTTCTTAAAACACAGCACTGTTGACCTGTACAGTGCAAGACAGACTGCAGCAAGTGACTCATGTATTACATCCACAAGTTATACAACTGTTCTGTTTAGACAATATAAGGAAAAAGTCTCACACAATACACTATTTGACAGCAAAATGTTACAAATGGAGCAGTTCACAGACATTAAGGGCTGGCTGAGTAAAAGGTCTCAGGTTTTGTACATTTGGTGCACTCCTGAACTGCCAAGAGCAAAAAAATCCCAGCATTCTTTACATTACTATTTCATCGGTGTATTTGATTGTTCAGTTGTTAGGTTTAAAGAGGAAACAAAGAAGAAAAAGGTTTACCTGCTAAACTTAAGGTGTTGAGGACAAACTGGGTACCATAAAAGACAGTAAAGCAGTGTTCTTCTCTGTGCTTTGCTTTGCAACGCTCAAAGTCCTTTGAATTCTTTCCTGGGCGAATTTCTTTTATTTCCATCAGATCCACTGAAAGGCAAGAACAGTAAGTCAGTCAGTACAACTGTACTTGAGTTCCAGCAGAGCCTGAAACAACAAAAATAAAAACGCAAAGCACGTATACATATATACCGTAATATATAGTTATAGATTTTTATAGGACAAGAAATGGAAAATGCACCAGCCTGCAATCCACAAATCCACAACTAAATGACTCAATGTATTAGTGACTAATATGCAACAGCAGAGAAGGACCAAAACAAGAAGAAAAATAACTTATCATTTTTATCATTTGATTATCACCAACTAACCATGGGAAAAGTTTGTACGCATAGTCCCTTTGAGTTACAGAAGATATGTTTTCATAAATGGAATTTACACTAAGAAATTTCCAATTACCATTCTAACCTTTCAGAGACAAAAGAACGATACAACTTCTAACTTACCCACCTAAAAAGAACACATTAGATCTTCGATAGTCAGCTAGCACCCCAGTACACTATCACTGACAATATCAGCCACTGACACTCATATGAAGGAATATTTAAAGAAAGTACATTTGGCACCCCCCAGAAAGTAAAGAGAAAATGCAGCCTAATAATTAATTTTTTAATGAGCCTTCTCCTGGTCAACTCCAAGCAGATCTCTGTCATTTCATATAACCTGTTGCAGCACTTTTAACATGCTGCTTTCTACAGAACATGGGCACTCATGAGGGCATAGCCAAATGGCAACGACACACGAGCACACGTCTTAAGTCAGCTCCCTTTTTGTCAACCCCTTTTCATACCGCCTGCATAAGAGCAGTGAGACAGCACTGAAACAGAAATATGTGCAGTCTCAAGATAAGATACTTATTAGAAAACTGAGGAAGTGGTTTTGTTCTGCCTGTGGACCAGACAAATAAACAGCTCTTCCCGCTTCTGGACAGTCCTGAGTTACAGAATGAAGAGCGAAGAAAAACATTTCATGGCTCCTCTTGAAATGTGTTTATCAGAGCCAGCAAGATCCAAGGAAAATAACTGAGGGTTTCTGTTTGTGCATTTAAGAACACCACAAGATTAAAACCAAGTGTTAAAAGAGCATCTCGTCAGAGTTAGTAACACACAACAAAAAAGCAACTTGGCTGCTAACAGGGTGGGGGGAGCTGAACACTAGTTAAAGTTTGGGCCTGTGTAACATTGGTTTTCTATGAAACCAGTGTGGAAAGGAGGGAGACACAAGCAAGGATGTTTATCAAATTAATCTGTCTAGGAATTTCTTATTTGTTACAAAGAATTCCAATCCAAACTTCCCACCTGACACTCCTTATTCCTTGCCATTAAAGAACTTCTCTTGGGAAAACAGGGCTTCAAAGGTCAGCTTGAACTTTTCCTAGAACACAAACATCTTTTTTAAACTTATTTTTCCCAGTGTGATTATCTTCAAGATAGAGCACATCTAATGTCTCAGCCTCCATGGTTCAGTCACTCTCTCGAACCACAAAACCATCTCCTAAGATCTGCATATCTGGATGGCCAAGGCTCCTAAATTTAAGCGTAAACTTTTAAAGTAAATTAATGACAGAACAACAAATGAACTACAGCCAAAAGCTCTTGCTGATGACTCACATCCTCTGACAACCCAGAGTCTCACTTAGAACCCTAGCAGTGTATCTGAAAATCCAGCCCAAAATGCCAGCATCTGGAAAAGATGGTCTAAGCCCAGCAATCCACATTACTATCAGCAGAGAAGAATCAGGATGCAGAAAGTACCTAAGTGGAAGGGGAAAGCGGTCGTGTGGCTGCAATAAATGGCATGGGACTGTACACCACACTGGCTCATGCTATTTAAGGGCAATAACAACCCCAGACATCTCTTCTTCACCCAACAAATCTCTACTGAGAAACACAGTTGTAACTTGAAAGTGAAGCCTACCTTTCATTTCACACTCCCATAAATCCATGTATATCAAACACCACACCACAAAGACCCCCTCAAAGCGTAAACTATAAGCAGCGATAAAACAGATTTCACAACCTGCACCGCTGTTGTCACTTCGAGTGGCTCTTACCTCATACTGACCTCTGAAACAAACACACAGCCTTGCTTAATGTCTTCCCTCAGTTACATTTACGCTCACTACACTTCTTTTCCTTGCCTTATAACCCTTCTACCCTACCATCCCATTCCCTCGCAGGAATGCCTGTGTAAATACATATCCACACACGAGGACTTTTGCACACACAGATTTCACAGTGGTACCGCTATTCTTATGTTCTTGTTTTACTCACACTGCTTTACAGACCAGACTGTGAGCCTTAGTCTCACGCTAAGCTCTGCTGGCCCTCCATGTATGCTAGTCACCCTCCATGCGGTGCCCATGGCATCTGGGAGGGCTGATCCCAACTGAACTGGGAAAGGAAGAGCCAGGAAAAGCTGCAACGTGTTTCAGTCTCAGATTAGTAAATCAACTGCACCAACTCAGCTGTTACTCAGCTGTTAAACAGTTACTGTGACCTTTTATAGCACAATCAAAATGCAACTTGATGCCTACGCCAGTGCCTTGCATGCTCCATCTTCGTAACACCTTGATGTTCTGGAGCCTATCTTCTCAATCCCACGTGCAAATTGCAGAACCATTTGCTGACCTGGCTTCATGGACACACATTCCTGGGGCCTGATACATCTGAAGAAAGCACAGATCTGGACATACACAGGTTGCAAAGCGTAAAATCAAGTAAAACAGTCTTGCGAGTGTGGTTTCCATAAAAGCGTACAAAATTACTGCATTTCTCAAGGAAACATAAATCAAATATGTTCAGTAGAGAAGCTGACTAGCTTCTCTAGCTGATCCAGCCAAACAAGGAGGACACTCCCAATGCATTAAGATGCTGAAGAGTTAAGTGACACTAGTGACACTCAAGAAAACCTACAATAATAGTTTACATTTCATACATCCTTTTATACGGTTCTTTCCATGAGCTAAAAGAATCTTCTTGGCAGCCTCATCAGTCATCTATTAATTCTGACAACTCCCTCAGGCAGCTCTTAACTAGACCGGACCCCAAGGCACCTTCAGTTACCATCCTGTCTCAGGCTCTCATCTGGGTGTGCAGTTTTCACTACATCCTTGGCACTTCAAAGCCTGCAGCTGCTGAACTACTGCTCTTGAGTAGTAGTTGTGTGCAAATCAGTTAATTCAATGGATCATTACACCACTACACAGCTACTTCCCAAAGACTGCACAGATTCAAAAGCACTGAGCAATTATGAGTGCCTGCTAGAGCTCTTCACTGCCATAAACTTCACAATAAACCTTTGATCCTCAGCATCTCCGCTGATCTCCATTCAAATAGCTTGGCAGCAGAAATCTCATTCAGTCCCAACATTATGACTGTGAATCCCCGTTACCTTCCCTTCAGGAGGCAGATGGTAAAACACAACTTGGATTCCACTACAGCAGGTGCTGGGCAAGCTCAGCAGAAGACAAGACATAAGGTGAGTGCAGGTAGTGAACGAACAGAACTGAAGAAAACATGACGTTGCTACATACAACACTGCTGATCATCCCAGACATGCTTTGGGCAGGAACGAGCCAGTCCTGCTATTCAGAGGAAGCAGTTCTGCCTCTGCCCACCCCCAGCGCTCACCCACCACCCATCTCCTGCAGGGAGCAACCAAGCAGACAACTGGATGAAGGAACCAACCCTGCTTAAAAGCAGCCAACGCTAACAGCAGAATGACAATGCATCAGCTGGAAGTGCCCATATAAATTGACTGTTGTAAGGCATGCTTGCATAGATCAACTTTGGTAGTCAGGTAGTTTGGGGCTGGGAAGTCAGGTGAACTGTGTATAAATGGGATAAGCCAGAAAACCTTACAGGCTGCCAATCTAGCAAGGCGTCCTTGGCAGAAGAGTAGTGACAAGCAGTATAAGAGTTCAGCGGGGACTGGCAGTATGGAGTAGAGTCCTGTAAGATAAGGCTCCCGATTCCATGTCCAAAGGCCGCAGGAGACTTCCATTGTATGTGGCCACAAAGAATGGTCACATCAAAGTTAGGTACCTAATGGAGCAGGAGAAGGAAAAGCTTACAGAGAGATTCAAAGGAGGCTTATAGTGTCAGAAATCAGGCCACAAGCATTGTTTGCTTCATTAGGTATTTTCAGCAACAGTCCCAAGAAGTCTTACAGGGAAGATACAAGCAATGCTTCAGAAAGGAAAATAAGGGACTCTGATCACCCAAATGGTGTGGACCCAGACACAGAGGTGGGCATTGCCTACACGAGTATCTTCACGTTTTCATGTGTGTATATAGTTACATTCTGCCCCAGCTCTTCAAAACCAGTTTTTGAAATCCACATCCCCCCTAAAAAAAGCAATTTGCATTACAAAATATTCCAAAGAGGGTTTCATTTCAGAAAGGCAGAAACTGCCTCCTGCAACACAGGCTATGTGCAAATGAGCTGCCAGTGAATGAAGAAAGCCTTCAGTCTCCTTTTGCAAATGCACCTCACAGCGGTTTGTAAGGACAATGGCTTTAGTCTCACCTCTGCAGAATTAAAGATTAACTATACAAGGTGTGTCCTAACAGCCTGTTTTATTCAAAACAGCAGTGAAACACAGATCAAGTGCATCTCTAAAGAGAAAAAGGTAAGGCTTGTGTCAGAGAAAGGCAAAGTCACATGAAGGCAGAAATCTGCAGCGTGTGAGTACAGATGCGATATGGAAAGTGATCCAGCTCAAAGAAACAGTGGAATTTAATCAGACATTCAGGGGTCCAAGGAAGTCGTTACAGGTAAGCCACAGAAGTATCTGCAAACACGGTTACAAGGATGCAACGTGAGAAATGGTGTGGTGCATCTTGACAAAGCACACATGGCTACCTTTCCAAGGGGTCCTCTGGGACTCAGCCGTGTGACTGGCAGAAGCTGTAGCTTGGTGTACCACTTAAACCAGCAGGCTTTTAAATAATCAGGTCACACAGAGCTGATTATAGCAAATAACAAATTACCATCTTCCCAACTATAGCTACATTTCAAATTAACAACTTCTCACTAGACTGCTCAGCAGAGCAGTGACATATTACGGCCCTTCCGGGTTTGAAGGATTCTGAATGCAAGGGGCCTTAAGCCTCAAAGAGCTATTGGTTTCATATTAAAAATTAAAAAGCACCTTCAGAAAATGAGGTTAGGATAAAGTTTATATACGTGCCCATAAAAGTTTACACTCTACTTCCCAAAACAAAACAAGAAAGTTGCCACACAAAACTTTGACTTTGGGGAAAATCTACCGAAGTATCCACATCTTCCCCTCACTTTGATCAGCCACATTCGTGATGCTCAGGTCTGCAAAGTGCTCTAGATTGGATCCCCATTTCACTGGCTGGCCACGTCAGGAAGTCTGGTCACTGTAAGTTAGCATTAAACACTGCAAAAGCGAGCTGCTAAAGTGAAGACATGGTTTGAAAACAGCTAAAGGCTACACACATTCTTTTTTTCATTTAACCACAGAAGCCAGGCTCTAAATACTCAGCTGAAGACTTACACAAAGATCCCCCGGTAAGAACTGAAACACACCAGTTTCAAAACAGAAAAGGGTGAATTTTAGTGTCCCTTTGAAAAGACACTCTGCAAAGAGTAAGAAGTAGATTCACTTTTGCAATGACACCTTAACAGTTTACAGAATACAAAACAGAAAGAAAGACAGAATAAGGACCTGGAGCATTCAGTGTGAGTTAAGTTTATTTATTCTGTTTATTTATGATTGCCTGAAACAGTAAGAAAATTCAGACAGGAAAAAAAAAAAATCTGATAGCTTGACCTTTCTAGTAGTGATTTTTTTTTTTTAATAATTGCTATCTGAGCATTAGCAAGGTCAAGTCTGACATTCAAGCCAAAAGAAGCAGGCATTTCTCAGCAGAATACATAGATATTTGTTACTTGTCCCAGAAAGGTACAAATGCTATAAAAGTTTATATAATTTTCTCCAAAGGCAAAGAAATAAAGTTTTCCACAACAGAGAAAGTTCACACTGACATTAAAATTTAAATAATGGAATGACTTAGCTGTTTAACTCGATGGAAAAAAAATCCCTCGACTAAGTTTAAGAATGTAAGCCACTTTCATAAACAGTCTTTGAGGTGCTTGGGCTTTAATTTAAAAAAATAAAATAAGAATTCCTAATGCATCTGACAGCTGAAAGGATGCCCAGAACCACAGTGTGCTCTCTTCAGCAGGTCATTTTAGCTAGGATCTTAAAAGCAAAATCAGAAAAAAATAATTTAGGGGATAACATGCTGCAGGATAACATTCACAAAATACAAAAAGATCTCAATAAAAAAATACCCTGTTAGCTACAACAGCACCACCTGTGGCAACAGATCAAAGATTGCCATTGCATTAGTTACACATCCCTGCATTTTACCTCACCCTGCAAACTGCGTGTGGACTGATCAGCTCCTAGTATCTACATGACTAGGTTATAGATGCTCTGCTGCTCCAACGAGTTTCGATCATTATCCAGGTGCAACATTTTGCAGTAACGTGGTTTCTACTTGGCAGCATAACAGTCTGAAAACACACGGTGCAATCTTGCAGATCGAGAAAAAACAGAATCAAAACCTGTGACTGCTGTTATGTGTACAATGTGCACTTCTTTCTTTCTTTCTTTCACTCCCTTTCTTAATACATCCCTGGAAGACAAAAATTACACTTGTACTTAAGGATTTTTAAGATGACTAATTCTGTACAAATCTCCTGAGCAGGAAGTAAATCTCAAGTGATTTTTAACAGTCTCTGATAATTCTTTCTACTTTCATACGTCAGATGCGTTATTAGTAACACTAAATGAATCTAAGAGGGCAAATGTATTTAAGAAGGGGGCCACAGTCATTTTGTTCACAATCTCTGGAAAAAAACACAGGAAAGAAACAGAAGAGAGATAACATTAAATTAGCCTCTCTTGTTAATCCTAAAATAAAACGTTAGACACTATCAGAGGTATCTTTTGATTAAAAATGAAGAAAGGTGTATTAATACAGCAGGACTATCTTACACATCTGGACTGAAGAAAAAAGAAACGGTTACTACATGTTGTCCTGAAGTATACCATCAGCATTAAAAGCCTCCATTTAAACAGACTTGGGCCCTATGCTTCATAAATTTTGCCATTTTGTTAAAAAGAAAAAAGTAATCAAAAATAGAGAAATTATCTACAGAAATATGTATACTTGCATTACAGAGAAGCACACATTTGCAGAGTGAAGGCACCACAGGCTTCTCAGAGCACAGTTCTCCTGGCTGTGAATCACCACTTAACACCAGGATTGATGGACGAGTATGCAGAAACTTGCCTATTTTCCCATGACTAATCAGACTCTAGTTGCCAGACTTTCCCTTAATTCTCCTTGAGGACTTGAATCTGACAAAGAAGGAGGTATCTATTACAGCCCACCTTCCTGAAGACCTACAACTTGCCAAGGACTTGCTCTACCAGCTTAAATACCATAACATCTGTGGGGCTTGGTCTACTAACGTGCATATCAACTTCTGTATCATGATACAAGGAAATTTGGGAAACGGTATTTGGTAGCACTGAAGTGTACTTTAAGTCAGCAGATGCAGGTGCCTGAGACATGTCTCTTAGGGGAGGACAGACTTCAGCAGTTCCTGCTCACAGCTCCTTCCTCTCTGCCTTTGCCTGCTCTCCAGCAGTTCCCTCACCGCTGTCTCAGCTCCAACAGTACGGTTGTTTGTGGGCCGTGGGGTATCCTAGCAAAGTAACAGCGTAGCAGAGACGCTGGTATGGAGGCAGAAGTGACCCCCAGAAGCCACCATGAGTACAGCATCTGCTGCATGGCCAGCCAGCAACGGCTCAAAGTGGAGAGAAATAGTACAGGGTGTGACCCAGGGGCCACTGCACAGCCCCGTGCAGTTGTAAAGGGCTCGTATGCAACAAAAATACCCAGCAGAACCATAGGAAGTGACACGCTGAGCAACACGTTGCAGTAAGTTACGCTCATACTTGTGTAAGTCACAGCTTCACAGTCACGCATACAGCAAACATTGTCTGCAAGAGGGAAATCCATCGCAAACTAAACAATTCCTTCCATACCAGGAAACTGAAGCTTCCTTTTCTGATGCGTTGATAAAGCAAACGTTAGTTTAGTTCTGTTCTAGTTACCAAGATAAGTATTTCTTAAATTGCAAATCCATGAACTCCCAGTGGTCAGTAACAGCCACGGGTAAATAAATGTTCCATAGCCACATCCTGCAGGGTCTCACCTGGACTAGGACAGCACTAGAGGGAGAACACATTTACCCACCACATGCTTTCCCCTGCTATATAATTGTGGTTGCCAAATGTCTTCTCTAGAAACAGGCAGCTTCTCAATCAGGCTATGTAGGGAGTGGCTGGGGACTGTGGTCCACCCTCGATTTCTAGGAGGTTTGCTTATTTTTCCTGGAAATTGAAGGAAAAGTCCCCTTGACCCCATGCACTCTGCATCCGAGTCACCAGCCTTTCATCAAGCCAGCGTATCCACAAGGCAGTACTTCTGCAGTGCTCACCAAACCTACTTCTTGTTCACGAAAGGACCAGACTTCTACTGAAATAACGGCAGGGGTTCCACTGCAATAAAAGGTGGAGTGCATACAACAAAATACAAATGAAATTCTGAGCACCACGAGCAGTCCCAGGGTCCACCTAGCAAACACCAGGTTATCTTTATAGTTAAAAATGATGCAGGACAATGCAGAATAGAAGGAAATGCCATGTATAAGCAGAAGGCAGAAGAAGCAGCCCCGACATTTTGTAGCCAGTATCTACAAGTGTTTCCCTTGGATGACTTTAGAGTTATTAGGGCATCTAAAATGTCTCTCTGTACAGAACAATAGCAAGATGACTGAAAGAAGCCCAAGCATGGGTGAACACAGTCTGATCTAGCTCAGATCTGCTTCCCTCAGTTATTTGCATAGCTCTCTGCAGACCCACATAAGGAAGCACATGCTGTTGGCATTAATTTTAATACACTAATGAAATCCTGCATGCCAAACATCTGCAATTAAAACTCTTTGAAAAGGTGCACTGCTCCCCTCTATCTATTTTGGTTTTGTACAATGAGTTTTGTTGGACTCTGGTGAGCCCAGGGAAGGCAGACACAAGGTACTCTGCAATCTAGTAGATGACATAAAAAACAGAAGCACTTGGAACCTTCCTGGCCTCCACTACACCTGGAAAACACTCTTGGTACAGGCAGCCCCTCTTTCCATCACTCATCTTTTCCCTTCATTTACAAGGAAACTTGGAGCTGTCACAAAATGGAAAACGTGGACAAATTCTATTTCCTTTTTTTTTTTTTTTTGAAAGGTGCTCATGTACTAGACTCTTCAGACATTACAGACTGAAAAGAAAGAAAAGACACCTCAAAGTCAATGCGTGTTTGGTCCTACAGTGTGTTACATTTTACACATTGTAAGCAGAATCACCGTAAACCCAAGAAACACAACGTACAAGAGGATTTGAATTTCATTACATGGAGCAAAATCTACTATCTTCAGCAAGTCTGATTAGCTTGGAGAAGTTCAACAGCTACCTTGTCCTGAAAATGGAGATAGCATCCAAGAACTCCCTTGGCTTGAAGGACTCTTAGCAGCAAAGCTGTATAGGAAAGAAAGACTTGGCATGCACAGGTTACTCAACCCATCAGGAAAACTCAGAGGAAGAAGTATGTGCAGCTGCTATTTGGTTGCTCCTTCCCCTCTTGCAGGTGGGCAGGGAGGACTGGCACGAACAGAAGAGCTGGTACTTACTGCTCCCTCTCCCCCTCATGGGACAACAATGAGGTTCCCCCATGGCATGCTTGTCAAGGTCCAATTTGTAAAGCTAGAACAAAGCACCGGCTAAAATAAGAGCCTGTGTTTGCAAAATTAAGAAGTGATGTAGCAGTGCTCCCAGCACTGAAGTAAATCCCAAGCAAAAAGTGACCAAGGCCCTCAGTTGCTCTGTTAAAGTCAGACGACTCCAGGACACGCATTAGCTGAAAATTTGGCTCCTTGATCCACTGTTGAAACAGCGTATCCCTCCTAAAGGACACAGACAACCTGTACTATTGCACTGGGAGGAAAATACAGAAGTTTCTCACTAGTTCCTTTTTGCTAGAAAATCCCTTCTGTATATGGTGACTCAAGTCTTTCAGAAGGTCAAAGTAAAATCTCCAGTACTCAGACATCGCATGGTCTGAGCCACACAGTGAAGATGGGAGAGCATTTAAACCAGCTTTCCTTGCATTTGTACATCCTCACTTGTTACCAGGCCAAAGGCCTGGAACTAGGAGCTTTCTAAAGAAGGGTAGCTCCATTTTAAATTACTCATCTGGAGAAAGACATCTGCACTGAGCAGGAAACACACATAATTTTAGCACCTCTTTCACCCTATTCTGATCATAAAGGCTGACAGAGTATATTAATAGAAATAATATATATAAAAATATAAAAATATATGTAATATAAATAATTAATATAAAGGCTGACAACAATATTAATCAAACTTGAAAAAGGTCCTTGTAATAACCTCAGAGTTCATCCATACCAGGCACTGAGCAGAATCACCTCCACCCATTTGTTCAGCTGTCTCCAGTGACTTGGACTTGCTGAACCATTCGGTTTTGAGTAGTACCATAATTTTAGCAGCACTGGAACGTGACCCCAGAGAACACAGTACAGATGGATACATATTTAACATGTCACTGTATATTAGATGTTTGTGAGGTATAAAAACCAACAGCAGTATGAAAGCTTACCAGCTATAGATACAGTAAGCAGCTCTTGAGAAAATTAATATCTGCTGTCTTATCCCAAGCTAGACCCCACAAAGCATAAAAGTAATTTAAGATAATTGTGTCTGAAAGAACAGCAAAGTTCTTTTTGTACCAACCTTACAGAAGAGCAGTATTTACCATCACCGTATCTGCAAGCACAAGCCACTGCTTGAGGATCTATGTAAAAAAATGTCACGACTCCAAAAACAACTCCCCATTTTAAAACAGCTCCCTTAAGAATGTCTACCAACTACATTCGTGTGTTCCCAAACAAGCTTTCATTACAGTGAATGAAAGTTAAAAAAAAAAAAATGACACCAGCATCCTGCATCTCTGCCTCACTTCAGGACGTCTCAGATTTTTCCCACTGCAAATAACACAAACTACTTCTTTCAGAGACCACACTACTCCAGTGAAATCAATGCAGAAGTCTCCTTGATATCCATCCTTGTAAAGCTGCAGGTGTCTTTCAGCAGTTTACAATATCAATTTTTTAAGCTATTTACTCATCTCCTCACAAAAGGGCTTTGCACCCCTGCAGTGCAGAGTGTTGACCAGCCTACACTACGAGCTGCTCTGGCTTAGAGGAATTTGAGAGCCCGTTACACACTTAACAGTTCAACAGCAAGAAGTTTGGCATTACGATACCCCAAACTCACAACTCTACACGGAGCAGTTAAGAGAGAGAAAGGGGGAAAAAAAAAATTCTTGTTTTCCTAAGGAAAGGTATTAGGATACAATATAAAAACTGGTCTCCATCCTCTCTATTAACTCTTTTTGCATCCCAAAACTTAAGAGCTCTCCTTGCTATCTGATTTAGGATCACAATCTCCCCAACAGGTGCAAACATTCAGTTCTCTACCTTCTCTAAGCAGCAGGCAAACAAGTTAAAATTGCACACACAACGATCTTAACTCTCTCACCCATGATCAATATTAATTCTTATTGGACTGCAGCATGTGGAAATTGCAACCATTAAGATCACATCACAAACATTTATTGAACAGCAATCTTCAGGATTAAAGCACGGAATATTAAGCAACAATATAATACCATACCCTTTGTCACTAAATATATATTTTTCAAATGTGTGAGCTTTCTTAGTTCTTAGTTTTCACAAAGTCAACAAAATCCACTAGTGCGTATTTGGGATATTCATACATACATTTATATATGCTCAAGTGAAAATGATTTTTCTCCCATCACAAAGCTGATAGCAACTTTTTAGCACAGCTCCAGGGAAATAAAAGTTCTTATTCTCCTGTCATTGGTATTCAAGAAGCCCATCCATTTGATTATTAAATATGAAAAGTTCAAATCCATATTTTTTCCACTTTTCAAGCAAAAAGGAAGCCCACGTGTCAGTCAAAAGGAGTAATAACAAAATTAAAAAAAAAAAAATATTTCCTTCCTCTTCAGTAGAAACAGTGTCAGCAAGTTAGAGCTGCAGCAACTTTCATTTCAAGCAAATCAGATAGAATTTACCATGAACCAGAACAACACAACAACAGTTCACATCATATTCTGAAACAATGCTTGAAAATATGTCTTGTTTTTGGGAGGGTTCTTTGCATTGTAAGACAGTAGAACAATACTTTGCATATTCATGCTTTGGAGCCTGACATATTCTCATACCTAAAGTTTCTATTAAATATTTCCACTTAAATATTCCTGAATTTAAAAATACTGCTAGAGTACTTTAGTTTTCAGGGAGAGAGGCAGATGGCCTTTGGATAAATTGCAGGTCTATAGCTGAATTCCCCATTCTGGTCACAAGTGCCTGTGTATCTGGAGGCAAGTCATTATTCTGACAGACTACCCACGTGTAAGAGTCAAATAAAATATTCACCTTTCTTTAAAAGGTTCAAAATCTATGTATAGAGCAAGCACTTTAATTATTAATATGTATTCCTACACACGCACGGGATGCTTTGATAAGACTGCAAGTCAAGCACTGAAAAAAGCTGACCCCAAAACCTGGAACGATCTGGAATCTGGCTTTAAGTTTAGCCACTGTGCAAGTGGCTATGTTACAGTCCTTAACTACATGATCCCATTTTTTTTTTTTTTTGCCAGAGGACTCTGAGGCCTCATTAATCCAGCAAGTGGTCATTTTCTATTTTGTTTTAATCTTATTGTTCTGCGTGTCACCCCAGGCTTTATTTGTAAAGTTTATTCAAGCCATGCTGTCATAACTGAATTACCTCCACACAGGACTTTTTGAGGCACACCTCAGTCTGGGATCCGAACATATCAGAACTGGGAATATACTTGCATTCACACTCATCAATGCAGGAAGGGATAATTACCCTAATTTTACATGAGTAACCAGGGCACAGCAAAAGGATGATCCAGAGAACCTGTTAATTAGGGTGTCCAGATCTGATTGCTTTTTCCCAGAACACTACGAATGACCACATTTTCATCTGCAATTATAAAAACATTCTCCAGACAACCAGTCTTTCATTCCATTACGCTAGATTTCCTGTTGAAGGTCCAGTCTACGCAAAGAACAAGACAGGAACCAGTGGAAATAGTAGCAAATAGGAATTTAATGCTAAGTAGCTTGAAGTGAAGTTGCACAGACAATTCAAAATTCATGTATCTTCTCAGCGCTCGTCTTTGCAGCCTTACAGATCAATGCATTTTTAGCTTACTGTGGATTTATAACAAAAAAAAAAAAAAAAACTTTGAAAAATCAGTTGATGAACTCCATTCTCTCTCTTCTAAATTCCTTTCACAACATGATGCAGATTTTTTTCCCCACTGAAGTTCACATATGCCTATCAAGCCCCCAGAAAAGTAAGACACCACAGGGAGAAGTATCTGCCCTATTCTCCACACCTGTGACCCCTTATCCCCCCCACACTTAATTCAGGCTCAGTCTCCCTCATGTTCCTAACCCCCTCTTCCTTCTCTTAGGCGTTGATAACTTATTTCTCACTGAAATCTCGGTCTCTGCTCATTAAGTTTTAGTCTCACCTCTGAGATTCCCTGTGCTGTACTTATTTCCCCACTACAACGTACCAGCTCAGCCTTTACTTCTTCACCTCAAAACTCCAAATTCTTATCACAATTTCAATTCCTAAATTCAACTCCAAGCTTCTCGTATTAGCTGAGGACAACCAGTAAACGTCAGCTCAGAGTGATTGTCCAATCCCTTCATAGAAGGCAAACGCCATTTAGCAACTGCACAAAAAATCATGCCCACAAAAAAAAATAAAAAATAAAAAATAAAAAAAAATCAAATGGTCAAATGCAAGCCCTGTAATTACATTATAATAATGGGAGCTGTACAAGCCCCCAAAACTGCAAGCAGAACTTGGTTGACATCAGCCACATTCAGTAAGAACTGAAAACTAGTTTCACTTTACTCTTGTACCATGACTTTTGCAGTGCTACGTAGCTTTAAATTCCCCTTCTATTTCCCCACCTGGTTATAAATAGCAGATTTTACCAGTTCAGATATCAACTAGAGACATTATCAACCCGGGACCTTCAAATGATCTCATATCTCACAGCTTCATCTTCCTAAGTCATTGGTACTTTCCAATAAGGATCCTAAGTAATGATTTCTAACCTGAAACAACAATTTCCTTAAGAAAATGGAACATTTACTTTGGGTGTTTTGATTTTGGGAAGAGAAGGGCAAAAAAATAGTAATTGTTTGGATCTACAAGACATCTCAGTGCCTAATGATGGAAAACAGTTCTCAGTAACACAATTCATAGAACACAAGCACAATCACATTAAAGAATGAAAACTTTGAGAGCAGGGTTTAGGGAAAAAGAACGTTAACCACATACAAGTAAAGTGTTAGGTATCTAACTAAGGACCTGCTGAAGATTCTCCAACTGCACTGCCCCAATTCACCGTATTCTTGGCAAGTTACCACGCTATTCTCAGCCAAAAGCTTCATCATGTTAACAAAGGCTCATTAAATAAATATTCAACAATATTCAACAATTACATTGATTTATTAAGTAACTCCAAGCTCAGGTACGTTTTGAAAATACTCACAGAAACCTTCAATCTTGTCAGCTGTCTTGCTCCATGCTACCTGTCTGGTTTCCATTATGACTTGTATAGTCCTCCTTTCCGGACTACTCTTCTTAAGACTGAATACTGTCATAACAGTTCCCAGCTCCAAGGTCCTTTTGATCTGGCTTTTCTCATACTCCGGCAGCACCCCATAGTCTATATTCTTTCTGGACATGTTTGGTTGTTTGTTTGTTTGTTTTTATATCAAACTTTTACGGTTTTCAGTGTGCTGACAAAGGAAGAAGAGGGAAAAAAAAATCAGTATTTAAAACAGCATTTTTATTTCCTTATAATTATATTTGTATAGAGATACATAATAGCTTTAGGTAATAGACCACCCGTTTAAATGCATGGCATATACATGGTTAACATTAAGGATAAAATGGCAAGGATTCTGGTAAGGTAGGAAGAGTCTTCACAAAGAGAGGTACCAGTGACACCTGGGAGACATACCACTGCAACATCTGTTAAACATCGAGAGCCAGGTGGGGCTCCACTGCTCAATTCCTCAGCAAGACCAACGCTCCTCTTCCAGCTGTCCCGTGACACTAACTGCTCCTGCAGTCTTCTCACACAGCAGTACCCAGCACTCCAGAGCAAAATAAAGTGAGCTAAGTTCTGTTTAGCCCAAATACATAAGATCACGTTCAAGGATATAATTCCATGTATTCTCTTATGCAAGCACACGTTCGGTTGCATAGATACACCCAGTATTACAGGCTTTCACCTTTAAAATCTCAGCATTACGACATGAAAGTGTGCAACATAAACATGAAGGGGGAAAAAAAAATTAAATAAATAAATAAAATGAAACCAGGAAGAAATAGCAAACGGAATTATACCTGAGTAATTGGACAAAAGAGCAATAACTACAAAGAATACAAAGCATAGAAATGTCAACAAAAACAATACCTAGGTCATAACAAAGAAATCCTTTAAGTCCCAGAGTATTTAAGAATGAACAAAACTAAAGAACACGCTGGAAGCATGAAAACGTGTTCAAACTAAAGCAGAACTCCATTAAAAACCTCTTCTAAATGAGCAATATTCACCATCTCTGCAGCATTTTCTGACATGTTTTCTATCCCCTCTCCTAACTAACAGAGCAGTGTAAAAGCAGTTATCCTGCACAGATTGTTTTCACAATGACTGTTTATTTCACTCACCAAGACTCCAACTTTTTTTGCCAGTATAACCAACGCCCAAGGAAGGATTACTTCCTGGGACAGTTTAACAACTTGTGAACAGTTAGCCAAGAAAGGTTCTTAGCATAATTATGAATAGAATCCGCCTCTGCCACATCTAGCAGGTTTTCTGTAGTTAAGTGTATCACCAACACATTACACATGTAAACCAAGCATAAAATGTAAGTCTAATACATCACATATTCTGTCTAGATGTACTTTAACCAAAAACAACAACAAAAACTTTGTAGCACTAGGAAGCAAAAAAAAATCTCTGAAGTCTGCAAATAGCAAATACTGGTTTCTACCCAGGAAAGAGTAAGTGTTACTGGTAGATCCAATGTAGAATAGACTCCCTTAAACAGAGTTCAAACTCTGATTATATTTATCTCAATTTGAAGACTTTAGGAGTCTCATAAGACATCAGGAAAAGTATCACTTCAAGCCTTCTGAGATCCTTTCAAGTATCAGATCAGCTTTTACTTACCATTTTATGGGGAACTAAATATCATTAAGTCTTTGCTCATGCAGATTTTTTTTTCTGACAGAGACAGAACTAGTTCTTTTCAGTAATCACCATTCCTATAAAAGTTTCTTTATTGTTTTCAGGTATTTATAGACTTATGCCCAATAAAAACTTTATGAATTCTATGTTATGCTGACGTTAAATCTTTAGCTCTAGAAACTGAAGGCAATTGAATTTCTGCAACTGTAAATATATATATATATGGAAATCGATTTTGTCCTTAGTATTAACGATCAAGCTATCGACATGGAAAAAGAGGTGTGAAGCACAACCAAAATCATCCTCCTCCCTCCCAACTCTTTTTTATATTCACAATACTACCACCAGAGAGTCAAAATGCTGTCCCTATGGTGAAATGTAGCAAGTTTGTTGTTCTTCTTGCCCTGACTTATTACAGAAGCAACAATTTGCTGCTTGAAGAGAATTCCAAAATCTGAGTCTGTAGCCAGGGAAGCTGTTGTCTTCATACTACACCGGGAAGAGCTGAGAAAAAATGCCGATGAGTAAGGCCTAGCTGTCCAACGACAAGGTAACACCAGAATTAGTAACATCAGCTTGCGTAAACTCCTGCAGCACATGACCTATATGAGAATTTAAACCAGGCGACTGTCTTGCTTAGAACAGCAAAGAAAATTAAGCAAAAATATGAGTGAATACAAATACTGAAAGAAATCTTGGCAATGTCTAAAGCATGTCAGCTCATGCACTTTTAAAACGCCATGGCTATGCCTCTCCTAACAGAGTCTGTTTTTCCTCACTGGTATTTGCATGCATACATTCAGAACACATCTTGGCACAAAATGGGCAAAAGAGAGACGTGCATGCAGCAACTCTCATAAATATTAGCAAGTTTCTGTGCTCTGGTCCCGCCCACATCAAACAGCTATTTACAAGCTTGATTACTCCCCAGCAAGCTTATTTACAAACAGAGTGCCCTGGAACCTGCTCTTTCATCCATGCACAAAGAAGGAAGTGATATAATTTTCACCCAAGATACCATTTTCACCCATTTTGCTGCCAATCTTTCCCCTTAACCTCATCCCTGAGCAGGACAGGTTTAAGTGGCCATTTGAACATCCCTGCAGCAGGCACGCTGAGCCACCAGACACAGCATCCCCTTGGGCTCTCTTCCTCTCCCCTCAGTCCACTACTCTCCATCACAAGCAGTTTCAGTTTCCGTGTTGATAACTAATTTGACCATGCCACTTCTCGCTTCCCCTTCGTAACTTCTTCCAGCCCTCCTCCCCCTCGCCCCATGTCACGGGCTCCTGACATGCTCTTCACTCTCTTTTCTGCTCTTTCTCATTAATACCACAGAGCTGTCTTTCAACATCGTGTCACCAACTGCTTTCAGTCCCATCTGTCAGGCTTTGAAGCTGCCCGGTGCAATCTTTCCAATCCTTTTTTAAATTCTACCACTTCAGTAAACACTTTTTTTTTTTTCCAAGTTAACAGAAAAGCAAACAACAGACCCTTCTTACCTGCCAAGCAGTCTCTTTTGCATTGCCCACACTAAACCCAAAGTTCCTCTAGAGCAGAAACCGTGCCTTACTCCATGTTTTGCAAAGCATTGTGCAGGTTATATCATATGTAATATCTATGAGCTTGTTACTGTATAAGAAAAGGGTACTATGTTTTCCTATTGGTACTGAAGTATATATATACACACATCAATCCTACAACTGAGAACTCTGGACAACTTTTAAGGGTTGTAAGCAATGGCATATTTTAGTCAGAATGTAATGGATCCTTTTTGACCCCCTGGGACCAGTCAGATTATCATAGAAATGATCACGGCCTTGCATCTCACAAGATAGCCACCGTCATCTTGTCTTACATTTGTTTTTTCTGTTATTACAGTGACTTAAAATAACAGAAGCGCAAGGAGCAAAAAATAAAGTTACAAATCTTTGAACAATGCCTGGTTTACAAAACGGAGAAAGCAAATAAAAGAACCCTACTGTTCTCATTTTGGTCCTTGGTTAAGAATTGTAATGAAACAAACACGTTATGATTGGAACGTTTAACCATTTCAGTAATACTGCACAGCAGCAATAAAACTCAACTTGTAAATGAATAATTTTTTTCAGGAGAATATAACAAAACATACATCTGCTGTGCCTTTTGCAGTACAAGTTGTAGCTGTAAAATAAAGCTTACTTTACAGCAACATGAAAAAGAGTTTCTAATATAACTACTTAATAAAAGGCGATGAAGCATTTTTGAGAGAGTAGTCCCTTAGTGCAAAGGAACTGCCTTTCAGAGGTGGCTTCTTAAACAGTTTCCGCTGAATATAATATACTGGACTTCCCCTTTTAAAGTAGCTCTTCCTTCTTAAAAGAGAGTGAATACTGTTTTTAGTCTACCTTAAATTCTAAGCCAGGTTTTTAACTTACTGTGAAAAAATACTGCAGCTGAGGATACCTACTTCATCAGTAAACAGGTGGAAAAAATATCATAGTATTTCATCAACCTATGTGACCATTCCTTTATTGTTTCAGCTACCTGTTCCAGTTTGCGAGGAACACTGCAGGAAGCTTCCTAGCAGTGAAACACAGCAGACCTCCCAGAAGAGCTCAAGGAAGCCCCTCATAGCCTTTTCAGTATTGAGAGTCTTCTCAGACCCACACGTGGGTGCCCCTCAGCCTTCTTACACTCATCGCTGCACAAATATTTGAATCTACAATATTTCTGTCCATTCACTCAGCAGAACTCCGTTATAACCCTCATCAAAACAGTATCTGGATGCCTCTACACCGGAGGAGTATGAGCTACAGGACACCTTTGCGTGAAATAAAAGCACTGCTGCTCTTCTACAGAATTACTGACGCCTAAAGTAGGGAGGTCCAGCACAATTCAAATGATTCAACGAGTGATCCAGTAATCACGTAAACATATCACAAACTGTAGTTTAGACACAGACACATGACTTTACTTTTGACTGTAGGCACCGCAGGTGTGAAAATGTTGGTATGTTATATGCCATGCAGAACTGGGACCATTCGTTACTTTTTGTGTTGTGACACAGGAGCGATTTCTACATTGTCTTTTACCAAAGAACCTGAATACTTTGAACTAAAGTCAGAAAGGCTCATTGCAAGGAAACAAGCAAACACAAACTACCAAACACAAATTACCAATTTAGTCCATCCCCAAAGCTGCATATTTAGTTTTACTTCATTACAGTACTCCTGAATTTCAAAAGCAAACCTTTTCTGTAGATCATCTACAGTTTTTACCTAGCAGACATCTGATAGAACAGGGAAGGAGAGGAAAAACTGAGAAAAGTCAGATCACAAAGGTACAGGTTGGCAAAGAACATCTCAGATGAGCACTGCCGAACCCCCACGCTTAACTTCAGCCATAGGACACAGCAGGCGCCTTCCCTGCACCAGGTCGACCAAGAAGTGTAATCTGAAGGCGGACTCAGGTCACTTGCTGTTTTCCCCCGTGCTCTGTGCACCAAAGCCTCCATCTCTACAAGACCTGCTGGCTGCATCCTCTGCCCCTCGCTCTGCCTTCGGCTGCATTTCGGACACCACCTCACCACAGCACCACCAGCACGGGTACCCACAGCTCCAATAATTAATGGCAATCAACGCAGGGCTCTTTGCAGGGGGGACTTCCCTGCTCACCCCTGGACCCCCTGTCAGACACCCACCAAGGCTGAGACGGTTTCCTTCCCTCCTTCCCCAGCCGGCCAGCCTGCAGCAGGCAGCGTCCAGCCGCAAGGTGCAGGCAGGCAGTGTCCCCTCTGCCAGCCTCCCCTTGTCCCCTTCGCCCCAAAGCCGTCCCCGCGCCCTCGCCCACCTCCTCTTTGCCCTCCTCTCCCCTCCCCGCGGCCGCCCGCCCCCTCACCTGCCGCGGGGAGCAGCCCCCCGCCGCCACCACCACCACAACCACAGCCGCCCTGCCCGCCCCGAGCCCTCACCTGCTCGAGGGGCCGGTGGCTGCCCGGGAGGTGGCGGTGCCGGTGTCGCCGCGCCCCACCGGGGCTCCCACTTCTGCTTCTGCCCGAACCGGGAAGAGGCGGGGCGCCGCCGGCCACCTACTGGCGTACTGCCCCTCAGGGCGTCCCCTGCCTGCCTGAGAAGGAGAGGGGGCTCAGCCCCGTACTTCTTCGCCCTCTCGTGCTTCCACCTCCTCCGGGGACCAGCTCCCTGCTGCCGCCTCCCCTCAGAGCCGTTCCCTTGTCCCCCGCAGCCGCCCGTGGGACTTCAGAGAGCCGCCGTGCCCCCATGCGAGGCCTTGTTGCCGAAGCCCCTGTGAGAAGCAGGTGCTTGTGTGCCTTAGGTGATCATTAACCCGTCACAGTTTTCCTTAAATGCAAAAAGCTCCGTACAATTCCGGGTCGCAATGATCTTTCGAGCCTGTGGTAGCAGGAAGCCGCAGAAGCAGGGATATGAAGTTGACGTACTCGGCTGCTCCTTTGGGGAGGAAATTTCACTCAGCTGAGAAGCGCTACGTGATTGAACAGTATCTTGAGCAGGTGGGTTTACATGAAAGACAAATGGAAAAGTCTTAAAAACTATGACAGGAATTATATTTTCAAGTTAAAAATTCACTTAATGGGATCCACTACTGCGCACTTTATATGACAACAACTTCAGCTTATGACCTGAAATACCAAAAATATTTCCCAGTTTGGGACTCAGAAGAGTAGGAATAGAGGATGACATACTGTTTTCAGGTCAAGCCTAGATACTGCCATGAAATTTGATGTATCAGTCTTGTCCCAGTCCTATTTCAGAGAACTGGTGAAAAATCCTACATCCGTAGGCAGAATCTCAAAGTCATCACAGAGAACTAGTCATACCATGTTTTTCAGTCAAGACTAAACAAAAAAAAAAATGCCTAGAAAGCAAAACTAGAGATGGCACAGTGTTTGCAAGGAACAGATCTCCCCATTCTCCCCATGCAGAGGAAGTTGTGGACAATTCGGCAAGGGCCACTCCATGCTGCTGTGGCAAAATCCATGTTCCACATGCTGCTTTCCAAACACAGGTTAAGTCTATTAGAGAGAGCTCTTCACCTGGTCTCCTTCCACCCCTGGTAGCTGGCAAAAAGGAGTGAAAAGGACATGCCTCCTAGCAGTCAGACTTGGAATCTGATCTGATCTACTGACAAATGTTCCAGAAATGTTCCAAAAAAAATTCCAGAAACTGAGGAATGTATTTGAAACACCTCCACCACAAAAGGAAAAAAATAAAATAAAATAAAACCCGATTATCTGTGAAAGGATCATTTTAAATGCAAAATAAAAATATGACAATTATAATCTTGTCATTGTTCACTGTTTCATGAGCCATCTTGCTAAAGACTCCAGATTTTTCCAGGTGCCAGACCTGGGAAATGTTTCTTTATAAGGTGTGATGTAGTTACAAGTTCACAGAACATCTTACAGATGACATGATACTAAAAGAATGAGAATAGCAGAATATGTATCAATCATATCAACGTGTCTCCCAAAGTTTGTTTGTAGCTCTTGATCATTAAAACCTTGAGTGTTTTATATTGAAGCTGCCTTTGAAATTATATGAATGGCGACAGAATGCTAGCATCAAGTGGCCAACTTTCCCAGCTGCAAAAGCTGAATACCAGAACATCCATATGACCCAAGCCACAAGGCACATACCATACATCACAGAGAGCTACAGGGTGCGGGTGATCCCAGGCATTTTACAAGCAGGAGATAACAGAATTCTTTGAATCCCATCTGTCAGATGCAGCATTAACCTGGATACACTGGCAGTGAATCTAAGTTTCAGCAAATATCAGCCTCAGCAGCCCCTCCTGCTACTGCTTCATGAGTACCAAGTCTCCTCACCAGTCATATGGCATAAATGCAGCAGAGGAACCACCCTTGAGCAACCCACAAGCCACAAAGGCACGGAGCTGACCATCTTTATGATATTCAGAGTCTTTGCTGCAGAAGTTAAGTAGGGCTGCAAAACATACCAGACTTAGGTCTAGACATACTTCGGTCTGGTTGAGCCTCAGTGGTGCCCTGAAAGACTAAAACCTACCAATTCACAACATTAAAAAACTAAAAGAGTGACTCAGAAACATCAGCTATTGGAAACATCAGCTATTGCTCAGCACATCCAGTACACCAGAAGTAAGAGTACTCAGATGTCCTCACAATCACAACAGAAGATTCAAAGTTCCTGTCAGAACCAGCAGCTCCTGCCATCCAACTTTCAAACCTTGAAAGTGGGACCTCCCAAGCAGACAACAGAATTCCCTGTAAAGAGTATGGACCTCACAGTCACAGATAATTATCAGGTGGCATGGTCAGTCCTCCTTTTTTGTAATAAAAGAAAAGAAAAGAAAAAAGAAAAGAAAAGAAAAAAAAAAAAAAAAAAAAAAAAAAAAAAAAGAAGAAAAGAAAAAAAAAGAAAAGAAAAAAAAAAAGAAAAGAAAACTTGTTTATATATGTGGGCTGGGAAGAGTTGTGGGAAAATCTGTCCTTTCATTTGAGGAATCTGGCCCCAGAAAACCCTGTCTGTTTAAAGGTTAACCACTAGAATATTTTTTCTTTTCTTTTTTTTTTCTTTTTTGTTTCTTTTCAGCTTAACTTTCTTTTGATAATTTAAAAAGGTTCTTCGCATTGTTAAATAGAATCAAAATTCATACTGTAAGATCCGAAGAGAGTTCTCATTTGGGAGTACATTTTTATATGTCAGTCATAAATCCCCCCCCAAAAAGGGAAATCATAGGCTTGACATTGACACTTCCTTAATTACAGCTTCAACCCTGTCTTATTGTCATATTTGATAATGAAGTGTTGATTACTTCCCTGAAGAATAAACAAGGCACAAAAGAGGATCACAGGCCTGGGAAGACAGCCTCATGGATAGAATAAATAATGGTCACAAAACTGGCACCATTTCCTCACAGGAGCTACAAAGAAAATAAAGCTTTTGTGTAGAGGATAAAAGTTGAATAGCTTTATCCCATCAATCCCCACTTGTAAGAAATATTAAAGAGCCATTGGGCATGAGGAACAAATATTTTAGAGACCGTCACTGATAGAGTATCTCGTCTTAAGTATTTGCTCACCATCAGAGCGCTTGAACTCCTTGGTAGGAGTGCATAGCCTCAGCTAGATTTTCTGGTTTGAGCTGCAAAACCTATAAGCAGAGGCTTCATAGAGAAAAGTTATTTTTCAAGCTTTTATTTTAAGAACTTTTCCTCTGCAGGACTCTGAAACAGATCTAAACCTGTTGCCAAGAGAACTTGCACACTACCACATCAGGATTACACATCAATCCAGTTCCCTGTTGGAAAGCAAGTGCCAATTTGTGAGGGGAGAAATCTGTGATCACTAAGGACGTGCTGAAGTCAGTTCCTGTTGGTGGAGTGGCATTAACACTGCAGAATTGTTTAACTGCTTCTTCGATAGATTTACGAGAGGGCGCGCACATTCACATCCACACAAACTGTTTGGCTGCTGGGATTCTAGGGCACAGTGTGTGCATAGGACGTGTTGTTCTTTTATAGCTCCTCTTCATAAACTCATTTATTTTGTCAAAGTTCTTCCCTGGCCATAGAAAATTAATTTACTTATGTACGGGGCCTAGTAACCAAGGCTAGTCCTAGACTGGAGGTTGCTTGCAGTGGCCTAGCAGCCATTGCCCAGCTGGCCTATTCTAGAACCTTCAGCTATGCCAGGAAGCCTTGATCAAGTTCTAATCATCACCTTTAGTGTTTCAAAGTGCCTTTGTAGCATGAATCCAACCTCTGAGAATAGTGTCCAGCTGCAGCAACACAACTCAAACAATGAACTTTCCAGAGGAGCCAGCCTCAAACATTTTCATGCCATCTTATAATACAACAGCCTCAGAGCATCTTCCCAACACATCTTCCCAACATAGCGGAGTTCAGACTCCCTGCAAAGTGCATTCCTTATTTAAAAAAAAAAAAAAAAAAAAGTTATAGTGTTTACTTGGCTCCATTCTTATCATATTTTCTTTTTAATCTTGGTAAATTATTGTCACAATAGCAGTATTTAAAGTAAATATTGATTTAAAATAAACAAAAGTAGCTAAAAGAAAAGCTGACATGAAGGACGGGAGGCTGTGCATGTAAGTGGCTGGCCTGTTGCCTGCTGTGATGTTTGCCTGAGTCCTAAAACATTCAACTACTTCTCACTTAACTCACTGTGTCCCTTGCTACTTGCAAGCACCATGTTTAGAAAAAAAAAACAAAGAATTACTGTCCTAAAAACTTGACAGAATAATACCCCTTGGCATTTCTGAAACAATTTTCATTTATACGTGTCAAAACAAATTTAATAAGGAATAGAAATCATCATTTCACATTTTCAAAGGAATCGAGGCCCGCCCGGAGAGTGAGGAGGTTTGCCAGAGATCTCACAGCAGTAGCAAGCCTAGGGAAGAATGTCTTCCAGGTTTAATATAGTGACCTGTCTTAAGAACGCTATTTCCTCACAGAAAAACTAGCTATTCCAGAAAAAAAAAAAAAAAAAAAAAAAAATCATTTCTCAGAAAGACTTTTTTTTAAAAAAAGTTTAAGTTTAGCAGAAACTCTTGTCATGTGATTTGGGATGATCAATCAAAAACTAAAAATAGATGTGAGAACATGTGAATTAAATGTGGTTTTTCTATACACATATTAGCTAGCTAACTGTTCACTCAGTGTCTTTGACAGGTTTTGCCAGCTGTGCATAACACCAGTGTATTTATAGGGCCTGCAGTTACACCTTCAAATGAAACATGAAGTACTACAGTCAGCATGTCCACAGCAGAACAATGCCAGCAGCTCTTCACCAGCACTGCTGAGAGCGAGCAATGCTGCCTTACTAAGGCCTCAGCTGAGCAAAGCTGCAGGAGGCTCTGCGGGGAACAAGGTAATCTTTCTGTCTATGCTTTTAAGCCAATCAAATGAAAATCCTTCAGATAAACAATGTGCCAGCAGGTGAACAACAACAACAAAAAGCATTTGGCAATATTTTTCAACAAAGCGAGCTGCCACTCAGCCAGAAAAAGTCCAGATCTTCCCTCTAGTTATCTTCCAGCCTTTCATTTTTCCCCACTGCAGAGCAGCACCACAGGTGAGCTCAGGAGAGAAAAGCGCTCTGTTATCATGTGCTTTAGCCTCCTGCTCTCACTCGTCATCCCTTCAAGCTCAGAGAGGTGGAAAGAAGCACAGCTTCAGGCAGGCCGGGCACGGTGATGAGCAAGGCTAGACCGGAGTGTTTCACCACTGCTCTGAACTAAAGTCACAGGCGTCGTTGCAGGATCATACAGCGTGCTGTGATGACGGGAGGAACAAACCAAATACTGCTGCACCGTGCTCTCTCACTGATCACTTCCCATTTTCCTCTCATTCTGCTAAACACTTCTTAACATTGGCTTAGCTGCTATGGGTGGAAGTTCTTCTGGGACCATTAGACAGATGTAGCCCCGGTCTTTTTCTACTCTACACATGGCTGATTGCAGGGATTTATTATAGTCTAAGGCCTTCCCTCCAGGCACACAGGAAGGGAGGAGAAGTTTCTTGCACCAGTGCTCACTCATGCAAAGATCAGCTTTAATCCGTCACACACTGCATTAGAGAAGTTTAGAAAATCCCTCCGGCATTAAGTGAGGACAGAGCGAGCACACTGGTCCTATTTACAGATAAGCATGCAATCATGTAAAACACACGTCAAAATTTCACTGAAATGAAAACACGATTGAAAAGCTAATGAGGTACTTGAGAGGTTTTTTTTCGGAGTAGGGGTAGGATGAGAGATACTCTACTGGGATATGTATTGCAGGCGCGTGTGCCTTGGAAGAGAGTCCATCTGGTGTATCTCTGTGATCAGCATGTTTGCATAGAATGCAAATTGTAAACTGCAACTGCTGTTATCTTTATGCACTGTAGTTATAACTGAATGAGTCACATAAAAGGGTCAAAACCTTCTGTTCTCCTTTTTATGATAAACATCTTTTTAACATACAGCGTTAGAGATCCTGTGCGTCAACAGATCAAGGTAGGAGTTGGTACTGAGTGAGGTATGACAGACCCTGGCATAGGGGCCCAGTCTTATTAACATAATTGTTAACAATTTAAAAAACAGGGCAAACAAAGGAGACAATATAGATAAGTCTATTAACTACTAAAAGCCTGAATAAATTAGAAATTCAGGATAGGCTGCTTAAGTTTTCTCGTTTCTCAGGCTGCCCTCAAGCCTGCAGAACAAACCAGAGTAGCTGAGTTAGGGTCTGCTGTGTACTCTGCTCCCAGGCTGGCCGGTGGCAAAGATGTGATACTGCAGCCTGTGCAAATTTGCTGGGGCCCATGTTCTGTTATAATGGTCTCCTGAGTATCCATGCTAAGTAAATTTAACTTTGCATCTTCAGAAGGACCTCTGTTTGCAAAAGATCCATTTTTCAGAAATGCAAACAGATATCATCCATCACATGACATGCTCCATTTCTCAAATACAAGTTTTCATACGTAGGTAGAGTCCTACTATTTTACTTATATTAAAAACTTTATGTAACACACTTTTCACATCTCCCACCAGGTTTCATTTGTGCTACAAAATTCAGATACTTCACGATACATTTGTAAGTACCAGCTACCAAAACCTGTCCAGTTAGCAACATTTGACTGAAAGTTTGAATTCATATTTTGTATAAGCTCTCTTAAGAACAAACATTAGATTTGCACTTTTCCAACAGAGAGAAAAACACAAAAAAATAAACAACCTTCAAGGGAAAATTTCTCTCATTTATTAGGAGACAAATCTAGAATAAATGAAGAATCTAAGAATGTGAATTTGCAAATGCTTATTTAGCCTGATTTCCAAATTGGAATGAAATAAAAATAGCTTGGTTATTTTCCAGCTTTAGAAATTTAACACACTTAGATTGATTCCTCCACTTTCTTTCCTTAGACTGGACTAGTAATATTAAGACACCACTCCCTCTTTCAAGGAAAATGTCTTTTACATTTCCTGTACGATTAAGACAGTCCTTTTATTCTGGAGCTAAGCTACAAAAAAAAAAAAAAAAAATACTTTACATGAGGGAAGGCAAAAACTAGAACACAGAGGGCTCTGCCAGGTAATTTAAACCCAACTGTCTTCACTCCAGAACCTTTCTGCCACACATCAGGAATTATTTGACCCCATTTCTGTGAAGGACATCTGCCCTGCTGAGTCTCAAAGGCTGCAATACAGAGCTTACCTTTAATCCTGTGCAGAATAATGAATGATATACTGCTGAGATTAGCTAGGCAGTGTCAAACGGAGGTTTCTTCCTCTTTGTGCTCTGATTCCACCTGGGTAAAAGCATACTGTTAAGACCCCTTAAGCACAAAAAATCTCACCAGCCTGAGCCTTTTGTTTAATATAAAATTAAATAAATAATTTAAAAAATGAAAAACCTGTCACCTGTGATGACAGTCTCTTCTTCAAAAGGGCAGATTTTCTTACGGCTGTTGCTAGCAGAAAAAAAAAAATAAAAAAGAAAAAGGAAGTTATAAGAAGGAAAGTGGAACTCATGAAGTGTGTCACTTTTCACCAGCAAGACTCTCTCCTCTTTCACCGTCTTTATGAGCTGAGCTCTTTCATGATGGGCCACTACCATCACACATTAATAGCACATTAATAACACCCCCAAGTACGACAAATGCAACAGTTGTTTAAAGTTTTTGTTTTGTCTCAGGTAAATTTTGAATTCTTTGCTTTCTGGTTTCTACGCCTTTGGGATGCCCTCTCTTCCTGTTTTTAAAATTTGTCCGCAACCAAGGGAGTTTGTAATTTACTTTTTCAAGAAACATAGAGAGTTTCACAGACCCTAGCAATTCCAACAACTGGGCTTTAAGTAAAACATTTAATACATTTAATCCTTAGAAAAACATATGAAAATTGAAAGCACTCATTTCTGGTTTGAGATATGCTGTCTGGAAACAAATGGTTTACACATGGAACATATGATTTTCAGGTTAGACCAGAAGACAACTCCTAGCTTGTTACCTCAGTGGGAAATAGATTAAAAGAGGATGGAAATAGATTATCAGTCAACGCTTGAAAATTTTGACCACGTTGTATTCCATTGAAAATAATCAAATTGTTGAAGCTGAATAATACTAGTTTTCTAGTAATTTATATGCAAAGAGTAATCATACTTTACAGCTTTATAAATCAACAAATATACATAAATCTATTTGTAAAGAAATGTTTTTAAACAGATTAAAAACAGAATCCAAATATTTGTACCAAACCAATGTTCATATAGGCCGAAACAGGTATTTTTGAGGTATTTTATGAAAACAGAGTATGACACCATCTGACCAAAAATAAAATATATGAAAATATACAAAAAGCTGATCCCCACAGGTGACAGGCACCAGCTTTCATGGGTCTGGCAGCACAGATGGAGGCAGTGTGCAGAGCTGCTGACTTGATGACAAAAGCCATCAGAGGGAAGAGGAGACCTTGGTTACTCCTGTGGAAGGAAAGACTCAGTCACAAAGCAAAGACAGAGCTAAAGTTGCTTTTTGACAGTTTCTGTAGTCTAACGACAGCCAGACTTGTAGCAGCTCTTGGCATTGCAATAGCAGTGCTGCTGCAGAAAGGATATGTTTTGCTAAGAAAATAGCCAAATGAAAGTTACAGCAGAAGAAAATCTTTATTAACAGGGAAAGAAAAAAAAAAAAAATGTTTACAGCCTCTTCCAGCAGCGGACATCAGACAGGTGCTTTGGTGCTGAGGAGGAGACCAGAAAAGGCAGTCAGAAAAGACCCAGGCTGGAGAAGTGGATGCTCTTTGCTTTGCCTGCTTGTAAAGATCAGCTTGCTACCCCCTGAAAATAGAGATGAGGCAAATGGAAAAGCAAGGTGTTGCCAGATTGTGGGTAATTTTTTCTGTGTTTTCTTTTTTCTTTTTCTTTCAAAGAGAGGAAATAATGTGTGCAGAGCAGCAGTGGTTCATAGTGGGTCAGTCAGGAAGTCTGGGGCTGGGTATTTAGAAGACAGATATTTTTATTTCACGTTGTTCTCAGAGAGCAGAAGTATGCAAGAAAACATTTTCTTAGCTAAACATACAAAATTAGAGTTCACATATAGTTAGCTAAGCTATCAATGGACTTCATGTTTCACTCTGAAGAATGCAATTTGGAGTAGGTTTTGCAACTGCAGCTGCAGTTATTATAGAAGTGCAGAGGAGTTTTAGCTAAAGCTGGTGCTTCATTGTAGCGTAGCAGAGGTAATAGCAGGCAACAGGACAGGAAAGTAATCGTAGATTATTAACTCTGTTCCCACAGGTAAAGAGCTGAGGCATAATCGGTTTAAAGCTGAAGTTTCACGTATGTCTTCATCCAGCACCTATAATGAAAAGAGGCAGTCCCTCCTGCTTCTGCCTCCTGCCAGCTCTACCCCGACTGCTCCCTGCCGCTGGCACAAGTGTTTGTGCAGCTGCTCTGCAAGCACCACCGGAGAACAAAACCATATTGATCTGCCAAAACAAAAACAAGAAGCAAAAAGGGAAGCAATTCAGGGTTGGCCCGTGTAGATAACAAAAGAGCAAAGGTATCTGAAAACACAAGTCCAAAACTGACATTACAAATACTGCAAGTAATGGAAAAGAGAGAATCAGCCATGTCTTTAAGTTCAGAAATGGCTTTTAATCTGGCCTTTCATGATCATTGTTAACAGTACATTAGCTGATAAACTTTACTGCTATAGATGTTCATGAAAAATGAATGCAACAAAAACACTCAGAAGCTCACAGCAATAGTCCCTGAACAGTACAGTTGGCTGAAATACCTGGAACTCGATCTGCATGCTGCATGGGTTAGTTACATCTAGCTTCTGATGAGGAAGCTGAAAAATTGACTTTGTAATTAAGCAAAGCAACGTGTGTTTTAAAATTTGACTATGCAAAATCCAGGCAGCCAGCTAGTGACTGATTCTTACAGTGATGAAGACAAAAGAAAAAAATCAAGACGTCAATGAATACCTACAAATAAATTAAAACATTCACTGCTGATTTTTTTTTTTTAAAAAAAAAAGGACAGAGTAAGCAATTTGTCAATGATGCATTGAAAATAAATAAATAAAGAGCATCAAGATCGTTTTTCAATCAGAAAAAGAACTACCAGGTTTTCTGAGAACCCCCATGATGACCAAAAAAAGTAAACATTAATAATTTCTGCTGAAATATTCAAGCAGGAAAGTTGAGCTTATAGCTGCCTGGAAAATTATATTTCCTGCTGGCATATACTTTTTCAATTTTTTTTAGACCTTCAAACATCATGGCTTTATTTATGTGTGTGGTGAGAAGAAATTCACTGCCTTCCCAAGCCTGTTCAAAAATGGTGTTTAATCATTCTATCAAAACTCAGACTCTACAGAAGAAGTTGCATAGCTGAAGATAAAACAAAATGCAATTGCTCCTCAGTGTATGTAGTGCACATTCATCACACAGCTTTAACCTCACCTTCTTTACATTTTTACTGCTTAAAGCAAAGACAAATATTTGGGGGTTAGTCTGACTGTACCAGATGAATGAATGAAGATGTTCTTTAATTAGTCCTCCCTCAAAGTGGAGAGGGCCAGCAGTTTTTCTGGATGTGTTTTAGTTTAAAAAAAAAAAGACAAGGAAAAAAATGGTCATGCTCCTTGTACAGAAGTTCTGGACTACTACAGTGAGTTAAAAACAAGCCCAGGCAGAGTGACAATCCTAGATAATCTTACAGGAAACCATTTTAAAGAAATTACAGAGACATTTTAGAAGCTGATGCGCAACAACTTGTTCAAAAAAAAAAAAAAAGGTATCCTAAAATCCCAAACACAGGCACTCTTTATTTCTGTAGGCTTTGCTATGGGCCCTTGAGAACAAAGAGCACAATCAGGACATAACTAAGGCAATGCTGTGGTTTTGTAGCATCAGGTCAAAATTCAAACACCGTCTGATGTGCTGCCGTTGCGTGACCGCTGTCGGGCCATTTATATTCACATGAGAGCAGCAGTGGCTCATTTGCTTGTCCCTGCAGCTCAGGGCGGAAGTTGGTATAGCTAAACAAAACTCTTGCAAAGCGCCCGGCAGAAACCAGGGAATGCTATGGAAATCAGCCGGCAGTTCATTTTCTTTCCTCGTTTGAACTAGTTCTGGACTGTGAATATGATGGGGGGCCATATGGCAGAGGGTTGGTTCAGGGACGGCTTCCCACGTACAAGGAACAATGCTGCATGGGCACCTCGAGAACACAGTAGCACCCAACAAGACTGTGAGCCTTTTTCTAGGGACTCAAATCATTGCGTTACAACGTGGCCTTCTCCCAAAACTCTGCATGTGTGCAAAGGGGGCTGCAGAGGTGCAGGTTTGCATTTTGGGGCAGAACTCCCCTGGGATCACAGCCACAGCTGTGTTCACCCCTCCTAAGCCCCACAGCTGCTCTTCAATACCACTGAGCCAGTCGCTTGTATTTAGAAACAAAATCTGAGTGAGTGTAGCACTGAAAAAATAATTTCTAATTCTGAGGCCAACATGCCTGCTATCCTTACCTAAATTTCTGGTTTCCCAGCTACCATATGATGGAATCACGTCTGCCTAAGAAGAAATATTTAAAAACATCACTTGTTTATGTCAACTTCAATGTCGTTTTTACTGGTTTTCTGAAGACAAAGGATTATGTAATAAAAAGAAAGTCAATATTACAGCACTGGGGTTTGAAATTAGTGTGATAAATTGAATTTTAAAACAATACTGGCCTTCTCGTAAACTTACAGATGATAAAACATAACAGAGGGGATGATTTGCAGGTGCTGCCATTGAGAATATAACACAGAAGGAGGCTGCCAAAGTAATATTCCTATTTATATATCTCACATTACAACTATATGTCCCTCCCATTGCCTTTCCTCAGGAAGAAGAGTTATGGTTTGTGTACTGTAAGCCTGAGTCAGCAACCTTGCTCCAGCCCTCCGTAGCTGTCAGTTCTGGCTCTTGGGACCACCTCCTTTAGCCGTGCCCCTGGGAGAGCACAGTCCCCTTTCTACAGGAGTGGTGTTTGCCTTATTGCAGTGGTACGAGTTTGGCTTTCTGAGCAGAGGAGGAGAAAATAATAATAATAATTGGAAAATGACAGGGCACTGCACAAGTATGTGGCAACCAAGCCAGTAAAACTGAAACGCACAGATAACATTACCCAATGACACCCCTGTATGCTGCGGGCCAAAGTCCCTTGTTTGTCTGTGTGGGCAGTGCAGGTGTGCCTCCCTTTGTGCCACTGTCACCTTTGTTGACTCCTGCCTTTGCATTATTCAGACTCATGAAGTTGTCCCCAGGATGATGACAATATCACATGTGCTGCTTGCTACACACACCAGGATCCGTACCCTTTCTTGTAGCGCTGCCTTTGCCGTCCTTTTGGTGACAAACCGAGGCTGGCTCGATGAGCGCCAACATCCTAGGCATTTCCGTCACCAAGGTTGTTGCTGACGTTGTACATACCTAGCAGCAGTGAAGTTCAGGTCAGAGGAGAAGAGGGGAGACATGACTTCTTTTTTCATCACTGGGGGCTGCAGGACAGACAGACTGGGCCAGCACAAACACGTGGCTTTATTTCCATGCCCTGCAGCGCACACTGCTTACAACTGGCACTTGGACAGGACACTGAAGTCCAGGCAGGATCCCCGTGCTGAACACAACCCCTCTTCAGCAGCTGATCTGCCTCCCTGCTGTGTCCAGTCATCTCATTTCTGCTGTGCTGCTCCTTCTGCGGTACCACGATGCCACTCACTGCCTGCAGCCTGTACTAGCAGACTTTCTGCTCTAGTAAAAATGTTGCTACCTCAGCAGAAGCTTGCAAGTCTCTGGCTTAGCTTCTAAGCACCTTTCGTCATATTGCACACCCACTGTAACTTTTCAACTGCTTTCTTTCAAAGTGGGAACAGAATTTAGTGGCTCAATCTAACAGCACCAGCAAAAGCCACCTCCAGACACCCCAACAGCCTCCAGCACAAGGTCTGCTCCAGCCCTCTGACACCTACAAAACCTTACAACAACCACAAAGAACAGCTTGCTTGCTTTCCATGACAGTCCTTCATCCAGCCACAGGGATGAAATTGCACAGAGAGGTCAGACACATTCATCCCACCTGAACCAGTTATCTCTGCTCTCCCCAGGGGTTGGACCCCTCCACCTGCCTCTCTCCGGGTGCAGAGCAAAGCCAGCCAGGCACACAATACCAAGGCTGTTAGCTGCTGAAAGGGTTGCTCCAGCAGTTATATATTTATTAAGCCAACATATTTAGGTGGAGAAGCCTCTTTTGGAGCCTGCTTGCATTGCTCCGCAGCTTTCTGGTTGCTCATTTTCAGGAGCTCTGGAAAACCTGGTTACCCCGAGCACCCCAAGGGACACAGAAGTGTCCCTTTGTGCAAAGCAGCTTGGCTGCAGCTGGAAAAAAAAAAAAAAAAAAAAAACACAGAAAGAAGCAGTCTTCCCTTCTCCCTCATCATGAGCAGCATTTCCCTTGTGCTGACACAGTGTTCGCACAGTGACCCGGATCAGGAACTAATCCAGATTAACACCAGCTTTTTTTTTTTTTTTTTTTTTTTTTTTTGCTTCCCAGGCACCAGAAAACAAGGGCTGCCTTCCTTCTGCCTTATATTTGGTACAACTATGCCATTACAGCCCTTTTTAGGCTTCAAAGTCTTGCCTTGCTCTGTTTCTCAGTGATTTGGCCAGTGTTTATCATTTGATTCATCCATGCAGGCTACTTGATGCTTAAAGATCTTTCAAGATAGTTTACAGCAAAGATGGATTAAAGATCAACTTAGCTATTAGCTCAGCTGTTCTAGCTTGACTTTCTCCCAGAGACAGTTTAGCAGCTTATCTTCTCAAATCTGTTCCTGCAGACATAACCTGTCTTTGAATATGGCGCATATCCCACGACACAGTGATTTTTGTCTTCTGCGGGCTATATGTTACTAGCCCTTTTACAACAAGCTCTCTGCTTTCTGTGATCGCTCCAGTAACGCTCACACTGATGTGCATCCCACTGTAAATTTTCTCCCGGGATTTAGCAACAGGGAGGTGAACAGTGAGGACAACCTGGTGCTAAAATTCAGCTCAGGGATGAAAGCCGAGCTGCTCAGCTACAACTAGAAATGAACGCAGGACAATGAGATATTTAAATGTACCTTGTTCAGAACACCTGAGTTTCTTGTAGCCAAGAAGTGGGCTGGATTCAGGCTTTCCTGAGAGTTAGGTCGATATTTTGGCACTTTCATGAAATATAGCATTTAGTAGTAACAGCAGTAAGCAGGCCCTAATGCAAACAAAGTTTTTCCTATTACCTAAAGGTCTGAATTCAAAGCAGGGCTCGAGGCTGTGTTTTATCTTCAGGTTGAGCAAGGCTTTCCTAGGAAACGGGCTTTTAGGAGGACTAACGATGAGCGTTTTGAGATCCTCGCATGGAGAGCTTCAACTAAGAGCAAAACATCGTCCTAAACCCCAAAAGTGCCGAACAGGGAGCAGCCGCGGGCGAGCACAACTCGCTCTGGTGCGTCCCCGTCCCAATCCCTTCTAAAAGCCCGGCTTTGCGCCTGAGCACGGCGCTGCCCGGGCGGGGGCAGCAGAGATCGCGCTGAGCCCCGAGCCCCGGAGCTCTTGGGCCAGCAGAGGTCCGGTTCCCTACTCGACAGGGGCAGCCGAAGAGGGAAATGATGTCTGAGAAACTGCCTTGAGATAGAAGCACGCTGCTTGCCCTCTCACCCTGTTTCCATTCCGCAACTAGGTGGGTTGTAGCAGAAAGTTTCCATTTCTTTGCAGAACTGCAGATTTTCAGTCTGCCCAATTGGATAAATAAATGTTCATTGATATGTGGAAGCAGAAAACACTAGCAGGAGGCATTGGGAAGGCTTTCTCTTGGGCAGTGCTGCTCACCCTGCCTGCACTGCAGGGCAGTGATGCAGGACAGCGATGCAGATCAGCAATGCAACACAGTGATGCAGGGCAGCCAAATCCCCCACGCAGCTGCCACACCATGTATATAGAGCTCAGCACTGGGATTTGGCCGCACCCGACCCCGACTTTTCAGGCTCCGTTAAGTCTGTCCGACTTGGTGGCATTCGGCGATGATTTTACGAAGGAAATGGTGTTGCTCAGCACCCCGTTAGGCCAAACCCCAGCTGCAACGCTTCCCTTGCAGAGCTGAGCAGCTGCCAGGAGGTGGAGCAGTGCACCAGGTGCCAGCGCTCCTGATGAGCGCCCAGAGCTTTCAGCTCCCCCCGCGCACCCCCACTTCAGCCAGGATGATGCTAAGCCTCCACCCAAGGTCAGCTGCCTGCTGACAAGCGCCAGCAAACGAAGCAGAAAGCACCGATGATAATATCGCTCATTATCGACCGCGTGCTGGAGGTGGTGTTCGAGAAGGGCCACCGGCTCCTGCACATCGCTAGGTAACGGGCATGCTCGGGGGGCACTCAGGCACCCAGCGCAGAGCTGCAGAGATAACGCCCTGCCTTGCTGTGTCAGGGCCTGTGCTGTGCTCTCATCCTTGTCCTTGGGAAGGCCACTTCATCCTGAGGCTTCAGAGGGCTCTGTCTGACCATACTCGATCGGGTGGATAACCCCAACATGAAGAGGCAGCTACACGTACTCTTCTCTGAGTTGCCTCTTGACTCTGTAATCTTCTTTTCCCCTAAAAATAAAGCCTTCAGCTCTTTCTACAAGAGCTCCTTTTACCTCCATGCCCAAGCTACATCGCCAATGGTCCCCTGCGTCTGCTGGGGACAGAATGGGTTGCATTGCTCCACCCAGAAGGTGACCAAAAGTGGCTTGGGAAGCCAAGTCTGCCATAGAAACTGGTGGGACAAAGCACCCAAACATAAAGTCCATACAGGCAAGCACAGGCTGATGTTTTAAACTGGTCAAATACAGGCACTGTGATTTGGTTTCGTTTGGATCACTCCACCTTGAAACATCTACTCTAATCCTGGTGTACTTTTCTTAAGGGAAAACTGAGAAACAGCAAGATTTCAATTTTGCAGGAATAACATTTTCCACTTAAAAACAAGCAACGTGGGAAAATTCCCAAGAAGGTCTCAACAATAAGGCTGGAGTAGTGACAAGCATAAGCCTATGATGTCCTTCCATGCCTGTGGTCTATTTAAGCTATAAATCCTGTCTGTTATGCATAGGGATGGCTGTTGAACATCTTGATAAGAGAGGTGTGATTTGTCTGTAAATACACCATACAATGATGTTTTTTAAATATTTGGTGTAATAAAGGCTTCTCCTGCAAATATTGTCATTGGTTACCTCACCGATACGTAACTTTCTGTTGGCAAATCTTTCACGGTAAGGTTATAATAACATCACTCTTTGGCATCTCTGCCAGATACTCAACTCTTTATTTTCTGTTCTGTCATATAAGCTGAATAACTTATACGCCTGTTCTCTACAAAAGGTGGTTATTATATGTTTGAAGAAAGATTTGACAATACCTGCCTTGTAAGAAATACCAACGAAGTAGTACAGAGTAAAGGCAAAGGAAAAAGCTGTAAATCAAAAGGTGACAAGGCAGTTTTCAGATGAAAGATTAGAACATTGCTAAGGGTTCCACAAACAAATATGGTGAATTATAGACAAAAATCCACTTTCTCGCATTTGTCCCCTGTTGTGGCAGTCCTTTTATGGATGCAAATCCCACTGAAGTCAAATCATGTCTATAAACTAAATTCCAAAATTAATCCATAAGTAGAATCTGTCATGGAAATGCTTATTATTAGTTTGATTTGTACAAGATGTATAGATATGATTTCAAATAAAAGCAACATTATGGAAAAAATTACGTCAATTGCCATTTTGTCTGAATAAGGAGTGCACAGGATGACTACTCTCCCAAAATAACACATCTGCAGTGATCTAAGCGGAGCTTAGCTAACACTCCCTGCACTTTTTTTTTTTTTTAAAAAATACAGGTAATTTCATCTGAATGCCTAACCACTGCTCTGAAATGACATCAGTCCCCAGGCTCTGACGAATGTACGCCTTGCTCTGCCTGGCAGGGCAGCGATGGACCCTGGCCTGACACCAGCACTGCTCTTTGATCCCTACAAAGATGCAAGGAGATGCATTTTATCTGATGGAGCACAAGCACTTCGCATTTAGCAACCGCACAGAAATGTGCCATCGCAGGTCTACCTCCTGCCACGCAGGCCATCAGCCAGACACACAACTTGGAGAGCTTAAATAAAGCAGCAGCAGCAGGTGACAGAAAGCCCATTTGGAAGGGGACATTCCCCGTCTCAGAGCAGTCTCTTTATAAAGGAAAAGGCACCATCACATTGCACCGGGGAGGGGAACGTGGCTGGTGCTATTTTGAAGCAGCCGCTGTGGTGGAGGGCTGGTGGAGGGGTATGAACTCCTTCCTGCTGGCTCCTCTGACCTACTTCTGGCACACTGCGTGAACAGGGCTAGGCAATTGTTAATCCTGTGCTGAAAACTAAAACGGTTGGGCAGGGACTGCAGCAACAACTATCACATGGCCGATGAACCCCATGGAACAAGGTACTGCCCCATGGCAGTGATTGCTGGACAATACTGCATTTCAGAAGCGTGTTTTGGGCACAGCTAGAAGAAACACAGCCATTGTCTGAATCAAACAATCATTCAAATTATTTGATGGGATCAGTTTTTGTTACATTATGCGCAGTACTTTACCAAATGCAGAGTTTAACTTTATCTCACAAATCACAAAAAAATGAAAAGCATTTTCATGCTGATAATCCAAGCAGTCCTGTGCCTCTGTGTGAGCAAGGCTGAGCAAATGAGACTGTCAGCAGGATAAGCACACTGGCAAATTCAGTTTTTTCCAACAGCCTGGCTGCGTGTCAGAAATCACACGAGCTATACAGCCCTGCCATACGTCACACACCGCTCTGCGCTGGCAGGGCTCTCACAAATCTTCCCTGCCTTTATTTCATCCCATCTGGGCCAAGCAATGCTCAGCTAAATCTGTACTGAGCCACCACTGCTTGAGTTTTGAATGGTCATCACCCATACATGGAAGAGAAATAAATTAATGAGTTAACCACTCTTTTGGACTTTTAATGATTTTCTAATGGCTGCACTAAATGAGTAACAACCGTTTCAGAAGCTGGGATTTGGTATGATATTTGCTTATATTTTGACTTTATACAGGTTTGGTGGTGTTGTGGGGCGGGCGCCCCCCCGGTATCTGGTTTCTCAATACATTGGCCAACCCAGTTAAATAGCTATCTTCAAAACGACCCCCAGATACCAGCAAGAAAATTGACCCCAATGGTTGCAGCTAGCAAGTCAAGGATCTTTCATCTCCCTCTTTCTCCCAGAATTAGATCCTGGCACCCTAATTCACACGCAACACAGCCCGTCTCCACAGTGAGTCGCAATCAAGTCAACTCTTTCTTTGCAGCACAAAGGAAATCACATTTCTTTGAAACACCGAGGAAATCTGAATGTGTGTTCCTGTTTAGCATGATTAAGGTGTCACATAGCACTCCCACGCACCCCGACACAGAGAACTTCTTGCCGGCTGCTGATGTCAAAGCAAATCAGCTGAAAACACTGAGGGCTTCTGAGAAACACAATTAGGACACGCTAGGCAGGCTGCAACGAGCTGCACAGCTTCGTGTGGCCTGGGCAGCCTTGTGGGCACCAGGGAGAACACAGAAGAATTCCATCCCCACAGCAGGCCTGTGGGATATGCATTGAGCACATCTTTGGCAGTGTAGGGATTTCTGCATGTGAAACACTTGTTATAAAACCCGGTATGTAACAGCACCCATACCTGTGGAAAACCATAGCATTCAGAAGTATCTCCAAGGTGTGCACACTTCTTGGCTTGTGCTCTGTCTCGGTCAGCTCAGACATCTCACTTTTTGCCAGGCCCAGCTCTCAACACCCTGATGGGCCCAGCTGCTGTCCTCTTGATTGCCTTCAGCTCTTCCTTCTGTGTATTTTTGCCTGTGCCCTGTGGTTTGTCCACTATTAACATTAATAATTTAGGGAATTGTCTACTTCTGCTGAAATCAATTCCTGCGCTACTGCTGCTAAGTGCTGGGCTGGGCCTAGGCCCAAGAAATGCTGTGACAAGGCCCAAACAAACAAACAAAATGAAAGCAGTGGAGAAGAGGATCTCCATCATTCACCACCCCACAAATTTAGGAGGGGATGCCCAAAGCCTAAGAAACATGAGCACCAAATTCCAGCTAAAATCCCTTCCTTTTTAGAGCTCTCCCATGGGAGAGTTGTGGCCCTGCTGCTGGAAGAAGTCAGCACCACAGCAGGAGCCTCACAAGGCCCACGCTAAGTCCCAATGCAAAGCTACTTAGACACAGGTGGAGGGGCTGAGTCAGTGAAAAATACAACTCTGTGCCTCCACTGTGTTCACCTAATGGCTGAGGAAAACTCTGAAGGACAAAGTATTTGTGCAAAGCCATTAATCCAAGGGGCTCCTTCTAGGCCCCTGTGACTCCTCCATTCCCATGCACTCACACCAACCTTGTGCAGACCTTGTTTTTACGTGTGTTCACCATCCTGATGGCAGCCCATTTCCGAGAAAAGAGAGTAGGAAAAGCACTCTGTACCTCATGGCTTAACCCAGCCGGGACTGAGTTCTCCTTGTTCTCATTTCCTTGCCAGCATCTCAACAGTTGCACTGCTGATGGCCACACATGAGGAAACTGTCAATGGCAGAGGGCACAGGCTCTGTGAGGGAGCAGAATAAGAGAAAAACTAAATAACTCCATGATTTAGAGAGCAGGAATGCAGACAGCATGGCTTAAAGCTGAGACAGTAAGTTCACCTGCGATACAACATCGCTGCAGCTAACCCATCCACACCACTGAGCCATGCAGCTGGCTGCTTTGCCCTTCCCACTCTGCCAATTCCCTGAACAGCATTTAGCAGAAGGATTTCTATTTTGATCCAAGTGGCCAATTTCTGCCCCTAAACACCGGCTGCAGCTATAGCCCAGCGACAGCAGGAATTTGCCAGCCAGCAGGGAACATGTGCAAGGCTCCATGAGGAGCTGCCAGCACCCACAGGGGCACCCAGCTCCACCGCCCCAGCTCTCACTGGCTGGGAGTACAAGGGGAACACCAGCATGCAAATCCCAGCTCATTCACCTGGCCAGCAGACACACAGAGGCTGATATGAACACTGAAAACCTCTGTCTCCACCTGCTTCCTCTCCAAGGGCTCTGCTGAGTCCCTCTGCTCACCACACCACCAGCTCTGGGGGTTCAAGTAGCTTCCTTAATTCCAGCAATCACAAATCACTGGCAGCACCTGACCGGGATGTGGGGATGCACTTCCCTTACCCACAGGTTTTTGGAGTCCCTGGGCTCCGGGAAGGAATGCAGTGCCAGTTGTGATGGTGCATGGACAGAAGCCAGAGCAGCGTGCTGCAGTCACGTAATTAAATAACAAAAATGGATTAGGCAATCTCTGTGCTTCATGTTGACAAGCTTGAAGGGAAGAACAGAACATGTAATCACATGGGGGGGGGGGGGGGTTCTTTCTTGCTTTATTTTGAAAGAAAGTCAACATTACAGCATATAAGATGTGGAAGAGCATGCACTAATTATGCTGCCCTGGATATTTCTCTCTTGCAGGTTGGAGAACAAGACTGAGACTGAAACCCAAGGGAGCAAAGGACCGGAGGAACTGACATTCACTGACAATTAAGCATACAGCTCATTTAGTCCTTATTCACTAACTTTTGCCCCTCTGTTTGGCTAACCTGAACACAATTTGCTCTCTCATTAGCAACCAGCAATCAGAAGTCACCTGCAATGCTGATTTACTCCAGGAATAGACAGATATCTACATGGTCTCCTTAACGACAGATCAGCTTAAGCAAAGGGCACAAATTCACACCCTGCTACTAGGAGACGTTTAGGGCTTCCCCCTTTCCATGTTTTCTGCAGTGCTGCTCCTGCTGTGCCACCAGGTTCACAGGGCTGCGTGCCCACGGGCGCTGCAGGAGCTAACCCAGGGCAGAAGCTGCCTGGAAGCACAAGGAGGCTTCCTTGGCTTCCCTCAGGCTTCCTTGGTCAAAGGTGCGAGCCAGGGCTGGAGTAAAATTGGAGCAAAGAGATCATCTGACCCATACGTGAGGTTTTTTAGCTGAATTGCTTCACTGGCTGAGCAGGCAACTAGGCATCTAGTTATCCAGCTATCCATTTCCAGACCCAAGGATATAATTTGATGACTCACCAGCATTCAGGTACCAGTGATGACAGCTGAAGTTGTTTTTCCCCAAACAACCGATTTTAGAGATGTAATTAGTTTAGATCCTGTTAAAAAATCTGCTCCCAATTTTTGTCTCTACAGTGTTAGAGACATCAATATCAAGTAACGCCTTCTGCAGCAGTGACCTGGGTTACCCTGCTTTTGGGAGACATCCAGGGAAATGAGGCTCTTCGCTTTTTGAATCACCCTTCCAAAGCGATCTGCAGATAGAGCCTGAGAAGTGACAACCCCAGACTGCTAATAAACATCCTCAGGCTTTAGCAGATGGGCTCCTAAGCTCAATGAGATCAGGCAAGCATCTTTGGTTCAGCAAAGCCCTCCTGGCACGTGCAGGACTGCAGGTATCCTAAGCTGTGACAGGATTCCTGGCAGAGGAGCAGCGAGGCATTTTGCCCTATTTAGGAAATTGCTGGGAACATTATAGGTGACACTATTCGCTGGTGGTGTCATTTGCCCTGACACCTTTCCAGTGGGAATGCGGCTCGTTGCAGCCGAGCCGTGTGTGGCGTTGCCTTATTTACTCTCCTGGGGTGGCATGAATCAGAGTTGAAAAGTGCAGCGTGCCGGAGCCAGCCCGCGCTCCCCCGATGCGTGAGGATGAGTCACGCAGCGGGGAGATTCTGCCAGGGTCCCTCCTGGGCGACCCGGCGCTGCTCAACGCGCCGGAAAATCCACGGATAAAAACAGCCCCGGTGACGCACGGGCGCCGCACAGCCTCCCCGTGCCTTTTTGGGAAGCTCCCGAAACACCGATGTTTCCTCCTGATCAATAAGCTGGCGGGGAGCTGAAGCAGCCCAGAAAGATGTGGCTTCTTCCTGCATGTTCTCTGCTATTTCTCTCCGGGCAGGTTGCAGCCCCCAGCACAGGCAGGAGAAGGATTTCTCCTCCACTTCTTTTTAAAACGAGCTCTCCTGCAAGACCTCGTCCTTGCAGAAAAGGTGATGCACGACGAGGAAGGGCTTTTGTTTTTGGAGCAGTTTGCTTTGCCAGGCAGGCCTGCAGTTAGCGCTTTCCCATCTGCAGTAAGTAAGTCCATGTGCAAAATGTCCCATCCCAACCTCCCCCGGCCGATTTCCTTTCTCCTCGTGTTCTCCTTTCTCCCCCCCTGCTAAATACCACTTGTGGGGTTGTTGCAGGAATCAGAGAGCAAAACCAAGCTGCTTTCTGCAGCGTGCCAGCCTGGCTGTTCAGAATGGGGTTTTCTGGCCTTAAAATCCATAACTCAGCTGTTCCAGTGCTTATCGCTGCTGAGTCTCCAGTTACTGCAGCGATCGCAGTGAGGTCACTGTTTTCCTCAAAGATGATTTCCATGCTATTGTCCTGACTCGGACTACAAAGAAAAGGCACTAACAGGAATATTTCCAGATAAAAATCTCATTAATTTCAACCACAGGCAGCCATGAGTCACTTCCCCTTGGCTACACTCATCTCTTGTGACCAGAAACCGTGCAGTGGAGATCTGGTCCTGTGTAAAATTCGTAATTATTTTGAAAGGATATCAATAATTAGTCTAAAAAAAATCGGGCCTAAAAAATCGTTTTTCTCCAGAGATTTGCTGTCTGTTAATCCCCCTTGTTCCTATCACAGCTATATAATAAAAGTGAATAATTCCACTGCAAAACTATTGAATATTTCTTTTAAAACACATTTTGGATTTCTAGCAGAAGGTTGGCTTATCCTGGATCTGCCTCTGAGTAAATCGTGTCCTTCTTCTGTCAAAAAATAAACTGGCTTTAAGCTGATGCTCACCCTTGTCACCCATTCTGTGAGCCCACGGTCGGGTTTACCTCCCCGTGCTGGATCTCACCCAGGTGGGCTTGCCATGCTGAGCTGTGCCGAGCTTTTATTTTCCTTCCCTTTCAAGCCCCTGGCTCAACTTGGCTGCGCTGTCGGCAGCAGCGCGGCTCGGAGCCTGATTAATTGCAGACCCTGAAGCCTGAAAGCCAGCAGTTTCTCACATGCCAGCAGATGTTGCTCTTTGAGAGAAAAAACAAAAAAAAATAAAAAAAATAAAAAAATAACTGATCTGTCTTTTTTTCTCTTCTTCTCTGAAATAACAACAGCTTGTCTGAGGTCCAGAACCCCATCTACTAAAACAAAAGCCAGAGGAGCACCTCGCTGTGTCACCAGGCAGACAGAGCTTTTCCATCGGGGTCGTGCAGGGCTGCCTACTGCCGCGTTGGAAGCGATGCAGGGGCATCGTTTGCTCTGGTAAATCATCTGAGCTTTTAAGCCTGTGCTTAAAATCCACTTAAAAAACAAAACCAAACAAAAATCCCAGAGTGCTTAATATCCACTGGGACCTACCTGCCTTATAAGATACTAAAAAAGAACCTCCTCCATAGCCTTTGGTGGGCTCTGGGTTACGCTTGTCCACTGGGGGTGAAGGCACAGCAGGACAGGCCCCGTCAGCACCCTCCCAACAACGCCCTTGGTGCTGGATTGGCCTTTGGGCCGGGTTTGGCAAAGCCCCTGGGAGCAGGGGGAGCACTGCCTAGGCCACAGCAGGGCTTCAGCTGAGCACAGGGCTGGCATCGAGGCTTTGTGCAGAGCCAAACCTCTCTCCTTGCTTCAGTCACTTCTCTTCAGCCCATGGGTTCACTCTGGTGACTAATGACTGCTCTCGGCTGCAAGCAGGGGATTACGAGGTGATAACCAAGCTTTAGGAAGTTTCTCACTTGCACTGACAAAAAGGGGAAAAAAAGGTGTGGATGGGTGGGCAGGGGCAGGCTTTCCACAGCGTGTGCGCCCAGTGTTAGAAGAAATAACAACCCCCCAAAATGAAGCCGCTCCACTCATGAGCAGGCAGAGGCCAGCAGCTCTGAGCCTCCTTGAAGACCATCACCACTCAAAGCAGACAGGACGGGAATCCTGGTGATGGCCAGGTGGGGACCTGCTGTGTCCCCACTTGTCTGCTGGCACCAGCAATCCCTCCTCATCCTCAGGAAGCCCCAGAGTTGCTGGGACAGCGGCAGGGACAAAGGATGGAAGATTTTCCCAAGTAACTTCCACAGGACGGGGTGCTGGCAGAAGGCTGGGGAGCAAAGGGCAGCACAGCGGGTGCCTGGCCGAGAGGAGGACAGGGAAGGAGGAAGGAAGAGGAAGGCCGCAGGCCGTGTGCTGGAGCGCGGGGCTGCCTGGCACTCGGGCGGGTTTCCTTGGCAGCCGCAAGCTCAGGGCGCTCACCATACCTAAGTGAAGATTTTGTCACCATGGCAACATTGATGTCATCAGCTTTGCGGCGGAGAGCAGCGCTAACCTCAAGTGCAACTTTTTTTTTCCTTTTTTTTTTTTTTTCCTCTTCCCGTTTTGGGTCTTTTTATTTATTTATTTCAGGAGGAGCTGAGGGTGCAGCCAGTGCGTGGGAGTGATGCCGCGGGAAGCCCACTAGTCCCTGGTCCCACCATGCAGCATCTGGGGGTGCTGGGGACCCTGCCACCAGTGCAGGGACAGTGGTGAGATGGTCCCCATATGGAGACAAGGCCAGCAGGTGCCAATGTTTTTACCAGACATCACAACAGCAGGTCACCAGAGAGCTGGCGGATCTGCTCCATTACCACTACCTAGCAGACACCCAACCTCCTGGTTGAACATCGGAGGGTCTATACCCCTCAAAATCCATAAGAAAGCAATTTTCCATAGTGCTGGCACTCACTGCCATCCAGATACAACTCTGCTCTGCTCTATCCAGTTGTCATCGACTTGCACAGCTCCGGGTAGGTGGGCCTGGGGATATTCAGCCAGCCCCAGTGCTGTCCCTCCTGTCTGGTGGGGATGGAGAAAGCACTGCGTGGGAGATCAGAGAACCACATGAAATCCCAGTAAGTGGACTCGTTTTGCAATGTTTCTTCTCTCTTGTAAGGAAACAACAATGAACTGGAACTTGCATCTTTCTAGCATCATGATGCTTAAATCCAAATTCAAAGCATTCCTGATAAATGTGTTCATACAGCCTCCAAGGTTCACAAAACAGTGCAACGCTGACTCTTAGTGCAGCAATAAATAATAAAACCTAGCTCCAAGGTCTCAAAGCACCTGGCAAATGAGTCAGTAACATTAGTTATCCTTAATGTCACCATAATTGGTAAAACATGGAAATAAAACTATCCCAAAGCCAAGGTTTTTGTATTTTAAATATGATATACTGCATACCAAAGATGCTAGCAACACTTCTATTAAAGTGAGAAAATCAACCCTCATTCAAAGCAAACTTTTCCTTGCTGTCTCCCTCCCCGCAAGAACTTCACATGCTTTAATACAAAAACATTGGTTTTATAGTAAAAGCCTATGTAAGAATGGGAGATTTAAGGTGGGAGAGACTGCTATGGTTTTAATATTTATCTACAGTCAACAATTCAACTTCAAAATGTGTGCTGTGTTACAATTAAAGGATTAATGCTTTGATATTATAGCCCAGCTGGAACAAGAATTAACAAGAAGCTGGTTACTATATCAACTGTGAGATCTGTGAAGCAAACTCATCAGTTTAGGTGTTCAGACCAAGTCAATGCTAGTGAAGTGAAAAGGAGCTATGAGCTATATTCTGGTATATAGACCTTTGTTTTATCTTTGCAAAGATTTGTAGAAAAAGGACACATATTTACATTGGCAGTGCTATATTGACAGAGTTCTTTCATGACCACTGGGTCACGGTGAGATTTGTGTACATATATATTTAAAATCTGATAGGGCCTATTTTATAAGTACAAATATATTACAGTATTTGTTCCACTTAGCAGGTGAAAAGCATGACAGTGAGATCACCTGAAAAATAAAATCAGGTACGAAGCTAGCAGGAAAAACACCCACATTTTTTATATTACTGGCAAAAAGGATATTCCAAGATCTGTTTTTAATAAAAATGGCTCATCTCAAATATTTACTTATGATATTCCCCAGTCAATAGAAAAGAGAATGGAAAAAAACTGGATGTTAACATCCACTTAAAACAAGTATTTTGAAGCTTGTACTATATTTAGTTGGCAAAAAGCATTAAAAATTCAAGAGAGCCATAGAGTTGACTGATCCTTTCTAATGGGTACATCTGGCTGGCTTCACAGAGGCTGGGAGAGGTCAGCATTGCCTTTAGCGTGAGAACGGTAGTAGCTCTACAGCCTTATTGCTTAGTGATGTATAGAAAGTTTCAAGGAGCTCTTTTCCAGATTAGAAGTCCTTGTGTACAACACACGGGTTTACTCATGCTCCCGGCCATCGGGGAGCAGCAGTCCCACAGATAAACAGGCCCAGCTCTGGCTGTTGCTCAGCAGACAGCAGTCGCAGGCCGAGCTGGCCTCCACACTGGCTTTTTAATCTCACCATTACCATTCCATACCCTTATTATACCCTTACTGCATTTAGGGATTCATAGCAAAGACTTCAGACCCCACACAGATCTGCGACAAGGGTTTTCCTGCTCGCTCCAACACCTTCAGGCTGTATTTCCAAGAGGACTTCTACCTCAACTTGAGGAGGCTTGATGCACTTTGGAAAACGTGGGGCAAAAAATAACAGCGAGACCTTTTGTGCCCAGTGCACCCAGTGCGGGGTGAAGGCCTGCTCAAAGCCTGGAGGGCTCTGGGGACCTGCTCTGGGGACACGCAGCCGCCCTCAGATCAGGATGCCCACAGACCACAGGAATCTGCCCTGAGGGCACCCCAGATGCTCCACACCCACCCTGAGGCCACCATCTACCACATCTGCCCATGAGGTCCCACCGCCAGCACTAGGCCGAGAGCCTCAGGCCCTCAGGGTCTGGAGATGGCCTAGAATTGCCCTTTTGTAAAAGGACCGCATGAACATGACACACCAAGCTCTTACCTGGTAAAAATAGAAGAGGCAACTCTTCAAGTCACCAGCTGTCAGGTTGCTTGCACTTCCCTCAAGCAAATCTGTGATGAATTAACAGGATTTTAGGCCTCAGAGTAGCGATCTAGTACACACCCAGTTGGGAAACTGGAAGTAACCGGTGCTCTGTGAGATTCAGCTCTGTGTTTGGTCTTCCAGAACTCCACACGTAGCTGTGAGCAGCAGGGGAAGCAACAGGAAGGTAGTGCAACTGCAGGTTTTTAATGAGAACGTGATAAAATTGCCCCTGGAACAACGTATTGCTGCTGCTTTGTGCTCTTTGGACTTGCTTCAAAGCCACCACACTAGTTTGGGTTGAAAGCCAAACCCCTGCTATTCACGGTCCCTGGAAAGATGAGCTGCTGTAACCTCCCAAATGAAATTGGGCAGCTTGTTAATGGCTCGTATTATCAACAAGCTACAGCAGAATGGAAGACAGAAAAGCATCATTATCCAGGAGGAACTGCCTGGGCACCCTACGAACCCAAGTGCTCTATTAGAAAAAAAACTCAGAAAAACCTTTCTGAGTGCAAGCTCAGATACAGCATCTCTTATTACACCACATCTAACCCTCCCATTTTGTAACTGATACGAGAACCCGTTTTCCAATGCAATCATTAGAAATTTCTAATGACGTCGCTTGGTAATTGGTGCTGGCTGGATGCCAAAGGCACCTGGCTAGGCAGAGATGCCTACTGCAAAGCGAGACAGACCACATGCATCATTTTAACAGCAGATCGATCATCTGCTAGCTAGCTCCAATTCTTTTTCTCAGAAAAACAGAGATGTAACACAATCCAACTTTTTTTTTTTTTTTTTTTTTTTTTTTTTTTTTTTTTTAAGAGGGGTCATCCCCCTAAGGAGCCTATTCACAGAAATCCCAATTACTGAGCCCATTTAGGAGAATGCTGTAGTTACTCCCCCAGAAGACTGAGCCCTGGGGAGCAGCAGGTTATGGCTGGCAGCAGGAACCCACGTCCAAGTATTGCCTGCAGCAACGCTTTCGTCTCACCATGGCCAATGCTCTCCTCCTCTGGGCAATGTCTCAGTTCTTTCTCCAGCATCACTGGGGTATTTCTGGCTATTCAGGGTCCGGAAAAGCTTTCTAAGGTCCCTGAGGTGTCAGGACTGTTCGTCCTGCTGCAGAGGACAACCGACATGTGGCAATAAGTACCCAAGGGGAAAAGCACTCAAACAGACCGACAGCCTCACCCTGGAACTGCATTATTTCAGAGGGAAAAGCTGAAGTCACAGCTTATGCTCTTTATTAAGGGCCATCCTTTGTGTACTTACTACCTTGGCTGGGAACACACTCCAAAATGCTTGTTTCTCCGCGTCCTAAGGTCTGTTTTGTGGAATAGGACAGAAATATGGATAGAAATAGGAGAATATGGACCAGATAACATAGGCAATGAAGGTGGCTCTTGAAATATGTTCCAGCAGCTGTTCTAAGCAGGGGCTGATTGTTTAAAAGCTAAAAAAAAAAAAAAAAAAAAAAAGTTTGGTAACTGGATGGATGGCCAAAGCAGAGCTGTGATGCTACAGCTAGATTTTGTGCTGGCACCCAGCTCACACACCGGAGTGCTTTATCACAGACAGAGGGCAAATCACAACCTCAGCACCCCACTGGGACACTGCCCAGCAAAGCGCCTAACACAGAAACCCCTCTGCAGTCTTGAAATGCCTCAGCCTCTCCAGTACTGCCTACATTAGGGCAGCAATGAGCACAAGTGGCTCCCGACGACCCCCTTCTTGGGCAAGCTGTTGTCCTCCGGCTCCAGCTCTGCCCCCCACAGCATCCCCGACTCACCTGGCCGGTGAAAGTTTCCTTCAAGGAAAGCACAAAGCACGCAGCTAAAAGATAGTCACTTACAGTTTATTTTTGCCTGAAATTATTTCACATCTCTTTTTACACAGCTACAGAACAGTAGTAGTAAACCATTGGTAAAAGCAACAGTGCTAAGGAAAATGTTGGCATAATTTTTCTTCCTTTTTATTTTTTTTCTTCTGTCTTCCCATACTGTATCTGCATACAGTTTGGGATTTGAAGGGGAAAAAAAAACCTGGCACACTACATGAGTTAAGACTCAATTTCCATTTCATTTATTTAAAAATGAAAAAAAAAAAAAAAAAAAGAAAACATGATTTGGGAAGGGGTTGTCTACATAGCAACAAAGTTTAAAAACAAAAACAAACAAACAAAAAGCTTGGCTTCCATTGAATAAGATTAAATATATATATATTTATATATAAAAAATTACATTGGCTGTATGTGAAACCTTGAGGTGCTGAAGAATAAAACAAAGGTGTTAAAACAGAGGAAAAACTTGTTTTTGTTTTTTTCTTTTTAAATAAGCAGCTCTGTACAATGAAGGCTCATTATGAAAAAAAAAAAGTCAACAGCATAGTTATAAAAGAAACCACAATTTTTAAAAAATCATCTTCTAAGCAATTGTGGAAGAAAATTTGAAAAAACGTAGCAGTCACATTTACAGACAGGTCAGAGCTATCAGATCAGCAACAAGGCTATGTTTGCAGCCTCCCCAGAGGAACATGCAGAACAATGCGTGCACAGAACAGGTAGGGGGAGGGAGGGAAGGGCGGAGAAGAGGGAAAAAAAAAAAAAAAAAAGGGCAAAAAAAAAGCTTACACACAAAATGGAGGGAGAGCATTTTTTTCACTTTTTGAAATATTGGACGTAAACAGAAAACAACGGAGGCAATTTGTAAAATCGACAGAGTTTTGTTATTACCCCATTGGCAAAATAAGTGACAAATTTTCCCTATCACCCTTGTTTAAATCTGATGTGGTTTAAAAGACTAAAAGAAAGTTTTCCAGACTTCGGAAGGAAATCTCATTTTTATTAATCCCTGCAACCCCTCCCCCAACAACCATACCTATGATAGATATTTTCCTTCCTATTTAATAACATTTGAGGCATTTTGAAATCAAAAAGACAAGCGATGAATGTGGTGACAGAGAGGGAGTATAATACAGTCTGCATTACTAAAAGGCAATTCTTCGAGGACATTTCCTTTAAAAAAAAATAATAATAACAACAAGACAGCAAACTAGTTTATACAGTACTATACGCAAAAAGGGTAAAAGAATTAACAATTCATAAATAAAAGACAGGTCCCAGACCTGTTATTTGTGAACCATATTCTTAAATAGGTGCATTATGTAAATCTTATGTACAACAAAATTACTTTGCATAACAACTGAGAGGACACAGGGTGTGGGGGGGGTGAAAATCAGATCGCTTTTGGTTTTCTTCTCTTGAGATTTTTGTAAGTTTGATTTTCTGGAGCAAAACTGGTCAAAGAGGAGTTCGGACTGTGCCAGCCAAGGAAACCCAGGTAAATGACAAATGAATATATTTTTTTCTCCACACGGCATAAAACACAAAGGCAAATAAAATCCACAAAGGTGTTTTTTTCCTCTTTATATTCCTCTTGCTGCTACAAAGTCCTCTTTTTTCCTCCATTTTTTTAATTCTCTCCTGTTCAATTTAAATTATGTTGATTCCGAAATCACAAAGCTGCAAGAATTCGGCCGGGTCCAGGCCTTCCCTGTCCCCTGACACACACAATTCCTCCACCTCATACCACGACTCCTACCACCAAGTCCCAGCACTCACTGCTCTACAGGTATTAGCCAAAAGTTATTTTTTCCATTTTGTTTTTCTTTGTTTGTTTTAAAAATCTTTTCCTTCCTGTCAGAAGCAAAAGAGAGAGTTGGAGGCAGGGAGAGTTCACCACGCTTCGGTGTAGCGAACATCCACTTCTTTCAGGTTGGGCAGTTTAGCCTGCGTGGGAAGAGAAAAAAAAGAATTAATTACGTGCTTTCAGGACTTAGGCTCTGTTACAACTGACAGCAACCGCGATCAGATCCCAGTCTTTATTTTTTCTACAAACACTTATCAAAATGTGCTTGTCAAGCTGCAGTCGTGACGGCAACAGACTCAAACTGCAGCAGCCTCCACCCTATGGCATTGCCTGATTTCTCCCTCCATTTATTAAACAAGTTTAGAGAGTGTTAGCAATATCTTTTGAGAGTGTTAGCAATATCTTTGTGGTCTCAGTTCCACAACTCCAAAGCATTTGGACTCATTGTTCCCAAATTACCCTGTGCGAGACAGGTGGCAATCAACTTCTTGCTCTCTTCCTACTTGTCGGTCCCATTTCCATGCTCTCTGACCATAATCGTACAGCTAGTTCTCCAAACCCGTACATATTTAATTAGTCTAGGGCATAATTGAGAAGTTGAAGGTTTCTAGGAGTTGTTATTACCTCACTCCTTGATTTATGTGCACGCATCTTTTGATAAGAGCTAGTCATAATCCTACAGACACTGCCAGCAAATAATTTTTCAGTTAGGCAATAATGACTTCAGTAGTGGGTGTTTATTTATTGTCTGGTTCAGCCCGCCTGGTACATACGTGGGTGTCTGTGTGTGTGCAAGCGTGTTTAGTGGGGCGGGAGCAGGAGTGAGGAGAAAATGGCATCACTGCCTCGTGCCCCGAATGCTCCTGCAGACCGAGGGGAGAAGAAGGGGAGATTTGTATCAAAAATAAATTCTTTGAAGGCTGAGCTGTTCTCAACAGAGTTATAACCATGCACCCCAGGGTGAGAAACTACTCCCCTCCCCTGGAGAGCAGCGTGCACACTGCTCTAAAAAATGGCCACTACGATTCATCTTGATGAAAGAGGTGAGAAGGAAAAATGTGACGTGTGCTTTTTTAATCCTGTTTTAATTTCAGCTTTTTTAATCGTGTGCAATCAGCACGACTTTGCTTGTCACCAGTTCTGCTGTCTGCCCTGGCAAGTCACTCTCTTGTGTTGCTGCTGAGGACTTTCATTCAACACCAGAGCAGAGGGAACCGGTTTGGAAAATGTGAGCTTCAGCCTCAAGTTAGTGGCAAAAGGGCTCAGAAGCAGGCATAGGACTGGAGGATCCTTTCAATAGACTCGATTTCAGAGCCCTGGGCCAAATGCAGCATTGACCTTGATTGTCTGTGAATGCTTGGGGCCTGATACAAGCTCCATTGTGTGAACCCATCTGCAAGCCAGCTGTTGATTCCAAGGACGACTTCTTTGCATATACAATTGTGACACAAGTTTTGAAAACTTGATCTTGAAAAATCTCTGCTAGCAGCATTGCAACTGAGTCCCTGGGGGAGCCCTGGCTCCACAGCCAGAACTGAAGATATACATTTGCAGTGAATTTTGAAAGCAGAGCAGTTTCAGGACTTGCCACGAGTTTGAAACTCAACCCAAGGTTGTGACCTTTTTGAGTAAACCTGGCACAATCTAAGGTTTAAACACACGACAACATAATGTGGAGTTTCATCTTGAGCACTTAGGTTTATAAGGTAAGACTCTGGGGGGAGATGTGACTCACACAACACCAGAGTGAAGAAAAAGTCCATGTGAAGTCGCACAAGCCAACACATCTCAGTCAGTCTTTGTTTGAAACCACCTGGGGCCATTCCCCTCCCACAGCTCTGTTCTGATTCTTTACCATTTTGCTGAAGTGGCTGTAAATTCACAGTACAAATGGTAACACCAGGCATCTTACATATCAAGCTCAAGGGAACTGGGCATTTGTGCAGGTGTTTCTGTTTCAAGCACAATTCTAGTCCAAGAAGTGTCAAGATAAACTTGCACCTTTCTCAACACCCTTAATTCTCCCTTTGCATCGTGAACCAAAACTCTGTAATGCTATTCATCCACATTACTTTTGGTCCTGCTAATAGTACAAGACATGGGCTTTGGAGGTGTGCTCTAGTTTTTCCCTGTTTGTGCATCCTCATGAATAGCAACCAATATGTTCCTATTTATGAAACCTTTACTGCTGATAGCTCTGGCAAAAAAGGACTTGACTTCATTTCTGATTCCACCTCATGCTCATCCACTCAATGGACTAAACACTTCCTGAGTCCATCAAAGCCAACAACCTCAGAAAGCTGCTTCAGCCATTATCCTCCCAAAATAATCCACATCACTTCAGGTGACTGTCATGTTACCCACTCCACAGGGCCAGTGCTCTCTGCACTGGGCACTACCATGCATTTGCTAAATCTGCAAACCCTCTAAGGCCAGCTAGTTTTCTCATCTTTAGCAGGTTTAACTCAGAAATACCTTGAGATCTTCATAGGTATCTGCTGAAAGTTTGGTGCTGTTCATATTTAAACTACACAGGCTCTTCATGGCTAGAAGAGAAAACACACACATATTTAGGATCATGCTGCATTTCCTTGAAATATCAGGCTTATAGTAGGCCAAAGCATAAACAAGACATGATTATGTGCAGCAGTCTCAGGAAAAAGCTGAATAGTGTAAAATGTAGAGCTACAAATGCATAAACAGCTGTTTGGGCCCTCATCCAGGAAAAAGTCCCTATTTAGGAAGGGCCATTAAGCATATGCTTAAGTCCACTGACTTCAAAGGAGTTCAGGCAACTTCTCATAATCAGTTTCCTGCACATTATTCTGAGCAGTGCTTGTTCTCAGTGCTTTGCTTGTTGTATGCAGGGGGCACGCTGAACCAGCAGCCCTTCTCCCCCTGACCTATTTCCATTTTGGGCTCCAGCACTTAGCAGAATAGTTTCCTAAGAGGAGCTGTAACTACTGGCCTGTCTGGCATGTCTGTGTAAGATCAAGCCTGTTAAAGGAGCCCTTTAAACCCAACAGGCGAGGTTTGTAATATGCTGTTGGACATAGGGAAGAGTCTCATTGTGGCACGTCACACAGTGCTCAGTGCAGAGGGGAATCCTGAATGCTGCTTACATGGCCCTGCTCTGCCTTGTCCTACTTAGCTCTGATATTAAACCAGATGAGAACGGCCAGAATTTAACCTCCCCCAAAAAGAAGGAGCCAGACATGCCAGAAAATATGGAACCTACTGCACACAGTTGCTTATCTCACTAAAAAGCTGCTATGTGGCTCTGCAACCTTCCCCTCCGTCACCACAAGCACAGGGTCCTGAGCAGAGCACGGAGTGAAAAAGGCTGGGAAGTCCCAGGGTGACGGGTCACGATGTGAGACTGAGACAAATGACACCAGTACAGTTAGAGGCAAGAGGGAGAGTACGGTCTGGGACAAAACATAACTTAAAAAAAAAAAAAGAATACTTGAAGCATTACAGCAGGCTCAGGTGGCAGTCCTGCTTCCCCTGAGCGCAGCCAGACTCGAGCCAGACTCGAGCAGGCACGGAGAAGGACAGTTTAAATCTCAGCATGACTATGGCCTATCCTACGTCACTGTGGTAGCCAAGAACGAAATCTTCTGTGTGAACCACGTGAATTCCTCCAAGCCCACACCGTTTCCCTCTGTAGCTCGAGTTGGTCACTTACAACTAAGCGCCAGCAGCCCGGCGTCCGTGACGGGCGTCTCGCACAGGTTGAGCACTTGCAGCATCGTGAGGTGTTCAGACAGAAGCCTCAGCCCCGCATCCCCGAACTGTGGGGGCAAGCAAAGCTGCGTTCACAAATATGCACCAACAGCGCTGTGCAAACAGCGCACATTTAGGACAGGGCTTGCAGGTTGTAAATAATTTTGTGGGTTTGAGTACAGGTCTCCGTACTCACTACCCAGCACTTATCCAGAGGCCACCAGTTAATGAGAACAGCGCCTTTGAAGTCTGCACTGCGTATGAGGGCTCCCACCCAGGCTATACGAGATGGCTATGGCAGTCTCAGCCAGCTCCCAGCCACATCACAAAAGCACACAATACAAGTGGTATTAATCAGCTATTTTGGTCGCAAGAACAATGTACTATTGATTGGTAATTGTTCTATTGACCCACTTCATTTCTGCTGTTTCTGAATTCTAGATTAATGGAAACCAGGATATCACAAAATAAAATGGAATCTAAACTTTTTTTTTTTAAATCATACAAAAAGCAGTCTCTTTGTCTAGTGAAAATAAATTGATTTTGATCAAAAAGCATCAAAGTTTTCAGATCCAGAAGTTACACTGTTAGGACAAATCCAGACGAGATAGAATCTGCTTGCTAGTTTTCAGACTATCTACTTCTTATTCCCCAAACAAAAAGAGGAAAATTTCTGGGATACAAAAATAGTTGGAAGAAAAACAAGACATTTACATGACATTTTAGTGAAAAAGTACTGCTTCTTGTGGTTGTGCTGGGAACTATCATATTTTAAGTGAGCACTACGAATAGGTGCTAACAGAAAACAGGGAAAAAAACTCTTCAGTGGAGGACCTCAGAGACCAAAACAGCAGGTAAACATAGAAGAAAAAATTTACTTTAAAAGCTCTTTCAATTAACTGCTGAAAGATTTATTCAGTTAAGTTGGCCTCATTTTGCTTACAAAATAACTGCATTCTCATCATAGTTTCCTTATATGTATTCATTATTTTAGTTTATTTTGCCACTGTTTTTAAAGAAATTCTGGTTGATGAGCACTCAGAACAATTCACTACCTACATACACTGCATAGACTGTGTGTTTCGCTTGACCAGTTGGGCAGCACAGTGTCTTTTTCTTTGTCCTAAATGGGTGAAAGCATAAGCTCTTCTCAGATGAACAGTGGCACATGTACTGTAAAGTACACAGCATCGACAATGCCTAACTGGAACTTCCAACCCAAGATAAATGCCATCCTTTTTAAATTAAAAATTAAAAAAGAAAATCAGTTCCCAAGATGAGCCAGACCATAGAAAGGCCCTGTAAAAATAGCATGCAGACAAGCTCATTCTATGCAAGCCTTTTCACACATTCTTCTCATGCTGACGTAACATGAAATTTCAGAATTAGTCAGCATGGGTTCCTGCTCCGAGTTTCAGTCTGCAAAGCACTTACCTGAGTTGACCACAGGTTCAGCTGCTTGAGTGAAGGCAGTTTAATGAGGTGCTCGGCACAAGCACTTGTTACATTGGTAAAGGCCAGGCTGAGATTTTCCAAATTTCCAAACGATCCCGAGCTTAGCAAGCGGGCCAGGTCTGCATCCTGCAAGCAAACACCAGATTGATAAGCAAGATTATCAACTCCTCAGCCTGCAATCATCTGCAGTGGTGTCACTGATACTGCTAACCAGCAAGGGTTGCACAATTCTACCACTTGTTTACAGTAACAGAGAACCACACAGAGAAGTTTCTGTTTGTTGGCAAGCAGCTGAGCTCTTGTGGCAGCATTGCTTCACACACCCTGGGAAAAATGCATCCAGACAGTAGAACTCAATTTGTCTTTCCTTGTGTATCCTTATGAGACACCAAGGCTTCAGTTTCAAAACTCATGGTGAAGATGGGCTGTTTAATTTAATGCAGATTTCACAGCAAATTCTAGATCCAAACGGTGCTCAGACCTGCTACCCGTTTCAGTGAATTTACTCTGGGTTTCCACTGCTTTTATCTGCAACAGTGACGGGTCTCTTTCAGACATCAGGTTGTAAGATCTAGAACTGCACATTGTGAAGTCTGTTTTTTTTTAATGCAAAATCTGGTCCCCGAATCTATGTTTAGATTCAACTGTGCATTCCAAATCTCTGCACCAGTGTAGATCTGACAGCCTGCTGCTTGCACTGGGGTTGGAAACTGTCATGCAGACCCAAGAGCAGAACTGTGCCCTTCTTGCTTGTGTGAACGCCAGTCATGTTGACAGAGTGAGTGGAAGGGCTCCCCTCTTGACCAACCAAAACCACTGTGCTATGTGGTAAACATTTATCAAGTGTTTAAAGATTTCAAGTGTTCAATATGGAAAGACAAAGCTTGTTTTTCTATTAATGAGATTAACTTACTGTGGACTTGGATGGCAGTGTTAACCTTGTGGGACCACCTTTTCTTTGCTGTAAGAGAGAAGATACTTTGGTGAAAGGGGTTGCCATTCTACATTTCAGACCACATGAAGTAGAGGGAGAGGGAGCTTTTCACCAGAACAAACCCTGCTCCAATTTCAAAGCTCCCAGCCAGCCCTTCCACCTCTTCCCTGCTTTTTCTGCATTGACTGGTTATTTTCTGAGCGTGCTAGATGCAGGCCTGTTGCTACCCAGGGGACTGCCACTAACCACAGCTAGCAGTCTCCGTGCCATGGGTCAGCATTTCATCTGACTCGGCCAGCCTTTATTCCTTTACTTTCACTTTAAAGGAAGCAGCCTTAAAATGCTGGACTCTGAGAGCAAAGGGGGATGTGACTGTGCAGCTGATAAAATCATTTGCTTGACTTTAAAAAGGCATATTGTTTTCAGGCTGGGAGCAAGGGGATTGTAGAAGAGAACTGTAAATGTGAAAAGGGGAAGACTGTAGGTATGTCTGCAGAGGTGAAAAAGTGCTAATGAGAGCAGATTTATCTTCAATCTATAGACTTTGTCTTTAAAATCAGGAAAAATTCATTTACTCATAGGCTCTAGCTCTGCAGTCCAGACCTAAAGAACATCTCAGTGAAACGTGTATGTCAAAGCATTAAGAAATGCTGGCCAGCCCCAGAACCATTTGCTACTCATATGTCAAAAGGTGGCAGAATTTGACAAGCTGACTTACAAGATTTTAAGACAGCAAGATTTCACCTTTATTCTTCCATGCAGATTCTAAGTAGGTTATTGAATATCATTCAGAAACATAGTAGGGGATTAGACACATCACTAAATATCACGCAGCATATACATTCACGGCAAGATCCTTTAAATACTGCTCCCATCCTGTTGTTAGCCAGGAATTTCACACCCTGCTTGTCTTTCTTTTGTACCTCCATTTCTGGAGAGTACAGACCACAATGTGCTATGGCAATACTGCATGCAGGGTGACATACCAGCTCTTTTAACTCCCTCTGCCTGTCACACAGCTGTTCATACATTCTCTTTCCCACGTCTGTGCTTTCCAGGGTAGAGATGATCTGGAGCTGCGTGTCATTATTATCGATGATGTTGTATTCCAGCATCAAACACAAAATCTAGCAGCAGAATGAAAGAAGAGTGGTCACTGCAGTGCTTAAATTCAATTTTTTTCCAAATATCCTCATTACCATGGGCATGCTAGTTTAAATTACTGGGTAAGTTTTTAGAGCATGCATTATATAGGCTAGATTAGAGGATCTGAGCAACATTTACTGACTTCCCAACACAAGAAACCCATTTTTTTATTGGTAAAGAATGAACTCTAATCTCTGAAAGTCACCTATTTATCCTGTCTTCCATTAGTGCTCATTCCTTCTGACTGAGAGGTGCAATTACTTTGCATCGGTCCTGGAAGATGGCTTCATGCCACAGCCCTCATCAGAGCAGGTACAATCGATCCAGTATTTCCCAGGTACCGGCGGGACTGCGGAGTGGCAGACTCGGGATATTATGCATGAGCAGCAGGGCCATGCAGCCAGCCAAGTGCTGGGTTTTCCGTCCCTAAGTGCTGGGCTTTCTGTGCAAGCAGAACTCAAGTGAGGTGCACCCGGTCTATTTGGCAGATGGGGAAATGTCTGAGAGGAAGATGATGCTGGGAGATGGCTGCTGTGGCCAGGACACCCTCCAGCTCATGGGGAACTCGCCTGACTCGCCCTATGAGCAAGGCTGACCCCATGGAACAACTCCAGTGGGACACAATCTGTCCCCTCCATGCTGCCCTTCATTTTCAGCTACATATCATATCAATGAAATCATGGAGGGAATAAAAACTTTGCATTTTAATTTTATTTTTAATGAAAAAAATCAAGTAACATTATATTGCAAAAATTGCAACTCCTTCCACCTATTTAATCACCCTCTATTTCCCTTTAAAACATATAATGGCATTTATCAAGAAACTTATCTGAAGAAACACAGAAAAATAATACTTGCTATTAATGCAATAAAAATAACCTATCCTAAAAAAATGCATTTTAATAAAAGCAAATACTTTTTTTATAAAGGTACTTTCGCAGCACTGCTGGTTTTGCAAGTGGCAAGGCAAGCATTAGGCATTGAGTCATGGAAAGGTCTCACTGCCTTGCACCCTGACCCCTCGGTACAGTCTGTACATTCATTGCCATTTATTTCCCACCACAGTCTCTCAAACTGAATTACAGCAAACAATCTCTCGGTCCAAAAATTCTTGCAGCCACCTCTCATGTAATTCACACTCTCGTCTGCAGAGCAACAATATTTCATTCCAGTTAATCAAGGGGAACACAAGTACCCGCTACTGGTGTTTGATATGACACAGAGCTGAACTCAGCTCCTCTGGTTCCACTAGATCTAATTCTGGGAAAGGCAGTGTGAAACTAAATCTGAGTGCTGCTCGTAAACCCGTATGACTACGTATGCTTAGGGCTTACCTCTACCATCGTCTGGTTACCCCTCAAAGCCAGTAGCATGCAAGGTCCTAATTTATTTTCAGCCAGTGAAAGCAGGAACTTCTTTGTTTTATAGCAGGATCCCATTAAAATATGAACCTATTTGAGAAACAAAGAGCTAAAATTAGAGATGTGAGACTAAGAAAAACATGCATTTAGAAGAGACAATGTTATGCAGTCAAACAACTTTAAGTATTCGCAACAAACCTAAAGAAAATGAGGCCTTTCTTACTATTATGGCTGCAGTCTCCTGGTGGCTTTGTTGCTGATTGGAAGTGACTTTTTGAACAAGGTCAAAAAGCACATCTTTCCTTTCACTTTGCCCTGTAAAGAAAGATGTGCTCCTCCTAAAACTCCCTTGAGTCCTCTAGCTGACAGGTGTCCTGCAGACACTCTCCCAGCTCCAGAAAGCACTGGATGGTATCACACAATGACACCTATGGCAGGAATGCACTTGTACAAATCAAATACGAGAGTCTCTTCTCACAAAAAAGGTTGGCAATATCCTTTCCCATTTAAATGCCCCAGATATAACTGCAGAGAATTTCAGATTCCTAGCTGAAAGTCTTATTTTATGGCCCAGGCTGATCCATCAGCATGCTGGCAGAGCACTATTTGACAATTTGTAGTTTTCAGTCACCTGAAATATCACACCTATTCCATGACGGGGACAATTCTATAGAGACTGTGTGCTACCATGCAATTCTTTTTCCTTGTGGCTTTATTGCCAGCAAGGCCTTTAGAACACAAAATCTTTAAGTATCCACCTGCTCAGATGACCTTTAAAAAATGTGAGCTTCAAGCCAAATGAGATTTCATTTCATACAGTTATCATTATTAAGCTTTTTTGGAAGGTTTCTTGAGAACTGGAAAATACTGATGCTAAGATTAATGTAAGACCCATCTTGGAACAAGATGTTTTTCAAACTTTATGGTTAGTCATTAGCAGCTCTTTAAGTATTTATGGCCATCCCTGCAAAGGGCACAACAGTACTGCATATTCATGTATGTTAGCATTGTGCTTTTTCGTACACCCTATCTCCTGATGCTCATAAATATCATGAACCACAAGACCACAAAAGCTCTTGGGAGAAAGTATTTAGTTCTGTAGATATTTTCTTTCCAAATACGAAAAGAAATAGAATCAGTGAAGACACATGAACCCTTCTGTGAACAGTCTTTGTCAATTCTATTTCACAGATATCTGATCCATCTCAATTTAAGAGTACAGACATGCATGTTCTACAGGTCCCAAAATGCTCAGCAAATGGGAGATGCATGAAGCATATATCTCCATGAAAATCACTTTGCTCTATACCAACAGCCAACATTTTTCCCCTAACCAAGGGAAGGAAGTAGACTTTCCCATTTATTTGATACATGGAGAATTAAGACACAGTGAGACCTATGTGACTTGATCCAGGTGGTATAGGAAGACAGTGCCAGCATCAGGGATTCAAATCTGTTATTTTCTTTCCTGTCCTTCTACAAGTTACAAGCCAAAGTTCAAAAAGGAAAAGTTAACCAAATTCTGGCTGCAAGCAATGGATTTGGCACCATAAAGATTAAGGTTTCCCAGTGAATACTTGTGGCTTACAGAACCATGAATTAGATATTTTTGGGGGAAAAAAAAAAGGGAAAAAAAAAAAGGAGAAAAAAAAAAAAAGCTTCTTATCTCCAGCTATGCATAACCTACTTACTGAAGAGAAGTTACTAAACTCACATTATTGCAGACACGTACCATACTGGCAAACAGCTCTCCGTCATCATCACACGCCACTCCTCCAGGGCTGTAGAGCTGGAACCAGCCGTCTTTGCCAGCCCGCACACTCAGCAAACATGAGTGGACCTGCCAAAAGAGAAGACATTGGGAAGGTTACAGTTGCTGCCAATAACCACCAGTGTCTCCCACACTGGACAACAGAAGTAACTGCAAAACCGGGGGCTGCTGGTAGTGTCATGGTTAATACCCCAATTTACACGTCAGCAAGTCTTTACTCACAAAATCAATCTTTTGTGTTATAAAGGAGGAGGGAAATTATATCACTGCTAACTGCATGTCATTTTTCATTCCCTGTACAGAAATCAAACACAAAAAGGCTCTAATCTAGAACAGTTCTTTTCACTTGAGGAAAAAAAAAAAAAAAGAAAAAAAACAACAACAAAAGAAGAAGAAAAAAAAAAACAAACTCAAATTTCAGAGCTTCTGCTGTTTTCCCCCTGTCCTCCCAGCATGTGTCTATACTTCCGACATGATCTGAATACGAAATGCAGAGGCTGATGGCTTGCTCATTCCGATCACGAAAAAACTCTTATTAGTCTTGCTGTAACAAGACTTGACCAGAGTCTGGGTGAAAGAAGCCAACACAGAAAATGCAACAGGGACACATAAGGTAGAAGATGCACAGAAGAACTGACACCACTGTAGAGATAACTATATCTAGTCCTACATCTTAACAGAGGAGTCATCATTAACAAACTTTCTTTTTCCTCCTTTTTCTTTTCCCTCCGTGAAGAGACACAGACATTCTGATTTAATTTTTGAGGAGGTCAGAGGGGAGGTAAAGTCCATGCCCCCTTACTTGTGCACGTTAACAATAGTGACAGATGAAATCCTGGTGCCATTCTAAAAAATAAAGCCTTTCTTATTCCGCAAGGGTGACTATTGCTCACAAAGGCTGAAACAATGAAAACCATGAGCTCCGGGCAATGATGACAACACGGGCTCCTCACTGACAGTTCGGGGGAGCTTTCTCCTCTTCATGCTGGCAGAAAAAATGAATGTGGATGAGAGGTCCCCTCTGACTCAGCCAGAGCTGATTATGTTAAACACGTTACATGTGCAGCTATGAAGCAGTCAGCCGCCGTGAGGCTATGCTACAGCTATGCACTCATTCCAGTAACGTACCTCCTACCCCCTTTCTCCTGCTAATTTATGAGAATCACGGTCACTTGCACACAATGTCACTGAAACACAGCTAAATAAACCCTGCTTTTTTGTAAGCTGTATGGATCCATGGATTTTGCTTCCCTTTTTTATATGTGGAAGACAAAAAGCTGGGAGAGAATCAAGAAACCAGGGAAATCTTGCTGGCTGCAGTTTACTTAAGAGCAAGAAGAATTTACAGAATTTCTAGGTTGGAAGAGACCTCAGGATCATCAAGTCCAACCTCTGACCTAACACTAACAGTCCCCACTAAACCATATCCCTAAGCTCTACATCTAAACGTCTTTTAAAGACCTCCAGGGATGGTGACTCCACCACTTCCCTGGGTAGCCCGTTCCAGTGTCTAGAAGGATATCAACTGAGCTCAGACAAGGAGGTCACAACACGTAAGGGAAGAAACCATTCATACTAAAACAGTATATCCTGAGTGGCTACTACTTCCTCAGAGACTCAAGAGCAGCAAAACTACACCATGTTTTGAAATAAACTGCTTCAGGAAGGATCCTCTGAACAAGCATACTTGCAAATCCCTCCAATTAATGCTCTGTGAAAACAGGCACTGAACTCACTTCTTGTCTGGGGTCTTCTGCAAATCTCTGAATCACATATTTCAGCTCCCTAAAACAAAAAAGAAAAGAAAGAAATTTAAAAGGACAAGAAAAAGCAGCTGCTGGTTGCAGTCTTCACACAAGTATCACAGTTCTCTTGGATTACACTTTAAACGATGTACTCTAAAGAGAAACAAGTTCAACTGCTTCCACAGGAAGGAAATAGAGGTCTAAAAGTGATTTCCAAGGACACAGTCTATTCAAAACAGTCTAGAAAAGCTTTCAGAGATGTGCAGCGACAAACTGGTTTGTAAATTCTATCAGCATCCAGTGCCTTTGGTCCTTGGGCTCCTGCTGTTGCAGTAAATTGTGAGGAAAACTACATCTTTATATTGCTAACAGAACATGCTCACAGCCCCACACAGATAAAAAACCTTAGAGACACAATATTGAATAATGCATCGCTGCTGTTATTGACTAGTACAAGTATTTTAAGTAACCACTCCCCTTAACGAAACAAACAAGCTCCAACTTACTTTGTGAATTTCTCATGTGCAAGCGCCCTGAAATTCAAAACAAAATAGCATGAGGATTTGGGAGGAGGAAAGAGAAAAAAAAAAAAAAAAAAAAAAAACACTTTTCATTTCTTTCCAGATAATAAGAGGATTTGCTAAGCAACTGCAGCACACAAGACAAAAATAATAATCTTTCCAGAAAAGATCAGGTAAAGTCTCCTTCATTAATCTAGGGGGAAAAAAATAAGAAACAATAGCACTGAGATTGAATCTTGTGTTTCTTCCTGCAGTCTGTCTTAAACAAGCATCCAAGGCTCACGTCAGTGGGAGCTTCGGGGTCAGATGAAATCAAGTGAAAGACTTACAATACAGCTATATAAATATGAACAGAATTTTGGCTACCTCCAACAGCCAGGTGAACTCTTTAATTGCAATGCAATCAAAGTATGCTCACACCTAATTAATATCATACATCAGTAAAGCAATTAATGGTCATTCTGTGAAGTGCCTTGCATCACGGTACGGCTTACACCTCCCCCAGGACTCAATTTTGACTTAGGTAAATGATGCCTCTGTTGCCTATTTCCAAGCTCTTGCTGTAGCCCAGGTAACCTGGCACAGAGGATTAGACCTCTCTGATTCAAGACACCAGGTCATTAGGGGATGTGATAAGCTAGCAAATTGTACAATTATAGGTTGTAATGTTTGTCCGTGGAGGTCTGCATTTTATAAACACTACTGCTCATTAATAGGTTTCCGAGGGAGCCTGGCTGATCCATAGGGTAGCTTCTTCATTTAATGCAAAATACAAACGATACGAGTCTCTGTGACGCCAGTGAAGCATCCTCCTCCACTAAATCTCTCACTTTACTCTCCTCCTCACCAGCTTCCCTTCCTTTCTTGTCTGCCTATCTCTAGTTAAACACTTTTCTCTTTAAGATCATCTTAGAGAAGTGAGGAAGGAAGATGAAGGTGAGGAAGACTTTGGGTGCCTCCATCTGTAAAAATCAACTCTGAATCCCACCTCAATAACTGGGGGCACAAAGCCCCTAGTACGGTCAGGTTTTACCTGACGTTGTTTCACCATAAAACAACATTAACTAGAATTACCCAGTAAATACTAAGACAGGGCAAACTTACTCCTTGGGAAATGGGATAGGTTGAAGCAAGCTGGCCAGGGCTGGTCTCCAGTCATCGTAGTCTGACCTGAAAGAGGAACATCTTTATTAACAGGATAGCATGCATGGAATATGGTTTGTCAACAGCTAGTTCGAGGAGTCAAAAGCTTTTTATTGCAGGCATCAACAACTCTTTTGCTTTATTGAGATACTCCAAAGAGCTATGGTGACATTTCCCATTCCATTTTCAGCACATTCTCCACAGGGACACAATAAATCTGGTATTTACAATGAGAGGCCTTCTTTATGTCAACTTAAAGACATTTGCTGTTTATGAAACCTGTTGACATTTAATCACTAAGTAATACTTTCATCTAGGTTGGTACAGCAATTACCAGGCCATTGCTATTTACAGCTCTATTCTGCATTTAATTGGAATTTATTTTCCTTTGCTAGAAGGCATCAGTCTATCGCAGAAAGAAAGATAAACCCCCATTTTTGACCCACACATAACAAATACAATTCCACGGGCTGATTTAGAAAATAATTGCGTGGCGTTCATCTGACACTTTTTTTTTTTGGTATACCTTACTTAACTTTTCCAAAGATTGCCGTGCACATTCGTAATTCATTCGCAAATCCCCAGATTATGAGTGAAAGACTTCAGTGTACCCTGTACAAGGTGGCTCCTCTCAGCTGTGTTCGCTGCCAGCTGATGCCCTGTTCTATTCTCTGCTGTCAATATACGGCGTGCCCTCCTAGGAGGAGCCACCAGAAGGGGATGTTCACATGAACTAGGGTAAAGAGAACATCCTTTAGCAGCTTTGCAGCCTGCACGGGTAGGTGCAAAGCACCCTGGCAGTGTGTTGTCTCGATCTGCATGCACGTCGTGGCTGCTCCAGTGCCTGCAGCATGGCCAGTCGGGCTCGTTGCATAGGAATGGCACCTCGCATGCAGCCACCCCTCTCCTTCAAACAAGCTCAGATAGCCAGCAATCAGTTAGCACTAATTAACCGCAGTAACTACACGCTGCACAGCAGGCACGACCGTCATAAGTTGAACGAAGCAAAGAACAGAGAGGAGAAGCGAATCCGGCAAGTCAGCACCAGAACCGGGAACAGAACCCAGCAAGATGGTGCGAAACACTTTGGGGTGTCTGTACAAGACAGCGTAGAAGATCCTACAGTCTCCTTTTACCACTGTTACCCTTTGGATTTCAGTTTCAAAAGCTGGATTATTGGCTGCAGCTTACTGCAAACTTGGCACACAAGTCTGATGTTTCGTTAAGAAGGAACGAAGCGTAATGTTCCCAAACGGACAGCACTACTGATAGCATTAGAAACAGGCAACATATGCACAGGAACTGTTCCAAAACGATGCATTTTTTGCAAAGACAAGGTTCTAAATGGATGCATTTCCAGAAGTCTCACCCACTTTTTGAACCACATAAGAGAGTGGTTTCCATAAACTACGAGAGGTTGATACCCACGATGTGGGACAGTTCACCAAGGCATGCTCATGGACACACCGAAACTGGGTGTGCCTGAGCAGGGTACTCTTAAGAAGCAACATAAAAAAAAATTAATTGAAAGAATAATTTAATTGAAAGAGTAATCATTTAACAATGCATCAGAGAAGCAATTATCACTTGCTAAACAGTGGTATGACTCCAGGTTACAAAAACATGTAATATCTCAATAACCAATATAACTCAATGTAATGTGTCAAAGTAACCAACCCACAAGAACTAGGAGCTGGTAGTAGCTTAGGATATTAAAAAGCAGATGAACGCTGTACAAAAAACCCTGGGATGGGCTTCTTCCACACTTCCCATGCCATATGCAACTACGTGCCTTTCAGTAGGTACTTCAGCAAACAGCCCTGCCCTTTTCACAGGTGTGTTACCAGACAATCCTAGCATGTACTTTCCCAGCTGTTTCCTTCCTGAAACTCCTCTGCCAACAGGCCAAGAACCACAACACCGTGTTGAGTTCAGGGAGATGTCTCTTCCCCCACCCGCGCTGGTTAAATAACCACAAATGAGCTCAGTCAGGTACAAGGCTAGAGCTTAAAGGCAGGCAGGCTGGCAACGAAGGACGCACAGGCCAGGCAAAAACCTCAGCATTGCTTCTCCCCAAAACACAAAGCAAATAACATTTGAGAGTCTTGGCTATGCCCCCTGATGAATATACCTTGTTGATTTTCCTCTCCTTTTCTTTAGCATTTGAGGCACAAAGCAAATCACATGTCAAACTACAGTTACCCAAAAAAGAAACTTCATGCCCATGCCATTCACTTCAAAAGCCATTGAGCCTAATTTTTGCCTCCATCAAAAATTGTGTTCTGTTTGTTAAGAGCAAGAACATAGTCTGTAGTTCACGCAAGTGGCCTCTGGGTGCAGCTGAACAGTGAGCTCGTGCACGGACCTCAGCGCCTGCCTCCGTGTCCTCAAAGAGCCGAGGAACCTAATGAGCACAATCTTTGTTATTATTATTATTATTATGCACATATTTTGGAAATTCCTCCTAAACCACCGCCTGATTTTACTCTAAAAATGACAGATTTTTGTTGCTCAATGCAGCGGAAATAACTTCAAGAGCAGAATTTAGAGCAGAGAGACCCAAATGTCAAAAGGCTGAGTGAGAAAACTGAAAGGTGCTCAAGGTATTTCACATCACGTGAAATAAAGCAGCTACTAATCTTCCCTAGCAGAGCCTTAAAAGCTGAAACCCACTTTGAGGCTTAGTTCCCGCGACATCTCAGGTTAAGTGTTACACCACCAAAATTCCTCCTTGAGCAATCTGGAGAGTTGTGATTAGTAATAATGTGAACCAATCAATTTTTCATGGCTGCTCTTCAAAGGAAATTGCAATGGGAAGAAAAAAAAGCTGCTTTGTAATAGCCCAACACCAAGCAAAACGCTGCAGAGAGAATTGGACGGTGTTACTCTGATGAAAGCTGGAGGTTATGTGCTGCATCCATTTGTGGAGCAAGGTCTGCGAGAGGGCAGTGAAAACAACCATCACCTTTTTTCCTGGGAGGAGAAGAAAGGAAGAAAACTGTCTCCTATGAAATATATAGAGCTCGGTCACATGAGTGGGACCTGAACATAAGATCTACGCAACCTGTAATCCCTTCAATCTGCGCTAGGAAACATGAAACAAACATAGCACAAGAATAAAACTAAACTACTTATTAAAAGCCTACGGTGTTTCTCCTCCTCCCACCTCTTCCCTTTTCAAAAACACTTTCTTTCTGTCTGCGCTCATCTCATCTGCGCTCTTCTTTCATTTCAGACGGCTGCCTTTTTATTTTTTTTTTGCTCCGTTCGGAGCTCGTGCACGTGCTGGGAGCGTCTGAAGCAGGCAGAGAGAGGCAGAGGGATCAGCTCTGGCTGCAGGTAAGGACCTGCACCAGGAGCCCGACGAAGCGGCCGTGCTCGTCGTGGCCACCACCTCGGCCAGCCGCAGTATTGCAAAAATAATCCCCCTCCGCAGTGGATTTGCCTTTGGGCCACGGTTGCCATTGGCCTGTCCACATAATACATTTTCCTTCCCAAGGATCACCTTTCACCAAAATGAAAACCTGCCCATATGTCATGTGCGGCACAAACAATCCAAAACATATTAGCAGCCATGGGCAACCCTGATAAACACGACACAAGAGAATCCACTGGGGATATTCAGAGCATGCCCCTGACCTATTGGGGAATGCAGAGAAGGCAGGGGCAGCTCTGGCGGACGCTGGCGTTTGCAAAGCTGTTGGTCTTATCGCCGAGAGACCGCGAGCCCCAAATCCTCTTTGTTTTTAGAGTGTAATAAAGAGGCAACGAGTGACTGCTCAGAAATAGCTCATTTCTCCAGACCAAGCGGCTTGACAAAATCAAACATCTTTTAGGCAACTCCAGATAATACAAAGATGGCCAAGTCTCCCGACTTGGTTTTGAAAGAAGCAAATTTAGCACCACTGATTCCCTAATGCATGGCAACGTTAGCATGCAAGTACGGAGCTGGACAGTGCTGAGCAGCTCTCAGATCCTCTAATTCAATCTGATGAACAGAAAGATTTCAATTAATTTAGTGCATTTTCTACACACCGATTTCAGCCTTGTAGCATTCAGGAGGCACTGGCTGGCATGAATAACCCTAACAGAGTCCAGGATGCATTAGGGAATATTGACACAGACGTTTGATCCATTCCTGAGCACAGGACAAAAATATCATGTTCTGCTGTTCTGTCTCTCCTCTCAAATCTGCCCAGACATCTTAAAATGGTCATCTGCCAACATCTTAAAATCTACGACTTTATGTTTTCCTTTTGTATGCAATAGTTGTGTTTTGTTGCTCAACTACATTAGAAAAAGGGTCAGAGATGTTCCTGGTGCTTCGGAAATGGCCACGCAGCTGAATTTGCTAACCTGCACATTTAGCCTTCTGTGCAAAGAGGGAGGTCTTACAGTGATCATTAAATAATCATTGCTAGGCTTTAATCAATATTAGAAGCTTTTTATTCACAAGTATGCATTGCGTAGGAGTTAGGTGAACAATAAAATGTCCTCTGCTGAAGATAACTGTTAAGAACTCTTATTTGCTAGACTTTCAATAATTAAAATCTGCCTAAATAAATTACTCCCTGCTGCCCTAAGTTAATTATGTAAAAAAGATATCATTGTTGGTGACTCTTGTTTTGATGATGATATTGAGTCAGACACCTAAAAGAACAATTAAATTCAATGCTAAGCAACTTATTTATGTTTGGCTTACCACTGATATTAATAAGAACATTATTTTAGTGACTGCCCGCTGAGAGCTCAGCTCCTGGATAGCTGTTGTTTTTATAATGAATGTTTTCTTCCTATTGGCATGAACTCCAATTCTCTTTATTCACATTCTCCATTTTTCAAAGTACAGTGACAGTATTTAGAGCATCAGAAAGACTTTGTTCAAGAAGAGCCTGAGCATGCTAAGAGTCAGCATCACAACGGGATTATCTGGCATTTTTGTCAGTAACTACTGGCCCTTCTACAGTCCTTTTCCAACAGTGGTTGTTTATTAAAACAACCTTCAACATCTTTACCTATATTTAAAAGTAAGGAAAATGAGGCACAAAAAGAAGCAACTCATCTTAAGATCTCCCACTATGCCAGTGGCAAAATCAGGGGCAGAACTGATTTTTGGAGCAATGCTTTTGGGCCCAAATAATAATAATAATAATCAGGGAGTGAACAGGAAAAGAAGTGAGCCCAACTCAGTGGAGCTACAACAACATATACCGGCTATGGCTCTGCCTTAGAAACTGTCCTATATTTTCATAGGTTGTGATTTCTAAAGTTGGGTGTGGACTTTGGCAAGGCAATCCAAGGGAAGTTGCACCAACTGCGTAGTATCACTACCCCTGCGCTGTACTAGTCTTGTGGGCTTTGCCTTTCAGAATTACCAGCTTACAAGCTGAGAAAGGGCACAAAGCTGTTCTACCCTACAGCCTCTGCAATGGCAATAACAGATTCCCATTTTCAATGTTGCTGTTGAAGAACTCGATCAAAAATCTTTAAAAAGAAAGCAAACATCAAAAAAAGTGATTTGAAGGTATTGAGTGAAATAAGAATTAATTTATTTGTGCAAGAAATAATATGGGAATGGAGACCTGGCATATCAAACTTGTAAAGTTTAGGGAGACCGCAAGAAGAGCGTGCCCGTTTGTGAATTTGTTTATAAGTGTGTATCAGCTGCATGATGAAACCAAAACCATCAATGCTTAATGAGTCAGCACCCAAGCCAGCATCGGGACTGAGAGAGTTCATAGCGTTTATGGAAAACATCTAGAGTCAAGGGGACAGGAATAAATACACCACATGTTTAATGCAGCACCTGGGTACATGAAGACTTAGAAGCCATCAGAAAAAACAAAGCCAGATACTGTGATAACCTAATGCAAACATTTTAAGGGGAGAGGAGGCTAGGCTAAGGAAAAAATCATCCTTCAGCAACTTCCCACTCAAGAATACAATAGGAACAGTATCTTGAGTTCACTTATCCTGCCTCCAATTCTGGGTGTGTACTTATGAATACATTTGCAAGACAGCACAGGAGTGAGTGAAGGAATTATGTTGAAATTGGCATTATATACTCTGAAAACACTGAAAACATGGGGAAAACTTTCACAAAATCCTCCGTCATGGCAACTTCAAGCAGTTCCTAGAGAGTGAACACCCAAGCTGGCACTTGACTTCAGTGTAGCCCAATGCTCACAGTTTACAGAGGAGGCTAAATTTAACCCACTATCATGTAATCTAAAAACAATCAACTATCATTTCATTAAGCCTTTAATAGTCAGTAAAGTTTGCCCACAGACATATGCAACCCAGTAACAGAGCTGGCTGTCAAAGCCCACAGAACTGTTTTGGGTTGGTTTACTACACTTCATCAACACATGGTTCTATTACAAGCTTCTGTCCTGCAGTCTACCTTTTGTGTTACCCCTTCACTTCATTTAATTATCCAGGAGACAAAGAAGCTTTCCCTAAAGAATTTCTTATTCTACATTCCTCTTGAACATATTCAGAGGATCTGCCTCCCAGGAAACCACGGAGCCATCATATGCTAAAGGTTATCTGAGCACTGGTTCATTAATACAGGTTTGCTATATGAAAGCAATCAAAGACTAACAGAGGATCCATTGTAACAGAAGTAAATCTGAGCAAGTCCTAAAACTTCTACTGACACGTGCAGGGAGAACACCTAAGTGAAAGGCACCGGCCTCATCTACCTCCTGCTGAAGCCAGGGGAGCAGTGCTGCCCACCACTGCACTAGCAACGGACCTGTCTTTTCTAGCTTTGTCTCAGGCAATCCCCAGAGCCCTACAGGAGACAAATAGATTCCCCCCCTTTATTTTTTGGTGGCTAAGAACAAAAGAGAAACTACTGGCAACAATATCCTGTCTTCTGTAATATGCCCGAGGCTCACTGTACAAATCAGCTTTCCCTTTTCATCTTCCTAATGCTATTTTTAGAATGCATTGGCAGTGCCAGATGTCTCTTTCAGAGGCCGGCCTCCAGTGCTGGAGATGGATTTATAACCGTGTGCTTGCTGGTCACAGATGTTGATGACACCAGGCCTGTGGGAAAAGCCCCCCCATTGTTAGGATGACATCGTTCAAAGAGCTGTTTAACACAGTTACTCACAGCATCTTGAGTATTTCAACATAGCAGCCGAGGATCCTGTCTGCCTGGGCGCTGAGCTCAATGCTCATGGTGCTGCAGGTGGGACTGACCATCAAGCAGTCGATCAGGTTGGGCTCGCTGTCATTGCCCACGTTGGCTGTCATCTTCTGGTTAGCCGTGTTGTTGCGTTCCACTTCCACGTGGATCTCGTTCGAAGTGACGATGACTGGTTTGAGCCGCGATTCAGTCAAGGTGGCCTCTTGAGAGACCAGGTCAGGACTTGTGTGAAGAAGGCGGAGGGGGAGATTAGGCTTTCGGTCGCACTGCTGCTGGCAGCCATTCCGAATTTCCTTCAGGCTTGGCGAATTGTCTCGGCTGAATTTTAAAAATAAACAATTTCAATAACCAGACATAACAGCAGAAAGCAGGAGGGAGAGGGCAACACTGAGAAACCAACATCTTTTGTAATTTCCCACTGCGTTTCACCCCAGCCCACCAGATTGTTTTCTGCCGGGTAATCAGATTATTGAAATCAATTAAAAATATTAAAGGGCACCGATAGGACTGCTCTGCAGCCCCTACTCTGCAAACATTTCAGCTTTTCATTAGTCTAATTGACATGCCAGTTTAGTACAAAGGTGAACTTTCCCATCCAAGTTGTGCAAAGCTGTAACAGGATCCATGCCCAAGTATGTATCTGGCTACAGTACATGCCCAGACATTTGTCTGCAGCCCTCGCGTCTGGAATTTCTGTTGGACACTAAGCAGCCCCCGTCCGTGCTCTACCATGAGGAAAGTCAGATAGCCATAAACAAACAGGAAACATAGCAGAGGGGAACCCTCGGTGTCTACTGGAAACTGGCTCGTGTGTCAGGAACTGCAGCATCTATTTTGTGGTAAGTCAGGAATCAGATTTTCCACGATAATGGAGACAGCATCATGAAACCAGCTCAGGTTCAAAGCTATAGATACCCTGGGATTTCCACACAACCCCCTTCTTCAGGATCTCACCCTTCCCTTTGCTTTAGGTGTAACACCCACTTCATGTGCCAGAAAGGGAGCAAAACTGAGGCTGCTCTGGGTAGTGCTTAGCTCCCAGAGGCTGTTGTGGAGCACTCTCCTGCTATTCTAAACAGCAAAACTCTCATCTTCTGCTATTCTAAAAGCCAATTACAGCTGCAGACAGCCTCAGAGGAACATCTCAATGGTGGCCAAGGTCAGCACGCAGCTGGCTGCTGCGCTGCATCCTCAAAGTTACTGCAGCTTGCAGCACTTCAGTTCTGGAAGCGCTGAGCTCCTCAGCTCCCTGTCGCACCAGCACTGCCCTCTGGTCCAAGCACAGGAACCAAAGCTGTGCAGTGATGACATGTCAGCCTCACCGCCTCGTAGCACGCCACAGCGAGTACAAGTGAACGGAGACTGGGCACCTTCTTGTCTTCAGATTTTCAAATATGCAAAGTGTAACAAATACAGTCCCATACCTACAAAAACATGCATGTGACCGTACAGAACACTCACATGTAACGCTAGCAATGGGTGGAGCAAGAATGAAGACATGCTCTTGCATACCCACACCCATGCTCATGCCGATCTTGTTTACAGCCTGAATGAAAACTCTTTGACGCCACAAATTTGGGAGTAACGTGGTGAACTGAGAATTCATACTGACCTGTTGATAAATTCCTCATAACACGAATAAATGGCTGCTAAGCAGACAGCCACGAGATTTGGCAGGACCCTGGGATGGGGACATTGTCCAGTCGGACCATGCATGCTGAAAAACAAAAGCCAAGACAACGTCAATTGCAATGAAAACTTCTGTGGGCAAAAACAGACAGAACAGGGTGCCAGAACTGGATAGACAGCCTTGGGGAATCTTCAGACAGGCCATAACAGAGTGTTTTAACCCTGTAAATCCCCTCCAAATAGTCCTACTTCAGAAGAAGGCTGAGCTGTGTCCTCGCTTTACTTGATGTAGTACCCCTGAAAGCTCACACGTGATCATTGCAGGGTCTAAAGTTGATGGGAATCTCTCTGTAGAGGCTCTAAGTCTCAGCACATAAAAGGCATGTACACACAGCTATGTCCATTCACCTCCAGCGTGAAAGGCAGAAAACCCCAGCCATATTTACGAATAAGCTAAAAAAACCCTTCAGCAACGTCTCCTCATGGCCACCTCTCACTTATTTGGTGCTTGCCAGTACCAAAAAGCACCAGCTACTCTAACAGCTAACTACAGGGGTGAGCAGGGCTGGGAGAAGTAATGTAAGGAAGCGTGCACACAGTAATATTGAATGTAACTAACCTGTGAATAAACTTCTTCACCACCTCCATTCCAGCATTCAGCTCATTCAAAGCCAGAATGTACTCCTGAGTAAACAGACGCAACCGAGGGCATTTCCCAAAATCCTGTCCAAAAAGGAGAGACTCAGTGAAGACGGTGAAACATGCCTGCAATGTACATTGAAACTGTGGGTTTTCAAAAGAAATCAATTCAAACACAGCTGAATTCACTCTCTTGTTATGTGACAGCTTCAGGAGCACAATACCACTGCATGCTGAAGTGATGTGCTACTTGCTAATAATGGCATGCTTGACAATCTCCTCTTTCCCCCCAGACCCATTCCAAAACAAAAAGCATGTTCAATGTTCATACCTGCAGTTATTTTACTTTCATATGTTTAACTTTATACTTCTATTTTGAAATACATTTTTTAATGTTGTGCATTTTTGCTTCCACTCATAACTGCGGGTTCTTAGAAGAGCAACTCAAATATGAATTTTTACTTCAATATTTGACATTGTACCTATTCTGCTTTTAGAGAAAATATTGTTTGACATGTGACCATTACATGATCAGTTATAAAACCACTGGTCAGTTCTTTCTCTGTTGCACTCCAGGTACAATATGAATTTGACTTCCAGGCAGGAAGGCACGTGCTTACTGAAATCTGGCATCTCCTCGCCTTACCTGCTATTTTGAGATGTGGAAGGAATACAATCTGCTATCTGGTGAATGTTATTCCACAGCACATTCTTGCTAATTTACACAGGTGTAACCTTATTATGCAGGTGTTACAGAGCTAAAAAACTAAATTTCAAAGTGGTAAACAAGGCCTGCTGAGTGCAGCAAGCCCTCCCAGTTATCCCTCAAGGAAGAGGAAGTCATCCCAAAGAAATAAATGGCAACTGAAATCTTAAATAAATGCTGCAAGTGGTAATGAACCAGGGGACTGTGAAAGAGAAGACACTCCCGAAGTGCTGAATCCTTCCTTCCTTATTTTGGTTTCAGGCACTTCTATAGCACAACCTATATTAACATCTCATCGGCTGTACAACTAGGGAAGATCACCAAAAATGTGAATACAGCCCTAGCCAAAACAATGTTCCCTATAAGTCTAGAGTCACTCTTTGCCTGTATGACCCAAGAAAAAGACTGACAACGATTCCATTACAATTCACATCACCAAACATCTAACAGCTCCTTCTAGCAGGTGCAAATACACTTGGTCCAACAGCATGAGACCGCACATGCTTCGTATATCCCCTGGTGCAATTTAACTTCATGGAAACTCCTTGCAAAATAGTTTGTGCAGTTACAATTCATTATTTTTTTCAACCTGTGTAAGTGTCCTAACCAAAATTAGAACAAAAGCCCAAGCGATCATAAAGGGGATGTCACTGCTGACAGCTTTAAAATACCTCCAAAAATAATAATGACCTGTCACTGTAACATGTACAAAACAAGGCACACTATCAATATTGTTTACTCCTAAAGAATAAAGCAATAGTGCTTGTACTCAAACATTTGGGCTGAGCCCACAACCAGCTGTGAGAGGCTGCCAAGTGCTCCCAGCACAACTCAGCACGTGATAATCTCCAGTCCTGCACGTACTCGGTGCTATCAGCAACACAACAAGCTATCCTCGATCATTTGAAACTTCAAAATGACAGATAAATGAAGCACTCTTTCTCCGTTTGGTAAGTGGGAGACTGTAGAACAGAACTTGCCATGAACTTATCAAAGACCACAGAGGAAATTAGTGGCAAAGGTTGGAACAGACAGCTAGGTTTCCTGCTCTAAGCACACTAAATTGCACGTGGCCTCCTAAGGTTATGAAGTTTACTGCCAACAGCACTGTCCCCCTGAAGGATTACTTTATTTACATGCACACACACATTCTCTAAAAGACTATTCAGTACAGAAATCCCTGAGGAGCAGTAAAGTGCCCAAATCCACTCCAATTAATATACGACACCGTAAATTCTCTGACTACACACTGCGGTACAGACATGTTGATTTTCAATCTGCAAATGTTAAGTACAGTAAATATACCCAATTCTCTAAAGCTAACCAAATACAAGCATTACACTATGCATTTAGATTTTACTTGAGACCCCTCAAGAGCTCTGGATTCTTTAAAAAAAATCACCCTGAACTCCAAGAATAACATTTACAGAATATTTCATTGAACACTACAGAATATTCAAAAATGTTTACATGTCTGGAGAGCACAGGCACAGAGCCAGGAATACAACCTCTTTGCCATCTTAGGCTTTCTAGCTAGTTCTGTAAACTTGAGGAGTTAAATAATAATAATGTTATAAAAATAAGAAATAAGAACTGTTTTCTACTGGATTCATGCTGTACACAGGAGAACAGTGGATGGTTTCTAAAATTATACCAGTTAGTGCAAAGAAGTTGCTTGTGTAGCTACAGAGGGATGAGACTCATCCTTGAGATCACAGTTAAATCAACTGCCTTAAATATTTTATTTATTTGTTACTCTTTGCCATAGCTTTGTGATGTAGAGTTTTGTTTCACTCACCATGTTGTGTTTGAGAATCCTCTGTACCACTGGCGTGAACACTTCTATCACAACCATCGACCGTGGGCGCTCTCGGCAGTGCTGTAAGGAGCAACAAGTCATTTTGTGAGCTGCAGGAATGATTGAAATGGGTCTCCCCTGTGGCTTCACACCCTGTGCACAGATTAACCCTAGATTAATAAAATCCAAGGGCTAATGAATCTTTCCTGGGAATAGGATACCTGTAACAGTGTTCTCTCCTACAGATTTGCTGGTGTCTAATAAAAAATTACAATGGGAGCTCAGGAACTGTGCAAACTGCTTTCCCTACTGTTTCTTCTTCATGAAACTCACTGGAATTTAATAGTTTTTGGGATACATCCCAATATATCAGTCAGAGTAATTCAAGTAGGAAAGGACTTTTGGAGCACATCTGGCCCAACCCCTGCTCAAGGCAGGGCCAATTGTGAAGACACCTTAGCCTACTGATTAGCCTTGCCCACTCAAGTTCTGTAATCTCTGAGCAGGGAGAGTTCATAACCTATAAAAGCAATTTTGCATGCTGCCACTATACACAGCCCATCCCACACCTTTAGAGATAAAGGTTTATAGATAAGTAGCTACCTCTGATGGTGACCAAAGGCATAAAAAAAATATAAGTGCCCATATAGTTTGGAGGATGAGAGTCTGGTGGGCAACATGGAGTCTTGGAGGTACCGGAGTCAGAGACTAGGAATGGCCCTAAGGCTGGCTTATCAAAGTGAAATAAAGTCAGAATTCTTTCTTGAAATCTGACAATTTCTGCAGGAGTAACTGCTGACAGGTAACTCTGCGTGGGAATTTTAAGCAACATCCAGACTGCTTTACAAGTGAACATCCAGTCTTCAGCAAGCAGATTAAAGCAGACTTAAAACTGAAATGCAAAGAGACTTAGAGAAAAAGTAGTACTTTCAAATTCAGAAGCTTTGCAATCCAAAGCACTCAAAACTGTAGAGAAAAGATGCACAATGCAGCAGAAGCCTGGATTTTCCAGGAAAGAGGATGGGTCCTTATGATCTTTCCACTACCATTACCCCATGACTTAAAACCATTACGGCTGAGTTACGCATCACATTACCAACACGTCTGAACCCGGTGACTCCAACGATTTTTGCATTAGCTAAATAGAACATACAGTATGGCATCTCATGTACCCAGACTGGGGTGGGGTTGTCTGAAGATCTTAACTCTCATGGATTATCAATACTGTGCAGTCTGGCGTGTGAAGAGTATGTATCTATTTATCATAATGGTGCTGTCAACTATTCCATTGTCATCGGTTGTTGACCAAAAGATGAAATCAATTTGGGCATGAAGCAAGGAGCTAAAGAAAAAAGCAACAATCCCCTCAAAGAACTACCCACATATACAACTACAAGATTTCAGAAAGCCGCTCTGATACCTTGCAGAAGAATTCACAGAGGTCAGGAGGAGGATGGTTGTTTTCCAGCAAAGGTGCAATTGCCTTTAAAAAAATAGAGAGAGAAAAAAATTAATTAGAAGGCTGCAACTGGAGTAAGAGTTTTGCAGGGGAATATTTTTATTGCAAAAGAAAGGTCACTTTACTTTTGAAAAAGGACAAAAGCATCAGTATAGAAATTAGAGGTGGGCTGTGTGTTTTACACATAAGCTTAAGCACACCCTTGCTGTGAATCCTCCGGAAAGTTTTGCTTTTAACTACATCAGCATAAATTCATAAAACACAGCAAAGGAGTACAATTTTTATCATGGTTTCAATGAAAACAGGAGCTGTAGAACAGTTATTTAGTATGCAATAAAGCAAGGACAAATCTCCTTCACTGCTTTGGTAATAACATCTCTCTAAAAGAAAAAAAAAAAAAAACACCAAACAAATACATGTCTTTTCTATAAGAGTTCAAGCTCACATACAGCTGATAACTCATGAAAAGAAATACAGCACTGTTCTTACCTGGAAGGCCTCTATTTATCAAAATCAAGAATATAACTTTTTGAAAGTTGAGATCAACAGTTGCTTCTTTGCTGCTACGCCAACCGATGTGGTTATGCTCAGTAAGTACATTAGGGGTCATACCTGCCGCTGAGAGTGTAATGAACTTACGTTGTTGTTACTTCCTTTGTAATTTAGGAAATGGTACTAGAACAATGTATTCTCTCTACGTGATGGTGCCTTCGGGCTTTTCCAATCTCGAGCTAAAGGGATTCCCAGTACCCATTTAAAAGTAAGGCTCTAAGCAGCAGCTAGAACATTTTGTATTAAGCAACCAAACACCAGATATTTTATATTTTATCTGGACGGCATCTGGAGCTTTACTAAGGCAGCCTCTTCTGATTTTTGCTGCTCTCCCTCTCATCTCCTTAAGGTCTTTGGCCCCAGTGAGTCTGCCCAAAATGAGCGTGTTTCACAGCAGCTGCTTTCACACACGAGCAGGTTAAGGTTAATGTGAATTTTAACAATGAAACCCAGCACAAAGATCTGTTTGGGTTACGGGTAACACTTGTGACATTTCTGTTCATTCTTGCATGCCATCCTTCTGCAACTATTCACTCGGCCTCTGGCGGTGGCCCAGAGGAGATGGAGAAGGCAACATGACTTGGTAGGAGTATCGTATCCTCGCTGCCCACCCACCACCTGAGCTAAACATCTCCCTGAAATCCACCTTTCGAAGTGTCAGCCATGGCACCAGCCAAACCACAGCAGGCAGGCGTTGCAAAATCACCACGTGTTTATACCTGTCTGGCCACTGTTGTCACTGCAGCAGAGATGGGGCTGGCTGGCTGTCAGCCTAGGAAAAATGGGCTTTTTTGTTCAGCCCCGTCCCTGCTGAATGCAGGGAATAACCGCAGCAGACACTGACAAACAGGTCACAGCTCCGCCTGTACAGTCGGTATGGAGAAGTGGCAGCATGAAGAAGCCTGTGTTTGCCTTCTGTGAAATCTGCTGCCTCACATCACCCAGTGACGGGTGACTGATCCCCTACCAGGAAGGGACGAGTTGTAATATTGATCTGTTCCAGTGACATCTAGATAGGAAGGGTGGTTTGGTCTGCACAGCAAATCACCATGTGCCTCTGCGACATGACACAAGCACACAGCAACAGCAATACCTCCTAATAGCACAGGTTGGCTGTATAATGGCAGTGAGCTCTGATAACCACAAACCTCTGACTCCCTAACAGCTGGGGCACAATCTGCAGAAGGGCAGGACTGACCTGAAGCAGCCTTCACTCAGAATCACTGAATAATTTAGGCTGAAGGGATCTTTGGAGGCCACCTGGTCCAACCTTCCTGCTCACAGCAGGGCTACCTGACATCTTTTGTTAAAAAATCATTCCCCCAAAACAACCAGCTTTCACTGGAATCCTGAACTTTCCTTGGCACTAGAGGAAAATGAAAGCTACAGCAGATCTCAAAGAAAAGTAAACCCGCAGAAGAGAAACAAGTTGAGGGGGGCATTTCTACAGGCCAAGTATGGGGGTTAAACTGCAGTGACACATACACATATCCGTACTTACAAAAACAATCACTTGCTCACATACCATCAGAGATGGAGACATTCTCTATATGGCAGCATTAGCCCCTCAGGAAACTACTAAGCCTAAGGGTTTTATAGGGCACATCTGGAAATGATGTTTTTTGACTATTTAAAGTACATATATAACATTGCACTGTGTAGCCCAGTAAGGAGGCCATTTTGGGAGCATATTAACCCTACATATGCTGTACTGTTTCATATAACTTGATGAGGAAACTATCATCATTCTTCTGTGAAGCAAGGGAAGAGGAACAATAAACCATGCAAAAACCAATAGGCCAAATGGGTTTGATCCTGCCTCAGTTCATCAGCATTGATACAAGTGCTTTCATATCTGCCCAACTTCAGTAGGGCAGAGGCTTAAGCATTAAGAGAAGTGTTACTGAACCATACGGATTTGTTCCCGGATTTTGACAGAAAGTTACTCACCACAATAATGCTCTCATGGTCTTGAGTGGTTAAGTTGTTGTTCTGCAAGAGTCAAACAGAAGAAATGAATGAGCAAACAGTACTGAGCTGGCACAGCAGCATACGCTGTACTCTCAGCTACCACCAGACACTCATAGAAAGACTCAAGACTGCCTTTATTTATTTTTAGAATAAAATTAATCAAATTAAAATCATTCTCTTAAAGAAGGTCTTATAAAATCTGCTATGAGGGGTTGTGGAAGCTTCAATTTCTTCCTCAGTACCTTCAGATTCAAGTCACCCTGGCCATGAAAGCTAAGCACACAAACACCAGGATGCCAGAGCAGGATTCAATTAACTGGAAAACTAAAGCTAGTGATAGAGTTCTTAAAAGTGTTTTCTGTAGCCAGGCTGTATGTTTCTAAGAAAATTAATAAAAGAATTGTTCCATTGTTGTATACCATTTTTGGTAGTAAAACAACTGATGCAGTTTTCCTTAAGCTCCTTCTTCTAAAATGGAATCAGTGAAAGCCTACTGGAAATTAGTGGTTTTCAACAGTAAAGTGCTTTTGGCTTTCACAGCAGCACGATCCATCCAGAGGCTACAGAGCCTACTGCAAGACAACTTCTTTGGTTATCCCAAATCTCTGCACTTCAGAATTTGGACATCAAAAACCAGCTTGGCATTAAACTTACCATCCACAAAAAGTTAACTATCTGAAATAGATGTAAAAAAAGAAGGATAGATATCTCTGAAGAAGGAGACTATTTTTCTTTGACAGAACTGGTAATAATAAAAAGCTGCACTATGAATTTATTGCTAGATACATTTGTTGGCCTTGTACAAGGATGATCAGTCTTGCAAACAAAGCCAGTGGAACAGAAGTCAAGGGAAGTTTTACTACTGACTCAAAATAAGACTTGAGTCAGACCCATAACAAATTTACCATGAATAACTGAACAAAACCCCATAACTTCCAGAGAAATGTTTGTTTATTTTGTTTCCAGACATCTACCTAGCATGGGTCAAATTCTTATTTTCCCTAAAAAGTACAAATTCCACACAAGTCAGCAAAAGTCACAAGCAGATTTAAAGGAAGAATTTTGAAAGCCCAAGTTAAAATAAAACCCACCCACAAACTTTTAACCGTTTGTCTCTCATGTAAAGGTGACAGTGTCTTGCAGGAACAAGGCTGGGGTCATACCTCTGAGAGCAGTTTAGAGACGATCTCCAGTGGGGCTTGGTGAATGGAATCGTCCTGAAGTGGAGACGTCAGCGCCATGTCCACTAGCGTCCTGATCTCCTTCAACACCACCTCCCAGCGGCTGGGGTTACTGAGCACCTTCTTGTACTTGTAAATCTTTTTCTGCAAGGAAAATGAAAGGGTCATGTTGACAGCCCCTTGAAAAACTGACTTGGACACGTGCCTCCTACAGGCAACCAGCAAGTGGGTTGCTTTGTACTTTGGGTTTTGCCTTTTCTGTTTGCTAAAAAGCTGTACTTAACACATTGAAATGGAAAAGAAAACCTCATATGTGTAAATCAATTATTTCTGCGAATGCAGTGAAAAAACATAGCTCCTTTTTATCTTGAAAATAAGTTTATAAACTCCAGAGCACCTTTCTTTCCATCACCTCGTCCCGCAAATGCCCTACTCCTCAGGCTAATAACAGATACTCGCTATCACACTGTTTCCAAAGCCGTAAGACTTTTTAAAGAGAGTTAGTCACAGGGATTGGAGGGATCAAAATATAATTCCACAGATGTTTCACTCCCCAGAGCTGATTGATGAATTCACATTCAGAATGAATTATAATTAACAGTAAAAAAAAATCCAACTGCTCCACAGGCGGTTTGGGTTTTTCCCCCCTGTTTCTTGAAGGATGCTGAGAAGTTGTGTCGTGACTCCCCAGCTGTGACAGAAACACGCCTGCTGAGTCGCTAAATCTCCCTTGTTTCAGTGCTCGGATGAGCACTGCCCACTGCCCAACGCCACCACCCTCACCCTGCTGCTTCCCCCACCGGCGCTGCCCGCAGCAGCTGGGGAGCAGAAGGCACCTCTTACCTCCTCGGCAGCCACGTCGCCAAATGGCTGGCACACAAGCTGCTCGCCAGTATAAATAGCAGTCCCTAGAGGAAAGCCACCCCTCCCAAATTCCCAGAGGTGGCCTGTTGAAACTCTAGAAGTCCAAGGAAGTGACGAGGGGAGCTACAGCACCAACACGAGGCGCTGACAGCAGCTTGCCAAAGACCCATCCTCCAGGCACTGCGTGGGGAGGGAGCTGCAGCGTTTCGGCTAGCTGATGGCTCCTTTCACTCATCTCTGCCTGCTCAACTCACCCCCTGATGAATGGGGTGACCAGAAGTCTGGAAACATCCTCAGGTTTATTAAACAACACCAGCTGGGCACTAAAACACAGACGCTTTGCACTAAATATGGATTTGCATTTCCAGAGAAACCCCAGAAACTGCCCTTTTCACACAGCTTGTAGATTCAGCTGCACCATCTGAGCTGAACACCATCAGTGTAATAAAGGCAGGGGACTTTGCAAAGGGTTGGTCTGCTTTGTTTTGGTGTGGGCTTTTTTTTGCTTTGTTTAATTCTGTTTTGGAGCTTTGCTGCTCCACACACTTCCCCTTTCACTCGCTCAGGGCAGCTGCCACCAGGCAGGCTGGCTCACTGCTTCCCCAGCACATCTCATGCTCAACAGAGAACACAGTCACCTCTGTACCCTGTCTGAAGTATTGGGAACAATCCAGAAAAGCACAGATTCTGGATGCTCTGGGTTTTTCTGTACTGCTGGACAGGGAGATGAGGGTAGCACTGGGCTGACATGTAAAGGGCAGGGCGGGCACAGTGGCAATTTTAAGCTACCAGCACTCCTTCCATTACCATCGCAGATTTCTTGGAGCCTTGAATAACAGAGAAGCTTGATTCATAGAGAGTTTAATTTTTGTTTGTTTAGGCAGTGCCTCTTTCTAGGGTCTTTTTCTTAGACCCACTCTGGCACAAAACAAAGTCCATGCAGCCCACTTTGTCACCTGAAGCAGCTCCTCTCTGACTGAGGACACTAAACAAAGCCAGCTCCACAGATCCGCTTTCCATGCAGAAATGTCCTCATTGGTCCCGTACTAGGAAGAAATCAAGCTAAAAGCAGAATTCAAAGCTAGATGAGAAGTGGGGCGGGAGCACTGGTTACTGTGCATCGCCTGCTGTGTGCTGCCCTGCTCCCGGGTGTGACAGCGTGGTTGGGGACAGCAGCTCCTGCAGCCAAGGGGACGGCTACTGAAAGCAAGCTGCCAGCCCCACAGCAGGACCTGAGCACAAATCTCTTCCCTCCGCTGCCAAATCCCCCCTTGCATGGGGGTGGGAGGAGCGAGGGAGGCCTCCTTTCCCTTTTAGAGACGACCATGAAAAATTAAAGCTCTGTTCATGCTGACGCACATAAGAGGAAAGCCAGAAGGAGCTGTACTGCGCCAGGGAGACCTCCAAAAGCTCACAGCAGCAGACAGCGGCTCAAAGGCAGCACCCAGGGAAGCCACCTTTGCACGCACTGTGCCGGTCGCTGCCAAAAAAAAAAGCAGACTTAGCGGTCCCTGCTTCCACCTTTCAGCACAACAGGGTGTGCTGTGCTGGTGCACCGAGCTGCAGCCTTCCAGGGACGTCGCCCAAGTTTTGAGTGATGGTGGGAAAGCAGCTGGAAATAAATAAATAAGTCAGGACGCCGTCCCCAGGAGGGCTGAACTCTGCTGTCCTGAACCTTTGCCCATGGTTACTGTGCTGTTTTTCTCGGCAGAACGTTTTTCACTGTTGAGCGCCTTGCTGAAAGCCTCAATTAAAGCCTGAACCCTATCAGTCGAATACAGAAACAATTTGCTTTGTATCAGCAAGCACTTGGCCAGCACCGAGCCATCTGCTCCATTCTACCTGCACCGGCTCCGGAGTGAGCAGAAACAATCCCTTGGGAGCTTACAACAAAGCTGCCCAGTAAAGACTCATGCTGGAGAACAGGCACGTGGACACATAAGAGTAGCATGTTCCCCCGAACATGGGTGTAAAAGACGCCTTCAGCTGCATACAGGAAAAATGCTGGGCTGGGAATCCAGCTTCGTGCAGATTTCGCTAACAGCTCCTGAGACCATTCCTGCGAGTGACAACACCACGTGCCAGCGTGGAGTTTGTCCCTTTTAGTTACTGACCAGCCAGAACCACACAGCTAACATCATCCCAAAAATCTCATTATGCTGACTCGTAAAACAAAACCAGTGAGTTTAATAAATACCAAGAAGCAGCAAGGGGAATAAGCGACACCGACAGGGCATCCTTCGTTCTCAAGTCACTCTCATTAATTAAGTCTTGCAGAAACCCAAAGATCTAAGTTTCAGTCCTCTTTCAGGGGAGGAGGAATTGAAGACTACGTGAGAAAAATTACTTGTCCAGGGTTATTAAGCAAGCATGTGACAAAAACCTGTAGGCAGTGGCTTTTGCCATCAGTGCTCAGAAGCTTGTGAACGTTGCTGTGAACAGAAAGTTCAGACGGGTCTACGGTACAGGAAACTTCCAGCTTTTTTTTAAATGACATCTTTGTATGTTACTCTATCCCATAATGGTTTCAGCTGATGGCTCTTGCTCATTCAGCACCTCTCTGGACAAGAACGGAAATGCTGATAGAGCTGAAATCTAGAAAAAAACAGTCTCTAATGCACAGAAATGGAAGGCAAGGCACGACTGCGCCTTTCTTCACCCTAACAAGACCTTGCCTGTAAAGAACATCTTAGAGCAGCTAGGCACATGATCCAAAAAAGGCGAGATGAAGTTGGCCTCCTCCTTCACCAAATTTCACCCTGCTTTGCCACCAGTGGCCAGCAAACATTTTGTATTCTTGAGAACCAGTCTTTCCCTCAGCTACTACTGCCATCGTTACACTAAAATAAATTGCCAGCCCGAACCCAGAGCAGCCAGTTAAATTCTAGTTCTCTGCTCTTCGGCCCTTTTCCTTCCAACATTGCTTGTTTTGTGGCGGAGCTCGAGCTACTGCAGGAACACGCATGACTTGGATGGCTGCGTGTGCCAGCGGCTGTTTATTCCTCGCCGAGCACCGAGGGCAGCTCCAGCAGAAGGGCAAAGTTGTCCTCCCGCACAGCGGTCCTCCCCAGCTGGTGCTACGGTTTGGTTTTGATGGAGCGTCAGTAAAATGTAGGTATCTCATGCTAGACGTAAGCAGACAGAGGAAAAAAGCACAGAGAGCAGCCACTGGAACTGTTTTCTCCACCAATGCCAATTTTTTTGTTAAAATGCTACGCAACAAGGAACAGGAAAGTCACTTGCAATGTCCAGTACACGTCTGGCATGTCCTACACAAGTCCGGAGCTGTACCATGTATTCTTGAGCACCACCTGCTGGCATCTCCAGGTGGATCCATGGAAAGCCTTTCAGCATTTACCAGTATGAAGATAAAAAGCAACTTGACTAAGTCTACAAGAAGTGCCACTCCAGGCAAAGGGGCTGGGGCCAGGACCGGTGTATATAAATGCTGGCAAAGTGGGGACGTGGGACTGCTCACACTGCAGCAAACTCCTGACCTTCAGAAGGTTTTGCTAGGCAAATCCCTGATCCTCCCACAGTGAAGGTCTAAATAACACTTCACTTCCTGTCAATTCACATTAAAAATTCCAAAGAAACCGCCATTATTTATGGTACTGAGATTGGCACCCATGAGTGTAGGCCCTGTCTATATACACCAAGTGACAGTCTCTGCCCCGAGCAGCTCACGATCTTGATGATTGCAGGCAGGAAGGCGAAGCAGAGTAAGAAAACCGAGATGATTTCCTTGAGGTACATGGCAGGTCAGGACCAGAGCAGGACTGAGGCCTCCTGACTCTCAGGCCTCAGCCCAATTGCTAGCTGAGAACACATCTAAACAAAAGCACCACCAATGTGCACGGGGCAAGTAGGCCGAATGCTGACATCCCATCACCGTGCTTCCCACTCATCTCCCCGCAAGCCTTTTTTCATTCATTAACCTTCTTATTTTCCACTGGTGTCTAGCACCCTGCTCCAGGTCTCGGTTAATCCAAGCAAGAACCTCAGCCACCCAAACTGGCAGTGTTGAAGCTGCCGGAGTTCAGCGGGTTCAGGAGCAGTGACGTGGGTTGAGCTGTTACTAATACACAGGCTGGAACAACTGAACAGGCACTTCCCACGGGCACAAAGCTTGTCCTTTGCTCAGATACCACTGGGACACCACCACTTCAGGACTAAAAGAATGCTGAAATAAACAAAACTTGAAAAGGACGCGCCATGGGTTGCATTTCTGCTTGGGCCCAGAGAGGTGCAACAAGGCCGGGGGACCTGAGGGCTCGCAGGGCAGCCCCTCACTCACCCACCTGCACAACACCAGGCACCTGAGACAGTAATGCACTGGAGAACTTGCTCCCAAAGCACACTGTATTACATATACATCCACCTCCTTTGTCCACAGCCGTTCCCTGGCTGTCCGTCCTCCTGGGCTTGTGCTCTGTGGTATGTTCTAGACCACTGCAGACACCCTTCAACGAAGGTGGGTGAAAGGATGAGTAGGAAAGGATATTCTATGCAAGGGAGTAGAATAAAACAAAATAAAACAAAATAAAACAAAAATAAAAAGACTGGGGAAGCAGGTCTTAAATTTATAGACTCCACGGAAGACAAACCTGCATGCAAATATAGTGTATGTGCCTCCAAAAATTGAAGGCAACTCAAAAACTCTGGCTTCCTTCTAGCCCCCCAAGTGGGGAAGGAAGGGGTTCTCTGGTGGACCCACTGCCAAGCAGAGAGACCAGGGCTTGCTTTAGCCAGTCTCTTGCCTTTTTCTCCAGTCCCTGCCCTTCGGTCACCAAGATCCAGGAGCGCAGCTGGCAGATCCAAACCCAGATCTCCCCTAGCTGTGCATTTGAGATGCTGTTTGCCAGCTAGAAAACGCAAAGGACCAACTGCGGCTCCAGCTGCACTGAGCATGGGCTAATGCGGTTACTCTCGTAATCAGACCTGTCCACAGGGGAGACGTTTTTTGGCAGTGCTGACTCCGATGCATTCCCCGAAACCCTCCATCCCTGCTTCCATTTCCTTTTGGCAAACGCTCCCATTCTTCAGGCCCCGGTTCCAGCATCAGCTTTACACTTCAGGTTGGCAAAACATCAGCTCTCATCCTGTACACAGCAACTGCTGTTCCGTATTTTCCGTATCAGAGCCAAGCTGGGGTTTGTTTTTAATGTTGCTTTGGCTATGCGGAATTTCACTATGACTGCAGATACGCTTCGAGCAGAAGCACAAGCCACACCTTGCTCGCGAAAAACATTGGTAGAGGCACAGCGGCGGTCTTGGGTTGCAAATCCCATGCAATGTCTCCCCAGAAGAAATGTTTTAAAATACGTTGACCGTGTGGGGTTTGGGGTGGTGTTTCTTTTGGTTTTAAGCTTAAGTCACACAACACCTTTTTCTCCTGATGTTGGGCAGGGAGAAAATCTTTGTTACAGTTGCTGACCACAGATACTAGAAAGCTCTGCCCTCGGTGGGGTTACAAACCCCCCTGGGGCTGTTTTAAACCATTCTGCAGAATGAGTGAGAAAAACCTCCACGGAGAGGTTGCCAGAGTCGCAGAATCAGGGCAGGAGCCAGACACCCTGCTTCATTTACAGCACTCTGACAGCCTCTGAGTCACCGTCAGAGAAGGTTTCAGACATGCTCAGGCACAACTCTCTCCTCCTCCTCCTGTAGGGCCTCACCGCTGCCTGCTGCAGCACTTTTGGCCTTTTTTGCCAGCGCAGCAACTGCTTAGCATGGACACTGCCTGGGCATCGGCACCTCTGGGTGCTGCTGGCACCACCCATGGTTTCCAGAGGGGTGCAAGCCTGACATGCATGAGCTGGAGTCAGCAAAATTACATTCCATTAAAAAAAAAAAAAAAAAAAGGAATAAAATAACAGACTACTGGATGAAAAGCAGGAATGTGTGTGCACCATTCAGTTCCACACTCTCCAAAACCTTCAATGGACTAACTGCATTGCAGTGCATGGGAAAAAAACAGCATTAAACTCTAGCAGGAACTGTATGACTGTGGAGTTCAGCATTGAATCAGAGAAAGCAGAAGCCACAAAGCACCGTGACATGAACTGCTACGTAGGTGCAGTCCTGGCTGGGTACAGACCTAGCATTTCTGACTGCATTACAGGATGCACCTGACACCAACCTGAAGTGCTCCGGGTTTCCCGTACCTACATATCTGTGTGCTTTATACCCCACACGTGACGGCTGTAGCTGTGGAGCCTGGTCCTTGACATCCACCAGCTCTCGGGCTGCAGCAGGAATAAATGACTTTGCCACTGCAGAGATGAGATAGTGTGTAGGGAAAAAAAAAAAAAAAAAAAAAAAAACGCGTACAATCTTATCATCACTGCACTTTGACCAAGTCTGCCAGAGAAAAAGCCATGCACAAGGCCACCGTGGAGAACGGCCAGGCAGCATACCTGCTGTGCAGAAAGCCACCCCACCAGCATTGCACCCTTCTGATTCCACTCAGGTACAAGAGCTGTTCATCAGCAGGAAAAGGGGACGCTGCCTCATCGGCAAGGCTGCGGAACGTATGCCAGTCCTTTCAGGCACGAAGGGACCCTGATGGGAAGGACTTGCCCCCCGAGAAACCACCTCAAATTAGAATTAAGCAGCTGGCTAATGGTAGGAGCTGTTAACAAAAGATAACCTCTGAAAGAGAATCCGGTCCAATTCTGTTTTCTGGGAAACGCCAGTCAGCTTAGGTAGCACCGAGTGGCGTACAGAGCAATTATTTCTTCCCAGATATGCAAACCAGATTAAAAAGCCACGTCATCCCTTTTCCTTATTACTCTGCTGCTAGCAGTGGGCACCCTCGCCTTCTCCTGCCCTCCTCCCCACTCGCCAGTCAGCAAAACCTTCCAAATGGACGTTTACCCACCTGCTTCACTCTCTCCTCCTTGGCAAATGTATTATTTTGCTGAGTTTCCAGCACTTCAGAGCCATAAATGGCTTTGAGATTGACTTCTCTCTCATGTGCACCTGCATCATCAATGTCGTCAGCAAGAGAGATGTGCAGGGCTCGAGGAGCATGTTTGTGTCAGAGATCTGCTGCAGAGCCTTGGGGAGAGCACAGGCACTGGGTACTGATGTGAGGCTTGCAAGCATCTTAAAAGGGACTTTGGGAAAGCAGGGTATTTCTGCCTGCAGATCACAGGGCTTTGGAGCTCTGAATTTCCCAGTTTCTCACAGGGAGGTACCAAATTTCAGAGCAGCATCCCTATCTCAGACAGTGCCATCGCTCTGTTCCACATCTTTACGTCCCATCTCACTGCACCAAATCAGCACAAAACGCCAAAGCCACTGCAGCATTTTAGCCTACTGAAACACCACCAGATCTCTGCAATTTGCTCGTCTTCTTTCCCCTCGTACAAATGCTGCACGATGTGCAAATCCAACCAAGACCCACAGCATTTGGCTCTCTAACCCCATGGATGACGTCCTCACAGAGCATCCCGCAGTGCTGGGGCGCCACCAACACCACCGTGCTTTGGGGACGGGCTGATGCAAGCAAGGCGCTGACAACCACCCTGCTGCCCTCGGTGCACCTTGCCCCCGGCCACGCAGCCCGAGGGAGTATTCCCATCTCAAATCCTACAGCAAAGAGCAGTGAGGCAATGGCTTCTGAATGAAGACAGGGTAATGAAAGGAGTACTTTTACTAACATTGTTTTCTGCTGCTTTTTTTCTAATTTTGAAACAATCGCTATTTCTGAGGGGGAAAAAAAATAAGGAAGTGTGACAGACACGCTGGGCATGTGACTTGTAGCAGATGATACAGGCTGTGACACTGGCAACTTTCAGAGTTTTTTGTGGATATCAGCAGCAATTTTATAACCCTCTAAGACAACATGTTACGCGTACTCTGATGCCCTGGACGCACAGTAATTATACTGGAATAAATAAACAAGAAATAAAAAAAAAAACATGCAAGGCAGGAAAGAGAAATCTAAAACAACACCTCCATCTCCTTTGCTCCTTCAGGCTCCCGTAAGTCTTCTCCAGACACCCATGAAGTAATTGGCAAGAGTCCTCATAACATCAATAATGCAGAACTGGGTCCCAGCACAGCAGCTTAACAAGGCACTTAGTACGTGCCAACCCCCCGAGTTAGGCTTTCACACCCAATGCGTCGTGCAAGGAGGATAATTACACTCCTGGGAAAGACTACCGGCGCTGTGCTCATACGAGATCTCCGAAACACCAGATTTTTTACCTCGCCTCTGCAGCTAGGAACCTTACGGAGAGATTAATTTTGGTGCAGCCCTATATTAGGGCAGCTACAGAGGAGAAGTTGTAATTTGGTGAAACCAGTGGTCACCGTGACCTCGAAGTCTCGAATTGCAAAAGATTAGTCATATGGTCAGCCCTGGAATAATGCTGAAGAGCAATTTGTCAGGACGAAAAATGAGGATTCCTCTTGGCCAGTAGTGCAGCATTCCTGTGTAGCAACATACTCCAGCAATTGTAGTTACTCCTCCTCGGAGCTGAGACCTAGGCACACAACAACAACCTGACCTGTTTATTCAGCTGTTTTTGACGCCCCTCTATCTTCAGACCTAATATTAGTTTGAATAGGATAGCATCCAAGTCTAGCAGGGAAAATTTAGAGCTGGTCCTGACTTAGCTAAGGCAAGAAAATAACTATCTAGTTTCTACTCAGATTTCACCACTGGCCGATTAATTGGCCGGAGTCCTGCCTCCCTAAAAAAGCCTCTTTTGGCAATGCAGGAGGCAGCTGGGGGTACACAAGCGGGTGCGAGGGTAGCTCCTGGCTTGGCAGAGAGGTTGTCCAGCCCACAGACCAACCATTCCCCAAAGGGTGAGGGGATGGCACTGGAGAGCCCCACGCAGGCAGCACATCACAGCTACCCTTCACCTCACCTTTCCACGGGAAGTGTAAAGGCAACAGCCAAGCAGTTGTGGCCTGCCTTTTGTTTGTCAGAGCAGCAGAGCAGCTCATGAGCAGTCAAAGCCCACAATGCTTTTAAAGCCCAGAGGCTTTGAAAGGCAAACCTTAATTCCACAGCTTAGGTTCCCATCAATATATCATTGACTCATACACAGACACAAAAGGGAAAAGAAAAAAAAAAAACAGTCATCAGTATAATTGTATATGAATTATTTGTTGTTTCACCTCAAAATAACAGAAAATGTGAAGTTCTGTGTTCTGCTAAAATACCTGAGGTTTTAGCTAAAGAAAGCAAAGAAATAGCCAAGACAATTACAGTTGTGTGTGCGCTCCCTAACTGCCAAAGAGAGGGTCTGAAGTCCAGCAGACACCACCCCAAAGAGCTGCTGAGTGTGTCAATGAATAATAGCTTCGCTATGAAGCACAGCACAGGGCTCCCGAGTTGTCACAGGGTACCAAAGCTTCCTCTCTCAGCTTGTAAATCAGGTGATTAAACACAAACGACAGACGTAGGCATTTTCAGCCATAACTGATGTGATTTTTTTTCCCGATCTCATAGTTTTAAGGCATGATTTACCGACATTTAAGGCTCTAAATTTTAATGCCATCATTTAGATTCTATATAAGCCCCACTCCTGTATCAGCACTATTTTTAATCATTACCATGGTGACAAAACCGTAAAGGTGCTTTTACACAAGGAAGGCTTTGCCACACTTTTGAGAACAGTTTCTCGTAACTTAATTTTCTGTAGTTTTAAAGCACAGAAAAATACCCCTCTCTGAACTTTCCCTGTTAGATGAGATACAGACACTCACACATAGCTGGGCAAATCACCTACTGTATAAAAATATTCTGTGTTAATGGACATAACCTGGACAGGGAATTCTTAACCTGGACATGGTAAAAACCAGAGAGGGTCTTGTTATTCGGGTCAAGTGTGACTTTACATGACAAGCAATCCCTTTGCAATTAACAGGGCCGCTTGTGCATTGAAGTATCTATTTCCCGAAGACACAGATCAAGCAATCCCTCAGGGAACCAGAGAAATATTAATTCAAAATTAAAGTTATTGAACGAGGGCCAACAATTCTTGTTTTAGCATTCACTGCAAAATGTTTGCAAATCCCAAATGACAGCATTGTTCCAGTTCCCAATTCATGGGAATCAAAACACAGAGTCTGTGTAGAAAATGAATGTGAAAACAAGGGTAATGTGTTTGTTGATGGCAAGTGCGTACGCACACGGGGCTGCACGAGCAAGGGCACAAGCAGGCGGTGGAGGGAGGTGGCTGTTCCCCTCTGCTCAGCACTTGGGAGACCACACGTGAGCTCTGTGGTCAGTCTGGGGCCTCTCAGCTGGGCCGTCCACGCTCTGAGCAACCTCATTTGACTCCAAAGTACGCCCTGCAATGAGTGGGAAGGAAGGGGATGTGTGTGGTGAGAGGACCAGGTGATGTTCAGTGGTCCCTTCCAAGATGAACTACTCTACAATTAACACGTTTTCCCTGTCCTGCTAGCAGATGGGTAAAATCCCTGATCAAGCAGCATTACTCATGAGAGCCGAGAAGTGGTTAATAGCATCAGTAGGAAAGACAAGATATAGGCAAGCCTTTTGAGAAGATCCAGGTCATAGGCACACAAAGCTCCCAGCCTGAGTCACACTTCACGCTTTACTGCTGCCCTAGGTCTATTCTCTCTGCACTGGGTCGATTCAGGACATTCCCCCAAAGCCTTCTGCTGCCATGTTTCATTGCTGTATCATTCAGCTAACCAGAAAACACAAGCAATCCACATCTCGTAATGCAGGCGGTGTTCAGAGTTTACTATCAAGTATGCTAAAAAGGCCTTGTGTAACCTTTAGGTTACAGGCCACAGGTTTGCCCTTCCCCCCGGCAAATGCAAATCTATACTTGTAGGGCCCATCACAGGATAAGACCCTTGGACCCCCTGGGAAGACCTCAAAGAGATTGAATTCTAGAGCAGCGTGGTACTAACCTAGTCAAGTGGTCTTTCCATGACCAGTCCTTTAAGAACATGCTGTAGGAGGGCTCAACGTTGTCAACATTGTACTTCTGTGAGCCACAGAAATACAAGCACACAGAAACAGGCCTTACCCCAAAGAAAGCAACATACAATGGGCAACGAAGCAGACGGATACTGTCAGGGGTCCACAGATGGGTATTTGTGTGTGTCCCAAAATTACAAGGTCCAGTATCCATCAAAGCCAAGCTTAGCTGTAGCCATCCCCTACAGAAACAGTTGGTTATCACTGTATCTAGCCTAGATCCAGAACGGGCAATGAACTGCATGTGTTATCATCTTTTGTGTATCCACAGAAAGTGTTGTTATCTTTATTGATACACTGCTATGACTTATCAGCTTCCAAGTACCAAAGATTATGTATCATGGTTTCAAACCAACCTCCCTGGTTGAAAGGAATGCTTCTTACCCAATGGATTAATGATTTGTTTAGGTACGAGGATTTGGACGGTCGTTAACATGTTCTGTTTATTCTCTGGACAACGACAGTTTGGCTTAGCTATAACCCAAAGGAAATCGGGATTGCTAAAAATAGGCTGAGGTGGCCAATAATCTTTTAGGAGTTGCTGATAGCCAGATTAAACAAGAAATTACGCATAACCCTTAGTGAGAGGGTTTCAAATGGAAAACCCCAAGAGAAAATGAGTACATAAGGAACAGACTGCCCCGACATCCAGACTGCCTTCAATAAGCACAGTATTCAAGGAGAAAGTCACACCTAAAAAGCTGTGTAAGCGTCTTGACAGCTAGTTAGCTGGATGACACATAAAACCTCTTGGAACTGGATCTAAAACATGGATAATTACATGTTGGGTTTTCTCTCAGTTCTGTTTATCTGTAGCATCTCTTTTATTATTCTCTGGGCTGCAGCAAGAAATTATTTTTGATTTTTATTTCAGTGTTTGTCTCTTGGAACAAAAATTATTTCCAGGGTGCTGGCTGGCAAATTGAATTCCCACAGCGTGTTAATCCTTAAAACTGCGCCACATAAAAGCTCTCACAGACCTCAGCACCTTCGTACAAGGCCAAAGGATACCCGGTAAGTGCCCGAACCTAAGGAGCTTCCCCAGATGTTTAACAATACAACAATTCACTAGAGCCAGCCATTTTCCTGGTAGCTCAGACAACAGGCAGGCCACAACTGAGTCCAACAGCTTGAAGCATAGGAAAAGGAGGCAGAAAGGTATAAACAGAGCCCAGATCTGCTCCCACAGCTGTACTGCACGTATTCCTGTTTTAAGATCAAGGGAGTATACCTGAGGCTGATCCCCACTGCTGGGAACTCTGGCTATCAGTTTGTCATCTGCAAAAATGGGCTGGGGAAGCGAAGTTCTCCTGCTCCATCCACATGAAGAGACTCGTATGGGGAGGCTCTGGGTTCAGCTGGACCCCCTAGACACTTCCACCCCAGCAATACAAACAACAGCAAGCTCATCTCTATGGAGTAGCTGTTCTCCCCCCGAGTAACTACTTCAGCTATCTGCTCCACTTTGCATCTGTACTCTGCATCCCTGCAGAAATGGTTTGACCTATTATTTGCAAGACCACTGGACAAATATATCATTCATCAGCACAACCACCCAATTACAATACAGCTGCGGCGATCATGCTGCCAGCTGGTGCTTTGTGTAAATGACCCATTCCAGAAGAATAGACTTCGTGGGGTTTTGTGGGTTCCCTCACTAACTGCTTAATCATCAAACCATGCAAATTTCAGAGCGAGATGAACATCGGCACCTGGCTCTTAAAGTCACAGGCTGCAGTGCTAGGGAAGTGGTAGAAGCTTCAGCAGGGTACACCGTGCTCCTCCAGTCTCTAGAGATACACTGCTTGTCCTGCCTCTTAGTTCTGGTGTGGTTTCACTTAAACCAGCCAAATATCCTCCAAAGCAAAAAGCAGAAAGTTGCCAGGTGTTCTTCCTCTCTGCTAAGCAATAAAACCCATCAAAACTACCTCCATGTTAGCAAAGAGGAATTTGTTAGTGTGAAGTACCTGGGCAGTGACTAAACCCTGCCGCTGTTCTTATGGGAAAAAGCTACTTGCTATTCTTGGTAAAGGGAAGGTCTTTCGAATCAAGATAATGTTTCACTTGTTTTTCAAAAGTCAACTTAATGGGGGTGGGGAGGGAAGCAAGGAAGCAAAAATAAAATCTACTTTGCAACAAGTTAAATTACTCAGAGTTTCCCAAAATGAGAGGCTTGGTCAGAATCATTGGAAAGTTTAAGAAATACTCCTTTAAAAACAACTCCTACAGAGCAAAGCTCCCTCTCCATGACCGAAAGGCATGTGAGCAAGCCAGGTCATTCTGCCCAGGCTTTTTCTTCATCGTTAAATTGATGGGGTGGGAGGGGGTGGGACCAGGTTGAATCTTTATATGCTCTTCACATTTTTCAGAGCTGTGTCTCCAGCCCCGATCTTGGCCTCACTGCAGGAGGGAAGTGGGCACATGCCACCAGCACGGCGGTGCCTCAAACATCCTGCCCGGGGACTAGGTTCTGCCTTTCTCTGATCGTCCTCGCCTGCCAACGCAGGAGGGAATTAGCAGTCAGACGGAGATAGTGTCTCTGCATGCTTTAAGCTTCAATGCCTCTTTGTTATCCTCAGGAGCTGCGAAGAAATCAAGGCCAGCTAGGCATTGTGTTAATGAGGCTGTCAAGAGGCCAAAATAAAGTGCCACACCATGGCCCAGCCTTCTGCTATCAGCACCGCTGTCCCACGCTGATTTAGGCAGCCGGGGGAACAGGCTGGAGAATATGCCAGTGGTCTGGAAAAGGAGATGTCGACACTTGGCTCCTACTGATAAGAACCTGGACCCACTCTGCACACGATGCTGCCAGCCACTGGTGGCTATACAAAGCCCACAAACCCTGCAGTTTTGTCACACAACTATTTTCCAACAGCAGTGCTATCAGAAACACCTACAGCCCAACCAGTTTGGTGGGAGGGACTTCCTTGTATTTTCACATGTGGTTGCTGTCAGCAGGCTGAAATCTTGATAAGCTACGCAGCCAACCTGGCTGGCTTTACTGAAACCCTGCTGAAGAGAAATCCTGAGCTGCAAAGCCGCCGTTTTGTTTCACACCACCGTGTGAAACAAAGGACAACCAGACATGAGATGCTGAGTGCGGTTGCAGAGGACAACCGCACTCAGCATCTGGCCCAAACTTATTTCCAAGTGCATCTCGGATCCATACGGATTCCATCCAAAGGTCAGCAGCCACAGTTTGTGATGAGGAATGTTCTGCTTTGGAGACACAATGTTGTCACTGTGATCTGCTTCCCCTGCCCAGAGCAAGCAGTCCATTGTTCCCACTGAATGCGAGAAAGGGCTCGAGATCTTTGAAATGGAAACTGCCTTTAAATCCAAATCATTTAAAGCATAGACACAGACTGATGCTACTTACAATAAGCAACTCTGAAAGACACTCTTTCTCCATAGTTTAGGGGGAAAAAAAAGAAGTATCCCAAGAGCCCAGAACATATGATTGGGCTGCAGTCATCCCATAATGTATTAACTTCACAGTACAGAACCAAAACCATCCAATCTCTACACTGCTTCATTGTGAATTTACTTGCTATCTGCTTTTTTGAAACCATCAGATGTTGATAACAATAGGCTACGTAACAAGTGAATGAGTCCAGTCTACTTCATTCACTCTAGGAACATGTCGGATCTGCGGAGACATTCTCATTTAGGGTTTGTGGAAGCAAAGAGCCATTCAGGGCTCTCACAATGGAGGAACAGGGAATGTTAAAGAGTAGTCCTAGAGACATACAAGGAAAGATGTAAAGTACAGGACTTACCTTCCACTGCAAAGAATGGAACCACTGATCCCTCAGGTAACTGTTTGCAGCCTGTAATAAAAGAAGTTGCAAATAGAATCATTAGTTTCTATCAGTGTTTCAGATCACTGAGTCAAAACTAAGCAAGTCACCCATGTGTGCCCTAAAAGCAGCAAGGCTGCACTCGCTGTATTCTTCGAACTTTATGACCTTAGCTAACTTCAACCCCAGCCTCACCAGAGTGAGGGCAACTCCTTGCTCAGAGCTACAATTTTACATTAAAACCAATTTATTTTCATGGAAAGCAATGACCCAGAGACCTTGCTGCAGATGTAAAACACTGAACCAAAACCCTACAAAACATGAACCTCCTAGGAAATGGTGTCCTGCCCAAAGACTGTGAAAAATCCTCACTGATTTCCATCAGATCTCTGATGGCTGTAGGACATTTGCTTTTTAACTGCAGCGAGCAGGGTAAGAAGATGAGCTGACATTTCACTCGGAGGGGTGGGTTTTTTCCATGCGCCAGCCTCCCCTCTTGTCCTGTTCCTCAGCTGGCCACAAGGCAATTCAAATAACGCCGCGGCTCTGTCAGCGATATTAAAACAGAGGGAAAAGCACAACACGGACATGCACATACATGTACAGACTGCAGCAACTGCATAAATGTTGCAATGACTGCTCCCAGGGATCTCCCCTTTTTGTCTGTATTAAGCAGAGCTGCCAGAAATCCTCAGTGTGGAGCCAGATTCGTAGCCAATGGAGGAATAGTTCAGCGCTCCCAAAGGTCAAAAGGCTCGGTATCAAAAAATATAAAAGCATCCACAGTGACGTAAATACGCATGCCTTAACAAGGTGACATAAGTTTGAAATATTTGAGTGGGTAGAGATGCCCTTTGGCTTTTCCAGCTCTATCTCATCCCTGCCAGTTTTACTCACAATGCAAAATGTTTTACACAATCAGTGAAAATTATAGGATAGCCCGTCTAGCCACATTAAAAAACGGTGAGGTTTCTTCACTAGAGAAAAAACCACTAGTTTCCTGCAAATTAAAGCATCCCTTCAACAATTTTTACTCTCCAACACCTTTTTAGATAAGTATGCACTGCAGAATGAATTTCACTTCCTGGCAAAGTTCACTGATAACGTCAAGAATACTCGAAGTAAAAATACTGCATGCTTACCAAAACTGTGTTTAATCTCAAGGTCAGATACTGATCTCACAGAGAAACACATTTGGACTGATTTCACTGAACTAAATGGAGTAAATACTCTTTTGCATATGTATTACATGTTAATTGGTTTTATACAGAGATGAGAATCAATTGCTCCTCTAGCAGAACTCTAGGCAATAAAGCAGAATAAATCTATCACAACAAGTCTTGACTGACCACAACGTTTATCAGAAACAAACTTTCCATGTCAAAAAGTACGCTGACTTATCAGAATATGAATTTGCTACAAACTGAAATAAACGTTATTTCCTTCCTTTTTTATGCAATGGAAATTTTTAAAAACATTAAACACTTAGAGAGGGGTTCCTTGGGATATTTTGGTTTGCCAATATTTAACAATTTTCCTTCTGCTATTTACCCAGTATTTCGTATACACATGTATGTTAAAATATGTAAGGCAGACCTTTTACCTACGTATGCTAAAGAGCTGAATTTCATTTAATATTGTTTATACTGTAGTTTAATATGATAAGAAGGTCAAAAAGAAGTTGACACAATAGGACATGAAGAACATTTTTGCCATAATTAAAAAGGCAGAAAGTAAATATGCCGAGGTACTTTCTTTCTCCATCTCTCTCTTTTCCTGCTCCCCCTCCTTTCCCCTCCCTTCCTCTCTCTCTCAAAAACACTTCATGGAGGAGAACAAAAACTCTAGCAGTGTTTTTTTGGATAAATATTCCTGTAGAAGTGAGTGCTCACAATGGCTCTAGCTGGAGTTTCATATCTTGTTACTCATGGGAAAAACCTCTGCCAGCGCACACAGAAACGACCAGAAGCAGAAGTGGCTGCTGCTGAAGGACAAGACTGTCAGTAGGAACAATCGTCAGTGCCAGTAAAACTCAGAAACTGCAGCAGCTGATATTTGGAGTACTCTATCAGGAACTTCAAGTCCATTAACAACTTTGTCAGAAGAATATATGTAGATATTTTTAAACACGGTAACCAAAGTGAGGCCATAAGCCTACAAGCCTGAACATCCAGCCACTTGCTTTTAAAGAAGGGCTGAAAATATCTGTAGGTTTGGGCCCATATATTATGCGACAGCACCATTAACAAATTACACATCCATTACGTTCTTAGAAAAAAAGAAATCATATGCAGATTGAGTATACAGGAGCTATGCTAACTTGCTAAGACACTGATATTTAAGTTAATACAACCCAAAATATTCTAGGGATATGAAGTACTTCTCTCAAACAGGCAAAACACCAACCGGACTTAATCTCTGGTCTGATCATAACGTGGCTTGAGCCAACATCCACATGAGGCTAAAAAAGAGCAAGCACTACAGCACTACGTGGGAACTGCTGAGAACCGTTAGTAACTGTCCTATTTTTGTGATGTCAGCAACTACAGGTTGTAAGAACACTACAAATAAATAGAAAATACTACATGTAGATAGATTTTGCAACCAACTGGAGCCTTACATAAATTGGATGACAGAAACTATTAATGAGGACAACAGCGTCAGGCAGAGGTAGAGACATCAGGGGACTGGAAAGTACTGGAGGAGAAAAAGAAAGAATGATATAAAAGGCAAAAACAAACCAGCACAGACTTGTTTCACTTGAAAGCAGTGGTCTACAAAAAGCATTTAAGAATAAAATTAGCAAAGTAAGGCTGCTCCAAGCACAGGACCAAGCATTGTCTATGCACAGGCTACACATTGACTACTGGGAAGGAATCAAGAAAACTTGCATGTGGATCTAGGGTGTGAGCTTGAATTGCTCTAAAACCGAGTTTGAGCTTTCTTTCAAGATCACTTCCAAGGAAAACAAAGACGAAGAAAACCAAGTGAACACAGAACTGGAAAAACAAACCTTTAGGGAATCCCCACACTTCTATTAGTGATCAGGAGCCAACGGTAAGAAGAATGTAGAAAGCCAGTGATCATTTCAGCAGCTCCCCACACAATGTTCAGCACAGATAGGCTGAATTCACATAACCCAGGCACAGTTATCTCAGGGGAGCTGCCTGCCAGAGGCTCTCCCCCCGGCCGGCCACAGAGGCTAATCCTGCCAGCGCACCCTTCCGCCCGCTAACCCTGGTGAGCTGCAAAACCACAGCCGTCCGCAGGAAGCACCGGCCCTTGGCAGAGGCCAAGAAGCATCCCGCGTTCCTCCCTCTTCCAGGCTTGCACAGAGAAAGGCAGCCCTCAGAAACATTTATTTCTGATGGGAAGAAGGGGGAGTTTTGCAGCTAGGGTGACAGATGACCACCAGGCTTGCTAGGGTGTCCAGCTGCCCACCTCCACACCGACGTACTCAGGGCACTGCACGTTTCTGAGGTTTGGGGCAACGAGCACCAAAGTGTAAGGCTGTGGAGGGAACTGCAATTCACCCACAGGTGCTGCCCACACGTTTATGGTCAGGTCTGATGTGTGCTCCTGGATTCCAGCACCTCCACACCGTCACCTGCCTCTGCATACTGCAGCTGAGGGCTTAGCTGCTACAACAAAGAGGAGAGAATGAGACACGAAAGACCTTAAATGGGCTTTTCCCATTGAATTTTTTCTTACTCTCAGCCCTGTCCACAGAGCACACCAGGTTTTCCACCACTACCTCCAACAGCTCCAAAACCCTACAAGTGCTCCGCTTGCTGCTGCCTCCGGCAGTCAATGATGCAGCTAGGAAATGCCCAAGTACTTCATCCCCATCTATCTGCAAAACCAACGCTTCAGGTCCCCTGGGGGTTCAGTGTGTTCGCCCCAGATGGGCTACAAATTTTGTTCCCAGACAAGGATGGCACAAGGTTTGGGGCTTTCTTTTGTACAAGAGATTAAATGCCTGCACATACACTGCTTCGGTCAATGTCAGTGCAATGTAATGTACAAGTGCACAGCAAGGGAATTATTTTTTCCTGCACCCAAACTACTTCATTTCTTAGCCAAGAGCAGAAAGACAGTTTGTCATTAAAAAACAGCAAATTTCTAAAAACTAGTGGTTTTTTTTCTAGCAAAAATAGGAAATCCAACACTTGTTGCATGCCAGTATCGCAGCTAATATAAATATTCACGGCTCCACTGATACCAACATGCCTATAGCAACCAACAACTACAGAAAATTTGTCATTTCCATCACACCATACGTGCCATGCCACCAAGTTTCTCTAACAGTAAGCTAGCAGCCCAGCATCCCTCGTTACTGCCATGTACGTCACTCAGAAGAACACAAGAACAGGCTTGTCCACATGGAAAAAATTCCCAGCTTTCTCCTTCCACACATGGGATTCTGCCATCTGAAAAGATGTTGCAATAAGTGGGATTTAAAGATTCAGATTCTGCTTTTAACTCTTCCAGGGTTTAGTCTGTGTTTCTCTTTCCCTTGCTTGCTCTCTCGTCAGCAGAACGGGTTTTTGTTTTGCTTTCCTCCAGCTGATACTCATTACTGGGGCTCCTTCCCACATTTGCTGCTTGTGAAATTACACTCTGATTTTTCCCAATTACCTTCAATAGGTTACTCCAGCTATTGGGCTATGAGTAGCAGAATCCCCTTCAACAACATGCACACAGCACCCTAAATGCACATCATGCTTTACACAAAGCAGGAAGACAACAGCACAAAGAGGCTGGCCTGTTACTGATACTGAGGAGCTGACACTTCTTCAAAGGCTAAATTTAGTTTATATTCCCCTGGCCTATAGAGCTTGTGTCCAGTGAAACAGCTCCAGCAACACCCCCTCTTGCACCTGCTTGCCTAACTGCAGGAAAGGAAGAAGAAAAAACCCACGAGAGCTCAGTGCTTTGCATGGGAAGGGATCAGGGACTGGATCAGCTGGCGGGAGGCAGGAGAATATCGTGCTGCATCACACATGGAGATGGCTTCTCCATGCGATCCCTGCCCAGATGAAGAAGCCCTTTGCTGCCTGAGAACCAAATAATCCTCCTCTGAAACCCAGGTAGATGCATCCTGTTATCACGATCGGATTTCCTAAGAGGAGCTGCATCACCTCCGGCACTGTTTGTCAGTTCTCATGTGTTAAAATAGGCCAGGATGGGTCAGTGCTGCTATGGGAGGACATTAGGATGATGTAAGGAAAGGTAATGGCACTCTTCCTTCTCTGACTCATCGCTGTGCAGTAACAAGCCAGAAATAGACCTTGGTGACAGCAGACGGGGGGGGATGAGAGCTCAAACATGGACTTGAACTCTCTCATGGCATTTATCACGCGTGGCACAGACAAACACATGGAGTATGTCCTAACACGACGTGTCGACATCCCCTTACGGGACCACTGGGAGCAAATTTCCATTCTAAGGGAAATTCCCGTTGTCCAAAGTTTTCCTCTGCTTCAAATCAGTGAAAAAGAAATGAAATTTTAAACTTCTCTGCAAAATGAAAGATCTGGAAAACCTGTAATTCATTAACTACTACAATGCTTCATTTTATGTCAAACCATGTCAATAGTATCCCATGGTTTTAAAGAATTCAGAAAAATAGCACATACAAAAATATGTAAAACTGAAATTAACCAGAAATATAAATGCGAGGGAAAGTCAAAAGAGTTCATTTAAACATTTTCTTGTATTTAAAACTCATTTAGATTGACTCTTTGGGGATGGGGGAGGAGAACAAAACCACAAACAGATTTCACCACAAGTTCACTTCAGAAGAAACATTATTGGGAACGTGTTTTGGACTAGTTTTACTTGTTCCACTATCACACGCTTTCTGATAGCAGGGTCTGACATTACACCAGAGCATGCTGCTGCTTAGACTAGCAGGGCAGAATGATTTTATACAAGATTTGAAGTCCTGATTTCTCATAAATATATTGAAGTCTCTTGGAAATCTTAAAATAACTGAAGCATGCAAGGGCTAATTTCTTAGCATCTCAGTTTCCCAGCACCTCAGTGAGTAAATCTTTTGGATACTTAAGACTATTTGTCACATATAATGGAGAGTTTCTGCTGAACTCAGTTACTAGATAAATCTATTTCTTGCATCTTGATTTCTTAAGTATACTTGACATAAATTTTGGTAAAGTTTTGGATTTGTGAGTACACGTTACAACTGTATATGGGGAATCTATTTTTATACTTCCTCTGATCTGGCCACATTTGATGAATCCAGACACTACTAGGGACTAAATCATACTAAAAACATTTACAATGTTTGTATTTTCAATTATGTTGAAATACCCATAGAGTTATACTGTAATGCGATCCAGTCTGCACAGGCAGTCAACAGCATACAGAAGAACAGCTCATATCATTTATCAGTTCCTAGGAGGTTACACAAAGACACCAAGTTTTTGAAGAAAATACCAAAACATCCACACTAAGATGTTAATTTCTTACAAATGTAATTATTTGTGGGTTTTGTCTGTTTGTTTGTTTTAAAGAAACACGTGGCAGGCTGCTCCAGATTCAGCTGTACATGCCCTACCAAATTCCCTTTAAACTCAGCAGGGAGCTTGGGTTCATGTTATCTTCTTTCCTATGAAGGAGGCCAGTAGAGGCAGCCACCAGAAGCTATGGCATAAAGACTTAAAAAATGAATTTTGAAAGTCAGATGCAACTATTCTAGCTGTTGAAACAGACAGAAACGTAATCGCTAGCACTGCTAAGCAAATTTATGGAAAAGCAGAGTTGAAATTATCTCAAGAAAAAATCACAATCATCCACCTTGACAAATGAGTTTCTCTCTAATTAATTCAATTAATGGATTAGACAAGGAAGATTTCATCAATAAGAAGACCCTAATCTAGCTGTTGGGAAACCGTGGTTTGTCTGCCTGCCTTCCCTGGTGTCACGCACTGGAGAGGCTTTTCAAACCACAGAATCAGGACTCTGGTGGACTTGCAGCAGCCTGTCTGACATTCAGACTCCCTACACTCCCTGGAAACGCCTAAAATCAGAAAGACATTTTGAGCCACAGAAATGTGCTAGGCACCAAGCAGAGGCATGTGCATATGCATTGTGTGCAACAGGCCACATGTCTGTGCTCCAGGGACATGTGAAAAAATGCACAAATGCTACCTATGCACCAGCAGAGCCCATGCCCATGAGGTTACGTGTCCTCAGGTCGTCCCAAATTTACTTGAGCTGCACTGGGGGAATGGCTGCAGCCTCCATTTGCAGGGCTGAAAAATGCCAGATTACATCAGTGAGGTAAATGAAAAGGAGCTCCAGAAATATAATCCACAAAGGATGTGGCCATGAATATTTCCACGTACACCTCTACCCATTCCTGAGTGGTGTATTTGCTATGTTGAAAATCATCAAAACCTCATGATATTTTTATGACATTCCAAAGCTGTTCCAAACCCCAAGCACAGGAACCACGTGAAGGGCTGAAGTCAGGTTCTGTGCTCTCTGAGCCACTGGTAAACAGCTCTGCACACAAATGGGTCCACCAGCCTGTCTGAAATGAAGGCAAAGGAGAGCTGGAGTAATAATAGCACAACCCAGTCTTACTCGTATTGGTTTCCCAACTCAGAGTCAACTTTGTTTCATGCTCCTACAGACATCTGTGCTATGCAGAACACAGGTCAGCTCAGCACCTAGCCTCAGGCTGCTAAATGATGCCACTCGGATTATTTCCTCATTAACTGCAGATCCAGCCAGTTCAGAAGAGCTTTGTCGAAGCCCTCCCTGGATACAGATGGTGCCACATGCTCTGTGGCCTTACAGGGCCTCCTGCCACCCATTCACCAACAAGAAATAATGAAATGCTCGCCTGTGTATCATGGCTCTCCCAGACAAACCATCCAGCAGACTTGGGCATCACAGTCATTGACTATGCTATCATGTATCATTCACTACTTTCCCAATTTTTAACCCATTTAACTACATTTCTTGCAAAAGTGGTACAGTGAAAGTGTGCACACCCAAACACACAACATCTATTATGATCAATCTTTTGAAGTTGTTCAGAGCTTTCCAATAAAAAATATCCTATGAAACATTTAATGACTTACCACAGCTTAAACTGATCTTTCCTTCACATTTTCTGCAGGAATTGCTCACACAGCCTGTTCACAATCCTAGCTATACAAAGTGCATGTACACAACCATGACTATATTCAACAGGAAAAAAATAAAATAAAATAAAATAAAATCCCAAAGGATAACAGCTATCAGTTTGTCTTTGTGACACTGCTGAGAACCGCTATATGAGCTAAGCTGGAGTCAATTTAGTCTCTTTCAAGTTATGAAAGCTTATAATCTGTCCGGGGGCAATCAGCTGGGTTTTCAGTTATATTTCGTTTCCTACTCCAAACTAGCTTTAGAGGTCAGGGCTGTGGAGTGCACTTTTGTCACTAATGACTTACAAAGTCCTACAAAGCTTCACAAGTGGATGAAGAAATCTGGAATAGTGTAAACACAGCATCTTCTGCTAGAAAACAGCACTTAGAGAACTACCAGATGTAGATACCCATACAAATATACATCCTCAGTTGAAATCTTTCAGTGAAGGCCAGATATCTTTTAAAAAGATACCTGTTAATTCCAGTGCCAGCTATGGCTTTCCTATACAAATTGGAGGAGGATCTTCTTGATTTGTTTCATTTGGGAATAAATGTATAAATAGACTTGTTCCAGGCCCAAATTAATGTGCTTTTCCACAGAGCACTATTTTGATGCATAAAACCATCAAGAAGATTAAATTCTTGTGCCCCACAGTTCTCGTTCTGACTGTCAAGCAACCCGGAGAGTTTCAGAGGTATCACTCTGAGCAAATTTGCTGGTAGGTAGATACTTGACAGCGCTACGTTCTCTGCCTTTCTGAGTCCAGCTAATTAGGACTAGATTTCCTGAACAGCAAATAAAAATTCAAGGAGATTCATAGTTAGAAAATGAGATTAGTAGTTCTGTGTTTACTGTACCTGCAGTAAGACAGTACCCCCCGGGATTGTGAGCTGTAAACAGTACTTAGGGGCGTTCTCCCAGGACAGCAGTTGAACATCTTCAATAGCACTGTAGGAAATGGAGTTTTCCATGTACCCAGTTGGCTGCAGAAAAACAAAGGAGAGAAAAAAAAAAATGTTTACTTAGCCATCAGAAGTTTCACAATTTCAAAGTAAGAACAGCACTATCAAAATTACTCTTGATGTTGAAAATATCTGCCATATATCTAATTGTAAAACAAGATACCCACACTAGCAATTCAGCAGCGACATCAGTCCAGCCACTGTCATCCAACTGGTTCGTGTGTTAAGAACACACACATAAAAACAAACTCAGGCCAGACTCAGGTGCATGAAATTCCAAAATGCCAAACTGAATTTGTTTTGGATCCAAAATCAATGAAACCTAATTTCAAGTTGAGCTGAGCTATGACGGTGCCTGGCCATACGCTTGTAGTCAATGTGAAAAGAAGCATCTCAATACAGAAGTATATTGTATTTAGGTGGTTTTATTCCACATTCTCCTTCTCTCTGGCTGCCCTCACCTCTTAAACTCATAAGCAGAAGCAGAGCAACCGGACCTACTCATCACAGCCCATACACAAGTACCAGTCTCCTGCAGAGATTGCTGATGGCCAGTTTCAAGCGAAAGTTACAATTAAAACATAAATAAGTAACTGCACGTTGCAATTACATGTACAACGTAAATTGATAGTAGCAAGGAAATCAAGTTAAACACGAAACTCCTCATTAGCAACCCCGTAACTTGCAGGCATTACAGAAGTACAATTATATCTGAAGTGGAGATAAGCTGAAATAATGTATATACACAAGCAAACATAAAATTATGTCCTAAACATGAGTAAATACACAGATACAGGTGTGTACCTATTGAGAACGCACATATACACTGCACATTATGCAAGTCTTCACATACTTGAAGTAGCTGCAGTGTTTAACAGACGTCACTTATTTTGCTGTGCTATCGTGTAAGCCAACCGATCAGTATTGCTGTGGCAGCGTAACTGTTTTTCTCTACAAACGCTGATTAATCCCACCACGTGGATAAGCCCTCACGTTGGCCACATCTTGAGAGAGAATGGAGCTCATTACGCTTGTGAACTATTTTCTTACATTACTGGTTTCCATCTAACTGAAACTTCTCAAACTTACTCCCACTGTGCCCAGTACATAAGCTATTTTTAGCTGCTAGTCTTGAAATAAAGAAAGCAAGGGAGGAACCACATCTACTTCGGGGCAAACAGGGCCACCTCCGAACATCACAACATGGGATTCCTGGGGGCGAGTGTGAAATAAGCAAATGGCATTTGGAAGGTCTCTGCTTTCTATTGGTATGGCTTTCTTCCATAAGTTAAGTGGGTGGTGCATCTGGAAATCCTACCTTTATGTTACACTTCATACGTGTCCGTAAGGCCATAAGCAGCATCGGCCTAAACACAACAGGGCCCTGTCATACGGCCTTGATGCTACAAAGAGCCAGTCACCTTTTCAGCCAGAAAACTCAGCAAGCCTAGGAACTGGACTGCTATTTCGTTTTAAGTAATGCTCGCTATAGGAAGGTTTATTTTACACGAGGCCTCGCTGAAAACAAATTTCAGTGTCTCTTTAACAAAACCCTTGTTATGCAGGAAGTATGATAAACTTCTGCTTATTCATTTACCCACAATATTGTTCTACACTAGTGACTGGAATCCCAGTGGCTTAATACTGATACTGTACGTCACGCGTTGCCTACTGGAGAGTAATTATCTTGTTCTCACAGGAAGCCGAAGGCCCAGGATCCTTTGGTAATCAGCATTACAACACTCGGAAAAATATGAAAACAGCCAGCATAAAATCTAGTATGCTCGGGAGGCACAGTTATCAAAAACATGCTCTGAAAGACTGGAGAGGGAAGAAATCCAGGACTAGTAAATGCAAATATAAAATTAAGTGAATCAAAGCAATTTAAATGTCTCTCTCAAGAAGGTGCTGACTGCCCTTAATACCCTCCATTAACTTCAAAGAGGACATGAAGAACTCTCACAGGATCTGTTCCCAAGAGAAGCCTCCTCCATACCTTAAAGTGTCCATTCAAACAACAGCAAAGACGACCAATCCCGTTCAACTGCAGCTCTTACAAATGACTTCATCCCAGACATAAATCCTGCATAAACTTTTATTTAAGGAGAAGGGAATAACACTGAGCTCTGCAGTCTGCAAAGGATGAGAAGACTGCCTAACCTATAAGGTGAATTACAGAGGTGGCTAATTCCTCCAGATGAAAGCGTTAGGCCACTGGGGTGGTTTATACAGCACTCTCATGATCCCACCTCCAAACTTCCTACCCAGCCACACCTCACACAAAGCCACACTACAATTGTTGCCCATCCTACTCAAAAACCCAACAGCCCAAACGTCCTTTAATCCCCATAAGCACTGCCATATGCATTATTTCTGTTCACATTTCAAACACCATGCTCTAGAGAGTGAGGTATTTTCAGAGCTGGTGTTTTCAGAGTTAAAACACACTGTAGATAGTTTCACCTCTGTTTTGCAATAGAAAGTCTAGAGCTAATTATTTGTTACTACACAGAGCTCCTGAAAGAGTGGTTGTAGATGCTGTTAAACACAGAGGATCACATTCCCACATTAGGGCCATGCAGAAATGCCCTAAAAAGACACCAAAATGGACAGGAGGCTTCCCAGAGCTGCCAGGGGCTCGGCTGAGATGCTTGGTGCAGAGACCCGTACAGCAGCTCCATGGAAGCCAGCCCCAACGTTGGTGTCCTTTCCCTAATCCCTGGGCACACACAGATGCAGGACAGTGGTGTTCCCTCATTGTGTTTTCACAAGACCAAGCACGGTTCAGCCGTTTATCAGGAAATGGCCCGAGGTAAAACCACAGCCTGAGTCACTGGTTCCTCTTTAAAACACAGGCAATTTTGACATTCAGGTATGTGAATGTCAATCACCGTGAATCATTGTGGTTGATAAATAAGCACTGCAAGCCTCGAAGCCTCTCATTTTCCAGTAGGTCTTGCTTGCACAACCCCCCAGAAGCTGCATCCTCACCCACAGCTCGCTCCATGGGGAATTCAAATCATACATGCAAGACCAGAAATGCGTATTCACACATTTGAGAATACCTAAAAAAGAAGTGAGACCGACCCTCAGTGGGTCAGCATGAAGCATCTGGCATCCATCCTGGTTTTATGCAACATCCTCACCTCCATGCGCCTGCTTTGCTTCTGCCTGCGCAAATACTTGTTTGGCTGCGGTGTCAGGCCGATCAGGGAACTGATCCTGCTTTTGCCACAATACCTTGTACCTGGTTCAGTCCAATTTGTAACATGAAACAAAAACCACTATGTTAACATAACGTAGGGGGCAGCACATCACGGGGCAGGGAGCGAGCAGTGAGGACTGGAGTATTGCAGTCTAATTATCGCCATGAGACACTTCACAGTCCAAACCACAGCATCTTTGAGGAGTAATACATCACGTTCAGTTGAAAATGCCTTTATCCAAGAAAATAATAATTCTTAATTTTATAGCTGTCATTTTTGAAGGAAGATTTATATTTCTTGGGAAAGCCTGAAATCCATCAAATGAAACGAGATAATGCACTCTTCTCATTCACTCTACAAAATTAATCCTGACTTAGGAAACTTTGGCCTGAGAATCTATGTGTGTCAGTTTACAGATTTACAGTCACAGCTTTAACTTCGGGCTAACTATTTGCTGTTGAAAGTGCTCTGGAAAACTGTAAGAGACTCATAAATGAAAAAGAAATGTATTACAACAAACAAAAAACCTAAGTTAAGGAAACATTTTCTCTTCACATTAGCCTTTAGTCTGCTAACGAAATATGCAACTTTTCCGTTGGGAAATCAGGTATGTCTTAAACTCAGTGAGAACTTTGCCTTTTTTTAGTTCTGCAAAGATTTATTAATCATACGGCTTTGAAACAACTTGGGTCCAGAATAGCCACACACCAAAACCTACTATAAATCAAATCTTGGGGGAATCCAGCACTCCCAAAACTGGAAGAACATTTCGGCTCACGTGTAAAGCTAGTTTTCTCTTAGCATTTCTGGGAAAAGTCAGCAGCAGCAGACTATTCAATAATGCAAAAATCTGCCCACTTGTTTCCATGGGAAATTCTAAAAGGGAAAGAATAAACATGACGTCCATTGTTAATACGAGGCTTGTAGGCACTTACTCATATAATAATGTACTAAACCTTCAGCTGCATATTTTCCAAAGAAAGCATCTAGAAAAGATGAATTCTACAAATATAGATGGTTATTTGCATTAAAACATATTTGGACTGACAACTCCCACCGACATAACAACAATGAAGAATGATTTTCCCAATTAAATACTCTAGCTGGTGGGAGGAAATGGGGCTGTTCCAGTCGCTTGCTCCTCCACTCTCAGGTGCTTATTTCTCTCTCGGCTGCTTTTAAGAAAGAAGCATGCTGCTGTGTCCCAGGATGATGACCACACTACTGCATATAAGTTTGTCATACCCAAACAAGACTTGAACAACATGTAGGAAGAGTTGATTGCTCTCAAACTTTGATGGGGGTGGAGACTCTTCAGCCTGTACACTGAAGGGTAATGGACTCTGAAACTGCTGAAAACAATGGGTGATTTAAAATAAATCTCTGTTAGGAGACATCCACAGCTCCAGAGAACACCCCTGCAAATGTAGCTATTTCAGATAAGAGCAATTAACATCTTTGTTCATTAACTATATAACCTATCAGAAGACATTTATCAAGTTAAGCAATTAGTAATACTACGCCACAATATGCAGCACAGTACGATTTGTCTCACTCTTGGTTTGGAAGAATTTACTGCCATGTACACTTGGCAGAATGACTTGAAAGAATTTAAAGTCACTGTTAACCTCATGGAGATAAATGAAATGGGAAAACAGACAGAAAGGCTACCAGTGGTGAGACACCCAGCTCGGTCCCAAAGCTGCATAAAGGAATTTTGGAGCTTCCTTGGAACAACGTGCTCACCTACCATACTTCCCAGCCCCCTGGCCTGCCTTCATCATCACCATTCCCCTCCCAGCCCCACGGACAAGTTGGAGGTTTCATGTGTTACACCATAAAAAGAGACCTTCCTTGTTCCGTGCATCGGGAGTAGCACTGGGGACAAGGGAGGCTAACCCATGGACCCCTGTGGAAGGGGTCTCTCCTTGGAGTGAATCTCCATTCTTTCTGCTTGGAGTCCCTTTTTTCCTACCTGTCTAAAAGTGCAGTGGGGATGCTTGTTGGGGTTTTGGTTGGTTGGTTTTGGAGCTTTTTCTTACATGGAAACCCATGTGAACTCAGTGGTCCAAACTGTCAGGGCGCAGTGGTCCAAATCCTCTACCCCCCTATGTCAGCTGAAGCCAAGGGTACCCTAGCACAAAATTAATTACAGGAGAAAGAGGAAGGGTTCTTCCACGTTTATTTTTGTGTGGGTGACTGTGTGTATAAACACCCGTGAGTGTATGTGTGTGTGTAAATGTACACACATACACCTGTCTTTCTGTATAGCTACAAAGAGATAATAAAACACAGTAAAAACACATCCTACCCCTGTTTCTCTAGACAATAATACAGCAGCAATTGTCATATGGCCAGCGCAAACCAGCTCAGTATTAGTGATAACATTTAAACGAGAGAGGCCAGATCCCAACTGAGCTGATCACCCCAAAGACTTCAGTGGAACTTCACGGATTGATACCAGCTGGGAATCTAACTCATGAATTCAACAGAAATTCAACCAAATCGAGCTCTGCAGCTAGATTTTTGCAGCTTCTTTCCTCTAAATATTTAAGACAACCAGGACCGAAGGCTGTTGCATTAATTAACCTTACAAAACTGATAAAAATGTAAGAGCTGCCAGGAAGAAACAGATTATCCCAGGCTGTGCAGAAAAAAAATAAATCCCAGTCTTCAGTGGGTCTGAAGTCTCCATCCTATGGAGCTACAGAAAATGGACAGGGCAGAACTGTTCATTTTAGAGCTGAGAAGGAAAAATAAAAATGGTGTTGTCCATGCTAAGATATATGATCAAGGAAATCACAGAAATCAGAGCAGCTGGGGGAAGAACTTCAAATTAATTCAGATCTGAAGAACGTTTAAAGTACAGAACAGAAGTTCATCATTAAGAAGGGAAAATAAGGTCATATTATGGGATGTGTACCATGACAGGTGAGTCAAACAAGCAGGAAAAAAGCATTAATTATGTTAACTGAAATGCATATAGATTTTTTTTAATGAGAAGATTCTTCCCTTTTACTGTCAAAACCAGCTGAAGAACCACTTTTAAGTGTTCAGTTTATTTTACCAACAGAACTATTTCAATTTCTGGGAGGAAAATAAGACATGTATCTTAAAGACTTTCTGAAGATGCCCATCATCACGATGGCCCTATCCAAGAGTCCATAAAAAAATCAATCGTTTGTCTTTATGGCAAGCTTAGCATGGCAAAGGGAACACCACTTGCACTTCTAGCAGTTCTGAATGCTTATTATTTTTGGTGCTGGAGTCTGAAAAGCTCTCAGTGTTCTGCTAAGAGGGATGAGAGCCTGCTGTAAGCTGCACCTGACCCACTGCGGGGCTGGAGGCTGACCGCAGCTTGTCACTGGGATGGCCAGATCCTGGCACAACTGCCCCAGGCCAGTGAGCTGTGTTTGATGCAACCTCCCAGGCTCAGCAGGACTTTGACAGTCGTGAGCTGGACTTGCTGGCCATGTGGACCACCTCTGCTCTTCAGGCGTGTGCTGCAGCCTTCAAAGCCCCACTGGCTTCAGGGGGGGCAGAACAGTTTGCAGCTCTGAGAGGGCACAGTGACAAAAAGGGATTGCTCATCACCTTGGAATGTGTTCCTATATTGCACAGGCTGCCTGGACTGCATTTCTGAAATGCTTTGCAGTTACATAGTATCCCCAATCAAAGGAAAGCAAAGCACTAATAACTCCAAATATTAGCCCCCCAGTGAACTTAGGAAAACTGAAAAGAGGAATTGTTATCCCCCGCTTACCAACCTGGAAGAGAATCTCAGCTAAGGTTGCAGTTGCACCATGTCCTTGGTCATGCCCTAGGTGACACGAGAACTCCGCAATGTGGGAAAAGAGCTCAGACTTCCTGAGTCTGACCATGTGAACCGGCTCCGAAGGCATCCTCCTCCTCCTCCAAAATTGCACAACCGACCCGTGAGAAGCGCCGTTCTTTAACAGGATCACATTTGCTGTCCCTCAGCATTAATCACTGCTATTTCACCCTCCTGAGGAGGAAACACTCAGCAATTTTGACAAGATGGATGGGTTCTTTTTCTTTTTCTACCTTCCTTGAAATTACTTCAGGGAGGAGGGGACAGGACCAGCCACCACGCAGCAGGGACGTACCTTTCCAGAGTTGCATGGACTTATTGCAGAAGACTGTACTCACACATTCTTCTGCAGAACAAACGTTAGAGAAATATGGGAAAATCCCTGATTTTTGCCCAGAACACGAAGCATCTAGTGACTGCTAAGCAGATCTTTGCTAAGTCACCATAGCAACTATGATGTGACAGAAAACAAAACTGCATCCACAAACCGCTCTCAAGTCAAGGCTGCTCTCTGTTCTCAATTCTCTTTCAGTAAGTCAGCCTTGTCACACGCTATGAAACGTTTCAAACGCTGACAAACCAGAGAGAGGAAAAGCACTGGGTGTAAGGATTTCAGGCCAAGCCAGCCAGGATTGGCGCTAAACAAAAACGCCACCTTTTGATGAGTATTTTAACCAGAGGCAGCCCTGAGAGCTGGAAATGAAAGTTTATCAGCTGATTTCAAACACAAAGGTGGTCCCTGGGAAAAAAATCAGTCTGTTAAATAACTGGAAACATGGCCATGCTGACCTGTACTACGAACAGAAAATCTCTGCTCGGTTGTGTTTTTCAGAACTGGCCTCACCGATCAGAAACCGCTGGTCTAGGTAACAGCAATCACACGTTTCTGTCGCATATTGTGCTTGCACACACAGTGGTTTTTGCTTTTGGTTTGCAGATCTCCAAGGGCCTGTTGTTCATTATCTTTACGAGGTCAACAAAAGGTGAAGAAGGAAACCACATCTGTTATCAGTAGGGTCACGTCTGCTGCGCAAGGATCTGCACCTCCCATGGAAAATTTTAGCTGAAAACTCAAAAGGCCTCAGGCAGCTGCAAGGGAAGCAAGGCATTCGTCTCCATCGCCGGCAAGTACAAGGTCCAACCTGGAAGGTGTTCTCCACTCGCTCAACTGGTGGAGAAGCCGAGCTACCAGAATCCCACATCCCATCAGAAATGGGCAATTTGACTCCTGGGCTCTGCCGTCCTGACAGCTCTCACCACCTTCCTAGTGCACGTCCTAGCTCGTTTCTCACTAAATTTTATTTACAAGACCTAGAAATTAAACCATTGCAAAACTAAACATAGCATAAATGTGCGATATATCAAGTTCTTGTTCTTCACTTCAACAAGCATTCACCAACACCACTTACCACATCCATGCCTTTTACCTAGACACCAGAGTTGAAGGGTCTCCAGTAACATTTTTTTAATTTTCTTTTTAACACACCTTTAACCCTGTAGCTCCCAGGAAACCACAGCCAATCTCAACCTAATGGACAAGTGTAAGATGGGGAGGGGATTGCAGTAACCCAGCTGTGCTTCTGAATTCCCAACAGGAGATGCCCAATGCAGAGAAAGGATGGGCAGGCCTAGGGTTCCCAGCAAAATAATAGCACAGCTGCCTGCTCTGTGTTAGATAAGAGAAAGCACACATAGTGGAGAGATACAGATGTTCTGTTATGGCTAGTCTCACTAAACTCTCTGCTGCTAGGGGAAAAAAAGTGGGAACCTCCTGAGGAGGAGCAATGGCACTCGAAATCACCTCCTCCTCCCCTTGCTCCAGCAGGAGGTAAGAAAACATGGCAAAACTTCCAGTGCTTTGCTTCATGTCTCATCATTACCAGTAATTCGGACACCTCTACGTAATGTTAAGCCATACCCAGCTCTGGTGTCTGCAGCAGTGATTTCCTCTGGATTTTGGGTCTCTCCCAGAATGACACCCTGGCATGAAGGGAAAGCAAAGCGCCACCTCTGCTCTTGCTCTTTTGCAGCAAGCCTCTTGCAAAGCTGTGCCGCACCCGCAGCCTCCTCCACCTTCATCTTCCTCATTGTTTAACGACTGGCCGGCTGTTTGCACTGCAAGGGAGTGCTGCTGTTCAAACAGAGGGTGACTGAAGTATGTGCAGCACCTCCGTGGAAGGGAGATGGTGAGGGAACGGAGAGGGAGAGGGCGACTGCAGGGAACTATCAGAGCAAATATTTGAGGAAAGCGTTGGCTGGCTGGTAAACATACAATGGAGAGAATCTAAATCACCTCCCTGAGCTCCTTTGCAATGCAAAAAGGGTACACTGAAGTATTTAAAGTGACACTTTTTCTTTAGTTTAAAAACAACTAAATAAATTAAATATTTAGCTAAAATCATAAAGATGTTTTGCTTGCGAAGGATGGAGCAGTATGAAACTGGCATATCCAACTGGCAAATGTTTTGATTTAATACAACATGTATTAGCTTAGCACGTTGTTTCTCGAGATAATTAAGGAAGAGAACCTAAAGTGAAGCACGAGTACCTGTTATCAGCATCTCAGCAGACAGACTTTGAGGGGAAAAACAAAGAGCAACACTACCATCACGCTCTATGAAACGGCAAACCCACTCATCCAGGCAGCTCTTTACAAGCAGGAGGAGAATTCCAAGGAACTGCAATAGTCCCCCAAGGGATCGTGATGAGCACGGCTCCAAAGAGACACATTTCCAGAGAAGCCTTGCTTATTAGGAACTAATCATGCACTGTTCTCTCCTATGCTGTTTTTGAGAAGACTAAACTGCCTTAGTCCTCCAGCGTCATTTTCTGCCCAAATTAAATGTTTCAGACCTCAACAAGATGCACTCACGTATTTCCTCTGCATTCCCTTATACAGGGCTTGCAAATGGACAACGAAACAGAACCATGTCCTCTCTGCCCCTGCTTCAGGAGCCCAGGGGCTCCCCACCTCACCAGCCATGCAGATGTATCTCTGGGTGATGCAGTTTTGGAAGCTCCTTGCCCAGCCACCAGCTACTGATACACATCTGAAGGCGAGAAGCAAGACAAGAGTTTTCTGGGCTGCAGGACAGATGAGACAACTTTCTGGTTTTCCTCTCCGTATTTACGTGCCCTTGCTTATGTCCTCAGCCTATAATGATTACCACAATGCCACTGCTTAAAAGGGAAATTATGCGGCACCCTACCTATCAGCACGGAGATGGCTTATACACCACCACTCAGGAGTGTTATGTGATCAGTGAAAAAACACCCTCCCAGCAAAACAGCTTGGGGTACTAGACTAGACTGATTTTTCCCCTTCCCATTTCACATCAAAACTTGCTTTAAAATAATTCCAACCTTTGAAACAATCTAGATTGCCAGGTTGTCTTGGCCTAATGGCTGCAGATTTCCCACCCTCGGCAATTAATTTTTGGTTTTCAAGTTCAAATATGCTGTCAAGTCAGCCTTCCTGTATCCAGTTCTGCAGCAACATCCTTGCCTTCTGTCAAGATTACTTGATTAATTTATTTGCTGTCTCTAAGGGAAATAGCTCGTTTTTATAAAGCTTTAAATGTTGCGACCACAACTTTGTAGACTGAGTTTTCCACCCAGGGAGGTGGATCAGACAAGAGAAGCATGCCATTGCCAAGCTTTGACCTCAGCAACCAAACAGTTGTTATTATTAGTCCAAGAAATTTCTATCAAGGAAATCTGAATGGCCCTCAGTGAACCATTTGCCCAAAGTTAAACGAGCTGCAGATTTTCCAGCAGAAAGCCAATGCTACCAAAGTACTTGAACGTGTGTTGGTGAATCTGAATCCAAACCACCGTGGACTTGCAGCCACCGCTGAGTATTATGACTTGGGCTCCAACCCTTGATGACAGCATGACTTGCTGCTTCTCTCTGGCGTTTTGGTTTCAGCGGAACACAAAAGCTTCCAAATGAGAGGTGCATTTGAACTCTGTACCTGAACACACATCAAGGCTGTTGACCACTTCTGCTTGCATCAGCTTTACCCAAGGCAGGGATGGAAAAAAGGATAACCATTCCTTCCCTCCCCTCTGTAATTAAAATCCACAAGTACGCCGCGTCGCTGGATGGCATCGCCGCTGCACAGCCATGGGCATAGCGGTGACGGAGGAGAAGTCCTGCTGCCGGAACCCCTGTTGGGTCCTCCCCAGCTCAGAGCAGCTCTGGGTCGCACACTTTGCTAACTCTGTAAGTAGTAGACTGAGGACACAACAGACCTGCCCTAAAACCAGCCACCGACACGGGTTTGTTTCTCAGTTTTCACTTTCTTAACATTTTATTTGATAAACTCAACTGTAACTAAACATGGCTGAACAAAAACCCTTGTGAACTTAGTGTTGGTATCGCCTTTCTTTCCTCTAATTGCTTTGGCTACCTGGTACTACAGCACTAACACAATGTCACGGCACTATTTTGTTTGCAACTATGGAGAAAAATCTGGCTTATCAGAAAAAACACCAGAATTAGTAGGAAGGGCTGACCACTGAGACTGCATTAGCTTCATTTTCCTACCTACACCTTCCCGGGTAACATTTACAGAAGAATGCTTAATATAGAGATTGTTTATCAATTGTTTCCTCAGAGATAAAGAAACAGGTTAAATATAAAGCATCTTAAAATAAGGTACAGCACCAATGTTACCCTTTGAAAAAGGCCCAAGTGCCCAGCAAGCTCCAACTGGAGATTATCAAGGCATTTTAGCAAGTAGTACTACTGGAAAGAAAACATAAAGCCTGCATAATAAAGTAACCTCTCCCTTTTTCTCTGGCCTTCATCCTGCTGAGAAAGACCTTTTTTCTTTTTGATTCTGAAAAGCATATAATTCTTAAAATATATAACTTTGAATTCCAAAACTAACTCTTTTCTTGTTTCCCTGAAAAAGACCAACTCTTCCTGGAAACGAATAAAGCAGACACCAAAATCAAATTCAACTTTTGGAATATAAATGTTGCAGCACAATATTTCCAAATACTCCAACACTGCAAGATTTTGTATCACCGAACCCAAACTAAAAACTCAGAGAGCAACCAGGGAACTGAACTCTCAGAGAGTTCAGAACCTAAACTTCAAATTCTGCTCGTTGCACAACAAAAAGTTTGGACTCTCCTCCGGGGTACTGATATAAAGTTTCAGGGTGACCCAGATCCCAACACCTCTGCAGCCAGTCCTAAAAGCTCCTGCCAATACCTCTCTCAAAGCACAGATCAAAGGCTTTACTGTACGTTCAGAGTCACTCCCGTGATGCAAGGATTAGGCATGAAGAAAGAGAGCGTCATATTTTCAAAGGCGCAACTGCCTATAAGCGTATCTCGTGCATATCAGAGCACTAGGAGCACAGCCACAAAAGCCAGTGCCAGACACGCCACACCTCTAAATTCTTGTCCTGTCTCCCATTTTCTTTTTTATCTCATCTCTCTGAACACGCTGCCTCTACATGCCCAGTTACGAGGAAGACATACCTAGTCATCAACCCCTCGGTTCTTTTATTTGCATTAGTCTTTTCATCAATATTTTCAGTTCCTTTCCAGCATATCATTCGTTCGGGAGGTTATTATGGGGAGCTGAAAACACAATGTTCCAGCCCGCTGCTGTGACCTCTGCAGGAGCCAGCGATGCAGCAGTAATGCCTCAGTGGCAGCAGCTGTACTGTAGATGTCACTGAATTCTAACACCACTCCTTGAAACGCAGCCTGCCTGGGTAATCCTGGCAGTAATCTAGCATTAGATTAAATGCATTGTTGTCAGATGAGAAGTATTACGGGCCTCTAAATATACAGCTGGATATGCACACAATATTAAATAGCATTGCACATAGAGTACTGTCTTCAGGATGAATAGGAGCCCGGGTGCTTTCAACAACAAAGCTTCGTGAAGCACCAAGTTGGTTATTTCGGTGGCCACGCTAGGCTTTACTGATGTCAGCGAAGTCAGACTTAACTCTGCCTTCAATAGCCCGAGCAGGCTACTAGGAAAACTGCGGGTGCACCTCCTTGAGAAGGCCAGGTCCTGCAGAAGCATTCTGAGTCAAGCAACCCGTGGTTTTAACAGCCCTCATCGTGCGAGTACGGAACTGAGATTCGGCCCCTGCACTTGTCATCTGGTCCCTCACACCTTCTGAAGCAGAATGAAGAGCTAGCAAATTGCAAGTTATGAGTCAATGCAAAACTCACTGGATGAGGTTTGAAGACCTCAAACTAGACAATCACAACGTTTCTTCTCAGGCGTTAAAAACTGTGGTCTTTGGCTAAATGCTGTATCCATTCTGTTCTAGAAGGAAAAAAATCACACTAAGGCAAAAGAGAATGGCGGCTGTACTGTCCTTCCTAAGAGCTAAGAGCTGCAGGCTGAAACCTGTTTGGAATATTCTGATCCAGTTCACGTTCGCTGGGGATCTAGGAAAATATATAAATAAATAAACCCCACAATGACTGAAGCTTTGTGGAATTTATTTTTCATTGACACTGCATCACACAACTGCTCTCTGCAGCACCTCATTAGGAGGCCTTGGAGATGACAATCCTGCAGCAATCTCTGATGCCTTATCAGACCTTTCCCAGCCAGGGGCGACTCCAGCTGCTGCCCAAGTCAGACACAGAAGATCAGCAGTTTCCAAGCCATTAGTCGTGGTTGTGCCTCCTTCCTCAAAATCTTAGTCGTCTCCTGAACCATTTTAATCAATTTATGACTCTGCTTAATATGCACTGACATCATTTGGGGACAGAAATCCGCAGCCCAGTCGCCAACACATCTTTAAGACGGCACAGACTGAACCAGGCCGGGGAAGGAGATGTCTCTGGTGGTGCCGTATGTGACTAATCTGAGGCTGACACTGCTGCCTTGAGCTGTTACCAGGCCTAATGCTCTCTACAAAGCAAAGCATCAAACGTGTGAATTCAGACTACAGACGGGATTCAAGAGGCTAAAAGATGTCCCTCTGAGTTATGTAAATACAAAAGCAGAGCGATGCCAGTAGGGCCGCATGCAACTGTATTATGGAAAACAAGCGCACAATCTGCATCCTCTTTTTCTCCTGAATGGCCCCCAAATGCTCTAGGGATGTCATTTAAACTGTGCATGAAACCCGAGAGTTCAGTGCCATGAACTGAGTCCTCATTTCCACAGCTCCCATAAGCGATCCAATCAAGCCCAGGAAAATCCAGACTACAGTGAATCAGATGCCGAGACCTGAGATCAGGTGCCCCAGTTTCTGTACGATGTTCCAGACCTTGTGTCTCACCCTGCTGCCCAGGAACCAAGCCCAGCCAGATGACTGCCCAAAAAAATGGCTTTCCGGTGGGAAAAGCCCTTCTGACCGAACTCGCTCAGCTGGCCAGGCTCGCGCACACCCTGCTGACAGACGGTGCTACCCAAGCACAGATCCTGCTGTGTTCATGCTTTGAGCCTCACAGAAAGATCTGGCAGATCACAGGAGCTCTGAGTTTTCAGATCAGGGGGCTTCTCACGAAATTTGAACGGGGTTTTGCAGAATGAGCAAACAGCAACAGCGCAAACAGGCATCCTACCCTCTCCCTGGTACCTCACTGCAAAGCCTTACACAAAACTTAATCCCATGCCTTATAAAACTCCTAAAAATCACTGAGAAATGTTACAGATTTTTATTTTTTTTTTAATATTAATTAGTGCTGTCAAATGCACTGGAGACTCAGAACTAATAGTAATCACAGCTGAGGACATGCACTCACTCGGCTGCTCTCACCGAGGTTCTGCAGTTCACAAAACACAAAGCCTCGCCAAGTGAACCTGTCAGTTTTTACAAGTTTCTTCTTTCACTATATTTATGTCAAACGATATCGAGAGATGAGTCTGGCACCACCCAACAGAAATGGTAAAGCAGAGACAAAAGCAAAACACCCAACCAAACAAACAAAAAAAGTAAATTAAAAAATCTCCCTGCTGTTGTTTTTTTTTCCTAGCAACATACATTGCCAGCAAACGGAAGAGTAAATTTAAAAATCCAGTGGGACTGATCAGAAATTACACCTTCTCAGACGCTGGCAGGAATTCATCAGAAAGTTGCAACAATCTCTCTTCTATCAGAAGAAGGTAATCTAGGACAACTTTCTACTGCCGCTGTACAAATACAAGCCTTAAATTCCTGAACAGGGCAAGAACACTAAAAAACTGAAATCACTGATCTGGCAAACATAACAGCAGGTCTTTTGTGCTCTCACTCTACAATGCTGCACCCGAGTTCCTCACTCATCTCTGCAGAAACTGAAAAATCACTGCACGGTGTAGAGGAGAAGCCCAGAAAATAGCCCCCTGCTTATTGCTTGAATCCTCTTCTGTTAAAAGTGTGTTTGCACTATGTTCAGTAACAAATTCTGTGTCTGCAGAATCAGGCTCCCCGTTCAATTAGGAGCTAATTATTTCAATACTGCAAAGCTGAAAACCGAGTCGCCTTTCCAGCTCCACTCAAGTTCTTTATAAATTATTCTCAAAGAGCAAATGAGATTTCTCATTGCAGTTGTACTCCAACATGACCAAAACTTACTCCTTCCAGCTCAGAGCCTTTAACGCTCTTTCATTTTAGGTACTATTAGGAATAAAAGGACGCCACTACTTCATCCGGCAGTCAGGCAAGCTTTTGAAGCTGCATGTCCACAATGTCAGAAGACAAGTAAGAGCAGAACTTAATTTGTGCAGCCGAGCAACTCCTTAAAATCAGCAGGGAGAACTTCAGCAACACCCAGGCAGGATCTCAGTTCTCTGAATTACATTCCAGAAAATAATCCTGCTTCTAACCAGAACGTGCCTGTTCACAGGGGCGAGAGCCTGAGACAGCGACCTTAAACACACAAGAGGGGACTTTAACATCCACTCTCCGCATGCTTAAAAAGAATAGGAAAAGAAGTGCCGCGTGCTTTTCAGATTTCACTGTACTTTTTTGGACGGTCTTTCTGAACGCTCACTTCTTAGGCTCGGGTTTGCTGTGCTTGGCAGTGTCTTTTGTGTCTTTTGCAACACTGCACACACACAAATGGCCTGTGGTTTCATGCCTTGCTTCCCATTTAAAACTAACACTTTAACAGTAGCTTTATTTTTGTTAAATAAAGGATTTGTTTTTTCTGAATTCTAACATCTATTTCTCTACCTTTTTAAAACTGACACCCATCATCTTTAGAAGTAGTGTTTTGTCTTTGCCACTTTGATTCACCAACCCTCACTTGTGCTCTTCCTCATCTTTCCATGCTGTGCTCACCAGAAGCAGCGAGAGCAAGATTTCGGTTTGGGCCAGTCAGCTTTGATGCCGGATATATTTTGTTTTGGAGACCCCAAACTGCAAAGAAATGAGCTTAAGTAAAGAATACGTGAACACACAGACACCACTGCAAAATGTTTATGTTTAGAAGAAGCCCAGTACTTCATATCGCTGCAATCCATTGTCCCCACACAGGCAATGTGGGGAGGATGGTATGTCCCCACTAGGGCTACTCCAGGAAATGCAACAGATATATTGGAGCACGGCTGCAATCTCACAAACACCTATCTGCTTGGCGGGGAGAGGCAGACCTTTAAAACCACCATACCTGAAAAATCAGCAGCTCTCTAACTGCATGTCAATGCAGAGGAGCTGATCAGCTGCTACACCGGACCAGCATGGTTCTGCCTTTTTGGCAGCTTTACCCCAGCTTCCAGCAAGCTGTCCTGCTGATTTTAACAGGTTGCTTTGACCTTTGAGGCTCTGGATGGTTTCTAGGTTTCGTACGCCTTCCGTCAGGCCGTGCCGTAGCCTATACCACTGGCTACCCGCAGGCTTTCTTGCTTAGCTCATTTGGAAATGTTTCCGACGCAGAACCTGCCTTCTCTCTTCAGAGAGTTTCTTTTATTCTTGGCCAAAGGAAACCAAATACGTCAAATATAAAAAATAAAAGCAGGCGACCCAAACGCACTTGCTGTCACACAGAGACACCTGCTCTGCCCTTGTTTTGCATCAACTAGCAAAAAGAGCACAGCTGGAAACTTAAAGAATCGGTGAAAACAAAATCCTTTCACCCATCAGATTCGTTATCACAAAGTAGCATGCAACAGCTGAGTTTAGTTTGTTTTCTAAAGCAACCCTATTAACTCGGTAGAAGTAAGGCCAGCACCACTCCTACGCGGTAGGGCACGGGGTTACACTACCCATCATATTTAGAAAGCAGCCAGCCAGCCTGCAAGCTCCCAAGCTAACAGGCACGGCTAACCTGAGCATCTGGACTAAATCTGCCCTGGCACGCAGCAAGAGCATGGAGGACGTTTCACTGTGTGCTGAAGGAATAAGGGGGAAACACATCCCCTGGGACGGGGGCACTGCTCCTGTTCTTACCCTGGAAGCTCCTGTTGCAAACACAGCAGCGCGGCTTTGCAGAGCGACAGCTGGCCATCAGCGAGCAGAAGGAAAGCAACGTCACTCAGCCTCAGCCTCTCCTTGTCTATCCCACTTCATTTCTTTGTGCTAAAGTCCTGGAACACGGCAAATCCAAAGCCACCACATATTTGCCTTTGTAGGAAAGAGACTGGTAATAGCTACTCTCCAGCACAACTGCAGTTGGCATGGACTGTCGGTTACTAGCAACGTCAGAACGAAGGCCAAAAAAAATTGGGTCAGGAGTGTTAAAGCTCCTCTGACCTTGCCTGCTGCCCCCAGCGAGCAAGGGACGGGATACGCTGCGGTGGGAGACCTCACTGTTGATACTCCAGTTCCGCAGATAAACAAAGATTTGCTCCTGGAAGCAGATGAACAAACTACACCAGACACATTTCAGAGCAACATGCAAATGATTGCCACCCAAAAGCCCACTTTTGATTTTAATTTCAGAAAAAGATCAGCTTACACACTGCAAAATTATGTTGCAGCTAAAAACCACTCTCCACTTAGACAAGCAAAGCATTGCCTCACCATATGTGGGATTATCTACCTACGTCACATAGCTGTAGGTCAGAGAAGCCACTATTTCGCCAGCCACTTTCTGAAAAAAGGTGTAAGAAAGAAGCTGCTGCTGCAGAAATTGAAATGCAACGTGACTGCCATTGCTCCCTCAATTCTCCTACTGTCAACTCGAGATGGAAATGTTACAGGCAGCAGAGGATGCAAATTCCTACAGAAAATATACAAATAATTTACATATAGCCACAGCTTCCAGTACCATACACTTTTTGTTTTGTTTTGTTTTGTTTTTGAGAAACTTAGAAAGGAATTGCATACAACATTCAGTCAGTTAGGAGAAGAAACACGAGACAAATCTTCTTGAAAAATTTGCTATGCTGCATGTAGTATTTGAGTACTAAGTAATCCCTAACTGTGGCCACCTGTGCAAAGAGCAAGTGCCACTTCGTGCGCAGGGCAGCAGGAGACCTCGCTTCCCCTTGAGGCTCAGTCCCCGTTGGGCTGGAGAGTCGCTTGCTGCTCTACGCCCCAGGTTCCTCATCTTCAAATAGGAAGGAATTTTCTTTGCGAGGCACTTTGAGATCCACAGATGAAAGACATGACAGCAGAACTAGGTCAATTATGATGTGTACAATTATCTCTGCAATGTACATGGCTGGAAAGTGTAATTAAAAATCTAGCTTGCTTTTCTCAAAGATTCTGTTAAAAAGCAGGCAGCATGGTTTTGATTCCAGAGGCATACATTTACACTTTGATTCACAGTCACAAACAACGTTTAAAGTAAATGCTGCAGTTTAGAAGAAAGCAGAGAACAAATCTAGGGATTAGCTAGCAGTTGCGTCATTTCCTATGACCTATCTATTACTTTACCAAAACCCTTTAAAGAAAAAAAAAAAAAAAAACAACAACCAACACCGACACAAACTTCCTGTACTCTAACCACTGAATGAGCAAGCACGGTTACACTTCAAGAGATCCTCTAAGTAGCTGTACTATTGCACAAGCCGCTGCATACAACACCTAAAAACCAAGTCCCAAGCTGCTGGTTTCTTTCAGCGCTGCCTCACCATAAATCTAAAAATACGGCTGCACGTACCAGGCGGGCTGCTCCGAACAGTTTCCCTTGAAAAACGTAAGCAAGCCTGCTGGCTTTGCAGTGGAATGCAGTGATAATGCAGCGCACACATTTCTGCCTTTCTCTTCTCATGGAACCGAATCCCACTTTCCCCCCGCCCCCGATTTCAATTACCAGTCGACACAGTGCAAAAACCGCCATCCCGTTTGGCAGCAGCTGGCACCCTTTCAAAGAGCATCAGTGGAGAGGCTCAGAAACGAGCGGCACGGGACTGCTTCGAGGTGGTCCTGCCACTGCGGGGAAACTCAGCTTTCCACCCCTCTGCCCTCGCTGAGCGCAGATGACATCAGTCTGCGAGGCTGGCTGTGCAATTCCTTCCCCAGCCCTAATTTCAGCCTTAGGAACATACCAGCCACTCGTAACCAAAATTATCGGGCTCCATCTCCAACACGGCAGCCAACACTGCCTTTGAAGTGGAAACTGAAGCCCAGGGCTCTTTTGCTGTGTAAGTATAGTGCAGATAAACACAGGCAACCTCGGCTCCAGGAAGAGGGGAAAGGAGCGAGGAAAGCAATACACAGCTGACACCTGAGTCGTCTGGGCACTTGGTCTCTCCTCCTCGCATACCTTAACAAAGGACGGATCTGGGGGAGTGCTGGTATGTTTGCAAAGGGCTCTGGTTGCTCACTGGAGGTATGACGGATGGAGACTGGCAGCTTCTTCTCAGGAAGTGACCAAGAAATGCAGATGCCATCAGAGCAAATGTCACTTTGCCTGTGCCACTGTGGATGGCGTCCCCTCTGGCTGGTCCTAATCCCATGCTCCCCATATTGCAGAAGGACAAAACACAACAAATGGCACAAAGATTGATGTCACCATCCTCTTTTTTTTTTTTTAATCTCAGCAGTAGCAGCATGGTACAAACCATGTTTCTAGACAACAGGGAAAAGAAAAAGAATAAGTAAATCTCATTGAATTCTCCCAGAAGTTATTCATTTCAGTGGGCTGAATTTACCAGAAAAAGAGAAAAAATAACAAAAAAAAAAAAAAACAACACTTGTAACATTCACCCAGGCCTCTTCTTCTTGTCTGTTCTATAGGCAAAAGCTTATGCAAGGACATTTTATAGGCTAGTTATATGCTGAAAATGTGGGAAAGTGGACACAGATAACTGCCCAATCTGCACTGCAACCAGAGTTAATGCTGGTCTGGACGATCTCCAACTGCATCAACATGACACACACAAAATGTTAAGGCTATGCAAAAGTCACTGTTGAAGCCCTCAATGCTAAGGGCTTTTTATCCTCTATCTCAACTGTCAGCTGTTACTGGAATTTCTCGGTTAAATGGCAGCAGAAGACCATTTAAGTAAAAAGGAGCAACATAACCACAAGGGAATTTATTTTATGGTTTGCAACGAGGTGCAAATCCTGGCAACCACTTTAAACAATCAGAGCAAACCTAATTTCCCTTCACTGCAAGGATAGAGAGTATATAAATTCATAACAAACAGAAAACGGTCTGTCTTCTGATCTCCATGGACTTTCCTGGTAGCAACTGATGAGTTACACTACAATCCCTGCCTTTTTGACAGGGGAACTAAGGCACAAAATTGTCACCTCTGTTCTTACACAGCACACCACGAGAAAGGCTTAAAGCATGCTTCACCCATAGGTGCCCAAGATGCTGTGGTTTCTGCCACTGAGCTTTATATAAGTGGGCTTTTATAACGTATATAAATGGCCCTACACTGTTACGTGCAGGTAACTGAACCACATCCACTGACTACTGTTCCACAAGAAGTTATACAGCTCTGTAAGACTGCTGTTCCCTCTTCTGTCCTCCGTATCTGAACTCCACTAAACTCTAACTAACATTTAACCAAAATTAAGTTGACAGAACAAGGCTTTCCTCAAATGCCTGGCACAGGGGAAAGGAAAAATAACCTGTCAGAGATGCACAAATATCCACCAACTGCACAAACCATCACTGCAATCCTCTTTGTACCTTTGGCTTCTGTCAGAGAACAAAATAGGGCAAATAGAAAAGCAGACTCTTTAGAAGGCAGAGCACTCTCCCAATACTGTTTATGGAGTGCCTCTTGTTTAAATGTTTATTTGCATTGATAAATTTAGATGGGTTTTAAACACAAATGCTCCCTTACTCATGTTGATCTTTCATGGAGACCACTGGTTACATCTGTTAGTGTTTAGACAAGAAACAACAACAAAAAATTTGCAGCTCTTGCAAACATGGGTAACCAACACATTATCATGTGTGTGACTGTGGTGAACTGATGCATTCCTTGCGGAGGAGATGAAAAGGCAGAAAGCAGCAACCCAAAAGCACCACGCGAGACCAGCTGCTCCAACGTCACCATATCTCCGCTGTCTCAGAGGAGCTCAGCACCTTCCCTGTGTGGCACAGCCCAGTCACCAGGCAATAAAGGTGATCCTCTGCTTCGTACGCAGCCCAGAAAGTGTTCTCTGAACATCTCCTTCTGACTCAGGGCAGGCATGGGGACATTGGTCTGCTGCCACTTATGGCAGTGGCTGGCTGGCCAAGGCGGAGGCACAGCATCAGCAGGCCTTATCAGGGAAGTTTGCAGGAACACTGCTGTCACACCCTGACAAGTTACTCAGAAAGCTACCCAAAGCCATAAACATTGGTTTTGATTCACAGAAAAGGATAGATCAGAAAGGACTTCTTGCGCTGAAGCAAATCATCACAGCAGTGCCTACACCCAGGACTCCAACTGCTGCTAGAGCTTCCCTCCTGTACCAAAAAGACCAATCTGAAAAGCAAAACTGGGAAGGACCAGCAGCCACCAAGCCCAAAGGTGCAGCACGGAACCAAGCACAATCATCTCCATGCACATCTGAGATGGTGGATTCAATGGTGTACCCCACAAGGATGGGCACAGCCCCACCATCCCACTGAGGCCTACAAAGACCAGCCACCAGCAGACTGTCCCAGACGTGTCTCTAAGGAAAGAGAGGACCAAAATGATTTTAAAAAGAGAAAAATAAGGAAAGAATAAACAAGAGCTGTCATCCTCCATCCATTGCTAGGAAGCCGAGGCAGAGGCCGGCCTGCGAGCAGGCCCGAAGGCAGACATCCCGAGATGGTTGCTGAGGAACACAGGCATCATTCATAAACGCGGCTGTTCCAATAAAGGGCCTCAAAAGTGTGGCCACTGTATATTTACACAGTTGCTTTATCTACTGTAGTTAACACGGCATGTTTGCCTTGGTTTTTAAAAGGACAAAGTACCCATAGGTAGGAGCACTACAGTGAAGATTAAATAAATAAATAGAAACCCCAAGCAAAGCTCATGCAGAACAGGTCTTCCCCACCTAACGGAGCAAAACAGACCTGCAGAACAAGCAGAGCTGGGGTCTACAGGTCTAACCCTAACCATGTGTCAAATCCCTCCCATCCATCCTGAGAAATGACACCACTTCCTGAAAAGGTTCGGGCCTGAAACACCAGCAATACACATTTATGTCTAGCTCAACATTTTTGGGATGCTTCTATCATGAACCGCTGCCGTCCTAAGAGTTCAACGTCAAGAGGGGAGAAATTATCTGAAGGTCAGCACTGCCCGTAAGTAAACAACGGAAGAGAGGCACAAACCAGGAGGCACAGACATGTATGAGGGTTCCCGCTTGCACGCAGCTGCTGCCTCTAACAAAAATCGATTGCTGCTTGATGGGAAATGGCTGTGTCACTGGTCTGAGGGCTAGTCGGTAAATGCACAGCATGGGTGTTGCTTCCTGCTCAACTCGTCGTAAAAGTTGTTGATTGGAGATTATTTTTGTTGTTGTCCTTGCTGTCAACCTCTAGCAAAATGTTAACTAAGTTTTCTGTGCGAAAGATAAACAGGTTCAAATTCCATATGTTAAAAATCCCAGTAGGAACTGCACAGCATGGACAAAGAACAATCAAATGAGCAACAAGTGTGACGGAGAGAGAGATTACACAACTCGGGACATCAGCTTTCTAGGCCTGCAGTTAACCAAAACCTCATCTCAACTCGTAGAATTAAAATTAACTTCAGTAAGAGAAACTATCTTTAGCCTGTTAAAAAGAAAAAGATGACAACAAAGTAAAAAAAAAAAGGACGTAGAGTGTGTGTACATATGAAGAAGAAACTAGAAAACAGGGTAAACAGCCAGCTACTTTGTTCATTCAGTCTTCTAAAACAAAGACAAAAAACTCAAACAGAAAGCTGAAAGACTCATTTGTATTTCGTGCACAGAGCTGTGTTCCACTCTCTGATCTATCAAATACTTAAGATATGACCAAGTTTCTTACAATCAAACATTTCTGGAATTTCCCATTAATTCTCAATGACATCTCTGCTCATTTCAGCCTAACGGACTAGCCATGTAGGAACCAGATGCCTGCAGTCCCCATCACAATCAATTTAGCAGCAGATACACAGCTCATCTCAAAAAGGCTCACAAGTTATCTTAACCCAGTCACCCAAAATTGGAGGCACCCAACCAACCAGCCGCTTCCAGAGCTTATCTTTCCATATATCAGTTTCCCCTCAATTAGGCCAGGCTATTAAAACTGAACTGTGAAAGGAGCTATTCATTAAAGTTTTGTCACATCCTTGGATGAAAGTGCCCAAAGCAGATGTGAGGAGTTACAAGAGTTGCACTCACAACCCAATGAAACACGAACGTAAACAATCAGGGTACATTTGCACATAGCCAGGGAGATTCCCCCTCCTACCTCCCTTCATGCTCCACCGCTCCCTTTACAGAGGAGAGCAGCTGTTAGCAAAACAATGAAGGAAACTAGAGTACAAGAATATTTACACCAAGAATGTAAGATTAGATCTCAGCAAGCAATTTTCCCTCTTACTTATACAGGCCAAGTATTCGTGCATATATACACACACATGCTCAAAGGATTCTGAAGGAAGAGAGGATCTTCAGCATAATTTCCATCCTTACAGTCATAAAAGCACAGATCACTCTCAGTCAAGTATTATTAGAAATGACTAGATGTTCGAGTTCAGCTTGTAATTACTATTTATACACCAAACAGTAAAATGATGATAGGCTCCACCCAACTCCCATACCAGTAGCACGTGATAATGGAGGCCACACATCCCGTGTGAGCACAAAATACTGACTAATTCTTCCGAAAGTTATTTCTAATGCAATTCGTCCAGAGTCTACATTCTGACCCTGATAAGTCAGAAGAAACAGTATAAACATTTGTTGGAATCACAAGTGTACTGTAATAAGTATATTTTACCTTAGGATGTATTGTACCACCATACTTGCTCGAAAACATGCCTAAAACACTAACATGCTCCTAAAACATTAACCCTTTAACTGGAAAAAATTACAGTCACCAAATCTCCTCAGAGACTTGAGCAAATCATGTTTTCAGCAATCACAGAGTATTTTCTGCTCATACTCTTCCACGTTCTCCTCGCTTGCTACCTCACGGGTTGTTGGGCTCTGAACTTACAGCGTGTACAAGATGGCAAAGGGCTGACAAGATGCTCCAAAGGGCTGACAGTCCTGGCAAAAGCTCCTTTTTCCCCCCTCCAGCTCCAGCGGCTTACTCACACCACATTGTCACTCTTGGTAAATGCTCTCCATTAAACACAGCTGTCTGAACAAAGACCACACGTCAAGGAGCTGGCAGACCTAATAACACACTACAGAAGAAATACAGTGATGATCAAGAAAAACAAGATAGGTCCCCGCAATACATCCAAGGGCGTTCTGTAGAGAACAGGCAATGCGTTCGGTCATTGAGTAGCTCCTACCACAAAGGCACAGAACGCTGTCTCTCCCTCCAAATTGTCCAAGATGATTTTTTTTTTCCTTTCCATGGGTAACCCACATGCAAAGTCATCATTAAAGAGAGTTTCTTTTGAAACAGAAGCTGCTGTTGGAACAAAGTATCAGCCAGATAATGAGAATAGCTGTACTTGGTGCATATAGCACAACCAGAGGCTTTCTCACCTTGGGTGCACATCAACCTTTCCCATTCCTTCCACTGAGAAGTAGGGCGTTCACACCAGTGTTGGGCTAGAGAAGAACACAGTCCATATGCTAAAGCAGAAGTGCCATCCCTGAAAAAGGCATGGTTCACTGTCCATAAACAACCTCCATGAGAATCAAAGAGCCCTCCCTACATAGGAGCAGACACAGGCTGCAGTAGCCAAATTCATCTCCCTTGCCATGAACTCACTAATGGCATGTGACATAAAGAAAGCGGAGCAGGAGAAATTAACTACATAGGAAGTGATGCAGAGTGGTATTTTGAATGTAACCGATGGAGGAGTTTAATAGTCCCGGTACATGAGTTTGCTGGCAGATCAATTACGCAGCTTGTGACCTTCATCAGCCCAGACTTTTATCAAAATCCATTTTATGAGAATGTCAGAATGCCATACCACATTGCAGCATTCACATCATTTCTCTTTGCTTCTATCTCAAAAAAAAAAAATTAGAAAACTTCATATAGGGCTGAAAAGACTCAATGGAGTTGGACTCGATCTTCGTGGGTCCCTTCCAACTCAGGATATTCTGTAATTCCAAGACTTGAATACTTCTACAGTCCAGCAGATACTCAAATATGAAAAACTAATTTTCTGCTTATATTTCAATGGAAAGGTTCCTCAGAGATCCCAAGAGATGAATCAGCCATACGCAGCAGTGTATCAAAGAAGCCTGAAAAGTTTGTTCACTTGCTTAGATAGGGTCAAAGACACAGTAAAACATTCTCTGCCTGAGCCTATCTTTACTAGTGTGCTTAGGCCACGGGTGGTCCTTCAGAAGCAGATTTGTCTATCTGCAGCAATTAACAGCTCTAGCCTGCATCTTTGGTTTTCCACTCATCAGAGAGCCCTACCCAGTGAGGCAGCTGTTCCTGGCAGCAGACACTGGCACTGAAAGCAAAAATACAGATGCCAATTTCTCAGCTCAGTGAAAGACTGTATGAGTAAAGCCAAATAAGTTGAGCTGTCTCTCTTTGAATGTTCCAGTGTGAGGTCTCTTTCCACTATGGGTCTATTGCCATCAAGCAACCTTAACAAAGTACTTGTAGAAAATAAGTAAAGTTATTTCGTCATGGACCAAACTTAGAATATTGTCTCATGACAGACAGTGGATAAGGGGCTGAGATCTACCAATATTGCCTTTCTACGTGGACCAACAAAGGACACCTTGTGGTTGCGGCCTACTACAGGCTGCCTGACCAAGGGGAGCCTGTTGGCAAGGCCTTCTTGCTTCAGCTGCAAGCTGAAATCCCTGATGGGGGACTTCAACCACATGGATGCCTGCTGGGAAAGCTGCATGCAAGGCACATGCAAAACAAGGAGGTGATCAGTGACAGCCAGCATGACTTCACCAGGGCAAATCATGCCTGAGCAGTCTGGTGGCCCTGATCAGAGGGGACTGGAGCACCTCTCCTACAAAGAAAGGCTGAGAGAGCTGGGGAACTTCAGCCTGGAGAAGAGAAGGCTCTGGGGAGACTTTACAGCAGCCTTCCAGTACCTGAAGGGGGCTTATAAAAAAGATGGAGAACAACTTTTTACACAGGCAGATAGTTATAGGAGAAGGGGGAACAGTTTTAAACTAAAAGAGGGGAGATTTAGATTAGATAAGGATAAGTATTTCTTATATTCTTATTTCTTATTTAATAATATATTAAATTCAGAGAGTGATCTAGAGGGTGGTATCCCTGCCTAAGGCAGGGGGAGTTGGATCTACATGATCTTTAAGGTCCCTTCCAGTCCAAATCATTCTACGATTCCATGTGACTTGCAGTAATTGATACTGATTGATGAAGAAAATAGATTAGTTTGGGGCCCCAGCTCAAAATATCTGCAGATCCTATCTACCTAGCACAGAACAATGATTTGGGGAAACGTGACCAGAAGAAAAATCTTCCTTCTCAACATGTGATTACTGGCTAACCATTTACTTACTTATGGTAAAAACTCCCTAACCCTTGTGCAGTACATGACCCTAGGTTTAGAAAGGTAGTAACAGTATCTGTGTTGGCAAGTCATTGAGTTCAAACATCATCGTGTTTGTGTCAGACTTGCATATTAGTGAAATTTTGCTGGTCCCAGTCTAAGTACTCTCAGTGGAATTCGTGATGACGTGCAATTGGTTACCAAATGATGCATGGTGGAAAGCAATACCTCTTGATAAAGTAGTGTCTCCTGGTTCTGTAATGGTTACTGCCACTCTAGAAACTGGAAGCACACTCCTCTTTTGAAAAAGAAATAGACCTGGTTAGCAGTGTCTGTCAATATACTTGTTCAGGAAATTTGAGATTTTAATACTAAACTTTTAGCTTTTTGTATGAAAGACTAGTACAATATGTCACCTCTCAGGCATTACATAGGGTATTTTAGGATAAATCTATGACTGGTGCTGTGATTCATAACTACAGTTGCAGGCAGAATCTGATTTTCTCCTCTGCAGTCCTCAGTTCTTGGCCTGATATGAGCTCAGCTTTAGCAGGCAGGGAGACTTTCCCTAGGATACAGGTCACTGACCCACCTTTACATTTTACTTTCATAACTCAAGACCTGGCAAAATTTCAACTCAGAAAGCTGAACTAACATCAACAAGTTAATCTTCTATAATTGCAGTGTTGCCTCCAAAATTAGTATATTACTGATGAAAGAATAATAAAAAAAAAACTTCTCGCACGCACACAGATTGCACCACGCCTTTCCCAGCAGCAGGGTTTGGGGAGGAGATGTACATTTTAATGTACTTGGAATTTCAGCAAGCAATTGAAGAGGCATGCCTTTCTGCAGCAGACTGGTAGGTGGCTTGCCAGTTCCATCCCTCCTTGCCATGTGTGTCTCAATGGCAAATGGCTGAAGCAACAGAGCAGTGAACAGAAACTCCGCACTTCAGTTTTCAGTCATCCCTGCTTAGACTTCTTTTTTTTTTTTTTTTAATTGGGAGAATTCAAGTTTTCGTTCCCCAAATCCCCAATAATAAAACTTTAGTTACCACAGCACACTAGTTAATCTATAATCTTTACAGGAACAGTGTGGCAAGAACGTACACCTATACTGAAGTTCATAAGGCTGAGTATGTCCAAACACAGCCAGAACAGGATGACTGCGAGGGTAATCAAAGCCCTGTCCCTGCTGAAAGGCTTAGGGCTGGAATTCACTGGGTTGATTAAATTGGTTTTATTTTGAAAGAGAATTCGGTGCTCGGAAAACGAACATGATAGAGCTGCTTCTCCAGATTACATGAGCCAGCACAACATAAAATAAAGCCCTGGCTGAGAAGCCAACCTTGAAGTTCTTTATTTAACCTACAATCAGTAAAGATGGGCTATTTCTCCCAGGCAGAGTCATGACCTAATGCCTTCCCTCCTCCTCCATACCATTTCTGCTTTACCACTGCCCCCTCAGCCAGGCTAGTTCAATCCTTTGCAAGCCTGGTAGGTAAATGGGATTAGGGAACAAGCCAGGCCAAAAATAATCCCCCTCCTTTTTTCTCAGCTCTGATGAATTTCTTCATCTTGCTCGCCAGGCTGCCTGTAAACAGCTGGACCACCCAAGCAAAGGACAGCGTGGGGGCGGGAATGACCAGACAGGAGGACCAAAGAGCTCAAGCCGGCGCTTACAGCAACAACGTGTTAGCTTTTGCCGGTGCAGTGCTGAAACAGCTCTGCACCAGCTCAAAAGCACCCTGCTCCTACCACACTGCCCTCCTCTAGCGAGGACGAGCCCCCCCACACACACGTCCTCTTCTAAAAGCTTATTCCACTTTACTTTTAGACCCGGTCTCATTTCTTTGCACACACACTAGAGAAGATTTGTTTCTATTTATAGTCCAGTATTCTTTTACAAAGCATGTTACTTTCAAGCATTTGATTTGGCTTCAGAAGACATGCTCAGCTGGTTAGCCAAGAAAGAGAGCAGAAGGGCTGTGACCTGCATCATCCATCCTTGCACTGTGTTGAGAATGGCCAGGGGTATTTTCCCCCAAGCAGACTCAGAGAAGAATGTATTGCCAAATGCATATGTGCTGGATTTCTCTAGGTACAAGCCCAGCTATGCAAAACTGCTGAGCAGCTACCAGCTCCCAATGGCAGCGTTACAGACACTGGTTCCCACTAATGGCTCAGCTACCCTGAACAGACACAAATTAAAACAAGCACTTTGGGGCAACGTTTGTTACAAACAACTTCATATTTTACAGCTTCCATTGAAAGCTGGTTGAAAGTTAACTAAGGATTTCACCACTTACTCAAACTGACCAATCCGACACAATACAGTCAATGAATAATTTCAGCTGTGCTTTCTCACTATCCAAAACATGGAATAATTCCCCAGTTCTGCAAATTCTCTATCCTCCTTCCATTTTGTCTCTTTTAAAGACGATCAATTGAAAAACAGAGAAGAAATACAAAGGCACCAAGCCCAGCTGTGCGCAGAGGCCCGGGCAGGAAGCACTGTCAGGGCACCCCGCGCCACTCTGTGCCTGTGGCCTGCTGCTGCTCACAGCCCTGACAAGCTTTGCTTAGGTAAATGATGAAAAGCAAGTCAGAGCCCTGAGTCTGTACAAAATGATCTTTGTGAGGAGGCTGTGGAAGCCACATGGAAAAGCAGTTGTTTTCCTCCATGGCCAGGCCTGGCTGTGGAAGAATTTCAAACAGCCATGCTGTTTCTGAATTTTATCCTTTCTAAGACCAACAAAAGCCAAGTACACAGGACCTGTGCTACTCCAGTGATAAAGACAAGTACAAACTCTGCCCAAGTATCTCTGGGTTAGTCAACACAGTTCAAACCCCAAGCAGCACGGCACGGTGCAAGGCCCCGTTCAATGGCTGTTGGAGCAGGTATTAGTGAAAACAAGAACTGCAGTGGAACCTAAGCCTGTACCTGTCCATGTTGTAAAGACAGACCTGCCCTGGCTCCCTGCAGCCAGGTACCTGCACATATTACTTGCTGGTATTTCATGAGGACTGCTCACACAGTTTCAAGCGTAGCAAAGGAAACTGCTCTCCTCACGCTGCCGATGCTTATCTCTGTCCAAACCAAAAACACAGCGTTAAATATAACTGTTGTTCAAAGGCTCATTTTAGCATCCAACAATCGGAACAGTTTTAAAACACTTGTCTTACATCAAACTATTTTAGCCGAGAGCAGCTCTCAAACTTGAGCAGCAAAAAGTTTCATGAATAGCTGAGAGTTCTTGCAGATGCACATACATGCCTCTCTGTTCACAGCTAGACAGCCAAGTTTTAAAAGTGCAAAAAGAAGAGCACATCCAGCAATTGTTTCCATTCAGATCGCATTTTGTGATCCAAAAGGGGGGAGGGAGGATGGAGGAGATGGGCTTTCCAAATAAGGATGCTGATCTGGAGGCCAAATTTCAGAAACACTGAGCAATCTGTAGCATTCCTCACCAGCATCTCCAATGGGCTCTGCGCTACTGAAAAAAAAAAAAAAAGGACATTTGTACAAAACTAACTTCAGATTTTGGCAAAGATTAACCAGCTTTAGGGACACTCAAACCATGACCTAGGACACTTTATCTGCCATCCTATATTAGCATATTGAGACACATTTGGTTTCAAAAGTCACTGCACTTGTGTATTTGTATAGAAGCCTTTGCATTATTAAGCAGAGAACCCTGAATGCATATACGCAACTGTTGCCTGCTGACCTACAATGAACTTGTAGACATGTTGATTTTATCTGTTTAACAGATTAGGTTTGCACTGACAGATGGACAATGCTACTGTTAAATTAATTAAAAATGAATACCATTAATGCTGGATGAGCATGAAACAAATTACCTTTGAGGTAAAACACTTCCAAATAGGGGGAAAAGGAAAGCAGTTAACAAAAGCAGACAATAATAGCTCCTTGTTCACCTTTAAAGATACTTACTTGTAAGTTCTACCTTTTTCCTTCTGTTTTTCCTATTGGTTCTTTACTTTTACTAGTAAATCAATTTATTTACTTACAGTAATTTTATATAACTTTATTTATCGACAATCATTACATTTACTAATGCTTTTACTAGCCTATGCTCCTGTATTATCAATTTTATTTGGGTTAGCTAAACGCTAGTGTACTTACATTTATAGAACGTAATGGCAAGCCAAATCATTTTGAATGTACCTTTCATTGAATATAATGTACTGGTCAAGATTTAGAGAACTATTAAAAATACAACCAATCACTCCATTTTCCACCATTAGCTTTCTGCTAGCAAAAAAAAAAAAAAAAAAAAAAAAATCAAATTACTATCTCTTTCAGTTTTTCCTAGCTGGCATTCTTACAAAGCCCATAGATCACTTAAGTTCTCGTTCCCATTCTCCCTACATTTGAGGCAGAAGATCTAGGCTTCTGGGTAACATGCAGCTGGTAAATTTTTCTGACATCACTACCCGCACAATTTTGTGAGTGTGCCCACTGAAGCATTGTTTGCAAGCGAGTCTTCAAAATTACTAACCAGGGTATAAATTCCGAAGTGCCAGGAAGTCAAACTGAGCTACTCATTTCATACTATCCACAATTCAATTAGTTGCAAATACCACACCAGCGGCGAACCAGTGTTTCAATTTCTGCTGGCATATAACTCTACAAACTCGTTCTAGTGTTTGGATTTTTAAAAAGTAACCTCTCCACTGCATAAATCAGGTATTGACATTTTCCTTATCCAATAGAAAGATAAACTGGGAGGAGGAGGGAATAAAAAGATTTAAAGTATTTTATGATCTGTTATTTTAAATCTCAACTGTAAGATCAATTGCTGCTGCATTTATCAGTTTTGAATTTTTACATCCAACAACAAAAGATTAAATATGTAGTGACAGAAGAAAACTGTATCTCCACAATGATAACGAAACACTAGAAATCTGATATGCACCCCAAGCCACAATGTAAAGAAACTAAAGAACAAAACTTTTCAGTGGTCAGGTAGGAAAAAAAAAAAAAAGGATCATTAGAGAAAACCTAAACAAATCAACTCCAAGAAGCAAGGACCGAAGTTATTAAAAAGGCCCCCCAGATGGATATTCTTACTGACTTCAGTGGCAGCACTTACATGCATAAACATTGGCCGAATGTATAACAGACCATCGGAGGGCAGATGCATTTTACTGTTTATGATGATCAAGATAAACTGGCAACAGATTCAGAGTTCTGTGTATTTTGGCCCCTGCTGTAAAATTAGCTGGAATATAAGGTTTCGGGTTCAAGGTGGTAAAAGACCTTATAGCCCACAAGCTGCAAGAGGAGGTAGTGGGGAGGCAGAGAATAGCAAGCTGAATGTGGGTAACAGCATGAAGTGTAGCAGTTTGGACAGCCAAATGCTCATAAAACTTTCTCTATCGGGATGTTCATTGAAATCTAAAGGCACACTCAATTTCCACAGCAGCACAAGTGATAGACTGCCAGGCCCTGGCATCACCTGAATAACTACAGCACAACCAGCTCTTAATAGGTCCACGTATGATACTGGTATTCTGGGTTTCTGCTCAAAATGGCTCAAATTTAGCACACGAGGCAGCACAGCATTTAATTAAATGTGTTTAAATTACTGACAGGGCCTTTATTTAATTGCAATTCAAGTAATTATTTTGCCTGGAGTTTGTATAAAATCCTTCTTTTACTTTTCTCCTGGGAGGGCAGGAGAGGCGGAGGAAAGGAGAGATCTCTCATCTTGCCTTTTTCTGGAATACTTTTTTTCCAGGCTGCCATTTTTCATTCAATTTTTTTGGCTTACAGTGCCACTTCCCCACCTTGTAGGCAGAGTCCCTGAGCTTTATCAGCTCTTGGCCCAAGTGTTGACCCGTGCAGCCCAAGGCAAAATGTTGGAACTCTCTCCATGGGACAGGCTCTGCTGGCACCAGCGGGCTGGGAAGGCACCTAAAGCACTTGTCACGTACGCTCTTCCTCTGGTCCCTGCAGCTGCTGAGCTACTTATGAACTTTGTTATGCCACACTTTGAAAACGTAAGAGAGAAGCTGTTAAACAACCACTTTGAACATGAAAAAGCCATTCGGCATTGCTGCTGAACACAGCTTAATAACAAAGCCCAATTGCAGCCCGGTTGTCACAACAGAATTTAGACTAGCAACTGGGTTTCAAAGGTGAACTTGAACAGCAGATATGAGCAGGTGAAAGGCGTCACAGTGATGTCACCACCCTATTTCACCACACACCAGGCCCAACAAAGTAACAATGCAGCTCACGTCCTTCAGTCACGGCTGGACCAAGTCTTGCATCCAAGGATATGTTGTTCTTTGGCCTCTGATCTAAGTCCTCCGATGAGAATATCGATAGTTGCTGTGAAACCACAGTTATCTAGCATTTTGTTTGAATTTTTAGACAGCACAAATACCTGGGGACAGGTGCACAAAGAGTCAGAGCTGGTGTGACTGCGGCGCCTAGCTTCCAGCTCTGACCAAAAGTGCCTGTGTGCAGAAAAGGCATTCCTGGAGAGAAGAAACCCTGCATCAGATGTGACCTGACATGCACAGACACAAAACCGCAATGATATCCCAACTGCGAAATCAGTTAATTCACTTGCACCCATGATGCTTTAATGTCTTCTGGGTAGTTACAAGAGGAAAGCTTAAAAAAAAAAAAATTTAAATCCCAAACATGTAATTCAGTCTTAAACATAACACCAACTTCCCAGGATCCTGAGACACACTAGAAGCCAGACAGACAGTATCAATGCCAGTAGAGATCAATACTCCCACAGAATAGTGTTATGCTGTGCCTAGAAAGCAGAGGGAGCAGTAATAGATATCTAACACAAAAACACCCAACTCTTCAAGAATAGCTGTGCGAGTAGTAGCAACGATTGTACCATACGTACAAGTAATTACTGTCAGGACTCCATCTGGATCAGAAGTTTGGCGACTGTTTTACTAGCAGAAGAATCCCCAAGTTAAAACTGAATTTTGAGCTGTGAGCCAGTGCCTCCCTGAAATTCTCTTTTCTCCTTCTTGCACAACCACAGCCACGATCTGACGATGTTTTTTTTGGTTTCACATTCTCATGCAGCAGGAGAATTCTGATTCAGAATTCTGAAATTTTAATTCAGAGGTACAAGCAGTATTATTTTTAGCACAAACAATGCCACTTTTCAGTTCTGAACTGTTCTATGGCAGCCTTTTTGTATTCGCAGTAAATATAAAAAGATAAAAATAAAAGCAAATAAACATGAGATCTAGGCTTTGCTCTCTCAGACCCTGACAAAAAGAGCAGAAGCAAGCCTCATACAGATTTAAAGCCAGGGCTTTCAGGTGAAAACATGGAGGTTCAGGTTCAAGCTTTGTTCTGTCCAATTTCCTGTCTTTTATAAAGGTCTTATTAGTGCACAAATGAGATCATGCAGGAGGAGCTAATTAACTGTACTTTCCCACTGTTGCTCACCCTGCAGTCACTTACCTATGTAGAAATGTCCTCAGAACAGAGGATGAAAACTCAGGCTCCTTCAATCAGCAAATTACCCTGCCTAAATTATAACCTCTTCTTTTAGAGGACATCCTTTCCCACTACCAACTGCTAGTACTGTTCCCCATTACTCACTGGCTGAAGGGGAACATAAGAAAGCCGTACCCAACTAAAGGGAAAAAAAAAAAAAAAGGAAAAAAAAAAGTGGCAACAGAAATCAAGGTCCAAAAAATAAGTTTTCAGGTCCGAATAGGCTTTTATCCCACTCCAGTGGTAAGGTATTTATTCCACCTTTAGCAGCAAAACCACCTTCAAGACCAGCATTACTGTTCCCCTGCCATAACCTGGTAATTGTGCAGCATGGAGGCAAAGGAGCAGTCCAAACCTAATGAAAGAATCTAAAGAGCAAATGAAAATTTATCATTTTGTTTTTATATTTCTACTCCCAGCATGGAGCTTGTCATTTGGAGTGGCAGGTTTCAAGCAAATATAGCAATGTTGACCAAGAGAAGCAGTTTTAAATACAAACTATTATTAATTGCTGCTTTTTTAAAGAAAGATTGCCTTTTCCTCCCTGAAATGAGCTTGGGAACAGCTGACTACATTATTACATTTAGGCTAGGACTCTGTTTTTGAAGGCAGGAACACGCCAAGGTCTGTAAAGCAAACAAACGACGCTACAGTTCCACCTGCACCGACTTTGTCACACTCATGAGCTCAAGACGTAACTCAAGTTTCGTCTTAAGCCCGTAGCGCTGGTAACTCATCAACCACTTCCTGCTGAGCCAGCCTCTCTGCTCGGCCAGTTCCCGGCCCGGCTCCCGATGTTTCACGCTGCAATCACTCCTTGCTCCGCTCCAGCACTACGGCAGCAGCACCGATGTGACGACCGCACCGACGACAAGCCCAAAGAGGCACCGGATGATTAATACTTTCATAACCTCTTGTGCAAAGAGCTGATGGCGTTTTACAAGGAAAAACTCAGGTAGAAAGAGAAAATAAATGCGTTTCTGAAGACTGCTCATGGGGTCAGCTACGAAGCAAAAATTTCTCATTTATCACTCAGCAAAAGAGAAACTTGTTATCATCCGACATCTGAACATTACTCATGTCGCCGGAGATCTACTGCAAGTGACCAAAAGTAAACACTCAAAGGTTTCATGCTCAAGCAGAACTGATAACTGATTAACTTGAAATTGATTAATTAGAAAGGTGAACAGAGCGCTGCCTATTTTTGAGGAACTGTGATTAATTCTTCTCATGTACTAAGGGTTTGATACGAAATTATTTTTCCTCATGCATCTCAACAATTCTTTCTTTACCCCTCCGGCACTGTTCTTCATTGAAATCATACCCAACTTCTGCTTCATCTAAAATTAAATCAAACAGGAAATAATGTACATGTGTGTCTGTTATAGACCCTTCAGCGCCTGAGGAGTACGAGCTGCAGTTAAACGCAATCAGCAAGGCTGGAGCTTGTCGGGACCAGATTCCCTCCGCCTGAGCATCGCTTGGACAAAAGGTTTGGTTAGGAGGAGACCATGCTGCCCAGGGAGCTCCATCTCTCCAAGAAGTCAGGATGTGGATGGTGGAGGGACAAATCCGGGACTGCAGGGGCAAGGGGGTCAGGGCAATGCTGTTTGTTTGGTTTTCAGCCACCTGCCAAGTTACCGTGCAGGTCAATACCTATGAATCACATTCTGAGATGTCACATGAAACCTGCTCAGACATCAGTACCACACAGGGATACGGTACCCCTGAGAAGGATTCAGCAGTCTTGTGTTCACCCCTCATCCAAAAAAGTTGCTCTGTTTTTATTTCAAAGGTTGGTTTACTAACTATAAGCGTGCCCTACAGCAGCGTAAGACGGTGTGGCTTTTCCAGTAAAAATAGGGATAACTGGGACTATCTTCTCATCAGAGAATCATCCTAGAAGTTGAAATGCTTGCTTATTTACTTGGCACGAACAGCCTTATCCAAGGACACATATTCTTCTACAAGGAAACAACCAACCTCAAAACACAACTGGAAAAATGCAATGTCAACATCATATTGTTTCCTGAATTGTTCTATATTAGGTAATATACTATTTTCGTCTAGGATACACCTAAATTGTGTAATTGCCACAGTACCTCGACTAAAAACGGGAAGACGCCCACCCAAGGTCTATTGCTGTTCCAAGATGAAGGAAAGAAAAGGGCAAGCATATTTGGCCAACACTGCTACCATCTTCATGGCTTTTTCTTGACGTAAATATAGCACAAAAGCAAATGGCAAGCACTCAGACTAGAGCCTGGAAGTGAACGTGAAAGAAAAACTATATTTGATGGCATCAAAACACCATACTGTGGAGGAGAACGAAGATGAAAATAAAAGGGAAATACTACATGAGGGCATTGTATCAGACCGATCCATCACACAGGACTAGGAAAAAATGTTCCATGTGACCCCTTGCCTACACTGACCAAGAGATCACTGATTACTTTGACCACAAAGCTTCTGACAGACGCCACCCTTGTGCTCTGCATCAACAGCCAACAGTGCACAAGAGAACTACTCCAAGACAGGCCTCACCAACACACATGGCATAAGGAACACAAACACGACCCGATGAAACATTCCCACTGACAGTACGGCACTGAAAATATTTCAGAAGTGTATGAAAATCTCAAGGGCTTCAGAAACAACCAAATAAGTTATTTCTAGCATGCAGGTCTGCCTCGCATTAATCTGTTGTTGCATTAGTTGAACAACAAAAGCACTCCAGAGCTGCCAAATCTGAAAGACACACACTACAGAAAGCCAAAGTCTTAGCAGAATGATTTTGTGGGAGGCCGAGGGATTATGAAACAATTCCAGTTTTGAGATCTTCCCAACAGCCCCAAAACCATTTAACAAACAAGTTAGATTTTTAATTGTCTGTAAAATAAGACTGCCCAATGTACAGAACATACCTAAATGCATTATGTATGTAGAACATCTATGTAAACAAAACCGTGTCATTTACAAGCAGCTAAAAAGAGGTTTTTATTTTAAAAAGTCCTGTCTCCGTGTCATTGCAACTTGCACGCTAGAAATCCCATCTGCATGGCTTCCATGGTAACTCTGCAGTACTGCTCATTTTTACATATAATGATCCAGCCACAAAAAGAGCAGCCACTTGGAGCTTAGTCTAAGGCCAGTCTCAAAAGCAATGGGAGGGATTAAAAAAAAAATTAAAAAGCTAAAACCCAGAGCCAGACGACTTAATATTGGTCTTTATATTGTTCAGCATTATCAGTTAAAACTGTAATGCTCCTTCAAAACAAAACAACAGCAAACCAGCTCATGGAGTTAATTATCTCTTCCCTTCTGCTGGTCAATACAGACAAATACAGCCTGCTGCTACGGTCCTCGGTCACCTGCCGCATGGAGCAGGACAGCAGCAGCAGGACGGCTGCACCACGCAACTCGCAGGACTTCATCATTTTGCCTGGCTCTTAGTTTTGGGTCATGCAATAAGCATTTCAGGACAGGCAGCACCTGGGTGAACCCAGTGCAACTTCCACGATACTTCGTTTATGGCATGCAGAAAGGTGAAATGGCCTTGGGAACAGGTAAACTACAACAGGAGTTACGCTTCTGCTGCTGTTTATGTCTCCCCATTTGAAATACATAATTGTTTTAAATGGCCTCTTGGTTGCACGTTAGGTTCAAACTTTGGTCATTATACTCAGGTAATTAATCAAATTCCCAAACCACGTTGTTCTTGGCATGTGTTTTTGCATAATTATTTCTCTTATAAAGAGTACACTACCCCACGGAGCCCTTCTGGCTGTAACAGAAATGCTGCTTGCCTCTTTCTTCCAAACGAGGGTTTTGTCTTTGACAGTTTTCAACGCAGGTCATCCACCAAGATCACCTCAATTAAGAAGCGTGCTTTAAAAGCAAGGTCAGGCAAATTTATTGAGAGCAGTCCATCATTCACTGACACCACCAACACTATTCACCACACTAAATCACTTCTCAGCTTTTTGACTGAAGTTTAGTGTAGAACTGGATTTATAATTCTTCCATTAAAAACATAAGGCCAAGACCCGTACAACACCGCTCCAAAGTAGCCCTGGGAACATGGAATAATTTCTGCTCCCCAGCAGCTAGCCTTCACATGTTTACTTCAGAGAAATTCTATAGCATGTGTTAGGTATTTTTTATTTGAACTCAGAAAAGCAACTCTCAAAAACGAGTCCGACCAACAGGTATGGGGAGAAACACCTGGCAGAGCATTAATGTCATGGCTTAGTGTCTCAATATTCCTCAGATCTGCCCAGGAGAAAAATCATCATTCAGGTTACCAGCCTGCAGCAGTGGTCACTGAAAGGCACCGCTTTTGGTGGCATCTCTACAACCCAAATATAAAAATGGGACAAGCACTCCCAAACAACACTGTCAGTAACAGCTGGGAAGCTGGTGAGTACCGAAAGTTTCGGGTCACTACCAAAGCAGGTTGGACTCAAAGTGGAACCGAGTTCAAAAGTTCTGTTAATTACTAATTTCCTGATTTCTCCAAGCGTTCACACAGTTTCAAACTGCCTCTTTAAATACGTAGGTAGAAAGGTAGTCTCAGTGTAACCAGAGTCCCCGGAGAGTATCAGTGCTCTATAAACACCTGATTTGAGTCCCTACTAAACGGCCGCCCTTTGGACACTAAACAATTAAACCTATGGAGTAGGAATTCCTCTCAGCAGCCACTGAAGTCAGCTGACAGTAACAGCACTTTCACAGACTAGTTTAATTAGACACCTAGCTTTAAACTGTTCAAGCAAGCTGAACTCTATCCCAAGTCTTTCATCTTGTACCAACAGGCTGGCTGAAGTCCACAGCCCAAGGAAAGAATGACAGGAAGAAGAGAAGACCAAATATTCTTCTCACAGAGATATCAAGAACACACTCAGAGATTTACATTTATGCTGTAAGCTGTTTCCTTGCACTGCCCTGCAGTATCCACTAACAAGGCAGTAAATCTTGATTTCCATATACTTTCCTTACCAATTTTTATTATACTGGCAATCACGACTTGAAAAAATAAACATGTAGAAGAGTTCTATCAGAGCAGATAAGCAGAAGTCATTAACTGCTTAAAAAACATTGCCCTTGATGAGAGACCTGCTTAGGGCAAAATAAGCCAGTCTTCAATGGGTAGTTGGGCAATAGGTACAAGTTTCCAAAGGCTGAACCAAGAGGGCTGCAAGGAAGTTTGATTTCTAGCCTGGCAATGCTAGAAAACTTTGGGTAATGGAGAAAAGCAATCAACTGTGCTGCAGGCTTCTGAACCCATGATCAGCAGTGCTAGCATTGAACGTAAACCGAAGCCACATGCACAGGACCTGCAGGTCTGTACAACAGCCAGAAAGGAGAGAGGGAGGGAGGGAGGGAGGGAAGCAGCGGCGATCACATTTCAGCCCTTAAGCATCTCATCTCTTTGACCCTCTGTGTCTGATTCCAAGCTCAAATACAGTTCTGACGTCCAAGGTGTCACCCTATCTCCAATTAATCAAAGGAGAGTCCTGTTTAAGTAGCCCCTTTGCAGGAATCCCATGGCCTGGCTTGGAATTTGATCTGTCATAGCTGTCAACAGATCCACGTCTTGCTTCTCTCTTGCTTTTGTTTTTCTCAAAGTCAGCTCAGTAAGCCTGGAATGAAACATGCACAGACAAAGCAGAGGGATACAGGGGCATTTCTGCAGGAGCTAAGCAGCGTGTTTTTTTTTGCTGCGACTAGCTCTCCCAGGTGTTGCAGACAGGACTGCTAAAGGTATGTTAAATGCTCTGAAGTTACCACGTAACAACACATGACTCTCAAAAATTGAAGGAACTCAAAGCTTAATTAAACCTGACAGTCAAAATAAATACCTACCAGGCTCTACTTCAAGAAGCCTGGTGTTTTCTGATCTTGAATTTTTTAATTGTTTACCAGTCCATCAACAAAGCTTCCCGCAGTGCCCCCATGAGCATAAAGGATCTGATCTTTAAACAAACTGCCTGGAGAGACCAGCCTGATAAGCGGTGAAGAAATAATTATACCATTCAGAAATCAATTTAGTCTCGGGAAGAAATGTATTGCAGCAATTATCTTAAACATGGGGTGAAGTCCATGCAAAATCACTGAGCCAGACTTGAACACAGCACTGTTTCAGTGAAGCATCAGAAAGCTGACAGTATTGTCATCTCTGCACAAGAGAAGAGTGAGACTGACGCATCTTTTTCAGTGATTTTTCATCAAAACATGCCTAACTGTGTAGACTGAGATCTCATGCTCCCAGATAGCTGTAGCTTTCAAAAAAAAACACCTTTAGGAAGTCGATGCCCAGCCTTCTCAATGCACACCTAACCTTTGTCCTGTCATTCACTGCCATGCATCTTAGATAAACACCATTTCTTTCCTCGCAGGGTACACCCATCACATGCACGCTGCTAAAACAAAACCTTCACAGCCTCAAGTTATGAGAAATGATTTGAATTTTTTTCTGTACCAGAAAAGCAAGAACTCCCCCACTTTTTCCCCAAATAATCTTCTACCCAAAATATCTCAGACTGATCTAAAAATGAACATTGTGCAAATCACCACAGTGCTTTGTGGTCTCATCCTGCAAAACACAGAGGGCTTCTCGTAAGGGCCGGGTACCCTCAACTCCCACCCACTCACAAAGGAATTTGAGAGACTTAAATTTTGCAGTTTAAACCAAGAACAGGTCTGGCTAGGAATTAACCCTATAGGAAGCAAAATAATAAGAATTCCTCAGATCGGCCACATCCTCAAGGCAACTATGTGGCTGCACAAGCCAAGCAGGTGCACGGGAGGGGGGAATGCAGGGCAGCCCCAGGCTGACCGCCCTGCTGCTCCCAGCATGGACGAAGGCAGTTTAACCACAACTGCACCCTCAGGAGCTTCGACCTGTCTGCAGCCCAGACACCATGTAGCAAAAACCCAACATGAACCCCAGGTGTGAAAGGTTTTCCTTTGTCTGTTTTCTCAGAACTATCACAACAGGGCAAAAGAGGAAAGAGAAGGGTTAAAAAAAAAAAAAGGAAGGTGGTATCAAGCCTCGAAACAATGTGTTTGGGCCTGGTTCTGACCAGTTAGTGGAATGAGTAAATGAGACAAAATGCAGCCCTCTATCTCCAAGCTCACTGTAGCCCCAGGGTCAATTTGCAGAAGTCCCCCTAATTAAGTCCTCCTAATGAAGGTCCTGAGCACCGCGAAGCCTCCAGCTGAGGCGAGAGGCAAAGCAAAATGGAGCTGCCTGCCAGCTCGGCCCAGGGAGCGCCCAGGGCTGTGGCGAAGAGCCGGCTGTGACCAAGATTGGCGTTAGCCTCTCACTTTGAATCCACTTCCTGGCTCTCTTGACCAATAAACCTTTCACCTTGCACGTCTCCCACAAGAGTTCACGAAGCAGACAGCTGAGGCCTACGAAACGAGAACTGGCCGCCAGGACTAACCCACTTCCCCCAGCCCAGCATCTCCCACTTGCAAAACACGCTTGCCAAACCCGCCTTCGGCCTGTCACTGCTCTTGTTTTTTTTTCGAGCTGTCCCCTCAGACCATAATCCCACACTTCTACACCGTGTTTTTGACTTGGTTTGAAATTTTCAGTTCTCCCTTGTGCTGCCGTGTTTTTATTTGTAATGTTTGCGTTCATGACCCTATGGAAACGCTTTCAGTTTTGCGAAAAACAAAGGAGAATATTGACTGAAGAACTTTGAACTGGCTCAGACCTGAGAAAAAGCTTAACAGCTCCTCCAACCTCACTTTCCTCTATTTGTTTTGGGGGTGGGTTATGCTTTATTGTTGTGTTGCTTTCTTGGTTTTTTGTTTGTTTGTTTGTTTTTGTTTTGTTTTGCTTTCCTTTTTCCAACATTAGCTATTATTAAGTGATTATACGTGGAGAAATTGCCTACATTTTACAGCTGGTGAAACCAAGATACTGAAAATTCATGTGAAGCCATTTTAATTGCCAAGAACTTGAACCTTGCAGCTGCCAGGCTGCTCTGCTGCTCCATCTCCCGTTTTCCTCACTTTTCTCATGTCAAGGAGGCTCAGTGCACATCCGAGGGAGGCCCTGAAGCCAAAAGTACCTCTCCTACCGTATCTGTCACGGTGCAACTGTGAGCCCCTAGCACAGGTCTCAGTGTGTCCCACAAGGAATCACTCACCTGGCACCACCTCCCCATCCTGCTCCCTCAAAGAACTGCTGGTCCAGTAGCATCAACCTACTGGGAATTACAGAGTTAAATTCTGTTAAAACAGGACATTCCCCTCCACAAAGCTGATTAATGTGCTGAAAACCCAAAGCCAAGACGCTAGGAACGGGAAGTGGAATTACCGAACGTGCGTCACTGAGTTTAGGTTCCCCTTTTCTCCTGTTGTTGAATTACTGCGGCTTGCATGCTTTCAGGGCAAAAACTTGAGCTACAGCATGAAAGACCTTCTCCAAATCCACTGAGTTAAAGAACTGCCATCATTTTTGGTGGGATTTCACTAATCGGTTGGTTCCATGAAAAGAAAAAAAGGTTGCTGTGGCCAGTAAAGAGCAACACTCTGCAGCACTTTAATAAGTTAAGCCATTATAACTTGCTCAGCAGAAACGTCAAGAGGTTTTGTTTGCTTAAAAGGAAACAGTTAAAGTAGCTGTTACAGTATTTGCAGTGACTCTTTCCCCAGACTCAGAGCCATTAATGACTGTAATTCTGACTAGAGTGTGATTTAGCAATAGTCACGTTGACCCCGTACAGCGTATCATGGGACCATACAGCTTCAAAGCACTCAGCAAATATTAACCTGGTTATTCCAGAGGACGCAGAATTTTTATTTCTGTTTTTCAGGTGAGGAAACAGAGACCAAAAGGAAAAGGGTACCACACCAAGCATCAAAAGACAGAAAGAGAGAACTAGTTCTGGGAAATACTACAGCCCTAGCTGATGCAGTATATGTTCGCTAATAAAAATGTCCTGTTTTGATTGCAGCACAACGACTTGCTTAAATCAGTCTTGATATTTCAGTGCTACTCACATTGTGTATGGCTTGTGCAAACCAATACTAAAGGTCAGTGTATTTAACAGCTACATAAAGTTAACATTGTTTATTGAATGCTACTGGCCTAATGGAATAAAAAAGAAAAACGCACACACACACAACACAAATAAAGACACAAGAATTTGCTCAGGATGACCACAAGTACAGCAAAACCCTGTTCAGGGTGAGAGAGAATGAATGCCCTCGATTCTTCAAATAATACAGTGCCACCGGGTGCCTGCAATTCTGCTCACAGCAAGTTTCCCACGTGCAAGAAAATTCTTCCCCAGGAAGAAATGGCTTCATCTTGAGAAGGTCCCAGTCTCAATGTTTATCATTCCTCTGCTGCTGTTTGAAAGACCCAGACAAACAGAGCAAAAATCTGACTCACTGAAATGGAGAAAACGTCACGACTGACATGATGTTTATCCTGCGAGTTCGAGCAACTTCTCCAACTAGACTAAGAACTGCTCCGACCACTTGCAACCCTTGTAGTGGTTCCTCCTAGCTGGGTAATTTCAGGTACATGCCACACTGGCTTTCTTACTCTCCCTTCAACATGGGGAAGGCATGTTATTAATTTCCCCTTAGCTGTTACCAGGTGTGTTTCAATTCACTCCCTGAGGGACATAAATGCAGACTTACCAGTACAACTCTTCAGGAAACAGTCAATGACAATGCTAATGAAATGTAAGCGACGCTTGTCTGGTACCACATGGAAACTAGTACTAACATATTCATCGAGCAAGCTGAAAACCTGCTTTCTGCAATTTATCTCTGACTTCTAAGGATAAAAGGAACAATGAACAAGCAGCAATAAGGAAGTTATACGACTTAGCAACTGACAAGGGAGGTGTTCTAGCAGTCTTCAGGATCGGAGACAGGGATGCTGACTGATGCTGACCTATTTTCCCGGCCTTTATTATAGATTCTTATATACTTAGTGGGAAAACAATAATGTCCATAAGGTACAAACAGAGGATCACAGAACACCTTCATCACAGTAGAAGTCACCCACAGCTAAGAAATATCATTTTATTAGATTTTTTTGGTCAATGACACTAAAAAGAGAAAAGGCTGAATGACACATGACAGTTAAACACTAACCCTTATTTTCCAGTAGCATGTAGTTAAACACTTTGCTTCATGTTTGTACAAGGATTTGAAGATATAAACCTGTCACCAAGTATTAGAAACATCATTTCTCACAAAAAACTTCAGGACTGGTGGGGAGGGTTTGGAACAATTCAGAAAAATTCCTTGAGCATTTCCAGACGGGAATATCCTTTTAAGAACAGCTCATCAGATTTTTTTTCTTTTAAAATCTTTGTACAACTAAAACACATGGTTTAACTTCCCCATCAAAGATATGCCAGCAATACTGCCCAATCATAAAGAATGTGTTGTTGGATGGTTTTTGTTTTGCTGTTTTTTTTTTTTTTTTTTGAAAAAAGAAATATAATATTTCTGAAGAACTACACCATTGATTTGCACCATTTCATCTGAGGCATTTTGTTGGAGGATCAAATTTTGAAGGAAAATAGACTCCTACAGGTAAGGAAAGAGCAGAGCACTTTCAGAGGCAGTTCCCTGGCAGGATCAGACCCACGCAGTGCTTCTCATCTCCAGCACCTCCAGTCAGCAGAGGTGAAGCCAAGCCTCACGTACCACACTAGCGAAGGCTCTCCAGGTCATTAAGAGAAGTTAACCATGCTGCGATTTATCAGATCCATTGGGGTAGCAGTCTGCAGTGGGTATCTTAACAAGTGGCAGAACTCATCTGACAATCTTAATGAGCACTAATAGATTTTCCTTTGTTCGTCACCACACCACCAAGCAGATTGTCACTTGACATGTACCATATGCAAAACTTTGAAGATATTTCAGCAATATTCTTCCTTGAAAATTATACTTTTCAACAGAAAACCAAAGCACTCTCCAATAATTACAGCTGTTAGAAATCATGCCCTTCAGTGTATACACTGCTTAGACACTAAGTAAAAGTCTTCTTCAGAACTGAAGTCTCAAGATTTAATCCAAAGGCCAGCATGGCCAATTCAAACCTCCCCCAATTTAATTAGGCTTTGCATCAGACTTCTACACTGCAATTGTGCATGGCTGTAGCTCAGGACGAAGGCATAAGGATCCCGTAAGCATTTACCATCACAAATAGCTCTGTCATGATGAAAAGAGTGTTTGCCAAATCACTTCCTAGTGCACATCTACCTGGCTTGAAAGCTTCTTGGCTCCAATTCTGCACATTGCAGAGCTCTCAATTTCCAATAGGATTTCAGAGTATGCAGTATTTTGCATTACCAAGACCTGTGTGTCCTAGCTGTTGATTCCTCAGGATCTTAAAACTCATTTTCAGAATGCTTGATACCTGCAGTTTCCTTCCCACTTGGGACTGCTGGAAAGCACAGACTGAAATTAGCACACATTTACAGCAAGCTGATTTTCTAAACACATATCCCAAATAAAAATAAAAACAAAATATAAACATTAAAACTCCAATAAAATGAAACCATTTTCTCATCATTTCAGAAGAGTCTTTTGTCTCCCCTATAAACTCATCGCCTTCATATTTTCAGTTTATATTTCTATAATTCAAAACATGTTGCTTTTGTTTGGCAGGCTTTACAATTGCAATTTGGTACGCCATCAGTCACATACACAGACTGGGGCTTCCTAGTGGGTTGCTGTTCTTACTTGTATTACTTAAATTACTTTCTATTTGACCTGAACATCATGCAAAATGATATTAAAACAATATTGCTTTAGTAAAATTGTAAGTGAAGCCCTCCAAAATGCCTGTGTTGTTTTTTTGTTGTTGTTGTTTTTTGTTTGTTTGTTTGGCTTGGTTTTGTGAACTACAAGTCATTCATATGGTTGTAGCACAGCTTTTTAAACATCCAAGCACATTCTCGTTACGTTCTGCAGACTAACTGGCCACTTTAAAATGGACTGATTTGTAAAAACTGCAGCTAGGGCATAGTGAGGCTTTCTGCTGGTACCTCCACAACCAGCAAGGCATTCACTTGTTTATGCTGAATCAAAGCAAGCAAACTGCTTACAGTCACTGCAAAACTCTCAACGGAGCGAATTAGATTAGTATGCATTTGGGTTGACAGGTTAGGACAAACATCTCCAGCTTCTCCAAAAAGTCAGAGAGGAAAAAAAAAAAAAAAAAAGTTTTTATTTCCCTTTTGGTTTCTCTTTTGCATTCAAAGCCTAGAGCAGCCTCCTCGTTATCCCGTCCGTGACCCCCACGCTGCGTGGTGGTGGCTCTGCAGGCAGAGGCAGGCTAAGCAGGGTATCAGTGTTACAGTTTACTATCACCGAGATGACTGCATGTGTAAGAAGCGCATTCTTCCCATCACTGCGCTTACTCCATAAGGAAACCAGCGAGGGCACCAGGCCAAAGTCTGGTAGTTAAGCAGACACACTATCAGGTTTCCCACATTCAAAAATCTCGCTGCCAGAGAAGCATGAAAACTGCTTCCTACAGCCTGGGTGGCAGAAGGAAAATTAAGCAAAACCTAGGCAAGACCATTATTCTGCTGATCTGCACGGGGCTTTTAAGATTTTTATCTGGCTGAAGCCCAGCTCTCAAAACACAGGAGCTTCCTCTTATCACCCAGCAGCTCTTTCATTTTCAGTCTCAGTTCTTTTATCATTGTCCCTTGACAGAGCTTTATCTCCAACCGCCCCTTTTTCCAAGCCCCTAAGATCTCCTAAACAGTTTTTATCTGTCTGCAAACACACGTATGAAGGGTGCACCCACTGCAGCCTTTCTCCCTGCATCTCTGCTAAGCTGGCTGCAGTGAGAAGCTCCAAGCAAGGAAGGAAAACTCCCCGTGACCCTGGCACACAGCTCGTGCTCTGGCAGACTGCTCCCCAGCTCCCAGCCTCCAGGGCAGAGCACGAAACCCACCTTCAGGTTCTTCCTGGCAGGACAAAGACAGGGACCAAGGCTCACATATCCCTTACGTAGGGTCAGTGATGCAGCTCTCAGAGCTTAGGTTGAGGGTGCTACAAGAAGTTAACAGCAGCACAGGAATGGACTGAGTCAGGAACCAGTTTCCTGGTCCCAAGCCAGCGAGCTCGCCTGGTCAGCCCTTCCAGAAAGGTCACTCTTCAAAACAACCAGGTCCAGCCCTGTGCGGGGAGCCAATAAACAGAGTAGAGAGGCTCTGACATGGAGTTCAGATGAGGTCCGCACTCAGGGGAAATACTCGTTGCACAGTGCACAAACAAGGGAAACTCAGGGTGAGCGGCCAGTCCGGGCCTGATGTTCCAGAGAGAAAGCAAAACAGCCCTGAACATCCGAGGGATGAGCACCAAACATGGCATCACGCAGGAAACATAAAGCCGTGTGTATACAAAAGCTCTGCTGAGTGATGAAAGACATGCTAGGGCTGAAATCGGTCTTTTTTAGGGCATTTCTCTGCAAAAGATCTCATTTACTGCTGTCCCTGGTATTCACTGTTGCATAATAAGTTCTTAATTGCATGTCCAATTACTGCCACAAAGGCAGTGAAAGCGGCAGTGAACATTTACCTCGGGTTAGAGGGTTCACCAGGAAAACCATGGACCAGCTCTGTGCACATGGCTGTTCTGGCTACTCCTGAAAGGTAAATTGTGTGCTCTCTGGCCCCAAGGCAGAATCTGTTACTTACCATGTCATGTTCGTACAGAATCCAGCCAGAAAGACACATACTGGCTTGAAGACCAGAGGGAACAAAACTGATTAATGAAAACAAAGGAAGTAATCACACTGGTCCAGATACTATGCAATACAATCAGGCAAGTACACATTCCCAACCGTATTTCTATCAGATACAGTCATTGCTACTCCCTTCTAAAAAGAGCTTTTTTCCTGAGTAGTCACATATCCATACACAATGGCAGCAGGAGGGCCAAGAATGTGAATTCTGTACCCACACCACAAGCTCTGACCCCTGATGTTTTGGGGTGGGCTTGGTCTGATAAGAGTGATTAAAGCATTTGCAATGATTTAAACATGTTTGGTGGTCAACTCTTGTGAGGCTGATTGCTCAGCCCAGGTAAGATTTTCTAAAGCACCCTGCCCAGGACAAACCAGAGTGGGAAGGAACGGAGGCCAGCACAGAGCATGCTGGAAATTCTCTTTCCCCACCCCAAGCCAGCAGTGTCTGCATCACCTCCGGACTTCTGCAACCTCCTGTGACCACTGCCTGTGCTAAGGAGGATCAGCCACAACGGGAGACCTGGTCAATCACACGCATCTGAGGACCCAGTGCAAAGCTTACTAAGTCAAAGGAAAGCTTCACGTCAGTTTCAATGGAAGTTGAGTTTAGCAAAGGGCTGGACAACAGATATGGTTTAATTTAACTTACCTGAACTTGGTCAACCAGAAGACAAAAGCTAAGAATTAAAACAGCAAGTCTCAAACCTGCCCATGTTCTGCAACACATAGGTCAGATACTTTTAATCTCCTTGTGCCCAGCAACTGAACTGCTGTTAGGATAACATTACTCTCCCGATACTTTTTTTTCCACATAAGCTGCCCTGCTGTCACTAGAACCTTAAACAACACGAGGTGGCCTGCTCAGTCATGCTTTATTTGCAGGACAAGCCAACTTCTGTGGAGTGCTTAAATGCAATGGAGACACATGCTGCATAAGGGAAGATAGATGAGGATTAGTTTATTCTAAGAGCTTACTTCTGATGATTTGGGGGTTGCTGTTTCTTTTCCTATTGATAACTGCTAAGACATCTGGGCAGAAACAATTCGCAAAAGAGCACTCCAAAATATTTCGTCTGGTTGCTATCTAAGTGTTGACACGATGCACTCCTCCAAAGAAACTTTTCCAGCGTGGCCGTAGCGCGCATCCTGGCCCAACAATAGGAATCACGATGGAGGATCGCAGCGCTGGCAAACGTCACGGCTGTTTTAAGAGGCACCGCGTCCCAAGTAACGCAGTTGCTTCAGCTGCACGGATGTCGCACAAGCCGTCTGTTTAAATATTGCAAAGTGGTAATCTCCTGCTTTTGCTACTTTGAAACTGAGGAGGCAAAGGAAAATATTTGAATGTGCAGTCCTGAGGTCAGAGCTAAAGTTTGATTTGGGTTGGTTTGGATTAAGGAGAAACGTCCAAGAACAACTCACTGATTTACTTTATTTCAGGACTTGGCACACAGCTTGGACCACGTTCAAAATGCAACGACACTGCGCCAGAAAATGCTACAGAAAGAGCAGAGATAGGAGACATCTGGACTGTGTTAGGAACTTAGAGCCATAAAGTCCTTTAAAAATATTCTGTTCATGTTGGGACTTCTCTTGTTTTTGTTTCGAACAATCCAAATGTTAAAACTGTGTTTCAAATTAAAAGTTAAAAAATAAAACTAACAACACCCCCAAATGCCTCCTCCCCCAAGACGGGTGACCTAAGCCAATTACAAAAGTAAAAACAAGATTTTAATGATCTCAGATAAAATCCTACAGTGAAAGTGGGAATTTCCAGTAATAATGCACCAATGAAAACTTCTTGAGCAAGGAGGTCAGCAAACATGTCCTACAAAACATGGCCTCCTACCATTTAATACTGCATTTAGCATTACCCAGAGGTGCAACCTATCCAACATATGCTGAAAATAGTGGCACTACCTGAAAGGCTTCCTGCTGTCTAAGATGTCATGGCCTGGCTTCTAGGATATAAGTGAAAAAATCCCTTTTTAAAATGGTCATTTAATTGTTTCCAGCTTAATTCCATGTGTTCGGCAGGAGATCACTTTGTAGCTCCTTGCATACAGTGCAGTCGCTGTATTTAGGGAAGGCCCTTACAAAAATCAGTGAAAGAGAAGGATTTGGGAAAAGATGTTGCAAAGTTTTGGTATTTAACACAAAATGAGAAGGTTTTGCTTAATTTTCCTTCTGCCACCCAGGCTGTAGGAAGCAGTTCTCATGCTTTGCTGGCAGCGAGATTTTTGAATGTGGGAAACCTGATAGCGTGTCTGCAACACAGGACAAACTACTCACAGAGAGCTCCATCATAGAAATTGTGCTTCCCAAAGCTCATCGCATGTGAGAAAGAATTTGTCTTACCTTAAAGTAAGTACCTTTCATTAAAAGGCAACTCTGCCCCAACCTGCCCTCCAATTCAAGCTCAATCAGGATGCTTCAGAGCAAATAACAAGCGAGCACGGAACATCAGAAGAGTCTGCACAACCGTATTTAACGGTATGACCAAAGTCAAGACTCAAAAAAAAAAATTCAAACAGGTTTGACTGTAAAGTCCTTAATCTCCTACAGTGAAAGCTGCTAAGGGTGGTTTCATTTAAACAAGGTGCTACCTTCCACTTGTTGGGGATACGGGTTTTTTTTAGGCAACCAGTATTTCACTTGCTCCATACTCTTATTTATACCAATTAATAGGACAGAGTATCCCATTCTTCCAAGTACATGCCTTGGCACAGTGAGGACTGTTCTGCCTTCAGCAACATGCATCATTTCCGGCAGCCCAGCTCCAGGAATAGAAAACCAAGGGAAGCAAGGCAGCCAGATAAACAAATCGGCTGAATACCTGAAAACCCTGGAGATACTGTAGCTATTGTCATTTACACCTCACCTCCTCCGAGGCATTCAGGCAATATTCAAAGTAGATTAAAAGAAAGAATTCAGGGGCTTCTTGGAAGTAAGAATAATGCACAGAATTATGCTCACGAGCAAGCAATCCGGTGACTAAATCTTGCAAAGGCCATTTGTGCCTGCACTGAGCACCGCCCCGCTTGCTGCCACTTGTTCGAAGCTCGATGACAGAGATCGATGAAGATCTTTAGTTGTGTCACCAGAACATTCCTTAGTATTTTATAGGTCTGATGTCTCTTCTCCCATCTGCAGTAATTTGCAACAACAAAATTTAAGTGTGACTTCTACCAAACCTGTATCACAGCATTTCACGTGCTGCGCAGGAGATAAAATTGTCAGCTCTCATTCAAAGTATTTTATTTCAAAAGACAAAGAGTAACAGGAGTACAGAAATGACCAGAAATTACCTGCTAGAGACTGCCTGTTAGAGGAACATCTCTGCAAGCAATTAACCTCAGCTGGGACTGTCCTGCAAGCAAATCTAGGCAGGGAAGTTCTTCCAGCCTAACGGAGCTGGGCCAAATGGAAAACCAGCCCCCCAGTCCAACAACAAGCAAGCACTCCTCACTGCAGATAATATTCCTTTCTGAGTTATCATGGGAAAGTGGAAAAGCCAAATCGAGGAGGACCGATGCAGACCTGAGCTATAAAGTCCAGAGTTCATTTCCTATCAGTCCCCTCCCCCAGGAGCTCAGGGGTGTTTAGATTCTGGGCTGTGGTTTAAGTCCATCTGTGTTCTTCAAGTATAAACATCTTCATTGAAACCAGACTCATCCTGCACAGCCATTCATTCAGTGAGCTCATCTGTGAGAGACACGGACTGGCACATTTCTATGACAACCAAAAAAAAAAAAAAAAAGTAGCAGCTCGGCACAAATTAAACAGCTTTTTAAAGCCTCCCCATTGTTCTTGAGGCTGCTTTCTCCTCCTCTAGCATCTATAGTCATCTCAGATGTAGTGCCCAGAACATCAGCTCTCCATGAAACAGCCCTCTATCCATAGGGAAAGAGGCTTTTTGTTTGTTTTTAAAAGCTTTGGATCAACTCTTGATAAGAAATAGCAGAAGTTCTGTTTTCTCACCCCTAAGAACAAGACAAACCCCAAAACAAACGTCTCCTTTCAAAAACCATCACCCTCATTTGCTGGATCTCAATCAGGCTTTATTGAGGCACAGGGAGGTTACTTCAGCATAGCCAGTTGCGCTCAGTGGTTTCTCTTCCCATCTAGTAAGACCAGATAAAAATCAGTAGGGAAAAAGTAAGAGCATCTTCCCTTCGGAAGGATTTCATATCATGATATACACAAATATAGACAATCATGCCTCTTTGTGCAGCCAAGATGCAGGCTTCAGCTCAGACAACTGGTATGCTTTCTAAAAGCACTGCTTATTGGCAAGTTCACACACTGAAGCAATTCAGCACCAGATAAATAAAGCATTTCTCTGACATACATTGCCAGTCAATGCCGAACTCACATTGTACTTATGTTTGTTATTGCATCCACTCAAATCAGGGCCTGCCAGCTTACACAATTCCCTAATTATAAGTAGTTAAGATTGTTTTTACTAGTAGGGTACAGATGCCAAATCACTCTTAGTGATTCCCAACAAAAAAGAAAGATGCTATGAGTAAAAACAATGGAATGGACTCCCAGGATTGAGACGTGCCAAGTCACAAATCACGCCAGAAAAGTATCTTTATTTTTTTTCAAATCCCATTCTCTCCACCTTCATTTTTTTCAGATTTAGTTTTAACCTAGGCTTTGCTTAAATTGGTAACTTGTTGGGTCAGCTGCTAAGCCTCTTTGTGTTCACCACGTGCCGTATGACCGCAGAACTAATAAATCACAGGAATAAAGAGGTTTTTTTAAACTCACAGAAACCTCAAATGCAACTTTGTCTACTATGGTCAGTTTTTCTCTTGGCATCATTAAAGGTTTCCCAGTCAAACAGAGACTGTACCCATCAACTCAATGATTTTCATCTTGACAGTGTTTTGACTTGATCTTTTACTCACAAGTCATTTTGTTTAATTTGCTTCAGACATTTCTCCACACACGACTCAGAGCAGTGATACACCGCCAGGCAAAGCACTGAAATGTTCCCAAAGGCACAGATGAGGGAAAACTCGGTTATTAGTGGATTTAAAAGGTACTTCTCATTACTTAACCAGCTTGCCACAGACAAAGAACATAGCTAGAGCGTTATGGCTGTTTATGGTAAACGCGATGTTGAGTCAGCCACACTAAAGCACTGTGACCTCCAGGTGGGCTTGGTGCTACCAAGCCACAAGGTGCTCGAGTCCAGCCCTAAGGTCTCACTGGTTCTCCCAGCTCTCTCAAAACACGGAGCTGCTGAAAAGGGCTTCTCTCTTAGGCCAGCTCTTGTTGGTCATGGATCAGATCAACAGCCGACAGACACAATCAGCTTCAAAATGATACATTCAGAAATTCAATCAAGATGTGGAAAACTCGATCTTTGACTCATTTTCTAACAACAACAAAAAAAATGTGAGTTTTTTGACAAGCAGCCATTACAGTGTTAAACTGTGTTTTCCTGTGCAATGTTTTCCATGTCATAAAACTAATACAGGGATTAAAAACTCAAGCTGAAGCAGCGTCTTAGGAAGCCACGTGATAAACTACAGCAAATGCCATGGGACTCATTATGTGCTAGCTCTACCTGGAACATGGGCACTTAGGGAACAGCAGAGTGCAGGTACCTCTGATCCTGAGGTCTGAGGTACCACCCAAAGTAAGGATGTTTCCCTAAGTGCAGCACATCCCCTTCTCCAGTGTGAATCTGCAAGCGCTGGGCTGCACTGTTTGTTTTCTGCTGCCTACACAACGCGTTGGATCTGCCTGCTAGGAACACGTTACTATCTGCAGGAACGTGTTTCCCAGCCATACATATGCTGCCACCCGCTCCGGAACAGACGAAGACCACACAGTATCATGTTGCATTTCCAGCTCTCTGCAGGGGTATCCTATGCCACACAGTCTCTCATGAATACAGAGATATGCCACTTCTTCTGAGACCAATGCAATCATCGCAGATGGTTATCAGTTATAAACAGGAAGCATCCATCCTTCTGCAGCTCGTCACTGAAGCAACCAGCAGCAAACAGTCCCCTCCTCATCTCCACTGCTCACTTCTGTGCACTCAAAAACACGTCTTTATATTGCCGCCTCCACCCCTGCAGCTGACAGGGCAGCAAGAAAAAATTGAGGCTGCATGGTAACAGGTTTGGCATGGGACAACACGCTGGGCAATCTATGGAAGCTCTTTTTACAAAGGTTAAGACTTACACAAAGCCAGGGAGCTCCTACTTTTACCTATAGGGATGAGACTTCCATCTCCCTGACGAGGAAATGAGGTGATGTGACATGAAGCAGCTCGTGAATCTCTTCAATTAGTGCATTATGCACAATGGAGACTTCCAGGGAATTATCTGCAACCACAGCAGTGCCTCATTCGCACTGCCGTGGCCCTGAGCATGACTCACTTCCATTCCCATCCTCTTGCTGCAGGCAGAGAGCTAAGGACTGCTCCCAGCCTCCGTTAGGCAAGGTCTGGAATCAAATGCTGGAGCTACCTGCACAAAACTTCAATAAAGTAGGGTTACTTTACTTTCTGCAACTGCTTGAGCATTGTTATCTTCAGCTCTCTGCTTTCCACGATGATCAGGGCTTATGCTGGAACAGATAACATTTCCATCCCACCTTCGTCAGGGAGCAACTAAAGATTGTGCCGTCCTCCACATGGGAGTAGAGCCGAGAGAATAACAAACAGTGCCAAGATAACCTGTGGCTCCTGAGCTGCAGGAGGCCTGCAAGCAGCACGTCCCCAGTACTGAGCTACGTTTGTAACCAGCAGCAAAGCTGTCCTGGCCCAGCACTGCCACAAATCCTAAGCTGAGAGAGAAAACAGGCCAGCAAGGCAGGAGAGGACTTCAGGAGCTCGTCCCGGGACCTAGATGCATAGCCAAGCTCGGCACCACCCCACAGCAAGACCCCAGGGCGCTGCTGCCATTTCCAAACAAGCCCTTTCTAGAAAGTCATGGGGAAGTGGAAGGGGGAGGAAGAGTTTTGAGATATGCGATATGCATCTTAGTGCTCTCAGTCATATGAGAGGACAGGAAGGCTGCTTATGCCATGGGGCCCTCCTGCGCTGCCAGACTCTTTCTTGCCATTTTAAGCCAGTTTAGAACAAATTTCGCCCTTATTGAACTGGCCTGGGGGACACAGGGGTGTGGGTGAGGCTGTCCTCACACACTCTGGGGCACTGTAATTTACAGCTACAAGTTTTTTTGCCAGAAGAGGCACAAACCGCGTGTTACAATGCCATTCAAACTTGAGAAAGCCTTTGGTGAATACAGCTTGCAGTCTGTGCATGCTTCACGTGATCTGCAAACTAGGAACACCGGAATTTTAGGCCAGGAGGGTGTCATTGACTAATGGGGATTCTCCTTTCCCTCTGGAGTATAGGTTTATAGGAAAAAAATCATGTTCTCCAGGCAAGTTTATACAAAATGATTCATCTCTGGCCAGCTGCAGTCAAGACATCTGCTTGCTTTCACTTCGCTACAGGGAGATTCTCCCCCCACACCTCCGAAGGAGGCCAAGGCATAAAAAGAAAACTTCAGTGATTTACGCAACGAGACTGAAGAAGGCAGGTAAGTGACAGAGAGGCCCCGGGTGCCCCTCTGCCCCACTGCCAGCGCTCCTGTGAAACAAGGAGCTGATAAAGGGCCGCTCAGCCTGCGGCCTGCCTGCTTCCACGCCGAGCCTGCGCCCTGCACACAGGTCTGCCCAAACACAAAGGTGTTCCTTTGGTTTGAGAATCCCTCGCATATTCTGCATGGGATCACACAGACAGTCCTCCCGTGGTCAAATAAAGTTTGTGAACCCAGGCCTTTATAGCTTTTCCATCTTAATCTGCACTCTGGGCATATATCCAATGAAGGCCTCATGTATAGATCACTGGGTTACTAGCTGGCTTGCATGCTCAGGGGGAGGGGAAATAACAGGCTCATGACTGCATTAATTTAACACTGCCTGTGCTTTCACTTTTACATGCACAAGCCTTTCTGAATCTAGTCTTACCATAAATAAAAAGTAATAACATTTGCTGAAGAGAAGCTCGGGCCCCTACGTGCTGGAACACACAGGAGCTAACGCCGAATGCATTTGCATTAACGCTAACTCCGGCGCAAGGAAGACAAGGTCTTTTCACAAGCATGCTACAAAAACAGGAAGCAAAGGGGAAAACTTTGCAGTGTTTGGAAACAGCAGAACACTGTTTGTACAGGCTTTTCTTACAAATGCAGAAAAAAAAAAAAAAGCAAATCTGGTAACGTGCAATCTGAGCACAGCAAGAGGCTCAGATCAGACGCAAGGGTCTCAAGACAGCAGCTCTCAGAAGATCTACAGGTACAGACTGTACAGGCAGGGAGATGCACAGGGTACTTTATTTTTCCCATTTCTGCTAAGAAAGTCTGACAAGTAGAGAGACACAACCTCCCAAACGCTTGACGTTAAAGCTAGATAATGTAACACAACATTGCATCTTTATCTCGGTTAGAGCGGGTGTGATAAGTGAGCAGGCACTAGGAAACGCGCACTCCACCACACTTAAAAGCTCCCATTATTTTCTGAACTGCATTAAAAAGGGAAGACGTGTGGCAGGGGCCTCGCCTGCCCTGGGAGGCCATCCCTGCAGCGTAGGAAGCAGCTACGCCGTGGACTTCACCCCGGCACGATGAGTCAACAAGGTCCAGTGGCAGCCGGCACTAACGCAGAGACTTCCCCCTGCAGCTGCAGGGCATGGAGCCCATCCCCACTTGAGACTGCTCTGCTGAACATCCTGCATCAACCCGGCCTTGCTTCCCCTGCTCCCTTCAGGCCGCTCAGTGGCACCGGTAAGCGCACGCATCCTGAACAAGATGAAGATGATGTGTAAGGGCTGATGCTGCTGCAGCCCTGCCCCAGGTTTAACAAACCCAGAAGAAATACCTCGGGTTCAGACCAACAGAGGATGTGTCCTGGACTCAGGCGAGCACCAAGCAGGGCTCAGTACTTTCCCATGTCTTCCATCTCCACGAGGGAGCAGCTTCATACACGGTCAACTCCCACGGCAGATTTGATTTCACCAGATTTAAAGTACATTAGTCAATCCGAGTCACCGGGGACATTTGAAATAACTTGCAATAAATCAGACAAGATTAATTTCAAGGGAGGCAGTGATGTAGGACTGCAAGAAGCATGGAGTTAGCATTAGAAGAGAAGCCATGAGGAATATTTCTCAATGCCAATGAGCATGGAGGCATTGCAGTCTTCAGGCATACACCAGGTTCCAAAGGCAGAGCAGTTGCCCAGAAGGGGTATGTCAATATTTAATACCAAAGTGCATGTCTGGTCCTGCTCGTTTCATTTCATTTCAAGCTTTTCCAGCTTTGTTTCCTGATTCATTCACAGCAATCACAAAAGATGAATTATCTAACCTTAGAAAATGTGTTTTCAGGCAGACGAGACATGCTGACTGTGTCCGTACTTTCACCTTCAGTAACAAAGTTCTGTGCCAGGAGAACTTTTATGTTTTCTTCAAGGGCCACATTACTTGGTTACAAAGTGATTTTTTGATGCCAGGACTCCACTGGAGCCACTTGTACCTGAGGAGAGCAGAAAGAGCTTCTTCTGCACCCCTGGATGTCAGACTACTCTTTAGTTAAGGATTTGAAAATTTTCCTCAAAAGCTATCGTAATAGCAGTGACTAAAAAATGATGGATCTGAAAGAACCACAAAGAGTTGAAAGAAAAACTAAACAAAGTAATGACTAATAATTGGCACTTCTGTAACATCTTTCACCAATGCTCCTCAATTCCATATACCAGGAAAGAAAACTTTCGTAACAGACCGGGCTGGGAATACTACTTTGAGCCCTTACTACACAGCTGGAGTTGCTATTCCTTTTGGAAGAGATATGTGAAGAAACATCAGTCCTCCTGCACTGAAGGAGTAAACTGGAGCTCCCTTTCCAAGCCTGTAATCATGCCACCACAACCTCCTTACTACAGGTAGCAGTTTACACCAGTTGCATGGGTTTTCCCCTGGTTTAAACAATGACGGAATGATGTCTGTAACACGATGGCTTTTTTCTCTTTCCCCAGACGTACAAACGACCCTCCCTGTTCTGTGTTACTCTCAGATAAGGCACACAATTGTTTCACTGAGCTTGATGCATCTTCCACACGGAAGCACCACGCAGCCCGTGTCCCAGCTGCGGCCACTTGGCTACCGAGCAGCAGGGCAAGGACATGGGTGGGCCTCGCTCAGTAAAGTCCATCGGAGCAGATGGAAACCTCCTACACTGCAGAAGCAAATGCTGCTGCTCCTGAAAGAACTGATGGGCCTTTCACAGCTGGAGTGCCCCCACCTCTCCGACCAAGGCAGGATGGAGCTGTGCAGGTGACAGATCTGTAGCCAGAGCCGGGCACCCTGGAGCCAGAGAATCCTCTGAGCTGCATGCTCACAGTTCTCCGGCACCCAGTGCCCAGTCCGGCATCATAATAAGCAGCACAGAGGAACCTCTCCTCATCCAGCTATCTCTTCAAGCCGCCATCAACAACTCTACACTCAAATCCCCGACCAGAATAACCCCACAGCTACAGCAGAAAAACCTACAGCGTTGCACCAGTGTATGCCACTGGGGCCTGGTGCATTGTGTAAGTGCCCATGTAAGTTTCTACTTTCAGTTTCCTATCTTCTTATAGTTTACATTGTAGCAGAGAGAAACATCATGTTTTGAGATGCTGCATTCCTCTCCAGTGGCTCCCAAATCTAAGTGCTCAGCCTCAGAATGTATGACTACCAAATGCACAGCGCGGAAGGGAGGAAGAACTGCTGATTTTTTTCCAAAAACAGATCCCATCACCATGATTCTACAGGTAACTTTGCAAGACCACTCTCGTGCTGCAAGTTTCAGTTCAGTCAAGGTTTCCCTGACTTACTCTTTACTTCTGAAATCAACCTTAATTGCCCCTAAAGCAAGAGCAAAGCGGGAGCTGCCAGCAGGGACCACTGGAGAACACGCAAACATGCACAGAGCAGAAAGCAGGAGACCTGAACCGACTGCACCGGGCTCCCAACAGACACCTGCTTTGCAGGAAGACTGCAAGGTAGCACGGGGAGAGACACTGGGCCACATCCTGCTGTCACTCTCCCACACCTCCCATGGTTTTTAATGGCATTTACAACCATTAAGCAAATGAACAGCTATCAACGTCAGAAGAGACAGTGTGTCCCGGTGGCCAGAGACACGTCACTTGGTTCCAGCCCTACCCGATTTATGAGCACTACGGCAAGGTGCTTGAGTCAACACAACCAGGAGATGCGCCCAATTCCTGCTGTCCAACTGGAAACGCCCCAGGGAACCGTGGGCATGCTCCTCCCGAGGAGCTGCAGGTTGAGGAGCTGCAGGTTGAGCATGAACCTCGAGGGCAAGCATGTTGGACAATGCAATCTGTGCTCCTCTGTCTCTCTGCTTTCCCCATGCATGAAAACACGGACCAGAAAGCCATCTGAGTCAGCTGAACCACAGCGAAGGCAAAATCCAAGGATCTGCAGAATGAAACAATTACACTGCATCCCAAAATCATATTTTCTGATTGTCTTAAAGGCCAAAAATAACCCTTCATTTTTTTGTTGTTGTTGTTCACAGAAGGTCAAACAGACATTCATATTTTTGGAAGAAAACATATACAGCCTTAGTATTTTCATTAAAAATTTGGATTCCACTGGGCAAGTTCCAGAAGTGTTTTTTTTTTTTTTTTTTTTTAAGCAATTTCTACTTTACTATTAATAATTTCCATGCCTGAAAATGGATAGCAAAGTCATTCTAGTTTTATTTTAGCTGCTTGCACAGATAAAGCAAAAACACAGCCTGCCCACAATACACACTAACTGTATTACAATTGCAAATAAAATCTCCGTGGTACAAGAGAACCCCACTGCAACAGGAACCGGGTTGGTAAGAGACACCTGTCAATCCACAAAGTTTTATTCGAAGAGCCAAAACACAGATTAGGAGCAAAGGAGCACTGCTACCTAGAAGAACAGTATCACAACCTCAGTGCTGAGAAAATTCCACTCTGTGTCATTTGAAATGTACTGTTGGGAACACACTATGGGTATCTTCAAGAAATTTATTTAAAAAAAAAAAACTGTTTTATTTTAACAACCATCCAAAATGTCTACCTGCACATGCATTTCCCTCATTTATATGCTCAATTAGACGTTAATTATCTATAGACAAATAAGGAACACAATTACTCTTTTGTTTATAAAATACTTGCCCTATATTTGGGTTGGTATCACCAGAAATCTGATCCAGAAAATATGCACACGTTTGTAGACGTGCACTCTTCAAAAATAAGTCTAACCGATTTATAAGAGAAACAAAAACTATTTCTTGTTATCCCTTGTAGACAGTTTCCCTTCAGGCCCAAGAAAAATATATACAACTATGTATTCTCAAAAAAAAAATCTCAAATTCTGCTTCACCTCAGCTTTCTTCAGGCAACACTTACTGCGCCATATGTGATATACTCGCAAACAAAATCTTTCAAAACCTAAAGCCATTTCTGTGTGATTTAAAACCTGAGTTTAAAATTTTTCAAAAAGAGAAAAAGACTTTATTTTATTCAGCACTTCCTTAAGCACTGGAAATCCAAGAAGCAAAAGCCCATTAGTGATAGCTTCAAGCATCCAACATCCCCATTCCTAGTACCATGACACTAGCTCAGCAGTCAGGCATATGAGAAGCGTTGGATACATTTTTTGTCTTCTTTAAGCCCTGGTTATTACTCTTCTCAACGAGAGTGAAAGCAATTTTTCTCCATTAAATTTTTCATGCAATGAGAAAATCACGCAATCTCCGTTACAGGAACAAGAACTTTAGGGACACTGCAGCATATGCTGAGAAGTGCAAAAGCCATTTTTAACTCTGATAACTCTGAACAGGCAAGAGATTAAAAAAAAAAAAAGAGACACTTAAGAGACACTTCAAGGGCCTGTACAAGGATCGTCCCACTGAAATCCTCACTTTGTGCTGCCTCCAAAGCGAAAATGGCCAGAGAAGCAAGCATCAAGCCAGCAGCAGCATCTCCTAAGCGAGGAGCAGGGCTGTCACCCACATGCAAGCTTCAGTGAGGACCGGGCACCACCACTGCCCAAGGGTGGAATCGAGATGGACTTTTTGTCTGGGGGCCTGCTGCTTAAATGGTGAAGCAAACCTTACTCCGTCAGTAGTTACATCTGCTGATCCACCATGACCCTGCTGGCTAATTAAATGTTAACCGGCTGCAGCAAAGTGCATTCCTGTCCCCAGCTCCGCAGGGTACGAAGGTCCAGAAGCAGCAGGTGGTCCATCCCATCCTAAAACGCTGCTGTCCTCCAGGGCTATCAAACTGTGGAGGGCAGCCCTCGGTTGCAAATCCATTGTCCTCAGCCAAAGTTTTCGCAGTAGAAGAGAGTCGTGTCAGAATAACTTCCCACCAGGACGCCACTGTCCGCACGTTGGCATCAAATGGGTGAAATACAACCACAGCACTGTCTCAGTGGGGGATTTCCAGCAAGGCTCTCCTGTAAAAGCATCGAACACACCAGCACAGGCTGCTCGGCATCCAGCGATCCTTCAGCCAAGGAAAAGAACCGGGGCTGCATTTCACAGCGAGCTGTGCAAGCCTGGGAGGCGAGCAGGCCGCAGCCCCCTGCCTGAGCCACCCGGGGAGCTGCAGCGGGCCCCCAGCTCCCCAAGCGTGACATCCCTTACCAGCAACGAGTGGTAATCCCCCTCCTCAGATTACCCCGCCGAAGTCAACGGAGCGAGACCAAGAATGTATGTGACCGAGCGTACTTCCAGTTCACATTTTAGTCACTGCAACTCGATGGCCTTCTTAAGCTCAATTAGTAACAGGCACACATCTAGCAGGCATGCTTAAATCCAGAAAAACAGATGCCTTTTTTCCCCCATGTTCCTCCAAAAAAGGGGAAAAGACTGAAAATTACATAGAAATACACTGAAATCTCACATTAAATTGGAAAGAAATGGTGTTTGCCATGAGCTCATGCCCTAGACCCTGCAGTCCACCACCTGGCACCTCACCTGCTCCTGCATTCCCCACCCTGCTGTCCCTGTCCCATCAGTCATGGGACAGCCCAAGAGAGGAAGTCAAGAAATGACTGCAAGCACTGAAACGCCCATACCAGTAACTTCGAGAGTCCACAGACCCTGACACAGGACCCCCTCCTCCCAAACCTGGGTGGTATTTTTAAATTCTCCTGATTTTTCAGCCTGGGAAGTGAAGGCCTTTTAGTTCAGCATCTGGTTCTGACTTCATGTTTTTCTCTGCAACCACAAGAGCTGAACTTCACTCACCACTGACGTGCTCGGTTATAATGTATGCTTTTCAATTGTCTTTTCCCTTTCCTGGTATTGCCCCTGCATTCTTAAATATTGTGCAAAACAGGAAAATTTTACGCAATGATTTAATAATACATTGTTTTTGGCAGCAATTCCAGCCTACCATGTTTCCCTCTCTCTTCTTCCTCAACAGTTTGGTGGAACTATGCACTGAAACAGATCAGTTCCCCAACACAGTATATAGAAGACGACAAATCTGCAAAAAACTCAAATCTGCAAAAAATTCAAGTGCTCCCCCACCCAGTTGACACAGCTTTTCTCAACATGATCTGAGGAAAGGTTATGTTACTGAGGGCATAACCGTGCACGATGCGCTGTGGGGATTATACATGCTAAGGTATCGATCATCTTCTGACATGCAATTGTTTACGGAATTAAGCACTACATATCTGTAAACACTTGCAGACACAGAACCAAACTGAATCAACTAGCTGTGCTCAAAACACTAATAAACAAGCCACAATCTACCCATGCAACCCACAATCTAATTACTTCTAAAGACTCCAAAATGCTTGAACTACTTGAGGTAGATCTCTTCTTTCATAAATCCTATGTGGGGAGTGGAGCAAACCCTAATAATCCAGTTGTGCTTACTAATGCACAAGACACAAGGAAATGAGAGAAGCCATTTTATTGTATCATGTTAGAACTCGCCTGTTATTTAGGAACTTCAAATGTATAAACAAACTATCCACAATAAATTAAACAGCTCCAAAAATCACTCCTCCCTACATGTTAAGCCTCACAGTTTTTGTTGTTTTTTTTTTTTTATCCCCTCCAAAAATGTTCTTCGACATCCACAGTTCTACATCTGGGTGGGACCAAGGTTTCAGCCTCTGTTTTCCAACTGCTGGTAACAACCCAAACCTGAGGCTGCAAAATGGAGCGTCAATGTGGATCAGAGTCAGCTTAGCCTTCCACCTCTGGCAAACTACACATCCTTAGCATAGTCCTTACATCCTTTCCTAGAAGAATCCTCGGGCTTCGATGACCCAGCAGACTCGCTCTGCATCTAGCTATGATGCTCCACTACAAAACAAACAAAGATGATCTCACAGCTCCTCCAAGGCCCAACCCTGTGAGGGATGCTGAGCTCCTCTGGTCCCCGCTGATGCAGGATGAGGTCCCCATCGGGTACCAGAGGCTATTCCCCCGGGGCACTGTTACCACTGTGTAGTGGCGAGCACCGCATCGTTAGTCCCCAGCCAAAAAGAACAGTGTGGCAGAAGTATTTCTGAGTGTCCTTTTTGTTTATGCTCCCTAAACATGTAAAATTTACTGGCTGGGTGTTAACACTAATAGCCTTAAGAGCTCTCGCTCTATCGATGAATATAGCTTCTGTTTTTGTATTTTATGCAAGCTCTGTGACATATAAACACGTACCTTAACACTACTGACTTAGAAATATGCTTTTTAACCACTGTAGGAACTATATACTCAAACGTATATTTGATAGGCATTAAACAACTTCAAAGAAATACAATTTTAAGTTTTCTACAGTCTAAGACAGCAATAAAGCAAGTTTCTTACAATGGAGTATTATTCCATTAAATCACCAAGTCTTCAAGAAAAATCTGGGTTTTGGTAGTGCAGACACATGCCTGCCTTTACCACGGAAACAGATTCTCAGTTTCAGCAGCACAGATAACATGCAGCAATTTGCCCTCAATCTGCAGCAAATTCTAAATTACCATGAGTTGTATGCAAACAACAAGATTCGATGCCTTTTCTGGTATGCCTGAAGAAAATACCTGATGGACAGCAACAAGGTAAACCTGAACGGGGAAAAGCATGTACACCCTAACCTGTACCACTTCCTGTCAAATGAAAACAACCATTTGTAGTACAAAACAATGAGAAGTATTACCTTAAAATAGTAAGTTAGCATTCCGCTGTTACAATGGATCGAAAAAATTATCTTAAATTGCTTTGTTATTTATGCATTCACTTGTATTTACATGGATAACGATGGTAGGCCCATCAAGCTAGCTTCAACTCACATTCGTGAAGTCCCATCAATAGCACAAGGCTTAAAGTCAGCACTGGGTTGACTGAACAGACTGTTTACTCTTTTTTTGTTACTATTCTAGCTAATTCATTATAATTCTATTCTGAATCTGGATAACACAACAATATTCCAGGAAAGCTTTAAAAAAAAAAAAAAATCTCCTTAGAAGATTGTTTTGAAACTTCAGAGTTCTGCATAATACTTCCCACTTGAGCTAATTGTTTTTCAAGGGAAATTTAATTTTTAAAAGTGTGTTTTTCCAACTAATGGGAACCTGCAGTAAAGTAAACAATGAGTCTGGCTTGATAGGAATTTTTGCTCTATCTTTATAACAAGAAGGAAGGAAAGACATGTAATAGCATGCTGAAACACATGCAAGTAGCAAAATTGTTGAATTTTAAAAAACAATTAGAAGACAATTTTCTACTCCACTTCTCCTATATGAAACAGATCAGCCTGCCCTGCCTCATTTAATATTGATTGTGTCTCTAGAAGAAAACACAACTGCAGTACCCTAACCCACTTACGTTCTTGTGTCAGGTACATTTCTCATTAGCTACCTTGTCAATACACTGCTGTCCTCATGCATCATCTTTGCACAGAAGAAAAGTATAAAGGCACTCAAATCTTTTCAGGATTGTCACCAGCTTGAACACAATACCACATTACATTCAACGTACCTGTCAAGGGGAAACCAAGAAACGTGGCATGGGCCTGAAAAGCCAAATTTTCCACCTCCTTGAGGGATATTAATGAGTAACTTCATGGCTTCAATTACTTCTCATCTTCCCAAACGGGAATCAGAGAGGTCATCCCTAGCCAGCAAAAATGAATTGCTTATTTATTCCTTCCTTGTCTGCTGCTGATACATGCTTTTCTAAGTCTTTCTAGTAAGCCAGTACCTTAAAACCCGTTGTCCTAAACATCAGCTCCCAGCTGGGGCAAGAGAAAAGCAGCACAGAGGCATGAAATGGAAAAGACAGAAGGATATCAGTTCAGTTTCGCCTGCCACCTTTAAACTACTGAAAATTTCTGAAGACAGCCATACCTTATTCTTCACAACAAAAAAAAAAAAAAGGGGGGGGGGGAATCATAAAAGAAATATTAAATTGGATTTTATTACCTTGTTTTTATTATCACTGCCCTACAAGCTGTGCAAGGACAGATCTTAATAAAAAAAAAATTAGCAAGGGCAATACATTTGGGTTTGGTAAGTGTTTATAAAATAAACATTATTCTTCCCATGGGGAAGAAAGTCAGATTCATCCCCAAGCAAGCTGTTTTCTGGCAAACAAAGTTTGTAAGTATCAAAATTTCCTACTGGGACTTTGGCATTTAAATTAAATAAAAAAAAAAAATGCAGATCTGTATTTACTTGCACTAAAAATTACCTTTAACCATCAATAGAATGAAAGCCTGGTCAAGATACAAATCTACTGGTAAAACCGTAATGGTGAAACTGCAGTATTTTTAAGTAACTGGTTCCTTGAGAAATGAGAAACGTGAAGGAAATGATGGAAACGAGATGTAAATCAGATAAAGACCCAACACCTACAGTATGGGACTGCACAAGCTAACATATTCCCATTTGTAGCTGAGCACATATACCAGCTTGGAACACAACTGTTACTATTCTTTCTTCATGAGCTTGGGCTTGCTTTAATTGAAAGTCGCTTGTGATAAAAGAAGAAAAAGCATTTTGTAAAGATTTTTTTCCTCCCTGAAGTTTGCTAAAATATGATGGCCTGAGCACTTGCTCCATTGTGTTCTTGCGTGGTGGCGCTTCCGCTATGGAAAGCTATTTTTTCAGGTACAAAACACGTACCTTCTTAACACAGAAAGTAGTTACTTCTTACAGAAAAACTGTAGGTAGGGTCTCATTATTCACATTTTTATGTGGGCACATACCATGTCTACCAGTGGAAAACACTGCAGAGGAATAATCCATACACAAAGTAATGCTAGCTCCTTCCTCGCAGCCCAGGCATGGACATGTAGGAGCTTGCATGGAGAAGACTTCAAGTCAAATGCACCTTTCAAGTGACGTTAAAAAGGAGAGAAAATGCCTAGAACCACCAAATCACCTATCCGCTGTACTCGCAGAGATCATTTCCCAGATCTGGATTTAGCTGTCATTACAACTTTTGCTTTCAAATGCAAAACAAAGTGATGTTATTTTCCTGTTTGATTTTATTCATGTTATATAGAATGCAGTAAAACTCGTCACGCCAGAGGATTTGCGAAGAGATGATGTGAAGATTAATTAGCAGCTGCTCATAAAGCAGCCTGACTGTGGAAAGCCCTACGTGTAAAAATGACCTTGTTATCAAAGTTGCTGAGTGCGCCCAGTGCTCGCTGTCAATGGAAGGTAGGGATATTTTCCTACAGCCCCTGAAAGCCAAACGAGTTGCATTTAAATAACTGCCTTTGGCTTCGGGAGGTTTTGGAATTCTGCCTGTCCCCCACTTCCTTGGGGGGACCCACATATTTTGCTTAAGTCACATCTTTTCAGCCAAAAGATACCTGCTACGCACGCCCATGCATGCGTTCAGGCAACAAGTGAACAAGGATCGTAACCTAGTCCCCTAATTACTGCCTGGAAACCAAAGACAGTGCGCCACATAATAAAGCATAACAAAGCACGGGTATTTCTGCGAACAACACTACCTATGTGGTGAGTTAGCGCTGGAAAAAAAAATTGATAAGGCGCAAGACCAAGCACGAAGAGCCCTGCTCAACAAAATGGAGCCTGCACTGGAGCACACGGTGTTTTGGTATCTACTTGCTACTTATGTGCCTAAAATAATTAGGAATGGCATCGCGTTAATTAAAAGCACCACCCTATGGGACTTGAGAAATGTTTTCAGGGACGATTTCTCGGGTGACAGCTCCACCAGAGAGCAGAGTTTGGCGTCTCCTGCACGAATACAACTTCATGCCTAAGTATTGCCACACTGCAGAGATTAATGTCTGAAGCACAATCACGCCTCGCTCTGCCGGTATCCTTCTCTGCTCAGAAATCATCAGTTACGGATACTGCCGGGAAAACGCCTCATCCCCACCAATATTCAACTTCCCCTCCGCACCGATGGCACCTCGATAAAACGAAGCGCTGCGAGAACGACCAGCGCTCGTGTCTTTGCAGAGCTTCCTCCTGCTTTCGCACAGCAGTTCCAGCAAGGAAGGGAAAATATTCCCTCGGGAACATCCTCGGCAGCCCGGGGGGAAGCAGGACGCGGGAATGTCATTGTGGCACTGAAGGAGCTGCGTGAGGACGGGCAGCTGGCCTACGTGTAGGATGAAGGGGCTGCTGCTGACGGCCTGCGTGGGCACCCCATGGTGTGGTGTCAGGGAACATGGACACGGCACAGTGTGGTGTCAGGGGACACAGACACTGCACCCCATGACATGATGCTGGGGGACACGGCCACTGGGCATGATGAAACCCAGCTCTGCATGCTGGACGAGACCCATTCAGCCACCCCACAAAACCCAACCCACGCTCCGGTGCCACGCGTGCCCTACATGACGGCATGTCACTGCACGACGAGCTAAACGAGGGGGGTAAAGCAGCAACCGTGTGATGTCCTGCAGCAAGGCCGGAATGAAACCATCGAGAAAAACGAGGCATTTACCCGTAAATCCCCCAAGGGCCGATGGAAGCCCGGTTACAGAAACCAGCGTGCGGGTGCGCTCCGTGCGCTGCCAGGGCACAGATCCGGGGTGCAGCCGGTCCCAGCTGCACAACCCAGACCCAAACCCGCACGTTCTCACCCCAAAGCCCTATCCCCTCCCCGTACTCACCGTGGCCGAGGCGACGCCGGTGTCCGCCAGGGTCAAGTGGTGAGGCTCCCAGCGGCGCAGGAACTTGGAGGTGAGGATCTTGCTGAGAAACGTCCGGGGGTGCCGGATGGCGCACACCTGGATGTCCCCCTCCTGCAGCAGCTTGTACCTCATGCCGTTGCAGTGCAGCGGGGGCCGGCGGCAGGGAGCGGCGCCCATTTTGGGGCCCCCCTCGGGCCCGGGTACGTCGGGGGG